>NC_056041.1:20486475-21840350 GCF_004379255.2 Salvia splendens | reverse complement strand
CCAGCGGTTTCACAGTTCGGGCACGGAAACCAATGCGTCAGTCGGGGCAGCTTTTTCATGAGTTGAAATCGGCCGGTTCTGACGGTTTTTGGACCGGAAACCGGCGGTTAACCGACAAACCGGTGGCTTTTGGTGGTGGTGCGTAACCCGAGGTGACATATCGCAGCTTTTGGCAGCTGGTTTGTTGACCGAACCGACGGTTTTATCGTTGGTTCCGGCGGTTTTCCACCAAAACCGCCGGTTTTCTGAAAATTCAATTTTTTTTTTTCGGATTTTGAATACAAATTCATCCATTTCCCCTCATTTTTATCTATAAATACCCCATCTATCCTCATTTACATTCACCCCACTCTTATATTAATAAGAGTTTTTTTCTTCAATCTCCCAATTCTCTCTCTTTGTCTCCAATTTCTCATTTGTGCTATGGTGCTTCCATTTGAATTATTCAAGTGCTACTCTCATTTTTTTTTATTTACGTTCCGACGACACTTGTAAATTATATTACATTGTTGTATGTTGTATTCTTGTATATGTATTATAAATTGTAATGTATCGTTGTCCGTTACAACTCAAATTCAATAAAATTGATATCATTTTCACCTTATTCGTCTTATTTCAATTTAAATTATCAATTGTCTTGTTCCAATTTATTGTATAAGTCTAAATTTCAAAATTTTAAAAAATTTAAATAAATCGAACCGCGAAACCGTCGGTTCGAGAACCGAAACCGTGTAAACTGCCGGAAAACTGGTGGTTCCTAACCGGAACCGGAACCGTGAAATAGCCTCACGGTCCGGTTTCGGTTCCAAATTCTACCAAACTGGAACCGGCAGTTCCGAACCGGAACCGCCGGTTTTCGAATCATGGGCAACACTACCTTTAGTGCATTCTATTTGAAATTCATACTATTAGTACTGATAAATTTTGGTTTTCTACAATGTATTAAATTGACAGTAAGGAGTAAATATTTAATGCATTTTCTTTTGATAATGATAAATTATACAATATGAGTCAATTTTGCAATATGGTTTTTTTTCATATAGAAATAAACTTATATTTTGTTTGGTAATTTTTTATTAATTCTATAATTTTAACAAATGTCAATTATTTTCACTTTTACTTAGTTGCTCTTTCTCTCTCATACTTTATTATGAAGTATTTGATAATCGTTCATTAAAAAAAAATAGTATGCCAAAAATTAATTTTATAATAATACTTACAAGTTACACTTTAAAAATATACTCCACATTTTATTATGGAGAATATTTTTATCATTTATTGTTATTTCTAAATCAAATTTATTGTGGTACTCGTAAATTGTGTTACACCTATAGTTATAATCATATGTACAATAAAATCATTACTCATATTTGTAACGATATTGACGATTTTTTTTGTATTCTATATATCACTTGTCACGACCGCCCTTACTGAAGATAGTAAAGACGGGGAACTCATGACTATGGGAAAACGATAAAGACCAACATTAGATATGAAAACTCTATTAACTTCAAGAGAAAGTATTTTAGTCTACAAAATGGTTAAGCAGCGAATAAAAGTCTCAAAGTACTTAATGACATAAAATGTATAGAGTAATGCGGAAGACCATTAGAAAATAGTTTCAAATAAGGCAGCGGAAAAACAAGTATCAAGGGAGAGTCATAGGATGACGCCCATGTATGAAGACACGACGCATCCGGGAATTTCCTAAAGCTCGACTCAACATCCGCCGCAACATCCCACTCAACCTGCACATAGCGAAAACATATGCAGGGCTGAGTACTTGGTATACTTAGTGGACACATGCCAAAATAGTTGATAATAGTTATGTCATCCATACCACAGTGAACTCGAGTTTTACATTTAAATAGGAAATATCACCGAGTATCACAAAAACAGTTTCATAGGCTGGCCAGACAAACAATCTCCCCCACTTTCTCAACAATCCAACAATCACATCATCTTTCCACAGTGCGACGAAAGTGTGGCCACACTATTCGCCCACGAGACCGACCGACTAGCAAGGACGGCTCCCGATCCCACCAGTGTACACAGCCTGATAGGGTTTGCGGCCCTACTCAGACCCGAATTCGTTTCACACATAGCCATATAGCCTAACGGAGCAAGCTCAAACGAACTAGGCATCAAGCGACAATCTCAACATCAAAACAATCATGGCATGACATAACACTTTAAACCACCCTTATAACTCCAACATCATAATTTTGAAACGTAAAAGAGTTTAGTAAAAGAAAGCCCACCTCGCTTGCTTATACACACAATTCACAACTTTTATGCAACCCTTGCTCTTTTTACCCACGTACGCACGACAATCCTTGTCAACACCATAACACAATCGGTTTTTCCATCAATACATTTATCATGCATGTCCTACCGTTCCTTTCATCGTTTTCTTAGATTGCCCAACCCAAACGTTCATCAACATAAACGAAACGAACACTCAAGCATACATCAACGTGCAACACATAATCACATCATAGGATTCGTTCCTTATTCACACATGTATCATGTAATTCATTCAAAACTTGCCAACAAAGCTTATTTCAACAAAACCAGAATCTGGCAGAATAGCGCAGTCTTTTTGTAAAAATCATTAAATTTCCATCCGACCTCATATGACCCTAAAATTTGGTCACCACACAGTAGACACATAAAGGTTTACTCAGTTAAAATTTCACACCAAAATCATGTCTTTTGATTGGTCAAAACAGAAACGAAACTCACTGGACGAAACACACAATTCTGGCAGGACTGCGCAGTTCAATTGAAAAATTCATTAAAAATTCTTCCTTCATCAAAAGAAGCTGAAATTTGGACACAACATAGAAGACATCCCAAACTTTATCCAGTTAAAATTTCGTGCCAAAAAGAGATCGTTTGGTTGGTCAAAAACTCGTCGGAACCTACTGTCCGAACACCACAGAATTCATGCACAACATTCACAAACCCTAGTTCGTCTATCATACATTCTCACGTACATATCCATGCTTCCAACACATATTCATGCTTCAAAAACAAGATTACAATCATGCCTTCGTAATCACACATCACATTCACCAACGATTCAACCACATACTTACACGCACACAAACATACACGCACACACATAAACATTCTTGTTCAACCATCCTTCCCAACCAATTAACTCTTAGATTCATGATTCTCCACTCAACTATATGCATGAGGGGTTCAAAAATTATGAATTCAATGGGAAGA
Source organism: Salvia splendens (assembly GCF_004379255.2). Lineage (NCBI taxonomy): Eukaryota > Viridiplantae > Streptophyta > Magnoliopsida > Lamiales > Lamiaceae > Salvia > Salvia splendens. The sequence continues at coordinate 21,837,113 of NC_056041.1, read as the reverse complement.
ATGAGAAGGATTAATCAAAGTATACCTTTCTCTTGAAAAACAATCGGTAGGAATGACGAATGATGCGATTCTTCGATGAATCTTGAATTTCCAATTCCAAAATGAAGCAAGAATAAAGAATTGGTGAAGGATTTGTTGAGAGGGAGAAGAGAGGGAGGGATGCGTGTGGGAGAGGAGAGGGAGAGAGAGGGCGTGTGAAAATGAGGGCTAGGTTTAGCGTTTTTGAAATTTATAGTCTAGGTTTAATCCCACACTAAAATAAAACAATTAAAATTGTGGAAGAATAAAATAGAGGTCAATGAATAAATCCCACAATTAAAAAGAAAATAGACGTGTAGTATGTGGGGAAGGGTTTTTGAAATTTTGCTTTTTAATTAGCAAAGGAATAGATTTGATATTTACTTGGAGAGAAATATACTCACAATTTAGGTAAAAAGGATATTGAGTATCCTATAATTAAGGTAACAAGACAAATTCAAAAATCCCAAGGAGGGGGGGGGGGCGTGTACTAGAGAGTAATTAAGGAAAAAAATATTTAAATCCTCAATTAAATAGGAATAGGATTTAAATTGGTAATTTCTTGTAGGAAAGGACTCCCACAAAATAGGTAACAAATAAATTAATCCCACAAGGAAGTTGAAAGGCATATGAGCGAAAATTGTGAGGTCTCTAAGAATGAAAGAGTCAAATCCTAATTAAAATAGGATTTGGAGAGATTTAACTGGATTTTAAAATCAAGGAAGGAAACAAACAAAGTACCAATTAAATCTACAAAATAATTTCTTCCTCCTAAATAATAGGGGATTTTTGAAAATTCCAAGGAATGGGACAAGGGTCGAAAATCATGTAGAATTAATTAGGGTTATTTTGGTTCGGATTTAATTCGGATAAATATCCCAAAACAATTAATTAAATCCAAGAAAGAAAATATTATTTCCAATAAATAAGGGGGCCGAAATTTCCAACAAAAATGGCTAGAACAAATATGCATGATCCCCTTTAATTTAATCCACGCATTGGAAAAATAATTCACTCTTATTCCACATATCTCACAACAACTTAATTCACATAATTAACTCAATCACATAGAAGCAAATAAATTTCATAAAAGAAATTCTCATTCAACATTCACATTAATGAAAACAAAAGTCAAAAATTTTCGGGGTGCTACATCACTATAGTTGACTATATAATATTTTCCACTAATTATAAAACAATATATATTATGGGGAGTGATCAATTGCTAACTCACTCTCTAGTTGCTAACTACAACTAATTTAAGACCATAGGATTTTAGAAATCTAGTGGTCTAAAATTTACCACGTGTAATTTTTGTTTTTATTAATTAAAAAAAAGATAAAAAAAACTAACAAAATTAGGGTTTTGGATGAAAATGTCAATATAGTGTTTTAAAAATATCAACACAATACTTTGAGAATGTCAACACATTGCTTTAAGAATGACATTCTACATGTATTATATTGACATATTTTATATATTATGTTGACATTTGTTGCTATATGAAAAAATTGAAAAATTTTGAAATTTTTTTCAAATTTTGACATCGGAACATTTGCAAGTGAGATCTCGTTAGAATCCTAATGAAATTATCTTTAATTATATATATGTGTCTGCGAAAAAATAATTTAAATCGGAAAAATTATATGTGTTTTAAAGTTGTGATATTTTTCAAAAGTTAGTTAGAATTAATGTGTTGTAAATTGATCTTAATACCATTATTGACGTTTTTGTTGATCGTATTGGCATTTCGGGGCTGATGATCTAGGCTCTTGATTTGAATATCTAAGGGCTATTATTTAATTGTAGTTAGCAATTAAGTATTGAGTTAGTAATATAAAACTCTCATATATATTATTGTGATAACTTAAAAATTTTATACATAAATACGTAAATGGATGTGTATTAGATAATAGCGAGTTAATTATAATAAATAGAGTGAACTACAAAAATGGTCCCTGGACTATGAGTTTATCTCGCTCATAGTCCCTGGACTTTAAAAATATCGTCAGACTTCCCCGGACTAAGAGTTTATCTCGAAATTGGTCATTTTGCCATTTTTTGATACAAAAATACCCTTTTGAGGGTTTGAGCAATTTGGACTTTTTACACTTTTAACATTTTAAATCTGATATTATTTCAGTGATGTATTAAATTTGATATTATTTTAAAATTATCATTCTTCTTCCCTTTTGTCATCTTTCACTTTGTTTCTTTATTTCAATATTATATTTAATTTTTTAAAATTAAATTTTAATTTAGATTTTTAAATATAAATAAATTTTTATTAATTAAAATTATTAATTCATGGACACTATAAATATTGATTAAAACTATAATTTTTGTTATTTAATATAATATTCAGTTGAATCGAAGAAGTACGGAAAAATAATATTAATCATGATGGAAAAATAAGAGTTATTCTACTTAGCTTCGTTCGATTGTTATAATTGCTTTTGATTATATATTATGAAGTTGACTAAAATTTTGATACTACTAAAAATTTTATATAGGAGTATTTTGTTTAAATTTTCTAGTTAATTTTGATTGTTTAAAAAAAATGAAAAATATATTAGTCTTACATTAGATGCATATTTATTTCACATATGATCTATTTATGATTAAAAATATTAAATATTGATTAAAACTAAGTTGACGTCGGCATACCTTATTGACTAAATATTAGACGCTATCAAATATTGATTAAAACTATTAATGTTTGTTATTTAATAATAATAAAAATTTATTGATATTTAAAAATCTAAATTTAAAATTTAATTTTATAAAATTAAATCTAATATTGAAATAAAGAAACAAAGTGAAGGATGACAAAAGGGAAGAAGACTGATAATTTGAAATAATATCAGATTTAATACATCACTGAAATAATATCAGATTTAAAATGTTAGAAGTGTAAAAATACCAAATCGCCCAAATCCTCAAAAGAGTATTTTCGTATAAAAAATGGCAAAAGGACCAATTTCGAGATAAACCCTTAATACAAAGATGTCTGACAATATTTTTAAAGTCCAGAGACTATGGATAAGATATACTCATAGTCCATAGATCATTTTCGTAGTTCACTCTAATAAATAAATTTAAGAAAAATATGCGTTGTGTATTCTCCTATCATTACTCATTATTATAGCTACCGACCTATATTGAAAATGCTTTGTGTATTCTTCCAATATTGAAAATACATTATTTGCCTTCTGGACATGCATTTTAGGTTCTGCTAAGACTTTAAATTAGAGGCAATGTAAAAATCGTCAACTGAGATGTGGTTATTGAGGGTCAAAATGTTGGTTATGATATTGTACAGTTAACGTTCTCTATTTTATGAGATTTTTTTTTACTATTTACGATACTATACTCCTTTTATCCCAACTAAGTTGAATCAAAACTTTTGGACACGAAAATTAAGAAATTGTATTGAAAAATCGGAAAAAAGAATAAAGTAGGAAAAATAAAGAGAGAATAAAGTAGATTAAGAAATTGTATTGAAAAATCACATTTAGAGCGTCCGCAACAAGGGCGAATGTATCAATAGCCTAATACACGAACATTTCAAAAATACCTCATGTCACGTCATAAGGACATCCACTTCACAATAGCGGACAAGCACTAGGACATCCCGACGGACAAGCAAAATAATAAAAATAAAAAATTCACAAATACAGTACGCAATTACGGAATTAAAATTTCGACACGAATACGAGCGGAGTGCAATAATAATTTTATTAAATAAAAAAAATTAAAATAGTACAATGCAACAAAAAAACAACAATTTAAACAAAGTATATGTTAGTATGCATTGAATACAGTTAGCCAATAGCCGAACGAGGGTCAAGGGGGGCGACGCCCCCTTGTCTGGGGTCCGGGGGTAGACCTGCCCAAGGTTTACCGAACCGGCGGTTAAAACCGAAACTGTGAGAATTTATCCGAACCGAAACCCTCGATTTTTGAACCGTGGTTCGGTTCAGGTTAAAAAATTTTGGAACCGAAACCGTGTCGGAACCGCCGGTTCCGAGCGGTTCCAAACCGGAACTGTGAAAAACCGCCGAAAAACCGTGAAACCAAGCGGAACCACAAAAAACCGGCGGTTCAGAACCGTGAAAAATCACCGGTTCGGAACCGTAACCGTGAAACACCCTCGCGGTTCGGTTCCGAACCGTAACCGCCGGTTCCGGAACCGTGGGCACCTCTATCCTGTGGGGAGGACTGCCCCCGGCCCGACGCTATGATATGTTTATGTTTTAGGCCTTCATTTTCGACCATCATTGTGCATGATAATACATGTGTTAGCCGATCGCTCGTCCGTGGTGCAAATGAAATGAAATGTAATGAGTAGGGGTGAGAAATTATACCGAAATACCGTAATACCGGACTTACCGTACCGAAAAAATACCGAAAATATCGATTTTTCGGTATACCGCAGTTTCCGGTACGGTATGATACCGTACCGCAGTGTTTCGGTACGGTAACGGTATCAATTTTTCTATACCGCGGTATACCGAATCCTCGGTATACCGGTATACCGATAGATTATTATATATATATTAATATTAAATGTGTTTGTAATATATATATTACATTTATATATATTATATTAAAAAAATTAATACATCAATTAATACAATAAAATTAAACATTCAAATGATAATTTATTCAAACAAATTCAAAATTAACCTTAATTATTTTTTTATCAACTCATCCTATTAAATATAATAAACACAATAGCACATAACACCGAAAGAAGATTGGAAATACGATATCGGGAATATGTTTCAACAGAGCACATTTGAAAGAATTTGTATTAACTCACACCATTTAGTATATGATTCTTTGTGTAATGTCATATTCCAAATATACAAAGTAATTAAAATTTTTGTTTTATTCTTCGTCCCACTTCATAAAATGTCAATTAAAAATATGTGCAGCTGAAAATGAATCAAATCGTTTAATTAGTGTTTAATTCATTGTATGCTATATTATTTTATATACTACTTAAATTGAAGGATGAATAAATAGGATACTGATCAGTCATTCTTAATTCTTAAAGAGAAATAAATGTCCAATTTAAATTACTAACTAGTGTCACTCCCGTGTGATGCACGGGTCATTTTAATTTCTTCATATTTATTTCATTATGCGAAATAAAAGTTGTGAAATGATAAACAAAAGAATATTCGACATCCTCTTACTTTGGATTATACTTTTTCAATCACATTAACCCCACATAGCCACAAGAGTGCGTTTAAATGCCACCTTTTCTTAAAAATGTCAATACGATCACATTAAAATTTCAACACATATTTGTGTTGACATTTTAATAAATTGTCTTGACATTTAAATATCAGACTTAAAATTAAAAAGCATTTTAAATCTGTGAAAATATGAATTAACCGTTGAGTTATAACTGCAGGAGCAAGTTTACGTTGCAATAATTAGGTGTTTTGATATATGGATGTTACACTTCATACATTTCTTTTGGTTTGGTTGTTTGTGTATTGTGATTATGCTCGACTATTAATAAAGGTTATCAAATGCAGGGTCATCTTCAACGATTTTTTGTGGAATTTTGAGAAATGAAGACAACGTGGTTGCAAGAAATGAAGATAATGTTGTTGATCATGACTTCCTAAATTGTTTTAGATTTGAATGTTGAAGTTTTATTAATTTGAATGCTATGAACAAGATTTGATTGTGATGAAGTTTTATTATTTTGGACTTTTCTAAATAGTTGAACACTTGAATTGTTATTTTAAATATTTTGTACACAATAGGTTTTTTTTCGGTATACCGTTACCGTTACCATACCGTTATTACGGTATACCGTAACAACGGTATGGTAACGGTATCAAAAAATATCATACCGAATTTTCGGTATATCGGAATTCCGGTATACCGAAAATTCGGTACGGTATCGGTATTGAATTTTGTCATACCGTACTTTCCGGTACGGTATGCGGTATGGCACGGTCGGTACGGTATACCGTACCGACCCACCCCTAGTAATGAGCCATATATAGAGAGTTGAAATAAAAAAATCAAAAAATTCTCTTGTCCGACAGAACGTCCGTCGACACACCACAATAGCGGACGAGAGAACGGACATCCCGACGGACGACCTCTCGTCCGTCTGGGACGTCCGTCGCCCGCACCAATAGCGGACGTCACCGATGGACGAGCCACTCGCCGGTCGGACGTCGGTCGGGACGTCCGCTATTGTGGATGCTCTTACACACCAATTTTATAAACTACTGAAAAATAATCAAAATCCACTTGCAAATCTTTAACATAGTATAATTAGTACTTCCTCCGTCTCAAGGAAGATAACTCCTTTCTTAGGCGGCACGAGATTTTATGCAACTTTATGTTGTGTGTTAAGTAGAGAGAATAAAGTAAGAAATAGAGAATAAAGTAGAGATAAATGTGCTTTCATTTTTGATAATGGATCATCTTAATTGGGACAAACCAAAAAGGAAAGTGAATCATCTTTAATGGGACGGAAGGAATAGAAAACATCATGAAATAATAAATAGAAATCCAAAGCATACATTATATTTGTGACTTCAAAAGATAAATACTATATAACAGTGGTGCCAAAGGAAATGTTTCCACATATCTAACATGAACTTTTTCAAAATGTAAAAAAAGGAAAATTTCGATTTAAAGAGAGAAGATTCATAGGGAGGAGACTCTGTAATAGAAACTTCACAACTTGATAGCCTTCTTGGCAGTGTATGTATTCCTCGAGCAATAAAGCCTCAGTGTTTCCGGCATTGTTCGGTAAACGCGCCACCACATTCTGTGGGTGGCATTGCTCGCGTACTGATGAAATTCCGGCAAGTCCCAGTTGCAGTCGTGCTCCTCTTCCGCACACTTCCACGGCTTCAGGCCGGTGTAGTGCACGACATCCGCGCCCTTGTCAAGCAGATGCACGTGGTCCTGTGGATCGACGAACACCTTCATGAAGTTCAGCTCGTGTGGCAGGCGGTGCCACCACACGAACATCTCGTTCAGGAAGCCCTGGTCACCCCCGTTGTACGACTCCACCACCCTCATCTTCTCCGTGAGGGTGTCGAACGTGCACTGGGACGGCTCTACCACCATCAGCCCCGAGTTGAAGCGGTGCTTCTGGTAGTTGCTGACGGCCGAGAGCTGCGGGTACGCGAAGAGCCTGTCGATGTTGTTGATCACGATGAGATCCGCATCGATGAACATCAGCTTGTCGTACAGCTTCAGCTGCCATATCCGGAGCTTGCTGTAGTTCCACTCGTTGTACGCGTCTTGCCTTGAATATGGGCTCCGTATGCGCTCAATCCGCTGCGTTCTCCACCCTGCTGCTCGGAGTGCCTCCAACGATTCAGCGGAGATGTTGTCGTCGGCAAGAAGAATGAGATCTTTCGTCGTATTAGTCTGTATGAGGCTCTGAGCCAAGACGACTGCGCCACACACGTAACTTTCCGAGGAGTGGAGGATCGTAACGTAAGCCTCTCTTGGCCGAGGGAGACCGTCGTTGAATGTTAGCCTTCCCTGCCGTTCGCCATTGAAATCGCCTGCAGTTCAATACATCAAACACTATTTGCACATTTCCCCTAAATAAAACCTTTGCTCAATTTCACAGTCACAGATACACTCACACACTCGAACCGGCGGCTTGGCCTGTGCTCGTTCCGTTACCGATCAAAAGTGTGGAACATATGATTTTCCATTAGTAGAAAACCATCCTTCATAAACATGATATGAGATGCTGAGCTCAAGGACAAAAAACTTACCAAAATGGGAAACCGGAGGGACGAGTTGGCACGGCCCGACCGGCATGAGCACCAGTTTTCTTATTCTTGTCATGTCAGGTTTGTAAATCCAAGTGCTGCCTTTGTTCCACAAAAGGTCGTCACATCTGAAAATCTCCCACATCGGATCCAACGATTCGACAAATACGGCCAGCAATGGCCCGTTGCCCTTTCTCCGACTCCGTACCAGTAAGTTGGCCACCACCAAGTTCACTTGCAGCCTCCAAACATCCTTTAACCCATCAAGCTCATTCCCAGTCCGATGTGGAACCCTGGCGACGACCACATCCAGCTCCTGATAAACTTCAAATCTCGGCATCGGGATGTCAGGGCATGTCGAGTTCTCATCCATAGTTTCCGGAGACACATCAGACCAGCGGAGCTCTTCCCGTGCACGGTTGAAATCCACTTCCACCATCTTCGCCTTCGTTTCAACTCCATCCAGCGCCGCATCCACGTCCACCAGCCCTATATTGATCATTTCATCCTTGAACTCCCTCGTAACAACCTCGAACCACTCGGGGTTTCTCTTTCGTTTAAGGTAAGGGGTGGTAGTATTCTTTGCACGTCGGGGAGCCTCCTCGCCCCTAATCAGATTCACATCTCGAGCCACCACTCCCATCTCGACTCTTTTCTTGATGATGTCTTGTGACACAACCTCGAGAAAGTCTGTGCTTCTCATGCTCTCAAGATCGTCGGTGTTCACACTGTCAAACTCATCTTGAAGCTGCTTGGTGTAGTTGATGGTGAAGTATAGATTGTTAGTTATGAGAATGGCAACGGAGAGAACGATGAGACAAAGAGTGAGTAACTCAAACCTTGAAGACATTGTTAACCTTCAACATCTCTTCGTCTCCGCCTATATATCCGCAGGTACAAGGTTAACACAACAAGCGAAACTACAGATCAAAGCACATTAATCATATTGATTCTTTCTAATTTCTACAAAACCAAATCGTGCAACAACGTTGCGAACTTCCCTTTTGTTTCCTTGTTCCTGCAAAAAGCAATTCTCACATTCCAAATAGTCATGATATCCGAGAGAATCACGCGTCACAAAAGACGTACCTCTAGAAAGATTTCCTAAAATTGTAACATTGAGACAAAATCTGCACTAATTTATAAGCATTCCATTCTTGACATATCTTAGTAGTTATGAGTTAGGATGCACACTCACAAAATCAGATATATTCCCAATCAAGGAAAAAAAATTCAATTCTGTAACTCTTGTTACTATTTGCTACTGAAATAAGTAAAATGAGGTAATAGATATAGAGTAAAAGAGATAATACTAACCAAGATACCGTGCAGGCGCCACATGATTGTTTCTGAAGCAGAATTGTAGCAGACGATCGATCTCCAACCATGAAAAAATCAGTATTGCCAGTACACTCGAAAACTCGAAACAAAATTTCTTAGATTAAGGAGTTAAGTGGTTTACATACAGTCCAAAATGTAAATCCGGAGATGTGACACAACACCGTATATATAGGAAGAATGAGCAAGAATTGAAAGCTGAAACTTCGAAAAAAGCAGTGACAAGAAATAGTAATTCATATTGCATTGGCTCAAGAGATTAAATAGTAAATGTATATCACAATTAACATCAATAGATAAAATCCAGAAATTCATTCCTTATCCTTTAATAAGTTGTTGACCATATTTACCAGAGGAAGTGTGCCCTTTCCCATGATCTCTAACCTAGAAGTATTCGAGGCGTGGTAAAAAAGGGAGAGTCCAAATGAGACGAGCTCGGGGAGAAAGAGACGGGATGACAAGAATCCATGCCAGTAACGAGGCTCCAAGTTGAAAAATGCGTCAAAAAACCTCCTCGTGGAATTTAAATCGAGCTTCAGCAGAATATCCATACCAAAACAGAAGAACTCCCGTTGTCGCCTCCTTTCGATAGGCCACAAGTCTTTCCAAACTTCCGCTGATAAGTCATTGCCACGAACGCCCCTATCAGAGCCTAGGTACTGGACAATAGCATTAGCAACAATCGGGGCTGCAGCCAGAGTCCGTGCAACCATATAGCCTGTTGAGGGATGCACCATTCCTGCTGTACCACCGATTCCAACGACTCTTTGAGGCAGCACGGGCAAAGGCCCCCCCATAGGAATCACACAATGCTCGTCCTCTTCAATGCTCTTCACTTTTATACCTAAGTGGTTCAGTCGAGCAACCATTCGTTCCTGAATATCCCTCATGGGTAAACCAGGACGAGCTACAAGCGAAGTTTCTTCTAGAAATATTCTCTGTGAAGAGAACGGCATCGCATAGAGGAAAGTCGGGATCTTTCCATTCCTCTCCTTGAGCTCTTTATTGTTGTTGAGATGCGCGTCTCTCCAGTCCATGAAAACCATCTTATCCACATCAAAGGGATGCTCCTCGACCTCTGCTAGAATCCCATAAGCCACCTGGTAGCCAGGGTTGTACGGCTTGTCATACTGAACAAGGCAACGCGAGAAGCCAGTCGCGTCAAGAACCACAGCAGCCTGAATGGTGACACCGTCGTTGCATATCAGCAACGACTTGGACTCCTCGTGGATCACCTTCACAACCTTGGCCTGATGAAACTTAACACCATTAGTGATGCACTTCTGCATCATCTTCGACTTCAGCTGTTTCCGGTTAACCCTCCCATACGGCCGATGGAGATCCTTGGTCGTTTTATCATCAATGTACACAACAGCCCCAGACCACGTCGTGTCCAGGCAATCCAACAAATCCATGGCCTCAAACTCATCCACCCACACACCATAGTTATTCGGCCATATCAGCTTCGGAGAAGGATCAATCGAGCATACCGAAAGCCCGGCCTCAGACACCTGCTGAGCTAGAGCAAGCCCTGCAGGCCCCCCACCCACAACAGCAAGATCAACCACAACCCCCTTCGAAGGGTTGAACAAGGGAAGCTCAAAATCAAGACTTTCCTTTTTGGTTTCAGGCACAAGCTCAAGTAGGGCGCTAGAACTAGCCCTCACACACAAACCCTTCCCAAATTTCTTAAATTGAGACTTTGATTCGAAGCTACGACCCTTGAATGAGCCAAAGGTGCTAACTTTGTCAGCAACCCCATGAATTGGGTGGAGGAACTGAATCTTATTATGGGTCTTGAGCAAAGTATCCATAAATCTAGCAAGACAAGAACTTTCTAGAATATTTCACTGATTTATTGAAATTACACAAGCAGGGGCTCAGGAATTCCCCAATTCTGAACTCAAAATCTTGAATTGAGAGAAGAAAATGAAGTATGAACAGCAAACTTGTTCATTTCGACAAAAAACTGCAAGATTTGTTTGTAAATTGGAGAAAAACAAAATTGTGATTCACTTACTCGTAACGCAGAGATGAGTGAAACAGAAGAAAAACAGGTTTTTTTGGGGTGAGAAGATTTTTGGAGCTGAAATCTTGAGAGCGTGTGGTTGGACTCTCCTCAACGACACACAAATATGGTTTGTGGGCATACTGCTATGCAATATCCACATCCCTCCTATTTTAAATTTTATTTTCCTGTTATCTTTGGCGCAACGTCTCAGATTTAATAGTTAGTTTATTCTCGTATGAGGATTTTTTTTATCATCTTGTGCCTATTGACTTTTCCATAGATAATTAACAGCCTTAATATATTAGTGTGAGAATTTTTTTTAATTAATAATAATTTGTTGATTTAATTATCAATTAAATAATGATGAATAGTTAAAAGATAAATTACCAAGTTTCATAACTTCACAATCATCGCGTACATTTGTTTTTATGATGAAATCAACAATGATTGGCAACGGGATTTCACAATTATCCTACCGTCTTTTAGAGGTAAACTATTCGACATATTTTTATGTGACATTGCCGTTTTGTTCATATAAATAAATCTAGTCACCACATCATTGTGGGTTTCATCAAATAAATGAGGTACATAAGATAATTGTAAAATTTTAAAATTTGATAATTTACTATTAAGTTTTGAAAAGTATAAGACAAATTATAAATTAACTGTTCTACATGATTTATTTGATAATTTGCCCTAATTTAAAGTATCAAACTCTTATCATTAGTACTGGTAGTACCTTTTTTTTTTATCATGAAATGGAGAAATGATGGGGTTGGATTGGATCTCTAAACTTCATAAACGCTGCATTCCACTTTAGTATTGATACTAGCATTTTTTTTAATTGAGATTTTATGAATGTAGTGCAACATTAGTCGTGCAAAAATCTAATGTTAGTTGTCTTGTTTCCAATTTGTGTTTCAGTCATTTTAGAGTTGAATTTCCTGAAAAGTTTTGATTTTGAAAGCAGATGAATGAAATAAACTTGTGATAATCTCAATTTCATCATTGTCGATCCAAAACTGTAAAGTAAAGGGCGGCCCCATTTCCATTTCCAACCCCTTCCCTGAACATTGATCGGATAAAATAATCCATCCCACAAAAAATTCCTGATCAATTCCACCCCTCCTTCTCTCCAATAACTCAAATTCATCACAAAGCTTAAACCTTTGCAAAAACCCCATCTCAAAAAATCCCCAAATGCTCCGACTTCGCACCCTCCGCCGCTCTCTGCAGCCCCTCCGCCGCTTCTGCTCCGTCCCCAACCCGCCCCCCGCCGCCAGCAGAGACGCCGAATTCCGCCGCTACATCGGCTACGGCGTCCTCTTCCTCGGCTGCGGCGCCGTCACCTACTACTCCTTCCCCTTCCCGGAGACCGCCAAGCACAAGAAGGCCGAGCTCTTCCGCTACGCCCCGCTCCCCGCCGACCTCCACACCGTCTCCAACTGGAGCGGGACCCACGAGGTCCAGACCCGCACCTTCCTGCAGCCGGAGAGCGCCGCCGAGCTGGAGTCCGTGGTGAAGGAGTTCAATGAGAAGAAGCAGAAGATCCGGCCCGTCGGGTCGGGACTCAGCCCGAATGGGATCGGGCTGACCCGCAACGGGATGGTGAATTTGGCTCTGATGGATCGGGTTTTGGAGGTGGATGAGAAGAATAAGAGGGTTAGAGTGGAGGCTGGGATTAGGGTTCAGCAGCTTGTTGATGGGATTAAAGATTTTGGCCTTACTTTGCAGAACTTTGCTTCAATTAGGGAGCAGCAGATTGGTGGCATTGTCCAAGTTAGCCCCCTCTCTCTCTCTCTCTCTTCTTGATTTTGGATTATTGAGGTTTATTCACCTTGCTTGTTCTTTCTTTCTTGTTGTTTGGGCTTGATTTTGTGGGAATTCTTGGTGTGGTTGTGTCAATGCTGTAGTTTGAGTAGTTGGTTATGTGTGAGCTTATGGTGCCTTTGGATTCTGTGTTGGCGGGTTTTAGGTTGGGGCGCATGGCACTGGTGCGAGGCTACCTCCGATAGACGAGCAGGTTATCAGCATGAAGCTAGTTACTCCGACTAAGGGCACCATTGAGGTGTCCAAGGAGAAAGATTCCGAGCTCTTTTACTTGGCCCGCTGTGGTCTTGGCGGGCTTGGCGTCGTCTCAGAAGTTACACTGCAATGTGTCGAGAGACAGGAGCTCGTGGAGCACACATATGTGTCCACCATGAATGAGATCAAGAAAAATCACAAGTAATTTGCACTTTCTGATTCTTGTGATCTAATAACTTTGTTAGGGATTATTGCATCTGGTGAAACAGTTTTTATAATCAAGACAACGTGGGAGTTGATCGTGTGCTTGTGCGGTCTTGGATCACAATCTTTCTTGAAATATAATAGTTCATTCAACTTCTTTTTCTTTTGCAGGAAACTTCTCTCTGATAACAAGCATGTCAAATACCTATACATTCCTTATACGGACAAGGTCGTGGTTGTGACGTGTAATCCTCTTTCGAAGTGGAAAGGTATGCCGAAGCATAAACCTAAGTACACTGCTGAAGAAGCTATACAGCCTATAAGAGACCTTTATCAAGAATCACTCATAAAGTACAGGTAAATTGAGTACCTTTCGTATATTACATGGCTTTAGCCTTTTGGTGTACTCTCCCGTTGTTACATTGTTGCTAATAGTAGAAATCTGTATATTGTACATTTACATGGCTCTAGCTATTCTCCCCTTTGAATTACTTCAACTTTTACAGGAAAACAGCTGTTGCATCGGACGAAAAGGAGCCAAATGTGGATGAGCTTTCATTTACAGAACTGCGAGATAAGCTCCTTGCTTTGGATCCTCTTAATAAAGAGCACATCATGAAGACCAATCAAGCAGAGGCCGAGTTCTGGACTAAGTCGGAGGGGTATAGAGTGGGTTGGAGCGATGAAATTCTGGGCTTCGATTGCGGTGGGCAACAATGGGTCTCAGAAACATGTTTTCCCGCTGGAACCCTATCCAAACCTAGCATGAAAGATTTGGAATATATAGAAAGATTACTGCAGATGATCGAACAAGAAGATATACCTGCCCCAGCACCCATCGAACAGAGATGGACGGGATGCAGCAGGAGCCGTATGAGTCCAGCTTATAGCTCATCACCAGACGACATATTCTCATGGGTAACATTTAACATTCTCATATGCTAAATGTGACATTTATGCTATGTTTTACTTTGTTAACACTTTATTTTCACAGGTTGGTATAATTATGTATCTTCCTACTACGGATGCTCGTGAGAGGAAGCAAATCACCGATGAATTCTTCCACTACAGACGTTTGACTCAAGCAAAATTATGGGATGATTATTCAGCTTATGAACACTGGGCTAAGATAGAGGTACATATCATTTTTTCTAAATCTTGATTAGTGAAACATTATAAATTTGTTTGCCATGAGAATCGCGAATGGATTTTTTTCTCGAGGTTAATATTCCCTGCCAAAACTTGAAGAGAAGCTTATTCGTTACTATCATCGATCTCTGAATTGTAATAGGGACCTGATTGATATCATAACAAGTTTATTTAACTGTGTTATAGGTCCCAAAGGACAAAGACGAGCTTGCTGCGCTGCAGGCAAGGCTGAGGAAGAGATTTCCGGTTGATGCATACAACCAGGCAAGAAAAGAGCTCGACCCCAACCACATCTTTTCGAACTACATGCTTGAAAAACTGTTCCCTGTCACTGAGACTGTATGATAAAGATAAAAGTCCCCGTCTTGTCCCTGGTAATGTTTCCTTCTCGCTCAATAGCTATGGCGATCTCTAGAATTGATTTAAGATGCACATATCCACCATTGAATTGATTTCTCATCCAATCTCAAAATGCTTCTAGTTGACATTCATCGCATCTTTCTTGAACCATGAGTGCTCATATGGATAAAAAATACGAAGCGTGACTTGATCATTCCCATCTTCTCTTCGTTGTTGTTTTCATTATCGTGATTTGTGAATCAATTTTTGTAGTTCAAAAACTGTTGCAGACTCGAATGGTGGTCCCCAGTATATTAATAAAGCATGTGTGCTTACGCGTGATCGTTCCCTGTCATATATTATTATTATCACTTGCAGTTTGCATGGTGCGGTTTGTTTCTCGTGTTTAGCTTCGGTGGAAAAAATATTAACACAAACCTTAGTATATACTATATCAATAAAGCACTGGTGCATACATACATAGGAAGCTACAAAAACGAACTAGATTTAGTAGACGATTATGGTAGTACTAGTTTAGCATATGATGGATGCCCTTGCTCCGCGATGATGGACGCTTCGTCTTCTTCTTCCCTACTAGGAGGAGGAGATTTCTCAGATGGATAGCCTGAAAATGCAGCTAGTTAGTTTGTTATATGTGAAATACTTATCAATAAGAGAGAGAGAGAGAGAGAGACCTGGAGGAGGTTGGTTATCTTGATATTGCATCTTGCATTTGGATGATTAGTTTTGAAGGTTTTTTCAATGGAAACTCATGAAAAACATTATATAGGCCTCACTCACCACTTTATATATAGATAAACATTTGTGTGAATGGAATGAATTTGCAAAGAAGATATTCAAAAGGCTTGTCGAATTTTGCTTGAGTTGTATTTACTTTACTTTATTACAAAGTTTTTGCCTTTCTTATCTCACTTTGTACTAACTCCACAAGGATTTTCACACTCTATCTATATTTCTATTTCAGTATATATGTAAAAAAGCTAAACCATCTCTAAATACAATTTCCCCCTACCCATATCTATTTAATACTAGTAAATAGTAATTGAGCATTTTCTATCTCATTTCTTACTTTTGGAAAAAATACGTTTTGATATTTTCTTGTATCTAATGTGTTTTGATTTATTTATTTTTCTCCTATTACTGTTTTTTTTTTAATTTTATAATTTTGCGTTTGATCTTTTCATTTTTGTATTCGTGAAATCTTTTAAACAATTGATTAATACTGTGATTAAAAAAGGTTTAACGTATGAGTACCTATTACTTTTGGAAAAGTATAATTTTTTCTCACTATATCAACTTATGTATACAAAAATTAAGCATAATCAACCCACTTACATAACATTTATAAATGTGAGTCTATAAATGAAAATAGACTGATTTTGTAGAATATACTCATATTAGCAATAAATTATGATTGTTAGGTGACAGATTCAGAATATTTTATTCAATTTATCTTATATGATTCTAGTACTTTTCTTATTTTGTTATGTAATTTGATTTTAATTTTATTTTTTTAACTTAGTAGTACTAATATCTTTTTGTTCGATTCCTTATGTAGGTAGTACTGTTAAAGAAGGGAATAAAAAGAAAGTTGGAGTTCCGTTCACATATGAAAACACAATACTACTTTTTTATTAATAGCATCCGCAATGGCGGACTTCCGCGGGGATGTCAGACCGGCTTGCGCGACGTCCGCCATTGTGCAATTGTTCAACGGATACGGACGTCCGATACGGACACCGCATGTCCGCGCCTATTTGCTGACGTCCGTCGGGACGTCCGCCATTGCGTTGACTCCCACGGACGTCGGCGCGGAATTCCCGATTAGTGCATTAATTTTTTTTTATATTTATGTAATTTTTTTATGTAATTTTTTTAATTAAGTAAGTTTTTTTTAAATAAAGTGTTCTCATTTTCTTCATATTTGTGTCGAAATTTTACTTCCGTAAATTGCGTAATTCCGTAAATTGTTAAATTGGTGAATTTTTTTAATATGGGAAGTTCGTCGGGATGTCCATCACTGTGCAGTGGGATACCCGTATGACGTGGCATCCGCAGTGGGAAGTCCGTGGCAGGAGGTGTTTTGGGATGTCCCCCGGGACATCCGCACCACTGCGGATGCCCTAAGGCCACGGTATATATTCCCCACCGTCGGTATTAGTAACCATCAACGCGTATTCACTAAATCGATTCACTTTAGGAAGAGAATTTACGTAGTGATTTAAGGTATTGAGTGTTTATGTTATTAATAAATTAAATTAAATGAGCTAGTAGTATAGCATAACACAAAATCTGTAATTTGCACATCGTTGATCTCAGTAAGTTAGATTCGAAATGTTGAGGGTTTTTTTGTTAATCTTTGGAACTATAACTTTTGACGGTTTTATTTACGTTACGTATTGTTTTATTTTTCCTGCAAAATGATACTCCCTCCGTTTATTAATAGATGTCATATTTCGGTGATGATATGAAATTTTAAGAGATGTTGTTTAGCGTGATAAGTTGTAAGAGGGAATAATTTTGATGTGAAAGAAGAACTTTTACCAAGAAGGGAATTGAATGTTTAGTCCCTAGGGTTTGTGGTTCTTGCACCATAAATCCATAACCAAAAAAAATATCGTCATACACTCTTAGTATTCAATTTAATCACAAATGAGATTTTTTGATCATTTTTAGGACCAAAACACCCCCGACCTGGAAGGGCAGTTTAGTACATTTGTTTTTAATTTTAAAAATTGTCTCTATCTGTTTCTTAAACTTAATTATCTCATAATTCTATTAACAATATTTAATTTTTAATCGACCAATTTACAACCCTTAATAATAGAGAAAGACAATTATGCAAATACTATTTTTATTTTATAACATTTATTAAAATACTATTTTTAAATTTTAAATTAAATAGGATTATATTCTGAATTCTAAAATTGATAAAAATAAAATAGAATATACTATTTTATAAAACTTACCGTTCTAACTTCTAGCATATGGACTTCTATTATCTGACAAATTTTATTATTCTTAGAAGTATTATTAATTAAAGTAGTATAATTGATGAATCTAATCTTCTATTTTGTACATATATATTACACAATAAATTTAAATTGGAGTAAAGGAATATACTAGTAATATATGGACTGACAATCGAGTTCGTGAGATACATACCGAAATCATAATAAAAAATGATTTAATTATAAACAAAATATCTAAGCAAAAGCTGATATAATAAAAATAGTGATTGCCAAAATTGCCCTTTAGGGGCAATTTTGTTATTAAGTTAAATGCTATGGATGAATGACGATATTTTTTTTAGAAGTCTAAGACGTGAAAACCAAAAAGTGAACTAAACATGTAGTTATTCTCTTTTTAAAAATGATGAAAAATATGACATTTTTTAACGATAAATTAGAAAGGAAAATGTAAAATATATTTTAGGATAGAGGGAGTATTAATGTATTAATACGAGTGTCAAGTGGTATAGTTGGGCCATTCTTATTTGGGCTCAATTATTTGTCTACCATAAATTTGAGGAAATATCAATCCAAACTACTCCCACTTCTAGAAAAATTACATTTATTCATTTTGTTCACATTTTTGTCTTACCTTTTCAGATTATAATTAAATTTAATAATGAGGTTTATATACCATAGAAGTGTCTCCTTCCATTAACAATGGCTAACACAGAAAACTTAACTTCGAGAGTCGAATACATAAAAATACTATTGTTATTAATATACTCGGCGTGTTGATCTCTAGAGATATTTATCCTATAATTTATAAAAGTAGCTAATTTAATCATAACTTTTGCACATATCTCAATTATCCCATATAATTAAAATTTTGAAGGAACTTATCATTTAAATCTTAATTTTTGGTTAACTTCTGCATAAGCCTAGTACTATTATTTTGCTTATGAAAGTCGATTTTGTATGATTATTATGTAATTGGTGATGATATAATAACGAAAATTACAAAAGCCAAAACAAATTTCTTCAAAATGTTACTTTTATATGTTAATTCAATTGACAATTTTTTCAAAATAAAATAACTCTGTGACTATTGACAAAGCTGAAAGGAAACGATGCAGGAAGTTACGTAGAAATTCATATGTTCACTAAGGTCCACAAAATACAACCAGATCCAACTGCTTAAACTACAAAAGTCCAGTTTTAGACAATTTTTTTCCAATTTTGTTTTTGCAAATGGCAAATCAAACGTAATATAAAAACAATGGAAATTTCGTAGAAAAGGATGCTTAGGTCATCCAATACTCTGTCTCTATACCGTCCCTTAACTACTATTTGATCACTATTTGAGGGCCCTACTGTACTTTATTCCTCCATCCCTTAACTAAGGGACGGAACCTGCAACGCTACGTCCCTTAACCGTCCCTTAACCGTCCCTTATTACGTCCCTTGATTACTATTCATTCAATTTCATTTTTTATTTTTTTTTCCAACCCAATTCAATTAAAACAAACACACTTCATTAAAATTAAAATAACATTACAACATAAAATAAAAATACAACTTAAAATTAAAAAAAAAACATAATTAAAATCTTAAAAAATAAAAATGACATAATTTAAAATACAATTTTATATGGACATCCTTTAATGTTTTATGTTTCACTTTCGATGTGGGACAAAATCATTCTTGGATGTCTCTATAAAAGAAGAACAACCAAGAATGATTTTGTCCCACATCGAAAGTGAAACATAAAACATTCAAGGATGTCTCTATAAAAGAAGAACAACCAAGAATGATTTTATCCCACATCGAAAGTGAAACATAAAACATTCAAGGTTGTCTCTATAAAAGAGAAGCAACCAAGAATGCCTTCGTCCCATATCGAAAGTGAATCATAAAACATTCAAGGTTGTCTCTATAAAAGAGAAGCAACCAAGAATGACTTTGTCCCACATCGAAAGTGAAACATAAAACATTCAAGGTTGTCTCTATAAAAGAGAAGTAACCAAGAATGACTTTGTCCCACATTGAAAGTGAAACGTAAAACATTCAAGGTTGTCTCTATAAAAGAAAAGAAACCAAGAATGACATTGTCCCACATCGAAAGTGGAACATAAAACATTCAAGGTTGTCTCTATAAAAGATAAGCAACCATTAATTATTTTGTCCCACATCGAAAGTGGAACATAAAACATTCAAAGTTGTCTCTATAAAAGAGAAGCAACCAATAATGACTTTGTCCCACATCGAAAGTAGAACATAAAACATTCAAGGTTGTCTCTATAAAAGAGAAGCAACCAAGAATGACTTTGTCCCGCATCGAAAGTGGAACATAAAACATTCAAGATTGTCTCTATAAAAGAGAAGCAACCAAGAATGAGTTTCATAAATTCGCAAGCCCATCAAATATGTGGGCTATTACGAATTTGTTGTATTTATTTATTTGTAAAAATTGTTTTTAAATATAAAAACAATTTTTATAAATAAAAAGTATTTTTTTTAAATTTGATTTTTTTTAAAAATAATTTATTGCATCAGCACGTGACGACGCCCACTCACGGGCCGGCGAGTGGGCGTCACACACGACACTGGGTCGCGTCACGTCGCCTAGGCGCGTGGCGAGACGGCCCGTCTCTTGTCTCGGCGACACGGGACGCGGGACGAGACGGGACGGGATGGCGAGCTGCAACGCGTCGCTCGACGGTCTCGTCTCTCCTGGACGGGTCGCGGGACGCTTGCACGACGCGTAGTGGATGCTCTTAGGGTTCCTTATCTAAATAAAAGTGTAGGTCTTCTTGAGAAATAATCATAGAAAACGTATTTTAAAACAAAAACTCATTGGAGCATCTAACTCTATTAGAAATGACTCACTCACCCCTTAAAAGTACTTATAAGGAGAGGGTTATCCAAACTTATATAGAGGAGCTAGGATCATCACTAAGTCGATGTGGGACAAGAATTAAGAGTTTTTAACATGCCCTTTCACGTGTGGACCGGAATGACACATCGGACTTCCATTACGTGGGTAGGCAAGAGAAGAGATAAAGAGATAAAATCCATCATCGACTTGCGCTCGCTCTGATACCATATTAGAAATGAGTCACTCACCCCTTAAAAAGACCTTACAAGGGTTATCCACACTTATATAGAGGAGCTAAGATCATCACCAAGTCGAAGCGGGACAAGAATTAAGAGTTTTTAACAAACTCTGAAGAGGAACAATTTTTTACGTGAATCGAGACAAACTAATGTTAATTTTTTCCATTATCTAATTATAATTCATGATTTATGCAATAAAAGGGATTTGATACAAAATGTTTATTTTTATGTACTTTTTCACACAATTTTTCGTTGCGAGTTTTGTACTTCATAATAATTACTTACAATTTTGTTTTATTAATGCAACGGTGTAGTTTTATCGTTGAAGTGAAAGAGTAAAAGAATTAAGAGTAAAAGTCAAAATTGATCCTGAATATATGTCCATTTTACGATTTTTGTCCTAAACTTTATCTTTTGAAATTTTGCATTCTAAACATTCAAACTGGATTACAATTGGTCATGGACTAACTATTCCGTTATTTTTTAACGGTCAATGGGTTTAATCTCGATTTTGACCAAATCAGACTGTTAATTATGATTTTAAATGAATATTTATTAAATGAATATTCTTCTCTTTTCCCTATGCCTCCTCACAGCCATAGCCACCCGACCCAACCCCTGCGCCAGAAACCAGGTTGGCGGCTTCTTCGGCGGCCCATGTAACGGCTTCAGCATACCCGGCTACGGCAACTACGGCGGCGGCTATGGCGGCAGCTACTGCGGCCCCAGCGGAGGCGGTACCACGCATGGCATCGTACGCCCCACCGTTGTCTGCTCTGAAAAGGGACCCTGCTACAAGAAGAAGCTCACCTGTCCGGCCAAGTGTTTCAGCTCCTACTGCGGCCCCGGGAACGGCTGCGGCGACAGAGCTGCACCGTCGACTGCAAGAAGAAATGCACTGCTTACTGCTGACCATATTTTAAATGAATATTTATTAAAATAATTAAGAAAATAATCAAGGAGTAAAAAATCATAATTAACAATCTAATTTGATTAAAATTGGGATTAAATCTGTTGATCATTAAAAAACTAACGGAACAGTTAGTCCATGATCAATTATGATCCGATTTGAAATGTTCAAGATGTAAAAATTCAAAAATAAAGTTTATGACCAAAATCGTAAAATGGGCATATGTTCAAGACCAATTTTGGCCTTACTCAAGAATTAATGTACTTTGTCTTTGATGGGTTTCGGACTAAAATGCTCGCATGTGCGTTTTTAAAGCCGGGATGACTCTGTTGCAACATCGTTGTTACAACGTACATGTAATTTTGCGAGGAATTGTCATTATAAACTTAATTACTACTTTTATTCCATGATGTTCCACTAAATTCCTAATTACCATTAAGAAAGCTTAATATACATGTATTTTTTCTTAATATCATAAATATATGTAACTTTTCTTAACATTTCCAAATCAACAATTTGTATTGTTAGTTTTTAGTGCTATAGATTCCAACACAAAAAAAAATCAGGTGATTGATAAAAAAACTAAGAGCTTAAAAATGTCACTGAATAATGTGAAATGTCTTTATATAAGTAACATGCATTATGGTGCATCTCCTGAAATGGGAATATTCTTTTTTACGTTGACAAACAAGTATTTTATTTTAGTTTATTTTATTTTATTTCAGTTCTTACTGATCAATAAAACATTCTTGAACAACATTCTCTACTGCACTTTCTGCCTAGTACTTAATTATTACGGTAATGCATTGGAATATAATTGCAGTTAATATACAAGGTGAGTTATAATATGCAGATTTTATATCTATCTTTCAAAGGTAAACACGTAATCATATATATATATATATATAGGGGAGCGTTATTCTCCTATTCATCCCTTAGATCATTTATTCTTCTTAATATGGACTGTTAGATCTAATTCATCAACGGTCCAGATGATCTGCATTATTACACTATAATGATGCATTATTAGTCGGTGTGCATTATTCAACTGAAAATCTGCATTATTACACTATAATGGTGCATTATTAGTTGGTGTGCATTATTCAACTGAAAATCTGCATTATTAAATGACACGTGACATCAATCTAACCGTCGGATGACAAAATCGTGGGGCTGAGATTAAAAAGAACAAAGAACAAAAGATACAAAAAGGAAATGAATACATCCATATATATATATATATATATATATATATATATATATATATTCTTATATTCATCCCTTAAATCCTTTATTCTTCTTAATATGGGCCGTTAGATCTCATTCATCAACGGTCCAGATGATCTGCATTATTACACTATAATGGTGCATTATTAGTCGGTGTGCATTATTCAACTGAAAATCTACATTATTAAATGACACGTGGCACCAATCTAACCGTCGGATGACAAAATCGTGGGGCTGAAATTAAAAAGAACAAAAGATAAAAAAGGAAATGAATACATCCATATATATATATATATATATATATATATATATATATATATATTTCAATAAAATAGGCAATTTATTCATTTTGGTTTGTTCCATAAAAATAATCAACTTCAGACTCTATCATCTCATCCATCAACTTTCTTGCAAACCCAAATTCATTCGCTCTATAGTACACAACCCCAACACAACCCCGGCACACCAATGTGCAATATGTGAAAACATCGGCTCTCATGCCCTTATTCATATGTGCAAATATGAGCAAACCCAAATTCATTCGCGTCTCGATGCTGTCTCTATCTCGTCTCGGAGAGACGAGACGGCATCGAGACAGCGATGCAGCCATCCATCTCGGTCTCGTCTCGGCGGGCGTCTCGGCCCGGAGGGTGGGTTGGCGAGACGTCTCGTCAAGCGCCAGCGCCACGTGGCGAGCGCTGGCGCTAGGCGTGACGCCCACTCGCCGGCCCGCGAGTGGGCGTCGTCATGCTGACGCAATAAATAAATTTTTTTTAAAAATTTGGTTTTAATAAAAAAAATAAATAAACGGTAATTTTAAATTTTTTTCTTTTTTTATTCTATAAATGCTCCTCTTTCATTCTCATTATACACACAAACACACATCTATTCTTCTCAATTCATCTCTCTTTTCTCTCCAATTTTCATCTCATCTCTCCAATTTTCATCTCAAAATGTCCGGCGACGGAAACTCTGGCGGCTCCGGCTGCTATGACTTGAACACGTTTGGCGACTAGGGGGCATGTACAATGTCTTGGGTGGTTCCGGTTCGTCGACGCCGGGCACCCAAGGCTCGTCGACGCCGACGGCGTACCAACCACCCTATTTTGATGTGGATGCATATTCTCATCCCTCCGCCCCGAGGTATGGGCAATCGCAGGGATTATCCCAAATTAGGGGGGATTTTCCGGATGAACCTAATCCGGAAGGAGGACGAGGTGGTGGAAGCTCCGGGGGTCGCGCATTCGACGCCGTGGAGGAAGAGGAGGAGGCGGTCGAGGAGGAGGAGGATGTAGGTCGTCATCCATATAGCCGCAACGACACGATGACTCTGTTCAACGCTTGGGTCAGCGTCTCGTACGATCCCATCGTCGGAAATCAACAAACCCGCAAGTATTTCTGGAAAAAGGTCACCGACGCCTACAACGAGAACAAGCCAAGGGGGTCCCGCCGCCGCACCATGAAGATGCTCCACAGTCATTTTGACCGAGTCGACAGAGATGTCAAAAAATTTTGCGGGATCTACTAGAATGAAGCGGCGAATTACCAAATCGGATCCAGTGGAGCCGTCATTATGAGAGCGGCTATGCGAGTCTTTTTTTACGACAAAAACAAAGAATTCAAACATGTCGATGTTTGGGAGGCGGTCAAAGACGTTGAAATGTGGGCTGGCAGTGTCCAGTCCAACACGGGCTCGAGCTCGAAACGCATGAAGCACACGACGGGTGGCCAATACTCGTCTAGTGAGGGCGGGTCAGGCAACGCCTCACAAGAGGTTGAGGGGCACGGCCACCGATGCAGGGAGCTCCTCCAGTGGGCACCGTCGGCCGCAAGGAACCAAGGCGACGGAGGCGGCTAGAGGGAGGAGAGGGAAAGGACATAAAACCAGTAAATAATTAAAAAATACATGAAATTTTCATGACTATTTAAAAAAACAATAGTTTAGAGATATGGC
The DNA here is from genome assembly GCF_004379255.2 of Salvia splendens. Classification (NCBI taxonomy): domain Eukaryota; kingdom Viridiplantae; phylum Streptophyta; class Magnoliopsida; order Lamiales; family Lamiaceae; genus Salvia; species Salvia splendens. Next base: position 21,812,071 of record NC_056041.1, on the reverse strand, counting down.
AGCAAAATCACATCATTTTGAAATATCTATATCTTTCAATTAACATTTAAAATATAATAATATTGTTTTGTTAAATATAAAATTATTTTATTGTCATGTCATAATTGATTTTATTGTTGTTCATCTGTGCCCTATTAAGTATCCCAATTTTCTAATTTGGGATGTACCCTTACTAATTAGCTCACTTCAATTTTATTATATTTGGTGATAAATCTCATGTTCTATTAACTCACTTTATTAAGAGTACTCTCGCCGCCATCCCGCTACACATTTTATAGGTTATGAACCCTTTGCTTGGCTTTCTGGATGAGTTGGAGCAGATTCTGGCTAGATATTTTTGGGGTACAGTTAGAGAGAAGAGGAAGCTACACTGGATTTCTTGGAGATATATTTGCTTGCCTTTTGATGAAGGTGTCTTGGGTATTCACCTCTTCAACACACACCGATTCATACGAGCACTGATATTGCACTTAGATTAGGTCACTGGCGGAGGACCTCTTTCCAGAGGGCTCCCGCCTTACATATTAATTTTCTTGTACCCTGTTTGATTGCTTGGTTTCTTTGGACAAAGAGAAACGGCTGCAAATATGGCGGTCGTCCTTTTCGTCACTCTCATGTTATTTGGCAGGTCATTCACCACCTGCACGTGCTTATTTTGGCCGGCAAGATCACCCTGACCCACTGGAGGGGATGTTCGCCGTCGGTTGATTTTATGTCTTTCTCCCCCAGACAGCGTGTTCTGCGGTCACTCATGGTCCTATGACATCCCCCTGATGCCCCTTGGGTGAAGCTAAACACTGACGGTGCCTTCTCTACATCGACACTGGAGGCGGGGGGGATGATTGGTTCGAGGCTCTGATGGAGGACTTCTGCGTGCCTTCTGTGCTCCGATAGCTGCATCATCGAGCTTTGAGGCGGAGCTGTTGGCTCTGATTCGGGGTTTCGAGATGGCTATGGAGCTTTCAACACACATTTGGATTGAGCTTGACTCAGCAGCTCTGGTTACCTTGTTGTCATCTGGACAGCTTGGCACTGCGGATCTTAGACATCACATGGCTTTGATCCGGAGTATTGACTTCTCAGCGGCATGTTCGGTTCTCTCACATCTATAGAGAAGGGAATCGGGCTGCCGACTTTCTTGCAGGTAGGGGGTTCAGACCCCAGCCCTTACTTACTATGATCAAATCTCTGCGCCTCGGTATCTGAAGGCGTTGGTAAGGATGGACCAGCTGGGATATCATAACTTCCGTTTCCGACGTAGAGATGTGGGTTGATCTAACCTCTTTGGTGGTTGGTTTTGATAATTTTTCGTTTCTTCCTCTTATGTATCTAGTCATCCTTTTTCCTCTTGATAGTACAGATGATCTCGACTTGTGGGACCTCTACTTTGCATCCTCATGTTCTTGTTTAGATCTTAGTCACTTTTGGGCTAAGATCATGTTTTTGGAACATTACATTTTGATCTTATTTACGGGTTGGAGGTCTGCCTAAACCTCCCACCCACAATGGGCGTTTTTGATTAAAAAAAACTCACTTTATTACTCTAATATTTTATTATAAATTAATATAGTACTTCATCTGTTCCATAGTATTGGTGTCATTTTATCATTTTAGAATATTCTGTGATAGTTGAGTCATTTTCCTTTTAGTAAGAGTTTTCACCATAGGTCGCTGCGGCGGAGTCGGGTGGCGGGCGAGCCGTCGGTGCGGCAGCGGTTTATAGCTAGCCGCGCAACCGCTGCGGCGGTATTTCGTGTAATTTGTTTTTACTTTTATCTATAAAATATTTATTCCCAAATCATTTTTTTCATTCGATTTATATTTGTCCAATTAATATTGTTTTAGTTTAATTAAAATATACCAACAATTAATAAAATAATGTGATTTGTGGCTGTGGCGTGGGTGGACAAGTTTTTATGGTTGAACCATGGATATGATGATGTGGCGGACAAGTTTTTTTTTGGCTTTGACGTGGCTGTTCCACCTATTGTGGACACTCTAAAAGTCAACATATTTCTTTCACTTACTTTATTATCTCTTATTTATTCTTTTTTCATCCTCTATATTTTTCATTTCCTTACTTTATTCTTCATTTATCTAACTCACTTAATACTATTTTTTTAAAAAATCACGTGTTAAAAAGAAACACTTCAAGTATTGCGGAATGGAGAGAGTACAAAGGTAGGACTAACATTGTACAAATCAAAATGAGATACTACTACTTAATAGGAGAACACGAGAAATATTAAATTTAATAAAAATTATTATGAGATAATTAAAAAAATAGTAAAAATTTAAACATTAAAATCATATGAAGTCGATGGAAAAATTATAAATTAATTGTGAAAAGATTGTACTATAAAAAATTCATGTGTTTTTTTCCACATCAGATTGTGTCGTAGTTCTTAGAGCATCCGCAGCGGTGAGCAGCGGCTCGTCCGTCTGTCCGTGCCAACGGCGCGGCGCTGCTCTTAGCTAACAGCACGTCCGTGTAGTGTTGCCCACGGTTCACGAACCGGCGGTTCCGGTTCGGTCGATGGCGGAACCGGAACCGAACCGTGAGGCTATTTCATGGTTCCGGTTCCGATTCGAAAACCGGCGGTTCCGGTTCCGGTTCGGAACCGCCGGTTTTCCGACGGTTTTGGCGGTTCCGGTTTTCGAACCGGCGGTTTTGCCGGTTCAATTATTTTTTATTTTTTTTTAATTTGAAATTTGGCTTTATACAATAAATCGGAACAAGACAATGCATAATTCAAGCACAAATAAGACGAATAAGGAGAAAATGAAATAAATTTTAACCATTTTTCAACCATGTAAAACAAAATAGCCTTCAACTCAATGAATTGAGTATTTTTCACACAAGTTTTAAAACCAATTGCCACATACATGCAATGCTCCAAAACGCGCACAGAAGTAGGATAATAAACACCGGATAACTCAACAGTGGCATTTTTGAAAGCGCGGAATAATCGAAATAAATCCATGCTGTGGTCCCAACAAGCGGGTATCAAAATCAAATCAGAAGGAACATGAGGACAACTTCTAAAAAAATCACATAAATACTCAATGTGGTTCAAAGTCGACTCCAACATATCATATGTCGAGTTCCAACGAGTTGAAACATCCAAACGAAAGTTGGTGTACCTGCATTGCTTACTATGACAATATCTCTTCCAAGCTCTACCAATAGGAGCTTTGTTATGAATCAACTTCACAGCAGTTCTAATAGGATCAACATACTTTTGCCACAAATCGATCGCATCTTGAACACACAAATTCAAAATATGGGCAATACATCGCACATGAAAATATTTGCCATCAATAACAGGAGAACATGCACTGATTAGTTCATCTATGCTAGCAGTGTTAGCGCTAGCATTGTCAAAACCAATTGAAAAAATTTTATTGATCAATTGAAATTCATTCAAAACTTGAATGATCAATTGAGCAATTGCTTGTGCAGTGTGTGGTGCGGGAAATTCCCGAAATGCAATCAAACGTTTGTTTAAAGTCCAACTGTGATCAACGAAATGCACAGTGATGCCCGTTTGAAAAAGCTGCGTCATGTCGCCTCGTTTCTCGCGCCGCAACCGGAACCCCCTGAACCGGCGGTTAACCGCCGGTTTTCACGGTTAACCGCAGGTTCACGACCCAAAAACCGTCGGAACCGGCCGGTTTTTCAGCTGAAAAGCTGCCGCCGATCTGCCCCATCCACACGCCTTGAAATACGCGCCCGAACCGGCGGTTCCACCGGTTAACCGCCGGTTCCGAACCATCCGGAACCGCCGGTTCGGTGACGGTTCCGGTTCGAAATATCTTGAACCAGAACCGGACCGCGACCCGAATTCCGACGGTTCCGGTTCGGGAAAATGGCCACGGTTCCGGTTCGGCGGTTAACCGCCGGAACCGGAACCGGTGGGCATGTCTACGTCCGTGCCAGCGAGCAGCTGACGTGACGCGTTCTGATTGGCCAAACGGCATTTCCGTTGGAAATTCATTTTTTTGTTTTTTTTAAAATCGAAAATAATACCAAAAATTTAAAAAATATATTTTCAGATTCTCAAAAATATGGCCGTTTTTTAACTGTTTTTCTGGATTTTTTTTTTATTTTTTTTTTAATTTTTTTATTCCTAAAATCATCTATAAATACACACATTCATCATCCATTTTTCATATCAAATCATCTCTCATTTATCTCTCATTCATATTTTTTCATACAACTTATCTACATCTTCCTCTCTCACTCAAACCCTATCAAATGGATTTCACCAATCTCATTGCGGAAGCGGAGCGCGAAGAACAAGAATACTATGAACAATATCGTGCCGCATATGAAGCCTATGTCGCCGCGAATACCCCCGCCCCTCCTCCTCGACCAACTAGATCAACTCGCCACTACATCCATCGTGACCGGGAGGGAGCCAACGAAAGCCTCGTTGCCGACTATTTTTCCGACCAGCCGCGGTTTTCGGAAGATTACTTTCGGCGCTGTTTTCGCATATCAAAACGCTTGTTTATGCGTATTGTCAACACATTATCCGCCCGTGTTGAATACTTTCAAACAAGTACAGACGCAACCGGTCGGCAAAGTCTCTCGGTGTTGCAGAAGTGTATGTGTGCCATCCGACAACTTGCTACTGGGTAAACGACTGACCTCTTCGACTAGTATTTGCATGTCAGTGAGTCAACTGGAATCCTTTGCCTTAAAAATTTTTGCGACGGCGTTCGTTCAGCTTTCGGTGAGGAATTCCTTCGGGCACCCACCACCGATGATTGGTTCGTCTTCACGAAACAATCCATGGTTTTCCCGGTATGCTTGGCAGCATTGACTGCATGCATTGGAGGTGGAAGAATTGCCCGATTGCTTGGAGGGGGCAACACTTAAGCCGCCACAAAGGCGGCGTCCCAACACTTATCCTTGAAGCTGTCGCCGACTACCGCCTATGGATTTGACATGCATATTTTGGTATTGCCGGATCCAACAACGACTTTAACGTGCTCTATTCTTCACCATCGTTCAATGATGTTTTGAATGGTGTAGCACCGGCGATCGACTTCACCGTCAACGGAAATGCATACCACATGGGTTACTATCTCGCCGATGGTATCTACCCAAGGTGGTCGACTTTCGTGAAGACGCTCAGCAATCCGCAAGACCCGAGACGGGTTCTTTTTGCGCAGCGTCAAGAGTCCGCTCGGAAAGATGTCGAAAGAGGTTTTGGGGTCCTTCAATCCCAATTCAACATTGTGAAGGCCCCGTTTCGGCTGTGGTACGTGAAAAATATCGCCGACATCATGTACACGTGTATTATCTTGCACAAAATGATTATAGCCGACGAAGGACCGATGACGTCTGGCTTTTACGACGAGTATGCAGCCGGAAGATCAACCGCGAGGTCTCCCCCACGCCGAGGTGTGCTTACGACGGCGGGCGAGAGGATCGAAACAAGGAACACAATGCGCGATACCCGAGCCCACATTGAGCTATAAGAATACATAATCAAACACATTTGGACGAAATTCGACCACGAGTAGTGAGTTTTTTTTTATTTTATGAATTTAATTATGTACTTTTTAATTTTTAGGATTTTAATTATATAATTTTTATTTTTTGTAATTTGTATTAGTATTCCGGTTATTTTTAATGCATTTTAATTTTGTGGAAATGTTTTTATTTAAATTGAATAATAGAATGGTGGGACCCTTGAGCTTGTCCTTGCGGAAGAGCACGAATGTGGGTGTTGTACTCTTGCCTAAGAGCAGGGAGTAAATGTGGGGTCCGAACCCACATCTGTGCTCGTTAACAAGAGCACGGATGAAGATGCTCTTAAAATTGCATAGGAATTGTTCCCAATAATTGCCACTCACCGTTTGACAATTGCCCCATTTTAGGGCCCATTTACTGTTGCCATTATTTAATCATTTTTAATCCATCAGTTTCCTATTATCCCGGCCAATAATAATTAATATCGACAAATTCCAATCCTAGCCGTTGACTGAATCAAGAGAAAACATGAAAATATAAGAGCAAGGCAAGGCAAATGATGAATTTTCATTTCATTTCCTTTTCTATTTATTTTAAAATAAGAAAACAGTGAAATGTCCATTCATCGTTGAAGCTCCATCATACGACTAAAGTCCTCGAAGCAGACGAACCCGTCCCCGTTCTTATCCACCCCTCTTATCATGCGCCGGCAGTCCTCTAACGTGCACCGCGCGTCTCCGATCGTCTCGAACACGCGGAAGAGCTCCTCCGCCGTGATCCTCCCGTCGCGATCGGAGTCGAAAAAGTCGAACGTATGCCTCAGCTCCGAGGCGTCCGCCGCCGGCGCGAACGCCGATCCGATCGCGTGGAACTCCTCCAGCGTGATGCAGCCGTCGCCGTCGCGGTCGATCTGGCTCAGCTCCTCCTTGCTCGGCGGCTCCGCGCCGAGCCGGCTCAGGAGCGACTCCAGCTCCTCCTTCGTGATCTTTCCGTCGCCGTCGCGGTCGATCATCTCGAACGCCTGCTTCAGCTCGAAGCAGACGGAGATCTCCGTCCACTGATCCGCGGAGGGGAGGACGCTCGTCGGCGTGGAGGATCCGGTCGGACGCTTGGCGGCGCCGTCGTCGGAGGAGGAAGTCGTGTAGGAGCTGAAGGAGGACGGATCGGCTTCAGATCTGGAAACAGATCGCGATTTCTTCGATCGGAAGAGCTTGGTGAGCTTCATGATTCACGGAAAAAGCGAAAGCGGAGGTAGAGGGGAGGAGAGGAAGGGGATTGGGGGCTGAGAGGAAGGGGAGTGGAAGGAGCGGGAGTTAAATGGTTGGGGGAAGTCATGGAGTGAGCTTCCTCGAAATTTCGTGGAGAGAGAAAAAATGGAGGGAGAGAGAAAGAGAGGGAAATGAAATTTTAAGAGTATTTATTGGAAAGGACGAAACTGGTCGCATTGCGTGTCTTGCTAAATTGCATTATTTATTAGGCATTAATTATTTCAGTTTATTATTCAAACTAATTTTAGAATAATGTTTGTTCATTTGTTCCTTCGATATCGTTTGATAATTCTTTCGTTTCATACATTGCCCATATTTTCTGGGACAGATGGAGTATTAATTTAAACAAACTTGTAACAAATACTCCACTCGTCCATGAAATTAGTTTTTTGCCATTTTGAAATGTGTGAAAAAAAAAATTCTCTGTTATTAAAATAGAAAGTTTCTTTTTATACTTCTTTTTCTTCATATCTCTCTTAATTTACTCATTTTTTCTTTTCATTATTTATACTTTACCAATTTTTCATTAAAACCCGTATTGTTCACAAATAAAACAAATTTTATGGATGGAGAGAGTAATACTGTCCCCAAAAAGATGTCATGTCAAACTTGTGGGATGCCGGATTTTAAGGGCTTTTGTTTTGTATATTAAGTGGAAAGAGAAAATATAATTTTTATATTAATGTAATTGAGAATTTTTTCAAAAATAATTACTCCATATGATATTTTTAGTAAGATAAAACTAAAAAGGAAAGTGTTATGAAATAAAGGGAGTATATTCCACACATTTCGATTTTGTATAGGACTGTTTAATGCGACACTCGGGGGTATCTGAAAAACCCGATGGAGATAGAAGGATAAAAAGAGGAACATGGAAGATAGCAAAAACAACAATCTTAAATGTATTGAAGCATAAAAAAATGTTCATACAATTATCACCCCATATGTATTTACGGAAAAGAAATTAACATTCAATCAATTTATTTCCTGCCAAGAGATGATTAAACAAATGAAATGGGGAGGACGAAATCTAACCATGAAATGTATAAAAATTATTCCCCATGTCCTATAGAAATAAATCATTTAGGAAAACACATATTTTAATGCGTAATTGCTAAAGTATGAGACAAAATGAGATAAACTTTACAGAATGGTGGGGCCAGTACATGGAGTAAATGATAAAGTGAGAAATAAAGAGAAAAAGTAATTGAAATAATATTAATAAATAGTTAAACCCATAAATAATAAAATAAAATCATATGAGAAAATATTTGCATAAATGAATATGTACTATTTGTATGAGATAGATGAAAAAGGAAAAATAACATATTTCCCTACCACCGAGGAAATACATAAATTCTTAAATTTAAATTTGTAATACTCCGCACATGATATATTACAAAATACTATTGAAGAAAAGTTGTACAATAATACTGCTACAATAACAAACTAAATCATAAATTAAGAGGTAATAACAGAAAAAAAAAGCAATCAATTAAATAAAGAAACAAAAATCAAGGTTAATAAAAAAAAATACTACCGAATTGTGAATAGTCTGTAATTTTCTGCTCAACACCAAGCTTTAGTGTCAGTGTGAGGAGACCACAAAAAGTGAATTTCACAGCAAAATTTTGGAAGTTAGCTGTAGTACATAAAGCAAATGCTAATTTATTTATTTTTTAAATCATAAGTTGATAGTACTAGTACAAATTTATCAATTGAACAAAACCTAACAAATCTAAGTGCTTAAACAAGTCATTTTTGGCCGACTACCATATAATTCTTAACGACATTTTATAATGTTATTAACTATTAACAATGTTTACAATCACTCTCAGTCTCAGAATAGTTGGTTTGTTTGAACAAGGCCAAAGCAAATTAGTTGAATATTCATTTTTTAGAGCTGGTTTTGTTGAAATTAATGTAGAGGGTTTCCACCCAAAACAAAAGAATAGTCCATCCATCACAAAAATATTAAGTTCATTAAATAGATCGTTAAATTACACCAATTAATAGTTTAGGAATCATTAATTAATTACCTGAAGCATAAGGCATGACCAATATTAAAAATTAATAAAAATATTATTTGACTTTTCATGTATTAAATAATTACATAGTTATAAAGTTATACTAGTATTAAACAATCAATTTTGTATAAAAATGAAATATCGCTGGCAAATATAAAGTCGTTTTCGAGTACTGATAAAAGATGAAACATTAACAAAGAATGGAGCCAAATAAAAGCCCATAATTTCTCCAAAAATGAGGGAACAAATTATGTACCATGATTTAATTTTATTTGTTATGACGCGTGAAAATATGACTCATCACAGCTGGCCAGTTTTATGATAGTTTTTTATATTGATCTGACTCCAAGCCTGCCTAACAAGAAGCTTCCCAGAAATTTGATTTATATAGTACTCCACTAACTTATACTCTCACAAAAATACAAACTTTCAAAGTAATTTACAAGTATAATGTATGAAAGAAAACTATACTAATAATAAAGAATTGTTAAACATTGTAATCCACGTAGTAAAGTTATTGTCTCCCTTGAAAGAAGGATATACGAAGGATATACGACGGACTAAAATTTGACTGTTACACAAAGGATATTTACCGTAGGGGCAGCGCAGTTGGTTTCAGATGGGCAGATTTGTATGAATGACCAATGATTAAATTTCACTACTGTCATGTAGTTGCAATACCTCTCAGGCACAAGTGTGAGGTTTTGAGGTGGGTTTCTGGCAGGCAGTGGGTTAGGCCCTCCCCCTTCGCGGGTCACAGCATACCCTAATTTAACACCCCTCACAATACTGTCGGACCGCGATGTGGGGGGTCCTTAAGGTTGGGGTTTTGTTAAGGAAGAAGTTCCTCAACAATAGATTCCGCGTCGAACGTCGCGGGAGCTTTTGCCCGTCGATCAATCCGGCGTCAAAATTAAGGTTTGTGAGTTTGTGCAAGATGAAAAAGAGAAGAAAGTGTGAGAATAAAATAGAATGATAATTGATATTTTTTGATTGATTTAAATGAATAACAATGTCCACTATTTATAATAGTTGATACTAACTTAATGAACAAGACAAAAGATATGAAACTAAATAATGCAACTAAATAATGCACCTAAATAATGCAACTAAATATCTAACTAAATATCTAACTAAATAATGCAACTAAATAATAATGCAAGATATGAAAGATATATTGAATAATGAACGTATCAACTCCCCCACGGTTGAAATCCATCTTATCCTCAAGGTGAGAACCACGAAGCAACGAAAAGAGTCGAAGACAACAAAAGCTTTGATGTATCCCCTCCTGGATCAAACGTTCCCGGTCGCTGCGTTGGAGCAATTGCAGCATCATGCGACAGTTACTTCATACGTGCAAGTAAACAAGTAGCCACAACATGAACTAAGGCTTCCTTTGCTTCTGTCTCAAATATAGAGACTGTGGAATGTACTTTTTCCTGTTCATCACAACGCTCTTCTTCCGCCAAAACCAATGACTCTTTCTCACCAACTCGGTCTCGATCCTTGTTTTCACCATCAACTTCAATATTGTCATTCCCCTCGCAAAGATCCTCAAACTCCACTGAATCGACCAATTCAATTGGAACCGAAGTGTGATCACTGTAATCCTGATTTGGGCTGCACGGCGGTGGGATCCCAGCTGGTAGGGGCGGTTCATCTTCAAACAATTCCCCTTCCTCTCCATTGACATTGGGGCTGCACGGCAGAGAGATCGCAGCTGGAGAGGGGGGGATAGCCATTAGCATCTCATCTCCGTCAAAGGACTTGCGGCTGAAGAGCATGACTTCGCTGTAGCTCTTATCTTGGACTTCCTCTACTACAACGGCCTCATCGGGTACGACGACGGTCTCCAATGGGCTTCCTCTGTACAGCAGTACAACAACAACCGGCAGTTGCGCTGCTGAGTGGTGGTGACTCGTCAGGGGACACCAGCCGATAGCGGGCTGCCCGGTGTCGGACGATTGTCCAACAGGATGAATCGGGTCCTGCTTTTACGGTCGTGCTCCAGGGAGCCCGTAAGTCGGCACTTCATATGGAGGTCCCGGATCCGGTGGTTGAGGTATGCGCTGCTTGTAGAGTTCATACCCTGAATATACCGTTGGTCCATTGGTGTAGGACGGGTACTGCGGAGGCGTGTGTAGCTGTTGGGTTGCCGGATACCAGCAAGAATTAGGCTGCGGGAACTGCCGTCGGGGCTACATTTGTGTCGCCCTACATGTGAGCTGCTGGTGGTGGTGGGTTTGGGGAGGTTGCAGCGGTTAGTGGGTGATTGGAGGCGGCGGCTGGTAGCAGGTGATCTGGAATTGCAGCTGTGCGGCGGCGTACAGTAGAGGTCCGTCAGGTGGGTCAGGTTCCGGGCGCAATGGAGGGAGCGTTGCTACTGCCCTACGCTCATGCTCAAGCAATCGGGACTCGATTCTGGCAAACCTAGCGAGAATATTCTCCCACGTTACTGTTGTTGAATTCAATTGCAAGTCTTCAGATGCTTGCGATATCTCCCACCATGAACGAAGATTGACTTCGGCCATGAGTTCGAGAATGAAAGCACCACTTGTTAAGGAAGAAGTTCCTCAACGATAGATTCCGCGTCGAACGTCGCGGGAGCTTTTGCCCGTCGATCAATCCGGCGTCGAAATTAGGGTTTGTGCACAATGAAAAAGAGAAGAGAGTGTGAGAATAAAATAGAAGGATAATTGATATTTCTTGATTGATTAAAATGAATAACAATGTCCACTATTTATAATAGTGAATACTAACTTAATGAGCAAGACAAAAGATATGAAAAAGATATCTAATCCCTAAATATCTAACTAAATAATGCAATTAAATAATAATGCAAGATATATTGAATAATGAACGTATCTGTTTCAACCTTTTTGTATGAACAAAGGATATTTACCAGTTTAAGTATATTTATGTTACGGTTCCATGTCTAGTTTATCAAACTGATTACATAAATAATTGACGGATTTACTACAATCTAAATAAATCAAAAAAGAAGAAACACAATGAAAATGGAACTACAAAATTGAATTACAATTAAATAAAACAAAGAACCGTGATAATAAGTTAAGTTGAGGAGTCTTATTTCCATAAGACAAGATATGCTTTAATGGAGCTCTCGAATCAGGCGTGTAGTATTCATAATCGTAGATGAAATGACTTTGAAAAGCACCGCTGACCAAAACGAGGTACAACGAACTAATGAATGTGAAAGGCAAAGCTTCAACAGTAAAGGAGGCACAGACACAGAGAGAGCGTGTATGCTATTCAGAGGAGCGGTGTGGTATTAAAATGCATGGAATGACTACCCTATTTACGGTTGTAGTCTATTAATATTGTATTGGGGATCTTGTGGAGTCATCACATAGTTAAGTCTTCCACGATTGGCGCGTAACCACATGGAGTTACAACTTTATAAGCCTCTTTCACATACATTTGTTGGACTTTTGCAAAGCGTGAATATAGGCTTGATGTATTTGGACATGTTACATATCGAGGGTCGTTCGAGGAACGTACATGGGCAACTCGTGCACACATGAATCTGGAATAATATACGTAATGAGTTAGTGGAATGTGAGGTCTATTACCAGAAGTAGTAAAAGGTAAGTGTGAGAAGTATTGGCGGATAGATCTAAAAAGAAAACTAGTGATAAATAATGACAAACGGAGGGAGTAAAAAACACAAAGGTTATGCCTAGTGGGCCGTTGAAATCATCTTAGCACAACTTCGTGGACCGCCGACTTCGGTGAAATCATTGTAAGATAGCACAATTCACTTCCGAAAGCCCGAAAGGTAGAATGCATTTCTCCATATTGTTCATGCTAAAGCGTTTAAGCATTGTATTGATGCAAGAATCTTGAGATACGCTTTGCATTCTGTTTTGGCAATTACAAACATATTTGATTCTTAGAATGTATCTACTTTCTCTCATATCCTTCATATGAGTAGAAACAATTCTTCTGCGCTTGATAATATGTGTTCTCGTTATTTTAATTTTGTAGAAATCATGGAATAAATATGCCCTGTCAATGGATTTTGACCAAATAATAAATGTGACGAGACATCTAATTTTGTGAAATTAAATGATATAGCGCCGATCTGCATTTTACGTAGATAAATGTAGTATATTCACTTTCTCAAATCCGATTTCCGATGAGTGAGAAATAGTGGATTAAAATTGAGCATAATTAGCTTTTAATTAAAGCTTAGAGTTTGAGCTTAGGGAATAATTAACTAGTGTTAATTATCCCACATTGGAGAAGTGACACATCTTTTAATGTGTGTAAATTAAGTGACTTTATGTTACTTAATAATTATAGTGGACCAAGATGGGTGAAAGAGCCCACACGCGCACGCCGCCGCCGCCCGCCCGAGCCTGAGCCCGACGCCGCCGCCGCCGGCCCGATCCCGGTCTTGGACTTGGACTTGGACTTGGACTTGGCAATTGGTCTTTGGGCTTGGGTCTGGACCCGTAGTAATCTTTTTAGACCACCGCTGAGTCAGCAATCCAAGTGGCTTAACACATCGTCAAGCGTGGCACAGTCAAAGCCTACAAGGTTGCCACACGCTTGTAACCGCCCACACGCGAAAGGCACACTCCTGCCACACACTTGTAACCGCCGACGGGTACGAATCTGCCATGATGAGCCTTCATGGCTTGGTTGACCCTGCATGGTGGCTTGGCCTATAAATAGGCTAGCCATTCCCCTGCATTAGATACAATATTCACAAGCATTTGCATCATTAGATCTCTCCCTCTCTCTGCATTATTTTTTTTGTCGAAAGCTCTGCCCTCTCCTCCATCCAGTTCGCCGGAGCTATGTTGATTACGGTGCTGCTCCACCAGAGACATAGCCGTTTTATCTTTGGGGATGAAACGTCAATCCGAAGAGCAATACCGGGGAGTATCTCGTCTTGCGGAAAGAGGACTCCTCGACTCGGCTAACAAATTTCACGGTTTAGTTGTTTCGATTTTCAGTTGTAATTTCAGTTCAGTTTTCATTTGTATTCCTTCTTTTGGGTTGTATTACGCCCGGTTGTATCTCTTGTAATCCCAGAATCCAACAATCGTAAGACGAGATATAACTTGCCTTTGAAGGAATTTGGACCATAAACTGAACTAAAACTTTCGAAACTTTAAACACCTTTTGTTGGAGATGGCGACTGAAGCCAACACTGTCGCTGCTACCACCACCGCTGTAACTCCATCCACCATGGCGAACACTGGACCTGTCAACACTTCGTCGATCCCGACGATGATGCCCACTCCCGGGCGCTATCCATCTTCATCAACAACCCCTTGGGAGTTTGTTAACCCCCTTGGGCCCACTGGTGGATCCACCTCGAGTGGATCGGTTGGTTCCACTTTTAGTGGTTCCTTCGGATCCTTTAATGGATCGAGTGCTGGGGCCTTCGGGTCTCACGCGGGTGCTAGTTCCTTCGAGGATAGTACGATCATGGCGGGCTCTATGCCCAACATGAATGGTGGGGAATCTATGCCCAACCACGTTGTTGGCTCCTTCGGGGGCAACAGAATTGGTTCCTTCCATGGACCAAGTTCGGCACCTTTGGCACCAAGAATGATGCCACCTGCCGAGAAGCCACCAAAGTTTGGAGGATTTGACTTCAAAAGGTGGTACCAAAAGATGTTGTTCTACTTGACAACATTGGGCGTCGCCAACTTCCTCACGGAAAACGAACCGCCCGCGCCAAGTGATCAAGAGACTAGGCTCGAAGTCATGGCGGACTATGATGCTTGGAGAAAAGGGGATTATCTATGTAAAATTTTTATTTTAAGTGCATTAGATGATAGCCTCTACAATGTATACTCCAATGTAACCACATCTAAACAAATGTGGGAAAACCTAGAAAGAAAGTATAGCATAGATAATGCTGCAGGTACTGAACAAGTTGTAGCATCCAAGTTTATAGACTACACGATGGTTGACTCTCGACCCATCATGGAGCAAGTCAAAGAGCTCCAAATGATCATCCACGCATTAGTGGCTGAAGGGATGATCTTGCCCGACAAATTCCTAAGGTGCACGATCATCGACAAGCTTCCTCCTAGTTGGAAGGACTTCACAAACGAAAGCAGATGACCCTTGAAGACTTGATCGTGAAATTACGCATTGAGGCTGATGTGCGCAAAAGTGACCAAAAGGCTAAGGGCTTCACCTCATTTGAAGCCAAAGCCAATCTGTTGAAGCGGGGTGGTCTCTCCAACAAACGCCCTCGCCCAAATCGTCCAAGTGACAAAGGGAAGGGAAATCAGCCTACAAAGAAGTTTGAAGGCGATTGCTACAAATGTGGCAAACTGGGCCACTTTGCAAAGGACTGCCGCAACAAGAAGAAGAGGCCGACTGCCCACGTCGTTGAGAAGGAGTTCAAGGACTGAGATGAAAACGACCTCATTGCTGTGGTCACTGAATAAGTTAACAACAAGGGTGGCTGGTACATCGACACCGGCGCTACTGCTCATGTCTGCTCAGATAGGAACAAGTTTGTCTCCTACACTGCTGTTGAAGAGAGGAAGATCAACATGGGGAATCAAGCATCATCCGAAGTCCTCGGCGTTGGCAACGTGATTCTCATGATGACGTCTGGCGTCACTATCACTTTGAAGGATGTGCTGCATGTCCCGGACATCCGCAAGAACCTAGTGTCAGGATCAATACTAGTTAATAAGGGGTTTAAACTTGTATTTGAGTCTGATAGGTTTGCATTGTACAAGTTTGGAAAATCCCTCGGAAAAGGTTACGTAACCGATGGGCTTTTCAAGCTTAGTGTGGCAACTCGCAGTGTTGCAAAGCCGTTGGCTAATAATAATAAAACATCTACTTCCTCTTGATTGAGTGTTCAAATTTGTGGCATTGTAGATTGAGACATGTAAATTCAAAAGTCATTAAAATATTAGTGAATTTAGATTTACTAAAGGCTAATGAAGTGGATATCCAAGATAAATGTGAAATTTGTCTTGAAGCAAAAATGACTAAGTTACCGTTTCACTTAGTTGAACGAAGCACAAAACCCCTTGAATTAATTCACACGGACGTATGTGATTTAAAGATGGTGCAAACTAGAGGTGGTAAAAAGTACTTTATCACTTTCATATATGATTGCACAAGGTATTGCTACATTTATCTTTTAAGAAGTAAAGATGAAACAATAGAAGCGTTCAAAAATTATAAGAACGAAGTTAAGAATCAACTTGGTTGTGAAATCAAAACGATTCGAAGCGATAGAGGTGGCGAATATTTAGCCCCGTTTGAGGAGTTATGCAACGCAAGTGGTATAATTCATCAACAACTGCTCCATATTCACCACAATCTAATGGTGTCGCAAAACGCAAGAACCGAACTCTAAAAGAGATGATGAATGCACTGCTTCTGACTTCAGGATTACCACATAACATGTGGGGGAAGCTGTATTGACAGCCAACTATATCTTGAATAAAATCCCTCTCAAAGGAAAAGATGTTACTCCTTATGAGTTGTGGAAGGGAATGAAGTCATCCTACAAATACCTCAAAGTGTGGGGGTGTTTGGCAAAGGTGATGGTTCCTCCGCCCAAAGAAGTTACAATCGGACATAAGACGGTTGATTGCATCTTCATTGGATATGTACTTAATAGTAGTGCATATCGATTTGTTGTTCACAAGTCTGAAATATCGACTATTACAGTAAGAACAACGATTGAGTCAAGGAATGATATATTTCTCGAAAATACATTTCCTTGCAAAGACAAGGAAAAAGTCTTAACCAATTCTGAGACAAGAATTGAAGAAGAAGCCACTAGATCTAAACCAGTGGAGATTGAAGCCACTAGTTCTAAATCAACGGATGAGGAACCTGAATCGCGCAAGCGTGCAAGGCCCGATCCAAAGGATACAGTACTAAGACGTGGTACTAGAGTCAGAACACCAAAAACATTTGGTCCTGACTACATTGCTTTTATGTTAGATGGAGAACCAACATCTATAAAAGTAGCCTTCAATGGCCCAGACGGGCTACATTGGAGAGAAGCTGTTCAAAGCGAAATTGACTCAATTTTGCTAAACCACACTTGGGTGTTGGTAGATCTACCTGAAGGTGCGAAACCTCTAGGTTGCAAATGGGTACTTAAAACGAAATTTAAGGCCGATGGAACAGTGGATAAGTTTAAAGCCCGATTAGTAGTAAATGGTTTTAAGCAAAAGGAAGGACATGACTTCTTCGATACCTATTCACCTGTAACAAGGATTGCATCTATCCGAGTGCTTCTCGCTATTGCTGCATTGCACAATCTTGAGATTCATCAAATGGATGTAAAGACCGCGTTTCTAAATGGTGAATTAGAAGATGAAATTTATATGGAGCAACCCTAAGGGTTTGTAGTACCTGGACAAGAGAAAAATGTATGCAAGCTAGTAAAGTCTCTATATGGATTGAAACAAGCGCCATTGCAATGGCACTTGAAGTTTGATAATGTGATGTTATCAAATGGTTCAAAATCAACGAGTGCGACAAATGTGTCTACATCAAGAGCACTAATAACGACCATGTTATAGTGTGTTTATACGTTGATGAAATGTTAATCTTGGGTAGGAAAACTCAAGTAATTAACGATACAAAGGCCATGTTAAAGAGGAACTTTGACATGAAAGACATGGGTCTAGCCTATGTAATTCTTGGAATAAAGATTCTAAGAACGTCTGATGGAATCATCTTAACACAATCACATTATGTTGAGAAGATATTGAATAAATTCAAAGCCTATGATGGCGCGCCGGTTAAGACTCCAATTGAACCCCGACGTTCACTTGAGCAAAAACAAAGGCTAGCCCGTTGCAGAAGAAGAGTATGCACGGGTCATCAGATGCATCATGTACTTGACTAATTGCACTCGACCTGACATTGCTTGCGTCGTGAACAAGTTGAGTCGTTACACGAGCAATCCAAGCAAGGAGCATTGGAGAGCTCTTGTGAGGGTTTTGAGATATTTAAAACATACTCAAAATCATGGACTACACTTCTCGAGATACCCCCGGTACTTGAAGGGTACTGTGATGCAAATTGGATATCCGACAATAGAGACTCACTTTCAACAAGTGGATACGTCTTTACTATTGGGGGTGGTGCTGTATCGTGGAAATTCACAAAACAAACATGTATAGCCCGATTAACAATGAAATCGGAGTTCATTGCCTTAGATAAGGCTGGTGAGGAAGACGAGTGGCTTAAGAACTTCCTTGAAGATATTCCATGTTGATCTAAGTTAGTGCCACCAGTGCTGATCCACTGCGATAACCAAGCGGCTATTGGAAGGGAAAACAATGGTTTCTATAATGGTAAGTCTCGACATATACGTCGACGACATAACACCGTGAGACATTTGATCACAACAGGAGTGATTACAATTGACTATGTGAAGTCAATAGATAATCTAGCGGATCCGCTAACCAAAGGGTTAAACCGTGATCAAATGAATAAGTTGCTAGAGGGAATGAGTTTGAAACCCACAAATTAAAACGCACTTATGAATCCAAAGTGGTGTCCAAGACCGCAATGGACACAAAACGTGAGAACGGATGAGGTTGAGGTGTTTAAGCGTTAACACCATTGTCTCGGTGCATGCCGTGGGGGATTAGTTCTAAGCATCGCGCTACTAAGCCGCTTGTGTATCCGATGGTGTCGACTATGGAGGGTTCAAAGCCAACAACTACCTATCCTTATGCTTATATACCTCTCGAGGGTTGAGCTTGTGTCTGCATGCATATGCATTTGGCTATTTCCACTCATGTGGGGGATTGTAGAAATCATGGAATAAATATGCCCGGTCAATGGATTTTGACCAAATAATAAATGTGACGAGACATCTAATTTTGTGAAATTAAATGATATAGCTTCGATCTACATTTTATGTAGATAAATGTAGTATATTCACTTTCTCAAATCCGATTTCCTGTGAGTGAGAAATAGTGGATTAAAGTTGGGCATAATTAGCTTTTAATTAAAGCTTGGAGTTTAAGCTTAGGGAATAATTAACTAGTGTTAATTATCCCACATTGGAGAAGTGACACATCTTTTAATGTGTTTAAATTAAGTGACTTTATATTACTTAATAATTATAGTGGACCAAGATGGGGGAAAGAGCCCACACGCGCGCCGCCGCCGCCGCCCGCCCGAGCCCGTGCTCGTGCTCGGGCTCGCAGGCCGCGGGCCTTGGGCCCGGGCCCGATCTCGATCTCGGACTTGGACTTGGACTTGGACTTGGATCTTGGCAATTGGTCTTTGGGCTTGGGTCTTAGGGCTTGGGTCTGGACCCGTAGTAATCTTTTTAGACCACCGCTGAGTCGGCAATCCAAGTGGCTTGACACATCGTCAAGCGTGGCACAGTCAAAGCCTACAAGGCTGCCACGTGAAAAATCCACACGCTCCACACGCGAAAGGCACACTCCTGCCACACGCTTGTAACCGCCGACAGTTGCGAATCTGCCATGATGAGCCTTAATGGCTTGGTTGACCCTGCATGGTGGCTTGGCCTATAAATAGGCTAGTCATTCCACTGCATTAGATACAATATTCACAAGCATTTGCATCATAAGCTCTCTCCCTCTCTCTGCATTGTTTTTCTGTCGAAAGCTCTGCCCTCTCCTCCATCCAGTTCGCCGGAGCTCTGTTGATTGCGGTGCTGCTTCACCAGAGACGTAGCCGTTTTATCTTTGGGGACGAAACGTCAATCCGAAGAGCACTACCGGGGCGTATCCCGTCTTGCGGAAAGAGGACTCTTCGACTCGGCTAACAAATTTCACGGTTTAGTTGTTTCGATTTTCAGTTGTAATTTCAGTTCAGTTTTCATTTGTATTCATTGTTTTGGGTTGTATTACGTCCGGTTGTATCTCTTGTAATCCCAAAAATCCAACAAATTTATTGTATTTTATCTTCGTAAAGTAACAATGATACTATCATATTTGCATCTCAATTTTTCCGAGCATGTAATAGTTGAACTGTAGTGTAGCTTGACATACACAGCCCGCGTAGTCTCCGTGTGCCACTATTTATAGGCCACTAAATTCCAGATATGATTAATTTCGTAATATCGTAGTAATAAATTATGTACTTGGAAGTTGCAAGTTGATTGCAACAACTTAAAATAAATAAAAGAATTGTGCAAGGGAAGTCAAATGTCTTCGGGCTTGCGTGAATCATAATTTTGTCGTCATTTGATTATGATGGATCCGCGAATTTCTGATGTTAGTAAAAGCTGGTAGAGAATGAAAACTACAACACACAGAATTTACGTGGTTCGATTTACTGAAGTAAATCTACGTCCACGGGAAGAAGGGAGGGCAAGATTGTATTGCTTGATCTGGGATTTACAGCTTACAACACAGACTTGCTATATGATTTTATCTCTAGAGAGCTTAACCTTCTTCTATCTGATCTAAGTTCTATTTATATCTTGAACTAAGATCGTGGCTTGCATCACCACCCTAAGTCATGGATGTCGTGTAGGTCATGGCCTAAGATCGTGGATGTAGCGTAGGTCATGGCCTACGATCGTGGCCTGAGTTGACACCACGTGGTAGTGGGTGCGTTGGACATCTTGTATGGGTCCACTAACTCCTTGTTCGGTCGAATACTGAGACCGAACTGCTTTGGTTGCCGATCTGAGAGTAGAGCTTGATGCCGACCTGAGAGCAGAGCTTGATTGGTCGTCTTTTACCGAGCTGTAGGCTGGGGCCGAACTCTTTGGTAATGCCGAACTGATTGGTTGGCTTTTACCGAGCTGTAGGCTGAGGCCGAACTCTTTGGTAATGCCGAACTCATACTCCTGCTTGGGCTTTGGGCTGATGGGCCGTCATTGCTGTTGGGCTTGTTTAGTACGCACCCCATCACTACCCCCCCGAAAAGCGAAGTGAATCACTTCGGCGAAGCGAGTCACTTCGGCATTCTGGAAAAGGGTACGGGGGAGGCTGAAGTCAGGGGACGTGCCCTGCGCGTGACTGCATTAAATGCGGCATTAAATGCGACAGTAAAATCCGGTCGTCGAATCCTGAAAAGGTGGGATATGAAACGGTGCGATGATTTGAAATCTTTTCCAAATCTGATAAATACCGCCTTTCTTCATCATTTGAACACCTTTGCTATTGGCTTCTTCTGCACTCTCTATCTTTTGCGTGAAAAATTTCCTTCCGCTTTCAAAAATTTCCTCAGGATTTCTTCAAACTTTCAAAGAGTAAGAACCATGTCTGCTTCTTCTTCGTCTGAGTCTGGTAGCGGTAGAAAAGGGGGTAAGGGGTCTTCTAGCCGGAAAGAATCCGGGGAGAAGACCGTAGAGTATTTTCACAGTATCTTGAGTAAGGATACTGTGATATCCCTTTACGAAAAATACTCTTTTCCTGGGGGGAAGGCGGTGGTTCCCGACGATGATCATAGGGCTAACGACCCGCCGGAGGGTTATGCCACCGTTTACGAAGCCTGCTTAGAATGCGGGCTTCGTTTCCCTCTTCCCCCACCTTTTGTAGAGCTTCTTGATTTTTTTCAACTCCCTTTAGGTCAGGTGACTCCGAATTCTTGGAGGCACTTGTCGGCTTTTGCTGCCGAACTCCGTAGGTTAGATAAGGATCTGTCTCTGCGGGCAATCCTTAATTTTTTCCAATTTAAAAGGAAGGGATCTTGGTTTTACTTGATCCCCTTACAGCCTTTTAGGGCATTCTGCAAAACCAAGTGGCCGAAATGGCAAAACCGCTTCTTTTTTTATAATAGGACAGCGGCTCCGGGCTTCCCCTGGAGAGGGCCGAAGTCCGTGATTCCTCATCCTCGGTTAGAACCATTGGCCGAGCTCGATGGCGAGCTCAACAAGATTCCCATAGTTAGGAAACAATACACGGAGTCTGAGCTCGTCAAGGGCGACGTCGTGTTCGACATCTCGTCTTCGGACGAAGAGGCCGAGGGTGAGGATTTCTCTTTACCTTTATGTTCTACTGCTTTAACGAAGAAAACTAACCTTGCTTTCTTGCTTTTTGGCAGTGTACATGCTGAACAAGGCTACCCGAAAATCTTCGGAGTCCAAGGAGCCGGAGAGGCCGAAAACCACCAGCTCGGCGTCTGATGCCGAGAGGACTCCGAAAAGGCAAAAAACCTCTTCGGATCCGAAGAAGCCGGAGTCGACTTCGGCAAAGGGGAAGGGGAAGGCCCAGAAGCCCCCGAGAGCGCCAGAGAAAGACGCGGTCTTGGCGCCTCCTTCGGAACATATCTGTGAGCCGTTTTTATGGCCCACGGACTTCGCCGAGGTGAATTGTCTTCTTGATTCTTTGGCTTGGCTTCTGTCCTGTATTTTTGGTGCCCTCTGTTGACTTTTTTCCTTATCCATTTTCAGAGGAACGATATGCTCTCCAAGCTCGTCGCAGTCGAACTCTCGAAAGCGTCCAACGACTATGCTGAGATGCAGAGGAAATTGGCGGCTGCTTGTCACCGGGCCGAGCAGGCTGAGGCAAACTTTGAGAAAGCCAGAGCTGCTAGGATTTCGGCCCAGGATGAAGCTCAGTTTGCCAAAAACCAGCTCGTCATCCAGCGAGAGCAGACGAAACGGAGTGATGCTGCCGCCGTGGTTGCCCAGGGGGAGGCTCTTCGTGTTTACACGGAGAAACTCTTTTTGAGCAGCCAGTTCTCGGCTTTTGTCGGAAGTCTGGTAAGGCTAATTGCCGATAAGGGCGAGCAGGGGGCCGACGTCGTGCTGCCTCTGTACAGCCGAGAGATAGCAGCTCGGCTTCAGAATCTGCCGCTCCTTGAGGAGCTCGCTTCATCCTCGGTCCTGCTTTCTGCAGACCGAGTCCGGAGTTGTCGAGCTGATCGGGACGAGAACCTGGAGGCTATCTTTGCCTCCGTGGGACCCGTTTCACCCGCTTCGACTTACAACGGAGAGGGTGAGGCCGAGCCGCTGGAGCTGGAGGCCGAAGTCGAGCGGGCCGGGCATCCGGAGAAGGAAGCCGATCAGGAGGCGGAGGCGAGGCCGGCAGGATGCGAGGCCGAGGCTGAGGTAGCTCAGGAGAAAGAAGCTGAACCAGACCAAGGAGCCGGAGACGAAGCTGGCGGAGTATGATTTCGTCTCCCTTCTCTTAGTCTAGTTTCTTCCTTGTACGGTGGCCTTGAAGCCCTCTTAGTGTAAAAAAATTTTCCTTGTGAATGAAAAATTCTCTACACTTGTCTTCGTATAGCTTTTCGTACTCGCCTTTATTCCTGTTGTTTTTTACTATCTGCTCGGTACAGCTGCCGAACTAATATAGCTGCTTTGTACTCAAGGAGATGGAGATACTTCACTGGAAACGGCTGTACTCTTCGGCTTTAGACGAAGCTGAGAAAAGAGCTATAGCCGATCAGACGAAGAATGACGAGCTTCTGGCTCGTTTAGTGAAGCTGGATGCCGATAATAAGGACTTAGAGTCCGATAAGAATGATCTGGAGGCCGAGCTGAATACGACCATTGCTGAGAGGACTGCGTACGAGGATTACATCCGTGTGCGCGGGGGAATGACCATATCAGATGTTCAGAGTCGAGTTGACGAACTGTGGGAGGAATATAATGTACTCCGGAGGAACAATGCGCTGGAGAGCTCGGCTTGCCAACAAGTCGTGACATCATTGCGGCGCTGGGCCTCTCGGTACGACATAGTTCTTGCCCGGCGTCCCTCAATTGAGAGATTCCTCCGGCATTTCCCGCCAACAGATGCTAGTACTCCAGCTCAAACCTCTGATTCACTTGCTCAAAACCCTACTCCAAGTCAGCAACGAACTCAGGGACAACCGGAGACGTCAAGTCGAGGACGGACTGAAGTTCGCAGAGGAGCTGTGGTTATGAGTGAGCAAGATCGGCAAATGCTTCGTGAAGAGACTCTTCGCCGCCGAGGTGCTAGGGTTTCCCGGGCTCAGAGAAGAGGTGGCAGGTCGATTAGAGCATCTCGTCGACCTGCTTATTCTGCGGCTGCCTGGAACGCCCGAACTCAGCTTCACGAGGATTTTGTGAATAGATGGCTCAACTTTAGCAACCCTGGACAGTAGAATAGTCCTTTGTAATAGCGTAACGCCATCTCGTAGGGTAGCGGAGTTGTGTGCCGAACAAGATTTGAAAAATGAAATTTTGTTTTCGCTTCTAACACTGTATTTACAGCTTAGCGAAAAATTTCATCGTACTTGTCCTCGGTCTTATGAAGTAAACTTCTTTGACCGGACTTGGTCCTTGGTCTGATGAAATAAACATCTTTGACCGGACTCGTCTTTGGTCTGATGAAATAAACATCTTTGACCGGACTCGTCTTGGGTCTGATGAAATAAACATCTTTGACCGGACTCGTCTTTGGTCTGATGAAATAAACATCTTTGACCGGACTCGTCTTTGGTCTGATGAAATAAACATCTTTGACCGGACTCGTCTTTGGTCTGATGAAATAAACATCTTTGACCGGACTCGTCTTTGGTCTGATGAAATAAACATCTTTGACCGGACTCGTCTTTGTGTTCTAATTTGGCGATTTTTGTCGCCGGGATCGAACTTTCCCTTGTCCTAATTCGGCGAGTTTTATCGCGTGGATCGGACTTTCCCAGTTAACCGAAGTGGTCTTATGCAGTAAACCTCTTTGACTAGACATGGTCGTCGTCGGTCTTATGAGGTAAACTTCTTTGACCGAACTTGGTCGTCCTAATTCGGCGAGGTTTATCGCGTGGATCGGACTTTCCCTTATTGCAGTTCGTTTCAGACGAAGTGCTTATTTCTTAAGCCGAATTGTGGTCTTGTATCTTCCTGAGAAGCTTGGACTCACAATCGTTGGCTTATTGCAGTTCGTTTCAGACGAAGTGCTTGTTAAGCTGAATTGTGGTCTTGTATCCTCTTTAGAAGCTTTGACTCACAATCGTTGGCTTATTGCAGTTCGTTTCAGACGAACTGCTTGTTTAAGCTGAATTGTGGTCTTGTATCCTCTTTAGAAGCTTTGACTCACAATCGTTTAGCTCGTATATGTTCTAAGAAGGGGATCAGCCTTCGAAGAACAAGATACCTCAGTAACATTTGTAAGAGACGACACGCACATAGACAGACAAAACGCACAGAGACAAACAAAGACCAAGCAAACCAAAGAAAGCACATTGACCGAACAGAACTCAAGACTGACTGACCGGACTGTCTCTTACAAATGAAACTTTTTGAGGTTGGAAACGTACCATGTTCGGGGTACTTGTGCTCCTGACACGTGAGTCAATTTGTAAGACCCTTTGCCGAGGACTTCTGACACCCGATATGGACCTTCCCATGTGGGTTCGAGTTCGCCCAGCTTTTCTGCTCGGCTTACTTCGATGTTTCTCAAGACGAGATCTCCCACTTGAAATTGCAGCTTCTTCACCCTTTGGTTGTAATACCGGGCTACTTGCTCCTTGTACTTGGCTGCTTTTATGCAGGCCAATTCTCTTCTTTCTTCGGCAAGATCTAGTTCGGCTCTCATTCCGTCACCATTCATTTCTGAGGAGAAATTGAGTTCGGGGACTGGGTATGCCGATCTAAACCGGAATCACAGCTTCAGTGCCGTACACCATTGAGTTCGGCTCCGGTGTGACTTCGGTCATTTCGCCTGCCTCTGACTCCGGCTGCTGTGATTGCTATGCTTGATGGTGCCGAACTGATTGCTCGGCACTTTTAAGCGCAATCTGCGAACACACTTGCTCTTTTTCGATCACCTCGGATGACCGCTATCCCTCCTTTGGTGGGGAAGGTGTTCGGCGAGGAAGCCTCTGATCGCTATGATCGGGCTTCTTTTCGTCTCCTCTAGATGAGCTGTCTAAAGACCGTTTTCGACGGTCTGCCTCATCGGCTCGGGAGAACTGGTCCGCAATGTCCCACATCTCTTGAGCTGTTTGCGGACTGCATTCCACGAGCTTTCTGTAGAGAGCTCCGGGCAGGATTCCATTTTGGAATGCCGAAATGACAAGTAGATCATTGAGATTATCTACTTGTAGGCATTCCTTATGGAATCTCGTCAGGAAGTCGCTGATCTTTTCGTCGCGACCTTGACGTATAGAAAGCAGCTGAGCCGAAGTATTCCGGGCTTCCGCTTTCTGAAAGAACCTCCTGTGGAAAGCATCCATCAGATCTCGGTAGGATCTAATGCTGCCTTGAGGAAGGCTGTCGAACCACCTTCTGGCGTTCCCGATGAGCAGCTCGGGGAACAGCTTGCACATATGGACCTCATTGAGACCTTGGTTCGCCATATTATACTGATAGCGTCCCAGGAAGTCATGAGGATCCACGAGTCCGTCATAGGTTATCGACGGAGTTCGGTAGTTCTGTGGAAGGGGAGTTCGGGTGATATCGTCCGAGAACGGAGTCTTCAATGCTCCGTACATGGCGAACCCGACATCTCTTCGGTATGGAGGAGATGGAGATCTCCTGTGATTCCGGTACCGAGGAGGAACAGGAATATGTCGGGGTTGAGGATTCTTCTTCCTGGAAGACACGGCACTACTGCGGTAGTGACTTTCATGTCTGGATGAGGAAGGAGAATCCTCCGTTTTCGTCTTCGGCTCTTGGCTCTTTTGCAGGAAGGCTAAGAACTCATCCTGCTTCTCAGCCAAGAACAGCTTGACAGCCTCATTCAAGTCAGGCTGCTGGGAAGACTCAGTGGGACGATTTTTGGAGCGGCCTGTTCCTTCGCCATGAGAACTGGTGGTGGATTTATCCCTAGGCTGTTTTCCAGACCTATGGGATGGATTGGCTTCCTCCTGGTTCTCACGGGCAGGAATACGGGTATTCTGCGATCTGGTATGCAATTTTTGGGTGGAAAAAATGGATCAAAAATTCGCTTTATCACAAATTTTGTTCTTCGCTTCCCACAGACGGCGCCAGTGATGGATCCGCGAATTTCTGATGTTAGTAAAAGCTGGTAGAGAATGAAAACTACAACACACAGAATTTACGTGGTTCGATTTACTGAAGTAAATCTACGTCCACGGGAAGAAGGGAGGGCAAGATTGTATTGCTTGATCTGGGATTTACAGCTTACAACACAGACTTGCTATATGATTTTATCTCTAGAGAGCTTAACCTTCTTCTATCTGATCTAAGTTCTATTTATATCTTGAACTAAGATCGTGGCTTGCATCACCACCCTAAGTCGTGGATGTCGTGTAGGTCATGGCCTAAGATCGTGGATGTAGCGTAGGTCATGGCCTACGATCGTGGCCTGAGTTGACACCACGTGGTAGTGGGTGCGTTGGACATCTTGTATGGGTCCACTAACTCCTTGTTCGGTCGAATACTGAGACCGAACTGCTTTGGTTGCCGATCTGAGAGTAGAGCTTGATGCCGACCTGAGAGCAGAGCTTGATTGGTCGTCTTTTACCGAGCTGTAGGCTGGGGCCGAACTCTTTGGTAATGCCGAACTGATTGGTTGGCTTTTACCGAGCTGTAGGCTGAGGCCGAACTCTTTGGTAATGCCGAACTCATACTCCTGCTTGGGCTTTGGGCTGATGGGCCGTCATTGCTGTTGGGCTTGTTTAGTACGCACCCCATCAGATTACAATTACAACTACTAACATGAATTATCATTATTATGTTGATTTTAGACATAGAGATGTTTTTGTACTACCATTTCTTGACGTCTCATTGGCGTACCATCTCTTTTATATAGGATATGCAAAATTTTAGGGTCTAATATTTGGTAATGATGTTAATTAATTTATTATTAATATTACTATTATTATTATTATTATTATTAGTAGTAGTATAATATAATAAATTTTTTTATAATGAACCTTATTAATATAATAAATTTTAAATTTCCTATACAAAATTTTAGGATCTAATGTTTGGTAATGATGTTAATTAAATTATTATTATAATATAATAACTTATTTTATAATGAATCTTATTAATATAAGATTAAACTCTAAAATTTGTGCTCTACATTTGTCCAAAAGATCATTTTTAATATGAGTGTTGACAGTGTTATATCAGCAAACTATCCAAAAATTTATTTTTTTTCTACAAATTTAAACTTGGCATAAAATATCACGAACTTATATAGTTATTGAATTTTTTCCAAAAGCGACAAAATCTGGCTACATTTCGTTTGTTATTACATCACATAAGTTATGGTTATCACTGAAAAATAATAGTGATGTAATTACAAAGTCTCTAGAAGCTAGATATGGTTATCCATCTAATTATAATGTAGTTGGACTTTGTCTCCAAAGAGAAAATTCAACAACTATTTAAGTTTGAAGAAAAATAAATTTTTGAAAAATTTCGTGATACTAGACACCAATATCCCTAACACTTTACATTTATACTAACTTCTAGTTCCAAACTTATATTTTGATCCATAGTTACTAGTTTTTATTAAAAATTACGAACAGTTAACTTCAATTAAATCAGATTAATAAATTAATCATCATTATGAATTAATTATATTAATTAGTTAATCATATTCATTAATTAATTATCATCCTAATGAGTTAATTAGAATGATGACTACTAATTTGTTCAAAATGAAGTTAATCATTAATCCATTCGTCCGCCATTAGGAATCTCATTTCTGGCCGGCATGAGTTTTAAGATATGTTAAGAAAATTGAGTGGAACAAAATTTAGTGGAATAAGGTTCTCACTTGTATATAGTATTAGTTTGGAATGAGATGTGAGTGAGATGGATGAGTTAGTGGAAGGTGGAATCCTATTAACTTTATGGTAAAAGTGAACCGAAACTCCTATTCGTGGACGGACTAAAATGGAAAAACATATTCTTATTCGCGAATGGAAGGAGTATTTATTAACGGAACTGTTAACTATGGACCATAAGATAATACTATTTAAGATAAAAGAAATTAACACACTAGGATAAAAAAGTTTGTTAGACAAATGTAGAGAATCAATTTTATATAGGAGTATTAGTCTATATGTATATGATCGCCACTATGATCCACTATAAAAATGAGTTATTACAATATAATAAAATATCGTTACCAAATATACTAGTATTAGACCCTAAAATTCTGTATATCTCAACTCTATAATCAACCGTATAATGATTATAATATTGAGCTAAACTATAGTATCGTTACCAAATACTAGTATTAGACCCTAACTCGTTTGATAAAAAAAATAGAATATGAGAAGATATATAAAACAAGATAAGAAATACGGATTTTATGTCAAGATATGCAAAGAAAAGAAATTATTTAAACTTGTATACTATATTAAATAACATGGCTTAACTTGACATATTGGTGGGTTATATAAATATAGTTAAAGTTATCATTTTGGTAACATTGGAAAGTGCCCTTGTCTTATATTGGGCTTTGAGTTAAGCTTAACAATGAAATCAAACAATTAGAAATATACATTTATAATTCTCTATCTTGGTATTACTAACTTATCAAATGCGTCAAATTCTGTATATCCTAAGTGCATGTTTGGTAGACCTGATAAGTCCAAGATAGCTAGATTACCAGGCTGCACATAGGCTGAGTTCTTTGCAGATCAACTGGTGTAGCAGACTCAAAAATCAAAGTAATCCTAAAACATTAAAAATGATAAAAAAAAAACATTAAAAATGATAAATCTTACGCTTTGAAGCTCTATCGTGAAAAATGAAGCTCTAGCTTGAAGCTTTCATTCTTTTCTATTATTTTTTTGGTGGAAATTTACACATCAAAAACTAATCTAAAACTTATAGATGGATAATACATTAAGGGTGTGATTGGTTGTGTGATAGTGTTTTCATAGGTTTACATTTTAGGTAGTTTTTCACAAGTTGGGAGATAGTATTTTTCATATATTCCAGTGTTCGGTAGCATTTTTGAGAATTCAGAAATTGTATATACCTATGTTTGGTAGCTGATATGAGATATATTCCCACGTGTTGATAATACTTGTGCTGACAATAATACCCTTACTTTTGGGACATGAAATTACCATCCACTCTTCTTCATTCTTCATGCCAAAAAATTGGCAGCTAAGTTCCTTGAGTTTGGCGATGTTGTATGATGATGATAATCATGACTTAATTGGAGAGGATGATTGTAACACCCCGACTTTTCTACCCTTTTTATTATGTTCTTGAAAGGACCGTCGTTTGTGCACTTGAAAATTTTTCGCCTTTATTTATTTGTCGAGAGAAGTATTTCACTTTTGGGCCAAACAATTATTCTTTTACTATCAATTAGGAACCCGCTTGTTATGAGCCCAAAACCTTTTTTAATTCTTCATTCTTTTAGCCCAAAACTAGTTCTCTTAATTTTTAATCTAAGGATATCTATCACTCTTCAATTTCAAATCCACGATAGTTATTTCAAATCTCTCCACCACCCTGAAAAAGAGGAATATAATCAGTCAAATCTTTTCCCATGAAAATATATATATTCCATCGAGAAATATAATCAGTCAAATCTTTTCCCATGAAAATATATATATTCCATCGATTCCATAATTTAAATCTTTCTCTCAAACTCCCAAAGAAACAGGTGAGTCGAGAGTGCAAAGAAGAGTTTATCAAAGAACCTTGAGACTCAAATCGATGGAAGCAGCGGCGGTGGCTGGACCAAGGTGACAGCAACGGCGAGTTGGCTGCCCACGAACCGAACAGCAGCGGCGGTGGGAGAATCGAGCGACGGCTAGTGACGAGGAGGGAACAACGGTGCCGGCGTTGGGTGCGAACAGCACCGTCACCGGCGGAAGTGCAGCGGCGGACAGCAGCTCGCGTCGGCAAATCAGCGAAGAACAGTGGCGGCGGTGCCGAGTTATGCCGAGGGATTGGAGACATGAGTGAGCCTCTGATTTTGTGAAAGATTGGAGAAGGAAGTTGAGATTAAAAGAGAGTCCGAGAAACAAAAGGAGGCGGCTTTGGCTGGAGAAATTCGGGAAAGTGAAAAGAGAGGAGACGACGCTGATCGAGAAAGAAGAGAAGAATAGCGTTGAATTGAGGAGATGAAATTGAGAGGAAGAGTGTAAGTGGGAATTCTCCTAATTTTGATTAAAAACAGAGAGTAGACGACGGAGGGGAGAAAGATAAGTGATTAGGGGCTGCTCTTTTCTTATTTTGGGCCAAAGTAATAATTGAGCTTGTTGAATTTTAATTTTGTTAGTTTGGGTATGCAATTAGGAGTATAAAATTAGTTGGACTGATTTGAATACAATAATCATTAGAGCTCAGGCGGCCTCGAAAATCAATGGAAGACAAGACAAGCTTGGACTCAAGGAAGGGATTTATCTGCGAACAAATTGAAGTCGAAGTAAGGAATTCAATTTCAGAAAATTAAACGAACGAGGTGGGCTTTCTTTTTAAATAAGGGCAATGCCCTAAAAATATTTATGTGAAAATGATATGAATATTTGTCATGCAGTGTTTTGTTTTATTCTATGGAACCTATCTGATGTGGCTTTTGCCATCAATGGATATTCGAATTCGGGTCTGTTTAGGGAGTGAGTCCCTACTCAGGCTAGTGTACACCTATGGAGATCGTGCGCCATCTTTCGAGTTGGCCGGTCTAGTGACTTGGAATGTGGTCACATTCCTTGTCATCAATGGATCAGATATGGTAGACATCTATGGGAAATGACTGATCAGTCGATTTTTTTTAAAATGGAAATGATTTTAGTGTCTTTGGCGATTTCTAAAGTTACAACCCCAAGGTCACTCAATGGTGGCATGATAAATACTTTTTATAAAATATTTTCGGCATGAGTCCAACGAGTGCATCAAGTACCCAACCATGCATTTCTTTTTAAAAATGTACAGGTTGAGCGTGACGGGTGCGGTGGGTGTTGAGCAAG
Organism: Salvia splendens; assembly: GCF_004379255.2. Lineage (NCBI taxonomy): Eukaryota > Viridiplantae > Streptophyta > Magnoliopsida > Lamiales > Lamiaceae > Salvia > Salvia splendens. Next base: position 21,780,485 of record NC_056041.1, on the reverse strand, counting down.
ACCATTGAAGAAATTTAAGTGTTTAGAATGTGTCGTGTCTTCACACATGGCATATTCCTTCTCTCAAATGCTTCCGCTGAGTAGTTGTCCTTCTTTTGAGATCTTGAATCGCTGAGATAATATTCATTTTTTAGTTGTTAATTGTTGAGATACTCTGATTTTATTCGATTCATTCCCATTTGTTTCGAGCTATGGTCGATTTGTGTTGTTTTCCCTTTTCTTCCCCCGCTTCTTTAATCCTCCCCTAGTCGCGATCAACCGTGTTTTCTATCCTTAGAAAATGCGGGTGTGACAATGATCGAAGCTTAATTGAATGAAATAAATCTTCAACACGCAATGGACCACTATTACTTTTCCTTATTAAGTAAGTTATAACTACATATATCTAACTCCATTTATTCATACTTCATAGCAAAATAACAACAGTCCCTCTTGATTCAATATTTATGTTTTATAATAAACAACAAATTTTTAATGTTTCCATATGCCCAAGCATGATCGATGTTGTTGCTTAAAATAAATGTACATTTCAAACTCTTGTTCTATTCAATTCTTTCCAGAGTATTATGTCTACCAATATGGATTCAGATATAACAATAATAATTTATTCAACTGTTTGTGGCGTTTTGATCACCTTCTCTATTTATCGCGTGTGTGTCTCTATAAATAGGGATTATGAATTATTCCTTGGTTTTACACAACATTGTTGTGAATAGATCTTTATTAATTGTTATTCAATTGTTTGTTACTACTAGTTTTTATATATTGACTCTAAAATATAGTACCAATCATAATTAATGGTTTTATCTATAAATTTTGTGTTGTCTAAAAGTGACTGCCTTATATTTTTGTTAAAAATCTATTTTTAACTAAGCAGGATTTAGAGGAAATCGGGTTTCTAGGCTAGTTTGCCTTTAAGATTACGTAAATGTACTCATTTTGTTATCTATTCCATAAATGGGAAAAACGCCACCCTCGTTGGCGTGTTTTTAAGTGAAAACGTCACCCTTATTGGCGTTTTACAATTAAGAACCGTATGTGGCGTCGTATTGCATGTACGTTGAAAAACGCCGACGTGGTTGGCGTTTTAACGAAAAATGCCTATGTAGTTGGCGTCTCCACCACCTAAAGACGCCTATGGAGTTGGCGACGATGAAAAACGCCAATCCCACTGGCGTGTTTCACAAAACGCCATCTCCGCCGGCGAGTCTATACATAATGTTGCCTTCCACCGTGGAAAAAAATGGCCAAAAATTCTCCCAAGTTATACGCGCCAATGGGATTGGCGTGTTTCAAATGGCCCATCTTATGAAATATTTTTGGAGAGAGAAAAGATTTAGCTGAAAAAGTAGAGGGGCTACAATTATGCAGCTACTAGCATTTATTACTATATCCTTGGAGAGAGAAAATTGACATGATATTTTTGCATCGAACCATTTCATGATGGAATAATTCTAAAAATTATAAATATAAATGCAAGTACTTGTATATGTACTTATTTTTTACTAAAAACCCCTTCATCTTAATTAGGAAAGAAATAATAATTAATATTTCCTTAATAAAATAAAAATAAAAGTAAATACCTATCACTAATAGTAAATTAAAATAAAAAGTATTCATATATCTGCTTTTGGATATATAATGAAAAAGGGAACAAGCTAAGGAAAAATAGTGTTACAGGAAAATAACACAAAAATTAAATGAGATACTGTAACCAATGTTAAATCATTATTGCTATAATATTTTCTCATGTAGTCCACATATCAAATATAGAAATGCTTAATTATTTTAATTTATATTTTCATATATTAAATTTAAGCGTAATCTTAGGTACCTAACATTTCTCCCTCACCACGCAACCCTACACATCAACTACTGCAGTAGTATATCATATGCCATTTTTAAAGTAGAAGATTTACTTTATTCTAGTAAGTTATAGGCTTTTAATTACTTTTTCAGTTAAATCTTTTCTCTCTCCAAGGATATAGTAATAAATGCTAGTAGCTGCATAATTGTAGTCCCTCTACTTTTTCAGCTAAATCTTTTCTCTCTCCAAAAATATTTCATAAGATGGGCCATTTGAAACACGCCAATCCCATTGGCGTGTATAGCTTGGGACTTGGGAGAATTTTTGGCCATTTTTTTCCACGGCGGAAGGCAACATTCTGTATAGACTCGCCGACGGAGATGGCGTTTTGTGAAACACGCCAGTGGGATTGGCATTTTTCATCGTCGCCAACTCCATAGGCGTCTTTAGGTGGTGGAGACGCCAACTACATAGGCGTTTTTCATTAAAACGCCAACCACGTCGGCGTTTTTCAACGTACATGCAATACGACGCCAAATACGGTTCTTAATTGTAAAACGCCAATAAGGGTGGCGTTTTCACTTAAAAACACGCCAACGAGGGTGGCGTTTTTCCCATTTATGGAATAGATAACAAAATGAGTACATTTACGTAATCTTAAAGGCAAACTAGCCTAGAAACCCGATTTCCTCCAGGATTTAACTATTTCTTTTTTTTATTATTTTACTACTTTTCTTTAAAACTTATAATGCTCATTACTAAAGTCACTAGTAGCGACAAATGTATAATGAAGCCCCTACTACTAATATTTTCCGCGTCCGCCCTCACCATGCGTTTGATAGCCTAATTAGTTCACCTTTATGGTCCGTGTTTTTTAATCAGCCCGAACCAGGCTAGCCAAAATACCTCTTTTTTCATGATAAGTAGGCATGCACAACGGTTCCGAATCGCCGGTTCCGGTTCATGAACCGCCGGTTCACGGTTCATCATATGCATGAACCGGAACCGGCCCACCAAGGGTCCCGGCGGTTCCGGTTTCGATTCAAAAAACCGCCGGTTCACGAGGCGGTTCAAAACCGCCGGTTTTTTGCCTGAACCGCCGGTTCCGGTTCATGAACCGGCGGTTCAACCGAAATTTAAAAAAAAATTATTTATTTATAAAAATTGATTTTTATATTTAAAAACAATTTTTACAAATAAATGAATACAAGAAATTCATAATAGCCCATATATATTTGATGGGTTTGCTAATTTATGAAATCATTCTTGGTTGTTTCTCTTTTATAGAGACATCCTTGAATGTTTTATGTTTCACTTTCGATGTGGGACAAAGTCATTCTTGGTTGTTTCTCTTTTATAGAGACATCCTTGAATGTGTTATGTTTCACTTTCGATGTGGGACAAAATCATTCTTGGTAGTTTCTCTTTTATAGAGACATCCTTTTTTTTTATAGAGACATCCTTGAATGTTTTATATTTCACTTTCGATGTGAGACAAAATATGTTGAAGTATTTTCTTTTATAACTACATGTTTAGAGCATTCATTCATCTTTTTCCAATGTGGGATACAAAATTTTCTTTTGTCTTCTACTTTTCTTCATGTTTTGTATAATATATAAACAAAATTATTATTCAAATATATTCTTGATTGATAAAAATAAAGAATTATTGAGAAATATGATTTGTATAATAATTATTGTTAGGTTTATACAATTTGTATAAGAATTATTCTTTTAATGTGTATACTATTATTTATTAGTTAACATATACATAAATTTATAAACATAAGCAAATCATTAATGATAAATAACTAATGAATAATAGTTTATGTAATAATATTTGTTATTAATATATAATAATAGAAGATAGAGTATTAATATAGACGAAGAATGATGGACGATTTATCATATACTTATAAATAATGACTTTTATCCCACATTGAAAGAAAGAGTAACACATCCAAGAATGTGTAACTATAAAAAAGAATAATCCAATACACTCTCTTCCAATTTAAATGCTTAAGTCCAATATTAAGTATTGATATTTTAAAAATCAAAAGGTTTAACTTGAAGTAGTGTTTATTAATTTTTATAAATAAAATGTATTCATTATAAGTTGTAATTTTTAGTCTTATTTAAATTTATTATCAATAAAATTGTAATTTTCACCTTATTGTTTGAAATTTGTTTAAGCACATTTTATACATAATAAAGACTAAAAAGTAAAAAAAAATTACTCCGTACTTAAAGTTGGATTTGATTTTTAAAATGCCAATACTTGGATGAGAGTATATTGGATTTGATTTAATTTGGAAGAGAGTATATTGCATTATTCTCTTTTATAGTTACAAATTCTTGGATGTGTTACTCTTTCTTTCAATGTGGGATAAAAGTCATTATTTGCAAGTTTATAATAGATCGTCCATCATTCTTCGTCTATATTAATACTCTATCTTCTATTATTATAATTTAACAACAAATATTATTACATAAACTATTATTCATTAGTTCTTTATCATTAATGATTTGCTTATGTTTATAAATTTATGTATATGTTAACTAATAAATAATATTATACACATTGAAAGAATAATTCTTATACAAATTGTATAAACCTAACAATAATTATTATACAAATAAATATTTTCTATATACAAATCATATTTCTCAATAATTCTTTATTTTTATCAATCAAGAATATATTTGAATAATAATTTTGTTTATATATATATCATACTAAACATGAAGAAAAGTAGAAGTCAAAAGAAAGTTTTGTATCCCACATTGGAAAAAGATGAATGAATGCTTTAAACATGTAGTTATAAAAGAAAATACTTCAACATATTTTATCCCACATCGAAGGTGAAACATAAAACATTCAAGGATGTCTCTATAAAAGAGAAACAACCAAGAATGATTTTGTCCCACATCGAAAGTGAAACATAAAACATTCAAGGATGTCTCTATAAAAGAGAAACAACCAAGAATGGTTTTGTCCTACATCGAAAGTGTAACATAAAACATTTAAGGATATCTCTATAAAAGAGAAACAACCTAATTAGATTTATTTAAAAAATAAATGTGAAAATAAAAATAAGATAAAGTAGGAGAGTTCAAATCGAAACGGAAATTAAAAGTTAATGCATTAAGATTTTTGTTAAAGCGTAAATGACTCAACTAGTTTAAGACAACTCAAAAATGAATGTGGATCTCGTAACTTTTGAAATAAAATATAAAATTATAATTTTTTGCAATTATTCTACGGTAGTTAAAGTTACACTGATACAACAAAAAAATCACGTTGTTTCAGATAAACTAATATTATTGTAATTAATAGTAGTATATAAAATTGAATAAACATCACTTTGTTACAAATCATACTAGTATTAGTTTATGATAGAATGTAGAATGCTAAAAATAGAAGAGTAATGCAGAAAATAAAATACCGTAATGACTACATTGTATTATACTCTTGTTAAACAACTCTAATATTAAAACTCTTTATATAAAGATCAACTATGTATTAACAAGGAAAATAAATAATTTATTTATGTCTTGATTATCTTTGATTGATCTAAATTTATTTCTTCTTTTCTTGAATAGACTCTAATATTCCTTCAAACACACATATTCTCTTCATTCCAACACCCCCATCATATATGAAGTGATGAACACTTAGTCACGGGTTAATGCTATCCCTTGAAATACCACAAGAGCTATTCAAAGGGTTTTAAAAAATTATATAAACTAAGTGGATCGATCATATGCAATTTATATAGGATGCCTATCGTTTATTGGTGAGCACACTAATGTGTATTCTATCTAATTCTCTATTTATATTTAATAGTATTTTTTATTGATAATTAATTAAGAATTGATGTATTATCTTCATAAAGATAGAATGATAGTAGCAAGTCAATATATGGGTCGATGGGACCACAACTACGAGTTAAGAAAGACATAATATCACATAGTTGAGACATGTTTGTGTTTGACTACTCTTTTTATGTCCATTCATTTTTTTCTTTGTGGGTTGGATTCTTTCTAATTTGTGCTTTCCGACCATTTCATGTGCTAAGTGAATTAGTACTATTATTACATTAACTCTTTGTACATTTATGCATTCATATCGACCTTGTCTAGTACATCGTGCATTATAATGATAACCCCAATTTCCGTAATAACCCTATAATTAAATCTGGACCACACATTTTTAAAATCATGTGGTCTAGATTCAAACTTAGCTTTCATTCATAAAAAAGGCGCAGAGGGTAAATATGTCATTTCGCTTATTTAATTTCTGAATTTCGCTCATGATAAAATTTACGTATCCAAATTTCGCTCATTTAAATACGTAAAATCTTATTTCCCATGATATACAGATGTATGAGGTTCAGTTACATGTATGTATGAGGTTCAGTTATACGTAAAATCTTATTTCCCATGATATACAAATTTCGCTCATTTAAATACATAAAATCTTATTTAAGTATCATTTTATCAGTCAAAAGTATCATTCTATCCGGCAAAACTATCATTCTATGCAATAAACCTAACATATATCATTTTATCATTTTATCAGTCAGTCAAAAAGTATCATTTTATCAACTCAGAGTATCATTCTATCCGGCAAAACTATCATTCTATGCAATACACCTAACATATATCATTTTATCATTTTACGTGATATTTGGCGAAATTCAGAAATTAAATGAGGGAAATGACATATTATCATTTTATCAACTCAGAGTATCATTCTATCCGGCAAAACTATCATTCTATGCAATAAACCTAACATATATCATTTTATCATTTTACGTGATATTTGGCGAAATTCAGAAATTAAATGAGGAAAATGACATATTTACCCCGTGTTTTTTTTTATGAAGTAAATCTAAGTTTGAATCTCAATCACAAGATTAGAAAATATGTGTGGTTCAGATTTGGCTATAGGGTTATTACATGATTTAGGGGTTATCATATGATCATAACTCGTTGTCTAGTGCAATTGTCATTATATATACCAAAGAAAACAAAAGACAATTCCCTCGCCCTAGCGCCCCACTCTCAAGCCCGATACAGTAGCGTGTGGGTAAATCAATATAATCGATTTGAACCTGAGACCTCAAACCCAATTACCACCTTAAAGATCAGCTGAGCTATTAGTGCAAGCATAAATGAGCAAACAAAAACTTTATATATATTGTTCTTTACGAAAGGATAAATCTATCTCTATTGGGAATGCTCTTACAAAATTTATATTGCGAACACCTAATACAATAGCATGATTTTTCCTTGTCACTGAGTCGTATTACTAAATTTATTTATTCATTGTTATTCATTGAGACTATACCTACATTTCAATCGCTCTTTGTTCACAAGTAGTTCTATACTTCTATTTGGATTGTAAATATGTCGATAACTTACCTCATTTGAAAGATTCAGACATTACACAGCATGTAATGATAATTGATTACATAAAGCTGATTTCCCTTTTTCTTTTTTGCTCAATTCGCAAACGCCATTCTACTCGCCGCCGGTAACGTGCTTATCGCATATATCATCACCGGAAGGATTTTCCAGGACGCAATCCGAGGCATCTCCGGCGACACAAATGCCTTCCCTCACGTCGTCTCCACTCTCGGAGATGGAGGTGGCATCCATCTCCTTCTCCGGGCAGTCGAGCTGCACGCACTCAGCGACCGACTCGTGAGTGGAGCTGTTTTGCTCGGAGGGCGACTCGATGCTCCTGCTTGACGGGGTCAGCACCTCCTTCCTCACGACGTTGAACACTATACCGTTCTGGATTCGTTCGGGCTGCAGAAGATCACCTTCCGCCACCATGATGCTTGAACTCCCTACCGGAGTCGGTGTCCGGCTGCCATTCTGATCGTACTCCGTGTCCGACGATGTCCTATCCGGTGTCGTGACCCTCAGGCCGTGATGCACCTGATCACGCACCGCTGGCTGGATCACGGCACTGCTCATGTGTCCCATCGCGCCTCTGTTCATTCTGGTGTCGATCTCAAGATTCTGTACGAAATCGACGAACTGATCGGCTGAAGTAGTCCTCATCAGCGGGCCACCCGATCTCGTCCAAGAATTCAGATCAGCAGTCTCGGACTCGCTGTCGCTCCCGTCGTGCATGTACCGGTAACTCCGCAGATTCCTCGAGGCTTGCCCGGCCGAGCTGCCCGCGCCCTGGTGAAGAGAGGATGCGGCCTCTGCGAGTAGGTCTTCCTCCAGAGACCCAGTCGAGTTCTCTCGAGCAATGACATTCCAAGAAGGAATCCTCTTCGACGCGTTGAACCTCACTGTGGCGGGAAGAGGCAAACTGTGAGAAGAAGCTGCCGCCGCAGCCCTCTCTGCGCTCCTCTTCAATCTACGCATGTGGTTGAGAATCGCGACACACTCGTCTAGGGCGAGTTCTATCCCACAATTCGCCTTTATAGTCGACAGCTTCTCCCAAGTGCATCTCCTGCCTTGGTTTGCTGATTTCTGAAGCTCTACATATGATGGATTCTGTATTATCTTTGATAGCTGAAATCACAAAAACAGAAAGCATAACTTCAGCAACCAGTTCTACTCAGAAACGGAAACGGAAACGAGACTATTGAAAGCGACAAAAGCCAGAAGACGATAGAAAGATCATCGGGTCCTATCAAGATTCGATTTTGGTTAAAGAACATTTGTCTGCTTATCTGAAAGCATTCCTTTTGCTTTGTACCCACAAAAGCATGACTATTACCAAAGCATTGTATCCACAAAAGCATGACTATTACCGAAGCAAACGATATTTCATAATCGACTGTACCTGTGCTAAAGTAGCAGGCATCACGACAGTGACATCACCCTCCCAATCTTGAGCAAAGAGCTTGGCAAGTCCCCCCAATGGAAAACCAAGTTCCAATATTTGGTTGCATCGGTGTTTTACCTCCATCTCAGCTAGATGAGCAAGCTGCATCGTGAGTAGCTATAAACCATTCATGTATATAAAGAAATAAAAAAAGGGGGGGGAGAATCGAGAGCCGTTACACGAAATTGAGCTTATTAATGGCTTTTAGTTCATCATCATGCAAACAAGAAAGAAACAGGTTAACTATCTTTTGTAACGAGCTGAGAGGAAGATTCAAAATGCAGCAGATTCCTCGAGTTTTCAAAGAAAGCTTGAACAGGATACACCTTTGCCAGTATTGGCAAATACAATCAATCACAGAATAAAGACTGCAGCATATTCATAAATTTATAAAGAGAAGACTAATTCAGATTAAAAAACACATCTTTTTATCCATGCTATACCTCTGTTTGTCTTAATAGTTAATGTATACAGTTTTTTGTAACATAAAGCTATCTCTATACCTATGAAGATCGACAATGTGGCCTGATTAAACTGAAAGCTCTGAAGTGGGGACAACTTAAATTATGTTACACCAAGTGACATGTACAAGGTAACCATGTCAGCTAATTGCAAAATGTGAGATCATAAGCAGTAGAATACGGCATAACTTTTGAGATCAAGGGATACCTTTGCAGCAAAGTTGCCTCCATATGCTCGAACAAGCTCCTTGAGCCTCAATAAAGGTACAATATGAGGGTTTGCCTGGCTCACTATGAAATGATTTACATTGAAAAGTTCTTTCAACTGCATCATTGGCAAATCAATCTCCAAGCTACCATCTCTCCAACGACGTGAAGACGTGTCTGAAGCCTCTTCACGGCCCAGCTGAAACGGAGGGTGAAAAGGCACAATGTCCCCGATTCTATCCTTTGCCATAAGCTCTTGAGCCTCAAAAAGACCAGGAAAGGCACAAGAAGCAGTCACGGCACTCCAAATGACCACATGAGGTGAAGTCAGGTAATTGAGGCATCTCGGAGGTTCGTGCTTCCTCGGGGAACAAACCGTGATCCCTAAGATGCGACCGGTCATATCGTAAGCTTCCTGGAAAGTTAGATTATTTGTAAGGTGCCTCAACATCACCTGCAACTGTCTGATCTCATGAACCGCACCCTGCGTCATGACCCTCTTGAAAACGGTGAAAATCCCACCCATCTGGTCGAAAAACTGAATCGAATGCCAGGAATCCTCAAAGAAACTCTGTAGCTCAGGCCAGGACCTAGTTGCAACAACAGAGCACATTATGGACCCCACACTAGAACCAGCAATTATCCGCGGCAAAAGCTTATGTTCTACCAATGTTTTTACTACCCCAACATGAAAAGCTCCCAATGAAGCGCCTCCACTTAAAAGCAAAGCTGTCCTACCAAAGGCATGCCTCGTTTCATGCATAAAGGCGAGCTTCTCCTCCAACAGAAGCTCCTCGGAATCAGAGTCGCACACCATTCTCAACTGTGTCGTGACCTCATCTATGTACTCCTTTATGAGTTTCGGCACGTGCAGCCTCCCCTTGTGGAGCTCTGGATTGCACATATTGCCAAGATTCCTAACCAAGTCAGCCCTCATACAGAATATAATATCCCTAAGCGAGCCCTCCTGGCGACGATGGCGAAGCTCTTGAAGCTTATTCCTCACAAGCTCCTCGTCATAGAGATCAGACTCATTCATCTTAAGAGTCTCTTTATCGATCATTTTAGCAGCATGAGCCCACTCATCATAGTTATTCGCACCCCTCATCATATTCCTCCAAAACTTCCTCTTATAAGCCATCTCCGCCCTCATCTTAACATTCGTGTAGCGCTTCAACAAGAAGGCGATCATTGTCACCATCACGAGAATCCCTTGCGGGTTCCTCGGATGCAGCCACGAGATCACAGGGGACAAGTAGTCCCTCAAACAATTCTTGAACTTGTAAATGTACATCAACAACACCCCAAATATCTGATGCCTCAAATGTGACATGGAATTGCAGAACAACACCCTAAAAGCAACGGTCCGGCCAAAAAGCGTAGACGGCCCAATTGAGAATGAATCAACCCTAGCCTCATTACTGATATCCATTTTCACCCTAAAGCCCAATCTAAACATCAATAACCAAATTAGAACTAACCCTAGATGTACTGAATAACACAGTTAATCAAGAAATTACTTGACAAAACAGAGATTACAGCAAAGAATCAAAAGCCAATACCTCGAATTTGAACTCTCCAATACCAAATTCGCCAAGGTCGGGAAGGACCCACAAATCAAGATTGAATCTTTGACGGCCCCTCTTGATAAATCCTCAAAAGGGTCGCCCTCAAATCAATTTAAATCCCACCCACTCGAGATGGGAAAAGGGGTTTGAAGAAACTCAAACTAGTAAATCTTTATTTCTTATACGGAAAGGCAGCTGAAGCTTAAACGAATCAAGGCGTGAGCAGATAAAAACTATTAATCAAATTACGCTGTGGGCAGAGGATCCGTTCAGAAAACGACGTCGTGCTAAAATTGACGTTTGATTATCAACAAAATGGGCTCGGCACGATCTAATATGTTATATATATAAAATTTATGAGTGAATCGAGAGAATTGCTTCAATTGAAAAGAGGATAGGAAGGACATGACGTATCTATTGCAATTTGTCTTTATTAATTCTTCGTTTATCTTCCTGCGATTGTAATGGGATTTTGGTAGTTTCGAATCTGACAGAAATTGTTGAAAAGGCTCTGTTTTTATTACTCCTTGGTTTGGTATTCAATAGGTTCGTTTCATCTGCAGAGACTACAGCATTATCTTTTCGATAAAATAAAAAAAATGTTGTGATGAAATTAATAGAGACACTCGAAAATCTTGTTTTTAGATCTTGAAATTATTGCAAATGGAGTATTGATTAATTTTTTCGGTTTATTTCAGTAAAAAATTTAAGCTATGCTGGGTTTAAGTTGTGTGAGGCAATTTTTAAAAAAATTGCCTTTATTGAAGGATATAATAAGTATTACTACATTCTTTACTATGTGTAATGACAATATTTTATATTGATTCATGAAGTGACAGTGACCTAACAAAAATGTAAAATTCTGTAATATTCCATCCGTCTTAGATATCACATTTTCCTTTTTAGTTTGTCTTATAAAAAATAGGAGTATCACATTTTCTTATTTACAAAAACTTCTCTCTCATTAGTATAAGTATATTATTTTCTCTCTCCATTTAACAAATAAAAAATAACATTTACTAAAATCTCATTTCATCATCCAAATATGTCATCTTTTATGGGAGGGGAAGTATAAGTCATGAATAATTCAATAGCCTATTCAACTAGTACTATATAGAGGTAGTAGATTGATGTGGTGAGTATAGATTTGATGTAGTCGCAGTGACATTAAAAAAAACGCTAGTAGTAATAATTAGATTATTAATCTCATATTAAAAGAAATTGCAAATTATTGTGTTATTTAGAATCACAAAAATTATTTGGACTAACATTAAAAATCATAAGTTCTTGCTTTTGATTGATGAAGCGTGTGATGCATATCGATAAAGAGCCAATGCCTTTAGTTCTGAGATATGTTAACAACGATACATAGATTGTAAGATTCTTAGTTTTGGTTCATGACATATTTATACACCATTTAACTTGTCCTATGTTCCTTATTAATTAACACCATTTGACTTGTCACGAGTTTTTAAAAATGTAGTGAAAAGTGAATGGAAAGAATTATGAAATGTGAGTCATACTTTTATACACTCACTTCGTCCTCTAAAAAAAGAAACTCTTTCATTTATGGTATGTTCCCTTAATATAGAAACTTTCCTTTTTAGAGGTAAGACTCATTTTCTACTAACACACTCTACTTTGATCTACTATTATTTCATTATATTGTTAGTTAATAACTCCTTAAGACCATGTTTATCAGCAACCCTCAACCCAACTCAGCCATCCACTTTTTTAATATTTAATTCATTTCTATCTCCTCCACATCATCTTCCACATCATTAATATTCATCCAACCCAACTACACATATTTTCATGGTTTATCAATGACCACCCAACCACACTATTATATATTTATTTTTACATTATTTCTATTAAACAATAAGGATTATAGGAGGAGAAAAGATGCTATTTTTTTGTGTGCAAAACTATAGCAAATGTGGTCTCTATTTATAGAGAAAGAAAAATTATGAATTTTGGTATAAATTTTATAATTTTTTAATATAATATATTAAAGATATATTAATTATTAAAAATAATAATATCAGCCAATGAAATTGTGACATTTGGCACAATCTCATTGGCTGAGTGGTGAAATGAGAAGAGAGACCGAAGGTCTGTTTGAGGAGAGAGGAGGACTTGGGTCGAGGAGATAGGGAGACCATGTATTGCATTTATTTTTTTTTTAATTAAGTTTCTGACGTGGCGGTCGACCACAAAGTGCCGATAAACATGGTCTAAGAAAGCTTATTGTAATTTTTTTGATTAATGATTCATACTTTATAATATCTTAATATATTTATTTATTTAGCTAACTAATTCATTAATTAGTCAAACTCAATTGGTGATACAAAATATATGTAGAATGACTATTTATAATGGTTTTCACAAGATAAATATGATCCGAATATATATGACGTGGGGGGAAAAATGAATGAGAATTAAGGGGGGAAAATGGATGAAGTGATTATACAATGGCCCAAAGAAAACGATAATAGGGAGTATTATTTTTATTATATGATAGATGATAGATTATGGTTTTCAAAGTAAAATGCTTTGTGGAGTAATAATATGATTCTTTCATTCAACATAACAACATTGACAGCTCATTGATTGTAAAAAAATGTGACACGCGTTAATGATGATAGACTAAACTTTCCACATAATTTATAAAGTCAGTAAAATTGCTAATTATAGATGTAACTAGTTCTTCTACTATTTATTGTAAAATCGTTTTAATTAGTGTGTTAGGAATTTGGGCTTTTAAAAGAGCCCATGCTATGAAGGAATATTTATTTTTCAGTATCATATTTTAGAATTGGACTTCTTGAGCAAACGAGGCCCAAAAATCTGAATATATCATAATTTTTCCTCTGAACTGAAATAAGTAAAAAAATTGGTGAATATAATTTGGTGTTTAATATTAAATTTATTTTAGAATTTTAACAAAATTAAATTATTATAAATATTTACAATTATATAATTATTACTATGACATCATACATATGCAAATTAATAATAAAAATATAAAATAATAAACTTAAACTAATAGACTCCCTCATGAGTAGGCCTGTCAAAATGGATATCGGGTATTGGATACCCGATATCCAAACCCGAAAAAAGTCGGGTAATTGGATACCCGAAACCCGATTTTTTAGGTTTCGGATCGGGATCGGGTAGTGGATTTTTGGATTATCGGATATCTGGTTACCCGATACCCGGTCGGGTATACCCGAATTATCCGATTTTTAAAAAAAATTATGAATTATGTATTTATTCTGATTTTTAAATATTTAAGAAAAAAAAAATTAAAATATTGATTGCATGTGTTTCATAATAAAATATATCTTTTTTAAATCCAATTTTTTTGGGGGTTGTATTTTTTAAAAAGTCAATGTGCATATTTGTTTAAAAGCCAATTCGCCTATATTTTAAAAAAATTTAAATCTGTATGCATCAACAAATAGTAACTGTTCGCATTGCTTATTTAATATGGCTTACGTCGATTAATAAATTCAGGTGCATGGATAAGTTATAAGAATTTATTTAACTCAGCGCAAGAAGAAAATTTTAATCACCTAAAATTTTGATAACATTTAATAAATCCAACATATGCAATGTTTTCATCTTTAACTGAAGAATATATGATGCGTATCACAAATGAATAATATCATATCTATGTTTTTTTTTTCCTCAAACACCATCACGGCGAGGGATTAAGGCGGACCCCCAACCTGTATATATCAAAAATCGCCAAAAGAACATACATCATTCAAGCCCAAAAGTGACTCGGTCCGCACGAAAGATACAAATCACAAGAGCTAACAAAGCTACTATGGTATCCCCACAGACCGGGTACTAACCATCTAAGTAACGAGAAAACAAACATAACAAAGCTATACACCAAAATAGCAACAATGATAATGGCCAAAAACTGGCCAACTCCAAAGGAAAACAAAAAACCATAAATCAAAACCACGAACCATGTGAAGTAGTCATCCATCTCGATATCTAAATCTGAAGTTCGGATAGCCCAACTGGTCCATCCTGACGAGCGACTTCAAATACCGAGGCGCTGAATCCGCATCAAAGAAGATGATGGCAGGGGTCTGGACCCCCTACCTGCCAAAAAATCGGCTGGCCGGTTGCCCTCTCGATAGATGTGAGAGAACATAAACTGCGTCTGTGCGAGCAAAGTGTGAATGCTAGCCATGTGATGTCTCACCTCCGCTGCTCCTCCGCGTCCTGAAGTGAACACCGCGACCACTGCTGCCGCATCCATCTCGACCCAAACATGCAATGAGAACTGCATAGCCAAAGTCAACCCGTGAAGAAGAGCTAAGAGCTCCGCCTCGAAGGCCGACCCAGCTACGAGGGGCGTGCAACAGGCCCCCATGAGGGAACCGTCTAAACCACGAACCACTCCCCCACCGCCTGCCTGTCCCGTCGAGCTAGTAAATGCCCCGTCGATGTTCAGCTTCACCCAAGGATCGTCGGGTGGATGCCAAAGCACTTGCAGGGACCGTAGAACTCGCCGGCGAGGAGGAATCGAAGGCATGAAGTAGACGGCCGGGGTGCAACCGCGCCAATGAAGGGGGACTAGCACACCCGCCGCCACCAAGATCCGCAGATGCAGAACAACCTGCCAAATAACATGTGAAGAACGAAAAGAAATGTCGCGGTGCTTACAGCTATTCCTCTCCGTCCAAATGAACCAGTATACCAAACAGGGAATAATGAAGCTGATGTGCAAGGCGGTGGCCCTGTGAGAGGACCTCCACCAAAAACCTAATCTAAGTGCAATATCAGTGCACGTGTGAATGTGTGTGCTAATGTAAGGGAACCGGCCATCAAAGGCGGATTACTTCATATCTATGTTGTTACGTGCAATTTGATTTTTCTAACCCATTGACTTTATAGAAACAAATAATTTATTTTAGCAAAATCAAAATCAAAATTGGGACTCGATACCTGATTTTTTGGGACTGGATACCCGAAATAAAATTCGAATCAGATATCGGGTAATAGTTTTTGGGAAATTCAGAATCGGGTACCCGAAATTTTCGGATCGGGTATCCGTGAATACCTGATTTGACAGGCCTACTCATGAGATAAGAACTCTTAAGTTTATATAGATCTAAAATTGTAAATGTGTTTAATAATAAACGTATACAATAATACATTTGACAACTTCGGCTTTAGAGCATCCCCATCCGTGCTCTTTGGCAAGAGCACGGATGTGAGTCCGGACCCACTTTTATTGCTTTTTTACTCTCTGCTATTCTACAAGAGCACAACACTCACATTCATGCTCTTTCGCAAGGACATGCTCAAGGTTCCACCATTCTATTATTCAATTTAAATAAAAAGATTTCCACAATATTAAAATGCATTAAAAATAGCTGGAATACTATTACAAATTACAAAAAAATTAAAAATTACATAATTAAAATCCTAAAAATTAAAAATTACATAATAAAAATCCTAAAAAATAAAAATACATAATTAAAATCATAAAAAATAAAAAATACATAATTAAAGGCTAAAAAAATACCCCCATGGAAGACTATTCCTCTGGCCCTATTCCCAATGTTCTTCGGAGACCCCATATCATTGCCAAATGTGAATCAAGTTGCTCGGGGGTCATATTTGACCTATCGGCCAAATTGAGTTGGGCCAAAAGGGTCCACAACGAGTTGGTGGGGGTTGAGGTGGCACAAAGGGAGCGGGCGCCTTCTTCCTTCCTTGCGGCCAGCGTTGGGAACTGCTCGGGCTGGCGTCGGGGCTACCCAAGTTAGCTCCGGCGAGCTGGCTAGCCACCTCATCCTCGCCGCAGTCGGATAGGGATACCGACCTCGACCGTTTGCTGGAGGAGCTGGAGGAGGATGATACGCCTCCCCTATACTTCGGATGCACACACACCTCCTGCCAAGCGCTGAGGTACTTGAACGGTTTGTAATTTAGGGATTGATAGGTCACCAAGGCGGTACTGATGATGTCGAGCTCACTCATGCCGCTCCCCGCCGACTGCTCTTCCTACCCCTGGAACTTTTGGATTTCTTCGTTGGCTCTGAATATGGCATTGCACACCATACTCTCATTGCGCTCGATGGTTCAAGCGGGACGGTTTTCATTGTACCGGCGAGAGACTCGCCACCAAAACCTATCCCCGCTTTGGTTCGTGCTTATCTTCGGATCTTCAGAGATAATCAAATAGGCTTTGAATAATTGATTCATCTCCGCCGGAGTGTATGGGGTGCAGACACCACGAGGAGTAGGAGTAGAAGTAGGAGTAGGAGTAGGAAGAGGAGGAGTTTGAGAGACGCCGCTCCCTCCCGATCTGGGTTCGGGTGCCCACCCGTATCGCCAATCGGGGGCATCTTGGTCGTCCACCGGGTAAGGCCGGTAGCCACTCGGAACTTGAGAACCTTGGGTTTGAGAGGGGCCGAAAATTGCGTTTCCGGACTAGGGAATGGTTGTGACTCGAACCATGGGTGGTTCCAACCGCAGGAGTCGGAGGGGTGATCGTCGGAGCCGGACATTTTCTTTTGTAAGAGTGAAAGATTGAGAATTGATAAGAGAAGATGATAGAGAATTTAGATGAGAATTGTGTAGTGTGGTGTGAAATTTTTGGTGTGGAAGTGGGGGTATCTATAGATGAAAATGTGAATTTTGGGGAAAAAAATTGAAAAATAAATTAAAAGTAGGGAGAAAACGGATATAATTTATTGGGAAGTGGGAAAATATTTTTTTTATTTAAAATTAAAATTGTAAATTAAATTTGATTTATTTTTAAATAAAGAAAAATAAAAAATGCCAACGGCTTTGCCGTTGGCCAATCAGAACGCGCCACGTCAGCCTGCTTAGCGGCATGGACGTGCTCGATGCATCGAGAATGGCCGTGCCAGCGGCAAGAGCACAACGGTGAGCAGCACACTGCCGCGCCAGCGGCACGGACGCCGTCCGTCCAGATGAACAGCGTTGCGGATGTTGTTAGCCTCACAAATAGTACCTTGGTTTTGGCTTTGTAGGTCATAAGTTTCATAGACAACTTTCGATCACTAAAGTCACAGAACATGTCTATTGTAAAAAAGATTGAAAATAATTATGGTGACGATATATTGATGTTGAGATTTGGTGAAGATCATCTGCAGTTTTAAAGCATCCACAATGGCGGCGAGCGGGCTGGCTAGCCGATTCCCGGCGCTGGCCGGTCCGCTCGCCGAACCATTGCAGCAGGCGAGCGCCAAATCGGCGACAACGACGGCGACGACGGCGAGGAGTGAGGCGGAGGCGGGGTTCTCGTGTGTGGAGGAGGAGTATTTAATTCCGTATTTTGTGTGATTGTTAATTATTTATTTTTATAATTTTGTTTATTGTAGCTAGGCTATGACTGGCCTATTGCTTGTCCTGATGATGTGGCAGGAGGAGTTTTTAGTGCTGATGATGTGGCAGGGGGGTTTGTGGCTAGACTATGGCTGGGCTATGGCTGGGTTATTGCCATTGTGGATGCTCTTATAAAGGTGATAATGCAAATCAAGAGTCTATTGTCCCATCAAATTTCGGCAATCTTTCAACTACTATCTCCCTCTATAAAAAATACTCCCTCCCTCCACCATTAGACTAGGTTTATCGGCAAGCTGGTCAGTTGCCATGTCATTCACAAGAATTAAAAAAAAATATATAATAATAGGATTTGTGGTCTTTCTCTCTCCTCAACCAGCGGTATCTTGGAGCCCAACCTCCAACCTCTCGGTCTCCTTAATGTGGACACTCCAATAGCCTCGCCCCAAAATTTGTCCAAAGCCCCAAATTTATTGTCCACAGCCCCAAAAATTTATTTCCGCCACTATGGTGGACACTTCCAATAGTCCCTCGTCTGATCGGTGCCCACTATGGGGTCTGATGTGATGGCATCCAAGCCCTCGCCATGACAATGGACTCCGCTTTCGTGTAGAGCTTGCCCCGTTTGTTCCCCGAGCCATGGCCACTGCCGACTCCGCTTCCCTCGCCACCGCCGCTGCCGACGCCACTGCCGCTTCCCCATCCACCGCCACTGCCACCGCGTCCGCCGCCCCTTCCGCCACCGCCCCCTGCGCTGCTTCGGGTCGGAACGAGCGTTTCCACCCGTGCAACCGGCGTATCCGGGACGCCGAAACTGAGCAGCCCCATCATGGTATCCAGTGTGTCTTGATCTGCTTCGGTGTAAGGAGATTGACTGGATGGGAAAGGGGACTCCGGACGCGGCTGGTTAAGCGCGTCGAGGTTGGGTCTGTAATCTCAAACGCCGAGCGACTCAGATTCCGCTAAAAAGGTGGGGGCATTGGAGAAGACCTCCACGACTGAGATGGCGGAAGGTTTGGACTCGATGCCCACGGCGGGGGAGATTGACTCCAAATCCACGGCTGGGACGGAGACCCGCCATATCCTGACGGCTGAGAAGGATAGCCGTCATATCCCGACGACTGAGAAGGATAGCCGCCATATCCCTGTGAAGGATTGTCGCTATAGCCCGATTCCTGCGAGCCGGGTGATTCATCATCTCCATTGTGCATTTTTAGAGAGTGAAAGTGTAGATAGTGGATGAAGGGAGAGTATGTGAAAATGGTGAAAAATGAGTGGTGGAGGAGTGGTATTTATAGAGTGAATTTTGAAAAACAAAACAAATTTCGAGGACCGCCGGCGCGCCTATCGCCGGCGCACTATGGCCGGCGCGCCTATAGGCGCGGCGAAAGGCCAACCGGCGCGACATCGCCTCGGTTTCGCCGAATGTCGGTCTGCCCCGGGGCGGACGTCGCCTATACTATGGTTCGCCCCGCGACCGCCCCAACTCGCGGTTATAGCCGCCGCTATCCATAGTGGATAATACCCTTACAATTTCTTTTATCAACCAATCAGATTGTGCCATTTTACACAATCTCATTCGTTGATATATATATTTTTTAAAATTTATATATCTTCTATAAAAAATTATACCAACATTTATAATTTTTCATCCTCTATAAACAGAAACCACATTTGCTATAGTTTTGCATAAAAGGAAATATCATCTTTTCCCTTCCATAATCCTTCTTGTTGGATAAAATTTCATATTTTTTCAGTTTTGTTTTTACTAATTATGGAGGATGATGAGATTAATATTATTATTAAAAAAATAATAGAGTATAATATAAATATATAATGAAGTGGTTGGATGGTCATTGATAAACCATAAAAAATGGTGTGGTTGGATGTGTAAGATGAGGTGGAGGAGATATAAATTAATTAAATATTGAAAAAGTGGATGGTTAGTTTGGGTTGGATGGTAGCTGATAAACATGGTATTATGAGTCTCATTCCATGGTAGCACGGGTTTTAAGAAAAATGGGTGGAAAAAGTTGGTGGAATAGGAGTCCCACTTGTATATATTAGTTTTAAATGAAATGTGAGTAAAATGAGTTAGTGGAAGGTGAGACCCTATTACCATTTATAGTAAAAGTGAACCGAGACTCCTATTAGCGGACATACTAAAATGGAAAAATGAGACTCTTATTCGCAGACGGATGGAGTAGATAAAGTTATAAATGACACAGATTTTAATGTACAAGTGTTAAAATAAGATAGAGTGGGAGAAAAAAAAGGTGAAAAGAATAGTGTTAGTAAATTGTGGGGTTCATATTTAGAATTAGTATATTTTTTGTGGGCGAGTAATTTTTTTTTTCAATACTCCATGACTCACTAAAAACAATTGTAGTTGTAATTAATGCAAACATGAATTTTTCACCACTCACAACTAAACGAAAATTAAATCAATCTAGTGTTTGTGACTCCCACCCTTCCAATGCCACATTATGAAAGTCATGGTAAAATTTGATACCTTTATTCAATTCTTAATTAAGATAGAAAAAATCCAAAACTCTATGTGATTTATTACATGATTTAAAATAATTTCAAAATAAAAATACAAAATAAAAATACAAAATTTATTACATGATTTAAAATAATTTCAATGGCATCTATGTGATTTCTCCCGAAACTCTCATTTTATATATGTATAGATTTGTATAATGACATTTTTTTTTATTTTTTCCAAAACTCTCCTTTTATACATGTATTAAGTCATTCTTTATACTTTTTAAAAGATGCCAGAGTATAAAATTAAAAATATAAAAAATGTGTCATACAGACTTAAAAAGCTTATATATTCCATATGTTTCCATATTTATGTCCCAACAAAAACAAAAAAAACGCGTAAATCTTCAAACTATATTTTCAGTGTCAATAACACTTATATCCAACATGTGACATATCTGGCGTTGATTGCTGAAAATTTGGCACCAACTAAAAAAAAGAAAAAAAGTGGTGCATATTATTTGCAAATTTAATTATTGACTCGCGTGGACGTGGTCGACGAGTTTAGACTTTAAATTAAATTTCTTCTCACATGAAAAGTTCGTAAGGCCTACATTGTGTTACATCTCTTCGCTGTATATATAATATGATTATATTTTTACTCGAAAATTGCAAAACAAATAAGGTATAATTGTGCAACTAACTCAATTTTTATGAGACGTTAATGGGTGGAGTGATTAAATACAAGTGACAAATGGCCTTGAACAATTACTCTTGTTTTACTATTGTTGGAAACCGACGCTCAATTACCATTAATAAAACATGTAAGGAACATTATTTTATTTAATTAATAATGTTAATTTGTGTTTTCAAACACCATTTTAAAAATATTTTTAATCTTGATGTTTTAACTAAAATTAAGAATAAATAAATGTGTCCCCAGAAAATAGAAAGTTATTCCTAATTCCAATTGTAGCTAGTACTAGCTAATATTCTTCCCGTCGTACTTTAGGAGCCTCATTTGAGTTCGACATAGATTTTAAGAAATATAAAGGAAATTTGTGAAAAAAGATGATGGAATGTGAGTCCTAATTTTATTATATATTAATTTTATAATAAAATGTGAGTGAAATGTGCTGCTTATAACTATTTATGAAATATTCTAATTAGGATTTCTCAAGTGGGACACTCAAATATAGTAAATTGAGACGCCTAAAGTGGAACGGAAGGAGTAGCTATGGTCTCCTCTCGTGTAGTATTATTTATATTTTACTACAGAACAACAATATTGATTTTCAGGGTTATTGCATTATTTGTTTTTAAACGGCTCTCGTGTAGTATTATTTATATTTTACTACAAAAACAACAATATTGATTTTCAGGGTTATTGCATTATTTGTTTTTAAACGGTCGAAATTTTTTAGTTTTATATTTTGCACACAACTTAAAACTTTTTTTCAACTATTGATTTCATTTGATTTTGTAATCATAAATGATTCTAGTCAGTATTTTTGCTGACATAGATAGCCGAAAAATTAATACTGATATAAGTGATAAATAAAACAATGTCTATGCGTCATAATTAGGGGTGAAGAAAAATATCGAAATACCGCATTTATCATATCGTAAAAATACTGAAAATATCAATTTTTGGTAAGGTATGATACTGTACTGAAATCTTTCGGTACAGTAACGATATCATTTTCCTATAACGTGATATACCGAATATTCAATATATATTATAGATTTAGTATACCGCAGTATACCGAATCCTTGGTGCATACCGAAAAATCTGTATATGTTGATATATTATATAAATATTATATTATATTTGATATATTTATATATTAAATAGAATAAAAAGAAAAAATCTCCGAAAATCCTACTTTTAAATATTTTGTGTATAAAATATGCTATATTTTTTTTGCACAACGGTATTATGGTCTACCCAACCGTACTTCTAGAGCTGCCCAAGGTTTACCGAACCGACGGTTAAAACCGAAACCGTAACCGCCGGTTACGGTTCCGAACAAAACCGCGAGAAATATCCCGAACCGAAACCGTGAATTTTAGAACCGTGGTTCGGTTCAGGTTCCAAATTTTTTGAACCGAAACCGCGACCAAACCGTCGGTTAACCGACAGTTTCACGGTTCCGAACCGCCAATGTAATGATAAATTTAAACATAGTTAATCCTTATATTAAAACTATACTCCATTAAATAAAACATTGCTGAATGTTCTGGTTTTTGAGTTTTATACTTTTATAAGTAACTTTCATTTTTGGATTTGGTAATTTCTGTGGAAACAATAATGTGAGACAAAATTTTGTAAGAAAAATAACTTTATAATACTATTTGGTAAAATTGGATGGTAATTTGGTAAACATAAGAGAAAAGATAATAAAAAAATAGACTAGATTACAAGATGGAGTCTATGGAGTATGGACCATTGATTATGGTAATAACTTTATAATACTATTTCCGATTTTATTAATTAACACAGTTTTTTACGTATGGAGTCTATGGAGTATGGATGGATCATTATTAATAAATATTTATTGAACATTGTTCAATAAAACTTAGAAGAATTGATTACTTTAAATAAAGCATAATACTCTAATTAACATTGGTTAATGAATTTGTAGTCTTCAAAATTGATTAGTTGAGTCTTCAAAATTGATTGGTTAGCAGTGGGTGATGGCTGCACTATTCAAAATTGACTGCACAAAACACCATATCTTTTATTTTTATTTATTTATTTATATATTTAAATGCTAATTTTAAATTCAAATTGGATCTCATTTTCCCCTATTTATATCACTCTGTAATTTGTTTGTAAATTATATCACATTGTAATTTTTTATAAATTTTATCACGTTGTAATTTGTATATGTAAATTGTAAATTTGATATCATTTTCACCTTACTCGTCTTAATTCAATTTAAACTCTCATTTCCTTGTTCCAATTTATTTTATAATTTCAAACTACATGGCAAAAAAATTAAAGAAAAAAACCGCGAAACCGAACCTAAACCGCTACGAACCGTCTGAAAACCGGTGGTTCGGAACCGAAACCGAAACCGAAACCGTGAAACAACCTCACGGTTCGGTTCCGATTCCATATTTCCCAAAACCGGAACCGGCGGTTCATGAACCGTGGGCAGGTCTACGTACTTCCCTATACCATAAAAAACTATGGTATACCACAATGACTGTAAGGTAACGGTATAAAAAAATTAACCATACTGAATTTTCGGTATACCGCATCGATATGATATTTTGTCATACCGAAGTTTTCACTTTTCGGTACGGTATGCGGTATGACGTTCACCCTTAGTCAGAACTCTTTTTGCGTCAATATTCTGGCTATCCATTGATGTGAATCTAAATATTCAACATCATAAATTACCAAGACATCACAGGTCATTGGTTGATTGGGGTCCGAGAATAAGGTGGAGACATGGCAAGGAGCCAAGCCGGATTTAGAGGTCTGATTCAAACCAGAATGCCTATGAAGATAAAGTCCAAATCTTCTCCTAAGACTACCATTGTCTTCATCGTCGAAATAGCTTCGTGTGAGTATCTTGCATGTCTCAATCGGAGCCCGGATGAGGAACCTATGGTCGTTTTAAGAAAGCCTCGCAATGCAGAACGAAACGCGCGGGCGGGCGCTTTTCCTCATGCAAAACGCCTGGTCGAGCGTTTTTGTCGAGAGATCAGTTGTTTCCCAGAAACATCACGCGGGCGGGCGAAATGAACCAAGGGAAACGCCCGGTCGGGCGTTTTGTCCGGGATGTGTCTTTTTTACTAAGAATTGTTTTATTTTGCTCTTTTTTCACTCCTAGTATAAATAGACATGGTAGGGTTTTTTTATGGCAGCTTTGAATGATATTGTAAGAACAAAGACTCCATTTGTGAGCACTCATCTTCATTTTTGAAGATTTATAAAATCCCTTGTGGTTGCATTCCAATCTATTGTCGGGCTTAGGTTGAATGTTAAGGTATGCTTTACTAGTTCTTGTGTTGCTAGTTTTGTGGAGCCATTAGATTCTTGCTTTGGTGAAAGTTGTCTTGGGTTGTCTTCATTGTTTTGTAGAAGGTCCATAGGTTCCAAGCATCTATCTAAATCATAACACCTTCATCTTCTTCATTTTCCACCTTTTTTGTTTCATTTCTTGTTGGATTTGTTGGGTTGTTTAAATATTTACAAGATCAAGGTCGGGGCAAACATATGTATCTTGAATCCTTAAGATTCACATTATTTGGTATCAAGAGCCATTGGTTCTTGTTCTTATAAGTTTGAACAAAAACAAAACAAAAAAGAAAGAAATTGTCAAATAAAAAGTCATACTCCAACATATATCCATGGGCTTTAGCTATAAATTGTTATATGTGTCATTGAGTATGTCAATATGATTATTCCAAAGTTGTAGACCAAAATTGCATTAATTGTTGGGTCTATTGTTGTTGGGTGAAATTGTGCACACAAAGTGTTTGTTGATTTGTCCCATTGGCCTAGCACCTTACTTTCACTTATCTTTTGGCTTCTAGAACTAGTAATTACTTGCCTAGTTGTATATCTTGTTTGTGAATTGTGCTACCCTTGTGGATTATCATCGTTGAGAGCAAGTGAGGGAGAGTATCCTAGCCACCAAAATTTCTAAGCCTTCCGAGCGACATTGGGTGTGAGTTTTGGGGAAAGGGGTACATATTATGGGAAGTGAGCTCCTCACTAAATTCTCCATTCTCGGGTGTGTGTGTTGTTTGTTTTACTAACAAAAAGGGGCTTGTCCCTAGTCTTGTGCAATTTGTTTTGTAGGTACTTGAAATGGTGAACTCTAGGCATGGCTAGCCTATAAAGGAAGTTGCCTCATCATCCGATGTTACTATCGAAGAGATGTTCTCCTCAATCATGAAAGAGATGCACGAGGTGCGGGGCAATGTGAATGCTATGCAAGGAGAATTTCATGAGGATATAAGCCTTCTTAGAGATAGAGTTAGGCATAACCATTCCATAGCACCTAGTGACCGAGAGAGACATGGTAGGAGTGGCTACAAGTCTAGGTACCATGATGATAGACTTGTTAGAGGGAGTAGAAGGGAACGAGCTCCAATGTTTCATGAAGAGTCTCACTCTAGGTGGATGATGGATCATGATCGTCATAAGGTACATGAGTGGTTAAATGGGGAGGAAGTCTCAAGTAAAGCAAGTAAGAGCTCAAGCCCTCGACATGGTGGTGGAGACACAAGCCGAAGAAGCATCCCACCAAAGAAGGTGGACCTATCTCATCCTAGCTGTCACACGATGGTTTCGTCGTGGTTGTCATCCAATTTTCCTCTTTCAAAGAGCTTGATTCAAAGTGAGTGTGACAATGTTAACTACATTGTTAAAGAGCGTGTCAAGCATATGGTGGATTTTGTTGCCGATGATGATGAAGAGCAATGTGAGGATGATGAAGAGTCCATGGTCATACATGAATTAGACGCACGCCCAACTTTCAATGATGGCGTGTCTAGCATAGTGGAAGCCGATGACAAATGTGAGCCGTTGAATGCCCTTCAAATCTTGAACACCGAATCAAAGCTACATGAGGTTGCTAATGGAAACAAGCACTTGAGAGAGAATTGAGAGAAAGAGAAAAAGCTAGAGAGTGAGAACATGCTTCAAAAGCCAATAGAGTGTGAGAAAAGGCGAAAATGTGAGACGCAAAAGCCAAGAGAGAGTGGTGGGGTGAGTGTGAATCAAAGAAACCAAGAGAGAAAAACTACAAGCATATGAGGAAAAAAAGTTCCTTGTTAGATTCTAAGATCAACCTTGGGAGGGCTCTAAATCACCCTATCCTTTTTGCCCTTGGTGAGAAGAATGAACCTTATTTCACTAACTCTTATGACTTGTCTTTTTTCTTTAATAACTTTATGAGACAAGAATTGAGAGGATTAGAATGTGAACCCCGAGTCGTGGATGTACCGAGTAACTTCCTTACGGTAATAAGCTCATGGAAGCAATGTCAAGATGAATCACCTATTTCCCAAGGTTCAAGTATTCTCACCTTAACTTGTGATAATAATTTAATGAAACAAGTGAATGTGATTGGTTTTCAAATGCCCATTTGTGTTGATACTCTTATCACTTGCGATTTGTTTGATATGTGGCATGATAATCTTGAATCATTACTTGCTAAGTTTAGTCTTACAAGCTATGAGGATCCTTTCTTATGTATCCCTAGCCCTTCTAAGAATGTAAATTCTTTTATGGAGGCAATGGTAGAGTGGGTGGATTTGGGACCAAGAGGTACAAAGTGTTTGATGCATGTGTGTCTTGGCATGATAGGTTCTATTATTGCATGAGAATCAAACCTTTTAATGGAGTTGGTATATTTTATGGCTATTTTGTCAAAGATCTTACAACAAATGGTTTTGTTTTGAAGTGTCTTGTGAAAGAATCATTAGACTTTTGTGCCTCCATATCATGTGCTTATATTTTGGACTCGTTAGAGTATGATCAAGGAAAATGTCTTGATGGGATGCACATTTGTGTTAGGAGAAAACTTGGTAACCTTAACATTGCTTATGAAATTGAGTTCACATGTGTAGTATGTGTGAAATAATGGACTGCACTTTTGGGCTTTGCTAATTAAATCAGCTGGGCTAGTTTATTTTGATGGCCCGTTTGCAATTGTGTATTGATCCAATCCGGATTTAGCCCAATACTTAATTGACTGTCCCGATGGCTGTCACGTGTGCCCTCCCACGCGGATCATGACTTGGACCGTTGGATTTAGGGTGTGTTTGTTTGGAGTCTATACACTCATATCCGCCTCCTTGACTCCTCAGTCTGTTCATATACTCTCTTTCTCTCTCTCTTCTCGACTTTGCTCTAGCTTCTCTCTCTCTTTGAAATGCCGTCCGATCTTCTTCTCCGGTGGCTCCTTTCTCTATTTTAGTGAGGATCGAGTGTCGTCTCTCAACTCCTGTGTTGATCTGGAGATTTGTGTGAGATTCGAACGGTTGAGTTCGTTTCTGGTTTGTTTCTGGAGAGTTCTTCGGTTGATTTCATAGATCTGGAGGTTGCGAGTGTTCTTGAGGCTTGAGATTGTGGTTGTGAGTCTTTGAACGCGTGGGGCAGTTTATCGTGTCGTAGTAATCGGGAAACCCTAGCTCGGGGTCAGATTGTTTCACGGTGTTCTCTTGTGACTTGTTGGATAAGATCGAGGAGGTCCTTGGCCCAGTGAAGTCGTGTGTGTGACCTAAGCAATTCGTTGATCTTTGTGTTCCAATATTTCTTGTGTTGTCAGTTTTGTTGCTTAGATTCGAGAGGATCCTTTTCCCTAGTGTTACTAACTTGTGTACTGAGTTGTGCAGGTGATTTCCAGAGGAGAAATCCAGTGCTATTGCAGTCGGTTAAGACTTTGGTTTTGTAACTGGCTTGTACTTGCTGAGATTAGGTTTTTCTCTAAATCTTGTACTTGTCTCAAGTTGTATTAGTGTAATACTTTGGTTTTGTAACTGGCTTGTACTTGTTGAGATTAGCCATCTCAGTGGTGATACAAACAAAAGAGGTCCCGGTAATTAGTGAATCCTAAGTGATCTGATCCCTACAGTATGGTTAGGTTGGAAATCCTATGCTCTTTACTTGATGCAAACTTCAATGTTTGATGATAGCATCCTAATCCCTAGTGGCCGAATTTTTCCAATATTGTTATTACTTTATGATCACGATGATGGTATGATTGATGAGACCATATATTCACTAGATATACTCCACTTAGTGATGTGCAAGCTAGACTATGTAGCCCACAACACCTTTGTTAAGCCTAGTCGAACTTCTAGAACTATGATATTTGATTTGGACTCGCTCGATTTTGTAGGTATACTTGATTGGGATTTGAGGACAAATCCTTCAAAAGAAGGAGGGGATGATGTGAATCCCGGTGTCCCAAAGAAGAATCGAAGAACCGGATTTGAGGACAAATCCTTTCACAAAGAAGGAGATGATGATGTGAATCTAGATATTCAACATCATAAAATACCAAGACATTGCGGGTAATTGGTTGATTGGGGTCCGAGAATAAGGTGGAGACATGGCAAGGAGCCAAGCCGGATTTGGAGGTCTGATTCAAACCAGAATTTGCCTATGAATATAAAGTCCAAATCCTCTCCTAAGACTACCGTTGTCTTCATCATCAAAATAGCTTCGCGTGAGTATCTTGCATGCCTCAATCGGAGCCCGGATGAGGAACCTATGGCCGTTTTAAAAAGCCGCGCAATGCAGAACGAAACGCGCGGGCGGGCGCTTTTCGTCATGCAAAACGCCCGGTCGAGCGTTTTTGTCGAAAGATCAATTTTTGCCCAGAAACTTCAAGCAGGCGGGCGAAATGAGCTTAGGGAAACGCCCGGTAGGGCGTTTTGTCCGGGATGTGTCTTTTTGACCAAGAATTATTTTATTTTGCTCCTTTTTCACTCCTAGTATAAATAGACATGTTAGGGTTTTTCTATGGCAGCTTTGAATGATATTGTAAGAACAAAGACTCCATTTGTGAGCACCCATCTTCATTTTTGAAGATTTATCAAAATCTCTTGTGGTTGCATTCCAATCTATTGCCGGGCTTAGGTTGAATGTTAAGATATGATTTACTAGTTCTTGTGTTGTTAGTTTTGTGGAGCCATTAGATTCTTGCTTTGGTGAAAGTTGCCTTGGGTTGTCTTCATTGTTTTGTAGAAGGTCCATAGGTTCCAAGCATCTATCTAAATTATAACACCTTTATCTTCTTCCTTTTCCACCTTTTTTTGTTTAATTTCTTGTTGGATTTGTTGAGTTGTTGAAATATTTATAAGAGCAAGTTTGGGGCAAACATATGTGTCTTGAATCCTTAAGATTCACATTATCCATGTTGGAAATAATGTTGCAAAATTTAAAATTGATTTATAAAATAAGAAAATAGTGAAAGTCGAATTATTTACAATCAAATAAGTAATAACCTTTGTATTTAAACTTTAGTTTGTGTTTCTTGATGTTCAAAATATTTTTTTTAGTTTTGTAGGGTGTCTTGGAAAAACATGTAAATTGAACACGAACGACACAATACGAATTCGTTATCCCTTAATCCTAAGAGCATCCACAATAGTCTGGGTGCTAGGCCACTATTGTGGGCGGCGAGCGGCAGACGGACTAGAGCTCGTCCGTCAGAATTGGCGCTAGTCCGCTATTGTGGGCATGCGATGGACAAGAGATAGGACGTCCCATTTTTTATTTTATTTTTATTTATTTTTTACTTTTTTATTTATACTCAATATTTACGATTCATTGCACTTCATTTTTTTGTATATTTGATAAACACCAACAATTAAAATTAAAATGAATTAATAGTATTTTTCAATTTATTTTATTGGCTAGGGCGTCGGCTAGTCCTAGTGGTTGTCCACTATTGTGCAGTGGGATGTCCTAGTGATGTGGCAGTGGGGTGGGAAGTCCTAGTGACGTGGGAGAAGGTGTTTTTGGGATGCCCTAGTGCTAGTCTGTGGGGAAGTCCTTCCTATTGTGGATGCTCTAATGAAAGATGCAAATATGATACTCTCTCGTCCCATAAAAATATAAGACGGAGGAATTAAGACAAAATTAAGACAAAATTAGTAAAGTAAGATAGAGGAGAAAAATGGTAGTTAAAGTAGAGTTAGTGGATAGTGAGACCTATATTATTTAATTGATATAACTTTCCAAAAATATAATGCACATACTTTTATAGGACGGAGAAAATAAAAAAAATGCACATATTTTGATGAGATGAGGGGAAAATTAAGATGAGGGGAGTATGATCGAACTGAGCGTGTACAATGTTTAAAATTTAAATGCACCAATTCATAAATATTATTATAATTGTACATGCTTTTAAAATATCATACATAGAGCATTAATAGACTAAGTTAGGAAAATTGACACTCTCTATTCGCCATTAGGAGTCTCATTTTTTGGTGACACGAGTTTAAGAAATGTAAAAAAAAAGAGTGGAAAAAAAGAGTGGAATATAGGTCTCACTTGTATTTATTAGTTTAAATAAAATGTAAGTAAAATGAGTTAGTGGAAGATGAGACTCTATTACCATTTATGGTAAAAAAAGAATCGGGACTCATATTCACGGATGAAATAAAATGAAAAAATGGGACTCCTATTCGCGGATAGAGTGAGTATGACGCACTACACCTAAAATTAAATAAGAGCTATAAAATTAAAGTTAAAACATATATATCCAACAAAAATAAGTTAAGTTTAATATGCGAGCACTTGGTCCAATAATAATAATGTTTAATCGAATTATATTATTCATTCAAAAAATAATTATATTATGTTATAATAATATAATAAAAGTAAATATCTAAAAGTAATTATTATCATAACTAAATTTATATACATCAAAATAAATAGGCAAACTTTAATTGGATTACTGCTATTAGTTGTTGATTTACTCATTTATTGGTCGAAATTGCTAAAATTGATTAGGGATTTTGGTTGAGATTGTGTTCATTGATGGATCCGCGAATTTCTGATGTTAGTAAATGCTGGTAGAGAATGAAGATTACGACACAAAGAATTTACGTGGTTCGATTTACTGAAGTAAATCTACGTCCACGGGAAGAAGGGAGGGCAAGATTGTATTGCTTGATCTGGGATTACAGCTTACAACACAGACTTGCTATATGGTATTTTATCTCTAGAGAGCTTAACCCTTTTCTATCTGATCTAAGTTCTATTTATACATTGAACTAAGGTCGTGGTTTGCAGCCCCACTAACAAGATCGTGGGTGAGCAATAACTGCTCAATAACTGCTTCGTACCACTAAATAGATCGTGGGTATAGCGGAGGTCGTGGAGGCCTTTCATGAGTCCACTAACTCCTAGTTCGGTCGAATGCTGAGACCGAACTGCTGGACTTTACCGATCAGCTCTTGCCGATCTGAGAGGAGAGCTTGACTGGTCGGCTTTTACCGAGCTGTAGGCTGAGTCCGAACTCTTTGGTCGTGCCGAACTCTTTGGTGCCGAACAGATACTCTTTCTTGGGCTCTGGGCTGATGGGCCGTCACTGTTATTGGGCTTGCCATTAGGGTTTAGTTCGTACCCCATCACTACCCCCCCCGAAAAGCGAAGTGAATCACTTCGGCGAGGTGAGTCACTTCGGCATTCTGGATAATGGTAAGGGGGAGGCTGACGTCAGGGGACGTGCCTTGCGCGTGCCTGCATTAAATGCGACAGTAAAATCCGGCCGTTGAATCCTGAAAAGGTGGGATTCGAAACAGCGCAACGATCTCGAAATCTTTCCCGAATCTGATAAATATGCTCTTTCTTCCTCATTTGAACACCTTTGCTGTTGCGTCTTCTATACTCTCTCTTTCTCGAGAAATTTTCTTCCGCTTTCAAGAGCTTCTTCAGACTTTCTTCACCTTCAAAAAGTAAGAAAAATGTCTTCTTCTTCTTCTTCGGAGTCGGGTAGCGGTAGGAGAGGCGGTAAGGGGTCTTCTGGCCGGAAAGAGTCCGGGGAGAAGACCGTAGAGTATTTCCATAGTATTTTGAGTAAGGATACTGTGGTATCCCTACCCGAAAAATACTTTTTTCCTGGGGGGAGGGCGGTGGTACCTGACGGTGATCATAGGGCTGACTCCCCGCCGGAGGGTTACGCCACCGTGTACGAGGCCTGCTTAGAATGCGGGCTTCGTTTCCCCCTCCCTTCTGCCTTTATAGATTTACTAGATTTTTTTCAGCTTCCTTTAGGCCAGGTGACTCCGAACTCTTGGAGGCACTTGTCGGCCTTCGCTGCCGAACTCCGTAGGTTAGGAAGGGATTTGTCTTTGAAGGCGATCCTTAAATTCTTTCAATTTAAGAGGAAGGGGTCTTGGTTTTACTTGATCCCTGTACAGCCCTTTAGGGCCTTTTGTAAAACGAAGTGGCCGAAGTGGCAAAACCGCTTCTTCTATTATGATAGGACCGCGGCTCCTAGTTTTCCTTGGAGATGGCCGAAGTCCGTTATCCGTCATCCTCGGCCTGAACCGTTGGACGAGCTCGATGGCGAGCTCAACAAGATTCCCATAGTTAGGAAACAATACACGGAGTCTGAGCTCGTCAAGGGCGACGTCGTGTTCGACATCTCGTCTTCGGACGAAGAGGCCGAGGGTGAGGATTTCTCTTTATCTTTATGCTCTACTGCTTTAACGAAGAAAATCTGACTTTGCTTTCTTGCTTTTTGGCAGTGTACATGCTGAATAAGGCTATCCGAAAGTCCTCCGAGCTTGTGGAGCCGGAGAGGCAGAGAGCCCCTCGCTCGGCATCTGAAGCCGAGGAGAATCCGAAGAGGCAAAAAACCTCTTCTTCGGATCCGAAAGTGCCGGAGTCGTGTTCGGCTAAAGGGAAGGGGAAATTTCATGAGTCCCCAAGAGTGCCGGGGAAAGACCTGGTCATCTCCGAGGTGGTTGCAGACATCCCGGAACACGTGGTTCGATTTACTGAAGTAAATCTACGTCCACGGGAAGAAGGGAGGGCAAGATTGTATTGCTTGATCTGGGATTACAGCTTACAACACAGACTTGCTATATGGTATTTTATCTCTAGAGAGCTTAACCCTTTTCTATCTGATCTAAGTTCTATTTATACATTGAACTAAGGTCGTGGTTTGCAGCCCCACTAACAAGATCGTGGGTGAGCAATAACTGCTCAATAACTGCTTCGTACCACTAAATAGATCGTGGGTATAGCGGAGGTCGTGGAGGCCTTTCATGAGTCCACTAACTCCTAGTTCGGTCGAATGCTGAGACCGAACTGCTGGACTTTACCGATCAGCTCTTGCCGATCTGAGAGGAGAGCTTGACTGGTCGGCTTTTACCGAGCTGTAGGCTGAGTCCGAACTCTTTGGTCGTGCCGAACTCTTTGGTGCCGAACAGATACTCTTTCTTGGGCTCTGGGCTGATGGGCCGTCACTGTTATTGGGCTTGCCATTAGGGTTTAGTTCGTACCCCATCATTCATCACTTTATTTCCATTTGGAAAGAAAAACAAGTGAAAAATGCAAGAAAAGGAAAAAGAAAGAAAAAAGTGCAAATTGAAGAAAACTAAAATCCCAATGAAACTACCCAATTGATTATTTAATATCATTTCATGTCATGTATGGTCTAAATGACACATGTAGTGCTGAGTTAATGGACAGTTTTAACTCCTAGATAAAATGTAAAAAATGACAAAAAAAAAATGCAATTTTCATCTCACCTAAATATATTTACACAAACTAAATATGCTAAAAATCATGAGAGAAACAAGTTACTAGTACTATGTAGGTAAATGCAACAACTTAGATAACGTAAATTAATTAAATGCTGAAATGTTAATAAGTCAACTAAAAGATAAAGGCTAAGTCAATAGTCAACATATCAAATATTCAAGTCAAAACGCAAATAGCACAGGCAGTAAAAGAGAACACTATATCAATTTATTATTTAAAGAGCCATTTTAACTCGATAATTATTATAAGAAATTATTTAATTTTATAAATTAAAGTGAAAGAAAGAAAATAAGTGAAACGTAGAACCCATTTTTATAATTACAAACTAAAAAATTAACGGAATGTATAAAGTGAAAAATTCTATAAATCGTGAACAATCCGATACGACAAGATGGCTCGTTAAATAGGGGATAGATGGACTAAACTAAAAAACTAGTTTAAAAAAACAAGATCCAAACTTAGAATCGTTCATTATTATATTCGCAGTCATCGTCTGCTGCCTTTTCTTGTTGAAATCAACTTCTTCTTCTGTGTAACAAACCATTTCCCCCCAAATCAATAAATTTTCATAGCTGAGTGAGTGTTCACACCTGCAACTTTCTCTTGAATTCGGTAAGAATTCTGTTTTGGTTTTCATCCGTGTGAAGATGATTTAAGTGATTGTTTTGATGGCAATTGGTTTCTGATGGACTTTGATTGCAGTTGAGTTAGTGTACCCAGCTACAAAGTGTTGAAATCCAAATTTGATCGGAGTTTTGCAGCAGATAGATTTCGATGGATTCCGTTGATTCATCGCCAAATTTTATGAAGGCCAGAAGCAGATTTGATCCAAACAAAGAAAATTCTCCGGTTAGTTTTAATTTAATTCTTTAAATCTTTACCTTTTCCCCCCTGTATGTGTGCGAGAAATGAATAAAGGCGCATTCTAAGTTTGGGAATGTTATTGATAGCAAATTCTGTGTGCTGAAATGTTTATCTAAGTTTGGAAATTTGTGTGATGAGCAGGGGAGAAGTGAATCTGATGAAATCATGTCTGTTAGTTCTTCCAATTGTGGATCTTCAGTTACCCAACCTAATTCTCAAAACCTTTCCAATAATGGAATCAGGAACAGAACCACCACCAACAACAAAATCCCCAAAAACTTTGCAACTGTTAGATCATTTAGGAGAAGGCCAAAGCCAAGACTCATCCAATCTCCTCTCCTATTGTCTGATGATGAAGCGTCGCCTCATTATCTCAAGGCAACGACCTCTTCACAGGGAAAGAAATCGCGCTCGTCTGAATCTACGCTCGATGGGAGCGATAGTAAGAGCACTTCACATTCCTCATTCCTTTCAAGAAAATCCAGCTTTAGAAATGTGAGGGTTTTGATCAAGAGGGCTAGTTTCAAGCCCAAGAGGTCTTTGTTGAGAGATGTTGGTGTTGATAGAGCTACGTATTCTTCCACTCTCAAGGATTCCAAGTTTCCTGCCCCCGCGGAGTTTCAACTTCATCACGGTAGGGAAGAAGAATCTGAAAAGGTTTGTAGGTACCATCATTGCTCATTGCATGGGGGTTGCCACACGAGTGGTGAACCGGCCCCTCCGTTGAAGCGTTTCTTGTACAAAAGGAAGCAGTCGTTGAGGAAGCAGAGGAGCATGGTGCCTAAGTCTGAGACCACGCGTGGAGTGAAGCTCCCTGGTGATAGAAAGAAGAATCTCCATAAAAGAGTAATAGCTCGTGAAGTAGAGCCTTTGGATCAAGAGAGATTCAGCGAGAGCATAGCTGTTTCTGGTGTTGTAAATGGAAACAATCCTAATGAGGAAACTGAGCTATTTGGGAATGGATATAGCGATGTTCAAGAGGCGTATCTGGTTGAACTCGCCTTTGGTGAGATGTCGTTCCCTGAGAGAAGCTACCAGGATAGTCTGGACATAGGAAGGAAGTATTCTTCGGAGGGGCAAGGTCTTGGAGGGGCATCTTTGAGGTGCTCGTGTCACAACAGAGAGGAATTCATGGCCACTCCTAAAAGACTCGAGGCTACTGCAACGAGCATTGAATGGGAAAACGACAAAGACGCATCTGCTGTAGTTCTAGGCACCTCCATTGATAATGTTGCAGTAAGCTGCAAAGATGGTCCAGATACTCCAGTCGTATCCGATGAAAAAACCAAGAAGAGAAATGCGTTCGTATCAGCTTCTTCGGGTAGCAATTCTTCTGAGGAAGATGCAGAGTTTACTACTGAATCTTCACCAGCTAAAGAAAACCAGATAGCTGATGATGCTGCACATGCTGGAGATTCTGAGATGACTACCCCTACTCACAACAAGGGTGGGCTTCACTTCAGCAAGCCGAGGCATATGAGCATGTGGAATCTGATACACCAACATATGTCATCAAATGTCTCTGTTGAATCCACAGATAAGGATAGTGCGGATGTAGGGGGAGAAGCGAGTGACTCGGAGGCTCAAGAGGTTGAAATCCGGAAGATGTTTGCTGTCAAGCTTGTACGAGAAGCAATTGAGAAGATTCTCCTTCCGGAGGTTCAAGACCAAGCATCTGATGATCAGTCGGTCACGAGTGAAACCACTCCACGACCGGAGCTCGTGGAGAAAGATAAAATTAGAGAATTTATCCAAGAAAATTATATGGAATCTGCAAATGGAAATGTGTCATCGGATCTGAAAGAGGAGACCGCGGTGGCTGGTGATGTTGAAGTTGTGAGAAAATCTGAGAAGAAAGCTCCAAAGCATTGGAGCAATCTCAAGAAGTGGATACTGCTTCAGAAATTCATCAGAGAGCTGGAGAAAGTGAGGAGATTCAACCCCAAGAAGCCACGGCATCTGCCATTGATTCCGGATCCTGAGGCAGAGAAGGTCAGCCTCCGACCTCAGATGGTGGAGGAGAGGAAGAGCGCTGAGGAGTGGATGCTTGACCACGCACTTCGCCAGGCAGTGAGCCAGCTTGCCCCAACTCAGAAGAAAAAAGTGGCATTGCTTGTAAAAGCATTTGAGACTGTGGTTCCGCCTCAAGAAGAAGACTCTCAGGCTCAATGTCGTATCCCGAGGCTCAGAAGTGTCTCAATGTTCGACTCTGCAATTACCGGTCTGAGAAGAGCCGGTCTCTCTGGCGGTGATCTCTTGTCAAGTGATGAGAATGAGAAGCTCGAAGATCTTGTCCACGAAGAAAATGACGAGAATATTTTAAAATCACAGAGCTTGAACCTTGATGGCGATGATGGTGATAGAATGCCGGTGCAGGTGATGTCAGACAAGACAAAGACAAAGACAGAGGCCGTGCAAGGCCCTCAACAGGATGCAATATCTGATAGGAAAAAGCATATCCAAATGTGGCATATGATATATCAGCATGTGGTAGCAGACATTGCTGAAAAAGTTGGAGGCCATCTTCTCGATGGAGGCGAGGACGAACAAGAAGAGGACCACGCTACACCAAGCAATCTGAGAGGAGGCCTAACCAAATCTGATGCTCTCAAACTCGTGAAACAAGCAGTTGATGAGATCCTCATCCCAGAGGCACAAGATGAGGCCTCCAACACTCGATCAGTCTCGAGTGACTCTGTTGAAGATGAGGATTTGGGAGTAGAATCAAAGGCCGAGGTACCAAAATCAAGAAACTGGCGCAAGCTGAAGAAGCTCCTACTCTTGAAGAGATCCATCAAAGCACTGAGAGGTTTCAGACCACGGGCTCATCAAGCGCTGCCTC
The DNA here is from genome assembly GCF_004379255.2 of Salvia splendens. Taxonomy (NCBI): domain Eukaryota; kingdom Viridiplantae; phylum Streptophyta; class Magnoliopsida; order Lamiales; family Lamiaceae; genus Salvia; species Salvia splendens. Next base: position 21,742,791 of record NC_056041.1, on the reverse strand, counting down.
AGACAGGTGACCCCGGGCCAGAGAAGGTGGACTTGAGGCAGCAGATGATGGACGAGAGGAAGAAGGCGGAGCAGTGGATGCTGGACTACGCGGTCCAGCATATTGTAATGACACTGACTCCGGCTCGGAAGAGACGGGTGGCTATGCTTGTCGAAGCGTTTGAAGCAGTTGTTCCATTGCCAGAGGCATGAATATGAAAGTGAATGAATGAATGGTTGTTTGCTTGTGGAAGGCCTAACATGGTGATGTTTTGAGTTGGTTGCTATATGTTGTGAGTCACCCCATAATTTTGCTAGAGATTGGAGTTGTAGAGGTCTTTCCTTGTTTTCATTCTTTGTGGTGTTGATTATATTGTTGGGATCAATTAAGGCTGGTGTTTGTAAATCTTTGTGCTTGTATTTGTATATGTATCAGGTTTGATATATGCTGAATCTTTGGTTTGATGTAAATTCTTATAATCTAGTTTGGTTTTTTGTTCCTAAATTACTTTTTTCTACTTTTGTTATAGAAATAACTTTTTTTTGTGTGTATGTTTCTATTCTTTTCATTTAACATTATTCTAAAGTGAATGCTTAGAGCAACTCCAATGCCCGGATGTCCCATTCGGACATCCACTAGGACTTCCTAAAAACACCTCCTGCCACGTCACTAGGACTTCCCATCCCACTGCTACGTCACTAGGACTTCCCCTGCACAATCCGCCCTTCCTCCCTTCCCACTAGGACTTCCCGCAATAAAAAAAATCACAAATTCACAAATAAAGCAATTTACGTTTACGGAAATAAAATTTCAACACGAATACGAACGGGAAAAATTTACGTATATATAGAGTTTAAAAAAAAAAAATTAAATACAGGACGTCCACCCTCCCGTCGCCCGCACGTCCGAGGACATCTGACGTCCTTACGGGACGTCCGTATCTGACTTACCACGCCACAATGGCAGGCGTCCCGGTCGCCCGTCGCGGATGTCCGATCGGACGTCCGCCATTGGAGATGCTCTTACTCCAAATAAAATTGTTATTCTAATTCAGTCATTGAATGGTAGTAAAGCAAGGAAAAAGTGGATTTTAAAAATATAAGCATGTAGAAGAGAATCTCACACCCACTCCGTCCCTAAAAAATATGAACTGTTTTTTTTAGTCCGTCCCTGAAAAATATGAACTTTCTAATTTTGGAAACATTGAGACTTATTCTCCACTAATAATACATTTAATTTTTTTTTTCTATTTCTCTATTTCTTTTCTAATTATACATTAAGATTCGTGTCGAACCAAATATTCATACATTTCAAGCATGCCGAGGTGGACTCTATAAGTTTTGCCGGAAGTCCTTAGAAAGTCGAGCATGGGCCCGTGTTCAACTTGAGCGGGCTTTGGATGGAACAAAAAAATTTCTAGATTCAATCTAGAATTAATTATTGATCTAGACAAGAATGGATTATTGAATAGAACGCAACACAGATCAAGCCACTCAATACAATTAACAATTTTATTGAGATCTAATATGATTTTTTCACAGTATTTTATAAATGACTTACCTAACATATGTTCCACCTTTATAACTAGATCTATATTTTGAGTCTATATCAAAAAAACATTATTATCATAACTGTTGAGATATAATTAGCTATATTTGTTGTTGAAAGAACATATTCCATTCATCCATAAAAAATAATTTCATTCATGGACAACACAAATTTTAATGAGAAATTGATAAAGTAAAATAAAAAAAAGGCAAAAATTAGGTAAAGCATAAGAGATAGGGAAAAAGATTGTTAAAGGATGAGAGAAAGGAAAAAAAGTGAGTAAAGTATGTAAAAGTAACTTTCTATTTAAAAAAAAATGAAGCTATTTTCTGTCTAACATTCTAAAATAACAATGAGACTAGAGCATACTAAAAAAGAAAAAGAAAGAACGTATATATGATTTTTTTTTGATATATTAAAATGCAACGTAGTTAACTATTAGGGAATCCAAACTTTTTTCATGGACATATTTTATATACTTTTTTCTCAATTTGACAATGGCATCAACTTCTTTATTCATCAATTTGGCCAAGTCTGGTATATTTTATACTATTTCATATGGCTTATTCATTATTTCACTAGTATAATTTGTGGACAAGATTCACCAATCGATATAGTCCTTTATTTCGGCATATTTTCTTTTATGATAAGTTTTCAGTCTATTAAATATGCTCCATTGGAATATTAACTAATCAATACAAGTGTCACCATAATTGCACTTTATATTAGTTTCTTTGTTTTAAAATCCACATTGCATTTCGCATTCTAGTTTTTAGATGGTTTCCACACTTAGATTATGCATATTTTTAATACAAATTGCCAAAATAATTATGAATTTTAGATAAATTTTAGCTCGTTTCTCAATTTTGAAAATCAAACAGTAAAAATTACTATCAAATTTAACATCTCCCTTAATTTTTTCCACAAATATAGTTAAACTCTATCCAAAAATTCAACGATGAAATCACCATACGTAAAATTATCATTTTATCCAACACACTTGGCAAATAATTCAATTGCATCTTTGAAACATAGATGTGACAAATCAACATATTACAAATAACAAATATGAACATTTTGTCATGAAAAAATTGATAAATTCATAGTAGTTTTTATGTCTGATTTTCAAATCTGTTGGGTACGGACCAAAATTTGACCATAATTCTTGTTTTTTTTAACAATTTACTGTATATTCTAATCAATGATTTATGCGTTGATCTTGGAGTTGAAAATAAACCAACATCTTGAAATAGAAGATTCCGAATTTGACCATAATTCTTGTTTTTTAATCAATGATTTAGGGGTTGAACTTGGATTGGAAAATAAACCATCATCTTGAAATAGAAGATTCCATATAATTGCGCATACAAAAGGTTCAATTTTTAAATACGCAATAAATTCCCATTTTCAACTTAATTTTTTTTTATAAAATTATTGATAATAAAATTAAAATAGCCGTCCATGCTTGAACTGCAGGCTGCAGCCTTCACGCTTTAATTAAGATTTATGTGAATATTGTTGGATCAACTGAGCTGGAGCTCAATCGAGCTCATTAGTGTGAAGATGTACAGGAGCCGTTGGATTGGATTAGTTAAATAGCTTTTAATCTGAGCAGTAGATCTTCAACTAGCCGTTGTGTTTGAAAGGAGTATAAGCTGTTAGTTTGTTGAGTTAGTTTTCATAGCTCAAACGGTATTCACCATAATCTGCAGATCAATAAGAGTTTTTCCTGGTTTTCTCAAATCATCTTCTTCGAGTTGCGATTAACTCTAACAATTGGCGCCGTCTGTGGGACAAAGAAATTGCCGAGTGAGTGAAAAGTCATTCGACATTGTTCTTGTTGGAATCGGATCCGCGGCGCAAAGATGGCATCAAGATTTGAAGCTGAAAAGTTCACGGGCAAGAATGATTTTGCCTTGTGGAGGATGAAGATTCGTGCTCTGCTTACGCAGCAAGGATTGTCTTCGGCCTTGACGAAAGAGGCGAAGGAAGAAAAGGAGGGAGAGGCCTCGGATGCGAAATCTGCTTCGAAAGATGAGGAGATTGAAGCGAAAGCATTCAGCACGATTGTTCTATGCCTCGGAGATAAAGTTCTAAGAGAGATATCCAGAGAAACTACAGCGGCAGGTATTATGGCAAAACTTGAAGATCTATACCTTACAAAGTCTCTAGCAAATAGATTGCTTATGAAGCAGCGTTTATATTCATACAAGTTTGTGGATGGAAGATCAATTTTAGAGCAACTAGAGGATTTCAATAAGAATGTAGATGATCTTGAAAATATTGATGTTTCTATTGGTGATGAAGATAGGGCTATATTACTATTGAATGCGCTTCCTAAAAGTTATGATCAGCTACGGGATGCAATTCTTTATGGCCGAGAGAAGACCATCACACTTCTTGAAGTGCAATCGTCCTTGAGGTCTAAGGAACTGCAGAATGGAGATGGAAGACCTACTGATTCTATCTCGGAGAGTTTGAATGTCAAGAAGTTCAAGGGGAAGAAGCCATTCAAAAGGCTCAATGAGTTTAATAAGCCAACAATACCAACTGATCAGAAAGAGACTCGTTCTTGCCATTGGTGCAAGAAACCCGGTCATTTGAAGAAAGATTGCTACGGTTGGAAAAAGAAGCAGACGGAGTTGGGAGGAAAGGCTGTGAATACTACTCAGGCAGTGGTTGATGATGAAGCTCCAGTGGCACTAAATGTTATGGAGCATGTGGAGAATGGTTCTTGGATCATGGACTCCGGATGCAGCTTTCATATGACCCCCAATCTCCACTGGTTCGATGATTTGAAGGAGATAGCTGGCTCTGTGATCCTTGGGAATAATCAAATTTGTGAAGTGAAAGGCATAGGGACAATAAGGTTAAAGGCTGAAAATGGCCGAATCATTATCTTGAGTTCTGTCAGGTTTATTCCAGATGTTAAAAGAAATTTGGTGTCTCTGGGGTCTCTTGAAAGTAGGGGATGTAGAGTGGTGTCTGAGAATGTGGGAATGACAGTGAGCAAGGATGGGAAGGTGCTCATAGAAGCCAAGAGAAAGGGCAGTTTGTATTACATGAGTGTTGATGTCTTAGTGAAGGATCAGAGTGAGGCTCATGTTGCAGTGACTGATAGCCTGGATATATGGCATCAAAGACTTGGCCACCCTGCCATGGGGACAGTAAAGGAGCTGATCAAGAGAGGTTTTGTGCAGTGTAGGGATTCTGGAAGTGGTTCTACAGAATGTGAAGAGTGTGTGTTGGGCAAGCCAAGAAGCTGCCCTATCCAAAGGCAATGCACACCTCAACAAAACCTTTAGATTATGCCCATAGTGATTTATGTGGGCCAGCTCAAGTGAAGTCCATTGGAGGAGGCAGATATTATATGAGTATCATAGATGATTTTTCTAGGAAAATTTGGATCTACATACTGAAAGAGAAATCAGAAGCCTTAACCAAATTCAGAGATTGATGCATTGAAGTGGAAGCTGAGAAGGGAATGAATCTTGGCTGTTTGAGGACTGACAATGGGTTAGAGTATGTGTCTGGGGATTTTGATGCATTCTGTAAAGCTAAGGGCATCAAGAGACACAAGACCGTGCCCTGAATCCACACCAAAATGGAGTGGCCGAGAGAGCCAACCGCACCATTCTTGAGAGAGTAAGATGTATGTTGCTTGCAGCCGGATTGGAGAGGAAATTTTGGGCCGAGGCAGCCTCTACTGCAGTGAAACTGTTGAATATGTGCCCCTCATCAAGTATAGATGGAGATATTCCAGATGTGAGGTGGTTTGGCAGACATGGAAACTATGAGAGCCTAAGGACTTTTGGTTGTAGAGCCTTTGCACATGTCAAGCAAGGAAAATTGGAGGCTCGGGCTCTTAAATGCATCATGATAGGATACCAGCTAGGAGTAAAGGGGTATAGGTTATGGTGTGTAGAACCTGGAAATGGCAAGATTGTCATTAATAGAGATGTTATCTTTTGGGAGCATGATCTGCCTTTTAAGAAGAAAGACTCTGGTGTTTCTGAAACTGAACATGTAATGATTCCTGAAGTCATAGTGAAGCATCAGGAAACTCAAGAGAGCCAAGATACTGAGGTTACTGATGTTCCATCATCACCACAGCAAGCCCAACAGTCCACCCCAGCCACTCAAGGCAGCTGGAAATTGGCCAGAGATAGAGTGAGGAGAAATATCAGGCCATCAACCAAATATTCTGATGCTGAGTTTCTATTCTTCTGCTTGCTGGTGGCAGAGGATATAGAGTACTCAGAACCTAGCAATTGTGAAGAAGCTATGGAGAGTAAAGAGTGGGATAGCTGGATGAAGGCCATGGTGGAGGAAATTGACTCACTGCTCAAAAATGGCACTTGGGTGTTAGTTGAAAAACCTGTTGGTAGAAGGGTGGTTAGCTGCAAGTGGGTCTTTAAGAAGAAAATAGAGGCTGCTAGTGGAGATAAGGTGAGGTTTAAAGCAAGATTGGTGGCTAGAGGCTTCACACAAGAGCATGGCATCGACTATGAAGAGGTTTTCTCTCCTGTGGTGAAGCATACATCCATAAGAATCTTGTTGGCAATTGTAGCAAGGAAGGATTGAGAGCTTGAGCAGCTAGATGTCAAGACAACCTTCTTGCATGGTGACCTAAAAGAGACTATATACATGGCTCAACCAAAGGGCTTTGTGAAATCTGGAGATGAAGGAAAGGTGTGTCTGTTAAAGAGAAGCATCTATGGACTAAAGCAGGCCAACCGACAGTGGCATATGAAGTTCAATGCTCACATGGTAAAGAGTGGATTTCTGAGGCCAGCTTATGATGAATGTGTCTACATAAAGGGTCAAGGTGGAGCTGTGGTTGCCTATCTACTCTTGTATGTAGATGATATGTTGTTGGCAGGGGCTGATCTGAAGGAGATTGAGAGAGTAAAATCTGATCTTAAATCTGTTTTTGAGATGAAAGACCTTGGGCCAGCAAGAAAGATACTTGGCATGTCCATAGTGAGAAAAAGAAAGAGTAGACAGATCTGGTTGACTCGGGAAGATTATGTTTCAAGGCTGATCAGCAAGTTCAAAATAAGCAATGTGAAAGAAGTTTCAGTGCCAATGGGACAACATTTCAAGCTGACGGCTGAACAGATGCCAAAGTCTGAGGAAGAAAGGAGAGAAATGCAGAATATTCCCTATGCAAACATCATTGGGAGTGCAATGTATGCAATGATAAGTACTCGGCCAGACATAGCTCAAGCAATATCTGTGACTAGCAGGTACATGTCAAGTTATGGAAAAGAGCATAGGGCTGCATTAAAATGGTTGATGAGATACTTAAAGGGAGCAAGTGACTTTGGGATTCTGTTTGATGGAGAAAGGAGGATTGAAGGTGATGTATTGGTGGGCTGGAGTGATTCTGATTATGCAGGAAACTTGGATACTAGAAGGTCTCAGTCAGGATACCTATTTACACTCTATGGGTCAGTGATAAGCTGGAAGGGTAGTCTACAAGGAGTAGTGGCTTTATCAACTACTGAAGCAGAGTTCTTGTCTCTAACATCTGCTGTCAAGGAAGCTTGCTGGCTAAGAGGGATTCTGACTGATTTTGGTGTAACTCAGAAAATTGTAAGCATTGGTTGTGACGACAACAGTGCATTGTGCTTGGCAAAGCATTCGGTTTATCATGAAAGAAGTAAGCACATTGATGTGCGGCTACATTTCATAAGGGAGATGATTGAAGAAGGGGAGATAAATGTGTTTAAAGTAGATACTGCTGAGAATCCAGCAAATATGCTAACCAAGCCCATACCAAAACCGAAGTTGGATCTGTGCATGCAGTTGATAAATCTGTAGAAAGGGTTCATGGATAGTTGACAGTTGAGCCATCAAGGTGGAGTTTGTGAATATTGCTGGATCAACTGAGTTGGAGCTCAATCGAGCTCATTAGTGTGAAGATGTACAGGAGCCGTTGGATTGGATTAGTTAAATAGCTTTTAATCTGAGTCGTAGATCTTCAACTAGCCGTTGTGTTTGAAAGGAGTATAAGATGTTAGTTTGTTGAGTTAGTTTTCATAGCTCAAACTGTATTCACCATAATCTGCAGATCAATAAGAGTTTTTCCCGGTTTTCTCAAATCATCTTCTTCGAGTTGCGATTAACTCTAACAATTTATGACTAATAATGCATAGTATTTCAAGTAACACATTGGACTTTTCTTTTTATTTCTTTGATTAAAAACCATTGTTAATTGTTATGAAATTCTATGACAGATACCAGTGCCTGAACTAGTTGCATTTTTGTGGTGATTACGTTTTGTATTAGGCACTATGGCCTAAACATTATATTAAAAATTACGATAAAACATCCAATTAACTAAAAGGAAAATCTATAAAATAAGAGAATTAAGAAATTATTTGTAGACTTAATATATCAAGTCGTGGAAGTGTCATCATCATGATATCACACTTCATGCTCAAATTGAGTAGTAGTAAATGCAACTCAATTATTTCACCGAAATTGATTGATTGATTTCTTGTGAACTAAAAGTAGCATGAACAATCAAATACAATTATTCGGTTTTTTCAAATATTTTTTATAAAATTCAGAAATTTATCCAAGTTCAATGTAAAATAAGAGTAAAAACCCCTACAAATTTTCAAAATCACCCAAAAATATAATTTGAAATAAAATTTAGAAATCACGGCCCTATCCATCTATTTTTCTGTGTTGGCTCCTGTATAATCTAACCACGTGAAAATTGCATCACATATGAGATTAGGTTTATTTAGCACGCTAATCAGTGTACACGATGATTAATAATTGCAATAAGAAAAGTCAAATTTAACATGTAGAATATTCCAAGCACATAATAATATTAAAACTTAATGAGGAGAGAGATTAAATTATGGACTCTAGAGTTTGTTCTATAAAAACATGAAAGGTTATACCACTTATTCAACAAACAAAAATAGAAGCCTTTCCTCTTATCAATTTCTCTCTCCTACTATCTGATGGCTGGTCTACAATACAACTTCTTCCCAACAGATTTGTTGTACCCTCTCAAGCCACCGGCGGCGGCCGCCACCGCCACCGACGGCCCCACCTGGCAGGTTTCTATGGTGAAAACGTGGAATTCCGAGAAATCGGAGGATTTGAAGAATAATAGTAAAGGCAAGATTGTGAAAGTAGTTTCTTCTTCATTAGTTGCCTTTTCTCCGATCACTCATCAGCAAATGTCAACACAACGTCAACGTTTGTCAATCGATTGACAACTGTGTTTTCATTTTCTGTTGACGTTGTTTGTAGAAAAGATGCAGTTTGCATTTTATCACTATCCTATAATGCAATAATATAGATTGTCGGATATTATAGATTTGATATATATACGTCGATCTTTCGACGTAGTAGTTTGTAACATTAATAGAGAGGCCTAACGAATTTGTGAGGGCTTCTCAAGCGAGTTAATTAAATGATGACTTCATTATTGTGAAAACTCAGATTTTATGGATCAGTTCATAGTGTTGATTGATTAGTATTTTGATTTGGATTAAACGAAAAACAGAAGTTTAGTTGATGAAAAATTAATCAAATTCAACTTAGGTGTATTACAATAAAATACCAAATCAAAAGACGGAAATTTTCTTATTTAGACGGAACGCACTTGTTTTGCATTCTCTTTTTCTGTGTAGTAGGGGAATTGGAATATAATTATCAAGACATATAAAAATAATTTTAATTAAACTAAAGTAATTAGCACGAGTTTGATACTATTCGAGATTCCTAACAGTCGTATGTTGACGGTGAGTTGGATAATTCAGGGTTAGGTAAATTAGGATCCTCTTTAAATGCAATTAAATGGTCCGACTCATAGTACCTAATTTCTCGTAATTAATGGAAACTTACTAAAATATACTCCCTAGTCCCTACGTCTCCCACGTTATTTGATGCGTTTTTTTTCAACACGATAGTTAAGAAACTTGTGTTAAGTACTTTAATGAGTTAAATAAAGTAGATGAGAGAATAAAGCAAGACAAAGAAAAGAGAGTAAAGTAAAAAAAATACAATAGATGGAATCAGATGTTTTCTTTTTAGCAAAAAAAAAACTTAAAAGAAACCCAAAACCAAAACATTTAATCAGTTTTACTTTATTATCTTGTATTTTATTTTATCTTTCACTTATTCTATTTAACAAAATTTTTAATCTTTCTATTCAAAAAAACCCCAACTAAAAATTAGAACCGAAGGGTAGAACCGTCATATTTGGATAATTTAATGCGTGAGATAACGAAGGGTAGAACAGTCCTATTTCGATAATGCGGCGTCAACGGAATATAAAGTTCGCCGACGACAGATAATAATACTCTCACACACACACACACACACACACACACACACACTCATACTGTACAGCAATGCCATATCTAACTAACTATCTTCATTTTTCTAAGTTAGCCTTTTTTATTACTTGCAAGTATCGATTTATCTCAGTTTCTAGACTGCTTTTTCACCTTTCAAGTAAGATGAATTTGATTTTCCGATGTTATTTTCGAATAGAGTTTTGAATCTGGCAAAATCTGAATGCTACTGCCTTATGTTGAATTTGAAATTGCACTTACACAGTCATTTAATGTATGCAATCGCAATCTTCCTGGCTTTATTTCAAAGACATTTAATTAGAATCACCGATAAGTTTAGTGATTTATTTGTTTCAAATGATTAAGAGAATTGTCTTCTTTGTAATCTGAGTTATAGGTGAAAAAATTGTCAATTTCTTCAACTCATAATGATTCATTGACAAGTCCTTGTTTTTCATAAATTCAGAATTAATGCTTCTTCATCTTAGGATTTGGTTGATCTATGCTCAACTATAAGAATCTCTTTCTGAGGCCGGGGTCGATTGAAAATTCAAGCTTCCGTAAAAAAGAGCTCATCGTTCCCTCGAGACTGACATGGGCAACTTCATGCTTCCCTGCTTGCCTGGCTGTGGTTGATATAGTAGGAAGCAAAAGGTTCCATTCTCAACAAATAAGTCTCAAGGGTATACTTATGTGCTTACTTGCCCTAAACTGTTATGCATAGAGTTAGATATCTTGTTCATACTTTGCTGGGGATTTTCGTAAGTTGTTTCTTCCAACATTCCAGGTTTTGGAGTGAGGGAGGTCTCATCACTGGCTCAGGAACATATGGAGATGAACACGGTCGTCGCAGAAAATGCAGAGCACTTACATCCTACATATGAAGCAACGATGGAGGCTCTTTCCTCTCTCATTACTACCAAACGACGAGGGGATGTGCAAACAATCAGTAATAAGTATAGCAAATTAGAGAGGATGGAGATGTATGTTAAGGTAACACTTTGTAGAGGAAATTATAATTTTGTATTTATTTTTCAAATTTGGTCATTGTTATAATGTGAAACTTACAAAAGCATCTTTTGGTAGACGGATTTGTATGATAGCCTTATGCATGATGATTGTTGTTGCTTTTAGAAGTTGCCAAAACTAAAGTTACAATATGCTTTTTTTTTCCTGCAGATTTTGGGTTTGGAAGAACCTATAGGCGGACTTAAAATCATCCATGTTGCTGGGACTAAAGGGAAGGTACTAATGTAGTAATATGATAATTTTATTTTCATTATACATGTAATTTGTTTCTGTATTATGAGCAAAAAAATGTATATTTGGATAAAATAATGAACTCGGTTTCGAGGTTTTTTTTGCAGGTTTCTCATCCTCTTGTTTCTTTTGTTTCTACTCACCTTTCATACTCAGGGTTCGACATGCTCATTTTGTGAGGCAATTCTAAGAGAGAGTGGATTCAGAACTGGATTATTTACCTCGCCACACTTAATTGATGTGAGAGAAAGATTTCGTCTGGATGGGTTAGCATTTTTTAATGCTTATAATAATTTATTTTTTCTTTTATAAGTAAAGGTTGTTTTAGAACATGCCAGCAACTTGGGTAAAAAATGAGGTAGGGGTGATACAGAGAAAGGGTTTCAAATTCTCCATAAGCCCTTCAACTCTTTTGATATATTGGAATTGAAATGATTGATGATATGCCATATTTCTTGTAATAGCTGGATCTAAAAATCACGATACTTTTTTGTTTCCTCATTCTCTACTCCCTGGCTCATAGGCAGGATATATCTGAAGAAAAGTTTCTCCACTACTTCTGGGAATGCTGGAACCAGCTGAAGGTATTCTTTCTTGAATTCATTGATTTTGATCTCTTTGCTATAGCTCCTAGCTGTATAATTCTGAAAAGATGCAGATTCATGTGTTGTCGTGATTTTCTATTTCTCCCCTGCCAAGCCACGGGCGTTCAGCAGGGAGCTATAGACTTCACCTTATAAGTGTTAGGGTGGATATAGAATTCATTGATTTTGATCTCTTTGTTTGTTGGCCTATATAAATTTCCGATGTTGGACTGACCAGACCATGGAAATTTTTGTAAACAGCGGAATATCACAGATGACTTGCCTATGCCTCCACTTTTCCAGTTTCTTACTGTATTGGCCTTCAAAATTTTTGCTTGTGAAAAGGTACCAAATCAATATCCAATTTAAGCTTTATTCTCCCTCCCTCTCTCCTGCATAAACATGCACAAAGATGAGACACACACGCACACGACTACTCTATAGCTATAGTTTTAAACCTGAAGACTTTTATAGTATTCAATGTATTCGAGCATATATATGCATACATTTTATCTTTGAATTAATTATTAAATAGGTGCATGTACTCGTAGGTAGATGTTGCTATCATTGAAGTTGGCCTTGGGGGTACCAGGGACTCAACAAATGTGGTAATTGTTCTATTTTAAATGTTTTTTATACTGTCATAGTCAACCTCGTAAAACTTAACTGTACACTCTTGTATATATATATATAGTAAATTAGTTTTGTGTTTAGTTACTTTGATATCCTTTGGCAATAAATTTTGCAGATCAAGAATCCCGTTGTCTGTGGTGTAAGTCCACTGGGCATGGATCATATGGAAACGCTCGGTTCTGCCTTATACATCCATGTTCATTGTCCATCTGTTTGTTCACATATAGCTATCAACTTATGTGTGTTAACAATGACTTGCAGGAGATACGCTGGAGCAGATTGCTTCTCACAAAGCTGGAATCTTAAAGGTAAGCCAAAATGATTGAGGTTTCTACTTTGTGAGAGATTGTCTAAGTACTTCCAATTTTCAAGTTTTTTCTGAAACGGGTTGATGGATTCTCTACTCCTTAAGCCTCACGTGCCTGCATTCACGGTAACACAACCCTCTGAAGCAATGGATGTTCTTCAACAAAAGGCGAGGGATTTGATGGTATTTTCAACCTTTCTTCAATCTTGATTTATATGTTTATGATATCCCCTAATCTTTTATCATCATATGACATGTCGTGTATTTATTGGCATCATGCTATTATTCCATTGAGACTTATTTCTAAAGCTTATTTCCTTTTCCATTGTGCCAGTTGTACTTGTTTCTGATTGTCTAATATGTTTCAACATAGCAAATAGATAATGATGCATATCTGTGCTATTTCTTGTTGGGAAAAATCACACGAGCAAATTTTCCAGCACTTAGCTTTGTGCATTTGTGCTTAAATATTTTAATCCATCACTCCAGGAAATGTATTGTATGAACAAATCTTTTCTAAGGCTATTAGGCTTGCTACAGGTCCCATTGGAAGTCGTTGCTCCTCTTGATCGTAGTAATTTAAAAGGGACAGAACTAAGCTTGTCTGGCGATCACCAATTCACGAATGCTGGTCTTGCCAGTGCACTTTGCAAAAGCTGGCTCCAGAGTACAGGGAATTGGGAGAAAATACTCCAGCATGTCAGTGATAATCTATCGCAGTTCAATTAGGACTAATTATCTTTGCAGACCCAATTGATTAAACCAGTAACAAATTTTTACGTTGATCAGCCCGGCGAGGAAGACAACATACCTGATGCATTTCTTAAAGGTCTTCAAACAGCGCGTCTCTCTGGAAGGGCTGAGATTGTTCGTGACTCTGCAGTATCGTCTTCTGCAATGGCTAGCGAGGCTGAAAATACTTCAGGGGATCTCGTTTTTTACTTGGACGGTGCTCACAGTCCTGAAAGCATAGAGGCTTGTGCCAGGTGGTTTTCAAGTGCTGTCAAAGAGAAAACATCGAAAGAAGTTTGGGGCAACGGTGATGTTAATGGAAAAACATCCAAAAAGGTCAGATTTTCTGGTCCTGTTCGTGAGGATCTTCCCCTTGTATTAATATCATATCTCATTTGCAGTATTTCGAATTGCAGATTCTTCTGTTCAACTGTATGGATGTCAGAGATCCCCAAAGCCTTCTACCGATACTTGTTGATACCTGTGTATCGTCGGGTACAATCTGATCCTCCATTTGATCACTATATATATGTGACTATGTGTATGTGTATGTATGAGCCTTTTGAAATAAGAGTAACCACGACTTGTATTCAGGCACACATTTTGCGAAAGCCATTTTCGTTCCTGGCATCTCGTCTTACACGAAGGTGACTTCTGCCTCCTCCGTTCCTTCAGGGACACCTCCCAAGGATTTATCTTGGCAGTTCAACCTTCAAAGAGTTTGGGAAAACATCATTCATAGAAAAGGTAACTTTCATCTCTTACTTTCTGAATTGTTGGACTTTTCATTAAATATCTGTTCCCCCCCTATGCAGACGCTGTTAACAAGAATCTTGAGGCGAGAATCCCAGATAGTGTTCCACCTCGCGGGTTCCTTGACAATGATGCAGCCGGTTGCAGCGCAGTGGTCTCTTCCCTGCCAATGACAATCAATTGGCTAAGGGACTGCGTGAAGAAAAACCCGTCACTCAGAATTCAGGTAATCATTCTAAGACAGAAAACTGAAAAGTAAAACTACAGCATGAACCACTGTGCTGCAATAGTTGGTTTTTTGCTTAGTTGCTTTGACTGCTTCTTTTAAATTATGGGAAATTATCAGGTTCTTGTCACGGGTTCGTTGCACCTGGTTGGGGATGTGTTGAAGCTACTTCGGAGATGATTTAGGAAGAAACTCTCGAGCTAAATTAAGAGTCGCGTGACACTCTTCTACTCCAACCCCGGTTGCACACATGCGAAGCTTGTATGCAGGTACATGAGATGTGATATGATCTTCAACAAGTTCGTTAAATCTTAAAATTATGGGTAATTTTTTATACGACATATCTTGTTTCTTCATTTATGGGAAGATCTTTATTCTTATAACAAGTGTCTTGTTATACAATCTGCATTAAATTGGTTCTTAGTACTTAAATTTGAAGTTGCCATTTTCTTGCTATAAATATTTTTTAAAAATTTTACATTAGTTATGATGTCATTCTACACATGCAAAACTTCTATGCTATGTGTAATGAATGTATATCAGTTCCAAAACAATGCCCCCAATAGTGAAAGCAAAAACAGAGAGACAACACAATTAGAGCTTATATGGTATCCTTTGGCCTTGGGGTTGCTTATGTGTTGTGTTGCTATATACTTACTACTTAATGATTTTCTTGCTCACCTCGGACCACTTCTATGGGTAACATGCACTCGGGCGTAGACGGATTCTCGACTATGATGATGCTTAGGCCATTAAAGCGGAAAGCTTTCTCATCTTGAAATCTGAACTGGAAATACATGTTAAACGTGAACGACACGTTTTGGTTGAAACTGATGTTGTTGCAAGAACTGCCCGATTTCAAACTACTGCAATCAGTTTTCTTGCAGGCGTAATCATGTTGCTTCATCACCATAAGGTAGTCTGTCCGGTTCCCATTGAAGACGCACCACCGCTCTGGCATCCTCATGATCCCCTTGGCTGATGATGGGTAAATATCCCGACCTAAACCTGTCAGGTCGATCTTGGATTTAGGCTTCCCGTTGGAGCTGTAGATCCCCCAATGCAGCATGAAAAAGTCGGGCATTTTGTTTTCGTCAGTAAGTGCATGGACGAAAGTGTCGATGGGCCCCCGGGGTGGAGCTGGGTCTCCTTGTTGCTCGACACATATGGGAGTAGTAGGCCTTTGAAGAATCGCTCTGCGTTGGAGGTATTACCGCGGGCGTAGCCATCGGTGTGGCCAACCAACTTGGCCGACGATGACCTTTGGGCGCCTTCATCTTGAAGAAGGCCCAGACAAAGGCGTCGTACATGAACTCGAAGATGTTCGTGTAGATGACTTGATGACTTGGGTTGGCTTCTCTACGAAGGCGAAGAGCGGGTCCACCTTGAATTTCTCCAAGTCGATTGATAGGATCATGTCCACCACAAATGGGGCGTTGTTCTGCTCGAGGAAGCGGAGTGTTGGAGGATAGCTCCTCCATTTTGCAACACTAAATCCACAACTTGTGATGGTATCAATCTCTCACCACTCTCTCTTCCCAAATTTAATTATCTACACCTGTCTTTGCCATCAAAATAATTACTACCTCCGTCCTTTATAAATAGAAACCTTTGAAGTGGTACATGTTTTAATGCACAATTAGTAAAGTAAGAGAGGAAAAGAAAAATGAGTAAAGTAAGAGAGAGAAAGAGAAAAATGAGTAAAGTAGTGTTAGTAGATTGTAGGGTCCACGTCCTAAAATAGAAAATTTAGAAAGTTTCTATTTTTAAGGAACGTTTCAAAATATAAGTAGCTTTTATTTTTAAGGGATGGATGAAGTATCAAATATAGAAAAGGGATCGATTTGGAAGCAGACATGGAAATATCTAATTAGGCTTGGAGGAGATAACAACTCATTTACGGGCATAATTCGTAAGGGGGTCGATTTGGAAGCAGACATGGAAATATCTAATTAGGCTTGGAGGAGATAACAACTCATTTGCGGGCCTAATTCGTAAACCAAGTTTAGTTTCCCATAACGAGAATAGACAAGAAATTAGCAGGTGGTGATAGGGTTCTGATCAATTGCTAACTACTTCCTCATGCTAAGTGGATTATATTTTGAATTTAAAAAATTATTAAATAAATTTAAATGGTATTAATGTCAATTTTATATACTCTCTTCGTTCCAACTAAGTTGAGTCGTATTCCTTTTGAAATGTCCCAACTAAGTTGATTTATTTCCTTATTTAACAAAAAATAAAACATTCAGTCACTTATTTTTCTCTCTCTTTATTCCATCACCTATTTTCTCTCTCTCTTTATCTTTCATACTTTATTTATGTCTTTTATTTTTTAATACATTTTTTTAATTTCCGTGCCCAAAAGTTTTGACTCAACTTAATTGGGATAATATGTTAATTACAACTAACCACTCTATCTCTCATCAAAACCATCTTAAAATTTTAAATTTACATAACTCTCTCGATTTAAATTATTTTTTCGTTAAAATATATCAAATTAAAGGTAATTTCATAAGGATTCTAATGAGATCTCAATTGCATATGTTCTGACAATGATCGGATGATGAAATTTTATAATTTTTATTTCAAATTTCGTATATGTTGATAAACAGATTTTATATCAATAAATGTATCAAAAAGTTTCAATACAATGCATGTACAATATCTATAAAACTATGTTGAAGTTTTCTTGAACATATTTTTAAAACACTATATGGATATTAGAAAACCACGAAAATTATCATAGTATGACAAATTGACAATTTTACTCTTTTTATTGACATTCTATCTACAAATTATCGAAATCTCATTTTAAAATCTATTGGTCTAGAATTGGTTTTAGTTTTATATTGAAGTATTTTATGCATTTTAACATGACTTAATAGTGACAAATGTACATAAATTACAACATACATAATTGATCTTTTCAATATTTTAGGTTAAAAATCAGTTTATAAATATGGAATTAATTTAAAATATATTATATGCTAAACATTCCATAACAATTTAGAATTTATGGGTATTATATATATGTACTAGCTATGTAAAGTAAAAGTGCTAGGCTGATATTTTACGATGCTATTAAATTAGTTATTATAAAAGTATTTATTAGACAAGTAAATATTAAATTACAAGATGTATAAAATATTGAAAGTGATAAAGAAACAGTACAAGAAACGACAAGTTAATCTCAATTCCATAGATAATTACTAATAAGACGGCGTTGCCTGTTTATGGGAAGGGCTTTCCGTGTCTGATTTACTATGACCAGAGATGTCAGTGTAGCCCGCAATTCGTGGAATGGTCCAAAAAACCCACTAAATTTATAGGGCTGCAACCTGATTAACTCTATGGGCTAGTCCGAAACCCGAGCTTTTAGGGGTAGAGTTGAACTTTTGTAACCCGAAAGAAATCACAACCCGATTAGCTTGCACCCCATTGACCCATAACCCGAGTAGCGCCGGCCTGACTACGACATCATGTTTACAGTATTGCTCAAGGTGTGTGAGCAATCTCCAACAAGTGTTACTCCCTCCGTCTCAATATAGTTGAGTTGTATTTTACCTTTTCGACTTTCTTACTTTAGTTGACTTATTTAATTTTATAGGAGTAGTAAAAAATAACACATTTAATCTTTATTACACTTTCTTCTTTCTTCTATTCTTTCCCATAGTACTTATATTCACTCCACCCAACTAACCAAACACTCTTTTCTGAATCTTGAAAAGAAGTGTCTTAACTACGTACACTAACCAAAAAACGCTTATTTGTGACGGAATTAGTGACAGCGATTGACAACTCAAGAACTTGTGATGGATAAATGACTTGAAAGTGACAGTCATTAATTAGTGACATATAAATCCGTCATTAACACGAAACTTATCGTGGCAGCCGCTACGTTTTTCGTCATTGAGTGGGTTAGTAACTATAGTGACGGACAAATCCGTCACTAACAATTTTTAGGGACAAGATTTTTAATGATGGATCCGTCGGTACTGAATCTGTCACTGATTGTGTTAAGTGAAGAAATTTCGCTGATTTCCGTCACTAAATAGTGAGTTTTTTTGTAGTGGTAATATTTGATTTCTGTTAAATAAATTTTAGTATGTTAACAAAAATAAAAGATGAAACATTAGTGATCTAATTAAAAAGTTTATATACAGATAAAATTTATTTTTCAATGGTAATGCGGGTTGCCGGGAACGTGTACTAGTCGAAAACGTAGATTATGTAATGTAAAAAGAGCTCTGCTGATATTTTAGGATGCTATTACAAATGAAATGTTTTCTTTTTTGAATTATCCTATTGCAAATGAAACATTGAATACTAAGGGAACAAAAGAACAATATTTAATTTCTTTTATTTTATTTATAGCTGCGACCTCGCTATGTTTACAAATAAAATAAAAGAGCAAAACTATGATCTAACTACTTAGTTTATCTACCCTTACAAAAAATGTACTAGGTAGATAAATCAAAAATATAGAGTTTGATAGGAAAAAAAGAGGAGGATTGAAAGGTAGAAGAAGGCAGTGGAAGGGCGGAAGGCGTGTCCAGAGTTGTTGGCCTGAAAGTTGACCTGTTGGCCTTTGACGACCTCAACGGGGAAGACGCAGGCGTCTGTTGAGGGATCATTGACGACGACATGGCCCAAGCCATCGAAATCGCAGGACTTCTCGTCCTGGAACTGGTACTGGAAATACATGTTGAAGGCATAGGTAATGTTTTGTTCTAATGTTAGGGAGCTGCATGAGGCACCTTCGAAGGTGCTGGTGCAGTCGCTTTTCTTGCAGGCCCAGTCGAGCTGGGCCTTGACCTTGTCCATGTCACGACGGTCCCCATTGAAGGCACACCACCGGTCCGGCATGCGCATAATCCCTCGGATGGTGGTGGGGTAGATGTCCCTCCCCTGCCCTGAGAGATCGATCTTATACTTGGGCTGGCCGTTGGAGCGGTAGATGCCAAAGTGGCGCGTGTAAGGGAAGGACTTAATTTTGTGCTCGTCGGCGAGGCTGTGCACATTAACGTTGATGGGGCGGCCGGGCCGCTTTGGGGTGCCCCTGTCGCTAGTCGCCCAAGGCAGGAGGTGCTTGTAAAAGTACTCTGCGGTGGAGGCGTTGGCTCCAGTGTACCTGTTGGCAATTGAAACTAAATATATAAATATAACGGAAGACTAAATTCAGTATCATTATATAAGTCTTCCGATTGGCAGTACCCGTCGGTGGGCCAGCCTAGCAGGCTGTAGTCTAGGCGGATGTCTGAGAAATTGAGCTTTTCAAGGGCCCACACGTAGGAGTCGTAGTGCCACTCCACGACGTTAGTGTAGATAGCGCCATTGACGTCATTGATGACTTGGGTGGAAGCGTTGCCCGGGAAGGCGAAGCTGGGGTCGAAGTTATTTATAAAGTTGATTTGGATTGGGATGGCCTCGATTAGAAATGGAGCATTGTTTTCCCTGAGGAATTGCAGATGCTGGATCATGTATGGCTTGATGGTGTCGCAAAACTCGATCTGAGATGGCTTTGTGACGTTGGGGACCAATTCGGGATGAATGTGTGGGGTGTTCACCTTCACGTGCCCAAAGCCGCGCTCATTCAGAATGCCTTGCAGCATACGCTGTACCTCCACTGCCTGGCTTATTGCCTCCAAACTGGTCGCAAACACATACCCGAAAATATAGATTTCCCTGCATCAACATCATTAAAATACTAGTAATATTAATGTATCGGTACCTACCTACCTACCAACCAACCTACCTTACGTTGCAACGATTGAAATAGTATTCATTCTCCTGGACCCACTCCGTTGCCAATTCCTTGGTTTTTATAAAAGCAATCTTGTTTATGGTTATGGTCAAGTTAATGCCACTTCCTTCGAATGGAGCCACAATATCTGTTTGAGAGGAAAACAGTCTTGCTCGTCCAATTCCATTTTGCAACAACATATCCACAACTTGTGATGGGACCAATCTTTGGGCACTCTCTCTTCCCCAATTGATGCCTATCGATGCTTCTGCGCCATACAAGAACATCACCATCACCATCACCATCTTCATCATCTTCTATTCAATTCAATATATTGTTGTTGGCCCCAATCAAGCACTTGGATTTCTTTCTTGTTGGGATGGGAATTGGACGAGCATCTTAGGCTTGATTTCGTTTCCCCTCTCAAAATTCTAGGGAATGCAATCTCAACTATTAAGTAGTATTCACAAATTCAATTCATTGTGCACCCTTATTTTGCGGTGCACATGTACCACTATAATAGGAACTCAATCAAAAAATAGTACCATATTTAACGTTCCACATAATAAATAAAAATCACAACAATACACATTCATTCATCTATAATTATCGATGCACCTAAAAAAATCTCTCTTATTTTATCACTATAATAATTCAGGTCAAAGTTATTTTAACCTATTCAAATCTGACCCAAATTCATGACCCAAAATTTTTTTTCTGAATGACCGAGTTTCTGAATAATAAATTCATGGAATAAATTCTGAATTTTACTATTCGAAAACCGCGGGTGTTATAGTTATTCATGGAATAAATTCTGAATGACCGAGTTTCTGAATAATAAAACATTTTTTCCAACACCTCATGAATCAAACTAGATTATTCTAGCACAAGATTCATTGCAATAACAATATTAGCACCGCTAGTAAACTGATCATCACTACCCAAGATATGAAGATTTTTGTACTTGATAAGTTAAACCAGTCCAATATCGTATGTTCAATGATGTCAACAATGATTAAGAAAATCACCAAGACCTCATCTTTTAGCAAATAGTCAGGAAGACGTATCTCGATTATTAGATCCATTTGGTGTTATACAATACCAATGTTAGTTTCCTAAGGTAAGAAAATTATGAACTGATACTACAACCTTTCACAGTTAGGTAGCCAATGCATATCTAGGTTTTGAAATATTGCTTTACTTCTACAAAGAACTGACTGTATTACCTTTTATAATGACATGTTCCACAACCAGTCTACTATGTAGAAAAATTAGACTTATTTGTTTCTTACACATTTCAATGTTTGAGAAACATATTATAGTTGTATAAGCAAACACAATGCGATAAAATTACTTCTTCTCGTCTTGGGTAAAAGTGAATTGTAGAGTTCATTGTATACAAGCAATTCTAATCGTGCAACATGCTCGAAACACGTTTTTAGTGTACCGGTCCTGAAAAGAAAGAGTTCTAATATGATAACTAAATTCTTATGTTGTGTGTACAAGACGCCGATCAATCAAAAAGGTCATGGCCTAAAGAAAGAAAGGAAAAGTTGATGGGATAATGTTTGAATATTAAATTTGTGTTTGTACTCTAGTGTTGGAATGACTCAAATTTCGGGGAGTGTGATTTTGGTTGTAGAGATTAAAGATGTGATATTATTGTTATGTGATAAATGTTAGGAATTCTTGTATTAGCGGAAATTGCAGACAAGAATAACAGATCCTGATTCATAATTATATTGTAAGTTGAGCACGTAATACACAACGGAACTAAATCTTACTTGTTGTGTTGTTTTCTTCTACGATTGAATCCTGCAAGTTGAATCCACTACTATCGAGGTCCACGTGTATTCTGATCCGATGCTGGAACAATTCCTCGGTACAATCGCTCCGTAGAAGAAAGCTATGAATTCTCTCTATAAAGCTTTGCGTATTTTCTCTCTAATGTTACGCTATTTCTCCTCACCCACAATGTAGAATAAATAACCATTATATAGATGGTGAGTCACTAGGGTTCCATGATTGTTGGGCTTATGGACTATTATAATTGTAGTCCAACTATAATGATTTAATCCATATTAATCTAATCTAACACATATCCTTTCAATCTCCCACTTGGACTAGCATTAGATATAATACGCAGTTCCAACTTTGTACCCTTGAGCGGATCAAAATACACATATAGTGTGACCCTTTATGCCCTTATTATCGACGACGATCTAATCGATGTCTGCACAAAACTCCTAGACTGCGTTGGCAGCGTAGCTCGATATATAAAGGACGTTTACGTGAATTTGGTAAACAAGCCTTTACACAAAGTTTATAGTAATATCCTTTCATTCATGAACCACCCGATTGAGCCTAAGATTTGTCATGTGTCATCCAAATAGCTCAATCACTTTATCTCATCTTTATTAAATGACCCATTCGATCATATTCAATTACTTTAATTGAATATATCTTTGCATTGACCAATAACTTAATGATCAAGGAGAATTTGAGTGTTCTCTCAAAATTTTAATCGAGGAATGAATCTCATTCTTGGCTCAACTACCATTTCCATTTATCTTATGATATACCCAACACAAGTCTGTGTCTCAATCCTCCTTCGGGAGGCAAAGCGTTGGACAAGATCAAAACACACCACTCAATAAACAAAATGTGTAATGACCTCAGATACAAGGACTATTACATACTTCATGTACTAATAAACTGTAGACACTTAACAAAACTGTTTAATAGTAAGGTATACCAAAACTCTCCAAAGTATACCATGTGTCCATCACGAGTATCTAATATCTCATAGTTGTGAGAACAACTACATTCTCCAAGAATGTGATGCAAACCCCATGTTAACCTATAACATATCATCAATATCTCATTCTTGATGATCATTGGTTAGGGCTATTTTAGAATTATATTATATCATTAATGTCTCACACCATTAACAACAGTCATAATTCAAGGGAACAAATATTTAGAATAAATACAAACATTTTAAATAATTATTCCAATAAGTGCACAAAACTCATAAGAAATAATTTTTTCATATAATGTGATAAAGTAATATTGTCTCAACACAAAATGTTTCTAAGACATATAAAACTGTAACTCCCACTGATATAAAGCCATCTACCAACATTCTTAACACCTAAGCTCTCAAAATGCTTGTTGTGTTTTGCTATACATAACGGTTTAGTGAAAGGATCAGCCAAATTATCATCAGTGGGTACTATTTTTAATTTTATGTCGCATCTTTCAATTATTTCTCTGATCAGATGATATCTTCTGGGAACATGCTTGTTCCTGTTCGTAGCTCTCAGATCTTTTGCCTGCGCAACAGCACCAGTGTTGTCACAATACAAAGGTATTGCACGATTGGCACTCAGAATGACACCCAGTTCTTTAACGAACTCTATCAAAGCAACTACTTCTTTGGCAGCTTCAGATGCAGCAATATACTCGGCTTCGGTGGTGGAATCGGCAGTTGTACCCTGTTTGGAACTATTCCAACTCACTGATCCACCATTGAGGACAAAAACATATCTAGACTGAGACTTATAGTCGTCATGTTCTGTTTGGAAACTAGCATCAGTGTATCCAGTAACTGATAACTCTGGTTGTCCACCATAGACTAAGAAATATTCTTTAGTCCTTCTAAGGTACTTAAGAATAGTCTTAACAGTCTTCCAATGTTCCTCACCTGGATTTTGCTGAAATCTGTCTGTCATGCTAAGCGCATAGGCCACATCTGGCCTAGTAGAAATCATGACATACATAATAGATCCTATAGCCGAAGCATACGAGATCCTTTTCATGTTGTCTCTTTCCTTGTCATTAGAAGGACAATCCTTCTTTGACAACACAATGTCATGTCCCATAGGAAGAAAACCTTTCTTAGAATTCTCCATTGAGAAGCGCCTTAGCAACTTGTCTATGTAAGTAGATTGTGATAATCCTAACATCCTATTTGGTCTATCTCGATAGATCTTAATTCCAAGGATATAGGAAGCATCACCTAGATCCTTCATCATAAACGAACTAGACAACCACTCTTTCACGGATTGCATCATGGAACGATCGTTTCCCATAATCAGGATGTCATCAACATATATGATAAGGAAGACAACGTTATCATTCTCGCGTTTACTATAAACACATGGGTCCTCTTTGCTTCTGACAGAACCAAACGATTTGATTGTTCTGTCAAACAAATATTCCAACTCCTCGAAGCTTGCTTAAGTCCATAGATGGACTTCTTTAGCTTACACACTGCATTCGGCCTTTCTTTCGATACAAAACCTTCAGGCTGTGTCATATAGACATCGCCTTCTAATTCTCCATTGAGAAATGCGATTTTGACATCCATTTGCCAAATGTCAAAATTGTAGTATGCAACAATTGCAAGTAATATCCTAATGGACTTGATCTTAGCAACTGGCGAAAAGGTTTCATCCTAGCCAATGCCTTCGCGCTGACTATAACCCTTTGCCACTAACCTAGTCTTGTAGGTTTGTACTTTGCCATCTGCATCTCTCTTCTTTTTGAAGATCCATTTGCAACCTATGGGGTAAACCCCATCTGGCAAGTCAACTAGTTCCCAGACTAAGTTGAAGTACATCGAGTCCATTTCAGATATCAAGGCTTCAAGCCACTTCTCTCGATCGGTGTCTGACACCGCCTCGGTATAGGTCTTAGGCTCATCATCATCATCTAAATCAACTTCACCATCTTGGTTCTCAACCATTAGATTCAGTCTCTCAGGTGCACGACGAATCCTTCTAGGCCTATTGAGTTGGTTTTGCTCTGATTCAGGCTGTTCATTCTGTATGTGAGAAGGTTTAGGAATATAACTATGATCTTCTTGAGGTAGAGGTGATGCAACTATTGTATCATCTTGTCTTTGATGCATCTCATTGTCTTGAGGTGGTCCTTCGAAGTCTCTCTAAGGTCCTCTCTAAAAGTAATTTCCCCTCCCAATAGATCATCAAAAACTCCCACTGAGTTATTGTCCAATCCAGTGGATAATACCTCATCCTCATTGTTAACTTGTGGTTCTTGAATTTCTTCAAGATCTACTGTATTTTGACCTTATTCCTTGCAGACATAACTGTCTTCAAGGAACGTCACATTCCTTGATGTTATCACCTTGTGATTTTCAGGACAGTAGAAATCGTACCATTTAGTTCTTTAGGATATCCTACAAAATAACATTTCTCACTTTTAGTTTCCAATTTATCAGTCATCATTTTCTTAACAAAAGCTGGACAACCCCAGGTCCGGATATGGTTAAGACTTGCTTTCTTGCCACACCATAACTCATATGGTGTTTTCTCGACTGATTTAGAAGGAACCCTATTTAGAATGTAAATAGCCGTTAGTAAGGCATGACCCCATAGGAATAAAGGGAGACTAGCGAAGTTCATCATGGTTCGAACCATATCTAATAATGTATGTTTCTCCTTTCAAATAATCCATTCATTTGAGGTGTACCAGGAGGTGTCCAGTCCGACTGGATTCCATGTGGCTTCAAGTAATCAAGAAATTCTCGGCTCAAGTATTCCCCTCCTTGATCTGATCGAAGAGTCTTGATACTTTTCCCAAGTTGTTTCTCAACTTCACATTTAAACTCTTTAAATTTATCGAAGGCTCAGATTTATTTTTCATAAGATACACATATCCATACCTTGATAAATCATCAGTAAAAGTTATGAAGTACGAATAACCACCTCTTGCTTGAGTTGGAAACGGTCCACACACATCTGTGTGAATCAACTCTAGCAAATTTTTGGCACGTACCCCTTTCCTAGAAAATAGTTTACTTGTCATTTTTCCTTTGAGACAGAATTCACAAGCTCCATAGGATTCTAAATCAAATGAAGTGAGATAGTCTAACTTTCTCAATCTTGCTATTCTTTTCTCATTAATATGACCAACTCTGCAATGCCAAAGATAAGTTGCATTATTCGTATTACTTAGCTTAGGTCTTTTTGTTTTGCAAATTGAGAATATTTCGTTTGTATTCAAGCATATATAATCCATTTTCAAGAGTGGCATTTCCATAAAACAATCCATTAAAAGAAAACGAGCATCTGTTGTTTGCAAAATGGAAGGAAAAACCTTCAATGTCTAACATCGGAATGGAAATAATATTCTTTAAAAAACTGGAACAAAATAACAATTATGTAAATCTAGTCTATGTCCTGAGGGAAGATCTAATCTATAAGTTCTCACGAGTTCGGCGGCTACTCTTGCTCTATTTCCAACACGCAAATCAACTTCCCCAGGTCTCACTTTCCTACAGTCACTTAGCCTCTGCACATTATTACAAATGTGGGAGCCACAAGTTGTATCTATTACCCAATATTGTGAATTATTCATAGACATATTTATCTCAATGACAAACATGCATGAGCTCCCACTTTCTGCACCTTGTGCCTTGAATTTTGTGCAGTCTCACTTCCAGTGTCCCTTCTCATGACAGAAAAGACACTCATCCTTTGATAATTTCGACTTCTTATTGGCCCCTCCACTCTTAGGCTTTAGAACAGGATCCTTAGATGATTTCTTCTTCTGTTGCTGCTTATTCTTCCATTTCGAAGACATCGCAGAAGAGCTCACCATAAGCACAGATTTTACCTTAGCAGTGGAAGACTCATAAGTCTTAAGCCTATTGTGCAGCTCTGGCAGCCCAACCTTCGTGTTGTTCATGTTGAAATTCACAATGAAATTCTCAAAACTACTAGGAAGAGACTGCAAAATTAGATTTGTTGAGACATTTGCGGGGAGCACCGTTCCAATCGATGCTAACCTCTCAATCAAACCAATCATTTTCAGCACATGCTCAAAAACCTTGCTTCCATCATGAAGCTTGCACTTGAAGAGATCGCGAAGTATCTCATACTCCATAGTTTGAGCTTGTGAAGTATACAAACTCTCCAAGTGCTTAAGCATTTCATATGGTAACATGTGTTCATGTTGTCTTTGCAGTTCCAAACTCATAGATGACAACATGACACACTGAGCATCAGAAGCATTATCAATGTGTTTCTGATGAGCTTCAACGTCAAACGTAGCAAACTCAAGAGATTCCTTATCGGGGATGACACCGATTGGTTTGTCCAGGACATACTCAACCTTGTCATGCCTTAGCACCAAGCGCAAACAACGGAGCCAATCCGTGAAATTTGACCCAGTCAACTTGTTTGTTTCCATCAAACATTTGTAAGTCAAGTTTGACATTTTATCTGAACAGAAAATAAAATGAAAGCAAAGCAGAAAAGCATATAAAGATCACATTCGTACCACTAATCAAATAAAAGGTTTATTATATTGATTAGCTCCCACTAATTTTAACATATATTATGTCACCCAAACATAAAATACGAATTTATATCTAATATAAATTTTAGTGGTCCAAGATCCAAGTCTATATTATTGCAGCACCTGCTTTGGCTGATCACTACAATATTAACACAAGGTAGACCTCCAAGCCAATTGCAACAACTATTTTGCAATTCTTGGTTTATTAATCCAATTAATATACATCCATAAACTATTTAGGTCGCTTTGGCGTCACTAAACAATTTAAGCAAGTCAACCCCATCACACGATGCCAACCATGCATCTATGAATGAGCCCAACCCTTGTAGATTTAGAGTAAACACTTTGGCGTAAAACTCGTGGTCGAAAAGGCTAGGTACATCAAACAATCATGATGGACGATGCGTTTGTTTCAAAAACAAGACTTATATTTTATGGGGAAAACTGTGATACTAGTTTTGTGAATATAATATCTAATATTAAATATCAAACAATTACTGGGCGCCGCCTACCCAGACATAGTATAACACGGACTACAAATACTGGGCGCCGCCTACCCAGACAATAAAACGGTCTCTAACTACCATAGTTCTAACTATTATAGTTAAATAAATAGGCATAAATCAAATAGCATGCTTATCACATAGGATATCAAATAATGCTCAACAAATAAAATCAAATTTTATTCTCCAATTAAATGTGAATTTAAAATTATATTAATTCGAAATTAATGTAACAAAATGTATTAATCCAATTAATAAATTTATCATATAATCTATATCAATTCCAAATTAATATAAACAGATACTTAATATTAATTCTAAACTAATATTATAGGCACCTTTAGGGTACTTAATATTAATTCTAAACTAATAGGTACTTAATATTAATTCTAAACTAAACACATACCCTAAACAGGCACTATTAATAAATAATAATTTCTTGGCATGGATTTGTCGGCAGAAGCATGATTTTCTTTTCCAAATTATCCGAAAAACTTGAAGTCAAAATCCAAAACCGTTTGCAATTTGCGGTAATTTTTACAAAATTTTGTTAAAAGAATCGAAATCTAATTTCAACTTCTAAGCAATTATGAAACCAATTTCTTGAAAATTTTGAAATCAAATTTCAAAGCAGATCAATCACATAATTCTGATTTTTAAAATTATTCCACAAGTAATTAGATTACAAAGGTAATTAAGAATCGAGCCCTGGGCTCTGATACCACTTTTAGGAATTCTTGTATTCATCTAATAAGCGCAGCAGAAATTGCAGACAAGAATAACAAATCTAGATTCATAATTATATTGTAAGTTGAGCACGTAATACGGAACTAAATCTTACTTGTTGTGTTGTTTTCTTCTACGATTGAATCCTGCAAGTTGAATCCACTACTATCGAGGTCCACGTGTATTCTGATCCGATGCTGGAACAATTCCTCTATACAATCACTCCGTAGAAGAAAGCTAGGAATTCTCTCTATAAAGCTTTGCGTATTTTCTCTCTAATGTTACGCAATTTCTCCTCACCCACAATGGAGAATAAATAACCATTATATAGATGGTGAGTCACTAGGGTTCCATGATTGTTGGGCTTATGGACTATTATAATTGTAGTCCAACTATAATTATTTAATACATATTAATCTAATCTAGCCTATATCCTTTCAATAAATTGCACTTGATGTTATAGAGAAGTATGATTTGAAATCCATGAGCTTACTAGATTGTTGTTGTTATCTTGTTGATTTACTTTGGTTTGATGCAATGGGAGTAGAGGTGATAAGTTGAGTCTTGTGGAAGTCTTTATTTTTGTATGAATTCTATGTGCTTTCATCTTTCTTAAAGTAAAAAGAGCAGAAGTAAAAAGAGCTCCGCTGATATTTTACGATGCTATTAAAAATGAAACATTGAATAGCGAGGGAGTAATATTTGATTTCTTTTATTTTATTTATAGCTGTTTACAAAAATAATAAATTAACAAAAGTATGATCAAACTACATAGTTTATCTACCCTTACAAAAAAATGTCCTAGGCAGATAAATCAAAAATATAGAGTTTGATAGGAAAAAAAGAGGAGGATTGAAAGGTAGAAGAAGGCAGTGGAAGGGCGGAAGGCGTGTCCAGAGTTGTTGGGAAGAAAGTTGACCTGCTGGCCTTTGACTACCTCGACGGGGAAGACGCAGACGTCTGTTGAGGGATCGTTGACGACGACGCGGCCCAAGCCCTCGAAATCGCAGGACTTCTCGTCCTGGAACTGGTACTGGAAATGCATGTTGAAGGCATAGGTAATGTTCTGTTCTAATGTTAGGGAGCTGCATGAGGCACCTTCGAAGGTGCTGGTGCAGTCGCTTTGCTTGCAGGCCCAGTTGAGCTGGGCCTGCACCTTGCCCATGTCACGGCGGTCCCCATTGAAGGCACACCACCTGTCTGGCATGCGCATAATCCCACGGACGGTGGTGGGGTAGATGTCCCTCCCCTGCCCTGAGAGATCGATCTTATACTTGGGCTGGCCGTTGGAGCGGTAGATGCCAAAGTGGCGTGTGAAAGGCAAGGACTGAATTTTGTGCTCGTCGGCGAGGCTGTGCACATTAACATTTATGGGGCGGCCGGGCCGCTTTGGGGTGCCCCTGTTGCTAGCCAACCAAGTTAGGGCGTGCTTGTAAAAGTACTCTGCATTCGAGGCGTTGGCTCCAGGGAACCTGTTGGCAATTGAAACTAAATATATAAATTCTACTATAATAAAAGACTAAATTCACTATCACTATACCCGTCGGTGGGCCAGCCTAGTAGGCTGATGTCTATAGGGATGTCGGAGAAGTTGAGCTTTTCAACGGCCCACAAGAAGGAGTCGTAGCGCCACTCGACGACGTTGTTGTAGACAGCACCGTTGACGTCCTGGATGACTAGGGAGGAAGCGTTGTCCGGGAAGGCGAAACTGGGGTCGAAGTTATAGTTAACGACGTCGAAGATTGGGATGATATCGAGTTGAAGTGCATCATTGTTTTCCCTGAGGAATTGCAAATGCTGGATCATGTATGGCTTGATGGTGTCGCTGAACTCGAATTCAGATGGCTTTGTGACGTTGGGTATCAATTCGCTTTCGAGGTGTTGGAAGTTCACCTTCACGTGCCCGAACCCACGCTTGTTCAGAACGTCCTGCAGCACACGATGTGCGTTCACTGCCTCGCTCAATGACGCCGAACTCGTGGTAAGAAATGGATACCCGCCAGCATAGACGTACCTACATCATCCAAATACAATTATCATCCAAATACATACTACTCCCTCCCTCCGTCCACCATAAATAGAACACATTTAAAAAAAGGAAAGTTTTCAACAACTTCTCTTTTACTAATAATATAGACCACACATTCCACTAACACTACTTCTCTCTTAGTACTTTTTTCCCTTCCCTCTTACTTTACCAATTCCACATTAAAACTCGTGTCATTCACAATGTGTCCTATTTTTCGTGGACGGATGGAGTAATTTACAACCAACCAACCTACCTTACGTTGCAACGATTGATATAGAATTCGTTTTTCTTGACCCACGCCTTTGCCAATTCCTTGGTTTTTATTGCAGAAAGCTTGTTTATGCTTAAGGTCAAATTAATGCCGCTTCCTTGGAATGCAGACATAATATCTTTTTGAGAGGAATAGATTCTTGCTCGTCCAATTCCATTTTGCAACAACAAATCCACAACTTGTGATGGGACCAATCTTTGGGCACTCTCCCTTCCCCAATTGATGCCTATCGATGCTTCTGCGCCACACAACAACATCAGCATCACTATCACCAATGCAATCTTCATCATATTGAATTGAATTGAATTGTTTTGTTGTTGGCCCCAATCAAGCCCTTGGGTTTCTTTCTTGTTGGGATGGGAACTGGACGAGCATGTTAGGCGTTTCCCCTCTCAAAAAATGCAATCTCAATTATTAAGTAGTAGTATTCACAAATTCAACTCATTGTGCGATGCAAATATACCACTATAATAGGAATGACACTCACAACCACATACATTCATCTATCATTATTTGTGCTCCTAAATACATCTCTCTCATTATTATACTATTTATTATTATCACTATAATAATTAACTTCAAACTTATTTTAACCTTTTCAAATTCCAAGACATAATGTGACTATATTTTCATTTTCTCTGTATGTTCTAAGGAAAAAACTCTCTACGCATGAAAGGTGGAAAATTCTGTGAAATAATAATATTAGCTCTTCTTGTATATTAGTCACTGCTACTCAAAGTGTCAGTATAATTATTTTATGAAAATTATGCACTTAATTGACAAGTCAAACTAACATATATTATTAATATTGCATGTTCAATGTTTTTCTATATACTTCCTCAGCCGGCCATTTAAAGAATCCTTTTAACTCGCCACGAGTTTAAAAAATTGTTTGACTTTGTAAAAAAAGTAAAGAGAGAAAGTGAGTGGAATGTGGGATCCCCATTTTTAGTACTATTAATTTTATAATGGAGTGTGCGTGTAAAAAATTAGTGGAATGTGGGGGTCGTCATACTAAAAGTGGAATAAAGTAAATGACCTTATAAATCGTGGATAACCCAACATAGTAAAATGACTTTTTAAATGATGAATAGAGAGAGTGTATAGATATAGATAATCATCGAGACAGACCCCATACTTGATTTAACCAACATGAAGTACTTATCTCTTTGTGTTCCAATTTCATTTTTATACCACATCCCATTGTTATTAGTCATCCAAGATAACAAGTGACTCTGGAGTAACACTATCAACCGTTCATGATTGATTGTCAATATATATCTATGTTGTGAATAGTGTTAACTTACTTCCAAAAAGATATCAAAGAGAAAGATTTTACGTAACTATAAGTAATCCACAATTTAGAATAATAGCTTCTTTAATATAGAAAAAATGATAATTTATAAATACAAGGAGCATAAAATATGTTTTAAACATATGACACAAACTTTTACAAGAAACGAAATAATGATGTTTTCGTGTCAAATATGACAAACTTTTACAAAATTCATAATTGCTACACCTCAATATCGTATGTGATTAAAAGTTATAGTAATAGATAACTGGATTAGGTTAATTTCAGAACTGGTATTTATATTAAATTTGTTAGTAAACTTTAATACATATATCTCAAAATAGGTAGTACTCCTCCCTCCATTCCGAGAAAAAATTCCCTAGTGTAGGCATACCACATGTCAATATAATGTGGTATGTCCCACCAATATTATTTTGTCAAATAGAAATATACAAGGCCCCTACTTCTAGCTAGAAGCTAGAACCACCAAAAATTTGGAATGAAAAATGCATTCTCGTTTATTATGGAAACTATCCCTAATAATATGCATTTTCTTTTTACGTTTATACTAAGTCTAAAATGAATGATATTATCATATTGCACCACAAATTTATTAGTTTAGACTTTTCTTTGATATTGAGATATATACATAAATTTATTTTATTTATATAATGGAATTATTATTTTTTTAATTAATGTATACATGATTTAAAATTTGTTAGCATTGCACACAATAGATTTACTATTTTAATGCTCTTTTCTATTTTATCACTACACATTAATTATAATAACTATATAATGATTATGTATTATGTTAAAATACTAATTAAGATAGCTAATAATAATAAGATAATCTGATGGATTTTATACAATAGACAAAATATGTAGTATAAAATTCAATATGAATTTCAAGAAATTAAAATACTACTACTATTTATTACGGTATTCAAATTAAGGATTACAATCTTATTTTATGCAATTAAAATGAGATTATATTGTTCAACATCAACTATAAAATTAAGAGGATAAAACTTTAATAGACATAATTATGTAATCTATTAATTACTTAACTATAAAAAAATTTATATAATAACGAATAAAATTTAATCAAATAGTATAAAGATATAATCTAATAACTATAAATATAGTAAAAAATATATTTACTTGACTAAAACTAAAAAAGATGGAGTTGTGTATATACATTGTGTGTGTATGGTTGTATATACTCCATATATGGGAATTGTTAAAATTTCCTTAAACATTATATTATGCCATTATAATCATTTGGCCATTTATGCCATATATTTCCATTTGTCAAAATAATATTGGTGGGGCATACCATATTATATTGACATGTGGTATGCCTAGATTAGGGAGTTTTTTCTCCATAACAATATATACTTTCCAATTTTGAAGCTCTTTTTACTCTAATGAGGTAGGACTGATTCTCCACTAAAAATACTTTAATTACTTTTTCTCTCTACCTCTATCTTACTTACCAATTTTGCATTAAAATCTTTGTCCAACCCAAAGTG
Organism: Salvia splendens; assembly: GCF_004379255.2. NCBI lineage: Eukaryota > Viridiplantae > Streptophyta > Magnoliopsida > Lamiales > Lamiaceae > Salvia > Salvia splendens. The sequence continues at coordinate 21,709,012 of NC_056041.1, read as the reverse complement.
CACATTCTATAGGAACGGAGGGAGTACTAAAGTTTGTGCTTATAAATTTTTTTTTACTCCCTCTATTCCTTGTTAATTAAGTCATTTTTTTAAGGAGTTTCGACTTAAATGAGTCATTTTTATTTATGAGGAAAGTCATTCTCTCTTTTACTTTATTTTATGTTCACCCCTTACTTTATTTTCTCTTATTTTATTCAATATTTTTATGTGCATAATAGCAATAGTAACTCATAGATGGTTCCTTAAATTTTTCGATATTTAATACATTTTCCTAATTATTTAGAATAAGTACATGAAAAGTTATTGACCAATATTAATTGGATTTGATATTCTTCCTATCTACCAATTAGAATTTCTTTTAATTTCTTTCACTTAAGCTTTTTTTTTGTTATGTTTATGATTTTATTTGTCTATGTAAAGATCATATTGTTAGACTAAGAGATAGAGCTTTGAAGATTCGAGTTATCTCTTAAAATTATCAATTCAATGAGACTTTTATTCGAGTTCTCTATTAAAATTATCAATTCAATGAGACTTTTATTCGACTCATCAAATGAATTTTCTCACTTGTTTTGGTGTCAATAATTTCATCTCACTGACTTATCAAACTGTTCATTCATCCCCAATGTGGCGTCATTCATCCGGAGCAAAGATAGAGCCAGGAAATTATAGTTGGAGAAGAAAAAATATTAATATACAAATAAATAAATATAAAAATATAATAAAATATATTATAATAACAAGGAACAAAAGTTTATCAAACGTCAAATAAAGTTACCTAACAGTTACAACTGTTCTCGACGGGGTCTCATAACCTAAAATTTGTTCAAAGTTCTTTCACGATCAACCATACAAAATATGTCTTTCCTAATGTAGATAATCAAACAACCATTCATTCAAGAGTCTCCCATCTTATTACGAAGGTGAGTTTCACAATTTTCATAGCTGAAAAAATTTTCTCCACTGATGTCATTGCAACTGGTAATACCAACACCAACTTCACGAGCAAATAAACCAATGGATACACAATATGTTTTCGTGTAATCATCAACTTCTGAGAAAGATCTCCGATACTTTTGAGACTTGAGAACTCTTCATGTGAACTTAAATCACGAATGTAAGTCTCGAGTTGTTTATCAAGCAACTGAAAATCAATCTCTAGAACTCCGATGGATAACAATGAGCAAGCTCTATCAATTTGGACTTATCAAAAGCAACAAAAGAATTATTTGGGCTTAAACAGGGACAGATCTAATGTGCAAGCAGGAGGGGCAAATGCCCTCCCTCAAAATTTCATATCTATTTATAAAATCTATTGTAGAAAAAAAAAATAATATTAGTTTCTTCTTTAAATGCCCCTCCTCAAATACTTCAAATATCTTCACGTGTATTTTTGCCCCTTCAATGATTATTTTCTGGATCCGTCCCTGGGCTTAAACAAGCAACACATAGTAGAAAATTTGTATTTACCTCATTGAAGCAATTGCAGAGCTCTTGAAGTTGTCAATCACTCACAATATTAAAAAGCTCAAACCGAAAATTGTTTAATTTTTTTTAAAACTTCTCATTTCCTTTGAGGTCGTCCCGGAGTCTCATATTTCCATATTTATGATATGAATATTTTTCATGGAAAATATAGATACTTACTCAAGAGAGACTCTCATCCTTCTTTCAGCATATCTTGTAAATGTTGTTTTGTCACCCTTACTAAAGCCATGACATTCACAATATCTTGATCTTTCCTTTGCAATGCTAAAGTTAATTGATTAGTGATTTCCAAGATAAAAGTGCTAAATGAATGCAAATCCATAAGTAGGTATACCCCTAATTCATGAATTCTACGGTTTCGAAGTTACTGAATTGATTCTCCAAAGAATCACCGATTGCTTGCGACTTCTCTACATGATATTCATTCTTCGTACTCTAAAGAATCACCGGTTACTTGGACCAAAGATATTGGACTATAATGAGATGAACTAAATTGAAGCCTAATTCAATTCAAGTCAACACGAGTATCATAATAATTATTTATAAATTAGCATAAAGTATTTTATTTTCATCATAGATATTTTAAAAGGGATAAAATGGTCATTCGAGGAAACATAGTAACAGCTCGATGGAGACGGTTGATAGGAAAAAAAACAAGCAAAACAGACTGACGTTGCAACCATAAAACCAAAACATTCCTCAAAACCGTCTCCCAAATCACAACAATTCTCTTCCACACCCTCAAATTTTGGCAGTAAAGCCAATGCCGAGGCATTTGATTTGCGCCTATCTCTCGCTGATCATCGCCGCGGGAGCTGCTGCGGCGATGCGGGAGGGTGCACCGTTTAAGATGGCGCTGTTCGCGGACCTTCACTTCGGCGAGGTCGGAGTGGGGCCCGGTTCAGGACTTGAATTCTATGGGGGTTATGTCTACTATACTAGACGATGAACAACCAGGTTATTTTTTTTCGGTTAGTGTCTTAAATTGCTAACAACTAACTATGTCAATAAATTAAATCTACGTTATAGATTTCACCATAACACATTTGTGTGTCAACTAAATTTTGTTGACGTACAAATGTCTTATTGTTGGCATGTAAATATAGATGTCGACACAAGACATACGTATGTCAACTACATTTGGTTGACATACAAATGTGTTCGTGTTAACATAATTCGCAGTTAGCAATTAGCAATTGATCAAAACCCTAGAGTCTAATTCATAAATATGGCTATGTTATTGTTATTCATAAATCAACTCGTTCATTAATTCATGATTTTATTGGTAAATATCGTGGCTGAAATTGGATGCTATGTTAAAAAAAGTCCAAAAATTTGAAATTTCGCAATCTTTTTTAGTATTGTGTGACAGATATTGCATTGGAATTTTTTGTAGTCAATGTTTTTCAGTTTATTACAATGCTCAATTAGTTGATGCTTTACCCACATTGTGTAGTCTTTATTGATTTAGAAAGAATTGGAATTAGTAGTCGAAGAAACCACCATTAACTGCCATAATTTGAATAGAATGATTAATTTCTTGTAATGAAAATTGATGGTGTATGCATTTTTATGGCATGACAGATTTTGTGGTCTATCTTGGAGATGTGATCACAGCCAACAATATAATGGTTGCAAGCTCTCTCACCAACAAGGGCGAGGGGGATCCCGTGGTCTACCATCTTTGGGAACCACGACGATGCCCCCTTTGTGTGGCCCTTGGACTGGTTTTCACAAGCCGGGATTCCTCAACTCTCGTGTGCTTGTATGACTTCTGTGTTTTGATACAACGCTGATAGTTTTAGTAATTGTGACATCCAAATAAATCATTATGTGTCAGGAAATGGCATAGTTGATCCTCTCAAGAGATCAACCCTCGCTCGAGGTTAGCTAAACATACTTATTTTCTTATCCTAGAACGTGCTCTGGCTCTGAACCTCGAGCACGTTCTAGGGATCATATTCTGGCACATCCCCAGCAAGGCGTACGAGAAGGTAGCGATAGGCACGCAATGTGTGGATTGGTGCTGCCCTCATAAGAGGATGTGGCTGTGCTTCGCTCGACACACGGGAGCTGGGCGAGAGGCGCGAGGGTTATCGAGATAGAGCAGCAGCCATTCTCTCTCAAGTCATGGATCAGAATGGAGGATGGGAAGGGAGCACACACACAGTGAGGTGATGCATCTCATTTGCTTCTTCTCTATGTCTATTGAAATGAATGATGCTCTATCTATGAATTGCACCAATGAATATGGGCTCAGTTTTTTTGTTGTGACTGTGAGGCCCATCGATTTCTGTAATAATAATTCAACACTCACTATATCTATCGTATGATAGTTGAATAACTCCTATCCTACTATTTGATTTATCCCAAATAAAATGATATATTTTTACTTTTAAAAATTCGTTCTTTAATTTATGCATTCAATTATTTTTTCTCTATTTAATTCTCTTTCTTTCTTCATTTAATATTTAAACTCATATTTTCGTACTCTAGGTTGCAACATATCGCTATACTCGTGCTAAACATGATGCCACCCTTAATTAATGAATCACTAATATGAACCTTAGTTATTACTAATATATATACCTCAATGAATACATAATACTAATAATAATAATAATAATTGTTATTATTATTATTATTTTTTATACTTAGTTTTGAATGAATTGTGATCAATGTCGAACTAATTTTAAAGACCGAACTAGAGACCAAATTAGGACCATTAGATCTATGTTTTTTTATGAGATTCGCTGATGTGTAAATTATTTCGGTCTTCATTACAAGCTCATTTTACATCATCGTAGTAGGATTATTACTTCATTTCAGTACGTAATACCTTGCAACTATAGTATGTTTTTACTTATTTGTAATAGGTTTTGAAATGATTCAACACATGCTTTATTTGAATTCATTGAACGAGTTTCCCCTTTATTCACTTTTAAAAATACAATTCATTCCAGTAGGTTTATTACTTCATTCAAAAACGTTATTACTTTATTGGAGAAGGTTTTTACTTCATTTCAATAGGACTTCAAATGCTTCTATACATATTTCATTCAAATAGTTTATTACATCATTCCATGTACTTATTACACCATTTAGTTAGGCTATCATTCCATTTTGTTGTCAGCGTTGTGGCAGCAGTGATAGATAATGCAGAGAGAAAAAAAGGTACGCGTGGTGAAACCGCATGTACGTACTGGAATGAAGTAAAACTCTACTAGAATGAAGTAATATATTTTGGATTGAAGTTAAATCCTCCTAATATGTTATGACTTATTTGCCCTGTGCTGAAGTAAAATAGGCTTGTGACGAAGGCGAAAATAATTTATAGATTTGTGCATTTCATCCATAAAAAACAAGATCTAAAAACTCTAATTTGGTCTAATTCTGCACTTCTGTAATAAAAAGTGGATTTGTATATAATGGGACTCTGTTTGAGTGCTATCTATGCAAAAAAATATCATTATGAAAGAATAATGTTTGTAGCAAGTCAATAAGTAAGTCCTTGAAAGGTGAAATGAGTTAGAACCATGCAAATAGGGTCACCAGATTTTCATCTTGACTTGCACTTTTCCTCTATTGATTAAGGTGTCAATTTCTCCTCTATCGAATTAAACTACTCGTCTTTTAATTATCGTATAAGCACAATTGAAATATCTAGATGAGTCAAAGCATAGAAAAACGGAGATCAATTATACATAAAAATCATTTTATCTCCCCTATAAATTCTACAGAAGATTTAGCCAAACATTTTCATAAACAAAAGTTAAACAACTAATGGAAGTAAACATGATAAAACTAAACTAACTACACCTTTTATCAAAGGAATCACGATGGGAAGCTCCACCTACACTCCGTGAAATGATTGGGGAAGTCTTTTCTCTCTCTCTCCCTACAAAACTCCGATCGAAGCGTGCAAGATACCCACGCGAAGCTATTTCGTAGAAGACAGATTGTTTTTTATAGCTGCTAATTAGAAGTCAGAATTTTATCCTTTTTTCCCTTCAAAACTCAATAAACTTATCAAAATAATCAATAGAAATGCATAATTCAAACTATGAAACTCAATAACAAACACGTAAATCTACTAAGCAAAAACAACAAATTAACGAGTTTATCATCAATGCATTTGTCCTCCTTCTCTCATTGCCAAAGCCTGAAACGCCCCAAACTGCTCGTGCATTCACCCTCTGTCTCATTCCTTCCTAGACTGATGTGGAGTGAATATCTTTGAATAAGAATCGGAATGGATATAAATTGATTTGAAACGGTGAAACAGAACCAAAAAAAAAAACAATAGTTTAAAGAGACCTACGGTTTACACCAATAATAATTGATCTTTTCTGATGCATTCCTCAAAACCTGCACCTAATTATTCTTAATTACTCAAATCCCTTCAAATTCTATAGTGCACTAACAATATTTCATAGTCAACTCTTATGGCTGATTTCAATTCAAATTATTTGCTGCTGAATTTATTCCATGAGTGAGGATTGATATCATAGACACATCAACCCGTTTAGCCAACCTCATGGTTTAGCCTCCTATTTCGGCACCAACCACAGTGCATGTGGTGATTGCTCAACAAAAATAATTCTGCTTAAACTTATTTAGAATTTTGCATTTTAAATTTAAGGGTAATCAATAATTCAATTTATTTGAACAACCATCATGAAGTTAAATCATTCAAACTATATATCTGATCAATTCAGTAGCTCTAAACCAAAATGAAATTCAGGTTCAAAAAACAACTAAAAATATTGCAATGTAAGTGCGCCATCTAATTAAATTTAATTTCTCTTTTTCAACAAAAAAACAGATACTACAGTATTACAAGATAGAACTGCATCCGCAGTTAATCCAGAATTTGCAATAACAAAAACCAACTCATCATTCAAAAAACAAGATGCGCGCACAATAACTATCGTGCTGTCCGCGCAGGAGCATTTTCCAGAAGCTGGTGAACTATTTTATAGGTACGGTTCGAAAGAGCTGTAGTGTGGTTAAAGAGCTGCTCGTACCTGGGGAGCAGAAAAGATGACTCAATACATGTACGGAGACAGAGACACGAAACACGAGTGTATTGAACTTACACATTGGTATCATTGGGTTCCATTATAATGGTTCCCAACTTTGAATCAATCCTAGCTTCAACCTTTGAGGTCCTAATTAGATTAACTATCCATCTTTCCGCCTCCTCATAATTCAAATTCAGCTTCTCAGCTAGCACTCTGTCAGTACCACCAAAAAGAGATGAGTGGTGCAGGTACTAGAGAATATCAAATCTCAGTTCAGCAAATATTCCAATATATATAAGAATAAACGTACTACATATGCCTAGAATTTTTATTGATGCTGGCTATAACTCTATTAGAAGTGATGCCAAGCAAATACACATGATTTTAATACTATCCCAGAGACTGACTGAGCCCAATGTTATCAAATAGCAGCTATGGCGGTGCCATGGCGCTATGGCATGGCGTTCGGTGATGGAAAAGCCATAGTACCATGGCGCTGCTGCCATAGCACCGCCATACTTGCCATTTGACAACATTGCGTGTGTACTGCATTTAGGAATGGGGCATTATTCAAGAAACATGGAGATTAGAGTTGTATTTTATGCTTTTTAATTGTTTTAATAGTTTTAGATGTTATATTTTTATTATTTTCTAATTTTTGAATTATATATAAATATATAAGTATTATTTTATTTATTTAATTATTGACCGCCATATCCGTCATACTAATATGCCATATCCCTGTGGCGGTTTTTAGGCGAACCGCCATAAGCCGCCATACGAGATTGATAACATTGACTGAGCCAAAGATGCGGAATATGAACATTCGTAAGTATTAACTGAGTTACATCAAGATGGCAAAGTTAAAAACAGTAGTTTAAGAACAATTTCAGGTACATACCCCATATCGATGAGCTGATGAATGTGCCAGTATGTCTCAAAGATGAAGAGGCAAGCATTTTCAAGAAATTCATCTCTCAGAGGTACAGTTGTGAAATTTCCCTCTTCGATTCTTTTTCCAAGAAATGGGTCATTCAATATAGCCTGCACAATCAAACAGTTTTTAAAAAATGATATATATTCAAAGGATCACATCAGAGACATGAATGAGGAGCTTTTGGAGTTAAGGAAATTTACTTCTTCACACTCTCATTTTCTTCTGAGCTCCATCAAAGTCATAGTTGACATAGATGCAAGCCAGAAACTCTGTAAAAGGTGGGGTGCATTTGTTTGAATGACATAATGGGATCATCATGAGAGTACTGCTCTTGCTGGATAACCTTTATGAATTCCTTAAACTGTGGCCTTCTCCTTTTGTTCACAACGAAGGCAGTAGCCAGGTACTGTAAAAGGTGGGGTGCATTTGTTTGAATGGCATTCAGATACCTACAAGTAAGTAGGCAGTTGATTACAATTTATTGTTCCCCTTCTTCAACTTCATTGGGAAAGATGAAATTTTTCGAAAACAGAAATGATATATCATCATATAGCAGACTGCACAAAGAAACATCTAAAAGAACAAAGAGTTAAGAAACATACTTGTCTTGATTAAACAAGTCAATAATCTGAGTTCTTCCATTATCATGGTTGAAGAAGATGAAGAGACTCCAGTGCATTAACCATATTCTATTTTGGACTTGATTCAGGGGGGAAGAGAAATTCTGCAAAGGCATACTTATTAGATTTTTAAAAACACAAATAAACAACCTTAAGAGTCTCAATATGTGCACCAAACAACCTTGGAGTCAATGATTTCCTTCAAATGGTTAAGCTCCTCCAGGGAAATATCCCAATTTTGCATCAGGACCTCTGCTGCCAACTGCCCCCATAATGCACTCAAACTTTTGTCACTGTTGGTACACAAGGCTCTGTACTGATACAGATAATCAGCAGCACCAGAGTAGTTTCCACATTCAAATTGGAACTTGGCATAATCGTACAATGCATCAATCTGCTCAGGGCCAATCTGCGAAACAACAAAAAAACATAGATTCATCAATAAATGTAACAGACAATCAAATACAAATTGCAAGTAAACCACATCCACAAGTGTGAAAATCACATATCACTCTTCTGAAAGAAGAGATGATCATGAAGTTTCTAAAATGAAGGAGACGCAACCTGAAATCGCTCTTTAAGCATCTGTAAATTGTACTGTTTGTCAGCCCTTAATTCCTGCACTGCTTGAGGATTCTGCAGAAATCCAATCAAAGGAGCAGCCCCGTCTTCCAATGCCTTCAGCCTACCGACCACCTCGGCTCTCCTATAGATCATGTCTTATGTAAACCAACAGCAACAAATACAAAGATTTTTAATAGCAGTGGAAGAATGAGCACAATAAACATATCAACATTCACACGATCAGAACTAGCAAAACTAAATCCACACATAAAACAACATTGAATTCGGACTATAGAAATGAGCAACTGGAAGAAAACCTGAAACGCCAAACCCTAAAATAGCTGGAATTACAACCCTAACATACGAAAATTTGCTACCGAAATGATCAAATCGAAATCCGTCATTGCACCAAGCAATCAAATACACACCACAGACGTCTTCCTAAATCCTAACAACACATTATAATCCAAATTTTCAGGAAAAACAGAAAAAAAAAATACACACCCTGAGGAACATCGTCAGAGCGGTAGAGAGATTTGTGAATATCCATGGCGTAATCTACCATATTAGTGTGGTTGAGAAGCTCAATCTTCGCCTTCAAAATATCTTCCTCGGGATACAATCCTCTCTCTTGCAAGAACTCGAGCAGCGGGAACACCAGATGCCTATCCAGATTCGGCGCTATCCGCGGCGTCAGGTCGAATTTCGACGCCATTGTTTCCGATTAACTGAGGGATGCCGGAATTGAACAAGGTTTTCAAGAATTAAAATATTAATTAATTGGATTTTCATTTTCGTAAAGAAGTGAGTTGGGCTTCGGTATGCTAGGGGTGGTGGGCCTGGGTATGCTAGGGGTAGTGGGCCTGGGTATGCTAGGGGTGGTGGGCCTGGGTATGCTAGTATATTGGGCTCAATCTTGATTATTGCCATGTCATTGATGTAATCTTATTAAACCTGATTATATATGTTATCCTAATCTTACGCTATTTATTTTGTACGGCATAACGTAACTTTTCTGTTTTTCCAATTTTTATGATAGACGATAAATTATTTGATTTATGATAATTCGGATTTTTCACATTTGTATGAATCATATGATCTTATTTTCGGTCAAGCATATTTTTAATATTACATTCTTATTTTCATGTTTATTGATGATGTGGCGAATTTTTTATGGGAATAAATGCAAGTAATAAATGATCACAACACGGGAAATTACGTGGTTCGATTTACTGAGGTAAATCTACGTCCACGGGAAGAAGAGAGGGCAAATTTGTATTGCTTGGTCTCGCTTACAGATTACAATACTGATTTGCTATAAGATTCAGGATCTAGAGAGCTTAACCCTGGTCTATCTGATCTAAGTTCTATTTATACATTCGAACTAAGATCGTGGTTTGCAGCCCTGGTAGTGGGGTTGATAACTGCTTAATACCACTAAATAGATCGTGGGTGTAATGGAGGTCGTGGAGATCCTGCATGGGTCCACTATCTCCTTGTTCGGTCGAATACTGAGACCGAACTGCTGAACTTTGCCGATCAGCTTTTGCCGATCTGAGAGTTGAGCTCGATTGGTCGGCTTTTACCGAGCTATAGGCTGTGACCGGACTCTTTGGTTGTGCCGAACTGATATTCTTTCTTGGGTTTTGGGCTGATGGGCCGTCACTGCTATTGGGCTCGCAATTATTGTTTAGTTGTTTAGTCCGTATCCCATCACCACCCCCCCCGAAAAGCGAAGTGAATCACTTCGGCATTTCGGATAAGTGTAAGGGGGAGGCTGACGTCAGGGGACGTGCTCCGCACGTGTCTGCATTAAATGTGACAGCAAATCCGGCCAGAGAATCCGGAAAAAGTGGGATTTGAAACGGTGCGACGAATTTGAAATGCCTTTGCGAATCCGATAAATATTTCCTTTCTTCATCATTGGAAACACTTTTGCGATTATTTCTTCTGTATTCTCTCCCTTTTTCGAAAAATTTTCTTCCGCTTCTTCAAGACTTTCTTCAGACTTTCGACCATCAGAGAGTAAGAATCATGTCTTCTTCTTCTGAATCTGTTTCTGAATCAGGTAGCGGTAGGAAGGGGGGTAAGGGGTCTTCTAGCCGGAAGAAGTCCGGGGAGAAGACGGTAGAATATTTTCCGAGCATTTTGAGTAAGGATACTGTGATATCCTTACACGGAAAATATTTTCTACCTGGGGGTTTAGTGGTAATTCCCTACGACCTTCATAGGGCTGATTCGCCGCCGGAGGGTTACGCCACCGTTTACGAAGCCTGCTTGGAATGCGGGCTTCGTTTCCCTCTTCCCCCTGCCTTTGTAGAGCTTCTTGATTTTTTTCAACTCCCTTTAGGTCAAGTGACTCCGAATTCTTGGAGGCACTTATCGGCCTTTGCTGCCGAACTGCGTAGATTAGGAAAGAATCTGTCTCTGAGGGCAATCCTTAATTTCTTTCAGTTTAAGAGGAAGGGATCCTGGTTTTACTTGATCCATTTACAGCCCTTTAGAGCCTTTTGTAAAACCAAATGGCCGAAATGGCAAAATCGTTTCTTTTTTTACAATAGGACAGCGGCTCTGTGCTTTCCCTGGAGAGGGCCGAAGTCCGTAATTCCTCATCCTCGGTTAGAACCGTTGAACGAGCTCGAGGGCGAGCTCAATAAGATTCCTATGATTAGGAAACAGTACTCGGAATCTGAGCTCGTCAAGGGTGACTTCGTGTTCGATAGCTCGTCTTCGGACGAAGAGACTGAGGGTGAGGATTTCTTTTTTATGCTTTACTGCTTTAACGACGAAGACTAACCTTGTTTTCTTGCTTTTTGGCAGTGAACATGCTAAACAAGCTCGGTCGCAAATCCTCCGAATCTAATGAGCCGGAGAGACAGAAAGCCACCGGCTCGGCGTCTGATGCCGAGAAGAATCCGAAAAGGCAGAAGACCTCTTCTTCGGATCCAAAAAAGCCGGAGTCGACTTCGGCAAAGGGGAAGGGGAAGATTCAGAAACCCCCAAGAGCGCCGGAGAAAGACATTGTCTTGGCGGCCCCTTCGGAACATGTCTGTGAGCCTTTTGCATGGCCAACGGACTTTGTAGAGGTGAATTCTCTTCTTGATTTTCTGGCCTTGCTTTTTTCCTATATTTTTTGTGGCCCCTCTGTTGACTTTTTCCTTTTTCCATTTTCAGAGGAACAATATGCTCTCCAAGCTCGTCGCCGTTGAACTCTCCAAAGCGTCCAACGATTATGCTGAGATGCAGAGGAAGTTGAATGCTGCTCGTCACCAGGCCGAACAGGCTCGGGCAGACTTTGAGAAGGCAAGGGCCGCTAGGATCTCGGCTCAGGATGAAGCTCAGCGTGCCAAAAACCAGCTCATCATCCAGAGAGAGCAATCTAAACAGAGGGAGGCTGCCGCCGTGGTTGCTCAGGGGGAGGCTCTCCGTGTTTTCGCGGAGAAACTCTTTTTGAGCAATCAATTTTCGGCCTTTATCGGTGATCTGCTGAAATTGATGACCGATAACGCTGGGCAGGGACCCGAAGTCGTCCTGCCGCTGTATGGCCGAGAGATTTCAGCTCGTCTCCAGAGTCTGCCGCTCCTTGAGGAGCTTGCTTCTTCCTCGGTCCTGCTCTCTGCTGAAAGAGTCCGTAACTGCCGCGCTGACCGGGACGAGAACATGGAGGCCATCTTTGCCTCCTTGGGACCTGTTTCACCCGCTTCAATCTTTAACGAAGAGGGTGGGCAGGAAAACGAGGCCGGCAAGGAGACCGAGCAGACGGATCAGTAGGCCGGCGACGGGCATGCCGAGCAGGAGGTGCAGCAGATCGGCGATGGGGGCACCGAGCAGGCTGGAGGGAGTAGGGAGGCCGAGGCTGAAGCCGAAGTAGACAAGGAGAAGGAGGCTGAAACCCACAGAGGAGCCGGAGACGAAATTGGCGGAGTATGATTTCGTCTCCCTTCTCTTAGTTTAGTTTCTTTCTCTCCTTGTAAAATGGCCTTGAGGCCCTCCTTGTGTAAAAAATTTTTCTTGTGAATGAAAAAATTCTTCTTTCTACACTCGTGTCTTCTTTATAGCTTTTTGTAATCTCTTTTACTCCTGTTGTGGTTTACTGCCTGCTCGGTAAACTGAAATGCCGAACTGACATAGCTGCTTTGTATTCTTAACTCTAAGGAGCTGGAGGTACTTCACTGGAAGCGGCTATACTCTTCGGCTTTAAACGAAGCTGAGAAAAAAGCCATAGATGACCAGGTGAAGTATGACGAACTCTTGGCTCGGTTAGTGGAGCTGGAGTCCAACAATAAGGACTTAAAGTCCATAAAGAAAGATCTGGAGGCCGAGCTGAACACTGTCATCGCTGAGAGGACTGCATATGAGGATTTCATCTGCGGGCGCGGGGGAATGACCATATCTGAAGTTCAGAATCAAGTTGATGAACTGTGGGAGGAGCTTCATGTACTCCGGAAGAACAATGCGCTGGAGAGCTCGGCTTGCCAACAAGTTGTGAAGTCATTGCGGCGCTTGGCTTCTCGGTACGACATCATTCTTTCCCGGCGTCCCTCAATCAAGAGATTCCTTAGGCGTTTCCCGCCAACAGATGCTCACACTCCAACTCAAACCTCTAATCCACTTGCTCAAGATTCTACTCCAAACCAACAACGGACTCAGGATGAACCGGAAACGTCAAGACGAGAACGTACTCCAAGTCAGCAACGGACTCCGGAGCAACCGGAAATGTCAAGACGAGAACGCCCTGAAGTTCGTAGAGGAGTTGTGATTATGAGTGAGCAAGATCAGCGGATGCTTCGTGAAGAGACTCTTCGCCGCCGAGGTGCTAGAACTTCCCGGACTCAGGGAAGGGGCGGTAGGTCGATCAGAGCATCTCGTCGACCTACTTATTCTTCAACTGTTCGGAACACCCGAACTCAGCATCATGAGGATTTTTTGGATAGGTGGCTCAACTTTAGCAACCGTGGACAGTAGAATAGTCCTTTGTAATGGTGTAACGCCTTCTCGTAGGGCAGCGAAATTGTATGCCGAACAAGACTTAATAAATGAAATTTTTTCATTTCGCTTCTATCACTGCGTATTTACAGTTCAGCGATTTTTTATTTCATTTATTGTACTCGTCCGCGGTCTTATGAAGAAAACTCTTCTTTGGCCGGACTCGTCCTCAGTCTTATGAAGAAAACTCTTCTTTGACCGGACTCGTCTTCGGTCTTATGAAGAAAACTCTTCTTTGACCGGACTCGTCTTCGGTCTTATGAAGTAAATTCTTCTTTGACCGGACTCGTCCTTGGTCTTATGAAGTAAACTCTTCTTTGACCGGACTCGTCTTCGGTCTTATGAAGTAAATTCTTCTTTGACCGGACCCGTCCTTGGTCTTATGAAGTAAACTCTTCTTTGACCGGACTTAGTTTGTGTCCTTATTTGGCGAGTTTTATCGCTTGGATTGGACTTTCCCTTTGTGTCCTAATTTGGCGAGTTTTATCGCTTGGATTGGACTTTCCTTTTGTGTCCTAATTTGGCGAGTTTTATCGCTTGGATTGGACTTTTCCTTTGTGTCCTAATTTGGCGAGTTTTATCGCTTGGATTGGACTTTCCCTTTGTGTCCTAATTTGACGAGTTTTATCGCTTGGATTGGACTTTCCCTGGTTGACCGAAGTGGTTTTCGGCTTATTGCAGTCCGTTTCAGACGAACTGCTTGTTTCTTAAGCTGAATTGTGATCTTGTATCTTCCTTAGAAGCTTGGACTCACAATTGTCTTTAATACATGATCTAAAAAGGGGATCAGCCTTTAAAGATCAATATACCTCAGTAATATTTATAAGAGACAAAACGCACATAGAGACTAAACGCACATAAAGACAAATAAAAAAGACGAAAAAGATTTTAAACTTTTATAAAACGACCAGCATAAAGGACAAATAGAAACATGAAAGCACATATCCCTAGGACCGAACTAGATACAAGACTGACCGGACCTTGTCTCTTACAAATGGAACTTCTTGAGGTTGGAAATATGCCATGTTCGGGGTACTTGTTCTCCTGACATGTGAGTCAATTTATAAGACCCTTTTCTCAGGACTTCTGACACCCGATACGGACCTTCCCATGTGGGTTCAAGTTTGCCCAGCTTTTCTGCTCGGCTTACTTCATTGTTTCTCAATACGAGATCTCCCACTTGAAACTGCAGCTTTTTCACCCTTTGGTTATAATACCGGGTTACTTGCTCCTTGTACTTGGCTGCTTTTATGCAGGCCAGTTCTCTTCTTTCTTCGGCAAGATCTAGTTCGGCTCTCAGTCCGTCATCATTCAGTTCTGTTGAGAAATTGAGTGTTCGGGGGCTGGGTATGCCGATCTCAACCGGAATTACGGCTTCAGTGCCGTACACTAGACTGTACGGAGTTTCACCGTTGGAGGTTTTTGGTGTAGTTCGGTAAGACCATAGGACTTGAGGAAGATTTTCTACCCATTGTCCTTTGGCTTGTTCTAACCGAGCTTTTAATCCTTTCACCAAAATACGGTTTGTTACTTCCGTTTGTCCGTTTGCTTGTGGGTGAGAGACCGAAGTGAACCGCTGTTGAATATTCAACTCTTGGCACCAATTCTTGAATGTCTTGTCGGTGAACTGAGTCCCATTATCCGAAATGAGGATATGGGGTATGCCAAATCGGCAAACTATGTTCTTCCAAACAAAATCCAATGCCTTCGAGCTCGTTATCGTAGCTAATGGTTCAGCCTCCACCCACTTTGTGAAGTAGTCCACGGCAACGATCAAGAATTTCATTTGCCGAGGAGCTTGTGGTAGTGGTCCTACTATGTCTATGCCCCATTGCATAAAAGGCCAAGGGCTTTGCATAGCACATAGATCGGTCTGCGGCATCCTTGGGATATTTGCATGGATTTGGCGCTTCGTACATTTCTTAACGAGCTGTACTGCTTCTTGTTCCATAGTTGGCCAATAATATCCCCATCTCAGAACTTTTTTAGCTAAAGCTCTAGCTCCGATGTGGCTGCCGCACGATCCTTCATGAACTTCTCTAAGGATGTAGTCCGTCTCTTCTGGTCCTACACATCGCAATAACGGTTGAAGGTAGGACTTTCTATATAGGACTCCTTCATGAAGTTCATACCGAAGTGCTCGGCATGTGATTTTCCGAGCTTCTCTCTTATCCTCGGGCAGTTGTCCTTGATCTAGATACTTTGATATTGGCGTCATCCAGTTCGGCGAGCTGGTTACTGAAAGTACCTCAGCATCATCAATGCTTCTGTGCGGTAATTCCTCCACTTTTGAGCTCGGATATGAGGCCAACTTGCTTAAAATATCTGCTCGGCCATTTTCCGCTCTGGGAATGCGGATTATCCGAAAATAAGAGAAACTTCGGCTAATGCTTTGCGCTTTGTCCAAGTATTTTTTCATCCTTTCATCTCGGGCTTCACTTGTACCCAACATGTGATTCACTATGACTTGTGAATCACAATGGATTTTGAGAGATTTGATAAATAGACTTTGCGCTAACCGAAGTCCGGCAAGAAGGGCTTCGTATTCGGCTTCGTTATTATTGGTTGGGAATAAGAACCGAAGTGAATAAGTTACCTCGTGTCCGTCGGGAGCGATAAGTAGAATACCAGCTCCACTTCCCGTCTTATTCGAAGCTCCATCTACGAATCCAATCCAACAGTCCGGCGGCTCTACTTCGGGTTCCTGGGGCTGTGTTGGTTCATCATTGGTAGGGCTTTTCGGTTCGGCAATAATAGGGATTGCTTGATCGAACTTTGCCTCTACCAGAAAATCTGCCAAGGCTTGTCCCTTGATGGCTTTCCGAGGTAGATATTCTATTGAATGTTCTCCCAACTCTATGGCCCACTTGGCAATTCTGCCTGATGCTTCAGGCTTAGTCAAAACTTGCCGAAGTGGAAGATCGGTTAAGACGCATACCTTGTGAGCATAGAAATATGGCCGCAGTCTCCTTGCTGCATTTACTAATGCCAGAGCAATTTTTTCCAGAGATTGATACCTTGTTTCGGGACCTCTTAATGCTCGGCTTGTAAAGTAGATAGGACGCTGCTTTAGGCCTTCTTCTCGTACAAGTACCGCGCTAATGGTTTGATCTGATGCCGCTAAATATAAGAATATCACTTCGGCATCTGTTGGAGCAGAGAGAATAGGGAGTTCGGCTAAATAACTTTTGAGTTCGTCAAAAGCCTTTTTCTGTTCGGCTCCCCACTCAAACTTTGGTGCCTTCTTCAAAACATTGAAGAACGGCAGTTGTTTTTCGGCTGCTTGGGAAAGGAATCTATTCAGTGCGGCTAGACATCCAGTTAGCCTTTGCACATCATGTATGGACTTCGGCATTGCCATGTTCTGAACAACTTGAACCTTTAGGGGATTTGCCTTGAGTCCGTCCTTTGAAACCCAACAACCCAGAAACTTTCCCGAATCTACCAAAAAGGTACATTTTTGGGGATTGAGTTTGAGGTTGGCTTTTTTGAGCACGTCGAGAGTTGATTTGAGATTGTCTTCGTAATCCGAAGTGCTTCTACTTTTAACAACTATGTCGTCAACATAGACTTCAACCTCTTTTCCGATCAGGTGCCGAAATAGCTTGTCTACCATCCTTTGATATGTGGCTCCGGCATTCTTTAAAACCGAATGGCATCTTTTTATAAGCAAAAATGCCGAAGTCAGTAATGAAAGCCGTTTTTGAAGCATCATTCTCATCCATTAAAACTTGGTGGTATCCTTTATACAAATCAAGAAAACAGAAAATTTCGAAGCCTATCAAAGCTTCTACTTTTTTATCTATGTTCGGAAGGGGGTAGCAATCTTTAGGACAGTGCTTATTTAGATCGGTAAAATCTATGCACATCCGCCATCCTTCTTTTTTCTTGATCATCACAGGATTGGCCACCCAAGAAGGATATTTTACTTCAAATAATACATCCGCTTTCAGTAATTGGCGGACTTCGTCATGGATGACTTGATTTCTTTCTGCCGCAAAGAGTCTTTGCTTCTGTTTTATAGGCCGGACTGAGGGATCAATATTTAACCGATGTGTAATTACCTCGGAAGACACTCCGGTCATGTCCAGCGGAGACCACGCAAAGACATCTTTGTACTCTTTGAGGAGCGGGATGGTCTTTTCCCGGAGCAGAGGTGTTCCCGCGAAACCGATCTTGACCGTTCTGGATGGATCATCTTCGTATAACTGAACTGTCATCGAGTTCGGCTCCGGTGTGACTTCGGTCATTTCTCCTGCCTCTGACTCCGGCTGCTGTGATTGCTATGCTTGATGGTGCCGATCTGATTGCTCGGCACTTTTAAGCGCAATCTGCAAACATTCTTTTGCTCTCTTTTGATCACCTCGGATGACTACAATCCCTCCTTTAGTGGGGATCTTGATTGTGAGGTGATAAGTAGAGCAAATGGCCCGAACTGTGTTGAGCCAGTCTCTTCCCAGGATGATGTTATACGGGGACCGAGCTTTTACCACAAAAAACTCGATCATCGTACTGGAGCTAGTAGGCGCTCTTCCCACCGTAATCGGAAGGCTGATAGTACCTTCAGGGCGGGTGTCTTCCTGGGCGAAACTTTTCAGATGAAGTGGGGCCGGACTGAGCCGAGCTGGATCCACTTCCAGTTTATCAAAACATTCTTTAAAAAGAATGCTAACCGACGCTCCTGTATCCACAAACACTCTGTGGATCAGTTTGTTTGCCACTCCGGCCTGAATGACAATCGCGTCTTGATGAGGAGAAATGGCCGGGACGGGATCTGCATCTGAAAACGTGATTACTTCCTCCTTCTTCAGCCTTTTATGCATAGGCTCCTCTCGATTGACGCCTCTGCGTTCTGCTTTTAGAGACGACTTAGTCTTCCCGGCTGGGAGAGCGTCAATAGTCTGGATTACTCCGTCATATTGCGGCTCGTCATCGTCTTCGGGATCCTGTTGCCTTTTAGGATCCTGAGGAGCGCAGTTCGCACCTCTCTGTTTCTTATTCTTCTTCGGCAGCTTGCTTTGGTATTTTTTTAACGTCCCTGCTTTCACAAGAACATCAATACCTGCTGCCAAATTTCGGCACTCCTCGGTATCGTGACCGTGGTCTTGATGGTAGGAGCAGTACGTATCCTGACTTCGGCGCGTGGCTGATTTCGTCATCCGCTTTGGTTTTTCGAACATATCAGAATGCAGTTCGAAAATTTCCGCTCTCGACTTGTTCAATGGTACGAACTGAGCGGGCGGTTTCTCAAGATCGAGACGTGGTCCCAATCTGCCTTGTACCGGTGCCCTTTGAATTCTTTCAAAAGGAGTTCGGCGAGGAAGCCCCTGATCGCTATGATCGGGCTTCTTTTTGTCTCCTCTGGATGAGCTGTCTAAAGACCGTTTTCGACGGTCCGCCTCATCGGCACGAGAAAACTGGTCCGCAATGTCCCACATCTCTTGAGCTGTTTGCGGACTGCACTCAACGAGCTTTCTGTAGAGAGCTCCGGGCAGAATTCCATTTTGGAATGCCGAAATGACAAGTAGATCATTGAGATCATCTACTTGTAGGCATTCCTTGTGGAATCTCGTCATGAAGTCGCTAATTTTTTCATCGCGACCTTGACGTATAGAAAGCAGCTGAGCCGAAGTGATTCGGGCTTCCGCTTTCTGGAAGAATCTCCTGTGAAAAGCATCCATTAGATCTCTGTAAGATCTAATGCTCCCTTGAGGGAGGCTGTCAAACCACCTTCTTGCGTTCCCGATAAGCAGCTCGGGAAACAGCTTACACATGTGAACCTCATTGAGACCTTGGTTCGCCATATTATACTGATAGCGTCCCAGGAAATCATGAGGATCCACTAACCCGTCATAAGTCATTGACGGAGTTCGGTAATTCTGTGGCAATGGAGTTCTGGTGATATCATCCGAGAATGGAGTCTTCAGCGCTCCATACATAGCGAATCCGACATCCCTCCGGTATGGTGGAGATGGAGTTCTGTGATTTCGGTAACAAGGAGGAGAAGGAACACGTCGGTGGTGAGGATTCTTTCTCCTGGAAGGTGCGACACTACTGCGGTAGTGACTTTCATGTCTGGAGGGGGAGGGAGAATCCGCTGTTTTCTTCTCCGGCTTCTGGCTCTTTTGCAGGAATGTTAGGAACTCATCCTGCTTCTCAGCCAAGAACAACTTGACAGCCTCATTCAAAGCGAGCTGCTGGGGAGGCTCGGTGCGATGACTTTTTGAGTGGTTTGTTCCTTCACCGTGAGAACTGGAGGCAGATTTCTCCCGAGGCTGTTTTCCAGACCTATGGACTGGACTAGCTTCCTCACCTTCATCACGGACGGAAGTATGGGTATTATGTGATCTGGTACGCATTTTTTTTTTTGGTAGAAAAGGATCAAAAACTCGCTTTTATCACAGTTTTGGTTCTCTGTTTCCCACAGACGGCGCCAGTGATGATGTGGCGAATTTTTGATGGGAATAAATGCAAGTAATAAATGATCACAACACGGGAAATTACGTGGTTCGATTTACTGAGGTAAATCTACGTCCACGGGAAGAAGAGAGGGCAAATTTGTATTGCTTGGTCTCGCTTACAGATTACAATACTGATTTGCTATAAGATTCAGGATCTAGAGAGCTTAACCCTGGTCTATCTGATCTAAGTTCTATTTATACATTCGAACTAAGATCGTGGTTTGCAGCCCTGGTAGTGGGGTTGATAACTGCTTAATACCACTAAATAGATCGTGGGTGTAATGGAGGTCGTGGAGATCCTGCATGGGTCCACTATCTCCTTGTTCGGTCGAATACTGAGACCGAACTGCTGAACTTTGCCGATCAGCTTTTGCCGATCTGAGAGTTGAGCTCGATTGGTCGGCTTTTACCGAGCTATAGGCTGTGACCGGACTCTTTGGTTGTGCCGAACTGATATTCTTTCTTGGGTTTTGGGCTGATGGGCCGTCACTGCTATTGGGCTCGCAATTATTGTTTAGTTGTTTAGTCCGTATCCCATCATTTATATATGGACGTCCTATATTTATTTTTTATGAGCAAAATCTGTTAAGATAATGCGTATGTATTCTTAGAAAATCACTTTTACTATTTAGTTTGAAATGGTGAAGGTAAGTCTTGATTTACGATAATTCATAAGGTAAATTATCTTGTTTTCCATGATTTATCGTGACATTATTTACTTAATTATTATCATTGTAGTATTTTATTTCGTTCACAACAATAGTGCATCATAACAATTTGTAATGCATCATTACATATAAAGCCGTTTGGCATCAAGTTTTTTTCCTTATTTACAAAAGCTTTAGGCATCCGAAACCCGAAATTATGGGTTCGGGTACGGGTTTGGGTAGTTAATGTTATAATTTTTCGTGTTTAGGGTACCCGAAACCCGCATTAGGGTATCCGACTAATATCCGATTAAACCCGATTAATTATGTATTCGTGATAAATATTTTTATTTAAACATCTTGTTGCATTATATATGTTCTTACTTTATCTTTTCAATATATATAGTTATGCTTTCTCCGCTTTATTACATGTTTATTTAAAATTTTAAAAAAATTATTTTTAATCTCTTTTGAATAGTGTCTATTTGTCTAATGTCTATTATATAAATATATATGGTCGTAGAATCATAATCTAGAGAAAGCTAAAGCATTAAAATTGAAGTGTAAACTTTTAATAATAGGCCATAAATAGTACTAATAGTATTGTGTTATTTTTAATAATTTCTATTCTCATTACAATATAATTTATATAAATAGAATAAATTTGAAATATAATAATTTCGGGTTTATGGGTACCCGATTTGTTGGGGTCGGGTACCCGCATCGGGTATTAAGGTACCCGAACTCACATATGGGTCGGGTATTGGGTATGATATTTTTGAGATTTCAGATTCGGTTACCCGAATTTTCGGGTTTGGGTACCCACGGGTATCCGAATTTGCATGCCTATTTTCAGTTGTCTCTAAATCAGAAATTTTTTAGAATAATTATATCAAGATATGATGAGTATTGATTCTTCATAAATTTGGGTACACATGATATTATTTCCTTAGTTGGTAGTATTATCTTATTTCGTTCACAACAATATTTGCATCACAACTGTCGATGCATTTGGTTTTTTCACTAATTTGTTATAGCTACAAGCATAAATGAAATGGTGGGATGTAATTGGCAAGTTCAGTAGCGGAGATGTTATCACTCAACTTGAAGGAATGTGTTAGATTAACGAAACAAATGTGATATTGGAACGCATAATATTCTCAATATGTAAATTATAGCTACAAGAATATATTGATATCCTTCCCAATTTAATTAGGGCAAATCCTCTATATTAGAGTGTGCTTAACGTTAAGAGTAAATAGCCAAAAAAATATTATGAAGTTTGGTCAAATTCGTGGTGTATCCCGCAACTTTAACAAATGGCCAATTATAGTACTAATAAATTTGACATTAGAGTATGATTGGGGGAAAATTATGTACGCTTTTGGCAAACGAAAAATATCATGCAAACAAAACATTTGACTCTTTAATCGACATCATTTAATACATTTAGTCAATTATGTCTTTAATTTTTACATATGTATGCATTACGTTGATAAATTTAAAAAGTAGCATGATGAAATTTTTTGCTATGGGACAATTGAGAAAAATATCAAAATTTGTTCATTTTTAAAATCATGGTATAGACAGAATTTGACCAAATTTCATGATTTTTTTGGCCATTTACCCTAACGTTAATGAATACAAAGAAAATAATACTCCTATTAGCCGACACAATGTCTTGTGCATTTGCTTCATGTCTCTCGATTACCATTTAATAGTTTCAGTGATTCAATCAGTGATTAACACTCAACAGCTCCAACCGACTCCAACGAACTTGCAGCTAAGTTAGTTTAGCACCTTATATAAGAGTTATACTACAAACATAGACACAATGTCTTATGCATTTGCTTCATGTCTCTCGATTACCATTTCATAGTTTCAGTCAGTGATCAACAGCTCCAACCGACTTCAACGAACTTGCAGCTAAGTTAGTTTGCCATCTTATAGGATTAGGATTGGTATACTGAAAAGCATATTTCGAGCATGTTGCACGGATAGAATTGTTTGTATACAATAAACTCTACAATCCACTCTTAACCCAAGGCGAGAAGAAGTAATTTTATCGCATTAGTGAACGCTTATGCATTTATAAGATGTTTCTCAAACATTTAAATGCATAAGAAGCAAATAAGTCTAATTCTTCTGCATAGTAGACTGGTCGTGAACGACGTTCACAGAAGGTGACGCAGTCGGTCCTTTATAGAAGAGAAATGGAATTTCACAACCTGGATGTTTCCTTACCTTAGGAAATAAACGACACTGGTGTGGTATAACACTGAAGGATCTAACAGTGAGATAAGTCTTTCTTGCTAATTACTGAAAGACGAGGACTCGGTGATTGTTATTTTTTAATCATTGTTGACATAACATTGAGCATACGATATTGATTATGCACTACTTTGATTTATCAAATGGTGCGGATTTTTCGCAATCCGAGAATCATGATATCTTGGGTAGTGGTGATTAATGTCTAGAGGTGCTAGTATTGTTATTGCAATGAATCGTATGCTGGGTGAGTCCGGTTTGATAATATCCTCAAGAGGTGTTCGAAAAAGGTTTTATTATTCAAAAACCTGGCCAGTTGGAATTTATTCCAGAATAATAAATAAAGATTTTGAACTAGACAACTCTTGGAAAAATATATTAATTAATTAAAGTCAAATAGCGGACTTAAATTAATTAATGGATATATATATATATATATATATATATATATATATATATATATATATCTTAAACACGAGAAATAATATATTAAAGAGGTAGCCCCAGATTACTCGTAATTTGGGATTAGACGGACAGTCAATATTATTTTACTGTAGTGGCTGATAATAATATTCTGTTGGACTTGTATTAAATTGGGGCTCAATTTAATTAATAAAAGACCAATAGGTTTGGCTCAAGTCTAACCTCCATGAATCCCTAATCTAGCCCATCATAACTCTATATAAAAGGAGATTAGAACGGAGATTTAATGTGATTTTAACACATAAATTTCGTGCTCCCCCTTAGGGAGTGGACGAAAAATCAGTTCTCTCCAAAAACTGATATTTTGTCTTCTTTCTAATCAAGCCTTTTTCGATTCTGACAAGCTTTGTCCGCCCAAAGGTCATTATCTGAGTTCGGGATGCAGATTAGATGGTTCTTGGTTGAGTACAAAGAACATCACCTAGAGAAGGCGCAAGCAATCGACGATTCTTTGGAGAATCAGATCGGTAATTCTAAACCGTAGGAATTAATGAATTAGGACTTAAATTCATTAGGCATGAATTAAAGTGCGTTCTTGTATGCAATTTTGTGTTTAACATATGGTTAGTTGATCCCATAATCAGTCAAATAAATCTGTTTGCATGATTTATTTGTTTATGCATAACTTTCGCGGTGCAAGAAGCACCAAACCCCAACAAATTTGCCACCTTATATAAGAGCTATACTACAAACATAGTTGCATGCTTGCATTGCTTTGCTATTCTCATTAGGTCATTTGTATAGATACAACTGCTAGCTAAACTAATAAAGAACATAGATCTATAATAAAATTATACACCCTCCGTCCCTGAAAATTTGTCACCTATTTTCATTTCCATCCGTCCCCAAAAATTTGTCACCTTTCACTTTTACCATTGTTGGTAGTAGACCTTATATTCCACTAACTCATTCACACTCACATTTTATTATAAAACTAGGACTCACTTGCCACCAACTTTTTCAACCCACTTTCTATTACATTTCTTAAAACTCATGCCCGGTCAAATGGTGATGAATTATTAGGGACGGAGGGAGTATTTAATTAACGTAGCTTTCTCATTTTATCTCTGTCTCTTCGTATCTTTACAGAGTTTTACATCTTCTACAATTAATACTAATAAACATCGACGCTTCTACAAAGTAAACTGAATGTTTACTATCGTTAAATAAGAAAACTGATGGGAACATAAAATACTTTTAAAAAACTAGTACTAATTTCAGTTGCTTTCTAAGGTTGATGGGTTTGGCCACCAAAAACATTGACTTTGTACTAATTAATTCCTACGGGTTTTAATTGCGACAAAATACCAACCCACATGATGATAAATTATTGACTGAAATTTGAAAGCATCTACTCAAACACTTGAAGTACATGATTCATTAATTTTCACAAACAGCAGAAAATTACACTGCTTTAAAACTAGATAATAGACATATTACAACGCGAATAACAGCTACTTAACGCTACGGCCGTTTATGAAAGTGAAATAACACCAGCACAAAGATTCAGATTCCAAATTCGACGAAGATAGCAGAAAAGACACAAGCTGCATTCTCCTAAGCAATAAGGAAAGGTAACACAGTTAACATGAAGGATTCGTAGGTAAAAGTTGCTGAACCAGAGAATGATGTATCCTTCTCCTTGAATTTCTCAGTCAGTCCCTGCACAAATCACATTCAACGTTAGCACCGCCTTAACAAACTGCCTTGGAGCCAATCGAGCCAATGATTTAAAAGTAAATTGCTCACCTTCACAGTGAGACAGCACCTGGTTTAGAGGGAGGGACAGAGAAAGGTAAGAAAATCAGTAAAGTCGAAACGCTACAATTGGTGATGAAATGAAACCAGATGGAACAACATACTCTATGAAATTGTCGTATTCAATGGCCTTGTTCTTGCCTCCACTTTTGTCAAACTTGGAGACCAGCAACTCCAGAACCACCGGTGATACTGAGAATCCGAGACTGAGGAGGGCCTCCCTCAGCTCGTTCGTGTCGATCTTGCCACTCCTGTCCCTGTCGAATCTCTCAAATATTGCCTGGGCGAGTGAAAATTTTACTAGATCAGATGAAAACAGAGACATCTAAATGGAATTGTAAGAGTAAAGAGATTGGAGTTATGACTGACCCTCCAGCTCTGAAGACTGTAAAAGACTTGTGTGAATTCTTTCGGACCTATTTCAACAAATAACAGCACATTAATACACGAAGCAACTGAATGTTAACATTACTCGAGTAAGCATGGCCACTGAATAACAGATCCACAGATTTATATTATCATTCATTTCCTTTTTACTTCATTATCATCATCAACAGATATTCACTTAAACATATTCTCCTCAAGTTATTGGCTCGGGAGCAAAGTTGCTCAACACTCATCTACACGGCATTACTTCCATAGACGGACTACACAGACTTAGAATTTCTACATAATAATTTTACCACACTTAGGTCTTAAAATCATTAGCAAAGAACACTGTTACTTATCCCATCAACGAGAACCCGAAGGGGCAACAGAATCTCAACATTTTAACACCTATACACATCATAGCATCAACAAACACATGTCTCATCATATTATCAGAACAGAACAGAACAGAACAGAACATGATACTATAAAATAAAGCATACAGCATAGCATCTTAATCGTGCTTGCAGAGAGAATCAGTTCCCCACAAGACGTCCGTTGATCTAATTGCTAGTGCACTCAATTATCAAGATATAAAATTGCATGATTTCCTTGTAAATGAGCTGATTCACAACCTGCAGAGAAATTCAACGCCTAAAACCCCACAGTGCCCTAATTTTTTATGCATAATAAGTTTCCAGCAAATAACAACAACTGCGTGATTCGCGACTTGATTACTCCTTGTCTTCTCCTAATCAAATCCCTAGCTGGCGAAAACAGTAAATCCCCAAATTGATGAGTAATAAAAAATGAGACGCAAATACCTATTTTCCTGGTATTAGTGTTGGTAAAGAGATACATAAGCAGATGCACGGTCCTCAAACTGAAGCTCTGGTTATACGACGAGAGCGCGCGCTGAAGCTCCTTATCATCGATGAATCCACTCCCGTCCTG
Organism: Salvia splendens; assembly: GCF_004379255.2. Taxonomy (NCBI): domain Eukaryota; kingdom Viridiplantae; phylum Streptophyta; class Magnoliopsida; order Lamiales; family Lamiaceae; genus Salvia; species Salvia splendens. The sequence goes on along the minus strand of NC_056041.1, from coordinate 21,682,453 downwards.
ATCGGCCATCTGAAAGCAGGAGATCACGCTCGGATCAGTGCCGGGAGGAAAAGCCGACGGAGTGAGCGCGGCGAAGGGGCTTCCGTACGCTGGCGGCGGGTAGCCGCCGTAGGACTGATTGGGCGCGCCAGGGGGAGCGGAGGGGGCGCCGTAGGGGGAGGCGACGGGGGCGTAGGGGGAGGCTTGGCCGGGAGGCGGAGGAGCGCCGTAAGGAGCGGATGGGTAGGACTGCGAGGAAGGAGGCGGGGCGCCGTAGGGGTAGCCGGCGCCGGAGGGATTTTGGTGAGGGTAATTCGACATGTTGCAGAAATGGATAGATAAGCTGGAATTGATCGAAATGGGAGTTGAGTGCTTATTTATACCAATTTTGGGTAAGAGATCTGTGATGTTTCCCGTTGGCGTGGGGACCATAAGGCCACCCGCAACGCGTTACGCGGGTGGCCCATATTTCGTTCCTGCGTGACGGAACTAGAGCGGGACGGGTAGCAGCGTCTCGTCCCTCCCCCAGCCCATCACCAGTCTCGTTCCGTCGTGACGAAACGCGGGACGGCTCGCCACACGCCGAGGCAACGTGGCGCGCTCCCAGGTCATGCGTGACGCCCACTCGTCGGTCCGCGAGTGGGATTTGTCACGCTGACGAAATAAATCATTTTTAAAAAAAAATCGAATTAAAATAAAAATAAAATATAAATAAATAAATTGGCAAACGGTAATGTTACCGTTTTTATAGCCGTTTCCAATATTTTTTACTCTATAAATACTCTTAATTCATTCTCATTTCACACACAACTACACATCTATTCTTCCCAAATCATCTTCATTTTCTCTCCAATTTTCATCTCAAATCATCTCTCTTTTATTCTTCCCCCAAATTTAATCGATCTCATGGATCCGTATGAGCAAATGCGTCGAATAATGGAAGAATCACTTGAAGAAGATCGACGCCGGGAGGCGGAGGAAGCCGCGCCGCCCCAAAGACGCTCCCGTACTTACATCCATCATAACCGGGAGGAAGCCGCCGCAAGGTTAGTCCGCGACTACTTCTGCGATAACCCAGTGTGGGGAGATACCTACTTCCATCGCCGTTTCCGCATGCGGCGACCGCTATTTCTCCACATCGCAAATACATTGGCAGCCCGGGAAGAGTTCTTCCAAGAAAGGTTCGACGCCGTCGGCCGTCCCAGCCACACAACGCTGCAGAAATGTACTGCAGCAATCCGTCAGCTTGCGACTGGACAAACGCCGGATGTGTTCGACGAATACCTCCACATTGGAGACAACACTGGGAGAATGTGCTTGGTCCAATTCTGCAAAGGTGTCTGGGCAGCCTTCACCGACGAATTTCTCCGGAAGCCAAGCACGACAGATTGCCAGTTCCTGCTCCGCCTTCACGAAGAAGTGCACGGATTCGCCGGGATGCTTGGCAGAGTCGATTGCATGCACTGGCAATGGAAGAATTGCCCGGTGGCGTGGAGGGGGAGAGCGGCCACAAAGGCACCCACCCCACCGTTATACTCGAGGCCGTCGCCGACTACCGGCTATGGATCTGGCATGAGTACTTCGGGGTCCCCGGCTCGAACAACGACATAAACGTGCTCCACCAATCCGACCTCTTCGCTGATGTTTTGGATGGTAAAGCGCCGACCATCAACTTCACCGCTAACAACCCGCGCTATAAAATGGGGTACTATCTTGCCGGCGGCATCTACCCGAAGTGGCCAACCTTCGTGAAGACGTGCGCTAGGCCTGTGAACGCAAAGCAGACGCTTTTTGCGCAGAAGCAGGAGGCTGCTCGGAAGGATGTGGAGCGGGCGTTCGGGGTTCTCCAAGCGCGCTTCAACATTATCAAAGCCCCGTCTCGTACGTGGTTCGTGGAGAGCATGGTCGACATCATGTATACGTGCATAATCTTGCACAACATGATTGTCCAAGACGAAGGACCCGAGGCGGGAAATTGGTTTGACCCTGAAGCCCTCGGAAGCTCAACCGCAAGTAGTCCGCCTCGAAGTGGAGTGCATCCGTCTATACAAGAACGATTGTCTATTCAGGCAAGGACACATGATTCTTCCGCCCACGCCCAACTCCAAGATGATCTAATGGAGCACATTTGGGCAAACTTTGGCGGAGGAAATTAAATTATGTATTTTTAATTTTTTTAGGATTTTTAATTATGTTTTTTTTTTCGAATTTTATGTTGTAATTTTATTTTATTTTTAATGAAGTGTGTTTTTTTAATTGAATTTGGCTGGAAATAAAAATAAAAAATGAAATTGAATGAATAGTAATTTAAGAGACGGTTAAGGAACGGGGGGTTGCAGGTTCCGTCCCTTAGTTAAGGGATGGAGTAAAAAAGTACAGTGGGGCCCGCAAATAGTAATTTAAGGGACGGTATAGTGGCAGCGTTGTGGATAGCCTAAGTTAATTCTATTTGTAATGATATTAATAGTAATATTTTTTGTATTCTACGGTCAGCGTTCGATTTCCTAGATAAAATGACTGTACCAAAATATAATTTAGATTGAGGTGTGGAATTGAATCTCATGAACCAAACACACTACATATTTAATTATGAGATTACAATTTTACAAATTGAACACCATTATATATCATTATTATTGTCGATAAAATAATTTTCAAATTATATCTATAATATATTATTGTAATGAAATTTACTACAATAATTTTGAATTTTTTATACATACTTAAATTGATGTATATTATATATAATGAGCTAATTATAATAAATAAAGTTAAGTATAATTTGCATTGTGTATTTGCCTCTACTGGGAGTGGTTATCGAGAGTTCAAATGTCGATTATGATACTGTAGAGAAGTTTTTTTTTAATATTTATGATGTCATATATTATTATGATCAAATTTAATCACTTTTGAAGGATTTCTTTTGTTTTATAACTTATGAATAATGAAATATTGGATTGATTTTTAGCAATAAATTCAATCACACTTGCACTACCCACTACCCAAATCTTGTGATTATTAATTTATTGTGGATGATTTTTTTCCAAAACTTATGGTCTTGGTACATTGAATTAGAATTTAATTCTAATTCAGTTTCAAATCATTTGTTTGGTAAAATTAAGAAAATGAAATTGAATTGTATGTGCAATGTGTATATTTTGTATTTAGTGGGTGTATTTTTTGTATATAGTGTGCATTGTGAGCATGTTGTGTATAGTGCGTGTGTAGTGTGTGCATTGTGTGTGTCTGTTGTGCATAGTGCGCTTGTAGTGTGTATTGTGAGCAATGCGTAGTGTGTGTATTTTGTGTACGTACGTGTGCAGGTTGCGTTATGGATAATATATCTTCAACTTATAATTATTTGGAATTCAAATTATCTATTTGAAAATATGAAATTCAAATTGTGGAATTGAGATATTTAGAATGATAATTAAATTACAAATCCAAATATTATTATGATACCAAATATTTAATTTGGAATTGAAGGCTTTAATTTCAATTTCACACCTCCAATTGTTTTATAATAATTTTATGTATATAATTATATCTTTTATGTTACATAAACTCTTACTATTATGCATATTCATTATGTTAAATTAAATATTAGAAAAATAAAAAAAAAATTAGAAAATTAATGAGCATATTGCATGCGAGTGAGTACTAAATGGTTTATAGACAAACGAAATGTTATTATATTAATGCGATGCAATACAAGCTACTGGCAAACTGAATGCATGGAATCTGGAAAACAATTGATGTCACCGTTAGATATAAATTTTGAGAAATGAAACAAAAACACTTATTGTTATTATTATTTACAATGTAATTTTTAAAACAACAAATAGGATTGTTATGAAGAGGTAAATGCATAATGATAATGTAATGAATCTTTTGAAGTTATGATATCAAGACAAAAACGAACGGAGTAAAAACATTTTTATCACGATTTCATGCAATATGTGACCATACTATTCTATCTATCTTCGATTAATTAAACAGTTTTAGTAGTACTAATTTATTTCAGTAACATTTTATTTATAAATATATTAAATATAAAAATGAGATTCATATTCAACTATTTTGTTAGCGCAATTTTTTTATAATTTTAAAAATATCGACTGAACTCAACCGAAATTTCTAATTATGAAACGAAGCAATATGCCTTTTATGCTCATTTACTAGTAATATTTTTAATCTCGTATTAATCGATCATCAAGATAAGCACAAACATATAGAAAAAATATAATTTAATTTTTCAATAATTCCATATCCCATAAATAATAAAGTTGGATGCTTTTTGAGATGGACACACGTTGAGGTTGTTACTAGGAGTAACATTTTGTGGGAGGCTACTTGGCAAATAAACAACGAATTAATGGCGACGCGCTCAAATCAACGCGTCGTGATTTAAACGTGCAACCCCCCACGTGGCCCACCTGCATTGTCGTACATGTCCACGTTTAATCTATATTGACAATCGATTTTAGTATCCTCAATTTGGCCACTATCTGTCTGATTTAAATTGACCAAGACTCTATTACTCCCTCCGTATCCCAAATATCGTCCCATTTTAACTCGACATGAATTTTAAGAAATGTAATAAAAAGTGAGTTAAAAAAATTAGTGGAACGTGAAACCATATTTTTATATATTAATTTTATAATAAAATGTGAGTAAGAATAAGTTATTGGAATATGAGGTTTACTGTCAAAAATGGTAAAAGTGAAATAGGACAAATTTTGTAAGACGGACAGAAATGAAAAAATAGGACAAACTTATAGGGAGTATTAATTTATTATTAGTACTCCTTGTTGAGAGAGATTCTTAAAATGGTGTTTTTAAAACTATATCAAACTCATACTCTCTCCATCCACGTCCGCTGCCATCAACTAAGCTAGGTGGTTTAGACATTTCTTTTGGGCAAAGATTTAATAAATTGATTTGTTAAAGGTTAAAGTGGAGAGAGGAGAGTAAAAGAGAGAATAAAGTAAGAGAGATGAAAAGAGAGTAAAATAAGATAGTCAATAAATTTTTTATCAAAAAAGGAAATGACTCAACTATCTTGGGACAATCTAAAAAGTAATAGGACTCAACTATCTTGGGACGAAAGGAGTATGTTGCAAACTCAGGTACTTGAAACGCTCAAAGATATGCTTCCAACCATCTTTAACAAATAGAAGCAGATCAACTTTCAACAAGACCTACACTTTGCTCAAATCCCATAATTTGGAGTTGTATGTAGATGATCTTTCACTAAAATCACCAACTACTCAAACAACAAGAAATATGAAGCAAAAACTAATCATGAAATCAAAATATCCAAAGCAAGATATTCATTTTAAGAAAAAACTAAGTAATTTTCAAGTGCAAAGGGAAAATCCCACAAATTTGCAAGTTTAAGAGTTGCCGAGTGTTCCAGCAAAAAAATACTACTCCTATGAAGGATTTAAAACATATTTCCAACACAAAAATGATGGAGAAACTAATCAATCTCACTCAAGAACCGATATAGGTTTTTGTCTAATTTCTTTTCAGAATATATTTAACAACCTATATTCAGTCGCTGACATAGAAAATCTGGTGTTGCCTGACAATCAGGATGACTAGAGGCAAAGCAGAATCTTTACTAGTGAAAAGTTTGTCCAAATCAGAACTAAATTTTATGGTCTGATCTAATTCCAATTCCAATTCCAATTCCAATTCCAATTCAAATCCAACCCTCCAATTCTTTAATTTTCGTTAATCCTAATATCAAACACTAGTCCACAAACAGACATTCTTTAATCTTCGTTAACCCTAATATCAAACACTAGTCCACAAACAGACTATGCACAATCAGATGAGACATAATTTCAGAGGTTAAGAGTTGGAGCTATGAATATTCATTTACTAATACAGACAAATCTTCGTTAAATGATGAAATATCCCATAGGCTCATCCTATCCACCGATACAACGAAAATGATACTCGCATATTTAGATCTCATCACATCAATAAAATTGATTTTAATTCAAAAATAAAAATACAAAAGCATTATAAATAAAACATTAATAAACCAATGTTCAACCCTCTTTTGTCAAATGATTAATTTATACTACTACTAGTAGTATTTTAAGAAATTTGAACTCTCTATGCTATCTACACATGATGATCTGGAAACCTCCGTTTTGCATGCTTTTATGGGCTTAAGTGATCAGGAAAACTAATAGATTGCCAATTATTAAACGTGGAGTACTTCGTTCCAACGCATAGTTTACTGTAATGAAACCATAGTAAAGAAACCAAAATGCATGTTTTGCTTTCAGATTAAGCATTTGCAGCCAATTAGTAAACTGGATAGAAAATGCAATTCCTGAGCTATATTGCATGTATTGAAGTAAGTCCTGAGCTCAACTAAAAAGTTTTGCAGTAATGGACTTAACATGTATTGAATTACTATCTATCAGTTGCTTTTCTGCATTGTTGTCGTATCCACAGTGGAAGAAAAAATACACACCTTTTTCCGTCTTGTATGAGTCGGGATCAGGGCTTACATTGTATTTACATATGAAGTCCTGCAAAAGAGATGCATAAGAATGCTTAATGTGTAAAGACAAATTAGATCAAATATGACAAAAGGAGAGAAATGCACGAGTTACCACAATAACAATCACTCGAAGCCAAGAAATTTTAGCAGCTCTTCCCTCTTAAGTCTAGAGTAGCCGCGTGTCTTTCGACTCTTTGCAATGGCCCTGAGATTGCTAAGTGATAATTTCTCCGTAGTCTTGATGCATGAAGCCGGCGGATTATGGGGCACGTTCTTCGCCCCATCCATGGCTTCCTCAGCCATGCTATTTGAGGCATCACACTTCGCCGTAGCATGTTTCATCAGAGACATTTTGAGACCTTTCTCGCTTGAGGTTAGTGAACTCAGAGGCTCTTGTGGCAACAAATTTGATGCTGCAGTGCCTTCTGATAGGCCAGCTATATAGTTTTTACTCACCTGCTGCTCAGTTTCTTTTTTTGAAACTCCATCTTTTTTCGGCACCATCACATGTACTTCATGTACTACTGGCTGTGGGTTTTGAAGAATTTGTTGCCATTCCTAGCTTGCCTTCTGTTGCACTTGAATTTGTTGCCACTGCTCCGATTCCGTTCGTGCACTGTTCACTTGCTTGGTTCTGTCATTCAATGAGCAGGGGGGTTCTTCATTTCTGATGCAAGATCCTTCACTGTGTCTTGTATTTGTAGATTTTTTGTATTTCTTCCTTCATTTTCACTGTTTTCACTGAAGGCTTAGCAGAGAGTACATTCTCACAGATAGAACGCTCGTATGACACCCTTGCTTTCCCTGCCTTACTCAATGGTTCAGTTCTGGCTTTCACGTAATCCGCCTAAAATCCAAGATTTCTTAATCAATTGGAGCATTTCAAGCACAAGTTTATAACTATTTCAGATCTTGAATCTATCTCAGGGCATGATTTAGGTAAATTAAATTCGCTGTATACTTAGTTAGATAAAGACAACTGATGTACTATGAAACAATCATATTATATCAAACTGTCACCTTGATTTTATGTCGAATCTTGCCTCGAATGACTTTTGCCTCGGAGCTATCCTTGTTGTACTTATTTTTCTTCTCTTCAATTTCCCTTGAAGCAGCTTTCTCTACTGACATACTTGCAGTTAATTCCTTCACCATGGGATCTGATAGCTGAAAGGCATAGTGAGTCATCAAATGACTGTTATCTAAACTGCGTTCAAAGAAGACACAATTTCATTACCTCTAACTGCATTCTCCTTTGTTCTAGTGTACTTGGCTTATTTACAACCTTCTCAGAGACCTTGTTGTTTGTACACTTGTCAGCACTTGCATCAAAGTTTCTGATAACTGCATCTTTCTTCTTCTGTGTACACGCAGACCTTTGAGGTGAAACCCTTATTTTTAAACAATGTTCAATCAAGCATGAGAAACAAAAAGATTCATGCAACAGAATGTATGCAATTTGGAATCTTCCCATTTCAATCACCATAATTGCCAAAGAGACTACAGGTACTTCCAAACAGACTATTCATTGCTTAAGCATAGTATCAAACTTGGAGCATCTGCACTGAGATGTAACACCCATATCGATATACATGACCAGTATATAAAGAGAACAAAGTTGATGATTTGAAGTTACTTCTTGGGGAAGGCATATTTTCCTATCTTCAAGCTCTGTGGACTTGCCCTTTCTCTCATATGTTTTGAACATGATGGTGGATGTATTTTCTTCTGTTTTCTTGTTATGTTCAACAGCACGTGGAACAGGCATCTGTGGCATACTGGTTTCTGCCTGTTCATCATTTAAATAAAATGAGGCTGCTAAAACAACTGTGGAAAAATTCGACTAGTAATGGTTATAAACTTAGATAGTGATGACGCATTTCAATCATGATCAATTCAAATATTATTTGCAACATATTGATTAAATGCTTGAGACTATTACTTGCTCACTCTTTGCTAAGTAACTTTCCATCAAAGGCTTCAGAAGATCATGTAATCTTGGTGGAAGTTCCTCAGTTTCTGATTGGAGGCTGTTTCCATTATCGTCCTTCTTCAAGCGTTGTATCAAAATATCAAGATGATCAGTCTTTTCTCTCAAAGCAACAGTGCATTGTTTAGACCACTTCTCATCATCTCGAGCCAGTTGGCACTGAAGAATCAATATATCTTCTTCAAGTTTTACAATATCTTCATCTGCTTTGTCAATCCATATCTTCAGCACTTGCATACAAGATTTCTCATTCAAAACATCTTCCTCCAGCATATCTTCAGCAACAAAATAGAAGCAAACGAATGTAGTAGTTCAAAGTGAAGAGTAATAACCAGAGGTTTTAAACTGTGACTTACCACGCCCATGAAAAGGCAAAAAGTCGCTCATCCAATCATCTCGAGTATGGTATCCGGTCTTGGATGCAACTTCAGAGAAAATTCATCAAATAAATGGCAATCATAGCATCCAAAACAAAGCTCACACCGAATCAAAGGCGAAAACAAAGCAGATAACAACTTGAATAGTTGATTTTAGATCAGTTTATCCAACGAACAGCTTCGATCTGTAGTGTCACTGAGGATGCTTACAGGATGTTACATCGTCTAATGAGTCTGGAAGAGATAAATCCATGGCTACAAAACCTTGAATCTGAATGAAAACAAACGAATAACAACTGAACGGTACGGTCGAATAGCAGATGAATCAGAGATCCAATTGAAGAGTCACGCATTTCACTACCAGAATGTGTAGCAAGCATCCTATAAAATACTCCACACATAATCACCAGTGCTGAGAAAATGAACGAGTTCCTATATCATCAAAATTTCAACGGTTCTGACGGAAATTTTCCACGCTCATAAACTGAAAAGGGCACACAATCATCGCGCGAACAAACTCCAGGGAAAATCGCTCATGCAGGTAGAAACAGGCAGTAAAAGCACGAAATCGAAGGCAGAATGCAAAATTTACACAAGCAACAAAATGCGACTGAAAATTAGCTATTATCTCCATACAATCGAAATGCATCGCAGCAGCAACTTACAGTCGGTGGTGCACATGAAGATGAAGTCTCCAATGGAAGAGAGAGAGGTGATGTTGTCAATGTCACTTGCAGTAGCTTTACAACTTTGAACTGCAAATTTGCAGTTTGAAAACTGAAATCTTAGTAAAATTTTCCCCAATTCTTTATTTTACCACTTTACTCCATTCTTCATTTCCATTTCACGTCCCAAACATTTTTACGTCTCTAAAATGGGCAATACACTATTTACAATTTTTTATTTGTCAGTATTTTTAAGAGGCTAACTTATTATTCCCTTCCACCATTATTTCAATCGTATTTTATTCTAGACCAGACGATATTATTAGAATAATTTCCTTTATGATAACATAAATAATTTCCTTTTTCTTTTACTTTTCTTTTATCTCTTTTTACTTTTTCTTTTAGTATCTCTTGTGAATAAATGGGGTAATTACAGGTTTTATATAAAATATTTTACATTTGTTTTAATTTAGTACAAAAAGTATTAAGTTTACATATTTCATACAAAAAGTTTACTTAGGGTTCCAAAATAATACATTCTGTTATGTCCCTACTAACACCGTTACTTCCAATTACATCATACATACAAAAGTTTCATCAATGTTTCAAATTTGTACAAAAAGTTTAAATTAAAACTTTACATTAATTATTTCAAACACAGTTATTTTTATTACTCACAAAAATGAAAAACACAGAGAAAAAAAATCACCACTTTTCACCATCAAATTAGCGAATTGCATTTTATTGTCGAAACTTTCTCATGTAACAATGGAGAATACAACTAAAAATATATTGAATCTTTTTTGTAAAAAATAAATATTAACTTATTGAGTGTTTGAAGCTCAAATTAGCCATTTTGTAAAGATGAAATATGGGCTTATTTTATTTTGTGTTCTATAAAAAAATACAATAAAAAATAGAGTATATTGAGAGACGAATTTTTTTTAAACCACGATCAATTGCTGGAAGAATTGATATTGACTGTTATTTTTTTAGAGTGATTAATTGTATTAAATCTCTAATTATTCTTTTATTATGTTGATAAGTTGGACAAATTGTAAACTAACTAACAGTGTTTAAAATATTTAACGGAATGTATTAATTTAAAACACTAATGTAACTTTTTGTATAAAATATGTAAACTTAATACTATTTGTACTAAATTAAAACAAAGGTAAAACATTTTGTATGAAACATGTAATTACCCCATAAATGGGCATAGGTCTATCTTTTTCAAACTACGTAAATTGTTTAATCTTTCAATTTTTCATAATTGGGACATCCTTTTACTAAGAGTGTATTTTAAAATATACAAAAACAAAAAAGCCCATTAATATTTAATTATATTTTAGCATTTTAATCATTATACACAATATTAAGAAATAAAAAATTTATCATATATGTTTTTTTTCAAATAGATAGTAAAGGTTCCGTCTCGTCCCAACAGAACGAGTTGGTAGAGGGGCGCGTTACAACACCCCTCCCCCCTCTACGGCGTATGTCTCGCTGGTTGGGAAAAAAAGAAATGTAAAAAGAAGTAAAATAGTGAGATCTTTAATAATTAAATTAATAAATGATGGAATACGAGTACTAGTATTTCTTAAGGATTAGAAATAGATCACTCACCCCTTAAAAAGTCTTATAGGGGGTGGGTATCCATACTTATATAGAATAGCTAAGATCATCACCAAGTCGATGTGGGACAAGATTTAATGTTTTAACATGCCCCCTCACGTGTGGGCCGGAATGACACATCGGACTTCCATTACATGGGTAGGCAAGAGAAGAGATAAAGAGATAAAATTCATCATCAACTTGGGCCCGCTCTGATATCATATTAGAAATGAGACATTCACCCCTTGGAGCATCACAATAGGGACGGATGTCCCGACGGACATCCTAAAACACCTCCTGCTATGTCATAAGGACATCCCACAGCACTGCCACGTCATAAGGACATCTCACTCCACAATAGCGGACATCCCAATAATCAAAATTCACAAATTCACAAATATGCAATTTTATGGAATTAAAATTTCAACACGAATACGAGAAAAAATCAACATTTTATTTTTAAAAAAAACATACATAATTAAATTAAAAAATACATAGTTCAAAAAAAAATACATAGTTCAAATTTAAAAAACATCCCAAAGCTTCGATACACGCGGCCCCCACCTCACTCCTTGTCGTCCCCTTGGCCAGACCCAACCCGCGCTTCATACTGTCGATGACCCCCTTCAACATCTCCTTGTATAAGGGGTCAGTCGTCTCCCGCCACTTTTCTATGGTGTCGAGTAAAGTATGATTGTGCTGCATGCGCATGAGGTGGGTGAGTTGGGCATTGTCCTGACTAGGAGCTGCCGATTGGACCTCGTGGGACCCGCGGGCGACGGCGGCAGGAGAACGATGGAGGGGTCGGGATCTCTACGGCGGCTTTGGGGAGGTCGTGGGAACCGGCACTGCTGCTGTACTCGCCGGAGGCGTTGAGCTTCGTCCGCTTCGGCCAGCAGCTTCAACACCCGCACGAAACTTGGCGAAATCCTGCAGCACAAGATAGACATCCCAATATTTGAAGATGTTGAACTTCTTCTTCTTCTTGTCGATGAACTGCTGCATGGACAAACTCTTCACATCCTCCATGGACATGCCGCTGGTTGTCGTACGGACGTTGTTTTCGTAGATGCCGGAAAATCGGGTGAGCGATCTCCCCAGCCGCTCCCACTGTTTCCGGCATTGCTCTTGTAACACCCCTTAACCGGTAGGTAAACCCACCGAATAAGTGATGTCACGTTTCAGTATCGAAAACCCGTGCTGAAATTTTCCTTTTTTTCTTTTTAGCTTAAAAGCACAATTAAAAACTTAACATTTATCCAACGGAAGATTAAAGATTAAACTATTACACAACATGCCACAACTACTAAACCAAGTTGACCACCAGTGACTCACCAAAGATGCAAAGCTGCGCAACACCACTGACATAAGATCAACTCCAACCTGTAGGGGGGGAAAGATGGGGAGTGAGCTCGAAAGCCCAGTAGGAATATCCAAACTACAGAATCCGACCTCTCAGCTAAGACAATAGTAACTACATTATTTCCTTTTTAATCTTTTGCTGGTTTTCATTTTAATTTCACAAATTTCCAAAAATTACTTACAATATCACTATATCAAACTTATATGTATTTTCATCATACAACCTTTTCATATATTCTTACTTATGTCTCTTCAGATATTTCACATATCGTCATATATTATTTCGTATCACATTTTTCTCCTTTTATCATTTATTTTCATATACTATTTTTCCGTGTTAATTACCCCGAGCGGGGACCGATCAACATAATATATCATTTCTTCCGTGTGAGGTCCGATCAACAATCATATCATATATCATATTTCACAAATCACATATCACATATCACAGATCCTTATTCCCACGTCATCAGATATTATTTTATCCATCAGATATTATTATTCACAAGTCATCAGATATTATTTTATCTTGTCTTATAAATATCACAGATCACAAATTACAGATCCTTTATTCAGAAGTCGTCAGATATTATTTTATCTTATCTTATTAAATATCACAGATCACATATTACAGATTCTTTATTCAGAAGTCATCAGATATTATTTCATCTTATCTTATTATATTATCACATATAACAGAACTTTATTCACCAGTCATCAGATATTATTTTATACGTAACAGATTACATATTCTTATTCAGAAGTCATCAGATATTATTTTATATTATCTTATCATATAACCCCTATATCTGCTTGGTTTCAGGTAGGGTACACGGACCAGATCAGAAACAGAATCAGATGCAGACACGGATTTTGTCCTCGAGAGGACTCCGCACAGACCACCCATGAGGGTGCAGATCAGACAGATCAGATAGGGGCCCATCAGATAACAGACGATCCTCGCTTCGGTTATCCAGAAGACGAGTGATCACATATAATGCAGCGCTGCTGTCCTATGGCATGCCAATTGTACCAAACACGTATGACCAAGCAAACGGGACGTTTTATTTCATATTCTTATTTCAAATCTCTTTTCTCTCTAATATTTAAAATAAAATTTGCAGCCATTTCATTCCTAGTTGATGAGTAAAAATCGGCACTTTCCAAATAAAGAGAAAGAATTGATTTAATTAATGTAAAAAGACCGAAATGCCCTTCTATCGAATTCTCTATACGAACATCGATTAAATTTTAATTTCTTGCACAATATTACTTATATTATACTTCTTTTGATCTCTAGATTCCATATAAATTATTTTCCAATGGAAATTCCTAATGTTTCTCGGCAAATTCGCCGAAAAACTCTAATCGGCGACTTTTCTAAAAAACGTACTAAAATTCATTAAAACTCAATTCTTTGCTCACATATATTTTCTAACACTTATTTAAGACTTGTATTTCAGTATTCCATGATTTATCGAATTATCAGAATTTATTTTGTTATTTATTTCGAATTATTCGCCGAAAACCCTAATTTCGACGATTTACAGCACCGGAAATTCACTTTTTCGTCTAAGGTGGGTTTTGGGGCATTACAGCTCTCCATCGTGAGGCTTCCCACCTGCCGGGCTGAATTTGATATAGTTATGGCTAATGCGCCACCACATCCTGTCGATAGTCTGGTTAGCCCCGATGTAGGGATCCTCGACTATACTCATCCAGGCCTTTGCCAGGGCGACGCAATCCGCCTCGCTCCAGACGGTCCTCTTTCCCTCGCCGACCTCCTCCTCCTCTCCCTTACCCCCCCCATTGATGAGGACACACGAGGACTCACAAATGTCCTTGCCCTTGCCCTTGCCTTTGTCCTTCTTCTTCGACTTCCCTACCGCCGGTGGTATCTCAGTGGGAGACTCATTGACCGGAGATATCCCCAACTCCTCCAAAGAGGAAGTCTCAATGCCGGTGAACTGAGTCTCAAGTGGAGTACTCCGGGAATCACTGGACAATAAATCCTTGTAGGGGCGATACACATTGTCCCCAGGTGATTGGGGGACCCCCACTCTGCCACCCCCGCAACAGCATCCATGCCCTGCATCATACCGGGCATCATTCCCCCCATCACGGGCATCATTTGGGGCACCATCCCTCCACTCCCCCCGGGCATTTGGGGCACCGTCCCTTCACTCCCCCCGGGCATTTGGGGCACCGTCCCTCCACTCCCCCCGGGCATTTGGGGCACCATCCAAGGGAACATATTATAGTACTCGCCCATCATCGCTGGCATTTGGGGCATCATCCCGGGCATCCTTGCAGTTCCACCAACATTTCCCCCACCTCCAATGGGGAACATCGGGGTTTGTGAATCACTCGTGGCGGGAGAATCACTGTCATGCTCCATTTATCTTTACAAGAAATGAAAGTAGAGAGAGAGAAACTCGTTAATACAAGCGGTGCGAATGAAATGAAGTTCAACGAGCCATATATATAGAGTTTTTTTAAAATAGAAAAAATGAGACGTCCGCCGGGACGTCCGTCGTGTCACCGCAATAGCGGACGTCACGACGGACGTCCGATCACACCCGCGGACGACCTCTCGTCCGCAAGGGACGTACGCGTCTGCCTCTTCCGCTGCAATAGCGGACGACTGCCGGAATGTCCGCTATTGCGGATGCTCTTAAAAGGCCTTATAAGGGGAAGAATTATCTATACCTATATAAATGAGCTAGGATCATCACCAAGTTGATGTGAGACAAAATTTAATAATTTTAGTATTAAGTACTAAGAAATAAGGTAAAAAAATGATATAAGGATCCATAGATAGTACAGTGATGTAATGAATTTGAAAGATAGTTGTGGATAACCTTACTTTGTCTATACTTATTAGGGGTACATTTATTCTTTTGTGAATAAAAGAGACAAAGAACCGTAAATAATTCATTTTGATTCTTTTTTATTCCTTTTCCCTTTCTAATCCTATTTCTTTTTTTCTTGCTCACATCATAGCCTATATTTCAAAAATCGAATTTAATACAAAATTTCAACCCCACTACGAGGCTGGTCGATCTCAATTGAACTTTACCTAAATCTGTCATTATGATTTAGCAATAAACAAAATTATTGAGCTCCCATCATCAATTTCATTGATGATCTTAGGCTACTTTTGGCATTATTTGTTTTAAATTTTTATTGGACTGGTCTCGAAAAGAAAGATAAAGTTATTGGACTTATATACCACAGTTGGGCCTTTCACGGCCATATATAACTGAGTAAAGGAAAATTGGGCCTTTCTGTATATTAAAATTCCAACAAAAATAAAATTCGATTTGAACATCAGGTGTACATTCAAATTCTTCGAAACGGGAAAGTGAATCCTGCTAAAAACCTCAACGTTGCAGATCTAAGCTTGTTGGTGCGTGTGTGGATCGTGAAAGCATTTATCCGAAAGGTATTTCATCAGAGGTGTGTGATTAATTTCACGCCATTTTTCCAGATTATAGTTTGATTTTTGCTATCGAAAAATTTGGTTGTGAGGATTAACATTTTCAATTTCCTTGTGAATTTGTTACATCAGATGCAATTTTATGTTAATTATGTCATCATCCAGCTCACTGTTTTGCACAAGTGATGAATTGGACTTGGAATTGAGAAATTGTGTTGATAGGGTTTGATGGATTTTTTTTATCTGGTGTGGATTTCAGATGGAAGCTCTTTACTCGAAGCTATACGACAAATACACCAAACTGAAGGTCTTTCTGATTCCGCTCGTTTAACAAAAAAATATGTATATCCGTACTGAAACTAATGTTCTGATGCAGAAGGAAAAAGAGTACCAGTTTGACGAACTGAATTACGAGCAAGAAGTGAAATTCTTGAAGTATGAAGCTGGTATGGGAAAATATATGCATCTCCCCCTTGTTTTGAGCTTATTGTGCCAGTTAGCGTTAATTGCTTGCAACTTGTTAGTTAGTTCCCAGTGTTTTCTTGCCACTTGAAACAAGGAACTCTTGAACATTGCAATTTGTAGCCTTTTATAAGTAATTAATTTGGTTGGATTGACTTTTGCCGTTAAAGAATGGTGAGGAGTACCAGTTTTAACTGTTGCTGTTATGAGATTATTATTTTGTACTTCTATTTGGATTAGTGAAGCATGTTTAACCAAATTGAATTAAACTCTTGATATATCTGTCAATGCAGCTGCTGATGAAATGATCCAATACTTGAAAAGTGAGAATGAAAAGCTCCATGAACAACACATTCACTTCCAAAAGTTGTTAGCAGAAGAGAACCAAAAGAGTGAGAAAAAAATTCCTTCACCTACTTTAGATATCACATTTTTACTATTATCAACTTGCACTTCTCCATTGCCCAACATGGGAAAATGAAGGGGAATATCTGCACAGAAAGTCCACTGGCCATTCTGTGTGGTTATCATTTCACATGCCGTAGTAAATTTCCTTTTAATTGCTGGTACAAGAAGTGAAAGTTCTCCATTTGGAGCCAAAAACTATGTATACAAGGTTTGTTTTGCAATAGACGTGGTCTACATATATGCACACAAATTACTAAGGAGTGAATCATGTTTCTTGAACTCTAACCCGGCTTCTTTAATGAACTAACCTGCACGACTTTAATGATTGAGGGTTGGACTTCTGAATTATGCTTCCTGCTTACAACAGGAATTCTCTAGTTATAGCTCTCCCTTTTACGCATAATTTTAACAGAGTGGTCAAATTTCCATACTTTCAAACATTGAGTGTTCAAAGTCCTCTAATATCTTCCTAAACATTTTTAGATAAGGAACTCTGTGAAGAAATTTCAAGGCTCCAAGAGAAAGAATGTTCAAGCTACACTATGGCCAAGGAAAGTGGACAGGAAAATTCACACAATACCCCTGGTGAACAATCGCAAGGAACATCTCCTGCAAAATCATCAAAAAAACGTAAATATGTTCATATTAGTGAGCATGCAGCTGCTCCATATGTTGATGTTGAAGTCGACCATCCATCAGGTCAACTTGTTCCTAGGGACAAAAGCAGCGGTGTCCCAAGCATCGTCCAGCAGGTAGCTAAATTATACACATTCAGGTTAAAATGTATTCTTCACTTTTGCCTGACATTTGATAATTTATGATTCAGCCTGCCTGCTGTCTAAGAACGACCAACAGTTCAGGTATATCCTTAAAGGAATCACGTCACTTCATTTTGCTACAGGCCATGAGCTTAACACTCTGACTTGCTACTGGTGATGCTGCAGATACAAGCTCATTCAACTGCATGTTTCAATATCTTGTTGAGTATGTAGTTGGCCTCAAAGTTTCCCCTGTCACTAAAAGTAATGAAGTGTCCATTTTGGCGCGTCATCAGTCAAGTGGTAATATTATTTTCTTTCTGAGACTTGGTTGGGTTGTTTTGGTTTTATGACATGCTCCTTTTCTCTGTATCTGCTTAATGGCCTTTGATGTTTCTTAGTTCACTTTTATTAGTTTTTTATCCTTAAAACCGAAATTTGTCATGAGTTGTAAATGTGGATATTTCCATTAATGGTGTTGCTGGAATAGTGTATGCTGCTTATCAGGAACGAACTGCTGTTGAATTTATATTGTTTGTTGCAGGCTACTCATTCAGCTTGACATGGATAACAAAGGCAGATGGAGAAGTCGAGCTGCTATACCGCGTTTTGTCCCTGGGGACTTTCGAGAGGGTTGCCCCAGAATGGATGAAGGAAACGCTCATGTTCAGCTCCAGCATGTGCAGTATCTTTTTTCAGAGGGTTTCTCGTGTTATCAATACTTAACACTTTTACCTCTTCTACCTTGCTTCTTGTTCAGATTGCTGCAACTTATATAGATCAAGATCAACAATGTATTCATTTCAATGCTTTGGCCTTTGGAGGAGTAAATCACAAGAGAATGCAACTTTAATGAAACATCAACTCTCCAAAATCTCATTTCATAAATCATATACTACTCTGTGAGTCCAGTTATGTCTAATTTGTTGGGATGAAGATGTAGATTTCATACTAATTCAATAAAATCGTATAAATCTTATGTGAGCAAGAAAGAAAAGCGGCATCTGCATGAATTAAGAAATAGTAGAAAATTCTCCACAATTTCTTGTAACCGTAAAATGACAAACTTAACTGGATGTGCAAATTTTCTAATCCGACCTAACCTATCTATTTTCGGCTAGATTGAAACCAATGTATCATGTCGGATTATCTACGTGGACACACAAGACTTCTATAGCACCCAAAACGATGTCATTTTGGTCCAACTCAAGCGCGGAGCCACTTGAGGAGGCTAGGGTGTAAATGCCCCCTCAGAATATTTTTCTGGGAGTACTATTTTCTTCTTCATTTTTTACAAAATTTCAATTTCCTTCATAAATGCTCTCCCTCAAATTCTAAAAATTTCTTTTTATATATTTTGCCCTTTGAATTGAATTCTTGGCTCCGCCCTTGTTCCAACTCATCATTTAAATGACAAAATGACTTCACTACTATGGAACGTACCAAAATGACAAAATGACTTCACTGCTATGGAACTGAGGGGATAGTATATTAAAATGAAAAACAAATTAGACATTTAATAGATCTACGAGACAAGTTTATTTACTACTACTACAATTTTTTTTAATAAAAGCGGCAAAGGCCGGTAACAAGACAAACTAACGAGGATATGAAACACCTAACCTACCATGTAGCAACCAACCACTGAGATCTAAAGGTTGCTTCTCAAGAACATGAACTCCTTTCTCTTCTCAAGAACATGAACTCCTTTCTTGAAAACTATAAGCAAAATGTGACAAAAAAATCGGCAGAATAATTCCCTTCTCTATGCACATGGTGAATCATTACTGCAACAAACTCTTGGAATAACCCACAAACCTTATGCACTATGAAGCGACAATTAATAGACACTTCATTCCGTCCCATTATCATAGAGATTCCGACAAGTCTATCACTCTCCACCTCTAACTTCCAATATCCCGACTCCTTGGCTAGCTTGAGCCATAAAATATGCACCATATTCTGTAGCTAGAATGGAATTACTTCCAATATTAGCTACAAAATCAGCTCTCCAATTCCCCAAGGCATCAAGAGATAAACCTCCCACCCAAACGCATGATTTGAACTTTAGAGGTATCCTTGTTTATGTTTAGCTTGATAGACTATCCATCATATAATAATTAATTATTTCACTCATATTTCATTCCTGCGTTAACTAATATTGTACATTCACTACAATTTTTTTTTAAACTTGTACTTAGGTTACAATTCCCACAAAAAAAATTTAGGAAAAGGATGATTAAATTATTATCGTTGCTAACAGGAGGAAATAAGTGACAGATGGGATGAGTAATTAATATTGCAAATATAAAGCATATTGAATTTAATAAATTTAGAGGCGCAACTACTACTACTACTACTCCTACTCCTATACTAGAGTTTTCATTTAAAACTTAAAAGTCCATTTTTGTATTTTGCGGTGTGAGTATAATATTTCATTTTATTTTAGAGAATTAAGACTCACATGCAATTAATTAACATTAGGCTAATTAAATTTTTGTCATCTGACGTGTGTCTCACACGCACAAACAGAAATTCCAAACCAAATGATCACACACACACACACACACACACATCTCATTCTGAATATAATTAATCCCGCAACTGCAGAACACGAAAATCTGTGAAATCAATCACCAGAAAACGTCGAATGCGAAATCAGAATCCAAATCGAAATAAACAATGCCATCTAAGAAGGACTGAGCCTGGTAATCCTTTGGTACTCGGTTTCCTCCTCCTCCCCAATTATGGCTTCTCCTTCCCGATCGGCGCCACCACGCTCTTTGGAATCGGGAGGCCTGGGCTACCTATACCTGTCGTCATTGCCACTGGTGTATGTACCTTGATCTCATGAGGATTTGAATTGAATTTCCTGTTTCTTTTGCTGAATCATACATCTGCATTTCATTTGTTCTTCTTCATAGGATTAGAATTGGAAAATCTAAATGTATTGTTTAGGATAATTAGTTTGTTTAGCATTTAGTTTTCTGCCTATATAAGCCATCTTCATTGTCACCAATTAATAAAAATCTAGTCATTAAAGATATTTCTCTCTCTTTTCTCTTCCCTCTCACATCGACGGTTTCTGTGGAATCTTCCTCCTCCTTCAATGAAGGTTTCTCCATCCTATTCGATTCTCAATATTTTACACATAGTGGCAACAATTGATTTCCCTTTTTTTTTTCCTCATTCCTTCACTTTGTTAGTACTAATATGGCTCTTCACACCAGATCTCTGATGATCTTGTTACTTTCTGTGTTGTTAGATTTATTAATGTTAGATGTTTGTTTACACTTTGACCTAAAATTGATCTAATATTTAACGAATTTTTTAGCTAGATTGCCATCACCTGTGTGGTATCTTTTGTTAAAATGATGCTCTCCCTTACTTCCCTCGTAGTTGAGTCATTTTCGGATTTTAGGAAGTTCCTTCATAGTTGAGTCAATAGTACTAATAATAAACACTTTTTCTCTCTTATTTACTCTCTCTTAATTTTGTCTATCTACCCTATTCAATTTCTACTCTATTTTGTCTACTTTTTTCTCTCTCTTACTTTTTTTTATCTATTTACTGAACATACTAAATATATATATTTTTAAACTTCGTACCGAAAAGTTTTGCTTCAACTATGAGGGAACGGATGGAGTACTCATTTAGGAGTCCCGGTTGTGTTAATCTGACAGTGGAATGTGAGTCTCATTTTATATATTAATCTGATAATAAAATATGAGTAAAATGAGTTAGTGGAATTTTAACCTAATTACCATATATAGTAAAAGTGAACCCAGACTCTAACCGTGATTTGACCTTTTGTTGTGCCCGGCATTACAAATCACAAATTCATTATGCAGTTCTCTCTACTTTCAGTAAATTTGCAGAAGTTGGCAACGTGGTCAAGCTACTACTTTCTTTTTGCTAGCGTGATCATCGCTGTTCTAGAGTGGGTTGATCTGTGGCTTCTGAAATCGCATTAGTTTGTCGTCTCTTTCTAGGGCGAGCCCAGCACTTGCCTTAACGCTCCAGGTACGCCTCCCTCGACCAGAATGTGCGTATGCATGACAGTTGTTGAATGTATTTGGTTTACTAGCATTTGCTTTTCCGTGTTGTGTGTGTTCTTGAAAGATAAGACAAGTTATGTGATAAACTTGGCTTAGTTAAAACCTATGGAACGCACATCGCTCTATGTCATATTTTGCCCCGTTCCAATCAGGTTTTAGGCAAGTACTTGAAAGGAGTTGTGGCTATTGTCATCTCAATCCTCATCTTCCAAAATCCAGTCACATTCATTGCTATTGCTGATTACACCATGAGGTGGTCATCGCCTATGGAGAGTCGAAGAGGAGACAAAAATGAGCCCTCGTCGTTCTATCCTACGTTCAGTAGGAATACAGAGGCTATTGTTGTAACTGCAGCGACTAGTGACTTAGACTTGTTGGGCAAAATCAGCTTTAGATATTTAGATATAGAGTTGATTTTATCTCAGTGCCACTTTGCATTATGTTTTTTTGCCCAGAATCAGACTCCATGCCGAGTTCAGATATGTAAGCTTATGTTTAGTAGCAAAATTTTGGATTTATAACACAACAAACATTAACATCAAATACAAAGCAGAAACTTGAATTATAAAAGTAAGAAATAGTTCAATTTCATCGTTAAGATTCAACAGCAGATCCTAAATCCGGGGATTCGTGCACTGTTGCTGCAAGTTTGTTGGCAGTCGGCACAATCCCAATTGAAACCAAAGGCAACGGACGATATCTCGCTTCAACACTCTCTTCGACCTAAGCATGACGAGCAAAACTCGGAAAATTTGCACTCATAATATGCAAACCAATGGAAACATGGTTTCAACTTTACAAATGTATTGTTTGATAATACTACGTAAAAATCCTGTTTCGTTCTTACCTAATTAAACCATTCAAGTCTGAGCTGGAAAAATATGGTGTTTAAGCGCGTTCTGGACCAGTTGGGAGCGCATCGTAGCCATCGTGCTGTGTAGCAGGCGCATCGTTCTTGACAGGAATGCACTTCAAGACTACAGCAATAGGCATGCCCACGGCACCCAGTGCAATGCTGAGTACCCACAGCTGCCAGTTCAATGGTATGGTGCTGGCAAACGTACCCAGGAACTCGACTATGATGACTTGGAAGACTACTGTGGCCATGATGATTCCTATGAATATCCAGTTTCCAATCAGCCCACGGAAGATGTTGATCTTCTCGATGTCGCGACTGTTAATTTCATTGAACACCTGGATGCATCCAAGAAAGATCGAATTCATAATCCGGCATTGTTTAACAATGTGAGGAAATAGATAAATAATTACCTGACAGAAGACGAAGGTGTTGAAGATGAAGGTATTCAGCACTTCAGTGGCATTAGAGCCCGTGAGCCCCAATATTTGTTTCCCAATGAAATTGAGGACAAGCAGAATAGCCAACTGATAGATGCTCTGTCCGAAGATATTCCTCCACATCGTCCTCGTTATGAAGCTTTCGTTTCTTCGTACAGGAGGCCTCTGCATCAGGCCATCGTGTGGTGGCTCAGTGGCCAGTGCAAGTGCACCTAGAGTGTCCATTATTAGGTTCACCCACAGCAGCTGGACAGCTGTGAGGGGAGCTGATCCTGATGGGACGACAAAAGAAAAGCAGTGTTGTGTTTCGGTTTCATGGAAAGCAAGTGCTCAAATTGAAATGCGGATGCGGAAAATGTTACCTGATGCACAAGCAGATATGAAGTTGATCATGAGAGCAACAATGTTAACAGTCAGCTGGAATTGAACGAATTTCTGAATATTTATGTACACTGAGCGTCCCCATTTCGCAACATTCACAATTGTTGAGAAATTGTCATCTAGCACAATCACATCAGCACTTTCTTTCGCAACCTGGTTAATATGTTTGATGAGTGATTAGATGTTATATCAATGAGCTTAAACATTTAACATGATTTCGCAATCGTTCAGCATCCAAATATCAAGAAAGCTTGCACGCTATTTACCATAAGAAAGTTTTGCATGCCTTTTTTAGTGTTCTAGGGTAAGAGCTTGAAAACAAATGCCTTAAAAAAAAGTGATGCATTTTTTTAAAGAAAAAAATATTGGAAACATGAATGCGTTGGACTGTATTCTGAGAGAATATATAGGAAAAGGATTCTTTTTGAGGGAAGGCTGTATATATAAATGCATGAAACTGTAGCAAACATCAGACCTCTGTTCCTGCGATGCCCATAGCAAGTCCAATGTCTGCCTCGTGCATAGCTGGAGCATCATTTGTCCCATCGCCAGTAACTGCAACAACCTCTCCTAGTTCATTTCTTGATGTCTTCACTAGAAGATGCTTATCTGTTGGTGAGGACCGCGCCATTACCTAACCACAAGATATTGGCACTTTAGATTATGATTTAAAAGATATTGTATATATTTATAGAATTAGTGAAAATGCAGAAAGATGGATACATTAGGAGTATTTGTTATCCACCTTTAGTTTTGGTATTAGTTCCTTCATCTGGTAGATACTCAGAGAGCGAAACTCTGGACCTTCTATAGCAAGATCATCGTCTTTAAGAATTCCACACTCACTAGCAATAGCTTTAGCTGTATTAATATTATCCCCAGTAACCATGCGTACAGCAATGCCAGCATCTAAACAGATTTTAACTGCTTCCCTCACACCAGGGCGAACTGGATCATTGATTCCCACAATTGCAATCAGCGTATAGTCACTATCAGGGATACTATTCACCGGAGAACCATCGTCAATATCCTTAAAAGCTAAGCAGAGAGTACGTAAAGCTTCATTGGCAAACCCATTGATGATACCCGAGATAGAACTTACTTGCTCTTCTGACAACTCGACAACCTCCCCATCAGCATTAATTACCCTGCTGCACGTTTTTAATATAATCTCCGAAGCACCTTTGCAGAAAGCTCGGGTCTTGCCATCTGGAAGTGACACAAGAACAGACATCTTTTTCTTTTCCGAATTAAAAGGTTCAACCTTCAATATCTTACAGACTTTGCGTTGCTCCTCAAAATCACCCAGAAGCAATCCATATTCTAGAATCGCCGACTCTGTTGGTGTACCCAGAATTGTCCTCTTTCCATCTTTATCATTGACAACCTCAGCTCCTGTATTGTTAAATATTCCTTGCAAGAGAACGGATAATACTTTTTCTGATATATAGCTATCTAATGCAGCCTTGTGTCCACTGGCATCAACCTCCTTTGATTTTCCAGAAAGCCATATTTTACTGACTACCATATGGTTAGTGGTTAACGTACCTGTTTTATCTGTACAAATGCACGTAGCAGAACCCATCGTTTCACAGGCTGACAAATGTCTCACTAGTGCCTTTTCCTTCATTAATTGCTTCATCGCGAAGGCAAGACTAAGTGTAACTGCAAGGGGCAATCCCTCAGGAACTGCAACAACAATAATGGTCACTGCTGTAGCGAAGTAGTTTAAAAGCAACAGCGCGTCACTAGAACCCCATTGGGTAATTTCGCTGTGAAGCCACTTCTCAATCAAAAACCTTACAGTCAAGACTAGGAAAGTCAGAACAGCAAAGCAAAGTCCAATTTTACCAATAATCGTAGCAACACCATTCAGCTTGACCTGCAGAGGTGTCTCATCATCACCACACTCACTTAGAGTTTCCATCAACTTTCCCCATTCTGTTCTCATTCCAACTGTAGTCACCAACATTTTACCAGACCCGTCTTGAACTTTAGTTCCTGCAAGAAGAAATGGCCTTTTTTCGTATATGTTTATTGGCACACTTTCACCAGTCAAACTTGACTGATCAATCAACAAGTTAAACCCGGATATGAAAATTCCATCTGCTGGAACCTGATCTCCGATGGACAGAATAACAATATCTCCAACAACCAAATCAAATATGGAGACTTTCTGCCGAACTCCATCCCTAGTGACATTGATAAAAATCTTCTTTTTCTCCTTATCCAACTCTTTGAACTGTAATGATTGCTTATAATCACTAATTGCAGTAACCATGACCACAAGAAGTATGCTAAGGATAATTCCCAAGCCATCATATATACCCTTTGGCCACCCTTCAGTAGCAAGCCCTACTCCGATAGACACCACAGCACAAACTATAAGTATAATAAGTGTCAAGTCATGTAAAGCTTCCCATACAAACACCCAAAAACCTTTAGAAGGTTTCTCAGTGTAGCGATTGACACCATATATATTTTGCCTTAAAGGCATGTCACTTGAGTTCACTCCTTTTTCTAGTGAAACATTCAATCTATCAGCAAGTCCATCAGTGCCTTTCAGTTTAGTTAAGGTCTTAATGTCGTAAGAAGCAACAAGAGACCCAAGTTTATCAGGGTTGATTTTAAACCCTGCAAGTCTAGCTTCTTCGTGAAGCCCATTTTGGATATCCTTTTCTATATCTTCTTCCGTTGGTTCATGGTGAGTTATTTTAATAGGTGCACCTACATTGACAAAAAAGACAAGTCAGAAAAATAAGAGCAGTATGTTAAAAAAAACAAATATTGAGCATTATAACTGACAAACCAAATGAGCAGAAGCATTACCGTTAAGAAACCTGAGGGCTGCTGTCAGAGTAATGAAAGAAATACGAATCTTTTCCTGGTATATAGTAATAAAGATTATTAGCAAAATCAGATACAAAATGGGTCATGATTGTAATTATAATAATGCAACATAGGAAACACATAAAAAGTGGAGTATGATAACCAGAAATCATTCAAGATACAACTACCATGATATAAGAGCAGTTACTAGAACCACTTTCGAGCCAATCAAGATTATAACTAGAAAAAGAGAGAGAATATCAGAACATAAAATTTGTCCATTCAAGGCTGGGTTGGTACATTTTAACCATTTGGAAAACACTGATGTATCTACCATTAACCTATACCAAATTAACCCCGAGTACATGTGCTTAGGTTCATATCAACTAAATGTCAGCCCCATACTTGATCCAAGACCAATCAGTTGATCGTTAATAAACTTGACCAAATGATATTCCGTAGACAAAGGGATATTTGTAATGTAAACATAAAAACGGCCTTGTATAATCCACGTGCTTTTCAATTTGTGTACAACTGTCTACGTTTTTGCATACGTAGGTAATATGCAGTTCAAATGAGAAAGACATACGAGCAGCCAAGCACAATACTTATAACGTTTATTTACTCAATAATCAAAGTTTGACTTATAGTATTTCCTATATTTTGCCAAAAGGAGCATAAAATCAACCCATCTACAATGGCCACATGGCCCCTCGGAGATAAAAGGGACCTCTGTTGGCTGGGTCAATTCTATTAAAGGACCTTTAGCTAAAGTAGTTTCCATAAACCGTCATAATTGAACAGACAAATTATCATTCCTGAAAGTCATCGCCCATTCAAGGCTGCCCCCCACCCCTCTCTCTGTTATGTGGTGAATAAATAAAAGCAACCGCAAAAATGCAGAAAAGCACAATTATTCTTCATACAATGGTCTTATTTTACAGAATTAATTATATCATATTGAGTTTGTTAACGGTTAGTTAGAATGAATGAAAACTACGTAACGATACACACAAAAAATATATTAGTACTACTCAAATATAAAAAGATTATTTACACAAGGAGCACCCAAAAAGAAAAACAGTGGATGGTTATTAAGATAATAGGGTGCATATTTTTTAAAGAGTATAGTACAGTATCATTTTTAGGAGTATATCACAGTATGCTTAAAAGTCCAAATCTCTTCTGACTGAAAGTTGAAAAATCAAAAGAACATTTTACCAACTTTAAATCGGAAATTAGATCTGATACATACACGTGTATCAAAATTCCAGTAACATCCATCACAGAGAGAGTCATCGGCGGACACACGGCCAAGGGAGGAAGGGCATATTTAAGTTCAAATGTTTATAGCTTCGCGATGCCCTTATTTATTCAACTTTATTAGTAATATTTCCTTCTTGGTATATTTTAAAAGAGTTGATCACTAATATTATTATTGGGTAGAGACTTTTTCTATAAAGTAGTGCTCCTTTAGTCCACAATTAATTGTCTTAAATTTTCTTTTTCACTCCTCCACAATTAATTGGCGAAAAATTTCTTTTTCACACTTCCACAATTAATTGTCTCATTACTCCCTCCGTTCTATAAAAATATACATTTTTTTTTCTTTTTAGTCCGTCCCACAAGAATATGCACTTTCTAATTTTGGAAACTTTTCTCTCTCTAATGAGGTGTGACCCATTCTCTTATAACAATACTTTAATTAATTTTCTTTATATCTCTCTCTTATTTTACCAATTGTACATTAAAACTTGTGCCCAACTAAAAATATAGGAGTATATTTTGTGGGACGAAAGGAGTACTTTTTATTACTGTTGATAATGATTTTCATGTTCCACTAGCCCATTCCATTAAATTTTTATTATAATAGAACTCACATTCCACTAAATTTATCCACCTATTTTTCACTATATTTCTTAAAATCTGAGTAGAGTAAAATGTGCCAATTAGTTGTGCACGGAGGGAGTTCTATAATATTTTTATGTTATTTATACTTAAATTTTACACATCACACTATACCAATTTCACTTTAAAACTCGTGTCGCAGCAAAAATCTCTATTTTAAAAGACGAAGACGAAGGGAGTGTATGTTAACTACAAAGTTTACTTTACAGCCCCTTCCACGAAATATTTCTGTCAAACCCTAAAATAATACACAACTCTACCAACTAATCCCTTACAAGTAGAAGCAAACAAAGAGACAAGTGCTTCGTTTTTTCCTTTTACGAAACACATCCAATAAATTAATAACAATTGTAACACCATTATCCTTCTCTAACAACCAAAAGAAACTCTAAACAAATCTCATTGCTTTTAAAACTTTACGAATCAATCGCTTTGGCAGCAAAAAAGCACCTCTTTCCGCAGATCCTCGGGAATCACAATTCTCATAATTTTTTCGAAAGTTCAAGCAAACAAACTAACACTTTTTACGCCTTCCGATCCAATTAGATTCGAAAATAGGCACGGAAATCAGAAATAAATAAAGTAGTGCGCTATACATACTAGTTCAAAATTAAACAAACACCTCAAAAACCGCATTGATTAAAACATCCAGCCAGATTCAGAACAACGGAGAAAGAGAAGGCGATGAATACACGTACACTGAGTTTTTTGAGCTGCTCCTTGGCTTCGGTTCGCTTCTCGAGATCGGCGGCGTAGCGGAACCTTCTGCGGCGATTCTTCACGATCGTTCCGACGGCCTGGCGCCACTTCTTCAGCGCGTCATCTGAGTGATCCTTGTGGTCCAAATCGAACTCCGGTGGGATGAAATTGTCCATGAGAGATTGGATTGCTCACCGCCGGATACGCCTCTAGGGTTCCGCCACGGTCAATAGGTATCCATACGCACACAATAGAGACGGAATAGTGGAGAGGTGAGAGAAGTAGTAAAAGAGAGAGTGATGAAAATGTAGATATGGCTTCGCCTGCTTTATTGGTGGAGACTAAGACACTCCGATAACCCCGCCCCTTTTTTGTCCACGGCCCCAATTTTATTGTCCACGGCTTCAAAAATTTGTTTCCGTCACTATGGTGGACACTTCCAATAGCCCCCAAATTTTATAATCAATTTTCATTTTAAAATGTTTTTAGTTTCAATCAAGTATAATTAAAATCATCGCACTGTAAATAATTAGAAAACGAGGTAATTGAGACGGAATATTCATTGTATTGAAAATGGTAAAATTATACAACGAATATTTAAAATAAAACACAAATAAAAACTCCACCACCGTCTACTCGGTGTCGGAGTCGGCTTCCTCGTCTTCTTCTCCTCCTCCTCCCTCGCTGCTGCCTGCCGTGGTTGCCCCAGGAGCATCATCAGCCAACCCTAGACGACGCTCAATCTGAGTGATGAGCTTCTGGTATATATTCCTGATGTACGGGTCATCGGTGGCTAGGTATTTGCTGCAGACGTCCTGCAGTTGTTGCATCAACTGTACATCTAGGTTCTCCCTCAAGACCTCGTGAGGACCAGGAACCATGGGCTGTGGGATTGGGGCGGGCTGCGGGATGCGCGATCCAGACGCAGCCGACGATAGGCGGGAGGCACTTCTAGCCCCTCTGGCGCTGCGGATAGAGGCCTGTTGTCCCGGGGCCGTCTTCGCCTAGTGTGTGTAGCGGCGGGCACTTCGACTTGCTCGTCGTTCTGCTCGAACGAGTGCGAGCAGCTTCCACTGCTGTAGTCCCCGACAAGGTTGTGTCTTGTACGCTTCGGCCCGGGAGATCCAGTGACCTCTTGCGCGCAGATGTCCTTGAATTTCGGACAATCCGCGAGAAGTAGATACTCCTCCCACATTGTAAACTTCGGCCAGCCCTCCGTGTTGTATTGGCCCATCGACAGGGCCTTCACGTCTGCTTCGCTTCGGCCACTCTCAGCGTGGAGAAGGTTGTTCTGATATATGCTCGCGAACCGCTTGGTATTCGGCAGAATCCTAGACCACTTTTTGCGGATCTGTTCTGGGTCGCGCTCTCGGGTGTCGGCAGGTTTGAACTCGTTGTATGCCATCAGGACGCGCCTCCAAAAGCTCCCCTCGGTCTGATCGGTGCCCACTATGGGGTCCGATGTGATGGCATCCCACACCCTCGCCACGACAATGGACTCCGCTTTGGTGTACAGTTTGCCCCGATTGGAGCCCTCGCCACCGCCACTGCCGACGCCGCTGCCCGAGCCACCGCCACCGCCGCCACCCCCGACACTACTTTGGTCGGAACGGGCGTTTCCATCCTGCTGCAGGGGTATCCGGGACGCCGGAACTGAGCAGACCCATCATGGTATCCAGTGCGTCTTGATCTGCTTCGGTGTAAGGAGATAGGAAAGGGGACTCCGGACGAGGCTGGTTAAGCGCGTCGAGGTTGGGTCTGTAATCTCCAAACGCCGAGCGACTTAGATTCCGCTGAAAAGGTTGGGGTGTTGGAGAAGACATCCATGACTGAGATGGAGGAAGGTTTGGACTCGATGCCCACGACGGAGGAGATTGACTCCAAATCCACGGCTGGGACGGAGACCCGCCATATCCCGAGGGCTGGGAAGGATAGCCTCCATATCCCGACGGCTGTGAAGGATAGCCGCCCGACGGCTGTGAAGGATTGCCGCCATAGCCCGATTACTGCGAGCCGGGTGATTCGTCGTCTCCACAGTGCATTTTTAGAGAGTGAAAGTGTAGATAGTGAATGAAAGGAGAGTGTGTGAAAATGGTGAAAAAATGGGTGGTGGAGGAGTGGTATTTATAGAGTTAATTTAAAATAAAAATAAAAAATTCTAGCGGCGCCGGCGCGCCTATAGGCGCGGCGAAAGGCCGACCGGCGTGTCCTCGCCCCGGTTTCGCCGCATGATCATCCGCCTCCTTTTTTCGTCTGCCCCAAGGCGGACGTCGCCTGCACTATAAGGCGCCCCGGGATCGCCCCCGCCAGGGCTAGGCGCGGCGGTCCCATAGTGGATACCCTAAGAGCATCCCCATCCTCTTGCCAACGAGCACGGACGTGGGCCCGGACCCACTTTTACTCCCACTCTTAGGCAAGAGCACAATACCCACATCCTTGCTTTTCCGCAAGGACAAGCTCAAGGTCCCACCATTCTATTATTCAATTTAAATAAAAACATTTTCACAAAATTAAAATGCATTAAAAATATCCGGAATACTATTTCAAATTACAAAAAAATAAAAAATTACATAATTAAAATCCTAAAAATTAAAAAGTACATAATTAAAATCCTAAAAATTAAAAATTACATAATTAAATTCATAAACTAAAAAAAACCCACTACTCATGGCCGAATTTCGCCCAAATGTGTTTGATTAGGTCTTCTTGTAGCTCAATGTGGGCTCGGATATCGCGCATTGTGTTCCTTGTTTCGATCCTCTCACCCACCGTCGTATGCACACTTCGGCGTGGGGGAGACCTCGTAGTTGAGCTTCCGACTTCATCCTCGTCGTAAAAGCTAGTCGTCATCGGTCCTTCGTCAGCTATAATCATGTTGTGCAAGATAATACACGTGTACATGATGTCGGCGATATTTTTCACGTACCACAGCCGATACGGAGCCTTCACAATGTTGAATCGGGCTTGAAGGACCTCAAAAGCACTTTCGACGTCTTTCCGAGCGCACTCTTGACGCTGCGCAAAAAAGAACCCGTCTCGGGTCTTGCGGGTTGCTGAGCGTCTTCACGAAAGTCGACCACCTTGTGTAGATACTATCGGCTAGATAGTAACCCATGTGGTATGCATTTCCGTTGACGGTGAAGTCTATCGCCGGTGCTACACCATCCAAAACATCATTGAAGAGTGATGAAGAATAGAGTACGTTCAAGTCGTTGTTGGATCCGGCAATACCAAAATATGCATGTCAAATCCATAGGCGGTAGTCGGCGACCGCTTCAAGGATAAGTGTTGGGCCGCCGCCTTTGTGGCGCTTAAGTGTTGCCCCCTCCAAGCAGTCGGGCAATTCTTCCACGTCCAATGCATGCAGTCAATGCTGCCACGCATACCGGGAAAACCATGGACTGTTTCGTGAAGACGAAGCAACCGTTGGCAATCATCGGTGGTGGGTGCCCGAAGGAATTCCTCACCGATAGCTGAACGAACGCCGTCGCAAAAGTTTTTAAGGCAAAGGATTTCAGTTGACTCACCGACATGCAAATACTCGTCGAAGAGGTCAGCCGTTTGCCCAGTAGCAAGTTGTCGGATGACACACGTACACTTCTGCAACACCGAGAGACTTTGCCGACCGGCGGCGTCTGTACTTGTTTGAAAGTATTCAACACGAGCAGATAATGTGTTGACAATACGCATAAACAAGCGTTTGACATGCGAAAACAGCGCCGAAAGTAATCTTCCGGAAACCGCGGCTGGTCGGAAAAATAGTCAGCAACGAGCCTTTCGTTGGCTCCCTCCCGGTCACGATGGATGTAGCGGCGAGTTGATCTAGTTGGTCGAGGAGGAGGAGCGGGGGTATTCGTGGTGACATAGGCTTCATAGGCGGCACGATATTGTTCATAGTATTCTTGTTCTTCGCGCTCCGCTTCCGCAATGAGATTGGTGAAATCCATTTGAGAGGGTTTGAGTGAGAGAGGAAGATGTAGATAAGTTGTATGGAAAAATTTGAATGAGAGATGAATGGGAGATGATTTGATGTGAAAAATGGATGATAAATGTGTGTATTTATAGATGATTTTGGGAATTAAAAAATCAAAAAAATTGCAGAAAAATGGTAAAAAAAAGACCATATTTTTGGGAATCTGGATTTTTTTTTAATTTTTGGTGTTATTTTTTATTTAAAAAAAATGAATTTCCAACGAAAATGTCGTTGGCCAATCAGAACGCGCCACGTCAGCTGCTCGCTGGCACGGACGTGCTCGATGCATCGAGCAGCGCCGCGCTAGCGGCAAGCAAGCGGTGCCGCGCCGTTAGCACGGACGGACGCCTTCAACCGCTGCGGATGTTCTAAATCTGTAATATTTAATTCTGTGTATTGCCTTTCATCAACAAACGAATTGTATAGACATAGTTTATCTTAGGATTTTCAATATTTCTGTAAATTAGGGATTTACAAGCTATAGGGTGGTTTAAAATTTGGTCAAAATCGCAAATCAAACCTCAATAATCGTTGTTGAAGAAAGTGAGATACAAGTCTTGCCGAGCGAAAATTACAAGGAAAAGAAAACAATGAAAATTACACGTTAAACAACTGAACAATTACACGGAAATATGTTGTGGAAAGCGGTAAGCCGAGTCGAGGAGTCCTCTTTCCGCAAGACGAGATACGCCCCGGTAGTGCTCTCGGTTTGACGTGTCGTCCCCAAAGATAAAATGGCTTCGTCTCTGGAGTAGCAGCACCGCTAGCAACAGAACTCCGGCGAATGGGAGTGAGGCGGGGGCAGAGCTTCGACGGGAAGTTATGCAGAGAGGGAGTATGCAAAAAATGCTTGTGTTATGTTTTGTCTAGAATGCAGAGGATGCATGCCTATTTATAGGCCAAGTTCACCTGCAGGGCATTGATGGAGTCAACAGCCAATATGTGTGCCATGATGGCTTGACTGTAACCACCGGGGGTTATTGACTGGATACACCATGGACCCGTCGGAGTCCATCGGGGACCTTTTGTCTCCCGTTATGGGTCGAGGTCCAGCGGGGACCTTTGGTCTCCCGTTATGCGTCGGGGTCCAGCGGGGACCTTTTATCTCCCGTTGTGCGTCGGGGTCCAACGGGACCATGACGTGAACCAGGACCCGTCGAGGATAGCTTGGAGTTTGGGGTGGTCTAAAAAGAACAAGCGGGGCTCAAACCACGCTCAACGACCAGCTCCAAAGAACAGCCCAAAGACCAATTGCCAAGATCCAAGATCCCAGGCACCAGGCGCGGGTCGCGGGCGGGCGGCGGCGGCGCGCGCGTGTGCGCGCGTGTGGGCTCTGTCACCCGTCTTATTCCACAATAATTATCACACATGATAATTCATCTGATTAAATACTTCATCAAAGAAGTCTATCATCCCCGATGTGGGATAATTAGCACTTAGTTAATTAATCCATTAGTCTTTTCACATAGCTCATTTCTAGCTTTATTGTGACCAACTTTAATATATTATTTCTCACTCACCGGGAATCGGATTTGAGAAAATGAATATACTACGGTCATCTACTCGGAACGTAGATCGACGTTATTGCATTTAATTTCACAAAATTAAATGTCTTGTAACATTTATTATTAGTCAAAAATCATTTGACCAAGCACGATTCCAACAATCGTAGTGTAAGATTTGGTGTGATTTCAAAAATAAGATTTGATTTAATATATCTTGGTCCATGAAAAAAAAATAATCTTTTTTTTTATTTGGTGTATCCATTAAAATTAATTTTGTTTTTATAATATGATTAACCATTTTTTTTACTTTTTTACTATTTTGTTCAAATTGTTTTTATTTCTATTTTATTTTAATAATTATGTATTAGAATTTATGATTTATTTTATTCAACAATATAAATAGAAATGAATGAATGTATAACTAATTTAAAACGACCTTCTAAGATGCCTGAAACGATGATATGATTTCAAAAATATGACTTGATTTAATATATCTTTGGTGTATCCATTAAAAGGGTCCTCTTGTATTGTTTATAGCATCATAATCTAAAATCAAGACGAAATATCCACTCTTAGATTTTAAAAGAGTGAATGAGGTTAAAACTTATATATTTCAATAAATAGTAGATAAAATATCAATGGGTAAGATCGTCATTCTATTATCATGTCATAATTTTCGTTTTTTTATATCAACATAGTTTATTACAAATATCAACACAATGACATGAATATTTCAACACAAGTACACGAAAATATCAACAAAATTTTATTGAGATTTTACATGCATTATATTGAAATTTTTTGATGTATTTGTTGATAAAAAAATATTTTTATCAACATAAACGAAAAATGAAATAAAAATCATCAAATTTCAGTATCCGAATGTCGTCTGAACATATGCAATTGAGATCTCGTTAGAACCCTTATAAAATTACCTTTAATTTGATATATTTTTTGCAAAAAAATAATTTAAATCGACAGAGTTAGGTAAATTTAAAGTTTTAGGATAATTTTAATAAGAGATAATTGACCTTAATACCACTTAATTTTATGTAATAATTCACGATTTTCGGTAAGACCATCCAATTTTATCGATTCAAAACGTTCAACATGTCAGTGGTTTTCCAGAACTGCATTGGATCAGTCTGCCACCGATTCAGAGCTAAACTATCCGTTATAGTTCGATTTTTAAAACATCGGTTGTAACTTACATCATTTGCCATATGATATCCACCATATAAAAGTGTATGCATTTTTACCAAAACAATTATTCCATCCGTTCGCCGTTAGGAGGCCCATTTGAGTTTGACACGTATTTTAAGAAATGTAAAGAAAAGTGAATGAGTGGAATGAAACATATTTTTATATTTAGTGGAATGAAACATATTTTTATATTTAGTTTTATAATAGAATGTGAATGGAATGAGTTAGTGGAATGTGTAATTTACTTACCATTTATAGTAAAAGTGAACTGGGTCTCTTAATATCAGATGGACTAAAATGGTAAACCGGAGCTGCGGGAGTATATAACTCCTTTTTCATTTTTAAGTCACTGTCAAACTTTATTTAATCAACTTTTGCCATGCAATAGTGAATATTAAAAGAAACTATTACATAAAAAGTTTCAAACATTTGTTTCTTATAAAAGTGCAATGATTTCTAAAAAAAGGTTAAAAGACCCGTCCCAACTTTATTTTAGTAACTTTTCTTAAATTGCTAATTTGCTAACTCATCAATGCAATATACTAAAAATGTCATCACGATGATACTGAAATGCCAATATAAACTTAAGTTAGATATTTTAATATATTATGTTTACATTGATATTTAAATATCAACACCGTTTATTAAAATGTCAATACAAATATATGTTTACATTTTAACGTGATCGTGTTGATATTTTTAATATATTACGTTATTGAGTTAGCAAGTTAGCAATTTAAGAAAAATTAGGATTTTAA
This sequence comes from Salvia splendens, assembly GCF_004379255.2. Classification (NCBI taxonomy): domain Eukaryota; kingdom Viridiplantae; phylum Streptophyta; class Magnoliopsida; order Lamiales; family Lamiaceae; genus Salvia; species Salvia splendens. The sequence goes on along the minus strand of NC_056041.1, from coordinate 21,646,263 downwards.
CGCACACTATATATTTATTCCAAGTCGTGCCTCCCCCCTCATTTTTTCTTTCTTCGTGCTCTGAATGGGTTGCCAAATTGATTATATTTGTAATGGATCCCCACTATCTCTAAATCTTGCTTTCAAAATCTCTAAACTTTCTCATGATTTGATTTACTTTTTAGTTGATAACTTTTCGTATGAGAATGAGTCACCAATTTCTAAATCGTGGCTTGCGGGGTCAAAAAAAAAAGATTCAATAATATTTTTGCTTTTAATATTTCAAGGCAAAAAAAAGGAATCAATCTAACAGCATCTCCAGTAGGCGGATGTCCCACTCGGACATCCACTAGGACTTCCCAAAAACACCTCCTGCCACGTCACTAGGACTTCCCATCCCACTGCCACGTCACTAGGACATCCCCTTCACAATCCGCCCTTCCCATCGCCCTTCCCACTAGGACTTCCCGCAATAAAAAATCACAAATTCACAAATAAAGCACTTTACGTTTACGGAAATAAAATTTCAAACGAATACGAACGGGAAAAATTAACAACTTCATTTAAAAAAAAAATTAATATACCGAACGTCCGATCCACGCCACAATGGCGGACGTCCGCCCGCCCGTCGCCCGCACGTCCGAGGACATCCGACGTCCTTAGGGGACGTCCGTATCCGAGTTGAAACGTCACAATGGCGGACGTCCCGGTCGCCCGTCGCGGATGTCCGACCGAACGTCCGCCATTGGAGATGCTCTAAGTAGTACTTTCTTGTCTGTCTCAACTGATAATTTCTGAATAATAGAGGGGTCCAAACAAGAGAGGAGATTTAAACATATTTTGTTTTCAATTTTAAAGGTAAAAATATACTCCTCCGTCCGTAAAATGTTGTCCAGTTTTCCCATTTTAGTACGTTCGTGAAAAGTTGTCCACTTCGTTTTTTTTTCTATTTTTGGTAAATGATCCCCACTTTCCACTAACTCTTTACAGTTTACACTCACATTATATTATAAAACTAATATATAAATATGGGACCCTCGTTCCACTAACATTTTCCAATCACTTTTCTTTACGTCTCTTAAAACCCATGTCAACTCAAACTTGGACAATATTTCATGGAGGGAGTGAGTATTGCATTTGAGTTATTCAAAATAATAGTATAACTATCTAAAATGTTTGATATTTTCTTTACATGGTTTCGCGAATGAAAATTTTAAACGTTTATAATCAAAATATAAGAGCGGTTAAATAAACAAAAGAAATAAGTATCAAACTACTTAATTTCAAAAATTATTTGTAAAGAAAAAGAAAAAATGGTCTGGTTCCAACTCCACCAGTGTTGCCGTGGGGCCATCCAAACATGAAAACAATGGGACGTAACGAATCACTGCAGAAAATGGCAAAATGGGCCTTTTTTAATTAAATTACATAATTGACTTTCTTAAAATGGTTAGCTATTTTCTAACATTTAGACTTGACTTCTAAGTTCTAACTAAAGGAGTAATAGCAATGTGGAGCTAGTAAGGTTTTGCACTGTGGGCCTGTGGCATCATCCCTCGTGTTGCGACAATACCGTTGAACAAACACACGCGATGAAAATAAAAACTGATATAAAAAAAAGCAGAAGCTAAAAGAAAGTGGCAAAAAAATCCGAAGATCATCAGCCACGAGCACACATGATTCGTTTATCGTTCAAGTATTCATAAATGATTGATAATCCGTAGTTCCATACCAACATCTATGTTAGAAAGAGGGATATCATATCACGATGCTATCAATATTATCCAGTCCACATTTTGGATGAGTTGGGCAGCCTATCTCGCCCGACTCATCAAATATCAATGGACAGAAGAACAGTGAGTGATGTGTGGTAATTCTGGTGGCCACAATATGGCCCTACATTCTAGATGTTGGCCATGACTAGATTGAGATTTTTAAACTAGAGGAATGTGAGGTGTGAGCACTAAGCATGGGGTTTTGACTTGGCTTAGTAGTTAGAGGCATGATTGGTGCAAAATGACTCAAATTCAGAACCCGGTCTAAACGTTGTAGTGATGGACCAGATATAGTCAGTAGGGTGGTCCTAAGCTATGAGGGCAATGACTTTTTCGATCATTAGATTTCTAACAGTCTAGATGTATGCACACAAATTTTGGTCAAGCTAAGCAAAAAAGTATCCAAGATAGATGCAGATCATGATATATAGCATATTTCTACGAAGGAAGCAACAGAGTGATACAAAAGAGCAATATTTTCTAAGGAATGGTGAAAAGAGCATATATTCCTTACCCCGGTCTCTACGACTACCCCAATTTCATTGTCATGAATTTCTATATCTCTAAGCCTACCCCATATAGTGTTTCATTCCTTGACTTTACACTTTTTCTATGTAAGTCAACACTAATATGGAAAGGTTGACAAGATTTAGTTAATGAGATTTATGCACAACAATCAGAACTTATCCTCGATTCTGCCTAAAGCCATTTTTTTGGAATGGCCTCTAAGGGTACTTCCAGCAAGATCAGTGTTTGGTGAGAATTTAAAAGACTGCTGAAGTTGACAAGTGGAAAATAGAACGGGTCATTTTATAGAAAACTAACAAAACAATGTGCGAGTTAAATGAAGTTTTGGCAATAGCTTATATTACTTATGTTCTGTCCATCATCTCCTTTAGCTTTTGTAACCAGCCCGTGTATTGACCTTGCTCTTTCTTGTGTAGGTAGAGGAGGAGGTTGTTGGTGAAGTCCTCTTCAATCCCTCTGGCTGCTAGATACTGCTTCAGCTCATGTTGTAAAGCAGGGTCCAGATCACTGCAAAAGGACGTGACCGATAACTTAATCATGGAAAGAGAAATAAACTGGGTGGAGAATGGCAGGTAAAGCATTTGAACTATGTTTATTTGCACACACCCCGACCCTCAAAACAAGAAAAATATATTATTAAGAGTTATAATCAGATTTTCAAATGTAGACATGCATTATACAACCTCCATATAAAGAAAGTCATACTGAGAACACACACCTTCACTTAAGTAACATTCAGATATATCAACTGCTCGAACAGTAACAGAAAAATGGTACAGCAATTGTACCGACAGTCTACAATTTTGTGCTGAGTTCATAATGATATCAAAAGGACCGGGAAAACACGCGAGTAGAAATATTTCTACAGATTTTTGGATTTTAAAAGAGATTGTGAAAAGTTAGCTTAATTTTGTCAAGTCAAGTTAATACTATTGTTTGCTTGTTTTTGGAATCAAGATCTAGATAAATTATAAAACATGAAAAGTAGTCAGTAGAATCTGCCGTTGGGGCAAATCTAAGCTGAGAGCGGAACCCTGAAATATTAAGGACTTATTTGGTTTGATTTTCAGCATCCTGGAGGTATGCACAGTGTCTTAATGTGAGAATGTGTTTAATATATATTCTTAGTTGACAAATGATAGTTACGACTCTCAGTTTACCTCATACTCGTTATATTCCATTAGCCAAAAGTGATGTACGTATATATTAATATTGATGTTATAGGTTTGAAATAGAAACTATTTCTTCTCCTGTTAAGAAAGGGATCAATCAACCAACCACAGTTTTGGCACCTAAAAATGTTAAAAGGCCAAAAACGAGGCATGCAAAATAAGCCAACAACTGCTTACTGCTTAGTAATTTGAATATCATACAATGGCCATAAGAAAGCTATGTTAGCAACCAGTAGTGAAATACCAATGTTATCAATCTCGTATGGCGGCTTATGGCGGTTTGCCTAAAAACCGCCACAGGGATATGGCGTATTAGTATGGCGGTCAATAATTAAATAAATAAAATAATACTTATATATTTATATATAATTCAGAAATTAGAAAATAATTAAAATATAACATCTAAAACACATTAAACAATTAATAAAGTATAAAATACAACTCTAACCTCCATGTTTCTTGCATAATGCCCCATTCCTAAATACAATACACACGCAATGTTGTCAAATGTCGGATATGGCGGTGCTATGGCGTTTCCACCACTGAACGCCATGCCATAGCGCCATGGCGCCGCCATATCCGCTATTTGATAACATTGTGACATACATTTCAAATTTCGTTTATCTCAACACAAACAGATCACAGCTCAATTTAATAGGAAGGTACCTGAATAACGGCCCTCTATAAACTGATGAACTGAGAGACGACGATGGAATGTAGTGGGCGTTGTGAATGTGAAAATCAGGCTGAGTGCCTCCTCTATTGGACGCTACACAATCAAACTTCAAGATAGAGCTCAAACCGGGCTTTTTCACACATATTTTCAACAAAGCTTCTGCAGGGAACCTGCTATCTTCATGGAAAGTATCGCGGCCCAACAATGCCGAGATGGCCACTTCCTCCCCGGACGACGAACACTTTTTCCTCAGAATCACATCTTGGGACTTGGGAGAGTCCCACTCCACCACAAAATCACCAAATGAACCCATTTTTTCATTCTGCATAACATAGACCAAGTCAGGCCTCAAAAGGAAACTTGCAGATTGAAAACTTAACTGGAACAACAGTCATTACAAGCTCAAAATCACAGCATATGTAGACACATTAACCTACTATGAACTTAAATTCATCTAAATTTTGGCTAGGTTATCATTGTGCTTCGCCTATACAATCAGTCATCAACGATGATGAATTCAACCCTGGAATTGTTCGCCAAACTTTATGAATCAAATTATAAATATCAACTGGAACCCTAATTTACTCCCCAATCAAATTAAGCACGAAATGTAGAGCGAGAAACGAATCGTTCATAAAGTAAAAAATGCAAAATCGACCTGGAAGCGCATGGAGGAGAGTTCGTGGTTGAGCTCAGATTCCAAAATTCTCAGCAAATCCAAATCTTCAATAGATTTGTAAGCTCTGCGCAAAACATTAGTCACTCTCGCCATAGTTCTTACTTGTGTCTCTCTCGTTCTGATGTGGTTAAAACGCAACTTTTTGCAAATGAAACGCAGCGCTACAAATTTTCTTACCGATTCGGACACAGATCCTCTACAGTGGTAAAAACCACAGTACAAGCTGAGGTGGTCAAAACGCAGCTATTTGTATATTAAGAGCATCCACTATGGTAGCAACTGAACATCAAATAGCCCCCATCATCTGGACATGCAACTAAAATCCTCCTACCACATCATCTGGACATGCAACTGGACATCAAATAGCCCCCACATAGCCTATCCACATCACTAATAACAATTATATAAATTTAATTTACAATTGTAGCAACATACGAAATTTAATTTACGAGATAAATACAAGAAAATTGAATAATACTATTAAAATTTCAAAAAGTACAATAATTTTAAAAAAATACATTTAAAAAAATTACATAAATTTAAATAAAAACTAATGTCTTCCAATCCTCCAAGCCCACAACTCTTCAATTGATCTTGTACAGAAAGAAAGATAGAGAGAGTACTCGTTAAAACAAGTGGTGCGAATGAAAATGACGTCCAAAGCGCGTATATATAGTGTTTTCGAAAAAAAAAATTTAAATTCTGACGCCGGTCTGACGCCGATCCGGGGCCTACAATGGTGCCGTGAGGATCGGCGTTGGAACCGGCGTCACCACACGAATCGGCATGGGTACGCCGAAATTGACGCCGATTTTGCCGACGCCGGTCGCAATGGTTCGGCGTCAGAACCGGCGTCGGCGAAAAATCGGCGTCGCGGTTTTGACGCCTCCATTGCTGATGCTCTAAACGCATGAAACTGACTAAGAGCATCTCCATCCGTGCTCTTTGGCAAGAGCACGGTTGTGGGTCCGGACACACTTTTTTTACTTTTTTACTGCCGGCTCTTCCTCAAGAGCACAACACCCATATTCATGCTCTTCCGCAAGGATATGCTCAAGGGTCTCATCATTCTATTATTCAATTTAAATAAAAATATTTTTACAATATTAAAATGCATTAAAAATATCCGGAATACTATTACAAATTACAAAAAAATTAAAAATTACATAATTAAAATTCTAAAAATTAAAAATTAAATAATTAAAATCCTAAAAAATAAAAATACATAATTAAAATCTTAAAAAATATAAAATACATAATTAAAGGCTAAAAATATCCTCGTGGAAGACTGTTCCTCTGACCCTATCTCCAATGTTCTTTGGAGACCTCGTATCATTGCCAAATGTGAATCTAGTTGCTCGGGGGTCATATTTGACCTATCGGCCAAATTGAGTTGGGCCAAAAGGGTCCACAACGAGTTGGTGGAGGGTTGAGGTGGCACAAAGGGAGCGGGGGCGGATGGAGTCGCCTTCTTCCTTTCTTGCGGCCGGCGTTGGCAACTGCTCGGGCCAGCGTCGGGGATATCCAAGTTAGTTCCGGCAAGCTGGCTAGCCACCTCATCCTCGCCGGCGTCAGATAGGGATACCGACCTCGACCGTTTGCTGGAGGAGCTGGAGGATTATGATATGCCTCCCCTATACTTCGGATGCACACGCTGCCAAGCGCTGAGGTACTTGAACGGTTTGTAATTTAGGGATTGGTAGGTCGCCAAGGCGGCACTGATGATGTCGAGCTCGCTCCTGCCGCTCCCCGCCGACCGCTCTTCCTGGAGGTAATACCCCTGGAACTTTTAGATATCTTCGTTGGCTCTGAATATGACATTGAGCACCATACTCTCATTGCGCTCGATGGTTCCAGCCGGGCGGTTTTCATTGTACCGGCGAGAGACGCGCCACCAAAACCTATCACCGCTTTGGTTTGTGTCTATCTCTGGATCTTCGGAGATAATCAACTAGGCTTTGAATAATTGGTCCATCTCCGCCAGAGTGTACGGGGTGCAGACACTACGAGGAGTAGGAGTAGGAGTAGGAAGAGGAAGAGTTTGAGAGCCGCCGCTCCCTCCCGATCTGGGTTCGGGTGTCCACCCGTATCGCCCATCAGGGGCATCTTGGTCGTCCAACGGGTAAGGGCAGTAGCCACCCGGAACTTGAGAATCTTGGGTTTGAGGAGGGGCTGAAAATTGTGTTTCCGGACTAGGGAATGGTTGTGAGCCGAACCATTCGTGGTTCCAACCGCGGGAGTCGGAGGGGTGATCGTCGGAGCCGGACATTTTTTTCGTAAGAGTGAAAGATTGAGAATTGATAAGAGAAGATGAGAAAATTTAGATGAGAATTGTGTAATGTGATGTGAAATTTTTGGTGTGGAAGTGGGGGTATTTATAGATGAAAATGTGAATTTTGGGGAAAAAATTGAAAAATAAATTAAAAGTGGGGAGAAAACGGATATAATTTAATGGGAAGTGGGAAAATATTTTTTTATTTAAAATTGATTTTTTAAATTAAATTCGATTTTTTAAAAAAAAGAAAAATCGAAAATGCCAACGGCTTTGCCGTTGGCCAACCAGAACGCGCCACATCAGCACGGACGTGCTCGATGCATCGAGCAGCGCCGTGCCAGCGGCGGGAGTGCAGCAGCGGTGCCGCGCCAGCGGCACGGACGTCCCAGCGAACACCGCTGCTGATGCTCTAAATCCCATTCATATCCTTTTTCTCTTTTCTATTTTAGTTTTTAGTTTTGGAATACTTCATTTTATTTAAACATTGAAAAACACTATCAAACCCATTAAATCAATAAATTAATACGAACAATTGGTCTTCACTATTTATTAGGACGTTTAAATTCACCACTAAAAAAGCTAATACTGTAGTAATTTGTACTCCAGTATGCTTCTTTTTTCTATAATGGTAATTAAACTAAAATTCAAAATAGCAAATGAAAAAAAGGAAATGAAGGGATTGTGTCAAAGTCTTGCGTTTAGTGGGTATTTGGCTGCGTTTTGACCACAGCAGCTTGTCCTGTGGTTTTTGACACTGCAGAGGATCTGTGCCCGACCGATTCTAAGTATCATAATCAGCCATCACATAAATGATTTATGTTTATGAGTTTCCTTTAGTTAGATATTAGTATGTTGTTTGTAAATAATGTAGTACTAGTATTTTATCATACGGAGTAGATATTTTAAGTCAAAAATCTATCTATTCCCTCGTCCGCCGTGAAGGGTTCCATTTGAATAAAAAAATTTATATTTATGTTTTTGTTTTTGTTAGATATTACTATATGTTTTTGTTTTGGTCAGATATTACTCCGTACTTCCGTCGTCAGCCATAAAATGTCACAAGTTGGGATGGCTCGAGTTTTAAAAAATGTAAAGAAAGTGGGTAGAAAAAGTTGGTGAAATGTGAGTCATACTTTTATAGAGTTTTAGTTTTATAATAAAATGTGAGAGAAATAAAGTTAGTGGAATATGAGGACCATAACAAAAAATAGTTGTGACAAATATTGGCGGATGGACAAAAAGAAAACTAGTGACAAGTAATAGCGGACAGAATGAGTACTAAACAAAAACGTAAGTCATAATAGATGATATGATCATTAGAATTGGTAAGTATTTAAAAAAAAACAATAATTTGTATGAATGAAAATATCATAATAGATGATATGATCATTGGAATTGGTAAGTATTTAAAGTAAAAAATAATTTGTATGAAAGGAAATTTAATACAATGTAAAATAAATTCACTTATTATAGCATATTTTATTTTTATTAACATTCTAACACATTGGTATGAATTCTGAAAGTCGTCATGGTATTTTTGGATACTATTATGTAATTATTATCTTATGTAATCGTATTAACTTTTAGTTTAACTTTGCTATAAAATTGGTGTTATATTTTGTATTTTAATATATGTAATTTTAAAATTGAAAACTGTTTTAAAATGTATTACTATTTTAAATGATATTTATCTTTAATGTGTCATGTATTTATTTATCATAAAATTATACCCACCCCTTGTTCTTGTGAGCTCATAACTAATCCTTTTAAGTGGGGGATAGCTAGGGAGTGAGACTAAGAGCATCCCCAACGGTGCTTTATGGGATGGACGGCGTCCATGTTGACGGCGCGACACAGCCATGTCCGCCGCTGCACTCTTGCCGACGACACGGCGCTGCTCGATACATCGAGCACGTCCGTGCCTTTGAGCAGGGCGACGTGGCAGCACACCATTGGCCAACGGCTTAGTCGTTGGCATTTTCCATTTTAAAAAAATTGAATTTTAATTTAAAAATAATTTTTAAATTAAAAAAAATATTCCCACTTCCCAATAAATAATATCCGTTTTCTCACCACTTTTAATTTATTTTTCATTTTTTCCCCAAAATTCACATTTTTCATCTATAAATACTCCCATTTCCACACAAAAAATTTCCCACCACATTATACAATTCTCATCTAAATTCTATCATCAATTCTCAATCTTTCACTCTTGCAAAATAAATGTTCGGCTCCGGCGATCACCCCTCCGACTCCCGTGGTTGGAACCACGAATGGTTCCCTAGTCCGGATGGCTACCGTCCTTACCCGGTGGACTAGCAAGATGCCCCCGATGGGCTATACGGGTGGGCACCACAAGCTCCAGGAGAGAGCGGCGGCTCCTAAACTCCTCCTATTCCTACTCCTCGTAGTACTCGTGTTCAGGATTGTTGCGGTGACCTTCACATCCGCACCCCGTACACTCCGAGTGAGATGAATATGTTATTCGAAGCCTATTTGGAAATCTCCGAAGATCCGGAGATTGTCACAAACCAAACCGGGGATAGGTTTTGGTTCCGCATCTCTCACCGGTACAATGCCATCCGACCGGAGAGAACCATCGAGCGCAATGAGAGTATGGCGCGCAATGCCATCTTCAGAGCCAACGAAGAAATCCAAAAGTTCCAAGGGATTTACCTCTAGGAACAGGAGTCGGCGGGGAGCGGCAAGAGCGAGCTCGACATCATCAGTGCCGCCATGACGACCTACCAATCTTCTTATTACAAATCATTCAAGTACCTCAACGCTTGGCAGGAGGTGCGAACGCATCCGAAGTATAGGAGAGGCTTATCATCCTCCTCCAGCTCCTCCAACAAAAGGTCGAGGTCGTTATCCGACGCTGGCTCGGAAGAGGTGGCTAGCCAGCTTGCCGCAACTAACTTTGGTAGCACCGACGCCGGCCCGAGTAGTTCCCAACGCCGGTCGCAAGGAAGGAAACATGCGACGACCAACCACCGTCGCGCCGCTGCCGCTGCCGCTCTCGCTCCTGCTCCCTTTGTGCCACCTCAACCGCCCACCAACTCGTTGTAGGCCCTTTTGGCTCAACTCAATATGGCCAATACGTTTTACATGTCTCCCGAGCAACTTGATGCACATTATGCAATGATATGAGGTCTTCGAAAAATATTGGGGATAGAATAGTCTTCCACGAAGGTATTTTAAGTATGTAATTTTTAATTTGTAGGATTGTAATTATGTAATTTTTATTTTTTAGGATTTTAAGTATGTAATTTTTATTTTTTAGGATTTTAATTATATAATTTTTATTTTTTAGGATTTTAAGTATATAATTTTTATTTTTATTTTTATTTATAAAAATAGTTCGACTATTTTTAATGTATTTTTATATTGCAGAAATGTTTTTAGTAATTGAAGTATTTAAATTAAATAATAGAATGATGAGACCCTCGAGCATGTTCCTGTGGAAGAGCATGAATGTGGGTGTTGTACTCTTAGGAAAGAGTATATAGTAAAAAAATAATAAATATGGGTTCGAGTCCATATCTATACTATTTGGCAAGAGCATGGATGGGGATACTCTAATTCCAGTACTTGTATTTAGGCTTTTGACGCAATCAGTATGGTTCTCTAATTCATAGTATAATTGTTGACCATATAGAGGCCCACTGGGCTATTACCATGAAGATAATTATAGTTCAACAAATCGTGTGGATCATGGAATCTCTTTATAAAATTTTATGCCGAGTAGAAATATCCTGATTAAATTAAGTTATTTTCTATTTTGTTAAAAAAATAAAATATCTTATTATTTTTACTTTAGTTTATCTTAAATTTTACTTTTTTCTGGTACTTTATTTTTCTTTTCTTTTATTTTTATTTAATTTATTTAGCACAATTTCTTAATCTTTGTGTTTAAAAGAAATGATTCAATTTAATTGGGATAAATGGATTACTCACTCCGTCCCTGAAAGTTTGTCCTGTTTTTCCATTTCTATCCGTCCCACAAAAATTGTCTCAATTCACTTTTTACCATTTTTGTAGTGGACTTCATATTCCACTAGCTCATTCTTATTCACATTTTATTATAAAACTACTCTCTCCGTCTCATAAAAATATGTGCACTTTTTATTTTCGTCCTTCCCACAAAAATATGTGCATTCCATTTCTGGAAAGTTATATCAGTTAAATAATGTAGGTCTCACTATCTACTAACTCTACTTTAACTACCATTTTCCTCATCTCTCTTATTTTACCATACTATTATTCTCATTTCTCTTAATTTAGTAATTTTGTCTTAATTCCCGTGTCATACCGAATGCCCATATTTTTATGAGACGGAGGGGGTAATATATAAAAGTAGGACTCACGTTCCACTAACTTTTTCAACTCATTTTTCATTACATTTCTTAAAATCTATGCCGGGTTAAAGTGGGACAATTTTTCATAGTTGCACTCGCATGAAAATTTTAAAAGAGGATTCTTGTAAAAATTACTTATTGACGAATGACGCGCGACAACGACAAGCTTATTTGATTTAACTATTAATATTATTATTATAATTATATAATTTGTGATTTCCTATACTTATTTTCATTTGTTAATTTTCCATATCTTACAATGGCCAAACATAGAGAGATAGAGAGGGGTTTGGCATGGGTGTAGCGACGCCCACGTGCCTAACATGCTAATCTACAGATTCCGAATCCTATGTAGAATTGTTGCACAAACATTTTAAACGTTTTAAAATGACGAGGTCTGAATTAGGCAGCAGCTAGTTTGCTGCATTGCGGTGGTCCCGGATCAGCCCATGTTACTAACGCTACCAAAATCGAATTACACGACGATTCTTTCACTATTATTACTCTTTTCTTTTTATTGTATACTTATTTTGAATCAATCTCCATCTACAGATCCTGTGAATCTTTGTCAATAATTTCTCATATCATTTCTCTTTTACTGTATACAAATAACAATACTAATTTACTAGTATAATTTAATTCATTTAAATTTTAAATCTATGAATATGGAGTATATACTTCATACTTGTATAATTTATGCAGCTATGCAATGTAATAAATGGCTTCGGATAACCGGGTTTGGGGCCGTATAATAAATTTTTTAGGACTTCTCAATGATAAATAGTACAGTAGTAATATTTTATTTGAAATATTGCTCAAATTAAGTACTACTTAGCGTAGTATTAGTTTTCTGTCATACTCCTATGGTTTTGAGGAGAACCTAATATTTTCCTAACTTTATCATTTACTCCCAAATTCAGCACCCAATCACATGCTTAAACTGAGAGACCGTGATGAATTCAATTGCATATTGTTTGTTTAACGAAGAATATTTTATAGTGAATTACAAAATTGATCACTGTAAATAGGAAAATTCACATTTCAAAAACTTGAACATATAAAAAATCATGTTTAAATTGGCTAAGTATTTATATTAAATAATTATCAAAAAAATAATTTTAATAATATAAAAAATGACATTTATAAACTCCATAAATGATAATTGTGTAAGAAATACAGATGGGAATTAAGTGACTTATACACCCTTTGATTTCACGGCAAAATAATCAGTCGAGACATTTTAACGCGACTTTTTTATATTCAAATCCATTAAACCTGATTTTTCTAGCTTATTTTACAGGATTAATTTTAAAGTTTATTCTTCATGCAAATAGTAATACAAACATAATGATCGCAACGAATAATAATAATTCTTATGTCCCATAATAATAGGGACATTTTTCTTTTTCATCCGATTTATAAAAATAGCCAATTTACATTTGTGGAAAGTTCTCCAACTCATTACCCATATACATCATTTTATTTACAACTTATACCGCTAGGACTCACCAGTACACACTAATAATAATATGAGTTTTACTATCCAAATCCACTAACACCTTTTAAACCCTTCTCCTCTTCTCTTTTACTTTATCAATCATGTATTAATTCTCATGCCGTCTTAAATGTCCGTATTTTTATGAGTCGGAGGGAGTAATAACAATAATAACTATCGATAACTATTGATCGCAAACAACTCTTAAGTTATTGATCTAATTATAAGCTTGACTATTTTTAATTATTTTCCGATAAAATTGACTATTTTTAATTATTTTATGTTTTATATTGCTGAATATTCTTTCTCTTTGCAATATCAAACTGAATAATTTAATAATATTAACCCATAAGGATGACGGCCCCACGGATTATATAAATTTGTCTACATTCAATTGTTGATGTGGGTGAAAGTGAAATCTATCTCGGTTTTGGACTATGTTACAGAAAATTATTGAAATTAGTAAACTGATGTTGTGTTCACCATTTCATCTAGTAGTAGTATATAGAAGTAAGATCGACTTTACATTTTCTTTCATTAATTTTATTGTATTTTTTTAAAATTCGCCTTTAATCAAACTAGTCCACATATTGATGAACGAAGTAGTATAAACAAAATAATTATGGCGTTGAACTATTTCAAAAGTTCCATCATCAGCATATTATTCAATGATATTGTGGGTCATATGTGTCTCATAAAAGGCAAAACTCTTCATTATTGAAAGTAGCATTAAATATATACATGTGCATGTACATGTACATATTATCGTCAGAAACTCTATATACTATATTATCTACGTCCAAAGTAGAAATAGACATATTATCGTCAGAATACTATATTATCTACGTCCAAAATAGTAAGTATTTATATTTTGATACACTCTCTTAATTTTCAAATAATTTTTTTAAATGATAACAATTTAATGCAAAATTGATAAAACAAAAGAGATGAAAAGAAAAATATGTTAGTGAAAAATGTGTCACACATTATTAGAGAGATAAATTCTTTTAAATAGAAAGTTTATGTTTTTAGGAGACAGACCAAAAAGAAAAGAGTTTTTATTTTTAGGGGTAAGAGGGAATACAATTTATATTTTTGAAAATTTGTAAATAGCATATTGTCTTACATATTAATTTATTTATAATTTATACCCTTAGAGTTAACAATTTAACAATATGGACTATACAAAATCTACTAACATTATTTCTACTGTTTTTAATCTTTCACTCTATTACTTTATCAACCGTATATTAAAATTCATAACATTTCAAAAATTGCTATACTTTAAAGCCAGAGGTAGTATCCTGTAATACCCATAGATTCCGCACTTTGCCGAAATGCATTTTGGAGTACTATACTACTACATACACAATGATACTTTCTATCATAATTTATTTCATATATAGCATTACACTAATTTTTTGCAATAATCATGTATTGTGTAAATATCAATTTTTCCAATGGGAAGCTATAAAGAAAACAATAAATTAAAGTACTTTTATTAGTGAATGAATGTAACAAAGAAATTAAAATACCTTGAGAAGCCAAAATGTTAGTACTATTATTTATACAATACGTGTTACTATTATATATCTTCTCGAGTGTATAATATTGTTGTGGGATTTAGTCCTCATATATTTGTATGGATACAAAATAACACTCATAGAGTAATAATAATAATAATAATAATAATAATAATTATGTTATTATTATTATTAATATCTATAAACAAAATTTGATAATTGTTTGCCATGAAATATGTCCCACAACAAATAGCAACATTCTATGACGACAAGTATATATTCTTTCAAATTAAACACTTAAACAATATATTGCGGGTAGGTGTGGCAAAACGGGTTATCCGCGAGTACCCGCATCCGACAAGTCGGGTACCAGTACTCGTACCCGATTTCAGCCAAATTTGTTGTCCCAATACCAGCCCCGAAACATATCAGGATTACCCGATACCCGTGTCGGGTATCCCGTACCCGATATTGCGGGTACCCGTACCCGATCCGAAAAGTGCTTCAAACTAAAGGCTGAGTTCATGAAACCAATTAATATTTATTCTTTGAGTTTTTTCTGTGGAGTAGTACTTATCATCAATGCAATGTATTTTATACAAGTCTGTAATGCCATAATGAATTTTGAGATTGTTGCCGCACTATGATTTTAGATTTTTATTTTTTACTTTGCTCTTCAATCTTCATGCAAAAATTCCAACTATCAATTATACACATATGTGGTGATTTCTAGTCTCACTTAATATATAATTTGCACATTTCCATATTTCAAATTCAAATTACAATGCAAATCAAAATTTATCGTGTTAATTTTGATTGTAAGCTTTGAATAGATTGAGAATAAAAGTGAGGAGACACTCTATATGTGGCACCTCAACCCCTCTGACGTATACTCTTTTAATAAATAAATCCCTTAACATAAAAGCAATCAATACACGTGTCTAATTCATAGAACACTCATATTATATAAGTTCAAGCAAACACTTATCCGATACATATTTCAAAATATCCTGTAAAGTAGTGGAACCCTCTCACCACTCTATATACTATACATTTATCTACATGCAAAATGATGAGGATGAGAAGGTTGCCAATATGCATCAGCCGCCGAACCTGATAACACGTAGAGTTCCTATGACCCACGTCGGTCAAAACTTTATTGCTATCTTATTCCTGAAAAATTTAGTGGTTTATATGAGCCACAACTCAGTATATATAAATTTCCACCTTTAATCTCACACGATACAAACATCAAGCATATTTTTTTATCAATACATATAATCAGAAACAATATATAACATAATTTAAAAACAAACCATTTCATATTCATATGCATATGCCACTCTATTCAGTTTATTATTCTGTAACAGTCAAGTCTGGTATCTGCCCGGGATTCCTCTATGACCCGAAGGTCTCTCTGTAATTGGACTCATAGGTCCCTCTGTATTTGACCCGAAGGTCCCTCTGTAATTGGATTCATAGGTCCCTCTGTATTTAACCCGAAGGCCCCTCTGTAACTGGACTCATAGGTCCCTCTATATTTTAGATCCAGTACAAGACTGTCACAGATCCTCTTTAATCACATGCTTCATGTACTTTCAATACCATATGTAAAACATCAATTACATATTTCTATCATATAATTCATTTACAGCATCATATCCATTGCACCAATCACATATCCATATCATATTCCACCATATATATCAAATAACATATAATCATATTGGATCACATCATATAATCAAATCATTCATTTTGTTTAACACCTAGCAAGGAAGTAAATAAAACATGTAAAATTAAAAGTGTGATTTATACACACCTGATCACGGTAGATAAATTACTCAAAAACTCGACCCCCTTCTCTTCGTTTTCCACTCACAAATTGTACATAGTTGTTACGTCTAAATTCTAAATATTCTTCTCCTTATTATTTTCTACTTCTGTTGTTCTTCTCTCTCTCTTTTTTCTCCTAACTTTCGTCCCTTTTAATACATGTATACTGTAGCTTCCTCCAATCTCCTCTTTTTTCCCTTCTCATGAAAAAAAAGAATATACTATATAGTCCTAATACAGTCAACTGCAAAACTAGGTGAGTCACTTAGTATCATAGTACTTTATATTTATACTAAAAACACATATAAAAGGAAAATTTAGAAACGTGTAACTTTGAAAAAAATTAGACTACAAAATAATACATAGTAATGCATTTGCTACGCCACGTACACACATTTATTTTTTTAATGTATGTAATCTTTGTCTATCCACAAACTAAAATTATTAATATGTATATATGTAAATTACTTACATGAATAGTACTATAATCTCATTTACATATGCACACGTTACAACACATGCATACACATTTATATTAATCATTTAATACAAATGAAATAATCGATACTAATTATATATTATATATACTTACATAAAAATTTTCATGAAAGGAACTATCTATTTATTCAACTATACTGATTGATCGTAACACTAAATACATCTTCTATGGGTCACACTTAATATACTATAGTAAAAATGACAATTTAATATGCAATGACAATATAATATGATAATATGCAAAATAATGCATGTTTCGGGTTAAGGATGTTACACTATAGTTAGTTCTGGTGAGTTTTCAAATGTAGGTTCGTTGGAATATAAAAAAATTTCAAAAAACTCTTAGGGCACATTTGTTTGACAGGAAAGTAAAGTTATTAAGGAAAATGATTTCTAGGATTCTAATTTCTAGGATTATGATTTCTGGGATTTATGATTCCTAAGAAAATAATTACTGGGAATATAATTGACATAGAATATGATTATTGTGTTTGGAATTATGGTAGGATTCTAAAATGATTATTTTCATTTAAATGAAATAATTTGATAAACTAAAACACACGAACTATTACAGTTATTCTTAGATACACTGTTTAGTTCGACTAATTCTATTTTAGTAATTTGATTAAAATAGAGGCAGACTACATATATTTACATAAAAGCAGCATCAGTAAAAATTTTAAAATTTGAGCAATTCATTAACTTTGACATAATTATGTTCTCGTAAAAATATTCAATTGTATATGAAAATGTTTAACGGTAAAACATCAATCAAATTGCATATCTGTATATTAAAATAATTAGAATAATAAAAATTAAGCAAAAAAACTAAGTTACAGCAGAGAGAGACGAGAGACGATGAGAATTGAGAAGTAGGAAAGAGTACCACCTTAAAAAATTAGTTGTAGTAAAATGAAATAGTTGGAGAAAAATAGAGAGTAGAGATAATAGTGGGAGAACGTGACGCTGAGAAGGGTGAAAAAAACCGTTTTAAGATTGCATGGAAAAAGAATACCTAGGTGTAAGAGGGGAAAAAGAATCCTTGAAATTCTATATAACATTCCTCGTATTTAGGAATCATATTACTTTCCCTAATTTCTTATAACTAACTCAAACACAGAAATTTAATAATTAGGAATCAGATTACATTTCATGTTTTCTCCAAACACTAAAACTGGAAATCAGATTACTTTCCCAAAGAATAATCCATGTCAAACAAATGGGGCCTTAGAACTTTTAAATTCTATAAAGTATTAAAAGATTTATATAGCTAATACTAATTAATAATATCGGGTATTATCGAAACTAACGGGTATACCCCGTTTCTCATTATCGTCAGGTAGCGGGTACCCAAAACCCAGCGGGTAGCGGGTCGGAATTACCCATTACCCGCTGCCCATTTTGTCACCCCTAATTGCGGGCATGTCGACAGAAATTGTAATATTATTTAATTGTTAATTAAAAAAAAAAGAAGAAGAGGAAAATGAAAAAGCTACAATTCTTTTTCTTTTAATTTTGGATAAGGTTCGGTTTGTCATTCAAAGTTGCTTACTTAACTAGATAATTTAGAAAGGATAGTTTTAGTGCGTCAAGAAATAAAAGTCAATTAATGTAGTACCTCATCTTTATATATTTAAGAACATTGCAATTGGATATAGAAGTATATTGTATTTGTACATCGTTTTCGTCACATGCAGATTCATCAATATATAAAGTTGTCAACATTATCTAAACAACTAGATCGAGTTTGTGTGCAGTTCCGTATCTTTGTTAGATTTTATTGAATAAGTGTGTACTGTACACGTTTCAAAATCTTGTTTATTAATCAATTAATCATTGGATTTTCAAAACTATTGCACCAAAACTAAAACTTAATAATATGTAAATGGGAGTACTTTGCTAGAAAAAAAGCACGTAATTTGGTCAAAATATTGGTCAATTGTGCAAGTTTGAAAATCAGTCACTAGTATCACAACTTTAACATTTTTTGTTTTCCATGAACTTGGATTTAAGGGAAATCATGTTCTATGTGGCATCTGGAAAATATTACATGGACAAAACGTTGAATCACTTAACTAGAATATTGTATAATTAGAATATTGTATAATTATTTCGAATCAAACTCCTATTCATATGAAATCAGTCATAAATTTTCTAATTTAATTAAATTTAAAATTTTGGAGGTATTATTAAGTTTGAAACTTGTGAAACTTATCAAAATTTCTAAACTTTGCCTTTCTACATAGCTATCAACTATTTAGGTCCACATAATGCATGCGCCAAATTGCATTCATATTTATAATTGTAACTAATTAAATGTGATACTCCCTAATAAATACTCCTACATTAATACATAACGATCGATTAGTATGATATACTAGTATTTTATTTCGTATAATCTACGATCTATCTACTAATATGTGACACGAAACAGTCCAACTCGAAGCACGCCGAGCCACCTTCCTCCGCCGCGTCCCTGACGGTCCTACCCAGCTCCGCGGCCCTCTTCCTCATCGCCTCCCCTTCCTCGGACGCCATGAGCCTCCGCACCGCGTGCTCCACCATGTCCGCCTCCACGACGTCCGCCCGACGGGCCCAATCCCTGACGACGAGGCCGATCCCGAGGACCCTGGCGATCAGCACCGTGTTCCTCGGCTGATCGGAATGCATCGGCCACGCCGCGATCGGCTTCCCCATCGACATACTCTCCATGCAGGAATTCCACCCGCAGTGGCTCATGAATCCCCCAGTGGCCGAGTGGCCCAGGATATCCAGCTGCGGCGCCCAGTCTCTCACTACCAGACCTGTTCCTGTAATTCTTTCCTCAAACCCCTGGGGCAGCTGGGCCATTCTGGCGTCAGCTGCCCTGAACACATCCCCACTGTCCGCGTCGCGCAAAACCCACACGAATTTTTGACCGGATCTCTCGAGGCCCGTCGCCAGGTGGTGGATTTGATCGTTCGAGAGCGTGGTGGTGGTGCCGAACGAGACGAAGATGACCGAGTCTCGGGGCTGGCCGTCGAGCCACTTGAGGCATCTGTGTGGCTTTTTTCTCTTGGGGGCGGAGATCGGGTTGAATGGGCCGAGGGCCCACTGCTTTTTCGCCCCACTGATGTGGGGCTTTTCCAGGAGGTCGAGGAAGGAGCCCTCGACCTCCCTGCATGTGTTGTAGATGCGACCTGAATTCATCTTGAGGTATTGATGCTGCTTCACCACGAATTTCAAAAATTCAGGGGTGAAACAGCCCTCCAGGGCCGGGAGGCCCGAGAGGATCTCGGGATCGACGGCGAAGGGGCGGCCGCTGGTCTCCCAGAGGAAGAAGAAGATGGTGTAGGCGGAGACGCTGTGGAAAATGTAGGACTCGGCGTTGGGGAAATTGACAAAGTCCTGCACGACGGAGCCCATGAGGGAGTCGTAGACGACGACGACGCGGCGGAGGGAGGCGGAGAGGGAGGCGAGGAGGTCGGCGACGGGACGACGGAGGGAGTGGAGGGCGTCGAAGAGGGGCTGGAGGTGGCCGGGGAATTTGATGGAGGCGGAGGGGTCGGGGGGAGGGGCGGAGAAGTGGAGGGATTTGAATTCGTGGAAGAAGATGTTGGAGGCGGAGATGGGGTCCCAGGTGTCCTGGGCGCGGCGGCGGGCCTGGCGGTTGTGGGTGGCGGTGCCGACGTAGTGGACGGCCACGCCGCGGGAGGAGATGAGGCGGGAGAGGTGGAGGAGCTGGTTCAGGTGGCCCTGCAGAGGGAATGGAACCATCAGCACCGTCACATCGTCTAGGAAGAAATTCGACGCCATTTGTGTTGTGTTGTGTTGCTTTGCTTTTTTTTTTTGGATGGAAAATGCGAAATTGAGTTGCTTCTCATGCTCCATTTATTATGGTTTGGTTGTATAAATTGCGTGTGCGTCACTCCCACACATACTCCCATGTCTCACATTCCACTAATTCACTTCACCCTAGGGGTGAGCAAAGAAACCGGAAACCGAATATCCGAACTGAATCAAACTGAAATTTTGAAATTCGGTTCGGTTTTTTCGGTTCGGTTCGGTTTTAAAAAAAAATTTTAGTTTTTCGGTTCGATTCGGTTCGGGCGAAGAAAAAAATCGAAAAACTGAATTATATATATATTCTATTAATTTAATATATTATATTATATATAATATATATATTCTTTTAATATATTCTACTATATAATATATTATATGTATTATTAATTTTATATTATATATAAATATTCTATTAGTATATATAAAATAAAATAAAATACACATATATAAATATATATTTATATTATATTTATTTTTTTCAGGTTTTTCGGGGTTTTTTCGGGTTTTCGGTTTTTTACGTTCGGTTTTCGGTTTTTCGGTTTCGGTTTTTCGGGTTCGGTTCGGTTTGGATTTTGAACTAAATTTGGTTTTTCGGTTTTGGTTCGGTTTTGGCATAAAACCGAACCGAAACCCGAATGCACACCCCTACTTCACCCACATTTTATTTTAAAATCAATATAAAAAAGTGAGTCTCATATTCCACTAACTTTTCCAACCAACTTTTCTTTACATTTCTTAAAACTCGTGCTCACAATAAGAGGGACAATTATTGTGGGGCAGAGGGAATACTATTTTTGGGAGTGGATACACATTCCACTAACTCATTCTCACTCAAATTTTATTATAAAATTAATATATAAAAATGAGACCTATATTTCACTAACTTTTTCAACCCACTTGATATTACATTTTTTAAAACTCGTGCCGAGTCAGTAGTGACAAATTATTAAGGACAGAGGGAATACATGGTTTTATAAATTGTGGCCTATCCAAAATAATAAAATTACTCTTTAAAGAATGGGGATCATTTGCTGTACAGTGTAGCACAACATCGCCTATTGTTTCTAATGCAGAAATAAATAATAATTCTTCCATCCTCATTAATTGACACCATTTGACTTGACACAAGTTTTAAGAAATATAGAGGAAAGTGAGTTGAAAAAGTTAAAAGAATGTAGGTCATACTTTTATTTATTTATTTTATAATAAAATGTGAGTGGAATGAGTTAGTGGAATGTAGGTTTCGTTACCAAAAGCAGTCGGTGTCAATTTATAGGGAACGGGGAAAAAAGAAATGGTGTTAATTAATGGGAGAATTTCGGATTTTTGGGGCACTCTACTACTAAAATAACAAAAATGTACCCACTTTGTTATTTCTTCCATATATGGGAAAAACAGCATCCATGTTGGCGTCTTATTAAGTAAAAACGCCAACCAAGTAGGCGTTTTACATTTTATTTTTGATTTTATGCAAAGACAATACTTATTTTAAAACGCCATCCCATTTGGCGTGTTTTGATAAAAAAAAGCGCCACTAAAGTTGGTGTGTTTAAGCAATTATCGGGAAAAAATCCATAATCATAATTATAGACGCCGATTACGTTGGCGTTTTAAATGATTTTCAGAAAAATAAAAATAAAAGTAAATTCAGAAACGATGACGTTGGCGTTTTTTGACAGAATGAGTCATCTCGATTAAATTATGCAAATAAACTAAGGACAGTAAAACACCAACGAGAATGACATGTTTAACAGTAAAATGCCAACCTGGTTGGCGTGTTACCGTTGAAACAGATATCAGCCAGATCGCTCCCCAAAATCGCGAACCCTAATCCTTTACCCTCCCCAAAGGAGAAAAACCTTAAAGTTGCGCGAAACCCTTGCTCGGGTCGACGCAATAGGCGATTTGAGCGTGAAGATTTCATTTTTGGCTCATTCTTCCACACATTAGTCTTTCTATTCGGTTAGTATATATAATTTTTGACCAATATTTGATGGATTGTGGTGATAATATATATTGTAGTGTAATTAATAGAAAAATATTGATGATATATACAGTTTCCTCTACATAATGATGAATGTAAAAATAATACATATTTATTTGTATTTTATATTATTGCAAATAGTATGACGTGGTGTGTCAATTTATATTAGGGTGAAAAGATAATTCTCGGAGCAGTTATTTCATATGATCCTCCTTTTTCCAAAGGATTCATTATGTTGGATGAAAGTGTTTCCTACGATAAGCGTGTGGGTAAAATTTGTGAAAGGATTGGGATAAACATATTTGAAAACGAAGTTCAAATAATATGGAAACATACTATATGCGTTGGATCCGGAGTCACGTTTTATAGGTACTCTACTAGAAGAAGGATCCGGAGTCACGTTTTATAGGTACTCTACTAGAAGAAGTATGCATGCCGCTAATGTTCAGTGAGAGTATGACTACAGTAGGTCAAATTGAATTATTTGTTGAGTATTCGGCAATTACTCAACAAAATAGTCATCATGTCATAAGTTATGATGTTGGTACGTCTACGAGAGCCCAAAAGAACTAAGTTTCGCTGCAACACAAGATTTTGATGTTGGAGGCGTGCGTTTAGGGGACAGTGACAATTGTCATGTGGTTGATGACATTATAGGTCCTGATAAAGCCGACTTTCTTGATCCACAATCACCTTATGATTCAGAAGATGTAAACATTGTTAGTACAGACTCAGCTGGTGATCCGTCTGATGATAAACAATTTGTTGATTCAAGACCATCCATTCCAGTTGGAGAAACAACAGTTGAAGAAACAGTGATTGGAGAAACAGCAGTTGGAGGAAGAGCAGTTGGAGGAAGAGTAGTTCCACAGTTCTCACAGTGTGGAATGAACTATTTTTGCACCTTACCAGGTACATATGATAGTTTTGATCCAAAGAACTTTGAGGCTGCTGATCCCAGTGTGCATTATTGGAGTGAAAAAGATCCTAGCAGTGTCGACTTGCATACTAAATTTAGAACGAAGATGGAATTGAAGACATCCGTGACTTTTTGGCATTTGAAAAAAATCTGACAATATACAGTTGTTGAAGGTAAAGGAAAGAGATGGCATGCGGTTTGTAAGTGGCCACAAGGAAATCTGGAAGACAAGTCATTACCGAAATATTTGTGGGAATGTCGAGCAACATTGAGAAAGCATGATGAACACTGGCAAATTAGAGTGTTTAGCACTTCTCATACTTGTATAGGGGATCGCAATTATAATGGGCACGCTAATCTTTCGTCATCCATGATATCATTGAGTGTTCGACATCAGATAGAAAACAATCCTGCCCACAAGGTAACCAAAGTATAAAATGCCATTCCCGTTGGCGTTTTCTAATTTTTTTTTAAAAATATTATAAAAACGCCAACTAGATAGGCGTTTGTAATTAAAAATTAAAAACGCCAACTTGACTGGCGTTTCTACCCAGAACCTTTTCATGAACCAATCTTGCTCATTATAATGCTTGTTCAAAATATTGCAATTATTCCCACCCATTATATAGCATATTCAAAAATATAAATAAGAATAGAAAGAGGAGTTGTAAAATTATCAAATATAAAGATTACAAGGTTCACAAACACGAAGATTAACTCAATAACCAAATAAAAATAGTTCTAGTTTAGTTCAATCGTCTCGCCTTCTCCGCATAAACAGGCCCCAGATCCCCTTAATGATTCTGGAAGTAGGGAGTCTAGAGTGAGGAGTATTTTGAACAACAGCATTCTCTAAATCCACCCCAAAAAAGTCATCTCGCACAGAAGACCGAGGTGGAGAATGGTAGACTTCACTGGGACCAATATCTTCACCTGTACCACCAGTGTGACTAACAGAATGAAGACCTCGAACTGCAGATCTAGGTAGAGGTGGAGGCACAAAATCTTCATCAGAATCATCTACCAAATGAGCATCCATCCTTGAAGATGACGACTTTCCACAAGCAGTTTTCTTCTTTCCACGTCGTTTCCCTTTTTACCTAACGGCAGTGGCAGAGCCACATGGAAACAAGGGGGTACCACTGTACCCTCAAATATTTACGTCTTAATGTATTATTGTAGTGAAACTTGGCAATAGCTCTTGTGGTTGGGTGGTTCAGCATTTGGTCTTCCTACTTTTTGGCTAGTGTTCGAATCCCCCTTATGCATATTACTTCTAAATGCTATGCATTTCCTTTTACTATTAGACATATCATGGAGTTCAATTATTTTATTTTATTTTATCTCAATGATCTTATTTGATTTTACTTCTATCTCTAGATAGTTTTTTTAATGTTTTTTTACTTTTATTTGAATTATATTCTTAATGTGCTATAAAATTGAAAATTCAACTAGCTTAGAATATTTATAAATGATCTATTGCAATTTATTTTTATATCTATATAGTTTTTTATTGCATTTTTACTAAGTATAATATGAAATATATTCTTGATGTGATATAAAATTTGAAAATACAGTTAATCAATTTTCTTTTTCAAAGATTAGGTATGTACTGCATTTTTTTATTTTTTTTTTATTTTTTTTCAATTATATTTTTAATAGAATAATAGTAAGTACTATGAATTTGAGTTTCTTTCAAAGATTAGGTATACATATTTTTTTTTATTTCAGTTATAATTTTAATGCTTATGTACGAATTAAAGTTCAAAATTGAATAGTTTACTATTTTTCTTATTTTGTTTTGCGTTTTTTTTACAAATACAAACTACTTTATTAGTTTTCTTATGCTACTATTTTTATATTATTTTTAATAGTTCTTATATAATATAATTATTTGTCGTACAATTCATACCCCCAGATTAAAAGTTCTAGATCCGCCACTGCCTCACGGACATGACAATATCCAGCTAAGATCGCTGGGAAGGACGGTAGTCCATCATCTCAGCCTCCCCAGATACATGCAGACCATCTTCAACCATCTTTGAAATTGTTACCAAATCTGGTCGTCCTGTCATATCTTGCCCATTTAGAAAGTGACGTATTTTTTGAAGCGTTTCCACCTACAATTTTCAAAGTTAATTACATTTCATCATATGAATTTAAATAATTAATATTTGTTTCAATTTACCGCGAAGCTATGAGAAGATGTCGTTTCATGGAAGCCCTCTTGAGCATGCACGCCAGGTTTAGTTAAGTACACCACAGTTATTCTACGAAACCAATTCATATATTAATCTGATGCAATAGGCTCATTTCAGTACTCCAAATCAGTCCATACCAAGTTGTACCTATTGTCCCACTCTTGTATATAATCGATGGTACACAACCCAATTTCGGTCAGATTTACCACGACGATCCCGTTTCACAAACACTTCTGGGTGGAACCGGTTGAGGATCGGGATATACGGCTGGAAGATCCCAAATTGTCGCAACACTCGCTGTGGCATGTATGGCTCAACCAAATTTCAGCAAATAAGGGATGTTATCGACATCCATATAGGACGACCGTCAACACAAGTATCCGGCAAGTTTCGCATGACATAAGGCCTCCAAATAAACTACATATGAAACAAATTTAGTCAAAACAAATTCAATCAAAACAACAAACAAAAAACAATTTAAGTTACATAAATTACATGGTTGGCGTGCATTCTGGAGAACTAATCTCTGAAATTTTCAATGCAATGCCCGGGTGCTTTTATATATGACGCCGAACCACTCCATCTAAAAAAAAATAAATTATGAGCGAATAACACCGAAATTAACGAAAATTATGCTTAAAAAATTAATTAGTGAACAACTTACGCGACTGCACATGGTGCGTAGTCTACATTCACGTGATTTATCATCTTCGGTCTAATATTTGAGATTCTCTCCCAAGCCCACAATTGTAACAAAGTAAAAGCTCCCCCGACATCGGTCCTCCTATCAAGGGCAGCTTCACATAAATTGTGATACAAGCAAGCAAGAGTCGCACCACCCCAGCTATAGCTAGAACATCGTTCTACATACATGAAAAATTGCAAGTAGAAGAATGAAATTTTATTTCCGGAGGCGTTCGGGATCATCGGACCACCAAGTAAAAGCAGACAATAAACACAAGCATGTTGAACATATATATAGTGGTCATATTCATCACTCAACTCAATACTTAGCTGATTTGATAAGCTTGTCTATTTCCAAACCATTTCTTTCAACTCAACTGTATCTGGTGTAAATCCAAGATATTCCAAAGAAAGTTGCATCCAAAGTTGCCTTCCTTAGTGGGGATGTAACCCGTCAAAGCATCACCGTCAACTTTGAGGCCCCATAAGACCTCCACGTCTTCCAATTTAACTGTCGCTTCACCGATTGGAAAGTGAAACGTGTGAGTCTCTGACCTCCATCGTTCAATCAACGCGGTGATAAGATGGTGGTCAATGTCCTTTGGTTGACCACACCTTAATATGCTGCCAAAGCCCATCTCGTTTATTATTGTCAAAACACGGGGACGTATGGGAATATCCCAAATAATTCCTTCATATCTTCTACATCGTACGTCTTGTGATTCAACTCCTGCCCATATATTTTGAGAGACATGTTGTCTCTAAGATACAATACGGAAGGGTCTTCAGGATCACATACGAATCTTCGACGAGAAGTTGATGATGTTGCCATAATTTACCTACACAACATTCACAATTCAAATTAAACAATACAAACCTAAACAATTTCAATAATTGGATACTATTCAACCCAATATCACAAAATGGAGCACCAATATCAGATAATGCACAATAGCTTGTGTCTGCCAATTTGCATGATTCTCACATAAACATAATGTACTAAAAAAGTGTTCAAGAAAATCTCAAAAGGTAACACTATGCAATCACTCAAGAGGTTTATATTGATAACAACCTCAACAATGATGCATCAGCATCATAGATATTATAGAATTAAAAGCCAAAATAAAAAAAACTGTACGAATTAGCAACTAAAGAAACTAATTAGCAATCAGCTGTCAAAGTAGCCTATATAACCATCTAATCACCTCAAATTTAAACCCAAGATCATAATTTTCCACCTACACAACATTCACAATTCACCTACACAATCAAGTTGCCCAATTTTTAAGCTAGAACAACACTACCTGGTTTGGTTTTTAATCAAATTTATACCATAACTAAACACCAATATCTCAACTATTAATGAACAATAATGCCATTCAAACAAGCCACTACGCTAAATAATAATGCAACACCAAATTTAAACTCAATTTACAACCCATTACAAACCCTAAATAACTACCAAACAATTACTCTAATATTGTAAAAAATAAGCATACTAACCGAAAAATATATCAAATATGCGAAAGAATGGCACCGATTCACTCCTTGTTGATGCAATTGATGGAGGGAGGCCGAAATCACCGAGAAGCCGCCGCTGTTGTGTGTGTTGTGTGTGGGTTTCGCGCTTTGGGGAAGGAGAATCCGATATAATTCAATCTGTAAAAAAATGCCAATGTCATTGGCATTTCTGATTTTAGTTTTTTTTAAATCTTCTAAAGACGCCAACGAGATCGGCGTTTATAAATTATAAATAAGGATTTATTTTATCCGAAATTTGCTTTAAAACGCCAGCACAATAGGCGTTTTTTACTTAAAGACGCCAACCAAGTGGGCGTTTTACAATATATACTGTATTTACATAAAATCAAAAGAAATTGTAAAACGCCAACCAAGTAGGCGTTTTTACTTAATAAGACGCCAATATGGATGACGATTTTCCCATAGATGGAAGAAATAACAAATTGGGTATATTTTTGTTATTGTAATAGTAGAGTCTCCCAAGCATCCGAAAAACTCAATTAATGGAGGATACAGGTAGTATAGATTTATTTTATTTTTTTATTGAGAAATAGCAGGGGCAGTTGTGCTACACCGTATTGTAGCACAACAAAGCATCCTCACCCCTATTTAAATGGTGGATTGAGAAAATATCAATTATAAATAGATGCTTGTAATACACGCGTGGTGCGAAAATTAGCTTGTTTGCATCAAAATTAGGAGGTGATTCACGTGAACTCCATATGGTTATCCTGCTTATTGTCTGAAATCTGAAGTCGTATGAACATAGTGACTGTAGTTTGTTTCCTTGTTCATTGAGTGTTCAGTTTTGCATTTGTATCTTGTTGACTTGATTAATACTTTTATTCTCAAACTTCTTCCTTGGAAAAAAGCACATGTATACTGTGTTGTTAAGAGCTGATATTTTTGTTACTCACCAATAACTCATTTGGTATCATTATGTGTGAATCTATACATCATCCACCAATAATTGTTCTAAATTTTAATCATGATTGCAGGAGTATGACTTAATTCTTAGGACGGAGGGAGAATTTATTTTTCAGTTCCTTGTTCTCAATTCAAATATCTCAAGTAGAAATTTGATTTGAGTGAGAAGTCCTCATTGATCATACTCCATATATCCGTCATTAAATATGTTACTTTTAATCAATGGAGAATTTTAAAAAGTTATTTAATTATATAAAAGAAAGTGGAGAAAGTAGTTAATAGAATGCGGATCCTGATTTTATAATAAAATATGAATAAGTTGAGGGAATGGAATGTGAAATTCATTTGCTAAAAAGAGTAAAGCAAAACGAGAAATTTATTGACATACCGACGAAAAAACAAATGAGACTTAATGATGGATAGAGTGATACGATAGATAATTAGGCTCGAAGTATAATAATGTATTGATGGTTATTCTCTTTCCAAAGTTGAATTAATTATTCAATTTATTTCAAATGCTACAAAATTATATGTATTCTTTTTTGTTTTTATATGAGCTCAATACCTCCCGTGTCTTATGATGGAAGATTGAAACTCATTTTCATTGCTAGTCTTTCGATCAACCCAAATATGTAATATACGCATAATATATAATTATACTATTTATTTTATTTTAGTCCAATTAAATTACATCAACAATTAAAAATAATGTGAGGCATGGCTGTGGCTCGACTGGACAAGTTTTTGTGACTATAATGACTAGACGGATAAAATTTGTGTAACTGTGATGATGTCACACCCGCACTCACTAAGGATAGTAAAGACGGGGAAATCGTGACTATGAGAAAAACAATAAAGGTCGACATTTATTATGAAACCTCAAATAAATTTCCAAAAGAAATATTTTGGTCTATCGAATAGTTAAACAACGAATTAATGTCTCAAGGTAAATAATGTCTTAACATAGTGTGGGGAAAAACGAAAGACTTTTAGAAGGAAAGCAATTTCAACAAGGCAGCGGAAATCAAGTATCTAGAGAGATTCATAGGATGACGCCCATGTATGAAGACACGACGCATCCGGGAAACCTAAAGGCTCGACTCAACATCCGGCGCAACATCCTGCTCAACCTGCACATAGGGAAAACACATGCAGGGCTGAGTACTTGATATACTCAGTGGGCACACGCCAAAATAGTTGATAAAAGTTATGTCACCCATACCATAGTGAACTCGAATTTTTACATTTAGAAAATAAATATCATCGAGTATCACAAAAAAAACAGTTTCATAGACTGGCCAGTCAAAACAATCTCCCCACTTTCTCATCAATCAAACAATCACATCATCTTACCATAGTGCGACGAAAGTGTGGCCACACTATTCGCCCACGAGACCGGCCGACTAGCAAGGACGGCTCCCGATCCCACCAGTGTACACAGCCTAATAGGGTTTGAGGCCCTACTCAGACCCGAATTCGTTTAACACCGACCTAAAGCCTAACGGAGCAAGCTCAAACGAACTAGGCATCAGACAACAATCTCAACATCAAAACAATCATGGCATGATATAACACTTTAAACCACCCTTGTAACACCGTATCATACTTTTGAAAGCATAAAAGAGTTTAGTAGAAGAAAGCCCACCTCGCTTGCTTATACACACAATTCACAACTTTAATGCGACCCTTGCTCTTGGTACCCACGTAAGCAGAACAACCCTTGTCAACACCATAACACGATCAGTCTTTCCATCAATACATTCTTCATGTATGCCCTATCGTTCCTTTCATCGTTTTTCTCATATTGCCCATCCCAAACGTTCACCAACATAAACGAAACGAACACTCTAGCATACAACAACGTGCAACACATAGCCACATCATAGGATACGTTCCTTATTCACACATGTATCATGTAATTCACTCAAAACTTATCAACAAAGCTTATTTCAACAAAACCAGAATCTGGCAGAATATCGCAGTCTTTTTGTAAAAATCATTAAAATTCCGTCCGATATCATATGAAGCTAAAATTTGGTCACCACCCAGTAGATACATCAAGGTTCAACCAGTTAAAATTTCACACCAAAATCATATCTTTTGAGCAATCAAAACAAAAACGAAACTCACTGGTCGGAACACAATTTCTGGCAGGACTACGCAGTTCAATTGAAAAATTCGCTATAAATTCATCTGTCATCAAAAGAAGCTGAAATTTTGACACTACACAGAAGACATCTAAAACTTCATCCAGTTAAAAATTCAAGTCAAAATAAGATCGTGTGATTAGTCAAAAACTCGTCGGAACCTACTGTCCGAACACAACAGTTTTCATGTTCAACATTCACAAACCTTAGTTCGTCTATCATACATTCACACATACGTATTCACGCTTCAAACACATATTCATGCTTCAAAAACGAGATTACCACCATGCTTTCCTAATCACACATAACATTCACCAATGATTCATTCACACACTCACACACCCACGTACATACACGCACACACACAAACATTCTTGCGCAACCATCCTTTCCAACCAATTAAATTCTTAGATTTACGATTATTCACTCACTATATGCATGAAGTTTAAAATCATGGATTCAATGATAAGAAGGGGAAAGGTGGATCAAAAATTATACCTTTCTCTTGAAAATAATCGGTAGAAAAGACAATTGGTGCGAACGGATCTTGAGTTTCCAACTCCAAATCGAAGCAACAATGAAGGATTGATTTGGAGCACTTGGGAGAGAGGGGAGAGGGAAAAAAACGTGTGGGAGGAGAGGGAGGAAAAGAGGCATGTATTATGTAGAGTAGGGTTAGAGCTTTTCTTTTTCTTATACTCAAGGATTAATTCCACACTTAAAATAAAATAATTAAATTGTGGGAGAATAATATAAATGTCAATGAATAAATCCCACAATTTTAGCAAAATAGGCGTGTATTGAAGGGGGGTTTCAAAAATAATGCCCTTTAATTGGCATAGATATTGATTTGGTATTTACTTGGAGAGAAAGATACTCACAAAATAGGTAAAAGGATATTGAATATCCCATAAATAAGGTAACAAAATAATTCAAGCATCTCCAAGTGGGGAAGGGGCATGTATAATGGGAGAAATCAAGGAAAAATACTTAAATCCTCAAATCAAATAGGAATAAGATTTAAATTTGGTAATTTCTTGTAGGAAAAGACTCACACAAAATAGGTAACAAATAAATTAATCTCACAAGTAATTGAAAGGCATATGGGCGAAAATTATGAGGTTTTAAGGAAGGAAGGAGTCAAATCCTAATTGAAATAGGATATGGAGAGATTCAATTGGATTTTGGATTCAAAGAAGGAAATAAATAAAGTACCAATTAAATCTACAAAATAATTCATTCTCCTAATTAATAGAAGATTTCGAAAATGCCCAGAAGTGGGCAAGAGGTCAAAATTTTATGTAGAATAACATGGGGATAAGTTGGTGTGGATTTAATTTGGATAAATATCCCAAAATAATTAGTTAAATCCAAGAAAGAAAATATTGTTTCCAATGGATAGGAGGGCCGAAAATTCCAAATAAAATGGCCAGAAATATATGCATGATCCCATTTAATTTAATTCATGCATTGGAAACATATCATATTATTCCACATAACTCTCAACAATTAGTTTCACATCGTTAACTCAAACTCATAAAAAATCAAATTTCATAAGGGAAATTTCCATTCAATATCCACATTA
Source organism: Salvia splendens (assembly GCF_004379255.2). Classification (NCBI taxonomy): domain Eukaryota; kingdom Viridiplantae; phylum Streptophyta; class Magnoliopsida; order Lamiales; family Lamiaceae; genus Salvia; species Salvia splendens. Next base: position 21,613,676 of record NC_056041.1, on the reverse strand, counting down.
ATAGAAATAAAAGTCGCAAAATTTCGGGATGCTATAGATAACCAGACGAACAAGTTTTTTATGACGGCGGCCTGACTGTTCCTTATGTTGTGAACACTCAATAATATATGTGCAACTACTAGTTTTACACATGAAAGTGACGTGGGCAGAATTAGACCTTAGGTTGTATTTAGGATCACAACTTGATACTCAGCCATGTGATCTTAGCTGTTTGTTCAAAGGAGAAAGATAGAGACTATATAATATATTAAATAATGGTATAACTATAGTTTAATGATCAAGTTTAATCTTATCATCTCAAAAAATATATATTTGTCGACTTTAATTAGGAAACAAAATTGACTTCTACCTACCCATAGCCCATAAATATACGTACACTCGTTTGCTTAAAGATGTTCTCCATGTCCCAAAGAAGATAATTAATTGATTTTCTCTTTTATCAACTTATAAATTTTTTATGTTGTCAATAATTCTTAAATTGATGTTACAACTGAATTAATTATAAATAACCATATAAAAGAATTAACTAATACAAGAATTAAATGTTAATTATATTTTGAAGTCCATTAAACACAAATCCAACAAAATACCTCTTAATAAAATGTATAAGACCTAATAAAATAAATTGCAACGAGACAAAAAATTATAGAAAAATCTAATAAAATAAGATAAAATAGTATAAGTATCTCCAAATGCGTTTTAACTATTTATTGTGGTCATAGAATCCGAATGTGACATAAGATCCAAGTCGCTTTACCTTCAAAATTTATAAGAATGTGGAAAGAAAGAAAATATGATATTCAGTTGAGGTATGGTTTATAATTTACAGTAAAAACATTTACGAATTGCGAGTTGTAATGGAAATTTTCTTAAGGTTCGTTTTATATTCGAAATTGCAGTTGAATTGGAATTAAAATTCTAACAAATTCAATTGGAATTAGAATTGTATAGAATTGATTGGAAGAATTTTCATAATTAGGCTTGGATTTTAGTTTTTGGGCCTAACAATTAGAAAACTATTGGTTGTAAATGAATATTCAAGAAGATGTAGGCTTTCAACAACAATAAAGTGAGTTTTTAAGTCAGGTTAGTGGCTAAGGATCTATTCATAGAGAAGAAATTGGCTACAATGAGATTTTATCATCTATTATGAAGCATAGCTCCATCAGAATTTTATTGGCTCTTTTGGCTCATAGAGATTGGAATTACAACAGTTGGAGGTCAAAACGGTCTTCCTACATGGGAATTGGAAAATATAATTTATATGTGATGCACTATTTATTAACAATACAACTACTTGCAAGTATACAATGTAGGAATAGTGTAGTAATACAAAAAAAACTTAGAATAAAATACAAAAATTATGTGCATAGTGTGTATTTTGTGTATAGTGTATATGTAATGTGTTTAGTGTGTGTATTTTGTGTATACTATATGTGTAGAGTGTGCATTGTGTGTATTTCTGTATAGTGTGTAGTGTATGTATTGTGTGTAATTTGTGTGAAGTGTGTGTAGTGAGTGTGCATAAATTCTTTAAATTCAATTTTCATATCAAATTATTTTATTTTACCAAACTTCGGATTTGGAATAAATAAATTCAATTCAATTCCTTCCAGTTCAATTATAATTTCGTGAATAAAGTCATATAATTACTAAACTATAGTGTTTGTATCAAATTGGTTATTAACTTTAATTAGTATTAAAATGAGTACTAAACTTTATATTTATAGTATTTAAGATTTAATACAACTTTCTAAATTATTTTATTTTATTTGCCAATTAAAAAACGAATTTTGCAGAAAAATATATGAGAAAAGTCAAAACTTAAGTGTCGCTATGTATAAAATATTCCCATAATATCCTAGTTCGTTGGATGCTTCCAAACGAAATCTAATCCCAAAGTTTACAGATGCATGTTCAATTATTTAAGTTGAAGATTAAGCCATAATTTGAATAGGAGGTGACGTGGCAGACAAATCAACACTGATGACGTTGTGGGCTAATAATGCTGAATTAAAAAAAGGAAAGAGGCTTGATGTGGCAGACAAATATGATTCGTGATCAAAGTTGTATGAAATTGATTTTGGTTTATCATACATGCATGGTCCATGTGATGTCATCTAGTCTTTCTTATTATGATATTGAAAGCTCGACAATTATTTGTTTGGCCGATAAATTGGATAAGATCCAGCCGTCATTCTCAAGAGTCACATGCCGACTTCGTTAAGAGCATCTCCAATAGCACTGGACGTCAAATAGCCATCAAATAGCCTTCATACTGCCACATCATCAGCACTACAATTCTCATGCCACATCAGCTTGCCACATCAACTGGACATCAAATAGCCCTCACATAGCCTTCACACTACCTATCCACATCACTAATAACAATTATATAATTTAATTTACACTCGTATCAACATACGAAATTTAATTTACGAGACAAATACGGAAAATTCGAATAATAATATTAAAATTTAAAAAGTACATTAATTTTAAAAAAAAAGTACAATAATTAAACAAATTACATTTAAAAAATTACATAAATTTGCATAAAAACTAACGCCTTGCAATCCTCCGCGCCCACAACTCTTCAACTAAATCCTTTTGCAGTCGAATATGAGCCTCCGTCTGACGCATGTCGGCATGTTCTTGGAGGAGGGCTTCTTCATCGTGCGGTACCCCACCTCGTACGTTGGCGGTGGTGACGCCGTGGCTTGGACCTGCTTCATTATCGTCGGTGGCCCAATCAGTCAGTTGTACACCTTCATCTTCGACGATCATGTTGTGCATGATAATACAGGCGTACATTATATCAGCAATGCAGTCGACATGCCACAAACGCGTTGGTCCCTTAACTGCAGCCCATCGAGCTTGAAGCACACCAAATGCGCGCTCCACGTCCTTTCGCGCCGACTCCTGCCGCGTCGCAAAGTAGGCCTCCTTCGGATCTGATGCGCACCGGATCGTCTTCACAAAGACGGGCCACCTAGGGTATATCCCATCCGCCAAGTAATAGCCCATATCATGCTGGTTGCCGTTGGCGACAAAACTGATGGCCGGACCGATGCCCTGGCACTGCTCGTTGAAAAGGAGCGATGAGTTGAGGACGTTTAGGTCGTTGTTCGAACCGGCTATCCCAAAATACGCATGCCAAATCCACAACCGGTAATCAGCCACGGCCTCGAGGATCATCGTGGGATTTTTTCCCTTGTAGCCGGTCGTGTAAAACCCCTTCCAGGCAGCGGGACAGTTCTTCCATTCCCAATGCATACAATCTATGCTGCCTAGCATTCCCGGGAACCCGTGCTGATCCCTGTGCATCCGCAGCAGATTCCGGCAATCTTCGGGGGTAGGCTTTCGGAGATACTGATCACCGAATACTTCGATCACGCCCTGGCAGAAATACTTCATACATTCGATGGCAGTCGTCTCACCGATGTGGAGGTATTCGTCCCACATGTCTGCCGCGGTGCCGTAGGCCAACTGCCTGATTGCCGCAGTGCACTTTTGAATAGGGGTGTGGCCGGGTCTGCCAGCCGCATCGTGCCTGAAGCGGAAATACAGATATCGCTGCTCCAATGCGTTAACAATACGCATAAATAAGTCTCGCCTCATCCTAAAACGACGCCTGAAATGGTTGGCGTCAAAACGCGGCTCCTCTGCGAAGTAATCTGTGAACAGGCGCTGATGTGCAGCTTCATGATCACGATGCACCACTTGTCGACGTTGGACAACTGGTCGTGGGTGAGGTGCCGCCGGCTGCATATAACTCTGCATCCATCGATCAACCTCACGGCTCGTATAGGCATCTAGCTCTTCGTTCATCATACGCTCGTACTCATCCGCATCCCCACCACTACCACCGGCATTACTCATTTCTTAAATTGATCTTGAACAGAAAGTAAGGTAGAGAGAATACTCGTTAAAACAAGTGGTGCGAATGAAAATGAGGTTCAACGCGCGTATATATAGTGTTTTCGAAAAACAAAAAAAAAATTTAAATCCGACGCCGGTTTGGCGCCGATCCGGAACGCACAATGGCGCCCGTGAGGATCGGCGTCGGAACCGGCGTCAGCGCGGGAATCGGCATGGCGACGCCGATGTTGACGCCGATTTCGCCGACGCCGGTTCCAATGGTTCGGCGTCAAACCGGCGTCGGTGAAAAATCGGCGTCGCGGTGGTGACGCCGGTTATTGGAGATGCTCTAATACCAGGCTTTTTTTTACATGTTCCATAAAAATATCACTATTTCTATTTATAAAAAAAATTAATTTATTATTCTTATACATCAATTTATTTACACCATTAAAAGACTAATAATAATAATATGGATCTCACTATCCACTAACACTACTTTAACAACTCTTCCCCTTGTTCTCTTTCACTTTATCAATTTTATCTTAATTCTCGTGCTATTTCATATATTTATATTTTATGAGACGGATGGAGTATAATTTTTTTAAGAATAAATTAGTTATATAGTTGAAAGTGAGTAAATTAGTTCTATGGATGAATGTGAGGTGGTTAATTATTGTAATCTAATTTAATCTTGATATTATATAAGCGGATCAAGATACATTGTCACGAGTCGAACTTTTATAAAAAAAAATGCAATTAAAAGAGAGATAACATTAGTCCTGGTATTTAATAATTTTTGCAACTGACTAGCCTCAAAAATTGGTTTTGATAATAGGAGTAGATATTAAGAGTTTTATTACAACATAAAAAATAAGAAATAAATAAAGAAAAAATTATTAACATGTTATTAATAGAAAATTAGACACTTTATTAGAGCATTTACAATGGGTGCCCTATGCTCCGTCACATTATCATTCTATCCCCATACCCTTCCACCTGTAGTGGGACGCCCTAAAGTCCGCCCTATAGTTTTCACTACTGTTTTGTTAATTAATTTTATATTTTCAAATATGTCATGTAAAATAATAAAAAAGCACCACGATTTAAAGGCAATTCCTACATTACTTAATTAAAAAAAAGTTACAAGAGTTAGAAATAAAAAACAAGTTCACTACATATAAAAAACGCATTCTCTACATCATTCCCAACTTGCGGCGCAAATCATCAATCATCCACTTGAGGTATTCGGCTTCACTGCCTGAGGGCATGGTGCGTGTCCAACAACGTCCTCCGGTTGGTGGCCGCCACCAACTCCACGTAGGCATGTCCCGCAGCTGAAGTCGGGGTCGGGGTCGGGGCCGGGTCCTGTGAGGATGTCGCCTTCGCCTTGCCCTTGTTCTTGGCAGCCTTGCTGCCAATGGGATGCCGGGAGGACATCGGTGTGTCGGAACTCTCATCCTCGTACATCGGCTGGTTGAGGTCCATCGGAGGTCTCATCTTCGTCCTCTTCGCCGCAGCCGATAGGTGCAGAATCTCTCCTTGGAACTTCTGCTTGTCCTTCAAGAGGAGCCAGAAGTTGTAATGCTTGAAATCGCCGTACAATGAAATATACGACGCAAGCATTCTATCGCGCACATCAGTCAAACTCTCGCCGCTGCCCTGCTCGCTCAAGCACTTCTCGTACTCCGACGAGAACAAATAGACGTGCTTCTTCACCTGATCTCAGTGCTTGCGGAGCTGCTCCCTATGTTGCTTGTAGGCGGCCGTCGGCTTGGCCTCGTTGTAGCGATCAGCGATGCGCTCCTCGTACGCAATTTGCTTTTGGTTGTTGGCAAACACCGGGTCCTCGGAAATATCAATCCAACACTTCGTCAAGACAATGGTTTCATCCGGGTTGTAGTTCGTCCTCCCCGGGACGAATTCTTCATTCTTCTCCGGAAGCGGCAACTTTTGGGCTTTTTGCCTGTTCCGCTTCTTCTTGGTGGCGAAGCCCGAGGCGGCGGCGGCAGCAGAGCCAGAGGCGCGGCCGCGGGGTGGGCGGGGGCGTGGGTGGGAGACAGCTCCATGTCTGACAGCTCGTACGAATCCATGCTGAAATCGGGATCGTACTGGGTGTTGGAGTCGAAGGGCCGATATTCATCAGGGTCTGTACTCGGCCACCGTGCACCACCACCGAACATCGGACTATTCAAACTTGGGAAATCACCGGGATTCATTTTAAAGTGAAATAGAGAGAATGAGATGAAAGAGTGAATGGAAGAGTGTATATATATAAATTTTGAAGAATTAAAAAAATGTAAAACGCGTTGCAGCGTCTGCGTCGCCCGCAGTGGGGCGGACGATACCGCGGACGATGCGTGCTCCAAGACCTATCGTCCGCGGACGAAGCATAGGGCGCGGACGATGCATCGGGCATCGTCCGTATGGTTACAGTGGCGGACAATAGTCTATCCCACTGTGGATACTCTTAGTGACAGTATAATTGATAAAGATTTATTTTGAGGATAGACTAAAATGAAAATAAATATAATTAATATTATAAGAGGAGTTAAAAACCAATTTAAATATATTAAAATATAAAGTAAACATATCCTTTTAACTCAATTGATACTACCATGTCGACATGGGCGATTATGAGATTTATCTAAGTTCAATTTATATGAGAGATGTGTACTTGGAAGCATTAGATACAGAGTACTTGTTTAATGATTAAGTGGTTGATTTGCAACTTTGCATCAGCTTGTTTAATGATTAAGTGGTTGATTTGCAACTTTGCATCAGCTTTTGTCTGCTACTTGAACTTAGCAGCCAAATATACAGTTTTAACTTGTTGGAATCTTTCTTAATAAAATGACTCTTGACCAATAATATAATCATAAATTTTCGCCAAATTTTGATATTTCCCACGAACTTTGAAATTGGTCTAAAAAATCACAAATTTTACATTTTATTTGTTATTTTCCATTGCAGCGCAAATAAGATATTTTCGAAAAAAGACTATTGTTTCTATAATTCCACCCCCATTTTCATAAACTAAAATTACAATAGTTAACTAAAATCTAATTGATTATTGCATATATTAAATTTACTAATTTTATTTATTTTGGTACGTCTTTGTTATTTTTGCAAATCTATGGTAGGTAATCTCTCTCCCTAAATATATATTACAGTATTAGTTTGTTGGTATAGCAAGTATCTGAATATTTTTAAAATATTTACTATAAATTGTAGGAGTACGTAGTAATTTTTGTCATAAACATACATATGCATTGAATTTATTTTAAAATTTACTAAATTTATAGTATATTTTTTTTATTTTACTTTAATTACTGTCATCTATTAATATTACTAGTGGTAGATAAATATTATCAATCTAAAACAATTAATAAAAAAATAATACAAATTATACAGTAGTTAATTCTAAATTGCAACTTTGTGCTTCAAATAAGAATATAATACACTTGGGCCAAACAAGAGTAATAAAATCCAAATTAATAAATTACAACATTTGGGTCTAACAGGGAGTAATTAAAAGAGAGAAAATTAAAACAATTTTTGGAGCTAATTTGATCAGGCCCAACTAGTTTTTCCTACGTCAATTTTTTTTTCAGCCCAATAAGCCTTAGAAAACGACTTCACGTCTCCACACGAAATTTCTCTTCTTCCAGCAGCAATATGCAAGCTCGTAACAGATTATTGTCAAACCCAATTGCATAAAATAAATTTAGGCACTTTCTCAAGCTTTTACAGTAGCCATCTAACATAAAAGAACTCTTAACTTGTCACAAATAATAACTTGAATAGAGAAAAAATGTCAAATGCTCAATCAAACCATCTTGAAGGGAACAACTCCCTCGTCGTTCCTTATTTGGACAGTCCTCGATAAATGTCTTATTTCGTTTTTACTATTTTGGTCAATGGACATATTATGGTCCACATTTCCGCTTACTTTTATCACTCACTTCTCCTCACAAAGTTAAAAAATTTCTTAAAATCCGCACGGATTAAATATGAGACATTTAATAAAGACACAGAGAGGGATTATCTGCGAATCCAAGATGGAGGAAGTAGAATTGGATGGCGACGGCAACTGAGCGCCGGCTACCAAGTCGTCCAATGATCAAAGAATCCGCACAAGAATGCCAAGTCGTCCACGATAGGGACACCCGCATAAGTCCAATGAAATTCCCGTCCTAAATTTCCTAAAAAAATAAAAAATTTATAAAAAGTCATATGAGAGCATCCCCATCCGTGCTCTTGCCAAAGAGCACAGATGTGGGCCCGGATCCACTTTTATTACTTTTTTACTCTCTGTTCTTAGGCATGAGCACAACACTCACATCCATGCTCTTCCGCAAGGACATGCTCAAAGGTCCTACCATTCTATTATTCAATTTAAATAAAAACATTTCCACAATATTAAAATGCATTAAAAATATCCGGAATACTATTACAAATTAAAAAAATAAAATAAAAATTACATAATTAAAATACTAAAAATTAAAAATTACAAAATTAAAATACAAAAAATTTAAAATTACATAATTAATATCCTAAAAAAATAAAAAATACATAATTAAGGCTAAAAAATACACCCGTGGAAGACTATTCCTCTGGCCCTATCCCCAATGTTCTTCGGAGACCTCATATCATTGCCAAATGTAAATCAAGTTGCTCGGGGGTCATATTTGACCTATCGACCAAATTGAGTTGGGCCAAAAGGGTCCACAACGAGTGGTGGGGGGTTGAGGTGGCGCAAAGGGAGCGGGAGCGGGAGCGGGGGCGGATGGAGTCGCGGCGCGACGGCGGTTGGTTGTCGCATTCTTCCTTCCTTGCGGCCGACGTTGGGAACTGCTCGGGCCGGCGTCGGGGCTACCCAAATTAACTCCGGTGAGCTGGCTAGCCACCTCATCCTCGCCAGCTTCGGATAGGGATACCGACCTCGACCGTTTGCTGGAGGAGCTAGAGGAGGATGATACGCCTCCCCTATACTTCGGATGCACACGCACCTCCTGTCAAGTGCTGAGGTACTTGAACGGTTTGTAATTTATGGATTGGTAGGTCGCCAAGGCGGCACTAATGATGTCGAGCTCGCTCCTACCGCTCCACGCCGACCGCTCTTCCTGGAGGTAATACCCCTGGAACTTTTGGATTTCTTCGTTGGCTCTGAATATGGCATTGCGCACCATACTCTCATTGCGCTCGATGGTTCCATCCGGGTGGTTTTCATTGTACCGGCGAGAGACGCGCCACCAAAACCTATCCCCGCTTTGGTTCGTGCCTATCTCCAGATCTTTGGAGATAATCAAATAGGTTTTGAATAATTGATCCATCTCCGTCGGAGTGTACGGGGTGCGGACACCACGAGGAGTAGGAGTAGGAGTAGGAGTAGGAGTAGGAAGAGAAGGAGTTTGAGAGCCGCCGCCGCCGCTCCCTCCCGATCTGGGTTCGGGTGCCCACCCGTATCACCCATCGGGGGCATCTTGGTCGTCCACCGGGTAAGGCCGGTAGCCACCCGGAACTTGAGAACCTTGGGTTTGAGGAGGGACCGGAAATTGCATTTCCGGACTAGGAAATGGTTGTGAGCCGAACCATTTGTGGTTCCGACCGCGGGAGTCTGATGGGTGATCGCCGGAGCCGGACATTTTTTTGTAAGTAAGAGTGAAAGATTGAGAATTGATAAGAGAATTTAGATGAGAATTGTGTAGTGGGGTGTGAAATTTTTGGTATGGAAGTGGGGGGTATTTATAGATGAAAATGTGAATTTTGGGGAAAAAATTGAAAAAATTAATTAAAAGTGAGGAGAAAACGGATATAATTTATTGGGAAGTGGGAAAATATTTTTTTTATTTAATTCAAATTTTTTAAATTAAATCTGTTTTTTAAAAGAAAAAATGAAATTGCCAACGGCATTGTCGTTGGCCAATCTGGTGCCGCCACGTCAGCTGCTCAGCGGCACGGACATGCTTGATGCATCGATCAGAGCCGTGACTGCGGCAAGAGCACAACGGCGAGCAGGGGTCAGCCGTGCCAGCGGCACGGACGCCGTCTTTGCCAGCGAACACAGCTGCTGATGCTAAGCCAAACATCAAAATTTTCAACATTTCAATTATTAATCAAAAGGAAGAGAAATCCAAGACCAAGCCGTATAGCGTTAATAGCTCCAAACATGCAAAGTTGATCATAAAAGTCAGTATAATTTCCAAATATCATCATTTCTTGCTAATATTATATTCTTTCAGTCCTTACTACAACAATATATTCAATACTACACGTCTACACTTCAATCCTAGATCGATAATTATGGGATAATTAATCATAGCTAACCTCATCCCACTAAAATAATCTCACGACTCATTCTTAGATTATATCTTGATGGTACTATTTTATCTATGAAACCGAACACCACCTAATAATACTTTAATTATTTTTTCTCTCTCATATTTTACCAATTGGGATATTGGTCCTTAAAACCATGAACTTTGGTTAAATTTTGGTATTTCCCACTAACTTTGAAATTGTACAAAAAAATCACAAACTTTACATTTTGTTTGTTATTTCCCATGACAGCCAAAATAAGATATTTTCAGAAAAAATCTTAATATACGTGGGCATCCGTAAAATGTTTATGATATTTTAGATTACTTTTTAAGTTCGTGACAAATATGATAAAATACTACGTAGAAAATCACATTGATTTAGTAGTGCCAAGTAGGATACAATATGCACGGAAGTTGGTTGGTTATGGTGATTGACATGCCATGGGAAATGACAAACAAAATGTAAAGTTTGTGATTTTTAAGACCAATTTCAAAGTTCGTGAGAAATACCAAAATTTGACCAAAGTTCATGGTTTTAGAGACCAATATCCCTTACCCATTACGCATTAAAAACTCGTATCAAACCAAATGTTAATACTTTTCAGCAACGGAAGAAGTAATATAATTGAACAAAGCTTATATAAACCACAACCACACATCCTTGCACAAATAAATTGAAAAAAACCTCTCCAATGTCAACAAACCAAGAAGTCGTCCCTCTAACCGTGTTGATGGTGCCTCTCCCGGCGCAGGGCCACCTGAACCAGCTTCTCCACCTCTCCCGCCTAGTCGCCGCCCGCGACATCCCCGTCCACTACGAGGCCGGGGAGGCCCACATCCGCCAAGCACGGACCCGCCTCCACGGCTGGGACCCATCCTCATCCCCCTCTATCCACTTCCACCCCCTCACCACCCCACCCTTCCCTAACCCAACCCCCATCCCCAACCCCAACTCCCCCACCATATTCCCCGCCCACCTCATCCTCTCCCTCCTCTACTCCATGCACGTGCGCCAGCCCGTCTTCGAGCTGGCGCAGAGACTCGCCCCCACCGCCCGAAGGCTGGTCGTCCTGTACGACTCCTCCATCCCCTATATCGTACAGGACGTGCCAGCCCTCCCCAACGCCGCATCCTACTGCTTCCACAGCATCGCCGCCTTTTCCGTGTACTCCTTCCACTGGGAGTACACTGGAAAAACAAAAACAACCAAGCTGAAGAACGAAGCCTCATTTATTGAGCAGGTCCCATCTGCTGAGAGATGCTTCCCGCCTGAATTCGCGGAGGTTATGCAGTTTCAGCATAACCTCCTAAAATTTATCTCGGGAGACATCGAGGCCGCCTTCCTTGATCTCCTGGCCGACGAGAAGTCTACCGGGACTGGAAACGTCTGGGTTGTTGGCCCGTTCAATCCGGTCTCGGTATCCGAAAGCAAGCAGTCTGAAGAGAGAGACGCATCCTTGAAATGGTTGGATAAATAGAGCTTGAATTCAGTGATCCTCGTTTTGTTCGGGAGCACGTGTTCTTTATCGGATAATCAAATTTCGGAGATTGCTGAGGGATTGGAGAGAAGTGACCAGAAATTTATATGGGTGATTAGAGACGCCGACAGAGCAGGGGTGGACACACTAAAGAAGAGGGTAGGGCTTAAGCCTTACCCAAAATGATTTATTTTTATCTTTTCTACTTTTAATTTTTTTGAAATTTTTTGAAAACTGTATTAAGCCCTTACAATATTTACAATATGGATGTTGTTGAAAACTAAATTATTGATACTTGAATAATTAGTGGGGCTGAATTAGAAAATAAAAATAAAAATTGCAGAGGAGAATGGACAACAATGGCGCTGTGCAGTGCTCTGGAAAGAAGAAGACAACCCAAAAAAAGGATAATAATTATAATATTAAAATATTACACCTTAAAGGTTCTTTTAAAAAGTACCGATTACTTGCATTGAATAGTGAGCCAAGTTTTTTTAATAATTAAGTATCTCCTCCAATACGCATCATTAGAGCATCCACAATGGCGGAGAGCAGACCGGCTAGCCGATCCCTGGCGCTCGCCGAACCATTGCAGCAGGCGAGCGCCAAATCGGCGAGAAAAACGACGAGCGCACGCCGATTCTCGAGCGCTGGCCGATCGACTGGCCGCCATTGTAGGCTCCCAATCGGCGAGCGATCGGCCAGCGGATTTTTTTATTATTATTTAATTTTTGAAACACTGTATATACGCGATTTGCACGTCATTTTCATTTGCACCACTTGTTTTAACGAGTATTCTCTCTATCTTAATTTCTGTACAAGAACAACAACGCGAAATGGAGCACAACAACGAGCATACTCCAAGGACGAGCGGGTCTCAAACTCCCACGGTACCCGTGGGAGGTGGATGGGGTCCGATGGCTGGGTACTACAACATGTACCCTTGGCAGCAGATGATGCCCGGGATGGCATCCGGGGGTGGTATGCCGGGATGGCAGGGGGTACCGGGGATGCAACCCGGGATGCAGATAATGCCGGGGTGGGCACCCGGGATGTAGATGATGCCGGGGTACCCGGGGATGCAGGGGACGCTAGGGGGGGGGACAACGTCTATCGCCCCAGTTTTGATTTTGTGACTGCTTCTTCGCACACATCGACCCCATCGGAGACGCAGTTCACTTGGTGTGATACTTTCTCCTTAGAGGAGTTGGGGATAGATCTCGGGGATGAGGACACCCCCGTTCAAACGAGGGGAGTAGGGCGGGGTCGGGGCACACCAAAGAAGAAGAAGGGGAAGGGCAAGAGGGTGGTCGGCGAGTCGTCGCAACCGGCTGATGAAGACAGCCCGGCACGGAGGAAGTGGACGGACGCGGATAACGTCGCGCTGTCTAAGGCGTGGGTGAGTGTTTGCGATGATCCCCTCGCCTCGAACAATCAGAGGATCGTCAACTTGTGGGCTAAAATAACAGCAACCTACAAGACATTTTGCCCGTAGGGGAGGCCACCCAGCGGGGAGGAGTGCCGGAAGGGGTGGGACCGAATCATGGCTGGGGTCTCCCGATTTTCGGGCTTGTACACCAACGCCCTCCGCATGCAGACCAGTGGCCAAATTAAGGACGACTGCAGGAGGATAGCAGAGAAAGCCTTCCCCGTGCCCGGGCTTATAAGGAGTTCACCTACTGGAACTGCTATGAGGTGCTGATGGACTCCGAGAAGTTTCGGGCAGGTGTCGATGCTAGCTGGCCGAAGAAGCAGCGCCTGAACTATACCTTTCGCGCCCGCATTTTCTAAGGATAGAAAACACGGTTGATCGTGACTAAGGGAGGATTAAAGAAGCGGGGAAGAAAGGGGAAAACAACACCAACCGACCATAGCTCGAAACAAATGGGAATAACTCAAATAAAATCAGAGTATCTCAACAATCAACAACTCAAAAATAAATATTATCTCAGCGATACAAGAACTCAAAAGAAGGACAATTACTTAGTGGAAGCATTTGAGAGAAGGAATATGCCACGTGTGAAGACATAACATATTCTAGACACTTAAATTTCTTCAACGGTCTTGATCAACACCCACCGCACCCGTCACGCTCAACCTGCACATTTTTAAAAAGAAATGCAGTGCTGAGTACTTGATGCACTCAGTGGACTCATGCCGAAAACATTTTATAAAAAGTATTTATCATGCCACCATTGAGTGACCTTGGGGTTTTAACTTTAGAAATCGCCCAAGACACTAAAATCATTTCCATCGTAAAACTCGTGACTGCAGTCATTTTCCCATAAATGTCTACCGTATCTGATCCATTGATGACAAGGAATGTGGCCACATTCCAAGTCACTAGACCGGCCAACTCGAAAGATGGCGCACGATCTCCATAGGTGTACACTAGCCTGAGTAGGGACTCACTCCCTAAACAGACCCGAATTCGATTTTCCATTGATGGCAAAAGCCACATCAGATAGGTTCCATAGATAAAACAAAATACGGCATGACAAATATTCACAATATTTTCACATAAAAAATATACTTAGGGCATAGCCCTTATTTAAAAAGAAAGCCCACAGTAAAACTTTAGTTCGAAAGCCCACAGTAAAACTTTAGTTCGAAAGCCCACCTCGTTCGCTTAAAGGTGTCGCACTTGAGTATTTCCTCTTTCCGGATTAGAGTCTCACGGAACAATTCCCTTTAGATAAATAAAATAATAACACAACAATCAGCGCGAGAAAACTACTAATTAGAATGCATGCACCCTCATTAAAGTCTTTTATCTCGTTTCTCTGTTTTCACGTATTTTCGATTATTCGGCGGCCGCCCAAGGCGTCGCTTGAGACGCCGGTCAGCCGCTTACGCCCATAATTCCTCCGTTGGCTCCTCGTAATTTCAACCAGATGTTAAATTAAATTCCCAAAATTATATAAGCGCTTAATTGAATTATCGCAACTATTTCCCTTTGTTAAGAAAAATTATATATATTCCGGACTTGGGATAAATTATTCATGCTTCAAAATTTAAAATCCCCAGACTTAATTATTTCCCCACCTTATATCTCCAATTTAATTAAGAAGCCCCAACAAAATAAAAAGAGCCCAAACAACATCCAATTTTAGTTAATGAGGCCCAATTCTCTTAAAAAAACAAAAGGCCCAATATACTCCCACATTCATCACGCCTCTCTCTTTCTGTCCCTATATCTCTCTATTTCTCTCTCTCTCGACGAATTGCAAACATTCTAAATCTGTCGTCGCCGGGTGTCCGCCCCTCTGTCACGACGCAACAAATGTACCTAGCAGCCATCACCGTCGCTGTTGTCGCTGTTCCGAGCAGCCATCGCCGCTACTCTCACTAGTTCGGCTCGCTGCTGTCCGTTGGCCGCCGCCACTGAGCAGTCACCGCCACCGTGTCTGTTGTGCGACGAAATTCGATGCAGCGCTGCCGCTGCTGTGCACTCCATTCGTCCGGAAATCGCCGCTACTCGTTGCCTCTCGCAGCTGCAATAGCAGGTCGACATCGCCGCCGGTTCGCGCAGCTGTCCAAACTCGCCCCGAGCAGCTCCGAAACGACACCGCGCAGCCCCGAAACCAACCCGAACCACCCCGCAAGTAGAGTTCTTAAGTTGATTTCGTGAAATTTAGGTTCGATTCTTGAATTGGATTGTTCGAGTTATCAGTTTGCTTCGATTTAAAACAATTAAGAGATGGATTCCAGATTTAATTCCGAGTTCAGCGTGGAAGTTGAATTTGGCAGAACAGGGTGTAACAAGCATGAATTGTAGATTTAGTTTCGGATTCGGTTGATGCAACAAAGTGCGATGCTTGATGTATGGTTCGATAAAAGAAAGATTGGGATGGAGTATATCTTGAACGGATTTTGAGAGAATTGTCGACAGCTCCCTCTCTCGAATTTGGTTCTCGATTTCTTGAAAGAATGAAGCTTGTTTTCTTGATAGCAGAGATCGATTAGGTGAGAAAAGAATAAACTGATTTGAAGGTTTAATATAGAGGGAGGGTGGTTAAAGATATGTGAGAGATTTAGGGGTGAGGGAAGAGGGAGTGGTTTCAACGTGGGTTGAGGAGGAGTGATTTTCGAATTCTTCTTTTTTTTATTCTCTCTTCTTTTTCTGGGTGTTACAATACCGGTGATTACGGCGGCAGCAGCGGCGGTTCCCACGACCTCCCCGAGGATGTACAGGAGTTTCCGTCCCCTCCCGCGTTTGCTCGCCGCACTCGCCCGGTTGGTCAAAGGCGGGCGCAACGGGCTCGCCAGGCCTCCCAGGAGGTCCAGTCGGCATCCCCCTATTGGCGGGTCGACATCCGAGCTCCTCTTCTTCACGCGTAAACAAACGCGAGCTCAGATGTTCAAGATCTTAGCTGAATGGAGGGCGGCAACTGACCCCGAGGAGAAGAGTTTTCTTCACGCAATGCTCGTGAGTATGCGGGCCGATTTGAATCCCGCCGCGGCATAGGTGGGGGGCTTAGACGCGGGCTCATATGCCGCAGATTTGGGGTTCCCGGATAGCGGCGACAACGGCGAGGAGTGAGGCGGAGGCGGGGGGGCTCGTGTGTGGCGGAGGATTTTTTTTAGGTTAATGTAATTTTTTAAATTTCAATATTATTATTGAGTTTTCCCGTATCTGTGTCGTAAATTTAGTTCTGTATTTTGTGTGATTGTTAATTATTTGTTTTTATAATTTTGTGTATTGTGGCTAGGCTATGTCTGACCTATTGTTTGTCCAGTTGCTTGTCCTGATGATGTGGCAGGAGAAGTTTTTAGTGCTGCTGATGTGGCAGGAGGAGTTTGTGGCTAGGCTATGGCTATGCTATTGCTGGACTATTTCTATTGGAGATGCTCTTAGTAGTAAATTGAAAATTTTAATCTTATATGCCTATATTTATATATTTAGTTAATGATATGTAAGATTCATTATAAAAACGTAATGAAAATGAGACGAGACAACTAATTAAAAAGGAACGGACTAAAATAGAAAATTGGAACATATAATGAGAAACGAAGACGGTATAAATACTTTTTAAATTAAAAGTGTTGCATTTAAAAAGATTCATGTACGGTAATTTACAATTGTTAAATATTTGTCTTCCAAGTGATCGATGTCCCATTTTAAACTAGCTCAAGTTTTAAGAAATTATTTGATTTTGTAAAAATTGGTGGAAAAAGTTAGTGAAATTTTGTTCTTATATTAATTTTGTAAAAGATGGTAAAAAGTGAAATAAGATACGCATTTATTAGTGACAGATGAAAAAAAGAAAAATGTGACATTTAATTGTAGGCTGAAGGAGTATATAGTATTGCCCTTACTGGAAAAAATTTCTGCGTCCGCCCCTGCGACAGAGGCAACATCTTCGAAGGAGATGTGAGAAGAGCTCCGTTGCCAGAGATGTATGAGGAGAGGGTGAGAGGGAGGGGGCTGATTTTGTGGGAGATTTTGGGCCACGGGGCTACAGGACTGTGGGTGGAACTCGTGCATCGAGAGCATAAGCATGGGCGTGCCTGTGGTGGCGTGGCCCATGCACTCTGACCAGCCCAGAAACGCGGTCCTGATGATCAGGGTTCTTGGGATAGGGTAGAGGCCGCGGAGTGGGCCACCAGGACAGGGTCGTCCCGTCGGGCGCGGTGGAGATGGCGGTGAGATAGTTGATGGCTTCGGAAGAAGGGGTGGAGATTAGGAAGAGGGCTGGGGAGTTGGGGGATGCTGTGAGGAAATCTGTGCTTCAAGGAGGGGTTTCTGTCAAGGAGATGGACTCATTCTTGCCCACATCACTAGATCACATTGAATGTACCCCTTCCATCTAAAAAATATGAAATATTTAGTTTTCGGTTAGAGATTTTAAGTAACGTTGTTTTGTAAATTAAGAAAAAAAATAGATAAATTAAGAGAGATGAAAAAGTAAAGTAAGATAAAGTTTCATTTTTAATGGGATAATCCCGATATGACGTAGAGAGAATGGGAAGAGATATATTAGAGAGATATTTCCAAAGGAGTAGTGACAAGAGGTTTATTCAATTACGACACTAACTATCAATAATTTATGATATCAGGGATCAATAATATCTCACAAGATAACAAAATTTCAGTTGGCATTTAGCTTAAGTCAAACAAGACCAATATCTACAAAGCAGAATGATGATTTTACTTTTATTGAATTTTTAAGTTTTTATTTTTTTCAAACATTGTAATTAATTGCTCAGCAATTTCACCGTCTCTAAATAAATGCCCACCTTCCACACCAAAACAAAAGTAGTCAAAACCAAGTGTTCAATAATAGAGAAGAGTTTGCAACGAAACAAGGATAAAGCCTCGATTCCAACTTCTAAAGTCTATATCACAAGGGCATGAAGAAAGGAAGGAAGATAGAAAGAAAGAAAGAAAGAAAGAAAGAAAGAAAATTGAAATTAATTTTGATGTTTTGCGAAAACAATCAAACGTACAAATTAATTCAATTTCTGTTTTAGAGGTTATTATCAACCCTCAATAAATTGTAAAATTGAAACAAAATTTTATCATTTATTTAGACTAATAATAATATCATGTTTGGTGGAGTATGATGGAATGGAATGACATTCCTATTTTCATTTCATTTTTTTGTTTGATGCATTTTTTTTCCTAAGAAATCATTATTCCATTGGATAAGAATATATATTTTTTAGTCATGGAATGGTCATTCCATTAGAGCATCAGCAGTGGCGCGGAATTCCCGGCGGACTTCCCCAAAACACCTCCTGACACGTTATACGGACTTCCCACTGCACTGCCACGTCATACGGACTTCCCACTGCACAATGGCGGAATTCCCAACGGAATTCCCACACTAAAAAAATTCACATATTGACAAATTAAACAATTTACGGAATTAAAAATTCGAAACGACTACGGAATAAAAATTTCATTAACTAAAAAAAAGAAAAGTACATTTCACCAAAATAAAAAAAATACATTTCTTCAATTAAAAACTCCATCAACGACGACCCCTCCGCTGCCACACTTCTTCAATTATATCGTTCTGGAGGCGAACATGGTCTTGGACCCGCAGCATCAGCATCATCATTGGCCCAATCAGTCAGTGTCGGACCTTCATCTTCGACAATCATGTTGTGCATGATAATACATGCGTACATGATGTCGGCGATGCTGTCAACGTACCACAGCCGTGTTGGATCCTTCACTGCCGCCCATCGAGCCTGGAGCACACCAAATGCCCGCTCCACATCCTTGCGCGCTGCCTCCTGACGTTGCGCAAAGTATATCTTCTTTTCATCTGCTGGGCACCTGATCGTCTTCATAAAGACGGGCCACATCGGGTATATCCCATCCGCCAAATAATAGCCCATGTTGTGCTGGTTATCGTTGGCGGCGAAGTTGACGGCCGGACCGATGCCCATGCACTGGTCGTTGAAAATGGGCGACGACTGGAGGACGTTGATGTCGTTGTTCGACCCGGCTACTCCAAAATAGGCATATCAAATCCACAAACGGTAGTCAGCTACCGCCTCAAGGATCATCGTTGGATTCTTGGCCTTGAAACCAGTAGTATACATCCCTTTCGAGGCAGCGGGGCAATTCTTCCACTCCCAGTGCATACAATCTATGCTTCCTAACATCCCCGGCAACCCGTGCTGATTACCGTGCATATCCAACAGAGCTTGACAATCTTCGGGGGTAGGCTTCCGAAGATACATAACCCCGAATATCTCCCTAACGCCCTGACAAAAATACTTCAGGCACTCTCGAGCAGTCGTCTCGCCAATGTGGAGGTACTCGTCGAACATGTCGGCCGCGCCTCCGTATGCCAGCTGCCTGATTGCGGCAGTGCACTTCTGAATCGGCGTGTGACCGAATTTATCAGCCGCATCCTCCCGCACCCTGAAATACCCGTATCGATGCTCCAAAGCTCCCACGATACGCAGAAAGAGCGGACGATGCATCCTAAACCGTCGCCGGAATAGGTTCTCCCCAAACCGTGGCTCCGGCGCAAAGTAATCCGCGTACAACCTACGGTGGGCAGCGAGGTGGTCTCGAGGTACTTTAGTGCGACGGTGGATGGGTCGAGGCACCGCCGGCGCCGAGGCCGCCTGTTCCTCCCTCTCCGCAGCCTCCCGCACACGTGTGTGAATCAGCCGCATCATGTGTTCATAATGCCTATCACCACCACTACCACTACCGGCCATTACGGATATGTAAAAGAAATTTAGAGAGAGAGAAACTTGTTAATACAAGTAGTGCAAATGAAATGAAGTTCAACGTGATGTATTTATAGGAACCGCAAAAAAAACATTTAATGCAATAAACGAGAATTCCACGCTGACGTCCGTGGGAGTCAACGCAATGGCGGACGTCCGCGCGGAATTCCCCGCGGAAAGCCGCGGAACTGCGAATTCCTCGCAGGAATTCCGTATCTGTGCATGATACGCACAATGGCGGATGTCCACTACGGAATTCCCGCACGCCGGTGGGAATTCCGCAGTGACGTCCGCCACTGGTGATGCTCTTACATTCTCCTTCTTATTTTAGATTTTTAAAAAATTATACTCCTACAACATATTACTATCTATATTAATATATTTCAATTCAACATCATATCAATCTTATAATTTTTAAAATTTTAATAATTGATTTTTTTTTCAAACACTACACGCACACATATACACACACTGACATACTAGACACACACTGATTCACTCAATACACACGTTGTAGACACACTCTTACCACTGTAGTGTGTATTGTGTGATGTAGTCTGTGTATATAACTGAGTTATTTATGTATGTATGAGTATGCGTATGTGTTTGTGTTTGGAAATGATTATTAGGCCGTAATAGGCCAAAAATGCATGCTCAATTATAAGCCAACACATGAATTTACTTAAGAATTAAAAACATGAAATAAATGGTATTAAAAACAAAAATATAAAATGTGGGGGGATTTTTGGAGGCCCATAACGTCAATGGGCCTTAAATTTAGTGCTCTATTTTTAATTGAATAATTCAAAGATTCAAATTCGCTGCAGTTGGTATGAAAATTAAACTATAGATAGAATAAATTTTAAGTTAAATAATATCAACTTTCACATATAATCACTACACTGCATTGGAGCTATCAAATAAGAGGGAAGAATGGAGTAAATAAGTAAAGTACAATGGATTAATGGGAAAGAAAAAAGTAAGAGGAGATGGCGCTGAATTTTCACGTTAATGAATTGTTGGTATAAAATTAAATTACGTTAATTGAATATTAATTAGAATACCCTATTAGCATGGAGTTGTCAATTACTTCTTATTTGGTCCAACTAAACCATTTACCAATAATAAGAATATTTTAAAGAGAGGAAATTGGTCTCTAAAATCTTAAACTTTGCTAAAAATTTGGTATTTCCCATAAACTTTAAAATTGGTATATAATATCACAAACTTTGCACTTTGTTTGGTATTTCCCACAGCATGCCTATTATTATATTTGACTAACCTAAGAGGCTTTTTTTTATCATACTTGACACAATTAAATCAACGTGGTTATCAACGAGACTTTTTAACTTACATGTTATAAACTTAAAAAGTTATTTAAAATATCATAAAACGTATCACGGTTGTTTACATAAAATAAGATTTTGATGAAAATATCTTATTTGAGTGAGTTTGAGAAATACCAAACAAAATGCAAAGTTCGTGATATTATAGACCAATTTCAAAGTTTTTGGAAAATACCAATTTTTAGGCAAAGTTCATGATTTTAGAGACCAATATCCCTTTAAAGAATATCTAAAATACACGTGTTTCTTAAAATTATTGGGATGGATCATTTACCTTAGATTGTTTATTAAAATTATAGATTTGGATCAATTACCTTTGAATTTAGATAGCTAGCTTTACAATTAATGAATGGAATTTTTTAAAAATAAAATGAAAATCTAGGTTTCAGAAATAAAAAGAAAACGTCATTCTCCAATTTGCAGTTCTTATTTTCTTTCTTCTCTTATTCTTTGCTATAAAAATCTACAACTTCACTAATTATAAAATAGTACTATTTATCAAATCGAAGATTATGACTAGAGCTTTCAGTTGATATATTAATAAAGAATACAAAGTTGATATATTTAATACTCCTAGTTGAGGTTAAAAGATTGATTCAATTGAAAAGAACCTGAGAATTTATCAAATGATATGGAATATTTACTAGTAATTAATATGTTGTGGGATTCTAATTCATAAATTCATATTTTAAGATAGTTTTCAAATGAACCATTCTCTTTAGGTTAATTATCAAACAGATTTTAAAATTACTTTTAAAATTTCATTACCAAATTGAGTTAACCGACTGTATTTATTTGATCTTTGTTTCCTTTTTTTCTCTCATTTTCTTTTTCTCCCCTGCAAATTAGAGTTTTTGGTCTTCCCAATTCAACATTCTTATTTTCCAACTATACCATTGATTATAATTATATAAAATAAATTTTAGAATATATTAAAATCATCTTCAAACTTTATATATAATATCCAATAGAGCTCGATATTATGTCGATAATTATGGTTGTACAACTCCCAAAAATATGAATACAGTGAAAAATATCACACTAAGTTTTGACTTATTTTCTCTATAAATAAAATATCTTGAACTACATATAACATCGGTAGAGTCATAAATCCAATAATTTTGACAAAATATGGCGAAAATAAATTCCAAGTTCCAACTGGTCCTACTGTTGAATTTCAACAAATGACCAACAAAAAATTTCTAGACAACGAGGTTTGCACTTTTTTATTAACTCATAAATTTAAATACCATCAAAGACATAGTATAAATATAGACATAATCTCCTCTGAAGTACTTTTATGTAGTAATATTTTCCAAACTTTATTGTAATTTTCTCCCTTTTGCCTCAAGGCTATTTTAATCAATCTCTCCCGATTTATTTAATTTCTCTCTTATCTTCCTTTCTTTTCTTATTTGTATCTCTCTATCATTTATTAAATTTATAATTTCATCTAGGCGGTTGACAATTCAAACGAAAAGAAGAATAGAGCCTATTAATTATACAGTGACATTAATTTGCTTTTCAAATAAATAGATTCTCTCTTAATAACCTTTCTTTTCTCTATTTTTTCTCTTTCATTTATTTAATTCATAATTTCATCTAGGCGGTTTACATATCAAACATAACTTTTCCTTGATGAAAAATTCTTTTGCATTTACCAAAAATATGTCGTTAGTCTTTGATATTGTCAAATATTACGAACTTCCTTGTTCCCTTGCATTATTTGAAATTTCATATGCATCGAGAACTAGGTCTTATTGTTCTAGTATTATTACTTTTATATACGTACAATTAATTAATTTAAAATATGTATGTAATTATTTTCATATTCTTTGATACCCTATTCCTGCTCCAACTTATCGAACATAAATATTTAATTAAAGTCAATAAATTGTCACTGAAATTGAATTTTAAGAATTTTTTATTTTGAAGTACTAATAGTTATTAACAATGAGAAGAAAAAAAAGTAAGACGAAAGAATAATTTGAAAAATGAAGGAAGAAATAAAAATAAAAAAGAACAAAAAGAAAAAAGAAAATTGATGAAAATCAAAATCACAAAGAAGTAGTACTATCTAATACTCCATCCCGTCCTATAAGAATATGCACATTTTTCCTTTTTAGTTCGTCCCACAAGGATATGCAGTATCTAATTTTGAAAAAAAATTTCTCTCTAATGAGATGAGACTCATTCTCCACTAACAATACTTTAATTATTATTTTTTTTCTACATCTCTCTTATTTTACCAATTATGCATTAGATTTCGTGCCGAATCAAAAGAACATATTCTTATGGAACGAATAGAATAGTAGATTAAACTCTTTGACGTAAAAAATTGAAGAAAATGGCAAGTAATGTTACTCATCTGTCACCAATTAAAGAGTCATTTTGTTTTTTTGGTTGTCCATGATTTATAAAACTATTTTATTTTTTCAGATTTAGTATGCGTGCCTCATATTCTACTAATTTTTTTCTCTCATAATCCATAATAAAACTAATATTAAAAATGCCTCATATTTCACTCACTTTCTCTCTTTACTTTTCTGCATAAAGTAAAACAATTTTATAAAACTCTGTTGAGTCAAAATGACTCTTTGAATAGTGGACGAAGGAAGTATTAAATAGTGCAAAAGTTATTCCAACAATATTATGTCAATGTCCAAGGACTAAGCTAATAAAACTCATTAGGGACCGCAAAGGTGAAAGTAGCAATATGCATGGACTGAATTTCCAGTTTACTTTTATATTCGTACAATTAATTAATTTAAAATATGTATGTAATTATTTTCATATTCTTTGATACCCTACACCTTCATCTCTCACTCAAAACCTCAAATGGATTTCACTCATCTCATTGCGGAAGCGGAGCGCGAAGAACAAGAATACTACGAACAACATCGTGCCGCTTATGAAACATATGTCGCAGCGAATACCCCCGCCCATCCTCCTCAACCAACTAGATCAACTCGCCGCTACATCCATCGTGACTGGGAGGGAGCCCACGAAAGGCTCGTTGCCGACTATTTTGCCGACCCGCCGCGGTTTCCGGAAGATTACTTTAGGCGCCGTTTTCGCATGTCAAAGTGCTTGTTTATGGGTATTGTCAACACATTATTCGCCCGGGTTGAATTCTTCCAAACAAGTCCAGATACAGCCGGTCGGCAAAGTCTCTCGGCGTTGCAGAAGTGTACGTGTGCTATCCGACAACTCGCTACTGGGCAAACGGCCGACCTCTTCGACGAGTATTTGCATGTCGGTGAGTCCACTGGAATCCTTTGTCTTAAAATTTTTGTGAGGGCGTTCGTACAGCTTTCAGTGATGAATTCCTTTAGGCACCCACCACCGATGATTGCCAACAGTTGCTTCGTCTTGACGAAACAGTCCATGGCTTTCTCGGTATGCTTGGCAGCATTTACTGCATGCATTGGAGGTGGAAGAATTGTCCGACTGCTTGGAGGGGGCAACACTTAAGCGGCTACAAAGGCGGCGGCCCAACATTTATCCTTGAAGCGGTCGTCGACTACCGCCTATGGATTTGACATGCATATTTCGGTGTTGTCGGATCCAACAACGACTTGAACGTGCTCTATTCTTCACCCCTCTTCAATGATGTGTTGAATGGTGTAGCACAGACGATCAACTTCACCGTCAACGGAAATGTATACACATGAGTTACTATCTTGCCGATGGTACTTTCGTGAAGACGCTCAACAACCTGCAAGACCCGAGACAGGTTCTTTTTGCACAGCGTCAAGAGTCCGCGCGGAAAGACGTCGAAAGAGCCTTTGGGGTCCTTCAAGCCCGATTCAATATTGTGAAGGCCCCGTCTCGGCTGTGGTACGTGAAAAATATCGCCGACATCATGTACACGTGTATTATCTTACACAACATGATTATAGCCGACGAAGGACCGAGAGCGGCTAGCTTTTACGACGAGGATGAAGCCGGAAGCTCAAGCGCGAGGTCTCCCCCACGCCGAGATGTGCATACGACGGTGGGTGAGAGGATCGAAACAAGGCACACAATGCGCGATACCCGAACTCACGTTGAGCTACAAGAAGACCTAATCAAACACATTTGGGCGAAATTCGGCCACGCGTAGTGGTTTTTTTTATTTTAGGAGTTGAATTATGTATTTTTTATTGATTAGGAGTTTAATTATGTAATTTTTAATTTTTAGGATTTGAATTATGTAATTTTTATTTTTTAAGATTTTAATTATGTAGTTTTTAATTTTTAATGTATTTTGTAATATTATTCTGAGTATTTTTAATGTATTTTAATTTTGTAGAAATGTTTTTATTTAAATTGAATAATGGAATGGTGGGACCCTTGTGCTCGTCCTTGCGGAAGAGCACGGATGTGGGTATTGTTCTCTTGCCTAAGATCAGACAGAAAAAGTGGGGCCGGACCCATATCCGTGCTCGTTGGCAAGAGCACGGTTGTGGATGCTCTAATGAATCTACGTAATTTTAGACGATTTTGGAGTGTATGGATACCCAATTACAAAAAATACTCAAAAAGAAATTCTAAGTCTATATTTTAAAAATATGTGGGGAATCTAAATTTCTGACAAGGTCTATTGCACTGTAGCAACGGTCGAATTTGTAAGGCTGATTGGTTCCCACAATTTTCTGCTGAAAGACTTGTCAGTTGTCACTATCTCATACACCATCATTCCTCTCTCACAAAGAAAAGTTTTAATAATACTAATCAATAATAATATTATAAGTATGAATCAGTGATTTTTTGTAATGATTTTTACCCTTCAATTGATTGCAAATAAAATAAATATCCCTTCAACTGATTGCAAATAAAATAAAATAAAATAAAATTAGTCTTCGATATTTTATTAGTGTGTTGTCATAATTTAGATTTCATTCGTAATAGACTAATAGTATTGGGTCAGTCTTTAGGTCTATTGAGGAATGTCAAAGTTCGATTAAAATGAGAAATTTTGAAAAAAAAAGGATTCATTTTTCGTAATTTTGGGATTGATTTCACTGATCTTTCAGAATATGAAATATGTCAGAATATGAGATCGAGTCATGTAAATTTTTCAGAATAAGAGTTTTCTGATTTTTTTTAATCTTTTTTTCTTGTTTTTTTTCTTACGGTATTATGTTTCTCCTACCATTTAGAGCATCCGCAATGGGGCTTCCTATAGCCCGCCCTATAAGGCGCCATATCCTCCCCACATCAGCATTTTATCCTCCTACCCGTTCACCTGCAGTGGAATGCCCTATAGCCCGCCTTATATTATTTTATTTATTTGAATATATAAATGATAAGACTAATTTCATGCATAGGTCTAGGGCTTTAATTCGTGAAATTTCTGGGTCTAACACACGTTTTAAGACAGGTGTGTGAAGATTTTCGCCAGGTCCAGCAAAGGAGGGAGACAGTTGCGTGGACCTAGGAAGAAGGCGAAAGAGTGGACATTATGAGGAAAATTGCTCGACGGAGGAAGCCTCGGAGTTGAAGGGTAGAATAGAGATTTCTACGAAGACTCTAGAAGGTTATGTTCGCGTCTATAAAAGGGAGAAGCATGCACGCTGGAGGGATCTTCTCGGTTGGAGACCTCGAGAACAGCTTGTAGCTTAGTTCACTTTTTCACACACTTGGGTTCTATCGTGGGGAGATTCAGGGCGTACTTGGGGCTCACCTTTAGCTTTCATACATTTCGATCTGGTCGTAACACCGTCCTTCTTAGGGCGAAGAAACAATTTATTTTCCGTTTTCGTTTCTGCTGAATTCGCCGAGCTTCGCTGTTCGAAGCTCGGACCTCTTTGTTTTCTGGATATTTCTCTGTTTTTATGCAAGTTTCGTTTTAGCTTATGCCGATTGTGTTGATATTTGTTTGTTGATTATGTTTACTTGAATTCTGAGTTGGATTGTTGGAGTTGGTTGTTTTCGAGGTTGTTTTCTGGATTATTGCAGGTTCGTGGTTGGATCTGAGAGAATGGAGTTTGTTTGTGGATGAATCGGGTTTTTAACTTGTTGATGTTGTAAGGCTGTCTGTGATTGTTGGGATTTGGAGTTGATTTAAGCAGATCTGTGAGAATCGGAGTTATAGAGTTGATTTTGTTGGGTGTTGAGTTCTGATGGCTTGGATCCGGAGTGGATTAAGCATTCGACGTGAATCTGAGCCGTGTTGATTTAATTTTATGCCTAGCCTACGTGTTTTTATTTCATTTCGCCTAGTTTATGTAGATCTGACGTACGTCCGATTCGTAGTAAGTTTCCGGCGTCCCGATTTCTATATTCTGTTTGAATCTAGGAGTATGCTCTGTTTTCTTCATTTACGCGTCTGAGTTGGTTAGGAGATTGCATGAGTTTGTTAGTTGCAGCTTTTTCTGTACTTACCTTATTTGAATGTCATGGTCCTCACTTTTTAATTCTCTCTGCCTAGTCATATTTAGTCAGTCATTTACACAGTCTAGTGAGTAATTGTTTCTTTCGGCGTTGATGTCTGATTTTATAAGTGTTCTGTGTCCTAGGTCTAGCATTTAACTTCCGTGCCTAGGTCTAGTGGTAGTTTAAACCTCAACCCTTTTGCGTGGCAGCAGCCGCTTGTTTACAGAGTCTCTAAGCACTACTTCACGACTCCATCTTCGTGGGATCGACCCCACTTCCCTATACTAATCCATAGTATTCGGGTTGAGGGATTTAATTTTTGAAGGGGAGTCGAGTGTGTCCAACGACAAAAACACTCTGTGTTCCTTGAGTTCCTGGACCTAGTGATCCAGCGGATTTAAGAAGCGCGGTGCCTTGACCAAGCACTTGCATAGTTTTCCCTGTAAGCACACGAAGACACGATCCGACTTTTTCCCACTTCAATAAACACTACAAAATTTGGAAAAAAAAACTTAATTTTATAGAAAGTTCAAAGAGTACATTACGAAATAGAAAAACTACAAATTCTCAATGGTGGCTACGTTCCCAAACTTCTTCAAGCATGTCGGTCATGAGCCGACTATGGTCTTATTGGTTGCGCATTGAGGCCTGTCTAGATAGAACCTCATTGTAGCCCATCGGTAATCCTCGAACGTGGAGTGGGGTCGCCGTGTTGGAGCTAGATCCAGCTTCATCATCGCCCCAATCGGTGACTGTTCCACCTTCGTGTTCGATTATCATGTTATGCAAGATGATGCACGCATACATGACATCGGCGATGGCGTCCTTGTACCATAAACGAGCTGGATCTTTCACTGTTGCCCACCGCGCTTGGAGCACACCAAATGCCCGCTCCACATCCTTTCGCCCAGTGATAAGTCGTATTCTAGGCCTAGGTTACGGGTCAGTATGATGTGCATAATTGAATTATATCTGCAAAACTAGTTGCTTAAGCGTGCAGGGTAAGCGTTCTAGCCAGTAGGCAGAGTTTCAGACACTTCAAGTGAAAAGGGTGTCAGGACGATTACGTACTGACCAGTATACATGCAAAAATGGCTCGAGATGGAGAAGGAGGATAGCTGGGACTGCTCAATCACAATTAAGGGCAAAGAAGTCATTTCACCGCAAGGTCTTACCCTAAAAATCAAGGGTAAGCCTCCCTATAAAAGGAAGCCACTTGGAGAGAAAGAGGAGAATAACATCGTTCATCATCATCACTTTTAGGAGAGTTCTCTCGGAGTTTAGTCTTTCAGCCCAGTCCAGAATCTCGTTCCTCGCCACTGCCATGGTCAATTGAAGATCTAGATGTTCCCGGAGTTCCAAATCGTCCGCTCCAGCCAGCAGAATCGTAGTTAGAGATTCCATCGCCCGGAGTGGCAAAACACTTTTATTCGCTTTCGTAGTTTAATTTACTTGCTTTCTTTACGTTGGATCTTTGTTGCTTTTAGATGTTTTCTGCTTTTGAAGTACTTGTTGAAGATCTGAACGTGTTTATGCCATGAAGTTGATTTCCGTTTCGGTTATTGTGATGATTTTTTTTCCTTCCTATTCCGCCTAGTTAGCTTAGATATAAGGTTCCTTGGTGTTTTAAGTGCTGAATCTTTTCTTTCCTTGTTTCCGTCGCAATTTTCCTTTAGTTAAACGTGGAACTGTTCGATCGTGAGTGAATCGCTGCATGTGAAGTTTAGTTTGAGTGCGTTTCGTTTCCTGCTGACCAGTACGCGGAGTTGCAGTTTCTGTGTTTTGATTTCAGATTTGGTGTTCTTATTTGTGGATCTGTGTTCGCGAATTGATAAACTGTGTTTCCGTGTTGAATCTGGAATTAATTTCTGATTTTAGTTTGTGTTGTTGAAGAAGAAGATGTCCATATCTAATGTTGGGGACCACTTTGCTTTTTAGATGCTTTTTGCTTTTTGTCCTTTACTTTTAGTTATAACCTGCAGATCTGTCAGCCTAGTCACCATGACTACTACTACCCTCTGAATATTCTGTCTAGCCCAAAATAGAATCCCGTACCTTCCAAATATTTTCTGTTACAAAAATGTCTCCCCATTTCCACGTACACAACTGCACCTCTACACTTCTTTCCCCATTCTAGTCAGTAGGAAATTACCTTTAAGTTCTTGCCTAGGTAGAGACTCAACCCGAGCGTGGTAGCTAACCAAACCATCCAGAATATCACCACAATAGTTTTAACGCACCATCTCTGTGGGATTCGACCCTTACCACCACTATACTGATCAGTAGGAGTGGGTTGAGGAATCTTTGAAACCAGGGTCTAGGCTTAGTTAGGATCTCTATCCTGACCAGTAGGATGTATCCTTGCTTGAACGACACCTAAGCGCCCTGAGTCCTAACCGTTTCAAATGGCGCCATTGCCGGGGATGGATGGCGTTACTAGTTACTTTTGTGTGTGATACTTTGGCGTATATATTGTGCATAATCTTCTTTTTCTTTTCTTTTCATTTCAGTTTATGAGAAGCAGTTCGGCTCCTGACCAGGGGAGACCGAAGATACTTCAGCGAGGATCTATACTCGTAACCACTCGTTCTGGCCTGTCGACCACCTTGTCTGACCTAGGCACGAGTAGTGACGAAGAGAAGGGCACCATAGAGGGACCGATACCAGAAGAGATACCACGGTTGGAAGGCAACCCAAGGGAAATGGCCAACCAGGGAGATGAGGACCCGGAGATCGGGACGCTGAACGCGCATACTGAAGGAGAACCCCCGCAAGCCATAGTCGTTACTCCAGGGCAAACCACCTGCGATGTGAAGCCTCATGTGATCGCGATCCTGCCTACGTACTGCGGGAAGAGCTACGAAGGGCCGTATGAGTTTCTTCATGAGTTTTGCAAAATTTGTAGGGCGCAGAGGAGACCAGCAGGAGCAACTGAGGATGATTATAGGCTGAAGGCTTTGCCATTTGTGCTCAAGGGGGAAGCTAACACCTGGTTCATGCGCCTGCCCCCCAACTCTATTGAGACTTGGGCCGATTTCAAGTCAGCATTTCTGGGCGAGTTTTTTCCGTCATCCAAGACAAGCGCGCTGAAGAGGGAAATAACTAATGTGAAGCAAGGATATGATGAGCCCTTGAGTGATTATTGGGCAAGATACATGGGTCTTTTGGAATCATGTCCCAACCATCGCATGGCGGAAATTGAAGTACATCATACTTTCTACGAAGGCATGAACGCGATAACCAAGGACCTGGCAAATTCATCATCAGGAGGAAGCTTCATGCAATTACGGGTTAGCGAAGCAAAGAGAGTCCTAAGGAAACTATTGAATGCAAAGAAAGAGTATGACCATTCAAGGGAAGGATACAACCGAGAACGGGCTGCTGTTGCCTAGGTTACTGATCAGGAAAATACACTGGAGCAGAAAATGGATTTGAAAATGGATGAGCTGAAGAAGTCACTTCTGAGTGCGATCGAGAAGAGCACTCCACCACCCTCCCAACTGGGAATTACAAGGGTGCAGAGCAGGGAAATCAAGGACCAAACTATGATCAGCCTACTGACTTCGGGAATATGGAGCAAGTTAATGCTGCGGGGTACTTCAATTCTAGTGGGCATTGGATTCAAGGTAGGCAACGGGATGCACCATGGAGGGATCATCCAAACTTCCGATGGGGTGACGGGAGCCTAAATCAGAACCAAGGTCAGAACCAGTATAACCCTCATCCGAACCAAAACCATAACCGTGGACCAGCAAACCCAGACTACCAGCCCAACTGGTCAGGAAGAAACCAACATTCCCAAAACCAAAACCCACAAAACCAGAACCCGAACCCTGTCTATGTGCCACCCCACCAGAGAAACTTCCAAAATTTCCAAAATCAGCCGAACCCAGGACCCCAACACCATCAGAACCAAAATCAATTCCAAGGCCAGCACCAGAATCAATATCCTCAAGATCAGTACACCCCTCCTGCCCAGTATAACCAGTACCCGCCTAATCAAGGCTAGCAAAACTCCCGAACTATCAACACCAAGGGCCAAGTCATTTCCAAAACTCGAACAGGTCAAGGAGATCCGTTGAAGACATGATGGGTGAAATGCTAGCGTCACAACAGAGCATCAAAGGAGAATTGCAATCCCATAATGAGGTCGTGCAGGGGATGCAAAACGCCCAGAAGGAACATAAGGCGAACATGGATATGATGAATAGGCAGTTAGCTCAACTGGCCAGTTCGGTGGGTGATTTGAAGGGAAATGCAGGGAAACTCCCACCTACAGTCCAAATGCCCGAAAAGGCAAATGTGAGTAAGGTTACGTTGAGGTCAGGAACCACTTATGACGCGCCTCAACCGAAACAACCTGGTGGAGGATCCAATGGAACGAAGATAGGAGGTGATACCATTTCAGCGGAAGAATTAGGGAGAACTATGCCTCGGATGAAAGATCCATTCTTCTTGGATGATACACCAAGTGTACGAGGTGAACCCGACACCCTACTGACCAGGAAGGAACCTCCTCAAGAGGTAGAGCCCAGAATGGAGGCTCAGACCCAGGAACTACCCAAGAAAAACTCCAAGAAGGTTGCTGAGGAACCAGTAGAGGAGAAAAAAGGGGGAGAAACCATTCCCATTCCGATTTGTTACAAAGAGGAAGAAAGAGAACCCGGTTGACTACTTGTCGATTTTTGGGAAGTTGGATGTCACCATACCATTCCTCCAAGCCGTGAAGCTACCCCCTCTTGGGAAATTCATAAAGGACTTCATAGCCGGGAGAGCCCAGAAGGATGGCAAGATTATGGTGGAAGGGATAGCGTCAGCAATAGTGTAAGAGAAGTTGCCACCCAAGAGAGCCGATCCAGGTATGTTCACTCTGCCTATAGCTATAGGAGATGTGAAGGTCAAACATGCAATGTGTGATTTGAGGGCATCCATAAATGTCATGCCATTGTCTATCTATAACCGATTGAAGGGAGTTAGATTGTCGAATACTAGGGTGTTGATCCAACTGGCTGATAGGTCGTGCATAAGTCCTGAGGGAGTTTTAGAAAACGTGTTAGTAAGAGTGCATGATTTTACTTATCCTGCTGATTTTTATGTGATCAAAATGAGTGAGCATGAAGCTAGGGAATCTAGTGGAGTGTTGTTAGGAAGGCCATTTTTGAGAACGGCTAAGACAATAGTGGACATGGCCGAGGGGACAATTTGCATTGATTTTCATGGAGAGAAATTCACTTTTGATATCAATGAAGCCATGAAGAAACCGATTGATTCTGAAAATTTGTGTTATGTTGATGTGATTGACCCCCTTGTCCAAGATTTTCTTGAGACCGAACTATTGCAGGAGAAACTCCAAGCGTTAGATGTTTATGAGCAGGCTGACGTCAAAGCTGCTGCATGGTGTGATCTGATCAGTAGCCAATGGTTAACTGATGAGGAAATAGAAGCAGCAATCAAGGAATTCTGTCAGAAATCGGAGTTCATTGGAGCCGCAGGGGTTCAGCTACCAGCCTGTATAGAAGAACCATCGGAGGGAGATTTAGAAAAAGAAGGAGAGATTGAGAAAAACCCTCTACCCGAAGACACACTTTCACCTCAAGTTGAGCTGAAGAAGTTACCACCAAATTTGAAGTATGCCTTCCTCAGAGAGGAGAACTCATATCCAGTGATCATCAGTAGCAGCCTTATGAAGGAACAAGAGGCTAGGCTACTGACCGTGTTGAGCAAGAACAAGAAGGCAATTGGTTGGAGTCTTACAGATTTAGTGGGAATTAGCCCCGACGTCTGCATGCACCACATTAGGTTGGAGGAAGGAGCGAAGGCACATCGAGATGCTCAAAGGAAGGTAAACCCTAACATGCGAGAAGAGATATTGAAGGAGATCTTGAAGTTGTTGTCGCTAGGGATTATCTATTCAGTACCGGATAGTGAGTGGGTCAGCCCGATCCACATGGTCCCTAAGAAGTCGGGCATCCAAGTAATTCAGAACGAGAGGAATGAACTGATCCCAACGAGACTAGTCACGGGTTGGCGAATGTGCATCGATTACCGTAAGCTGAACAATGCGACCAGGAAGGACCATTTTCCCCTACCGTTCATCGACCAAATGTTGGAGAGATTAGCTGGGAAGAAGTTTTTCTGCTTTCTAGATGGGTACAGCGGGTATTTCCAAATTTACGTAGATCCTGAGGACCAGGACAAGACCACTTTCACTTGCCCGTTTGGAACCTATGCATACCGTCGCATGCCTTTCGGCCTGTGCAACGCTCCAGGTACGTTTCAACGATGTATGATGAGCATATTTTCCGATTTGATTGAGGATTGCATAGAGATATTCATGGACGATTTCACGGTTTACGGAGACTAGTTCGACTCTTGCCTTCACCATTTGGATATAGTTTTGGAAAGATGTGAAGCAAAGAGTTTGGTTTTGAACTTTGAAAAGTGCCATTTTATGGTCGCCGAAGGGATAGTTTTAGGACACGTGGTCTCAGAAAGAGGTATCCAAGTGGATCGAGCCAAGGTAGATGTTATATCCAAATTACCATTCCCTACTGATCAGAAGGGAATAAGGGGTTTTTTGGGGCACGCCGGATTCTATCGAAGATTTATCAAGGATTTCTCCAAGATCGCCCAGCCCCTTACTAGATTACTTCAGAATGACGTGGAATTCATCTTTGATGAGCAATGCAAGGCTGCTTTCAACCTTCTCAAGGAAAAGTTGATATCCGCACCTATCATAAGGGCTCCTGACTGGAACCATCCTTTCGAAGTAATGTGCGACGCCAGCGATTTTGTGGTAGGAGCCGTGCTGGGTCAGAAGATCGAAGGGAAGAGGTACGTAATTTTTTATGCGTCCAAGACTTTAAATCAAGCCCAGCGGAATTACGATACCACTGAAAAGGAGATGCTGGCAGTGGTGTATTCTTTCGAGAAATTCAGGCCATATTTGTTGGGATCCAAAGTCATAGTGTATACTGACCATGCGGCGATTAAGTATCTGATTGCCAAGAAGGAATCCAAACCACGCTTGATCCGATGGGTACTCTTGTTACAAGAATTTGACTGGGAGGTAGAAGATAAGCGAGGAGTCGAGAACAAGGTGGCGGACCATTTGAGCAGAATAGTGCAAGATGGAAACGGTGACGAAGTGCACGATAAATTTCCAGAGGAACATTTGTGTAAGGTGATTTTTGCGCCCAGAAGAATTGATTGGGAAGAAGTGTTCAAGCTTACTTGTCAGAATGATACAGCAAAAGGAAAAGAGAGGGTAGGGCAGGAACCATGGTATGCGGACCTGGCCAACTACCTAGTGACTGGAGAGCTTCCAAAAGTGCCGAGTGTTACCAAAGCCCAAAGAATGAAGACCAAGAGTGAAGCGAAATACTACTTTTGGGACGACCCCTATTTGTGGAGGGTAGGGTCCGATCAAGTGATAAGGAGGTGCATTCCTGACTGGGAGCAGCGGGATGTTTTAACCCACTGCCATTCATTAGCATGCGGAGGACATTTCAGGTCCAAGAAGACGGCAATGAAGATTTTGGATAGCGGCTTTTATTGGCCAACCCTCAACAAAGATGCGTACGAGTTTTGCAGAAGTTACGAGCGCTGCCAACTGACCGGTGGAATATCTGCCCGGGATGAAATGCCGCAGGTACCCGTAATAGTTTGCGAGCTATTCGACATATGGGGAATGGATTTCATGGGGCCTTTTCCTTCATCCTATGGGAATCTGTACATCCTAGTTGCTGTAGACTACGTCTCCAAATGGGTAGAAGCCAAGGCCACAGGCACGTGTGAAGCCAAGGAAGTGGCCAAGTTCTTAAAGAGTCATATCTTCAGCCGATTCAGTGTACCCAGGGCGATCATATCCGATCAAGGTACACACTTCTGTAATCGCACAATTGAAGCCTTGATGAAGAAATACGGTGTGCACCATAGACTATTCAGCCCTTACCATCCGCAAGCAAATGGTCAAGCAGAAATCTCTAACCGCGAGATAAAGAAAATTTTGGAGAAGACGGTGAACATTTCTAGGAAGGATTGGAGTGTAAGGTTAGAGGATGCTCTCTGGGCGTATCGAACAGCCTACAAGACCCCCATAGGCATGTCCCCTTACCGGATTGTTTTTGGGAAGATGTGCCACTTACCAGTTGGGATCGAGCATCGAGCATACTGGGCAGTACAGAAAGTGAATATGGATGCTACAGCCTGTGAAGAGGAAATGAAGTTGCAACTGCAGGAGCTTGAGGAACTTAGATTGGAGTCATTCGACTCCGCCATGTGGTACAAAGAACGAACTAAATTATGGCATGATCGAAATCTGAGGACTAATGAGCTCCATGTTGGCCAGAAGTACTACTCTTCCAATCAAGATTGAAGCTTATGCCAGGGAAACTCAAGTCCAAGTGGACAGGACCTTACATCATAACTGCACTCCGATCTAATGGGGCAGTAGAAATTTCAGGGAGTTTTTCTAACTCTGAACCTTTCATAGTAAATGGGCATAGGTTGAAAATATTCAGGGATAAAAGCGAGGTGGGTGTGGTGGATGAAATTCCACTACAGCCACTTACATCGGTTTCATACTGATCAGTAAGATAGGAATTTGGAGTTCCGCGCGGCCAGTTTCCTTTTGAAAATAGTTTACATATACTGGCCAAGTTGAATTCCAAATTGCCTAAGGAAGTTGTAAATATTGTGAATACGTAATTAATCTTTTCACGCTAGATAATTCCTAAAAATCCAAAAATATTTTCGGGCCTTAATTTTAATTTGGAGTGCACATTGACCAAGGGATTACTTATCTGCTGCTATTTCAAAATTTTATTTAAGTGCCCATTTGAATTAGTTTCTTTTTTAGGTAAGTATAGGGGAAATTATGGAGAGGACGAAAGTTTGAATTAAAGCTTGTGCAGCTTCTGCAGGGTGACAGCAGGAAAAATGGCGCGTGAGCAGAGGGAAAAGACGCGCGGACCAATCAGAGGCCAGAAACCTCAACCGCCCTTCCCGTCTGAAACGTCGCGACCGGCTACCCCTGATAACCGGTTACAACCACCTGGAACTGCATTCTCTCTCCCACATAACCATACCGCTTTACCTTTTCCCCTCACAAACCCTCATTTTGCAATTACACTCTCTCTCGAAAAATTCCTCTTTCATCTCCGCCGACTCCCAACCCTAATTTCCAGATCGTAATTTCTGCTCATGGGTAAGAAAGCATTCGCCAAGAAAACCAAACCCAGCCGCCGAGAAACCCCGGAGGCACGACCACAGCCAACCCCAACAGCACCCGTCGCTCAGCCATCGCCCATGGTTTCCTTGGATGCCATGATGGCATTTCTTCGCCAACAGGACCCAACTAGGGACTGGACGACGGCTCTGACCAGTTTCGGCCAAACGGGGGGCGTCGGAACCACATCCAGCGAAGCTCCGCCTGCGTCGGTCAGTCATGCAGCAGTTTCAGTACCGGATTCGGCAGAACTCGACGCTATCGCCGCACATTACGACTCCGACTCTGAGGAGCGTAAGAAAAAGTCGAGTCAAGGCAAGACAACTCCGGAGGGGAGCGAAGGAACAGAGAAAACGCCCGAAGCGGAGCCGGTATTTCAAGAAGTGAGAAGGCCGGAAATAGATTTGAATGAATCGGCCAGAAAACAAGGCCTCATGACAGATGAAGAATTTGACTCGATTCTGAACAGGGTCAACCGGAGAGAAGAGGACACTGCACCAATGGCTGAGGGTCTAGACCTCGCATTGGGGGCAGTAGGAAACAGGGAGAATGCCACATCAGGAAACATACCGGAAGGCCGACCTTTCCAGTTGGTAGGAGGGGAAGGAGAAGTACCGAGTAAAGAAAAAGAACCAGTAGACCCACAAGTGAAAGCCGGGGATGACAGAATACAAGTAAGAGAGGAAGGTACTGCGTCTACGGAAGTCAAGGACACAGGAACAGAGACAGCAGAGCCAGAAGTAGAAGCACCCACCCCAGTGGCACCTCAGGTTGTAAAGCCGATTCCGGTCAGGCGAAAACTGGTGGTGAAAGCAGACCCCAAGGCAGACTCGCCCAAGCCGCAGAGGGTGTCGCAACGTTGTTTGGGTAAGTGGGCCTCCAGTAGGGCAAAACCGAACACGGCGGAGGACCCCATAGAGATCGCAAGCGAGGAAGAGCGAGCCACTCCGAAAAAGGCTGAAGGTGAACCTGTTCAAGCTACTGATCAGGAAGACACAGGGGTGTCTCCAGTACATGTAATAATGGAGTGCTCATTTCAGTTGAAAGAAGCTCGGCTAGAAAGGAGTTCGGTAAGCTCGGCTTACCGAGCTGGAACTAGCCTGGAACTAGCCGAGAAGAAGAAGGCAGAAGTCGGTAAGCTCAGCGGTAAGGAAGCTCGGTAAGGAAGCTCGGCGTTGAGCTGGAATGAGCCGAGAAGGAAGAGTTCGGTTGTAAGCCGAGAAGGAGTTCGGTCTTGAACCGAGAAGGAAGAAGCAACCTAGCCGAACTAGCCGTTGGAGCAGCAGTTAGTTAGCTGAGATGTAGCGGTTATTCTTCTTGCTTTCTTGATTCTTCTTGTAGTTAGTTAGTAGCAGTTGCTACTTGATTGTAGAGCTTTAAATAGCTCACCGTGTATGTAGTTTAGAGTAGAGTTTAATCAATAAAGAGTTTTCCAGTTTTCTCTCCAAGATTATCATCTTCAATACTCAAAGTGTGAGTGTGTGTGTTTCTGCATTGTGTGATCTCATACAACAGTGAGTGTGTGTGTGATCTTATTGAGTGTGTGAAAGCCTTGTGTGTGAGTAAATCCCAACAAGTGGCGCCGTCTATGGGAAGGGATATTGAAGCTGATTTGCAGAGGATCAAACGGTTTCAGAGATGGCAGCAAGGCTTGATGCAGAAAATTCACAGGCAAGAATGATTATGGCCTGTGGAAGATGAAGATGAAGGCGGTTTTAATTCAACAAGGCTTGGCGGAAGTTCTTGCAAAACCAGAGGAGAAAGGAAAGGCTCCAGTGCTTGATGAAAAAGCTCAGGCAAAGATGGAGGAGATGCAGCTCAAGGCACATTCTGCAGTGATTCTGTGCCTTGGAGATAAGGTCTTGAGGGAAGTTCAAGAAGCCAAGACTGCGGTGGAGATCTTGGACAAGTTAGATGAAGTTTACTTGGCCAAATCCTTGGCTAACCGGCTGTATCTCAAGAAGAGGCTGTATGCCTATAGTTTTTCTGGAGATAGGTCCATCATTGAGCAGCTAGAGGAGTTCAACAAGATCATTGATGACCTGGGATCTGTTGATGTCAAGATTTCAGATGAGGATAAGGCCATTCTCACATTGAATGCCTTGCCTAGCTCGTATGACCAGCTAAGTGATGCAATTATCTATGGAAGAGATAAACCTATCACCTATGCAGAAGTCTATTCAGCCTTGATGGCCAAAGAACTCCAGAAGACAGCCAACAGAGGCTCTGCAAGCTCCAATGTTCAAGCTGCAGAGGCCTTGAATGTGAAGAAGTTCAAGAAGCAGAACTTCAAGAAGAAGTTTGAGGGCCCTAAACCCTCAAGTTCTGATGCTCAGAAGGAAACTAGAGCTTGCTATTGGTGCAAGAAACCTGGACATTTGAAGAAAGATTGTCATGCATGGAAGAGAAAGATGGCCTCTGAGGGACACAATCAATCTGATTGTGTGGAGAGTGCTGATCCCCCGGCTCAACTCATGAATATCAGTGATAGTGGGGTCAGTCATAGGTGGATAATGGACTCGGGGTGCAGCTTCCATATGTGCCCCAATAGAAGCTGGTTTCATGATCTTCAAGAAGCATCGGGTACGGTTGTTCTTGGTAATAATCACATTTGTCAGATCAAAGGAATAGGGAAGGTAAAGCTAAGCCTACAAGATGGCTCTATAAAGATCCTAACTGGGGTGAGGTATATTCCAGAAGTGAAGAGGAACCTCATCTCATTGGGAATGCTGGAGCAGAAAGGGTTCACCATATTGATGAGTCAAGGAAAATTGTTTGTGAAATCTGGAGATGCAGTGATGATGGAGGCTGACAGAGAGCATATTCTCTATTATCTGAAGGCTAAGGCTGTTGATGGAGAAAGCAATGCAGTGTCAGATGATTCCATAATGCTATGGCACAAGAGATTGGGCCACCCAGCTGAAGGAAGCTTGAAAGAACTCATCAAGAAGGGTCTGATCTCTGGAGATTTCAACAAGATGGACCCCTGTGAGCAGTGTATACTTGGAAAGGCTAAGAAGGCACCCTATCCTACAGGTATTCACTCTTCTACAGCCCCTTTAGACTACATACATAGTGATCTTTGGGGGCCTTCACCGGTGTGTTCAATTGGTGGAGGAAAGTATTATCTAGCTATCATTGATGACTATACAAGGAAGTTGTGGGTATATATTCTTAAAGAGAAATCTGAAACACTCACAAAGTTCAAGATATGGTGAGTAGGGATGTGGTGTTCTTGGAGGATCAGATGCCATTCCTGAAAGATAAGCTGGACTCCAGTGAAGATGAGGGTGATTTCTTCAAGGTGGAGCCTCTGGGGGTTGGCCTAGGAGCAGGTGGAGTTATTGACTCAGGGAGTGAGTCTGATTTAGATAAAGAAGAGGCTCCAACTCAGGGCAACCAGGCTGGTGAGTCTATATCAGACTCTATCAGAGACTATCAGCTTGCAAGGGACAGAGTTAGAAGAGAAACAAGGCCACCAACAAGGTTCTCTGATGTTGTGTATTATGCTCTGTGTGCAGCTGAAAGTATTGATGGTACAGATCCACTCACATATAAAGAAGCTATGCAGAGCAAAGATAGAGAAAGATGGATTGAAGCCATGAATGAGGAAATAGAGTCTTTACTCAAGAACAAAACATGGATTTTGGTGGACAAATCCAAGCTGAATACAGATGAAAAGGGGAGAGTGAAGGTGATTAAGATTAACACCTTGCACAATCCGGCTGACATGCTAACAAAGTCTCTAGGTAGAGACAAGTTTGATCATTGCAAGAAATTGATCAATGTTTGTGCAAGAACTGAGATGAGCCCTCAGGTGGAGAATTGTAATAATGGAGTGCTCATTTCAGTTGGAAGAAGCTCGGCTAGAAAGGAGTTCGGTAAGCTCGGCTTACCGAGCTGGAACTAGCCTGGAACTAGCCGAGAAGAAGAAGGCAGAAGTCGGTAAGCTCAGCGGTAAGGAAGCTCGGTAAGGAAGCTCGGCGTTGAGCTGGAATGAGCCGAGAAGGAAGAGTTCGGTTGTAAGCCGAGAAGGAGTTCGGTCTTGAACCGAGAAGGAAGAAGCAACCTAGCCGAACTAGCCGTTGGAGCAGCAGTTAGTTAGCTGAGATGTAGCGGTTATTCTTCTTGCTTTCTTGATTCTTCTTGTAGTTAGTTAGTAGCAGTTGCTACTTGATTGTAGAGCTTTAAATAGCTCACCGTGTATGTAGTTTAGAGTAGAGTTTAATCAATAAAGAGTTTTCCAGTTTTCTCTCCAAGATTATCATCTTCAATACTCAAAGTGTGAGTGTGTGTGTTTCTGCATTGTGTGATCTCATACAACAGTGAGTGTGTGTGTGATCTTATTGAGTGTGTGAAAGCCTTGTGTGTGAGTAAATCCCAACAGTACAGAACGAACCGGGCACGACAACGGAAGGAATGGCTGGGGAACCGAACCTCACATCAGCGTCAGGAAGCTCTGATGGATCTGAGAAGGATGAGGCCTTACTCCAAGCTGAGGAGGAAGCCAGGTACCAGATAGAAAGGAAAAGGAAAGGAAAAACCGTTGTGAAAAACAAGCCGAGTACCAAAAAACCGCGTACCGTGAACACAGGCATAGTGATCACTGAGGCTGGCCCGAGGACCCCATCAAACCGGCAAACACAGAGTGATAGTGAATATGAGATAAGTGAAGAATCTGAATCCGATAGCGATACGACCATGGAAGATGAGGAGTACAAGGAGCAGCAACTCCCTAACGATCATCGGGAACTATTGCATCCACCTGCAGAACCACTCCGATATAAGTGTTGGACGGTGGAGCTCACAGATGACGTGGTGGAAGAGATGAAATTTTTTGACTCCAAGGAGCTCCAGTCCATCTATCGCACCAAGAACGCAAAAGGCAAGAAGGTTAAGTGTGGAAAGGTAATTCATCTCCCCTCTTTAGATGAATTGAAGGTTCGGGAATCGTTTCTCGCCCTTGTGCATGAGTTGGGTTTTGAATGGCTGTTAAGAAATGAGAATTTGAATGTTCCGGTCGATTTGGCCAAAGAATTTTTCGCGACCTTTCGATTCAAGGTCACAACTGATTTGGATGTAGAGTGTATCAGTTTCAGAGTATTTGGAGGTGAGATTAGGATGAATTTGATTGAATGGACTGTTCGGCTAGGAATATGCAGTTTGGAAGAGGCCATAGGGCCCGAGCGGAGAGATAGGGAGCGGGGGATTCCCCGCAGGCATGTGGACTTTGAGCCCCAGGTAGCTTGGGAAGAGCTTACTCACCCCGGGGCAGGAC
This sequence comes from Salvia splendens, assembly GCF_004379255.2. Lineage (NCBI taxonomy): Eukaryota > Viridiplantae > Streptophyta > Magnoliopsida > Lamiales > Lamiaceae > Salvia > Salvia splendens. Next base: position 21,571,605 of record NC_056041.1, on the reverse strand, counting down.
AGTTTCAGTCCACTATCTCCCGATCTATCCATCTCAACGATCCTAATCTACGCCTGGTTCAACTCTTCTTGGATTACAACCTTTTAGGACAGTCAAATTCGGCAGTCCGGACATCGATGACGCAGTTGTATCTTATGTGGTGTGCCAAGAAGGGCAGGAAGTTGCACTTAGGGTTCTGGACTGCATACACATGTCACCTCATCGCTACCCACCCAGCAGGGAATATTTCCCTCTGCCATATATTGGGAATCTTTGTGAGAAACAACATCACCGTTTCGGAGGACGAAGACTTAACCCCCTTGACGATGGTGGACGCCCCAGGATTGTTTGATACCCCCCTGTTCGTCCGGACGAATGCGGTATACATGAGGCAAGGCGTGCCACACTTCTATGCGATGGGAGAGGAAGCTATACCCACTGCTCGGTTAGCAGCAGCTCATGAAGCACCGGCACACGACCAGAGGCAAGAGGGGATGGAAAAAGCTGTGGAGGAAATAGCCGAGGAAAACAGACAGATAAGGGCAGAAATGATAGGATTGGCATCAGACCAGGAACAGCGTCAAGCCAGAATGGAGAAGGCAATGGACGAAGTTAGAGAGGAGAATAAGCAGTTGAAGGCAGAGATGGTCAAGCTAGCGGGAGTAGTGGAACGGATGTTGGAAGGGTCTGCAGAGCAGAGGACATTGGTGACTGCTTTAGGAGAGGAGAACCATCAATTGATCACGGAGATGGGCAGAATGGCATCCGTGATAGATGAGTTGTTGAAGGAAGTGACCAGCCGGAAGAAGGAACCAGCTGCAGGAACAAGCGGCAATGGAGGCCAGGACGATGAGACTCACCCACCAGAGACAATGATAGAAGAGGCCGAGGAACCGGCGAAGGAAAATGAGGATCACACTGGAACGGAAGAGGAACCCCTGGAAAAGCAGCCTACACCACCTGCCTCACGGAGGAGCAGGAGACTTCGCTAGACCACCCCCCACCCTGACAAGTTAGTTTTATTTTTAGCTTTCTGTTTGTTTTTAAGTTTTTTTTTTCATAATTGTTGGTGTTTGTTTCTGTGTAGCATGTTTTTGTTTTTTTTCTTTTTCTTGTTTCGTACGCATGTTGACTCACACTTAGTCCGTTACACGGCCTAAGTGTGAGGAGTTTTATATATATGTGTGTTTTGTTGGTCTGTTTAGGTTTTCAAACTCTCCCACTTAGTCTATTCCATAGTCTAAGTGAGAGAAGTTTTAGTTTTAATTTGTTGTTTCTGTATGTTTGTCTATGTGTCCATCATACTGGTCATTACCTTTTCCACTTCACAGCCTTATCTGAGGGCAGACACTTGTGAAGTGGGAGGGGGGACGCAATGACCAGTATGATGAGTATGTGTATATGTGCAGTTTTTGTGTTCGTGCTTGTGTTAGTGTCCTGTTAAGTTTAGTTTTTTTTTAATTTGTGTGTTGATTGGCCTTAAAACTCAACCGTCTTGAGCTGACGGTGAAGGGAACTGAGGGAAATAAGACATGCTGGAAAACTGAAACCACCCTCCCTAGTACCTCCTAGTCAGGATAGATGATGTGAGTATGAGAGAAAAGCCCATACTTAGAGTCAAACGCGAAAGCCCTCTTCAAATGTGAGTTATAAGCTTAAAGTGGAACCACTTTCCACAAATATTGAAAAGAAGGAGAGGCTGCCACAATTTGCCTAGGATGAAGTGACCACGGGTAGCAAACACTGAAGGCAGTAGGAAACCCCCCTCCGTTAAAAAAAAAAAAAAAAAAACCACCTTTAGAACCTTTTTTTTCTAACTCTTTTACCCAGATAAATACCCCTAGCCACTGGGGCTGTGTGTGTGCGAGGCATGAGGCGAATGAAGCTTACTGGCCAGAAAGATGTGAAAGAGAGCAGACTCCAGCTGGGCAAGAAAGTTTGGAAGAAAATCGATCAGGGAGTTATCCCAGTTCCACACAAAAAGAAAAAAAGGGGGGAGAAGAAGAAGGTATAAGGGTGGCGAAGCCACAAAGGAAAAATAAAAGAGAGAAGAATATAAAAAAAAAGAGAAGGAATAAGGGTGGCAAAGCCACAAGATGATACTAACCAGTTGGAAACCCAAGCCAGAAGCGCCAGCTAAGAAGCAACTGATCAGAAGCCTAATGCACACAGTTCCCCCCCCCCCCACATCAATAAAATAGAAATTTTGAAGACTTAGAGCCTTAGGAACATCTACCCCAAAACACTGCAACCCAATAGCCCCATTACAAGCCTTTAAGCCCTTCAGTAGCTGCACGTGAGATCTAAGTTCGAAGCAAGTGTGGTTGAGCATATTGAGAGAATACGGTCCTAACATTCCTGGTGAGGTATGAGAGACCGAGTGAATCTAGTGTTTGGCCGAGAGTTTGGGCGATCTTGACAAGCGGATATACTGACCAGGAAGGAATGGGGGGTGGCAGAAGTTCAAGGCTGTCTAAGGCCGGATTGCACCAGATCCCGAGGTAAGGGATGGTTGAAAATATAGCCCAATCTTTGTGTTTTAGTTTTATTTGTGTGTTTGTGTGTTTTTTCTGTGTTTGACCAAGTGTTTTTCTTTGCGTCGTTGTAGTATAGAGTCTAGTTTAGGTAGAGTCGGTCAGGGGAGTAACCAGGCTAGAATTCGACTTATTCCTTTTTGTTTGTTTTTCACGTTTGAGGACAAGCATGTGGTAAGTGTGAGCAGTTTGATAAGTCGTATTCTAGGCCTAGGTTACGGGTCAGTATGATGTGCATAATTGAATTATATCTGCAAAACTAGTTGCTTAAGCGTGCATGGTAAGCGTTCTAGCCAGTAGGCAGAGTTTCAGACACTTCAAGTGAAAAGGGCGTCAGGACGATTACGTACTGACCAGTATACATGCAAAAATGGCTCGAGATGGAGAAGGAGGATAGCTGGGACTGCTCAATCACAATTAAGGGCAAAGAAGTCATTTCACCACAAGGTCTTACCCTAAAAATCAAGGGTAAGCCTCCCTATAAAAGGAAGCCACTTGGAGAGAAAGAGGAGAATAACATCGTTCATCATCATCACTTTTAGGAGAGTTCTCTCGGAGTTTAGTCTTTCAGCCCAGTCCAGAATCTCGTTCCTCGCCACTGCCATGGTCACTTGAAGATCTAGATGTTCCCGGAGTTCCAAATCATCCGCTCCAGCCAGCAGAATCGTAGTTAGAGATTCCATCGCCCGGAGTGGCAAAACACTTTTATTCGCTTTCGTAGTTTAATTTACTTGCTTTCTTTACGTTGGATCTTTGTTGCTTTTGGATGTTTTCTGCTTTTGAAGTACTTGTTGAAGATCTGAACGTGTTTATTCCATGAAGTTGATTTCCGTTTCGGTTATTGTGATGATTTTTTTTCCTTCCTATTCCGCCTAGTTAGCTTAGATCTAAGGTTCCTTGGTGTTTTAAGTGCTGAATCTTTTCTTTCCTTGTTTCCGTCACAATTTTCCTTTAGTTAAACGTGGAACTTTTCGATCGTGAGTGAATCGCTGCATGTGAAGTTTAGTTTGAGTGCGTTTCGTTTCCTGCTGACCAGTACGCAGAGTTGCAGTTTCTGTGTTTTGATTTCAGATTTGGTGTTCTTATTTGTGGATCTGTGTTCGCGAATTGATAAACTGTGTTTCCGTGTTGAATCTGGAATTAATTTCTGATTTTAGTGTGTGTTGTTGAAGAAGAAGATGTCCATGTCTAATGTTGGGGACCACTTTGCTTTTTAGATGCTTTTTGCTTTTTGTCCTTTACTTTTAGTTATAACCTGCAGATCTGTAAGCCTAGTCACCATGACTACCACTACCCTTTGAATATTCTGTCTAGCCCAAAATAGAATCCCGTACCTTCCAAATATTTTCTGTTACAAAAATGTCTCCCCATTTCCACGTACACAGCTGCACCTCTACACTTCTTTCCCCATTCTAGTCAGTAGGAAATTACCTTTAAGTTCTTGCCTAGGTAGAGACTCAACCCGAGCGTGGTAGCTAACCAAACCATCCAGAATATCACCACAATAGTTTTAACGCACCATCTCTGTGGGATTCGACCCTTACCACCACTATACTGATCAGTAGGAGTGGGTTGAAGAATCTTTGAAACCAGGGTCTAGGCTTAGTTAGGATCTCTATCCTGACCAGTAGGATGTATCCTTGCTTGAACGACACCTAAGCGCCCTGAGTCCTAACCGTTTCACGCAGCCTCCTGCTTTTGCATAAATAAAACTCTTTTCGAACCCATTGAGCTGCTGATCGTCTTCAAAAAAACAGGCCACCTCGGGTATATGCCATCGGCCAAGTAGTACCCCATATAATGTTGGCGTCCGTTGGCAGTGAACTTGAAGGCCGGGCCGTTGCCATTGCATTGCTCGGTGAAGAGATAGGATGAGTTGAGGTCGTTGATGTCGTTGTTCGACCCCTCCACACCGAAGTAGCATGCCAGATCCAGAGTCGATGGTCAGCGATGGCTTCTAGGATCATCGTTAGGTGGCTGCCCTTGTATCCACTAGTAAATTGGCCCCTCCACGCCGTCGGACAATTCTTCTACTCCCAGTGCATACAATCTATTCTCCCTAGTATTCTAGGAAAGTCGTGCACCGTCTCGTGCATCTTCATCAGGGCCTGTCAATCCTCAGCAGTCGGCCTTGGCAAATATGTGTTGTTATAAGCCTCCACAACTCCCCTACAAAATTTCTTCAAGCACTCGCTGCCAGTTGTCTCCCCGACGTGAAGGTACTCGTCGAACATGTCCACCGTGGTGTCGTAGGACAACTGCCGGAGCGCAACCGTGCACTTCTGCAACGGCGTAAGTTCGGGTCTACCGATTCCATCTTCCCGATACTGGAAGTAAGGATCACGCGCCTCCAACGTTTGGACAATGCTGAGAAAAAGATCTCGCCGCATTCTAAACCGGCTGTAAAAAACTGTCGGGCCCCACCGTGGTGAGCCAAGTCGTGCTCGCGGCGGACAAAGGTCCGACGTCAAATTGGCCTTTGGATCTGCTCCGCCGCTTCACGCTCGCGCTTCACTTCGGCTAAGCATTCAGCTGCAGCCTCATGAACGCCGACGTATAAGGCATGAGTCAAGGCCCGCGTAATGCCCTCCGAGGTAGTCCAGTCGTCGTCGGGTGTAACAACCCTTACCCGATTAATTTCATAATCGAATAAGTGATGTCACCTTTCAGTACCAATCCCTACTTAACAGAAAATCCTTGATTCTTTTTCTTCTTTTTATTATATATATAGAGATATATAATTTTCATTTACTTGGCAAACGAAAAAACTGCTATATAACATCTGAAATTGGACCATAAACTTGTTTCCCAAAAGTTTATATATATTTATACAACCTAGATAGCGAAGTAAATGAAACGTTCAAACTACATTACACTTTCTATACATGCCACAACTAACATATCCAAGAATTGCTCGAACTCAAAAGACTGACTAGTGACCTGGCTGAGCAGCTGTTTAACGAATATGATATCACAAAAAGATATTTCGGATCAAGACATGAAGATACCAATTGGAAGAGTTGATCCACAAATTCCATGGAATGGAAAATCAACAGGAAACAACAATGATGAGAAAATAGATGATCTATTTCATACATTGTAGTAGAGTGACTGATCAAAAGATTTCATCAAATAATTACCGAACAAGCTTGGAAAAGGTAACCGATGGTAAGAATGAAATGACAATAAGTCCAATGAAATGACTTCAAAGTTAAAACCCATCGGTTTGTCGAAGGAAGACGCTATTGAGATTCGAGTTACATGGAGTGGCCAGTTCCACTTAACTACTTTCTCAGTCACATGAAAACTTTGCTCCATAATTAGATATTTATTACCTTTCAGAACAATTTAAGCATCCGTAGGACATAAGCGAATTGTCAATAATCAAAAGGTCAGAAAAGCACGATTGAGATGGTAAAAATTTCAATAGAACAATGACTGCATATTCTCTGAGCCACATCTGGTCTTAAGTTAACAAATATCATGGTTAAGAAACAATAGGAACATACGAATCATATCGTTAGTTGGGTCCATATATTTCGAAGATAGTTCAAAGAAAAACAACTCATAGAGATGATGATTGAAGCAGAGTTATTGGAGACAAAGGTAAAACATCAACTCAAATCTCAAGTTGCAGAAAGGTCTCGAGATAGAAGACAATTTAAACAATAGGGTTAGGCAAAGGAATCAGTGTAATTTCGGCAGAAAAGAACGCCAATAATTTATATAGAAGGGGTCAACCAAAGATATTATGGTTAATGTGTCATCTCTTAAAAACAACTATCAAAGAGGCTTTGTCAATATAAAAGACATAAGCTCGAACAATTTCAACAACAAAATTTAGTGGCAAAAGCACACAAGTAAAGGATTATTGTCATTAGAGACAATAAATCACGAAGGAATGAAGGTTCAACCAAAAGTATTCCAAGTTTCAACGGTCAGAATCAGGTTTCACATAAACTACAAGTAGCTCCAGACTCGGTATAGAAAATAATGACACAGTGGTGGTAGATAAGTAAACACTTAATGTTTAGATGACCCGGAAGGATGCAATTGTTAGGAATTAATCAAAGAAGATAATTTCTCCAAGGTAACAGTACTAGCAGGAAAAATCACTTCCTTCAATTATCTTATAGGGTCAACAAAAAGACAAACACGTTGGAGGGTCCCAAACAACAATTCTCAAAGGAAGAGATCACGAAGGATAACTCTCATTTGGCATATTCATATTACTACACTATATCAGTTAAAGGAGCTTTAAAGCCTAGTTTTGATGGATGATCAGCTCAGTGAGCAACCAAAGTGGACTTTTTTGTGGTGTTGTTGAGAAAGTTCTACTCAGAAAGCGAAGGCAAGCCAAACTTGAGGAAGACAGAAAGCAAGAACACGACGCGACTGACATCGTATATATTATAAGTTGAAGAGCCAATTTAAAGGGCAGAAGATGCAAGCTTTTTTTTAATAGCCGACCAAATGACTACAGGATCATCGGTCTATTCAACCTCAATTCACCATTTCGAACCTTATACAGAAAGGTTTTCCGTATCACTCAGAAACTAAAGACTGTCAAGTCTTGAAGCCAGAAAACATGTACACATCAGGAAAACATACACACACCAGGTCACTAGCAATGACTCAAATCAAAATCCTATATGGCATGTTTCTAGACACATTCTAACACGTCTCAAGCCTAGAACCGCCTAAACCTAGGCTCTGATACCAAAACATGTAACACCCCTTACCCGATTAATTTCATAATCGAATAAGTGATGTCACCTTTCAGTACCAATCCCTACTTAACAGAAAATCCTTGATTCTTTATCTTTTTTTATATATATAGAGATATATAATTTTCATTTACTTGGCAAACGAAAAAACTGCTATATAACATCTGAAATTGGACCATAAACTTGTTTCCCAAAAGTTTAGATATATTTATACAACCTAGATAGCGAAGTAAATGAAACGTCCAAACTACATTACACTTTCTATACATGCCACAACTAACATATCCAAGAATTACTCGAACTCAAAAGACTGACTAGTGACCTGGCTGAGCAGCTGTACAACAAAAGAGCTAGGTCTGATCCTCTAATCTGCATAGGGGAAAAAGAAAGGGGTGAGCTTCAACAAGCCCAGTAGTATACTCAACATTAGAGCCTAATTTCCGGGTTAAGTAAACGTTATGCAACCTATGCATTTTCATTTTTATTAATCTAGAAATCACTCCAAAGCTTACCTCATCATATCCATTTACATATATCTAATATTAGAAACCCCCAACATCATAATCATAAGTTTAGGTCACCATTCCTTGATCTCATGGAATTTACCAGATTCATAATCACATATAAATTCATAAATTAATCAGGTAGAACACAAAGGAAAGTTCACATCACCAATTATCGAGTTAACCACAGAATGTCACAATATTATTTATACACCAACGCGCTTACAGATCGCCAACATTCTCATAGCCATATACATATCAAAATAACCAACAATAAAAGTTTGACCTTTACTCCTTTGATTTCTTGGGACTTACTGAAGGTATAGTCATATAATCTCATAATATACCAATAAACATGATCAATTTATCAATTGCTAGTGTCGAGCAACATCATAACTTCATACAACGTCAAATCATATCAAACAATGTCAGATTCACCTTTTTTGCATCAGAGGATCATTAGCATCAGAATATATCAATTAGCATCATATAATATCATTTTTCACATAAGAATATAGCTTTCAGTTATCCAAACACATATAACAAAATCTGCTTTCATGTACCAGATACATCAGAGTTATAACAGAGGTTTCACACAATCACATATCATAACACATATAACAATCACCATTGTTCTCACATATCGGAACACATATAGCCCCATTAAGTGCTTAGTGCCAAACTAGGGTACGCGGACCAGATCAGAAACAGAATCAGATATAGACGCGGCCATGGTCCTTGAGAGGACGCCGCACAGACCACCCATTATGGTGCAGACAGATAATCAGACCACCCATAGGGTGTATATCATACAGATCAGATAGAGGCCCATCAGATATCAGATGATCCTCGCTTCGGTTATCCAGAAGACGAGTGATCACATATAATGCAGCGCTGCTGTCCTATGGCATGCCAATTGTACTCACAGAACACACTCAAGCACGGGGCATAAGCACAGACAAGTATACTTTATTATCAACAATTTCCAACATAACAAATCCATACAGACATATCAGACGTCATCACAGATCGATCTGACATCTTCACATGTAAATCATATAAGTATACATTTCATAGGCATATATCATTTATCTCATTTACCTTAATGCTCACTTCCACATTTATCTCATTAACTTTACAGCCACATTTATATTCATTTTCTCATCAAATTACTTATTTTGAATAATCTTTAACATATCAGATCAACTACTTCTTTTCACACCATATCATATCGAATAAACAAATAAATTCCAATTCAATCAATATCATCACATATCCAATATTCAATATATTTCACGTCAGAAGCAAAATATATAGATCACATAAAGTATCACCGATTAACGCACAATATTCTATATGCAATCGCGTAAACTTAATTCAGGAATTAAGACCTAATGTAGAATATACTACCTCAAGTCCAACGAGCCTTAACATCAAAATCCTAGATTCCCGCTCCTCCTTGTCCGTGTTACCTTATATTTTCACAAGGCAAGAAGTGCGACGGGGTGAGGAGCGGCGGCGCGAGGTGGAGGCAGCAAGAGGGCAAACCGGGAGGATTCACCGAATGAGGTAATCACCAACACCACCCTTTTGTATCATATAGAACAATTAGATAACACAAGAACTTAGAATTTCCCATAGGATCCTCACATCAAGTATGGAACAGTAGCAAACCTATCAAAGTCCTTCCACAGAATTCACGTATAAAAGTAGGGACTCATTGCAGTGAGCTAAATGCTCCCAAAAGAAAAGTCAGAACTTTAATACCATAGCCAAAGACCAATTCCAGTGAAATAAATACCACAATTGAGCCTGTTCACACCACATGCTTCGATCAAGTTAAGAACACTCAAGTAATGAGAAAGAAGAGAAAGGACTTAACTTAGGCTGAGGGTCTCGCCGAACAACAGCAACAGACGAAGTCTCGCGAAGCAGCAACGGCCTCTACTGGATTCCGGCAGTGGTGCTACGAGCGCCGGGAAGAGCGGCGTGTGGGGAAAGCCGAGAGAGAGGGGGGGCAAATGCTGCTGGCGACGGTGTTCAGTGACCAGAGAGAGGCGCGAACCGCTGGTAGACTACCAGCGAGACATTCACGGTGGCGTGAATTAGCCGAAGAAGAAGGCGAGGTATGGAACGAAGCACCGCTGCTTCTTCTCAATTTAAGGGTTTCTAATTTGGGAAAAATATGATGTGAATAGAGTTGAGGGAGAAATAGAGAAGAGAGTCGAGGCACGGTTGGTGCCGGCGGAGCTCCGACGACCGATTGGAACGGCGATTTCGCCGATGAGAAATGGGAGGGGCCGCCTTTGATTCAATTGGAGATTTGAAGAAAAATGGGAATGAGAGAAAGGGAGTTCCCCGTGGAGAAGAGGACAAAGTGGAATGATGTGTGTAGAAGGTTCCCGTAAGTGGGGAATTGAGATAAAAATCTCAATCCATTTTCCAATTCCCCTTTTTTTCTATTTTATTTCTAGAATCCTACACCTCATAACTCGAACATTGTATTAAAAAATTAATATAAACATATTTCTAATCAATTTATTTCCTACTAATCCGACACATAAATTTTTACTCACCGAGACCTCTAATTTAGACTATCGATTTCTATTGGTGATTTTCAAAATTAAGAAATTTCGGGTCGTTACAACTCTCCCCCCTTAGGAAATTTCGTCCTCGAAATTGATACCCGAATCGAAGAGACGGAATATTGCTTTCATATCATATTCTTTCAAAGAAAATTTTATACCCAATTCATGCAAAAATTAGTCTTAGCCAAGCCCACCACACTAAAGACAATAGAACAATTGGCATTTATATGGATTTTTTTTTTCCTCAAATCTCATCAGCGTTAGATAGCAGAATCCCAAATGGTCACATAAGCATGTAGTGATGTTTCTGTAAGCCAATCACTATCATAGTAGTTCAAAGATATTAAATCATAGTAACCAAACCAACATGAACTCAAGAGTTTTAAATCTTCAGTTTGTCACAAATCACTATCTTTCACCAACAATTAGATTTGCAAGATAATCTCAGATCCGATCATCGTAGGCTCAAGGATTAGTCTCAGTAAGCACAAATTATAGGTTTATTACAACTCAGATTCGAATGAACCTCAAGAACTTTCATAACATAACAAGTGTAGGAAAATCTTAAGTCAGTTCCATTTCCGATCGAACAACTCGTACTCAATAAAGAAAGAAAAGAGAACTTTATATAAAGTAAATGATGGATTCGAAGATAACACGTGATATAAATTTGGGAAAGGAATCGCTAAGATTGCCAATGAGATTGGATTGTTCAATGACAAAGAAATGCAAACCGTACTTCACCAAAAGCAATGTTGTAATATAAGAGCCATAAGACATCCGGTTCAAATGCAGACATAGACACACTATTCACCAGAGAGAGTGTTTAGAAAATACCTCGATATCTCGAGTGGATTATTCAGAAAGGATCATAAGAAACTTACCGACAAGACAATCAATTTATCTTTGATAGAAGTTCTGGTAGCAGAAACTAACATTAGATGGTCAAAAATATCACCAACTCCAATATGCAAGGGTACAGAACAGTATCGAATTATAGAAGGTTACACATTACGGAAGAAATAGGTATGGAGACACATATTGCCTCCTAGTAAGCCAAATCAGAAGATCCTGGACAAGGTGATCCAAACTCAGATACAAAGAAATCCATTAAGGCATGACTTTCTAGTGCAGATGTACGAGAAATATTAGATGACAGGAGACAGAGATTGACACAGAGATTGGTTAATACGGTTCACATGATTTAGGAAATTATTGAGGCAAAAATGGATCATTAACTTATTGGATGCATCAAGTGAATAATAAGTGGTTAAACTTGTTCTTCAAAAGAAAATTCAGAGATTGACCATCTCAGATGTTTAACGAATATGATATCACAAAAAGATATTTCGGATCAAGACATGAAGATACCAATTGGAAGAGTTGATCCACAAATTCCATGGAATGGAAAATCAACAGGAAACAACAATGATGAGAAAATAGATGATCCATTTCATACATTGAAGTAGAGTGACTGATCAAAAGATTTCATCAAATAATTACCGAACAAGCTTGGAAAAGGTAACCGATGGTAAGAATGAAATGACAATAAGTCCAATGAAATGACTTCAAAGTTAAAACCCATCGGTTTGTCGAAGGAAGACGCTATTGAGATTCGAGTTACATGGAGTGGCCAGTTCCACTTAACTACTTTCTCAGTCACATGAAAACTTTGCTCCATAATTAGATATTTATTACCTTTCAGAACAATTTAAGCATCCGTAGGACATAAGCAAATTGTCAATAATCAAAGGTCAGAAAAACACGATTGAGATGGCAAAAATTTCAATAGAACAATGACTGCATATTCTCTGAGCCACATCTGGTCTTAAGTTAACAAATATCATGGTTAAGAAACAATAGGAACATACGAATCATATCGTTAGTTGGGTCCATATATTTCGAAGATAGTTCAAAGAAAAACAACTCATAGAGATGATGATTGAAGCAGAGTTATTGGAGACAAAGGTAAAACATCAACTCAAATCTCAAGTTGCAGAAAGGTCTCGAGATAGAAGACAATTTAAACAATAGGGTTAGGCAAAGGAATCAGTGTAATTTCAGCAGAAAAGAACGCCAATAATTAATATAGAAGGGGTCAACCAAAGATATTATGTTTAATGTGTCATCTCTTAAAAACAACTATCAAAGAGGCTTTGTCAATATAAAAGACATAAGCTCGAACAATTTCAACAACAAAATTTAGTGGCAAAAGCACACAAGTAAAGGATTATTGTCATTAGAGACAATAAATCACGAAGGACAGAAGGTTCAACCAAAAGTATTCCAAGTTTCAAGGGTCAGAATCAGGTTTCACATAAACTACAAGTAGCTCCAGACTCGGTATAGAAAATAATGACACAGTGGTGGTAGATAAGTAAACACTTAATGTTTAGATGACCTGGAAGGATGCAATTGTTAGGAATTAATCAAAGAAGATCATTTCTCCAAGGTAATAGTACTAGCAGGAAAAATCACTTCCTTCAATTATCTTATAGGGTCAACAAAAAGACAAACACGTTGGAGGGTCCCAAACAACAATTCTCAAAGGAAGAGATCACGAAGGATAACTCTCATTTGGCATATTCATATTACTACACTATATCAGTTAAAGGAGCTTTAAAGCCTAGTTTTGATGGATGATCAGCTCAGTGGGCAACCAAAGTGGACTTTTTTGTGGTGTTGTTGAGAAAGTTCTACTCAGAAAGCGAGGGCAAGCCAAACTTGAGGAAGACAGAAAGCAAGAACACGACGCGGCTGACATCGTATATATTATAAGTTGAAGAGCCAATTTAAAGGGCAGAAGATGCAAGCTTTTTTTTAATAGCCGGCCAAATGACTACAGGATCATCGGTCTATTCAACCTCAATTCACCATTTCGAACCTTATACAGAAAGGTTTTCCGTATCACTCAGAAACTAAAGACTGTCAAGTCTTGAAGCCAGAAAACATGTACACATCAGGAAAACATACACACACCAGGTCACTAGCAATGACTCAAATCAAAATCCTATATGGCATGTTTCTAGACACATCCTAACACGTCTCAAGCCTAGAACCGCCTAAACCTAGGCTCTGATACCAAAACATGTAACACCCCTTACCCGATTAATTTCATAATCGAATAAGTGATGTCACCTTTCAGTACCAATCTCTACTTAACAGAAAATCCTTGATTATTTTTCTTTTTTTTATATATATAGAGATATATAATTTTCATTTACTTGGCAAACGAAAAAACTGCTATATAACATCTGAAATTGGACCATAAACTTGTTTCCCAAAAGTTTATATATATTTATACAACCTAGATAGCGAAGTAAATGAAACGTCCAAACTACATTACACTTTCTATACATGCCACAACTAACATATCCAAGAATTACTCGAACTCAAAAGACTGACTAGTGACCTGGCTGAGCAGCTGTACAACAAAAGAGCTAGGTCTGATCCTCTAATCTGCATAGGGGAAAAAGAAAGGGGTGAGCTTCAACAAGCCCAGTAGTATACTCAACATTAGAGCCTAATTTCCGGGTTAAGTAAACGTTATGCAACCTATGCATTTTCATTTTTATTAATCTAGAAATCACTCCAAAGCTTACCTCATCATATCCATTTACATATATCTAATATTAGAAACCCCCAACATCATAATCATAAGTTTAGGTCACCATTCCTTGATCTCATGGAATTTACCAGATTCATAATCACATATAAATTCATAAATTAATCAGGTAGAACACAAAGGAAAGTTCACATCACCAATTATCGAGTTAACCACAGAATGTCACAATATTATTTATACACCAACGCGCTTACAGATCGCCAACATTCTCATAACCATATACATATCAAAATAACCAACAATAAAAGTCTGACCTTTCCTCCTTTGATTTCTTGGGACTTACTGAAGGCATAGTCATATAATCTCATAATATACCAATAAACATGATCAATTTATCAATTGCTAGTGTCGAGCAACATCATAACTTCATACAACGTCAAATCATATCAAACAATGTCAGATTCACTCTTTTTGCATCAGAGGATCATAAGCATCAGAATATATCAATTAGCATCACATAATATCATTTTTCACATAAGAATATAGCTTTCACATATCCAAACACATATAACAAAATATGCTTTCATGTACCAGATACATCAGAGTTATTACAGAGGTTTCACACAATCACGTATCATAACACATATAACAATCACCATTGTTCTCACATACCGGAACACATATAGCCCCATTAAGTGCTTAGTGCCAAACTAGGGTACGCGGACCAGATCAGAAACAGAATCAGATACAGACGCGGCCATGGTCCTTGAGAGGACGCCGCACAGACCACCCATTAGGGTGCAGACAGATAATCAGACCACCCATAGGGTGTATATCAGACAGATCAGATAGAGGCCCATCAGATATCAGATGATCCTCGCTTCGGTTATCCAGAAGACGAGTGATCACATATAATGCAGCGCTGCTGTCCTATGGCATGCCAATTGTACCCACAGAACACACTCAAGCACGGGGCATAAGCACAGACAAGTATACTTTATTATCAACGATTTCCAACATAACAAATCCATACAGACAGATTAGACGTCATCACAGATCGATCTGACATCTTCACATGTAAATCATATAAGTATACATTTCATAGGCATATATCATTTATCTCATTTACCTTAATGCTCACTTCCACATTTATCTCATTAACTTTACAGCCACATTTATATTCATTTTCTCATCAAATTACTTATTTTCAATAATCTTTAACATATCAGATCAACTACTTCTTTTCACACCATATCATATCGAATAAACAAATAAATTCCAATTCAATCAATATCATCACATATCCAATATTCAATATATTTCACGTCAGAAGCAAAATATATAGATCACATAAAGTATCACCGATTAACGCACAATATTCTATATGCAATCGCGTAAACTTAATTCAGGAATTAAGACCTAATGTAGAATATACTACCTCAAGTCCAACGAGCCTTGACATCAAAATCCTAGATTCCCGCTCCTCCTTGTCCGTGTTACCTTATATTTTCACAAGGCAAGAAGTGCGACGGGGTGAGGAGCGGCGGCGCGAGGTGGAGGCAGCAAGAGGGCAAACCGGGAGGATTCACCGAGTGAGGTAATCACCAACACCACCCTTTTGCATCATATAGAACAATTAGATAACACAAGAACTTAGAATTTCCCATAGGATCCTCACATCAAGTATGGAACAGTAGCAAACCCATCAAAGTCCTTCCACAGAATTCACGTATAAAAGTAGGGACTCATTGCAGTGAGCTAAATGCTCCCAAAGGAAAAGTCAGAACTTTAATACCATAGCCAAAGACCAATTCCAGTGAAATAAATACCACAATTGAGCCTATTCACACCACATGCTTCGATCAAGTTAAGAACACTCAAGTAATGAGAAAGAAGAGAAATGACTTAACTTAGGCTGAGGGTCTCGCCGAACAACAGCAACAGACGAAGTCTCGTGAAGCAGCAACGGCCTCTACTGGATTCCGGCAGTGGTGCTACGAGCGCCGGGAAGAGCGGCGTGTGGGGAAAGCCGAGAGAGAGGGGGGGCGAATGCTGCTGGCGACGGTGTTCAGTGACCAGAGAGAGGCGCGAACCGCTGGTAGAGTTCCAGCGAGACATTCACGGTGGCGTGAATTCACCGGAGAAGAAGGCGAGGTATGGAACGAAGCACCGCTGCTTCTTCTCAAATTAAGGGTTTCTAATTTGGGAAAAATGTGATGTGAATAGAGTTGAGGGAGAAATAGAGAAGAGAGCCGAGGCACGGTTGGCGCCGGCGGAGCTCCGACGACCGATTGGAACGGCGATTTCGCCGATGAGAAATGGGAGGGGTCGCCTTCAATTGGAGATTTGAAGAAAAATGGGAATGAGAGAAAGGGAGTTCCCCGTGGAGAAGAGGACAAAGTGGAATGGTGTGTGTAGTAGTAAGTGGGGAATTGAGATAAAAATCTCAATCCATTTTCCAATTCCCCTTTTTTTCTATTTTATTTCTAGAATCCTACACCTCATAACTCGAACATTGTATTAAAAAATTAATATAAACATATTTCTAATAAATTTATTTCCTACTAATCCGACACATAAATTTTTACTCACCGAGACCTCTAATTTAGACTATCGATTTCTATTGCTGATTTTCAAAATTACGAAATTTCGGGTCGTTACATCGGGTCTCATTTTTCGAGTGAGAAAAAGATTGGCGTGTGATGAAAGAAAATCGAGAGGTGGGAATGAGAGATTGATGTGAACAATAGAATAAGAATTGAGGTATATAGATAAAAAAAATGGAATAAAAAATATTTAAAAAAAAAAGAAAAACGCGTTGCATCATCTGCGGTACCGTTCGCGTCGCCCGGAATGGGGCGGACGATACCGCGGACGATGGAGGAGCCATCGTCCGCCTAGCTACAGTAGCGGACGATAGTCCACCCGACATCGAGCGGGCTATCGTCCGCCCCACTGTGGATGCTCTTATCAAGGGACTAAACTACGCTTCAAATTTTTACCTAAATTCTAGTATAAAATTCAAATTTTTTTTCTAAGACCGTTCTTCCTCAACCTTGCGACTTAATTTTCACCATGGACGCTTCCACAATTTAACGAATGCCAAATCATTCCCATAATTCAATATTTCAATTAGATTTCCTTCTGCACACGTCAACTTTTAGATTTAATGGAATATTAATTATAGTTCAAAATATATTATTTGGAACCAAAAATAATACACTAATGTATATGACCAAAATTGTTTAGAGCGAATATAAGGAATAATTAGTCAAATGATATTTGCATTGAAATGTTTGAAAAGCCAAATAAGACATTTTGATTTCCGGCCGCCTTTAATTATGCTTTTGAATTTTTGATACCGGCTTCACGTATTTTTAACATTTATGAATTTTAAATATTGTAAATATTGTACTAACTCTGTTTTCCAATTTAACAAAGAATTAGTATTTGTTGTTAATTCTAACTCATTAGTTTTAACACCGGCCACTTACATTTATTTTACATTAATTAAGCTAGATCTATGTCATAGCGTGTTTAACTCGTTTTGAAATTATAGTTTATTGTATAACCTAATTATTTTTTGGGCAATGCATGTTACATCCATTAATGAGGTCTAATACAATTTGCTTTATGTATACATGGAATCACTCAAATCGATTATTTTATGTTTTATGTGTCACGACCGCATTTTGCTAAAGATAGGTAATCCGCGACTAATAAGAGGGATTAACGAAGCGGGGAAAGAAAAGATGGTAGAACTCAAGAAACTTGCCGAAAATGCCAAATCGATTAATACCATAAGATAGAAGCCAAGTATTCAATTACATGGTCTCAAAATAGAATAATCATTTCATCAACTAAATCAAAGTTCGAATATGAGACTTGAAATTCTCACTTAACAAAATACAGCGGAATAAGTCCTTATTAAACGACTTCGTGTATGAAGACACGAATCGTCGAGAAATCCACTTGATTACTTAATAACATCAACTCCGATCCATACTCCTTCCTCTTGACGTTCAACCTGCATATTTATAAATACATGCAGGGCTGAGTACATGAGTACTCAGTGCACACGTGGCGAAAATCAAAGCATACATTATATAGTTGTCATCCATCAACAATATCACACGGGGTTTTTCTTAAAAGGCCCGAGCATACTAAATTCTTTTGTGATCTTAAAAGTCCGACTGCAGTCTAAGTTCTTTAAACTCATACCATGTCTGAAAAGTCGTGTACCAAGAAGGTGGCCACCTCCAACGGACACCATGGCCGGCCAACCTCTCTAGGAACTGCTCTTGTGCACATTATTCCAAACAGGATTTGCGGTCCTATTGGGAACCAAATTCGTTACTTAGTTTTGGCATCGCCAAAACCCTCGGCATATAGCCCCAACAGACAGGCCTAAAAAATAAACATTTTATGGCATGACAACAACTTTAAAATAATCACAGCTTCATTTTGAGAAAAGATGATATTTCATAACTTCAAAAGTATTTGCTTTATATCCACACTATAGTGCTGGATATTAAAAGAAAGCCCACCTTATACGCTTATGTCCAAATAACAACCCTCGTCTTGCCTCACCTGCCCTTGAATAATGTATCATTTGAAAATAAATAGCGTAGCACGCTAATTAGTACTTGAACCAATTTTCTTGAGAAAAGAATGCATGCATCCTATAAGATAGCACCTACATCTTAGTCTCGGCTTTTATAGGATTTTTCTTAATCCTATCTCGGGCTTCACTGCTCTGCAGAGTTTATTTATTCATTTTACTAACTTTGGAGAAATTATATTCTCTCTAAAATAAATATTTGGGCACTTATTTAATAAAATATGGATTCTTGGAAAATCCCTTCTTAAATCCTTTTCATTTGGATTTTTTCTTAAGGCTGCCCATGGTGTCGCGGGGCGACGCCGGTCGGCCCATTCGCTTCTCCAGCATCATTATTTTTCATCTTCGGGAACCTAGTAATTTATTCGGAAATTAATTCATCAACTTTCGAGCTTGATTAATTAATTTTTTCCTGAATAATTTATTAAGTCCCCAAAGATGGAAAGTGACGAAGTGGGAGACGCGAAAGCCGACCGGCGTCGCCCCGCGATGCCATGAGCGGCCTTAAGAAAAATCCGAAGAGAAGGATTTTAGGAAAAAGGGATTTTCCAAGAATCCATAATTAATTTAAAATAAGTGCCCAAATAATTGCGCTAGAGAAAATAGAATTTCTCCAAAATTAGTAAAGTGAATAAATAATTCTGCAAAGTAGTGCCCGAGTTAGGATTAAGAAAAATCCTATAAGCCGAGACTAAGATGTAGGTGCTATCCAATAGGATGCATGCATTCTTTTCTTAAGAAAAATAGTTCAAGTACTAGCGTGCTACGCTATTTATTTTCAAAAGATAAATTGCTCAAGGGCGAGTGAGGCCAAAGCGAGTAATTAAGTTGAGGAATAAGCATACCAGGTAGGCTTTCTTTTAATATCAAGCACATTAGTGTGGTTATAAATAAAATACTTGCGAAATATGAAATATCATCTTTTCTCAAAATGAAGCTGGAATTATTTTTTTTAAGTTGTTGTCATGCCATAAAATGTTTGGTTGAGGCCTATTTGTTTGGGGCTATATGCCTGCGAGTTTTGGCGACGCCAAAGCTATGTAACAAATTCGGTTCCCAATGGGACAACAAATCCTGTTCGGAATAATGTGCGCAAGAGCCGTGAGCCATCCAAAAGGGGTTGGCCGGCTATGGTGTTCGCCAAAGGTGGCCACCTTCACGGTACACGTTTCTCAGATATGGTATGAGTTTTGAAGAACTTAGAGTGATCAGTCGGACTTTTAAGATCACAAAGAATTTAGTATGCTCGGGCCTTTTAAGAAAAACCCCCGTGTGATACTGTAGATGGATGGAAACTATATAATGTATGTTTTGATTTTCGGCACGTGTCCACTGAGTCTCCTGTACTCAGCCCTGCATGTATTTATAAATGTGCAGGTTGAACGTCAGGAGGAAGGAGTATTGATCGGAGTCGATGTTATTAAATAATCAAGTGGATCTTCCAACGATTCGTGTCTTCATACACAAAGTCGTTTAGTAAGGACTTATTCCATTGTGCTTTAGTGAAGTGGGAATTGTAGAATCTCACCATCGAACTCTGATTTATTTGACGAGATGTTTATTCTATTTTCAAGACTATGTAATTGAATACTTGGTTCTTATTTCATGATATCAATCGACTTGGCCTTTGTGTGAATCCTCAAGTTCTACCCCTTTTCTTCCCCGCTTTTTAAATCCTTCTTATTAGTCGCGGTTTGCCCGTTTTCGCTATCCTTAGCAAAATGCGGCCGTGACAATTTTAGAGGCCTTTTTCTCTAATTTTATTTAGGTATTTTGATTTTCAATGATGACCATGCCTTGTTTACATAATCAAGAGAGACACAACTACACAAGTCATTCCTAACAATGGCAAGAAGAAATGTTCATTCATAATTACTATACTATACATTACAATTATAGTAGTAGTATAAAATAAGACTGTATAATCTGGCAATGATATAATACTACCTCCGTCCGCCATTCTTTGTCACTGATTTCCTTTTTAGTCCGTTCGTCAATACTTGTTATACTTACTTTTTTACTAATTTTGGTAATAGACCCTACATTACACTAACTTATTCACACTCACATTTTATTACTCCCTCCAAGAATATGCACTTTGGATTGGACACTATTTTTAATACTACATCCGTCCTGCATTAACTGTCACATTTAATTTTCTACACTCGTTCTATAAAAATGATAATAAATAGTTAAAGTCGAGCCGAACTCAAAGTGCATATTCTTTGGGAGTATTTTATTTAATAGTTTCAAGAATCATTAGCTGTCACTGTTTACTCTTTTTCAGTCTCCAGTAACGCGTTGAACAACTGAAAATATATTAAATTAGGCCAATTTAATTAAAAAATACATTAAATACAAAAAAAACACATTGTCAAAATTAGCATACAGAGTAGTATTAATTTCTGTTTCGAAATTCAGAAAGCAAGCTTTACACAACTCTTTCTCCTCCCTCTCCTAAGTCCTATCTGTCTCTCTCAGAATATACAGCAAGATAGGAACACAGCACATTTCATATATTCCTCTTCTCTCTTCTCCCTCCTTGAATTGTAAGAGCAAGCAAAAATGGTCAAGTACCAGAAGAATTTTCTGCACAGCCAGTGGAGAAAAGGCAAAGAATACATGTTGGTTGTAGATGAAGATTCAGGCCTAGACCACCCTCTTCCTCTTGGATTAATCTGCTCCTCTCACAAGAGATTCAAGCCCAAGTTTTTATATTTGGCCTTTTTCGCCCTCGTTTCTTGCATCTTGCTCTTGTTTCCCATGCTCTTTTCCCTCACCTCCACCTTCTCTCTCTTCTGTAAGCCTTCTTTCTCCTGGAATTTAGCTTTCTTTTCTTCTTCCTTGATTTCTTGTTTTATTTATTTGTTTTCTTTTGTTTTGCAGATGAATCTGAAAGAGGTGTCAAGGGTTTCCTTTGCTTGTCCCTTCCCAACGGTTAGTTTTAGCTATTTCCTCTTCTTCTCTCAAATTCTTCTATTGTATTCTTTTTTGTGTTTCTTTTTCTTTGTGTTGGAGAGGAAAGTTGATGAGAGCTTTAAGAAATAGAGATTTTAAAAAAAAAATTGGATTTGAACGCCTGAGGTGGGGATTATTTGGGCTACTACTATTGCAGTGGGGTAGGATGATCACCTCAATTGGAGTATTTTGTTTAATCAGGCTAATTCTTATGCTTAATTAGTTTTTTTCACATTTGTTAATGTAAAGATAAAATCTTTTTGTGAATGGGTAGTTGAAGAAGTAGTGTTATTGGATTGAAGAGAATAGGCAGTCGAAGTAGTGTTATTGGATTGTGGGGTCCACGTCCTAAGAAAGAAAGATTCGAAAGTTTCTATTTTTAAGGGACGGCCAATATGAAAATAGTTTCTATATTTGAGGGACGAGGTAGTATTTGTTAGTGTAAAGATGAAATCTTTATCTATCATTGGAGTTGTAACTGATGCACAACATATATCTCTCAAAATGCAGATACTCTTTGTTGTGATAGAAGTAGCACAAGGTCAGACACATGTGTGATGAAAGGGGATTTGAGAACTCACCCTGCCTCCTCATCCATTACCCTCTACCGTCCCGGTGGCCCTAACGCCACCGCCCCATCTGACGAGGAGGAGGTGATCCAGCATGAAAAGATTAGGCCCTACACAAGAAAATGGGAATCCCATGTCATGGACACAATTGATGAGCTAGACCTCCTTGTCAGGAGCGGCTTGGGCCCCCACCACGCCTGCGATGTCCGCCACGACGTCCCGGCTGTGTTCTTCTCAACCGGAGGCTTCACGGGCAACCTCTACCACGAGTTCAACGACGGGATCATCCCCCTCTACATAACCTCCCAAGAATTCAACAAGAAGGTTGTCTTTGTGATTCTTGAGTATCACAACTGGTGGGTCACAAAGTATGGAGACATACTGTCACAGCTCTCGGACTTCCCGCCTATTGACTTCAGCAACGACACGAGGGTCCACTGCCTCCCTGAGGCCATCATGGGGTTGAGAATCCACGACGAGCTCAGCGTTGATCCTGCCTTGATGGAAGGCAAGAACAGGACCATATCCGACTTCCATGATCTCTTGGACCGCTCCTACCTGCCTCGTATCAGCAGCCTCGTTCAGGATGAGGAGTGTGAGGCGGCTGAGGCGGGAATAGTGGCACGGGAGCGGAGTTTAACCAGGCCTAAACTGGTCATAGTAGCCAGGAACGGGTCTAGGGCGATAACCAATCAAGATGCATTGGTGAAACTTGCAGAGGATATTGGATTCTTTGTGGAAGTTCTCAGGCCCGAGAGGAGCACCGAGCTTGCTAAAATCTACCGCGTTCTCAACTCAAGCGACGTCATGGTTGGGGTCCACGGTGCTGCCATGACTCACTTCCTTTTCATGAAGCCCGGCTCGGTGTTCATTCAAGTCATACCACTAGGTACAGACTGGGCTGCAGCTACTTACTATGGGGAGCCGGCGATGAAGCTCGGGTTGAACTACATTGGCTACAAGATTCTAGCTAAAGAGAGCTCACTGTATCAAGATTACAGCAAGGATGATCCTATACTGATGGATCCAGACAGTGTGAACAAAAAGGGATGGGAATTCACCAAGAAGATCTATCTTGATTCCCAGGATGTGAGGTTGGATCTTCGGAGGTTTCAGAAGCGATTGCTTCGCGCATACTACTTCACCAGAGCTCGGAAAAGCAGGCCTTTGCGCCGTCTATCTGTGTAAGTCCCTTGTCTTCAACACATTCTTTTGTTTAGTGTAGCATCACTTTGTAAATCAAATACAGAGAGAGAGAGAGAGAGAGAGGGTTGTAAAGATTAGTGTAATGTCATTTGTACATCAAACTACTTAATGCATTGTTTGTTTATTGACACTCGTGTGTGTATGAACAGCAATATGAAACTTCGAAATGTAATACATGAGGATTCCAACTGAAATCTGTTGAAATTATTCCAACTGATTATGAATTTCTCTGAGTGTTTTTGATTGAGGGTAAAAAATTTCCAACTTGGCTCTGATGTGAAATGGGGTGTCAAATCGTGCCGTTTGGGTCGTTATCAAGTTAACCTTATAACGACCCAACCTAATAAAGTCAAACCCAAACAAGAGTTGTTAAGAGTTGGGCCTTTATTGGATTAGCCTAATAATGCTCAATCCAATAAGGTTTTACGTGAACTTGACTTGTTAAAGAAATTCTCAACTTGAACACGATATAATATGAGTTGATACGACACAATAACAATACGATAATGACACAAACTTGATTTGCATGATTAAAAGATATTACATGATTAAACATGATTTTTAATGTAATTCACACGATAAAAACTCAATTTACATGACTTAAACATGCTTTACATCATTTAAACATGCTTTACATCATGCTCTAGATAAGAAAATTGAAATATAATTATTCAAATAATAATAATATTATTTTAAATAGGTTATTCGAACCCAACAACCCAATCCAATCCTATTCAATCCCAAATTATCGGGTTTCTATCAGACAAAACCGATAAGAACATAAACTCAATAAGGCTTGACACGACGAACTCAATAAGAATTGACCAAACTCATTAATTTCATGCACTCTTATATTGAATTTTCGTGTTGTATTGAAAATTGTGAACCCTAACTAAAAACCACATATTTCTGGTAGAAATGCCAAAGTTAAAAATGATGCAAGATTGAGTGATGTTAAAATCACCAATCCTTTATTTAATTTTAGGATCTACAGCAGCCAATTTTCTACTTTAAAGTCCGTTACTGTGGGCATATACATATATTTTGTTTACTACTACTACTATAGTATATTAAATATGTTACAATATTAGTAGTACCAAGCATGTCATGAAGAAATGGCATCTAGTTTCTCATTAAAATCTCATAGACAATGGCATTTGTGTCAATCAAGAATCCATTTTTCCCCTTGATTTCCAGTACAAAAATTCTACAAACCTTGAACTTCTGTACAAGGAATCAAATTGTCAGCTTCTCCTGATTTGCATCGAGCTAAAGCAAATTTCCTCGCGATTTAAAGCCAGCGTTTTGTTAACTTTGTGGAAGCTCGAACTGGAGGGGGTGTCTTAGCATTTACACTCTCATTTCCATCTGCAGAAGAAAAGAGAGGTGTTCAAAGAAAGTAACATAAGTGATATCATAAAACGAAATCTTGTCCTAACTAAACTCACAAGGATCGGTTGGAATGCCCCCAATCGAAGATCGTCTAGATCTTTCTGGTGGCTGTATGCTTGTCAATGACTGCCTCCTCAAGGCCCTTGGATTAGATGATGTTGGAGATTTAGGATCATGCTTGCCAGTGCCTTTGAATGGTGTCATTGGTTTTGCTGGTTGCTGCTGCTGGTTCCTGCATTTTCACATAAATAGGTGAATTTGCAGAAAAATGAAACTCATTTAAACAATAGTAAGCAAGAATAGGACTGCCTACCTCTTCTCTGAGCCATTGATGAATTTCCCAATAGTTCGAAGAGACTTTCTTATCTGGGATCCTTTTCCATGAGTTGCGGAAGGGGTCTGGCCAGAGTCAGTTGCCAGCGGTCTCTGGACCTCGTTCCTTGATTTTATCTGTGGTTCAGGTGTTTTTGGTGTTTGTAACGGAATCACCCTCATGTTCGCTGTATCAAGCTGGATCATCGGGCTTTTCACAGAATAACTTATTGGGCTACGAGGCGCCCTTTGATCAAGCTGGCTATGATTTTGCAGACTTCTCACTTCTGGCTTTGAGATCTTTGTTACCGGTTTTGGTGATTTTATGAGGTTGGAATCCTTCTGTACATTCCTCGGACCTTCTAGACTCAATCTTCGTGAACGAGTGTTCGTAGAAGGGGTCTTGGCCCCTTTTTCCTCATGATTCTTGGATGCACCTGCTGTTACAGTGGTGCCATTTTCAATGCTTAACCTTCTGCTCTTTGGGGGAGGCGTTTGCTCGGTATCTTTAGGCTTTGCGGAAGGAGTTTTTGCCGCCCTTCTGTCATCATAATTCATAGATGCTCCTGCTTTTATAGGGGTGCTATTTTCAATGCTCAACCTTCTGCTTTTTGGAGGAGGCGTTCGCTCCGTCTGTTTAGGCTTTGCGGAAGGAGTTTTAGCCGCCCTTCTGTCATCATAATTCATAGGTTTCTCCAGTGCCGTGTAGGAGCCATTCTCGATGCTTAATCTTCTGACACGCGGGGGTGTTCGTTCTGTTGTTGTTCTTGCTGATTCTGTTGCTTTCGTCATTGGAGGGGTCCTAATTTCCTTGTTATCCAATGCTCTTCTTAAGCTTTCTATCTGCAAAAACAATGGAGCTTCCATCAAGCCGCATAATCATATAATCTCATCACGAGCATATATTTGACGGATTAAACAATTTTGATTGTATCATCTAGTCTATACATACCTGAGCTTTGAGCTCTAATACCTCACTGCTGCTCTCTTTATTTGCACGTGCTGCACCGAGCTCTACCGTTGAGACCCTCTGTGCGAATTTCAATGTACTCATAGTCTCTCCGAAAGAATCACCCTCTGGATTCACGTGAGCAAGCATCAAGGTTTTGGAATTTCCTCCTGATCAGGTAAACTCTAATCAGTAACATTGCATCACACTTCACTCAAATTCAGACTGCGATTTTCTAGCCATTAAATGCATAAGATTACACAAAAGAGAATTTCATATAGGCATAGATATAGATATAGCATTACCTAAAGAATTCTGGAGAAGTAAAGTGAGCTTGCTGTTTCTGTAGGGAATATGTGAGTTTTTCTGAGCCAAGGCTGTGATAACATCAACCAAACAAGAAAGAGACTTGTTTATGTGCTGTGCTTCACGGAGCCCATCACCAGTTACTTCCGACTTATCCACCCGTTCGCTGCCAGCGAGATCTACCAGATGGAGGCAGCTCCGAAGCATGCTTCCAGAAGTATCGGCACCATAGACATGAACGGACAATACGCTACAGAAACAAAGTTAGTGTCTGCTATGATTAAAACGCTGAATTGCCATAGGAAGTTAACTCCTGACCTGTGTGAACGACTACTTCTACTGTTGATTGCTGTGGAACCAATAGATCGTCTCATGTCACCAAGCTTCATCAAGTTTATGACATCCATTGTTGACTTCACTGGACGCAACGTAGCATCAGGAAGGGCCAAGCCGTTTTCACTCATACAACTCCGGATCTCTAATGTGCTGATAGTTAAGAAACCAATTATGCAAAAGAATAATGCATACATAAAGAAACAGAAAAATCAATATTTGTCCATTAAAAAAATCTAATGAGGTTTTAATCAGTGGAAATAAAATGGCTAAATGAGAAAGGATATTTCTTAACGCCTGAATCTTCAGCTAGAAGATCATGGACTTGTTCGTTGTAAATCTCAACCATCTGGACTTGAATTTCGTACTTCGTGAGGTCACTTCTTTGATCAGAAAGCTTAAAGAGATCATTCAGAGCCAAATAACTGATTCCCCACTCCTTCGTTGATCCACCTGGAGGGCCGTACTGTCAATAGCAAGTGTCGAGCATTGCATATTAGTATAAGTATGCACACTAAATTCAATGAGAAAAGAGAGATGTACATTCTCACCATAGTATGTGTTTTGCCTGATCCAGTTTGACCATATGCGAACATACACACATTGTAACCATCCATTACAGATCTAACCAGAGATTGTGTGTCTCTGAAAACCTCATCTGAAATACCAGATTTACAAACATAAGATTGGTATACAATTCCAAGCATTACGTACTTATGAAAGAATTTCATACCTTGAGAGGATGATGGACCAAAGACATGATTAAATTGGAAAATTTTCTTTCCATCTTTTAGGGGTTTCGGGTCTTTTACCACTAGAGACCCGTCTTCTCCAATGAAATCAATAACATTTTGGACTTCAGGACTTACAGGTCTAATTCTACAATATACTCGAATATTTCCTGAAAATGGGCAGAAACATACATGTAAAATAACTAAAAGATCAAACTTCTAAGATGGCAAGAGTATAGTTGTGTATCTCAGTTGATATAATCTCTACTAACCTTTCAGATCCTGAACCATATTATATAGTTTTCGATTCTCTGCTACAGCCTTTTGATAACCAAGAGCAGCAGAAGACATCTCAAGCACTTGATCTCCTGAACCATGTGAACAAACAGCAAATGACTTCTGAGAATTCATGATACTCTAAGCATTTCCATTAAGAATCATGATGCATTTTAGCACAATGAAGCACGTAAAGGGTTCTCTGAGAGAAATATACCAAGTTGTTTCAAATCACTTTGAATCTGAGCTTGCAGGCATTTAGCCTCTTGCTTGGCACTCGACAACAGCGATTTGATGTTCTGCAATAGAAAATGGAATTCGATCACATTAAACCCACTCAACTAATACAATACATATCCCTGTCAGACAAGCGTTGGAAGATAGGGCTTGCGCTTATAATTGAGAGGAAAATAAATTACAAGATTTATAAGATATCACATGCTGATAACATTGCTTAAAACTAAATCATAAACTAACCAAAAGTTCGCCCTCTTGCTGCTTAACTTGATTCCAGTGGTTGCAAGTACCCTTCTTCAAGCAAGCTCTGCAACACTATTGATGAAATAATTCATCCGTGTCAAATATAAAATAAAAGTCCCTACTTAATGGATACAAACTCCAAATGTATGTACAGTTGACATATCTAAGAGTTATGAAGAAAAGTCGATTCAGATTACTCTGTTTATGCTTCTTAGAATGATACCTTATGATTTTGCAAATTTGACAAATCAGCAAGCGGAACTGACTTGACATGCAACGGTGAGCTACTTCTTTCTCTTAAATGCTGCATACTGAATTTCACCTGGTTAATGATACACAAACTTTAAAATGTAGATATCTCGGAAAAAATCAAGTCACCAAACTTCTAACTTTTTTTTCTAGGCAACCTTGACATTTTTTAAATTTTAAAAATAATGGCTAGGAGATTTTCTCTAAAGTAGGGAACTTTCGTAGCTTACCTCGGGATATTTTTTTTTGAATTCTTCCTCAAAACTTGATATAATCTCGTTGAGGAAAGTTGCCGGATTCTATTGAAATAAGAAGGTAGATTCAAATTTTTAATTTCTCAATAGTTCCAGAAAAAAGAGTGATGTCAGAAATTACGTACCACCTTCCCACTACGATATGAAGCAATGAGGTTATTATCTATGTTCTCCTTTGAGCAAACCATATGTTCAGCAAGAACCTTGACAATAACATCTGTGGAAGTTTACAAAATATTACTTAGTATAAAGTTATAAACTAGGACAAACTAAAACAAACTTGAACTGATGTAGCCATAAATGTCTCTTCTTATAATGCTGCGATATGTTTCCCAATGTAGATAATTAACAGTAATTATTTGCTGCACATATTATCCATCGCACATAGATGAGAATCATTTTTTGGGCGGAAATAATATGTGAATATTTGGAAACAAGTTAATCTACCTTCGACTTTCGTAATATTGCTCTCTGATGGCACTGGTTTATTGCTGCTTCCTGTCACGTCTAATCGCCTCGAACTGTTGGAAGAAACTACACTTGGAGTTCTAGGACAAATTCTACCAGCTGAATTTAAAATTAGCGGTGATCTGGGTGGTTTGTAAACTCCGAAGCCTCCTGTCATTTGCTTCCATTCATGGTAATCTTTTAGTGCCAAAATACAGTCAACAACCTTAATAGACGACCCTTGAACCAAATTTTCCTAAACACGCAAAAAACAATTCATATACATCAGGTTACAAATTACAACGCAAATGATAGTTGATACGGTAAAGGAAAATCAGTTCCTACCCTTTCAAAAACGGAAGCATCAAATATGGGAAGCTTCAGTTCTTCAACAGCAACTAAAAAATTCCGAATATTCTCAAAGTACTGATATGCTGGCAAAGGCTGGGAATCCCATGGTAATGATTGTAAAGGTGTAGTTTTCTCTATCACCTAATAATATATTGTAATACAAAAACAATCATAAATCAAAATGATCCAAGGACCTACGAATGTGAATAACAGATAATTACATACATATGCATAAACTCCAAGAGACAAAAAAGTATACCTTAGGAACTGAACCAGGTTGAACTTTGTTGATTATATTGCAAAGGACTAGCCCATTCCTCAAACAAGAGATGAACTGTTTCTCTGATGGTTGGCTCGGTATTCCCAGCGGTCCCACCAGGTAATCAAGCCAATGTACTGCTTGATATCTCCTCAAAGCTATTATTTCCAGTAAAATAACACGAAAACATCGAACAGGAGAAACCTGATTAGCCTATATATATCCACTGAAGCTCAAACAGTTGCACATTTTCCAGAAACAGAGCACACATTTGAAACACGTTACAACCATCTTCTATAAAAGCAAAATTAAAAAAAAAACAACAAAATAAGATTTCAAATATTCCAGAAACACTGAAAAATGAAAGATCGTATCCTGGATTATTTATCTGTAAATAAAAAACAATAAATGGCTGCGATTTAATTCGAAATTAATTCGTCATGCATGCAGATTTTCATTAGTTAATCAAAAATACTAATTACACAAAACTAAATTCCAAGAAACAATCCATGTGACGACGAACAAACAATACCTGCTTCTTCAGCCCTTCTCGAAGCCAAATCCAACACACCAACTGCCCCTCTACTCTGCGAATCCTCCATCAAAGCTGAAATACATTGCCATTAACGCAATTACAAAGAAATTAATTAAAATCTCTAATCATTTCCACGCAATTGATCTCAATCTCACACACTAACACAATTATAGGTTAAACACATTGATTAAAAAAATTGAAGTCATATCCAAGAACATACTCCAAAGATTTATTTCCACGAGTGAGCCTGCTTACATAGAGAGAAAACAAATCCAATAGAATCTCTCGTTTAGAGAGAGTAATCAAGAACAGAATGGGGATTGTAAATTGCAATCTCAGCTGAAGAGAAGAGAAAATGGTAGTGTGTGATTAATTATATCATTTCATTTCTTTCTTTACTTAGTTAAAAAAAAGTTTAGGCTCGGGATTCACGAACCTGAAGGCTCGGGAATCGTAACGTTACTCGGGTAAAAATTTGAATTCGATCGTGGAGTCAACTGATCCGAACCGTTGATTTTTCTTTTGAGATTTAAAGTTGCTTTATGGGCTCGTTTCGTTTGGGCTCGTTTCATTTGGGCCTTGGTTTTCTTTCCTTATCAATTACTCCTATTTTGACTGGAATGAAAAATTAAAATTTGGAGCGTTTATTAAATAAGAGTTCAGATTTATTAAGATTATTTTCCAATTGAGTAAACTAATCAACGATTCTAATTGCAATTAATATTCAATTAGTTTATATCTTTTCTTGTTTGGTAAATTTTCCATCTTAGACAGTTGAGATTGACCGATACTTGCTTGTATCAATATCGATGATTTATTTGGTAGAAAAGTCAAGTCAATTTATTGTAGTTATACAATTTCTAGGTTGAGCTTTACACATTTATGTATTGTCTACTAATTGTGAATTTTAATTAAAAATAATTTAGGCTCTTAACTCCACTCGAATGCTCATTTTTTATTGCTAGATCTGAGTAGTTTAATTTCATTATATGGTAAATCTCTATCATGTTCTTTCTATTTTGATGTGGTAGTTAATATCTTGTGATTGAATTTACTTTTATAGTACTTGATATTGTTAATAAATTCCACATATAAGATTAAAATAATACACATTGTTAGCGGGTAAAGGAATCAGTCCAAAAAAATTTCAGACTAGATTGACATCCTTAATTGTTAGGAAGAAGTATCCCTAATTGTTGCTAATAATTGCAATGTTTTTATTTTAAAACACCACAATATTTATGCATCTCTCCAATCAATACTAATCAAATATAAAGAGTTGAAATAAATGAACTTTGAATTTGCGAAATTCATTGATGATTAAATGATTGTTTGTTTTGAGATATGAGTGGTATATAGAAAAGGAGTAAAGATAAATTAACATAAATCATATATGCAAAATGTTCTTAATTTTAAATTGGCTTTATCTAAACCGGTTTGCTTATTAACATATTATTTCCTTCCTACGTTACCCTTTTATTCATAAAGATACCACTAAAAAAGCTTTTGATTATTTTCATTAATATAATCTTTTAACCATAGAAACCCTAAAACTTTAGGCAAATTTAAATTGAATTGTCCTTTGTATTTCAATGATATCAAATTGTCTCTAACAAATCTATCTAACGAATTAAATCCGATAAAGTTCAAGATAATATTTTAAAAAAAATTTAAACTTCTTTCTTGTAGCTAATTCATTTTTTAAAATTTTAAATTTTAAAACTTATTTTTATTATGTATTTCAACCTTTTAAACTTCTGAGTAACATCCAAGTTTAACATTATTGGGATCGATTTAATAGTTATCAATTAGTTGGATAATATTACAAAAAAATTAAGTATATATATTCAAATACTAGTATTTATATACCTGTAGTATAACTATTATCATTTTGATTTACTTTTTTCTTATACTTTATCATATCTAATTTTATTTCACAAAAAAATCTAGAGTATACAAGGAAATTGATTTAAAATTTTTCAATAAGTTAGGTGATAGTAAAGGGAAATTAAGTATATACACATGTACGAGTTTTTACAATTTACAATTTACAATAATAATAATAATAATAATAATAATAATAATAATAATAACTACTGAACGAATGACTATTATTTATTTTAATTCATTTTCTTCTTATTATTATATATTATTATACTAATTTCATTTAAATATTTTTAAGTAAAGATATAGAGATACAAGGAAATCGAATTAATTATCATCAATTAGTTTGGTAATATCATTAAAAAATATAAATAGTGTGTACATGTAGTCATTTTTATAATTTATAATTCTAGAATTATTTAAAAATAATAATTGTACGCATATTACTATATTAATTTATTTATTACTATTATATATAGTAATATCTAATTTTGTTTAATGTTTTTTGCATGAAGATGTAGAACATAAAAAAAATCGACATAACGATAATTAATTAATTGGGTGATATCACTAAGAAAAATTAAGTTTATGTGCATGTTGCCATTTATATAATTTATAATCTTGAAAATTATTTAATAATTAAATAACTGGACTAATGACTATTATCAATTTAACTGTTATACGTCATAGCTTTTTCGTCTTACCAATTTTGCTTCAAAGTTGCTGAGTATATAAGAAAATTGACGTAATGATCACTTTGGGTGATACCATTGTGAAATTAAGTATATATGCAATGTAGTAGTCATTTTTATAATTTATATTCTTAAAAATTATTTAAGATTATTAAAATTGTTAAAGTGTTAAAATAATTGCACTTTTAACCCATATCGATAGAAAGAAAAAAAATGGACAAAAAGGAGAAATTGGATGGGTGAATATTGTAATTAACAAATATAGTAGGATTTTTTTTAAATGATTGTTACTTATGAAATAATGATGAAATAATTTGGAGTTGAGATTTATTTTCAGGAAGCTTATATCTAGTAAACTTCAAGCTCAAAGGCATTCAAAAATGAAAGCTCAATCGAATTAAAATGGTAATACAATGTGAATTAAAGCAATAAAGATAATTCGAAAATTTCAACGAATTTTCTGTACGATAAGCTATATACAATCCAAAAATGACAAGATTGAAGCTCCATAAAAAGAAATACTAGCGGTTTTGTACATTTTAAATAAGACTATTTCGAAATATACAATCTCAACGGCAAAAGAAATGGTATATCTTTTTCTGTTTCTTCAGCAAATAAATGGTACAATTGCTACACATAAAAATTGAGTCACACATAAGTAGTGAATAAAACTTGAGTCAGTTTCTTCTTGAGCATCACCTTATTTATTTGCTTCAATGAATTCTCTGTACTCTTTCTTCATCTTCACACCCGATACAGTCCTGCACGTTCAATTAAAATCAAGATCAACAAAAACGTACATTTTTCTCAACGACAACGTTTTAGGTTCTAATAATGTATTATCGTAAGATTAAGGCACTCATTATCCCTGCGGACGATAAAAAACATCACAAAGCTATATAGATAATATGAAAAATTAGGTTGGTGATATATCTGAGACAAATGCAACAGGTTGTAGTACATAAAGGAATCGAAATGTTGATGGTTAGGACCAAATTTAACCAACCTGATCATTTCCTTGTTCTTGAAAAATTGTACACAAGGTGTGCCCATGATTCCTGCAGCCTCAGCTATCTCTGGGTCTTCCTCAATGTCAATCTCGACCAAATGGACGTGCTGGTTGAATTCATCTATGACCTGCCACATCGAGAGGTTATAGATAGCATTGTAATTTGGTATGCAGCGGGAAATATGTAGAGGTAATTCAAATACTTCCATCTTCATGATATACAATCTTTGTAAATTTTTCATTTTGAATTAATTTTCGTCTATTAAACAATATACATGGAGAGCGTCTTAACCCAAAACCTGTGCACCGTTAACTATAGACTAGACAGAGACATGTACCTTGCTAAGAATTGGTTTCAGTGTTCTACAAGGGCCACATGTCGGTGATGTATAAAGCACGCAGACGAGTCTTGGGCTTTCATGGTACAGCTTCCGCAGAGCGTACTGGAGAGAGAAGGACGCAGCATGTAATAATAGTATTGGTTGAACGAGCAAATGAATGAATGAACTTCAGTTGAGAAATTCATACCTGACCCCTGTGCTTTGTTGTTGTCATATCAAAACCTTCTTGAACATCTCTATCAGTGAATTCTTTCTTAACCTCTTCACTAACAGGCTGTACTTACAGAAATATAAGATTAACTTACATCAGCACGAAACATGCAATAGCCAGACTGAAAAATTAAATCAAAATGGCAAAAAAATTTCAATTGTTTGTTTTCACTCGATCACTTTTAATGAAAGTGAGAGTCAGATGTAGCTTGCCTGGTGAAATTCAATCAGTAGGTTTTCACTTGTTAGATATCTTTCAACAGAGAGAGCAGCAATGCATCCCGATCCAGCTGCAGTTACTGCTTGCCTCCACTCATGATCCTATTTATTGATAGCATATAAAATCGTAGTCCATGAGATTTACACAAGGCTGATACTTCGGAAACAAGAAACATAAATTAATAGAAGGGTACATAAATTTTGAATTGCATGCCGTAAAGCATGACATGTTAGCCATGAGAAGAGGCGAAAGCAATCAATAGTCAACTGCAATAAAGATATCAAGGTAATGCGACAGAAGAGGACCTATGGAATACTATACCTGTACATCACCAGCGGCAAATAAACCCTCTACTGAAGTTTTAGCAGAACCTTCCTCGACCAAAACATAGCCAGTGGAGTCGAGATCAACCTGGCCTTCTAATAACTGGCTATTCGGTGAATGACCTATCCCATAAAACAAGCCTTTCACTTCCAAAACAGACTCCTCATTACTGTCAATCTTTCTGACCAATATGCCTGACATCTGCCCTTTGTTGTTGCTCACGACATCCACTGCTTCTGTATTGAAGTGGGCGGTGATATTTGGATTGTAAAGTACTCTGAAACATTCGCCATAATCAACCTGTTAAACAAACATTCAGGGAGTTGAAACTTAAAAAACGTTGCTGATTAGTAATTGAATTGGCCCGAAAAAAGTCAATAATATACATGTATGGAAGCCAAAAGTAGAATCATAGCATTTCATTTTCTTTCCCCATAAGTATACATGTATGGACAGTTAATGCTATTTTCAGTTCTAAAATGCTATACTCAATTCTACAGTGAGGTCAGGATAGTGTATTCTCGAAGGAGGTGTTTGGTATGATGGAATGGTGATAGGAATGCCTGGTATGCACAGGAAATAGAAAAGGAATAGAATCGTAATTCCTTGATTGATTCCATCCCTCTGATTAGTATCCAGAAACAAGACCCTAGGAATGGAATAAAATAATTTTGTATTACTGAAGTATTCTTTCTTCTTTATAGTTCTTATTCAACACAGACAGAGAGAGAGTGTGTGTTCACAGAGGTTTCTAGGAGAGATGCCCTAAATTTTCTAAATCTGATATTGTATATATGTATGGGTAATTTTATCAAATGTAAACTTAGAAGGACTCCATTCCCTCCTCAATACATTTGTTAAAGAAACTGCAAAAGTTCCACCACACAACTTCAAAAGATATGTTGCAGAAGTACATATGTGTTTACCTATCTTGCATTGCCTTCGATGCCCTAAGATGGTCCTTACGAACAAGTAAGTGAACATGACGAGCATATTTAGTCAAGTACAAAGCTTCCTCAGTAGCAGTATCACCTCCCCCAACCACAGCAAGGACCTGGCCTTTAAACAATGGGGATGCCCCATCACAAATAGCACATGCACTGATTCCTCTACACCAAAATTCTTCTTCTCGAGGCAATCCCAGTCTCCTTGCTGTAGCTCCAGTAGCGTAGATAATACTGTGGCAATTTACCTGGAAAGCCAAGAAGGAATTATAAAATAAGTCAATGTTCTTTGAAAAATTGAGCCGGAGATACACAAGAAAACCATATATCAATCAAAGAATGTAGTAAATGCAGAACTGGATTTGGTATACAAAATGCAGAGTAGACAGATTTAGAAAGATATGAATCCATAAATCCAAAAAGATTGTTTCTAGATATGTCAGCCAACACAAGGCTTACTGCACATGCAACTAAAAATGTGGAGTTAATGAAATAAAAATAGTACCAAATAATCTGCATCATTATCTTAAGAATGCAAAAATGTAACATTTTTCACTATGATATGACCTATCTTTCACTGCAAAGAATGAAACCAGACACTTCATGCAATTATGGAAGTAAACAGATGAGTAATAAATTAAGATATAACATCAAATTCATGAGAAAAGTTCATGCCATATAAAACAAACATTGAGTTTAGAATTCAATAGTAAAGGTTCAGATTTTAAAGAAGATGAATGATCAACAAACAGAAAAATACTTAGGATCTTCTTCGTATGATGCAATGGAATGTGATTCCTACTTCCATTCTATTCATTTGCTTTGTACGATGGAATGAAATGAAAATGCAAAGGAAATGCATAGAAATTGTCGTTCCATTCCATTCCATGATTCCATCATAGCAAGAAGGGCCTAATTTAGATATCAAATCTGTAACAAATGAAAACCGCCAAAACTAGCACCACCTTGCGTTCACTACTTTTCACAGTAAAGGGTCTGTTTTTCAAATCAATGAATTCCACGTCTTCCTGATATAATTCTGCTCCCCAGCGCTCAGCTTGTTTTCGCATCCTGGTCAAATAAACACACTTCTTTCAGTGAGAAACACGAACATTAAGAATCTCAACATGGCACATCAAGCCCGAAGCAGTTCTTGAATCCCAGTACCTATCCATCAAGTCTGGGCCTGTTATTCCATCTGGGAAGCCAGGGAAGTTCTCCACTTCAGTCGTGGTCATCAGCTGTCCTCCTGGAACACCACCTACTTGGAATCCCTCAAACACTACTGGCTTCAGGTTGGCTCTAGCTGCATATATTGCTGCTGTGTATCCTGCTGGACCTGATCCTATTATTACCACATTCTCAATTCCCCCAGCTGCAAAAGAGAGAGATTGACTGCATTTAAAATATCTAATAGTCATTTGCTCCACTTAAATAACTTCCTCTCTGCCTCTCTCTCAACATTGACAAATCCAAGAACAAGAACACTTCTCTCTCGACGAATCCAAGGGTTCCAATTGTAACGTAACGAGCAGCATACAAAAGGCACAATTCTACTCATACAGGCCTCGATTCTAAAACCTAACCGGAAAGGTTTCTATACAATCCATAGTAAATCATAATTATACACACAATTTCTATTAATCCCTCTCAACAATTCCTGCACAAATATCAGAACATAAACGCAAATCAAGCATGCAAAATAATACACTACTCAGCTCAGTCAAAAACAGTCCAAATCACAGAAATTCCAATCTCTTACCTGAAGATGTCGGCTGCTCATCCACCGAACTCGCCGCCGAAATGGCGACGTGCGGAGAGCTGCAAATCCGGAGGTGACTCGGCCGGACCGAGAATCCGGCGGCTCGGCGGCAGGTCAAGCCGCCGCTCTGAAGGAAGATAAAATTGCTCCGAGAAGGAAGGAGGGCGTTGGAGAGAGTGGTCGCCATTGCTGAGAGAGAAGGAGGGATCGGAATCTGAATTGAGGTCCGTTTGTTATCTAGCGGTGAAGGTAGGGAGTGAATGCCATTGGTTTCGGAAACTACGATATCTCTTTAAAGCCATCAAAATTCTTTTGGAATAATACGAATTTGATTTCTAATTTTAATTTTTGCTACATTACTTTACTTTACTTTTCCAAAAACTCTGGAATGTAACTAATATCGGTATACAATTTAAAATATTTAAAAAGAGAAGATTATTTCGAATGTCTTTGTATAAATACATATTCAAATGACAATAATGGAAAACTATAAACGACAATGAAATTGGGATATAGTAGAAATTTTGATTTGTGAGTTCTACTATTGTCATCTGATGAATCCGCGAATTTCTGGTGGTAGTAAATGCAGGAAAGTAGAAATCACAACACAGAGATTTACGTGGTTCGATTTACTGAGGTAAATCTACGTCCACGGGAAGAAAAGAGGGCAGAGTTGTATTGCTTGATCTGTTTTCTACAGCTTACAAATACAAGCTTGCTATATGATATTCTCTCTCTTAGAGTTGGTGTCTCCTCTATCGGATCTAAGTTCCGTTTATATATAGAACTGAGATCGTGGCTTGCATCACCACCCTAAGTCGTGGAGGTCACGGAGGTCATGAGATCCTGCATGGCCACTAATTAGGCGGTGGCTTACATCATCAGTAATTATGTCGTGGATGTCGTGGAGGTCATGAGAGCCTGCATGGGTCCACCACTAGATAGATCGTGTCTCCCAGTCCGGTATTGCCGAGCAGCTTTTGCCGATGCTGAGACCGAACTGCTGAACTATTGCCGAGCAGCTTTTGCCGATCTGAGAGTAGAGCTTGATGCCGACCTGAGGGCAGAGCTTGATTGGTTGGTTTTTACTGAGCTGTAGGCTGAGGCCGAACTCTTTGGTCATGCCGAACTGATACTCTTTCTTGGGCTTTGTGCTGGCTTGTTTAGTACGTACTCCATCACTACCCCCCCCCCCGAAAAGCGAAGTGAATCACTTCGGCATCCTGGATAATGGTACGGGGTAAGTTGATGTTTGTCCTCGGTCTTATGAAGTGAACTCTTCTTTGACCAGACTTGGTCCTTGGTCTTGATGAAATAAACATCTTTGACCGGACTCGTCTTTGGCCTGATGAAATAAACATCTTTGACCGGACTCGTCTTTGGTCTGATGAAATAAACATCTTTGACCGGACTCGTCTTTGGCCTGATGAAATAAACATCTTTGACCGGACTCGTCTTTGGTCTGATGAAATAAACATCTTTGACCGGACTAAGCTTGTGTCCTAATTTGGCGAGTTTTATCGCTCGGATCGGACTTTCCGTTGTCCTAATTTGGGGATCGGACTTTCCCTTGTCCTAATTCGGCGAGTTTTATCGCGTGGATCGGACTTTCCCTTGTCCTAATTCAGGCAAGTTTTATCGCGAGAATCGGACTTTCGTTGCAGTTCGTTTCAGACGAAGTGCTTGATTTTTAAGCCGAATTGTGGTCTTGTATCCTCTTTAGAAGCTTGGACTTCACAATCGTTGGCTTATTGCAGCTCGTTTCAGACGAACTGCTTGTTTAAGCTGAATTGTGGTCTTGTATCCTCTTTAGAAGCTTGGACTTCACAATCGTTGGCTTATTGCAGCTCGTTTCAGACGAACTGCTTGTTTAAGCTGAATTGTGGTCTTGTATCCTCTTTAGAAGCTTGGACTTCACAATCGTTGGCTTATTGCAGCTCGTTTCAGACGAACTGCTTGTTTAAGCTGAATTGTGGTCTTGTATCCTCTTTAGAAGCTTTGACTCACAATCGTTGGCTTGTACACGTTCTAAGAAGGGGATCAGCCTTCGAAGAACAAGATACCTCAGTTACATTTGTAAGAGACGACACTCACATAGACAGACACAACGCACGTAAGACAAACAAAAACGCACATAGGCAAAGAGAGCAAAATAAAAAACAAGGAAAGCACATAAGACTGACTGACCGACCGGACTGTCTCTTACAAATGGAACTTCTTGAGGTTGGAAATGTGCCATGTTCGGGGTACCTGTTCTCCTGACATGTGAGCCAATCTGTAAGACCCTTTGCCGAGGACTTCTGACACCCGATACGGACCTTCCCATGTGGGTTCGAGCTTGCCCAGCTTTTCTGCTCGGCTTACTTCGTTGTTTCTCAAGACGAGATCTCCCACTTGAAATTGCAGCTTCTTCACCCGTTGGTTGTAATACCGGGCTACTTGCTCCTTGTACTTGGCTGCTTTTATGCACGCCAATTCTCTTCTTTCTTCGGCCAGATCTAACTCGGCTCGCAGTCCGTCATCATTCATTTCTGAGGAGAAATGTAGAGTTCGTGGACTGGGTACGCCGATCTCAACCGGAATCACGGCTTCAGTGCCGTACACCAGACTGTACGGAGTTTCACCGCTGGAGGTTGTGGGTGTAGTTCGGTAGGACCATAGGACTTGAGGGAGATTTTCTATCCATTGTCCTTTGGCTTGTTCTAACCGAGCTTTTAACCCTTTCACCAGGATACGATTTGTTACCTCCGTTTGTCCGTTTGCTTGTGGATGAGAGACCGAAGTGAACCGCTGTTGAATATTCAGCTCTTGGCACCAATTCTTGAACGTCTTGTCGGTGAACTGAGTCCCGTTATCCGAGATGAGGATGTGGGGTATGCCAAATCGGCACACTATGTTCTTCCAGACGAAATCCAATGCCTTCGAGCTCGTTATCGTAGCTAATGGTTCAGCTTCCACCCACTTCGTAAAGTAGTCCACGGCAACGATTAGGAATTTCATTTGCCGAGGAGCTTGAGGAAGTGGTCCCACTATGTCTATGCCCCATTGCATGAAAGGCCAAGGGCTCTGCATAGTGGATAGATCGGTCTGCGGCATCTTTGGGATATTTGCATGGATTTGGCACTTCGGGCAGGTCTTGACGAGCTGCACTGCTTCTTGTACCAAGGTTGGCCAATAATATCCCCATCTCAGAACTTTTTTAGCTAAAGCTCTGGCTCCGATGTGGCTACCGCACGATCCTTCATGAACTTCTCTGAGGATGTAGTCCGTCTCTCCTGGTCCTACGCACCGCAATAATGGCTGGAGGTAAGACTTTCTAAAGAGGACTCCTTCATGAAGTTCGTACCGAAGTGCTCGGCACGTGATCTTCCGAGCTTCTCTCCTATCCTCGGGCAATTGTCCTTGATCCAGATACTGCAAGATCGGCGTCATCCAGTTCGGCGAGCTGGATACCGAATGTACCTCGGCTTCATCAATGCTTCGATGCGTTAATTCTTCCGCCTTTGAGCTCGGATCTGAGGCCAACTTGCTTAAGGTATCTGCTCGGCTATTTTCCGCTCTAGGAACGCGGATTATCCGAAAATAGGAGAAACTTCGGCTGATGCTTTGCGCTTTGTCCAAATACTTCTTCATTCTCTCGTCACGAGCTTCACTTGTACCCAACATGTGATTTACTATGACTTGTGAATCACAATGGACTTTGAGAGATTTGGCGAGCAGACTTTGCGCTAACTGGAGTCCGGCAAGAAGGGCTTCGTACTCGGCTTCATTATTAGTAGTGGGGAATAGGAAACGAAGTGAGTAGGTTACCTCGTGTCCGTCGGGAGCGACAAGTAAAATACCAGCTCCACTTCCCATCTTGTTTGAAGCTCCATCTACGAATCCGCTCCAGCAGTCCGGCGACTCTACTTCGGATTCCAAGGGCTGTGCTAGTTCGGCATTGGCAGACTTTTTCTGTTCGGCAATGACAGGGATTGCTTGATCGAACTTGGCCTCTGTAAGAAAATCTGCCAAGGCTTGTCCCTTGATGGCTTTCCGAGGTAGGTACTCGATTGAGTGTTCTCCCAGCTCTATGGCCCATTTGGCGATTCTGCCTGATGCTTCTGGCTTGGTCAAAACTTGCCGAAGAGGCAGATCGGTTAAGACGCATACCTTGTGAGCATAGAAATATGGCCGCAGTCTCCTTGCTGCATTTACTAACGCCAGAGCAATTTTTTCCAGAGGTTGATATCTTGTTTCTGGACCTCTTAATGCTCGGCTTGTAAAGTAGATGGGAAACTGCTTTAGGCCTTCTTCTCGTACAAGCACCGCACTGATGGTTTGATCTGATGCCGCTAAGTATAAGAATATTACTTCGGCTCCGGTTGGAGCAGAGAGAATAGGAAGCTCGGCTAGATAACTTTTGAGCTCGTCAAAGGCCTTTTTCTGCTCGGCTCCCCACTCGAACTTTGGTGCCTTTTTCAACACCTTGAAGAACGGCAGTTGCTTTTCGGCTGCTTGGGAAAGGAATCGATTCAGTGCGGCTAGACATCCAGTTAGCCTTTGCACGTCATGTATGGACTTCGGCATTGTCATGTTCTGAACGACTTGAACTTTGGAGGGGTTTGCCTTGAGTCCGTCCTTTGAAACCCAACAACCCAGAAACTTTCCCGAATCTACCAAAAAGGTACACTTTTGGGGATTAAGTTTGAGGTTGGCTTTCTTGAGCACGTTGAGAGTGGACTTGAGGTTGTCTTCGTACTCCGAAGTGCTTTGGCTTTTGACAACTATGTCGTCGACATACACTTCAACCTGCTTTCCGATTAGGTGCCGAAAAAGCTTGTCTACCATCCTTTGATAAGTGGCTCCGGCATTCTTTAAACCGAATGGCATCTTTTTATAAGCGAAAATGCCGAAATCGGTAATGAAAGCTGTTTTCGGAGCGTCACTCTCATCCATCAACACTTGGTGATATCCTTTGTATAAATCAAGAAAACAGAAAATTTCGAAGCCGATCAAAGCTTCTACTTTTTTATCTATATTCGGAAGGGGATAGCAATCTTTAGGACAGTGCTTGTTTAGATCGGTAAAATCTATGCACATCCGCCATCCTCCTCCTTTTTTCTTGATCATTACAGGATTGGCCACCCAGGAAGGATATTTTACCTCGAATAGTACATCCGCTTTTAGTAATTGGCGGACTTCGTCATGGATGACTTGGCTTCTTTCTGCCGCAAAGAGTCTTTGCTTCTGTTTTATCGGCCGGACCGAAGGATCAATATTTAACCGATGAGTGATTACCTCGGGGGGCACTCCGGTCATGTCCAACGGAGACCATGCAAAGACGTCTTTATACTCCTTGAGGAGCTGGATGGTTTTTTCCCGGAGTAGAGGCGTTCCTGCGAAGCCGATCTTGACCACTCTGGATGGATCATCTTCGTATAACTGAACGGTCATTGAGTTCGGCTCTGAAGTGACTTCGGTCATCTCGCTTGCCTCTGACTCCGGTTGCTGTGATTGCTATGCTTGATGGTGCCGAACTGGTTGCTCGGCACTTTTAAGCGCAATCTGCAGACATTCTTTTGCTCTCTTTTGATCACCTCGGATGACCGCTATCCCACCTTTAGTGGGGATCTTGATGGTGAGGTGATAAGTAGAGCAAACGGCCCGAACTGTGTTGAGCCAGTCTCTCCCCAGGATGATGTTGTACGGGGACCGAGCTTTTACCACAAAGAACTCGATCATCGTATTGGAGCTTGTAGGCGCTTTTCCCACCGTGATCGGAAGGCTGATAATACCTTCAGGGCGGGTGTCTTCCTGGGCGAAACTTTTCAGAGGAAGTGGAGCCGGACTGAGCCGAGCTGGATCCACTTCCATTTTATCAAAACATTCTTTAAAAAGAACGCTGACTGACGCTCCTGTATCCACAAATACTCTGTGGATCAGTTTGTTTGCCACTCCGGCTTGAATGACAATAGCGTCTTGGTGAGGAGAGATGGCTGGGACGGGATCGGCATCTGAAAACGTAATCACTTCGTCTTTCTTCAGCCTTTTATGTGTCGGCTCCTCTTGATTGGAACCTCTGCGTTCTGCTTTTAGGGACGACTTAGTTTTCCCGGCAGGGAGAGCATCAATAGTCTGGATTACTCCATCATATTGCGGCTCATCGTCGTCTTCGGGATCTTCATGCCTTTTCGGATCCTGAGGATTGCAGTTCGCACCTCTCTGCTTTTTGTTCTTTTTCGGCTGCTTGCCTTGGTATTTTTTTAACGTTCCTGTTTTCACAAGAACATCAATACCTGCAGCCAAATTTCGGCACTCCTCGGTATCATGACCGTGGGCTTGATGGAAGGAGCAATATTGATCCTGAGGTCGCCGCGCGGCTGATTTCGTCATCCGCTTTGGTTTTTCGAACATATCGGAATGTAGTTCGAAAATTTCCGTTCTTGACTTGTTTAATGGTACGAACTGAGCGGGCGGCTTCTCAGGATTGAGCCGTGGCCCCAATCTGCCTTGTACCGGTGCCCTTTGAATTCTTTCAAAAGGAGTTCGGCGAGGAAGCACCTGGCCGCTTTGATCGGGCTTCTTTTTCTCTTCTTGGGATGAGCTGTCTAAAGACCGTTTTCGACGGTCTGCCTCATCCGCACGGGAAAACTGGTCCGCAATGTCCCACATTTCTTGAGCTGTTTGCGGGCCGCACTCCACGAGCTTTCTGTAGAGAGCTCCGGGCAGGATTCCATTTTGGAATGCCGAAATGACAAGTAGATCGTTAAGATCATTTACTTGTAGGCATTCCTTGTGGAATCTCGTCAGGAAGTCGCTGATCTTTTCGTCGCGACCTTGACGTATAGAAAGCAGCTGAGCCGAAGTAATTCGGGCTTCCGCTTTCTGAAAGAACCTCCTGTGGAAAGCATCCATTAGATCTCGGTAGGATCTAATGCTGCCTTGAGGAAGGCTGTCGAACCACCTTCTGGCGTTCCCGATGAGCAGCTCGGGGAACAGCTTGCACATGTGGACCTCATTGAGACCCTGGTTCGCCATATTATACTGATAGCGTCCCAAGAAGTCATGAGGATCCACGAGTCCGTCATAGGTTATCGACGGAGTTCGGTAGTTCCGCGGCAAAGGAGTTCGGATGATATCGTCCGAGAACGGAGTCTTTAACGCTCCGTACATGGCGAACCCGGCATCTCTTCGGTACGGAGGAGAAGGAGTTCTCCTGTGATTCCGGTGCCGAGGAGAAACAGGAACATGTCGGGGTTGAGGATTCTCTCTCCTGGAAGACACGTCACTACTGCGGTAGTGACTTTCATGCCTAGACGAGGAGGGAGAATCCGTCGTTGTCTTCTCCGGCTGTTGGCTCT
Organism: Salvia splendens; assembly: GCF_004379255.2. Taxonomy (NCBI): domain Eukaryota; kingdom Viridiplantae; phylum Streptophyta; class Magnoliopsida; order Lamiales; family Lamiaceae; genus Salvia; species Salvia splendens. The sequence continues at coordinate 21,526,752 of NC_056041.1, read as the reverse complement.
TCTGCAGGAAGGTTAAGAACTCCTCCTGCTTCTCAGCCAAGAACAGCTTGACAGCCTCATTCAAATCAGGCTGCTGGGAAGACTCGGTGTGTGGGCCTTTTGAGCGGCTTGTTCCTTCACCGTGAGAACTGGATACAGACTTCTCACGAGGCTGCTTTCCAGGCCTATGGGCTGTTGGGTTAGTTTCCTCATGGTCATCACGGACGGAGGCACGGGAGTTGTGCGGTCTGGCATGCATTTTTTTTTTTTTGTAGTGGAAAAAGGGTCAAAAATTCGCTTTATCACAGATTTGGTTCTCTGTTTCCCACAGACGGCGCCAGTGATGAATCCGCGAATTTCTGGTGGTAGTAAATGCAGGAAAGTAGAAATCACAACACAGAGATTTACGTGGTTCGATTTACTGAGGTAAATCTACGTCCACGGGAAGAAAAGAGGGCAGAGTTGTATTGCTTGATCTGTTTTCTACAGCTTACAAATACAAGCTTGCTATATGATATTCTCTCTCTTAGAGTTGGTGTCTCCTCTATCGGATCTAAGTTCCGTTTATATATAGAACTGAGATCGTGGCTTGCATCACCACCCTAAGTCGTGGAGGTCACGGAGGTCATGAGATCCTGCATGGCCACTAATTAGGCGGTGGCTTACATCATCAGTAATTATGTCGTGGATGTCGTGGAGGTCATGAGAGCCTGCATGGGTCCACCACTAGATAGATCGTGTCTCCCAGTCCGGTATTGCCGAGCAGCTTTTGCCGATGCTGAGACCGAACTGCTGAACTATTGCCGAGCAGCTTTTGCCGATCTGAGAGTAGAGCTTGATGCCGACCTGAGGGCAGAGCTTGATTGGTTGGTTTTTACTGAGCTGTAGGCTGAGGCCGAACTCTTTGGTCATGCCGAACTGATACTCTTTCTTGGGCTTTGTGCTGGCTTGTTTAGTACGTACTCCATCATCATCCCCGCCTGTAGCAGAAATATACACATTGTGGGTCAATTAAAACAACTTTGATTTATCCAAAATGACATTATTTTGTGCAATATTATATTTGATTTTGTTGCATCAGCTTCTATTGTGACTATTATGGGATGATTACGAAAAATTCATTGTGAAAAATTAAAAATTCATATAGGTAGTAATCTCATAATTGAAATAGAAATAGAACACTTCTCGATAATAATAATTATAATGCATACTATAAATCATGCAATACTACATTAGTTGAGTTTCACTAAATATGTAATTAGTACGGTATAAATTATCTGGAAAAATTATTCAGTTTGACTAAAAAAGAATATAGGAATAATCTCACGGGAGTGATCATCAATGGCTGATTCATTCTTTAGTTGCTAACTACAACTAATTTAAGACCATAAAATTTTAGAAATCTAGTGGTCTAAAATTTTCTGCGTGTAATTTTCATTTTTATTAATTAAATCGAAAAAGATAAAAAAAACTATCAAGTTAAGGTTTTAGACGAAAATGTCAATATAGTGTTTTAAAAATATCAATGTGATTCCTTGAATACGTCAACACAATTCGGTAATGACATTGTATATATTATATTGACATATTTTGATACTTATTCATGTCGGCACATATTCATGTCAATATCAAAATTTTGATTGATTGCAAAATCAGAATAAATCTAAAATTATTGACATATTTGAAAGCTACCGTGCAAAATTAGAATTTGATGAAAGTTTAAGAATTTAGAAGCAAAATTACTCGTTAAATAATAATGTGCATATATTTAAGTTGTAGATGAGTGGGGTTTTGTTATGTTCTTAGTCACTAGTACCTATATTAATGTGAATTTAATAATTGTGTGTAGTTAGGTCGATTTATGGAGGGGAGTGATATCTTGAATGCATCTATTGGGGCAGTTTTCTGCTTGGGAGAAAAAGAAAGAAAAAAATCGTGTGGGGATTATCCTGTCATTCACAAAAAGACACATTCGACATCAATTTAGTAGTACCAAAACATAAATAATAGTAGTAGCTTTAATTAATAATAATTCAATGTAGTATTTTGTTTTATTAGTACCAAATAATAATTTAGTAGTACCAAAACATAAATAATAGTAGTAGCTTTAATTAATAATAATTCAATGTAGTATCTTTAACTTGTGGCCTGCTGCCAACGACCGACACACTTTCATTACATAATTCAATGGAAAGCTTTCTTTTATTTCATCTATAGATCTCTATATATCTAAAGAAATACTATTATATTGAGAAAAATGATAGGTGAAGCTAAAAAAAATAAAAAAAAGTATTAAGTTTATTTTATTTAACTCGGCTCATCATTAATTTTGTAGGTATACGGATTGAATCGAATCCATTAACCAACATCACCAAGCTGAAAGTATTAATTGTTTTTTGATTTTCAAAAAATATAATTAAATATCTAGCATATATAATGTTTGTATGTGCGTGGAGTTTCAATATTTTAATAGATTTGGGTTAAAATGACAACATAATCTCAAAGTGACACCATACCGCTATTTCTAGCCAATCATTTGTACACGTGGACAAATAATCAGCTGCCATATGACAATCATAAAAAACGCTCAAGGACAAATTTTCTTGGGCTGCAATATCCAATATTGCAATCTAGCGTATTGGATATTGTAGTGTAGCGTTTATAATATTGCATGCTACATGATGTCATAGTGTCACTTTAAAAGGTATTGTCATTTTAACGTACCCCTATAATTACATATTTTATTTTTTATTTGGTTTATAAAAATAGCATCGTTGCCATAAATATTGATGACAACGACTATACTATATTTATCCTAGTATGTGTACAATAAATGAACTTCGAACATATCAATTTACTGATTCTATAAAATACATAGACCATCATATATCAATATTCTTGTGATCAACTTCATTTCTATATAATTTCATATATAATATAGTCAATAACGCCTCGTATATAGAAATTGGTTTTGACATGATGATAATACATTATGCAAATTTTAATAGGAAAAAAAATAATAGTACTATTTGAACATGGAGTAATATGGGTTAGGTACTAGGTTAAACTAAGTGAATGAACATGGTTAGAAATTAGAAAGTTTTTTTTTTAAATTAGAAAGTTGGCACATGTTTTGTGGATGATTTCAACTGTCAATGATCATTAGTCAAAAATCAAAATTGAGCAAAATCTCTGCATATGCAATTTGTGGTGTTAATTAAATTAGTCCTAATTAAACTAATGATAATTAGGATTATTTTCTCTAACAATGTAACCGCAGATTATGGAAGAATTGTAGCCACTGAAAAGTCATTGGGCCATCATGGTAAACACATGTTCAATTTGTTAATGTAATCATTTAATTTGTAACATGTGATTAATGCGTTTTGACATGTTTAGATGTAAAGTAAATTAATGAACTTCTTCAAATGTAATGTTTATCAGAATTTAAGGTAGTTGCGCAATAGAATTGTATTAAGATGACAATGTACCATCAATAAGAACCTTTAGGAGCATATTCAATTTTAGCATGTCTTGCTTATGTATCGTAGATTGCTTGGAACTATATGCCGAGTTGTTTGCCTATGTATCGCAGATTACTTCCCTATGCATCGCTAATTGCTTGTCTAAGTTGTCATTTTAACTATGGTGTCACGATAGTGCTCTGATTTCGTATCTCATATTGCTTGGAACCATATGTCAAATTGCTTGCCTATGTATCACGTAGTGTTTGCATATGTATTGCATATTGCATGTTACTTGTTGTCACGTTGTCACTTTAAGAGTAGTGTCATTCTAACGTACCCTTTGCGCAATATGTGCATAATTGTAGTTTGATTTCCTATTACAACAGTGCAAAAGTTACATAAAGAAAGCCAGCAATATACTAACGGACTAATAGCCAAAATCATCCAAGCCGAATCATAATCTTGCTTCCCTCAATTCGCATTGTCGGTCGAATACTAAACAGTCGACCACATCATCTTTTGTTGCAGTTTTTTAGTAACACGTGGTATTTTGGATATAATTGTTGGAATCTCAATTTTTGTATGCCTAAGGATCCAACTGTTGGTTTCTGGATTACAAAATAGCAAATCCGGGCGTAATACAATCCAAAAGAAGAAATACAGAAGGAAGAACTGAACTGAAATTACAACTTAAAAATGAAGCAACTAAACCAGTATGGTATGATAGCCGAGTCGAGGAGGCCTCTTCCCGCAAGACGAGATACGCCCCGGTAGTGCTCTCGGTTTGGCGCGTCGTCCCCAAAGGTAAAACGGCTACGTCTCTTTTGATGCAGCACCGCAATCAGCAGAGCTCCGGCGAACGGGATGGAGGAAAGGGCAGAGCTTCGACAGAAGGACAATGCAGAGAGAGGGAGAGAGCTTATGCAGAGAATGCTTGTATGTGTGTCCTAATGCAGTGGTATGGCTAGCCTATTTATAGGCCAAGCCACCATGCAGGGTCAACCAAGCCATGAAGGCTCATCATGGCAGATTCGTAACCGACGTCGGTTACAAGCGTGTGGCAGGAGTGTGCCATTCACGTGTGGAGCGTGTGGATTTCTCACGTGGCAGCCGTGACTGTGCCTCGCTTGACGACGTGTCAAGCCACTTGGACTGCTGACTCGGCGGTGGTCTAAAAAGATTAGTTTGGGCCAAGCACCAAGCCCAAAGACCACCCAAAGACCAATTGCCAAGATCCAAAATCCAGGTCCAAGTCCAAGATCAAGATCAAGATCGAGATCGAGATCGAGATCGGGCCCAGGCCCGAGGCCCGAGGCCCGCGACCGCGAGCACGAGCACGGGCACGGGCTCGGGCTCGGGCGCGCGCGTGTGCGCGCGTGTGGGCTCTTTCACCCATCTTGGTCCACTATAATTATTAAGTAACATAAAGGCACTTAATTTAAGCACATTAAAAGATGTGTTAATCCTCCAATGTGGGATAATTAACACTAGTTAATTATTCCCTATGCTCCAACTCCAAGCTTTAATTAAAAGTTAATTATGCCCAACTTTAATCCACTATTTCTCACTCACCGGAAATCGGATTTGAGAAAGTGAATATACTACATTTATCTACGTAAAATGTAGATCGACGCTATGTCATTTAATTTCACAAAATTAAATGTTTCGTCACATTTATTATTTGGTCAAAATCCATTGACCGGTCATATTTAATCCATGATTTTTACAATCCCCCACATGAGTGGAAATAGCCAAATGCATATGCATGCAGACACAAGCTCAACCCTCGAGAGATATATAAGCATAAGGATAGGTAGTTGTTGGCCTTGAACCTTCCATAGTCGACACCATCGGATACACATGCGGCTTAGTAGCGCGATGCTTTGAACTAATCCCCCATGGCGTGCACCGAGACAATGGTGTTAACGCTTAAACACCTCAACCTCATCCGTTCTAACGTTTTGTGTCCATTGCGGTCTTGGACACCACTTTGGATTCATAAGTGTGTTTTATGAAGCGACCACACTTCAAACTTACATAGGTGATTCTTAGTCAAGTACCTTGCCATACTTGGTCTCTTTGAGAACTCCATCTCTTTGAGATCCTTAAGAACCATTAAAAGTCATAGACTTAGCCTTTACCACTAGGCAAGTTCTCTAACACTCTATTGCTCTCTAGGGAATAGATATAGTTGAGTGTTTCTCATGAACTCTCATAGCTTAGTTGTCCCTTTGAACCAAGTTCTTGGGATCTCCATTCATCATGGTTGGGTTACCACTATAATAGTTCTTTAGTTTGTGGATTTCAAACCCATTCCCTCTAGCAACTTGTTCATTTGATCACGGTTTAACCCTTTGGTTAGCGGATCCGCTAGATTATCTATTGACTTCACATAGTCAATTGTAATCACCCCTGTTGTGATCAAATGTCTCACGGTGTTATGTCGTCGACGTATATGTCGAGACTTACCATTATAGAAGCCATTGTTTGCCCTTCCAATAGTTGCTTGGCTATCGCAGTGGATCAGCACTGGTGGCACTGGCTTAGACCAACATGGAATATCTTTAAAGAAGTTCTTAAGCCACTCGGCTTCCTCACCCGCCTTATCTAAGGCAATGAACTCCGATTCCATTGTTGATCGGGCTATACATGTCTGTTTTATGGATTTCCACGATACTGCACTACCCCTAATAGTAAAGACGTATCCACTTGTTGAAAGTGAGTCTCTATTATCGGATATCCAATTGGCATCACAGTACCCTTCAAGTACCGGGGGGTATCTCGAGAAGTGTAGCCCAAGATTTTGAGTATGTTTTAAATATCTCAAAACCCTCACAAGAGCTCTCCAATGCTCTTTGCTTGGATTGCTCGTGTAACGACTCAACTTGTTCACGGCACAAGCAATGTCAGGTCGAGTGCAATTAGTCAAGTACATAATGCACCCGATGACCCGTGCATACTCTTCTTGTGCAACGGGCTCGCCTTTGTTTTTGCTCAAGTGAACGTCGAGTTCAATTGGAGTCTTAACTGGCGCGCTATCATAGGCCTTGAATTTATTCAATATCTTCTCAACATAATGAGATTGTGTTAAGATGATTCCATCAGACGTTCTCAGAATCTTCATTCCAAGAATTACATCGGCTAGACCCATGTCTTTCATGTCAAAGTTTCTCTTTAACATGGCCTTTGTATCGTTAATTACTTGAGTGTTACTACCCAAGATTAACATATCATCAACGTATAGACATACTATAACATGGTCGTTATTAGTGCTCTTGATGTAGACACATTTGTCACACTCGTTGATTTTAAACCCATTTGATAACATCACATTATCAAACTTCAAGTGCCACTGCAATGGCGCTTGTTTCAATCCATATAGAGACTTTACGAGCTTGCATACCTTTTTCTCTTGTCCAGGTACTACAAACCCTTCGGGTTGCTCCATATATATTTCATCTTCTAATTCACCATTTAGAAACGCGGTCTTTACATCCATTTGATTAGGCATGCACAATCCGGCCCGGCCCGCCGGTTAACCGCCGGTTCGGGCCCGCCGGTTCATGAACCGGAACCGGGCCCGGAACCGGCGGGTTGAACCGGCTGAAGGGTCGGAGGGTCATAAGGGCCGGTTCAGGTTCGGGCATAACTTGAACCGTGAACCGGCGGTTCGGCGGTTCGAACCGCCGGTTCAAAGGGTCGAACGGCTAGGGTTCGTAGGGGTTCAAAGTAGGGATAGGTATGAACCGGCGGTTCGCCGGTTTTGGGTGAAAACCGCCGGTTTTGGAGGAAAACCGCCGGTTTGAACCGGCGGTTCCGACCGGTTTCCGCCGGTTCCGGAAGCTTTTCAGGCGTAGGGGGCTAGGTGAGGTCAGAAACCGGCGGTTTGTGTCGGAAAACCGTGGACCAACCCGCCGGTTTCGTGGAAAAACCACCGGTTTTGAGGTTGAACCGCCGGTTCAGGCCGAATATGAAACCGAGTATAACTTGCGCTCTCTCTACACCGAATATGAAACTAAGTATAACACCACTCACCAAGTCAGAAGACCCCCTCCTCCACAACATAACTATGGCTTTGCATTTCAAGCCGATTATGATGACCCCGACGCGCAATCCCAACTAGCCGACCTATACAACTACAGCACCGGCGGAAGGTCCTCAGGTATGGTCAGTGAATTAGATTTATATTTTGAATCACTCTTTTCCTTTGGTGATGAAGGTCCTACTCCTCCCGCCCAAATCGACGTCCTCGATTGGTGGGGAACCCACGAGAAAGATTTTCCCATCCTTGCTTCAATGGCCAAGGAGATTTTTTCTGTTCCGGCTTCCACCGTCGCCGTCGAGTCCGCTTTTAGTGTTGGCTCGCGCGTTTTGGATGAATCAAGAAGTAAGCTCTCGGCGAAAAATATGGAAGCCGTGATGTTACTTGATGATTGGGCCAAAGCTGACGTCCGAGAACAAGAAAATGATTGGAATGATCGTCAAGAGGGATCACAAGATGAATTCACCGGGGATGAAGATTAGGCCAACCGTCAACCGCCGCCGGCCAAGCCAAATAGGTATGTAAGGTAAGAGAACTACGTGGACTTTGATTCCCTAATGCAAATGAGCAATTGGGATACGTAGGCACCTCAACTTAAATTTTTAATTTAAGTTGAGCTCAAGTCCTTTTTCTTTTATTTCTTTTTTTTCCCATTAATTCCTACTTTAAAAATATACAAATACAATTGCATAATTGTATTTGTATATACTCTAGTCGATGAAGTATATTTCTCTATACGGCTTAATGAGGGAAACTTTTGACAATTCTACTATAATTGTTGATTGTTAGACGAAACTCAACATTTAAAGTTGAATTGCTAAAGGTGTCCTTAATTTAGTTATGTAGAAAGATCTTCTTCGCCGGTTAAGAGTATATATATAATACACTTATACGTTTAAGAACTTCAACGTCGTTTCTTGTCATTTGTAATTAGTTCTTCACTAGTAGTCTCATTTGTATTTAAATTTTGTTTAAGACTTCAAGACCGCCATATGTTTTCAATTTGTAATTGTTGTAACTTGTAACGTGTAATTTGTAAATATGCAATTTCAATAAAATTGCAACTTTAGCCGTATTTTTTTCAATTTTATTTACTCACATTGCATACAAAAGCAAACTTGAAAAGTGTAATGTAATTTGATTAAAATTGAAAAGTTGAAAAATACAAAAAAATAAAAATAAAAAAAATCGTCAACCCGCCGGTTCGGGCCCGGAACCGGCGGTTCGAGCTGAAAACCGCCGGTTTTGAACCGGCGCGTAACCCGCCGGTTTTTTGAACCTGAACCGGAACCGCCGGGATCTAGGTGGGCCAGTTCAGGTTCGCGAATTTTCCGACCCTTGACCCGCCGGTTCGGGCCCAGAACCGGCGGGTTCCGACCCTTGTGCAAGCCTACATTTGATGAATCTCAAGATTGTGCAATGCAGCAATAGCGAGAAGCACTCGGATAGATGTAATCCTTGTTATAGGTGAATATGTATCGAAGAAGTCATGTCCTTCCTTTTGTTTAAAACCCTTTACTACTAATCGGGCTTTATACTTATCTACTGTTCCATCGGCCTTAAATTTCCTTTTAAGTACCCATTTGCAACCTAGAGGTTTCGCACCTTCAGGTAGATCTACCAACACCCAAGTGTGGTTTAGCAAAATTGAATCAATTTCGCTTTAAACAGCTTCTTTCCAATACAGCCCGTCTGGGCCAGCAAAGACTACTTTTATCGATGTTGGTTCTTCATCCAACATGAAAGCAATGTAGTCAGGACCAAAAGTTTTTGGTGTTCTGACTCTATTACCACGTCTTAGTACTGTATCTTTTGGATCGGGCCTTGCACGCTTGCGCGATTCAGGTTCCGCATCCGCTGATTTAGAACTAGTGGCTTCTTCTTCCATTGGTTTAGAACTAGTGGCTTCTTCAATTCTTGTCTCAGAATTGGTTGAGACTTTTTTCTTGTCTTTGCAAGGAAATGTATTTTCGAGAAATACAGCATTCATCGACTCAATTGTTGTTCCTACTGTGATAGTCGATATTTCAGACTTGTGAACAACAAATCGATATGCACTACTGTTAAGTGCATATCCAATGAAGATGCAATCAACCGTCTTAGGTCCGATTGTAACTTCTTTGGGCGGAGGAACCATCACCTTTGCCAAACACCCCCACACTTTGAGGTATTTGTAGGATGGCTTCCTTCCCTTCCACAACTCATAAGGAGTGACATCTTTTCCTTTGAGAGGGATCTTATTCAAGATATAGTTGGCTGTCAAAACAGCTTCCCCCCACATGTTATGTGGTAATCCTGAAGTTAGAAGCAGTGCATTCATCATCTCTTTTAGAGTTCGATTTTTGCGTTCTGCAACACCATTAGATTGTGGTGAATATGGTGCAGTCGTTTGATGGATTATACCACTTTCGTTGCATAATTCCTCAAACGGGGCTACATATTCGCCTCATCTATCGCTTCGAATCGTTTTGATTTTACAACCAAGTTGATTCTCAACTTCGTTCTTATAACTTTTGAACGCTTCTATTGCTTCATCTTTACTTCTTAAAAGATAAATGTAGCAATACCTGGTGCAATCATCTATGAAAGTGATAAAGTACTTTTTACCACCTCTAGTTTGCACCATCTTTAAATCACATACGTCCGTGTGAATTAATTCAAGGGGTTTTGTGCTTCGTTCAACCGAGTGAAACGGCAACTTAGTCATTTTTGCTTCAAGACAAATTTCACATTTATCTTGGATATCCAATTCATTAGCCTTAAGTAAATCTAAATTTACTAATCTTTTAATGGCTTTTGAATTTACATGTCCCAATCTACAATGCCACAAATTTGAACACTCAGTCAAGTAAGAGGAAGTAGATGTTTTATTTTTATTAGCCAAAGGCTTTGCAACACTGCGAGTTGTCACACTAAGCTTGAAAAGCCCATCGGTTACATAACCTTTTCCGAGGGATTTTCCAAACTTATACAAAGTAAACCTATCAGACTCAAATACAAGTTTAAACCCCTTATTAACTAGTATTGATCCTGACACTAGGTTCTTGCGGATGTCCGGGACATGCAGCATGTCACACCACAACCCCTCTGACGTATACTCCTTTAATAAATAAATCCCTTATCATAAAAGCAATTAATACACGTGCCTAATTCATAGAACACTCATACGTGCCTAATTCATAGAACACTCATATTATACAAGTTCAAACCAACACTTATCCGATACATATTTCAAAATATCCTGTAAAGTAGTGGATCCCTCTCACCACTCTATATACTATACATTTATCTACATGCAAAATGATGAGGAGGAGAAGGTTGTCAAAATGCGTCAGCCGCCGAACCTGATAACATGTGGAGTTCCTATGACCCATGTCAGTCAAAACTTTACTGTTATCTTATTCCTGAAAAATTTAGTGGTTTATATGAGCCACAACTCAGTATATATAAATCTCCACCTTTAATCTCACATGATACAAACATCAAGCATATTCTTTTATCAATACATATAATCAGAAACAATATATATCATAATTTAAAAACAAACCATTTCATATTCATATGCATATGCCACTCTATTCAGTTTATTATTCTGTAACAGTCAAGCCTGGTATCTGCCCGGGATTCCTCTATGATTGACCCGTAGGTCCCATTATGATTTGGACTCATAGGTCCCTCTATATTTGGACTCATAGGTCCCTCTGTAATTGACCCGAAGGTCCCAATATGTTTGACCCGAAGGTCCCAATATGATTTGACCCGAAGGTCCCAATATGTCTGACCCGAAGGTCCCAATATATCCACTGTAATTTCAGATCCAGGGCAAAACCGTCACAGATCCTCTTTAATCCAATGATTCACATAATCGGTATCATAAACATATCATTTGCACCAATAACATATCCATATCATATTCCATCAAATTATCTAATATATCTAAACAAACATGTCCATTTCAGCAATCAAATATTCATATCAATTTCACACCATATAATCCAATAATTCACTCCAATTCAACATATAACAATCAACCACATAACACATGTAAAACTAAAAGTGTGATTTATACACACCTGATTAAGACAGATAAATTATCTATCTGAACGCCCAACTCCACTCTACAATCTATAATCATCGTTCCTTTTTACACGAAAAGTTCGATCACTCATCCTTTGAATTTATTTGTTGCTCTTCCGTGTATATTATTATATGATATTCTTATAAGAAAATCCTCATAATATATTTACTAGCATCGTATAAGCCAACTTACCCAATGACACTTCAAAAATTGACACGTTGCCTACATGTGTCTTTATGAGAATGAAAGTAATTTAGTATACATATATTTGGATAAATAATAGCTTAGGGGAAATATCGACTATCCCCATTACCACTTGCATTATATCATAACTATTTTTATATTTAGTAGTTATTGAATCCATGTATATATTTTATAATATAAATTCGTATTTATATATACACAATTATGTAAATGTGTGTGCATATGTACTATATAGTGCTAGTATTTATCTACGTACATATACATATACATATACATATACATATACATATATGTTGCATAGGAAATAATAATGATCCTAAATCAATAACAATTAATATATTCTCTATGACACACTTAGTATCTCTATACTAAAAATGACAATATAATATGTAATGACAATATAATATGATAATATGCAAAATAATGCATGTTTCGGGTTAGGGATGTCACAATTCTTCCCCTCTTTAAGAATTTTGTCCGCAAAATTCGCTTTCCCCATGAGTTAATGCATCCAATAAAATCACTAACTCGTAAACAGATGTGGATAGTTCTTTTTCATTTTTTCTTCAGTTTCCCAAGTCGCTTCTTCGACTCCGTGATTTTGCCAAATAACTTTTACCATTGGAATCTCTTTTCTTCGCAATTGTTTAACCTGTCGGTCTACAATATTAACTGGTTCCTCTATATAACTTAGATTTTCATAAATCTGTATATCGGGATCTTTCAAAATATGTGAAGGATCAGATCAATAATGTCGAAACATGCTGACGTGAAAAACATTATGAATCTGCTCCAACTCTGGAGGTAATGCTAACATGTACGCTAACAGTCCAACTCTTTCGACAATATCATATGGCCCAATATAATAAGGACTCAACTTACCTTTATAATTCTTCTGTCTATCCCATGTCGCTTTCAATCTGCTTTTAATAATGTCAATCTTGGACAGTTTCTCGAATAATCTCTGACATTTCTAGAATCTCTATATAGAACTTCTACATTTTCTACTATACAATGTCTCATACAGTGTCATAAATGAAACTGTTTAGTATACGCAAACTTTATCAGCAGAATATATTCATCCCCTGAACCCTGAAATTCAATAACATGTGCACAAAACATTTCTTCCAACGTCTTTATAGTTCTCTGACTTATCATCTTTCTAAGGGTGAAAAATATTACTAAAATATAATCATGTCTCCATAGATAGTAAATTGCGGACCTCTAGACATAAAAGATAGAATACCATATAATCGTGATGCATCTTTCGCGTACTTTTCAGCTAAGTGATATAACGAACAACGCCATCTTATAGGTAAGAAATGTACTATCGGTGACCCTGTACCAAAATTTATGGTAATGTGTTCTCATTTTGAGACTAGAATAGTTAAAGGCTTCAACAAACCTGTAGGTACACACTGTTCTGCTTTAACCTACTGACATATCAAACACCTTGAAACAAACTCTACGACTTTCTTCTTCATCTTCGACCACCAATAATACGTTAATAATAATGTTATTTGCATATGTGTAATCACTCTGCTTGACTTGTTACTCAAAGCATCTGTAACAACATTTGACTTCTTAATATGGTATTTCGATGGTGCCATCATAATATTTAAGAAACTCCATCCGATGTCTTTTTCTCATATTCAACTCCTTCTAACTTATCACATAATTCAATCTCTCATGATCAACCAGAATTCGACGTAGTCCTCCATACAAATAATGATGCCAAATCTTTGAAGGAAAACAACACTGCTAAATTTAGATCAGAAAGAGAATAAGAAGCTTCATGTACTCGCGATTGTCCTTGACGCATAAGCAATAAACTTTCCATTTTTTTTTAATAGAAATCCAGATCAAAAATTGAAAACCAAATCCATGTTGCAGTGTATTACTGTAAATAACATAATATTATGTACCTGTGGAAATAACCAATATAGACAACATAGTCAATCAATGCTTCAACTCATCAAAACTGTTTTGACTTGCTTCACTCCATATAAGAGAAGAACTCTTCCATAATAACATCTTCATCAATTCAACCATAATCGAGAATCATTTTCAGTTGACAAATACTTCAATATTCTGTATATCCATTTCTATTCTTCAACCTGCTACCATGTGTCCCAATAATACCATATGATCTAGCTAGACTTACACTTACCCAACCATGCAATAACCTGTTTATCTCGCAAAACTTGTAATACTAACTGCAAGTGATTAACATGCTCATCTGTACTTCGCAAAATATACTAGTAAGTCAATAAAAATAATCACTAAGTGATATAGGAATGATTGAGAGACTTCGTTCATCAATGCCATAAATAATTGTAGGTGCAATAGTTAATTTGAAAGGCATAACCAAAACTCATAATAGTCGTACTGAGTTTAAAATGGTGTCTCTGCAAGATTCTCTTTAGCTATCTTCAACTGATGGCATCTTGATCGAAAACCAGTACTCGAAAACAGTTACATACCTTGAAATTGATCAAATAAATCTTCTATTCTCGGTAATAGATATTTATTCTTCACATTCACTTGATTCGACTTCCAATATTGTATATAATGTCGCAGTGTGTCGTCTTTCTTCTTCAAAAATATTATTAATAATCTCTAAGGTAAAACAGTGAGTCATACATATCTCTTGTCTGACAAGTAACTGTTTCTTAAACTCCTGAAATTCTAATAAAGACATTTGATAAGGATGAATAGAAATAGATGCAGTACCTGGTAGTAACTCAATAGTGAAGTTTATCTCTTGATCAGGTGATACTCCAGAAAGATTTCTACTTCGAATAAATTGAAAAGTCGATGTAGCTAATATAAGACAAGTTGCAATTGGTCGATACCATTAAATATCACTCGATCTCATCTCGATGATTATATTACCATTTCTTTAACATGACAAGCTGCCTTAGTTCGATGAAGTGACAACCAATTTATACCCGTGATAATATCAAATTTGTGTATGAACAAGGGAATCAATATCCGCTGGCAGCTCAACTGAATTAACTCGCACCACAGTCTAGATAAACCGTGTATACTGAAACAATGCCAGCTCATAATCAACAACAAACATAGTTCTTGTTTAAAGACAGAATCTCTCTTTACTTCATCATCACAATACACTTCTTGCATATATTTATCATAAATTCTCTAGGAAAATCGTCTGAACTTAGTACCAAAGATTGTATAAAAGCTTGTGGGACTGTTTCTGCCCAATAGTAAATATTGCTTCAAAGAAAAGACACTATGTAATCAAAACGCTGATCTGACATACAACTCATATTATACAAGTTCAAACCAACACTTATCCGATACATATTTCAAAATATCCTGTAAAGTAGTGGATCCCTCTCACCACTCTATATACTATACATTTATCTACATGCAAAATGATGAGGAGGAGAAGGTTGTCAAAATGCGTCAGCCGCCGAACCTGATAACATGTGGAGTTCCTATGACCCATGTCAGTCAAAACTTTACTGTTATCTTATTCCTGAAAAATTTAGTGGTTTATATGAGCCACAACTCAGTATATATAAATCTCCACCTTTAATCTCACATGATACAAACATCAAGCATATTCTTTTATCAATACATATAATCAGAAACAATATATATCATAATTTAAAAACAAACCATTTCATATTCATATGCATATGCCACTCTATTCAGTTTATTATTCTGTAACAGTCAAGCCTGGTATCTGCCCGGGATTCCTCTATGATTGACCCGTAGGTCCCATTATGATTTGGACTCATAGGTCCCTCTATATTTGGACTCATAGGTCCCTCTGTAATTGACCCGAAGGTCCCAATATGTTTGACCCGAAGGTCCCAATATGATTTGACCCGAAGGTCCCAATATGTCTGACCCGAAGGTCCCAATATATCCACTGTAATTTCAGATCCAGGGCAAAACCGTCACAGATCCTCTTTAATCCAATGATTCACATAATCGGTATCATAAACATATCATTTGCACCAATAACATATCCATATCATATTCCATCAAATTATCTAATATATCTAAACAAACATGTCCATTTCAGCAATCAAATATTCATATCAATTTCACACCATATAATCCAATAATTCACTCCAATTCAACATATAACAATCAACCACATAACACATGTAAAACTAAAAGTGTGATTTATACACACCTGATTAAGACAGATAAATTATCTATCTGAACGCCCAACTCCACTCTACAATCTATAATCATCGTTCCTTTTTACACGAAAAGTTCGATCACTCATCCTTTGGATTTATTTGTTGCTCTTCCGTGTATATTAGTATATGATATTCTTATAAGAAAATCCTCATAATATATTTACTAGCATCGTATAAGCCAACTTACCCAATGACACTTCAAAAATTGACACGTTGCCTACATGTGTCTTTATGAGAATGAAAGTAATTTAGTATACATATATTTGGATAAATAATAGCTTAGGGGAAATATCGACTATCCCCATTACCACTTGCATTATATCATAACTATTTTTATATTTAGTAGTTATTGAATCCATGTATATATTTTATAATATAAATTCGTATTTATATATACACAATTATGTAAATGTGTGTGCATATGTACTATATAGTGCTAGTATTTATCTACGTACATATACATATACATATATGTTGCATAGGAAATAATAATGATCCTAAATCAATAACAATTAATATATTCTCTATGACACACTTAGTATCTCTATACTAAAAATGACAATATAATATGTAATGACAATATAATATGATAATATGCAAAATAATGCATGTTTCGGGTTAGGGATGTCACACAGCACATCCTTCAAAGTGATCGTGACGCCAGACGTCATCATGAGAATCATGTTACCAACGCCAAGGACTTCGGACGATGCTTGATTCCCCATGTTGATCTTCCTCCCTTCAGCAGCAGTGTAGGAGGCAAACTTGCTCCTATCTGAGCAGACATGAGCAGTAGCGCCGGTGTCGATGTACCAGCCACCCTTGTTATCCACAAGGTTAACCTCTTCGGTGACCACAGCAATGAGGTCGTTTTCATCCCAGTCCTTGAACTCCTTCTCAACGACGTGGGCAGCCGGCTTCTTCTTCTTGCTGCGGCAGTCTTTAGCAAAGTGGCCTTGTTTGCCACATTTGTAGCAGTCGCCTTCAAACTTCTTTGAAGGCTGCTTTCCCTTCCCTTTGTCGCTTGGACGGTTGGGGCGAGGGCGTTTGTTGGAGGGACCGCCCCGCTCCAACAGATTGGCTTTGGCTTCAAGTGGGGTGAAGCCCTTAGCCTTTTGGTCGCTTTTGCACACATCAGCCTCAATGCGCAATTTCACGATCAAATCTTCAAGGGTCATCTGCTTTCGCTTGTGCTTGAGATAACTCTTGAAGTCCTTCCAAATGGGAGGGAGCTTGTTAATGATCGTGCACCTTAGGAATTTGTCGGGCAAGGTCATCCCTTCAGCCACTAATGAGTGGATGATCATTTGGAGCTCTTGGACTTGCTCCATGACGGGTCGAGAATCGACCATCTTGTAGTCCATAAATTTGGAAGCTACAACTTGTTCCGTCCCTGCAGCATTATCTATGCTATACTTCTTTTCTAGGTTTTCCCACATTTGTTTAGATGTGGTTACATTGGAGTATACATTGTAGAGGCTATCATCTAATGCACTTAAAATAAAATTTTTACATAGATAATCCCCTTTTCTCCAAGCTTCATAGTCCGCCATGACTTCGAGCCTAGTCTCTAGGTCGCTTGGCGCGGGTGGCTCGTTTTCAGTGAGAAAGTTGGCGACGCCCAATGTTGTCAAGTAGAACAACATCTTTTGGTACCACCTCTTGAAGTCAGATCCTCCAAACTTGGGTGGTTTCTCGGCAGGTGGCATCATTCTTGGTGCCAAAGGTGCCGCAGTTGGTCCATGGAAGGGACCAATTCCGTTGCCCCCAAAGGAGCCAACAACATGGTTGGGCATAGAGCCCGCCATGGTCATGTCGGGCATAGAGCCCGTCATGTTCATATTGGTCCCGGAGGAGCCAATACCCGTGTTGGTCCAGAAGGAGCCAGCACCCGTGTGAGACCCGAAGGCCCCAGCACTCGATCCATTAAAGGATCCGAAGGAACCACTAAAAGTGGAACCAACTGTTCCACTCGAGGTGGATCCGCCAGTGAGCCCATGGGTGTTAACATACACGGGGTTGTTGATGAAGATGGATAGAACCCAGGGGTTGGCATCATCGACAGAATCGATGAAGTGTTGACCGGTCCAGTGGTCGCCATGGTGGAGGGAATGGCAGCGGCGGAGGTGGCAACGGCGGTGTTGGAATCAGTCGACATCTCCAGCAAAGGTATTAAGTGTTTCGAAAGTTTTTAGGTTCAGTTTAGAGTCCAAATTCCTTCAAAGGCAAGTTATATCTCGTTTTGCGATTATTGGTTTCTGGATTACAAGATAGCAAATCCGGGCGTAATACAACCCAAAAGAAGGAACACAGAAGGAAGAACTGAACTGAAATTACAACTTAAAAATGAAGCAACTAAACCAGTATGGTATGATAGCCGAGTCGAGGAGGCCTCTTCCCGCAAGAAGAGATATGCCCCGGTAGTGCTCTCGGTTTGGCGTGTCGTCCCCAAAGGTAAAACGGCTACGTCTCTTTTGATGCAGCACCGCAATCAGCAGAGCTCCGGCGAACGGGATGGAGGAGAGGGCAGAGCTTCGACAGAAGGACAATGCAGAGAAAGGGAGAGAGCTTATGCAGAGAATGCTTGTATGTGTGTCCTAATGCAGTTGTATGGCTAGCCTATTTATAGGCCAAGCCACCATGCAGGGTCAACCAAGCCATGAAGGCTCTCATGGCAGATTCGTAACCGACGGCGGTTACAAGCGTGTTGCAGGAGTGTGCCATTCGCGTGTGGAGCGTGTGGATTCTCACGTGGCAGTCGTGACTGTGCCTCGCTTGACGACGTGTCAAGCCACTTGGACTGCTGACTCGGCGGTGGTCTAAAAAGATTAGTTTGGGCCAAGCACCAAGCCCAAAGACCACCCAAAGACCAATTGCCGCGAGCGCGAGCACGGGCTCGGGCGGGCGGGCGGCGGCGGCGGCGCGCGCGTGTGCGCGCGTGTGGGCTCTTTCACCCATCTTCGTCCACTATAATTATTAAGTAACATAAAAGCACTTAATTTAAGCACATTAAAAGATGTGTTAATCCTCCAATGTGTGATAATTAACACTAGTTAATTATTCCCTAAGCTCCAACTCCAAGCTTTAATTAAAAGTTAATTATGCCCAACTTTAATCCACTATTTCTCACTCACCGGAAATCGGATTTGAGAAAGTGAATATACTACATTTATCTACGTAAAATGTAGATTGACGCTATGTCATTTAATTTCACAAAATTAAATGTTTCGTCACATTTATTATTTGGTCAAAATCCATTGACCGGGCATATTTAATCCATGATTTTTACACCAACATCTTGTTTTATTACATGGATGGACATCTCGTTCAAGAGATTTAATAAAATAATTTGAAGCTCTCTCTGCTACGTGATCTCTTGTACAATATGGTAGATTAGGAATAAAGTAATATTTGAAGGGATGAAACCAAACTAGGATGGTGAGAAAAACTCATTCTTTGGAGGCTTGGAGTACTGACAAAAGGGTGATGTTAGAATTTTCCTTATTCGTCTAAGACTTACCTGAAATTATAAGATGGTTATGACACAACTGAACTTACAAATCTCATTGAATGGTAAACATGAAGATGACCTACCGGATTATTCCTTGTATGCCTGGTGAGTCGTGGACTCATCTTTGTTGTGATTGACTATTTCTGATTGCTTGTTTTTCAGTTGACGAGTGTTATTTTGGACTTAGTTTATTATCGTGGTTGTTAAACTAGTTCTTACTTTGGAAGAATTTTGTATTTATTCTAACTTTTGTATGCTTACCACTCTTTTGAGACTTTTTTTTATAAATAAAACAATCTTTAAGAACCTCATTACGATAGTCTCTATGACAATTTTGAGTCAGAGCAAGTCGGATTTGGAGGCAAAATGTATTATTTGGCTAAGGTCAGCAAAATTTTGGAGAGACGTGATTATGATAAAATACGAGAAAGGAGAGTGATTTAGTGATAATATAAAATTTATGGATATTGTTATTTTTCTTTAAAAAAAATTGGTACCATGACAACATTGACATCATATTTGATTTCTTCATATTATTTGCAATTTTGATCATCATGTCATAATTGTGTAAAATTGAAATTGATTTTTATTATTATTAATAGTGGTTCGGAATTTGGAGAATTGACGAAAAGTCAGTATAACCTAATAATTTAAATTACTTTATGCTTCTGGCATTAGGAATCCCAATAGAGTTCGGCACGAGTTTTAAGAAATGTAAAGAAAAGTGAGTAGAAAATTCCAATAAAATTTGAGACCCATTTTTATATGTTAATTCTATAATATAATTGAACTGCAAATTTGGATCACATATTCCATGAACTAAATTGCAAATCGAGAGTCTTAAGTAGTAGATAGAAGAAGTAAAATTTTATTAACGTAAAAACATACTCCATTATAATGATGATGGCCCATGAATTTACTTCTTCCAACCAACCATAAATCAGAAAAATTATGAAAAAAATGGAGAAAGTAAATAAAAATTTGGACTGCTTTTCTTCCTTCCTCGCCCATACAAGAGTTTGTACCTTGCATTTTGAGTGCAATAATACAAACTCCCTACCCCGTTAATTAATTCCCAATTATTAAATCAAGATTTTAATAAACTACAACAAAATTGGGCTAAATTTGATAAAAAAAAAAAGTATTGAATAATGGAAAGTGAAATTCTCCCCTAAAGTGTAATCATTAAAAGCGATTTATTCGTCTCTTTTCTTTTCATCCCACCTTTTTTAACACTTGTTATTTAACCTTAACTCAGTTAAATAAACCACATGCTAATTAATCCCCCAGCAAAGTATATAAGAGAGATTGTGGTGATGAGAGACGAGAGAAATCTAAAGATCGAAACTTGCTTTGTTTAGTAGTAGAACGTGACATCCCTAGGCATTGATACTTCCCGACTCCTTCCCACAATAATTGTCCCGACTCCGTCCCACAATAATTGTCACTCTTATTGTGTGTATGGATTTTAAGAAATATAAAAAAAAGTTGGTTAGAAAAGTTAAATGAAATGTGAGATCCATTTTTTTATATTGATTTTATAATAAAATGTGAGTGAAGTGAGTTAGTGGAATATGCGATCTATTTACTATTTCCGATAAAAATGAAGTATGACAATTATTGTGGAATGGACCGAAATGGAAAAGACTGACAATTATTATGGGACGGAAGGAGTATAATATTATCGGAACGATTTTTACATTTTCAAAACTTTGTTCAGAACTGAAATATCTATAGACTATAAGAACTGGAGTATTTATTTACGCTTTTTTCGTGAAAGAAAATTACAACTTCAGTTGCATTTGATTTATTCATTTATACTGTATTTTCTTAAAATAAGTTGGCAAAGCATATGAATGAATCAAAATGACCGTTCTCTCTGATAAATAAATATAAATAACCCTTATAACACTAGCTATTTTCTCAATCCTAAAAAATTAACTAATTTTAATCAAGAATTATATCTGAAATTTTTTTAACCAATTATATACTACTATCACAGTAGATTTTATAATTTTCTAACACTACTTTTATTACTGCATTTTCATTATATCTTACTTTTTCTCATCTCTCTTTTATTTTATTAGTCACGTATTAAATTCCGTGCCATTTGTAAATTTGTCTATTTTTTTAGAGTCGAGATAGTTAATTTAATTTAATTTAATTTATTTTTTATTTTAATTTTAAATTTTAAATTTTAAATTTTAAATTTTTAATTTTTAATTTTTAATTTTTGTATAAGGGCGTCCACTATGGGTAGGACGCGGCTATAGCCACGTCTGGGGGCGGTGGGCGGGCGGCTATAGTGGGGAAGGTGGGCGGACAACTTTTGGGGGCTATTGGAGCGGCGGACGCGGGATAGCCGCGTTCGGGGCGAGGACGCGGCGGTGAAAATGTAGAATTTTGTATTTGGAATTTGGGAGCTATTGGAGGTGTCCACTATCGTGGCGGAAATAGAATTTTGGGGCTATGGACAATAAAATTGGGGCTATGGACAAAAACTGGAGTGGGCTATTGTCCGCTTTACAGTGGATACCCTAAGTGTGTGTTTCATTATTTATATAAATATAGATATAGAGAGAGTGTCTACGTGTGTGTTTGTGGGAGAGAGAGAGAGAGTGATGGGAATGACAAAGCAGAGCAAGAGCAACGGCGAAGGCTGGGGAATGGGATTCCTCCTAGTTTTCTTCTCCGAAGATAATCAAAATCAAGATCAAGAATCCAGCAACCGAAAACCCAACAATCTCAATCAATTCTCCCCATCTCCCTCATTCCACCGCACAAATTCCTCCCAAATCATCCACAAAGCTCAATCCACAATCTCCATCTGCCTCCTCCTCCTCCTCTTCACCTCTCTCCTCCTCTTCACCCTCTCCACCCTCCCCTCCGCCACCTCCACCGCCGCCCGCCGCCGCCAAATTCAACCCCCCTCCAATCTCTCCAACACAAGGAATGGGCACCCTCCACCGCCGCGGCACCAGAGCAATGTCCGACCTCGTCGTCGCCCACGCCGCCGAGTCGCTAACTCAGACTGAGCTGAGACTCTTCCTCCGCTCCCCCCTCGCCTCAAAATCCGATCTTTTGATCATATTCCCCTCCAATTCCGCCGCCCACCACGCCGCCGTCCTCGAAGAGAGCGACTCGTTCCTCAACCTCCTGACTCGCTACAAATCCAGCAACGATTCTCGCTCACCACCGAGTTTCGACGTGACCCAGTTCACGAAACTCACCAAGAGAGAGAAGGAAATCGGCGAGCCCATCTGGGGCCGGAAAACTCGGACCAATTCCTCCGGCGACGCTGAGTCGACTCGGCTGAGTTACGGCTCGGTAGCGGGTTTCGACGCGGAGGAGCTCGACCCGGAGAACTCGCTATCCGGGTTCCTGGATCACGTCCCGATGAGTTTAAGGAGATGGGCCTGCTACCCGATGCTATTGGGCCGGGTCAGGAGGAATTTCAAACACGTGATGATAGTCGACGTGAGGGAATTTTTAGTACTTGGGGACCCACTCGGCCGAGTCGGTCCTGGTCAGCGCGGTGGGCAGAAACGGGAAGAGGACTCACCCGGTCCGGGTCCGGGTCCACTTGGGCGTGTTGATGGGCAGGTCGAGAGGGATTCGGAGAGTATGAAGCAAGATGCTGACGGATATCGTCAGGGCTTCGATGCAGCAGCAGCACAAGAAGAAGAGAAACTTGGTGGCCGATGCAACGATTTTCAACCAACTCGTGTTGGGGAAAACTGGAATTACAAGACATAAACAATATCAGGTGTAATACAACCCAAGAATGAAGAACTAGAAACTGAAAATTACAATGAAATCGAAACTGTAAACTGGAAATAAAACTTAGCTGAGTCGAGGAGACCTTTTTCCACAAGACGAGATACGCCCTGGTAGTGCTCTCGGTTGGGCGTGTCGTCCCCAAAGATAAAACGGCTACGTCTCTGGTGAAGCAGCACCGCAATCAACAGAGCTCCGGCGAACTAGAAGAGGAGAGGGCAGAGCTTCGAGAAGAAAGACAATGCAGAGAGAGTATGATGCTTGTGAGTATATGAATGTTATTTTGTTCATTCTAATGCAAGGAATGACTAGCCTACTTATAGGCTTGGTCCACTGTGGGGGTCAACTCAGCCTTGATGGCTGTCATCATGGCGGGCCTGTAACTGCCGGCCGTTACGAGTTTGAAAGTTTGAGTGGTCGACGTTGAATCTAGACGCTGTACACGCCCTAGTTCAACCGTCACATGTGGACTTCGTGACTTGATCAAGACACTGATCAAGCCATCGTTCAAGGCGCAGCAGGCCGAGTTGATCAGGCTGCTGATCAAGGCGCAGCATGTCGAGTTGATCAGGCTGCTGCCCAAAACTGAGGTGGTCAAAAACATTAAGTCTGGATCCAGGGACAAGCCCAAGAACCAAGCTCAAAGACCACCCAAAGACCAATTGCCAAGCTCCAAGTCCAAGACCATGGGCGCAGGTGCGGGTGCGGCTCGGCGCGCGTGTGAGCTCTTTCACCCATCTTAGTCCACGATAATTACTAAGTGTAATTAGTCACTTAATAAATACACATTTAAAGATGTGTCTCATCTCTTATGTGGGATAATTAACACTAGTTAATTACTCCATACAATTTCAACTCATAGCTTTATCAAAAGCTACAATGTGACCAACTTTAATCCATTATTTCTCGCTCACGGGGAATCGGATTTGAGAAAATGAATATACTACGGTCATCTACGCGGAACGTAGATCGACGCTATATCATTTAATTCTCCAAAATTAAATATCTCGTCACATTTATTATTAGTGAAGCTTCATTGACCGGACATCTTAAATTCAAGATTCCAACAATCCCCCACATGAGTGGAAATAGCTAAATGCATATGTATGCAGACACAAGCTCAACCCTCGAGAGGTATATAAGCATAAGGAAAGGTAGTTGTTGGCTTTGAACCCTCCATAGTCGACATCATCGGATACACAGGCGGCTTAGTAGCGCGATGCTTTGAACTAATCCCCCACGGTGTGCACCGAGACAATGGTGTTAACGCTTAAACACCTCAACCTCATCCGTTCTCACGTTTTGTGTCCATTGCGGTCTTGGACACCACTTTGGATTCATAAGTGTGTTTTGTGAAGCGACCACACTTCGCACTTACATAGGTGATTCTTAGTCAAGTACCTTGCCATACTCGGTCTCTTTGAGAACTCCATTTCTTTGAGATCCTAAAGAACCATTAAAAGTCATAGACTTAGTCTTACCACTTAGACAGATTTTTCAACACTCTATTGTTCTTTAGGGAATAGATATAGTGAGTGTTTCTCATGAACTCTCATAGCTTAGTTGTCCCTTTGAACCAAGTTCTTGGGATCTCCAGTCATCATGGTTGGGTTTTTTTTTAACAATTCTTTAGTTTGTGGATCTCCAGTCATCATGGTTGGGTTACCACTATGACAAACGGTTTAACCTTTTGGTTAGCGGATCCGCTAGATTATCTATTGACTTCACATAGTCAATTGTAATCACCCCTATTGTGATCAAATGTCTCACGGTGTTATGTCGTCGACGTATATGTCGAGACTTATCGTTATAGAAGCCATTGTTTGCCCTTCCAATAGCCGTTTGACTATCGCAGTGGATCAACACTGGTGGCACTAGCTTATACCAACATAGAATATCTTCAAGGAAGTTCTTAAGCCACTCGGCTTCCTCACCAGCCTTATCTAAGGCAATGAACTCCGATTCCATTGTTGATCGGGCTATACATGTCTGTTTTGTGGATTTCCACGATACAACACCACCCCCAAAGTAAAGACGTATCCACTTGTTGAAAGTGAGTCCCTATTGTCGGATATCCAATTTGCATCACAGTACCCTTCAAGTACCAGGGGTATTTCGAGAAGTGTAGCCCATGATTTTGAGTATGTTTTAAATATCTCAAAACCCTCACAAGAGCTCTCCAATGCTCTTTGCTTGGATGGCTCGTGTAACGACTCAATTTGTTCACAGCACAAGCAATGTCAGGTCGAGTGCAATTAGTCAAGTACATAATGCACGCGATGACCCGTGCATACTCTTCTTGTGCAACGGGCTCGTCTTTGTTCTTGCTCAAGTGAACGTCGAGTTCAATTGGAGTCTTAACCGGCGCACCATCATAGGCTTTGAATTTATTCAATATCTTCTCAACATAATGTGATTGTGTTAAGATGATTCCATCAGACGTTCTTAGAATCTTCACTCCAAGAATTACATCGGCTAGACCCATGTCTTTCATGTCAAAGTTTCTCTTTAACATGGCCTTTGTATCGTTAATTACTTGAGTGTTGGTACCCAAGATTAACATATCATCAACGTATAGACACACTATAACATGGCCGTTATTAGTGCTCTTGATGTAGACACATTTGTCGCACTCGTTGATTTTAAAACCATTTGATAACATCACATTATCAAACTTCAAGTGCCATTGCAATGGCGCTTGTTTCAATCCATATAGAGACTTTACGAGCTTGCATACCTTTTTCGGGTTGCTCCATATAGATTTCATCTTCTAGTTCACCATTTAGAAACGCGGTCTTTACATCCATTTGATGAATCTCAAGATTGTGCGATGCAGCAATAACGAGAAGCACTCGGATAGATGTAATCCTTGTTACAGGTGAATAGGTATCGAAGAAGTCATGTTCTTCCTTTTGTTTAAAACTCTTTACTACTAGTCGGACTTTATACTTATCCACTGTTCCATCGGCCTTAAATGTCCTTTTAAGTATTTACAACCTAGAGGTTTCGCACCTTCAGGTAGATCTACCAACACCCAAGTGTGGTTTAGCAAAATTGAATCAATTTCGCTTTGAACAGCTTCTCTCCAGTGTAGCCCGTCTGGCCATCGAAGACTACTTTTATAGATGTCGGTTCTTCATCTAACATAAAAGCAATGTAGTCAGGACCAAATATTTTTGGTGTTCTGACCCTACTACCACGTCTTAGTACTATATCATTTGGATCGGGCCTTGCACGCTTGTGCGATTCAGGTTCCTCATCCGTTGATTTAGAAGTAGTGGTTCCATCCTCAATTCTTGTCTTAGAATTGGATGCTACGTTTTCCTTCCTTTTGCAAGGAAACGTATTTTCAAGAAATACCGCGTTTCTTGACTCAATTATTGTTCCCACGGTCACAGTCGGTATTTCAGACTTGTGGACAACAAATCGATATGCACTACTGTTAAGTGCATATCCAATGAAGATACAATCAACTATTTTAGGTCCAATTGTAACTTCCTTGGGCGGAGGAACCATCACCTTTGCCAAACACCCCCACACTTTGAGGTATTTGTAGGATGGCTTCCTTCCCTTCCACAACTCATAAGGAGTAACATCTTTTCCTTTGAGAGGGATTTTATTCAAGATATAGTTGGCTGTCAAAACAACTTCCCCCCACATGTTATGTGGTAATCCTGAAGTCAGAAGCAGTGCATTTATCATCTCTTTTAGAGTTCGATTTTTGCGTTCTGCAACACCATTAGATTGTGGTGAATATGGTGCAGTCGTTTGATGGATTATACCACTTGCGTTGCATAACTCTTCAAACGGGGCTACATATTCGCCTTCTCTATCTCTTCGAATCGTTTTGATTTTACAACCAAGTTGATTCTCGACTTCGTTCTTATAATTTTTGAACGCTTCTATTGCTTCATCTTTACTTCTTAAAAGATAAATGTAGCAATACCTTGTGCAATCATCTATGAAAGTGATAAAGTACTTTTTACCACCTCTAGTTTGCACCATCTTTAAATCACATACGTCCGTGTGAATTAATTCAAGGGGTTTTGTGCTTCGTTCAACCGAGTGAAACGGCAACTTAGTCATTTTTGCTTCAAGACAAATTTCACATTTATCTTGGGTATCCACTTCATTAGCCTTTAGTAAATCTAAACTCACTAATCTTTTAATGGCTTTTGAATTTATATGTCCCAATCTACAATGCCACAGGTTTGAATACTCAATCAAGTAAGAGGAAGTAGACGCATTGTTATTAATAGCCAAAGTCTTGGGATCATGGCGCGTACCCAAACTAAGCTTGAAAAGTCCATCGGTTACATAACCTTTTCCGAGGGATTTTCCAAACTTATACAAAACAAACCTATCCGATTCAAATACAAGTTTAAAACCCTTATTAACTAGTATAGATCCAGAGACTAGGTTCTTTCGGATGTCGGACACATGCAGCACATCCTTCAGCGTGATAGAGACGCCAGACGTCATTTTGAGGATCACATCTCCAGTTCCTTTGACTTCGGACGATGCTTGATTCCCCATGTTGATCTTCCTCCCATCAACAGGATTGTAAGTTGAAAACTTACTCCTATCGGCACAAACATGAGCAGTTGCTCCAATGTCGATGTACCAGCCTCCCTTGTTTTCAATCAAGTTGGCCTCTTCAGTGACCACAGCGATGAAGTCATTTTCGTCCCAGTCTTTGAACTCTTTTTCAACGACGTGGGCTGCCGGCTTCTTCTTCTTGCTACGGCAGTCTTTGGCAAAGTGGCCAGTTTTGCCACACTTGAAGCATTCGCCTTCAAATTTCTTTGCAGGCTGCTTTCCTTTCCCTTTATCCTTTTGACTTGGACGAGGGCGTTTGTTGTAGGGACCGCCTCGCTCCAACAAGTTGGTCTTGGCTTCAAAGGGGCCATGGCCTCTAGCCTTTTGGTCGTTTTTGCGCACGTCAGATTCAATGCGCAATTTCACGATCATTTCTTCAAGGGTCATCTCCTTTCGCTTGTGCTTAAGGTAGCTCTTGAAGTCCTTCCAACTAGGCGGAAGCTTCTCAATTATCGTGTCAGAAGTAAAGGCTTCCGGCAAGTTCATCCCATCGACGGCGAGTTCGTGGATGATAATTTGAAACTCTTGTACTTGGTCTATCACTGGTCTTGAATCGACCATTTTGTAGTCCAAGTACTTAGCTATTACAAATTTCTTAGTACCAGCATCATTGCTACGGTACTTCTTCTCTAGGTTTTCCCACATTTGTTTAGATGTGGTTACATTAGAGTATATATTGTAGAGGCTATCATCTAGTGCACTTAAAATAAAGTTTTTACATAGATAATCCCATTTGTGCCATGCGTCGTAGTCAGAGAAGACCTTTAGTCTAGTCTCTTGATCGCTTGGCCTGGGTGGCTCGTCTTCCTTGAGGAAGTGCACGACCCCCAATGTTGTCAAATAGAACAACATTTTCTGTTGCAACCTCTTGAAATCAGACCCTCCAAACTTGGAGGGCTTCTCAGCGGGCGGCATCAAAGGCACCGAGCTTGGTCCATGATATGAACCATTCAAGTTGACTCCACTTGAGCCAGCAACGTGGTTGGGCATAGAGCCCCCACCATTCATGTTGGGCATAGAGCCCGCCATGTTTGTACCAGCCCTGAAGGAACCAACACCCGCGTGAGACCCGAAGGCCCCAACATTCGTGTGAGACCCGAAGGCCCCAACACTCGATCCATTAAAGGATCCGAAGGAACCACTAAAAGTAGAACCAACCGATCCACTCGAGGTGGATCCACCAGTGGGCCCAAGGGGGTTAACAAACTCCCAATGGGTTGTTGATGAAGATGGATAGCGCCCAGGAGTGGGCATCATCGTCGGAATCGACGATGTGTTGACCGGTGCAGTGGTCGACACGGTGGATGGAGTTGTTGCAGCAGCGGTGGTGGCAGCGACAGTGTTTGATTCAGTCGACATCTCCAACAAAGGTATTAAGTTTCGATAGTGATTAATTTCAGTTAAGGTCTGAATCCTTCAACGGCAAGTATATCTCGTCTTGCGATTGTTGGGGAAAACTGGAATTACAAGAGATAAACAATACCGGGCGTAATACAACCCAAGAAGGAAGAACTAGAAACTGAAAATTACAATGAAATTGAAACTGTAAACTGGAAATAAAACTTAGCCGAGTCGAGGAGGCCTCTTTCCGCAAGACGAGATACGCCTCGGTAGTGCTCTCGGTTTGGCGTGTCGTTCCCAAAGATAAAACGGCTACGTCTCTGGTGAAGCAGCACCGCAATCAACAGAGCTCCGGCGAACTGGAAGAGGAGAGGGAATAGCTTCGAGAAGAAAGACAATGCAGAGAGAGTATGATGCTTGTGAGTATGTGAATGTTATTATGTTCATTCTAATGCAAGGAATGACTAGCCTATTTATAGGCTTGGTCCACTGCGGGGGCAACTCAGCTTTGATGGCTTTCATCATGGCGGGCCTGTAACCGCCGGCCGTCACATGTGGACTTCGTGACTTGATCAAGACACTGATCAAGCCATCGCTCAAGGCGCAGCAGGCCGAGTTGATCAGGCTGCTGCCCAAAACTGAGGTGGTCCAAAACGTTAAGTCAGGATCCAGGGACAAGCCTAAGAACCAAGCCCAAAGACCAATTGCCAAGACCAAGACCAAGACCAAGGGCGCGGGCGCGGGCGCGGGTGCGGGTGCGGCTCGGCGCGAGTGCGCGCGGGTGTGGGCTCTTTCACCCATCTTAGTCCACGATAATTACTAAGTGTAATTAGTAACTTAATAAATACACATTTAAAGATGTGTCTCATCTCCTATGTGTGATAATTAACACTAGTTAATTACTCCCTACACTTTCAGCTCATAGCTTTATCAAAAGTTAAAATATAACCAACTTTAATCCACTATTTCCCTCTCACCGGGAATCGGATTTGAGAAAGTGAATATACTACGGTCATCTACGCGGAACGTAGATCGACGCTATATCATTTAATTCTCCAAAATTAAATATCTCGTCACATTTATTATTGGTCAAACTTCATTGACAGGACATCTTAAATTCAAGATTCCAACAACTCGTTCAAAACGATCGCGTTTTGAAGGATGTGAACTTGATGGTGTCGACTGAGTCGATGCCCAAGTTGAGTTCACTCGGCTCGAAATCGGGTTTGCGTAATTTTTGAAGAGTAATAATAGTGATGGGTTGATTAGGGTTGGAAATCCCAATTTGGATGTTAATTCCCTGTTAATGAAGCAATTATGCTCGTTTGCTGTAGATTCTACAGTTTATAGTGATTGTCAGTAGTGAATTACTTTGTTTTACTTGATAGAATAGAATTTGTAGATAATACAATACAGTGTTGATAAAAAAATACTCCTTACTACTTTGATGGGTTATAATTTAAAGATTTAATTATTTTTTTTAAATCTGTCTCTGGGCGAATTTGGTACAAGGCACAAATTCATGATATCATCAATTTATGTTTTAGATTTGTGGAAAATACTAATTTTTCATTAATTTATTATTAAAATTCGTATCAACAAAACATTGTGGACAGGTACCAAATTTATAGTGCATTGTGAGTTTGTGACACCAAATTTACTCCTCAAACGTTTGACTTCTTTGATAGCATAATTTAATTTGGATAACACAGAAAATCTAGTATCAGTAAAGCAATTAGAGCAAAATTTAATTAGGATGACACACAAAATCTAGTATCAATAAAGCAATAAAGCAATTAAGCAATAGAGTTCAATTAATTTCTTATGACCACTTTCGAAGTCATAGTCAAGTAATTGATCTTCTCATATTCAAATCATTAAACACATTCTTAAATTATTTTCGAATATAACTCCCCCACAAATTCAATAATTTAATCATTCAAGCAACTAAATCTTCATATAAAATAAAATAAAACATTCTCTTGTTTTAACTTGTAAAATTTACTTCACGTTTAATGAAGTTTTTTATTTATGTTAAATCAATTAAGGATTAAGATATCGAGAGGGAGGAAAAATTACGAATGCATTGGCATGTGATAGCGTGCAGTGACTTCTTCTGCATTTCTTCACTTTTAAATAAAGGCCAAAATATTTTTATATGAACATTAGCCTTTAGCTTAGGATGTATGTTGCGTATTAACCTTTCACTAATTTTGCTTTTGAATGAATTTCAATTCCTGAATTTCTTGTATAGAATGTTGGAGGCCTCAAATATAGAGTATTTTTGTGATTTGAGTTCACAATTTTCGTATATTCTGGAAATGTGATGTTTCACAGTAACAATTGACTGTCATAGGCTTACACTAGAACAAATCTAAATCATATTTTCAAAGTTTGAGTAAAAAAGGTAGTGGATAAAGATTATTTTTTCCCGTTTGAATTTAGTGCAAATGATTGAAGTAAATTAAATTACTTTGATATGTACACAAAAGTAAGTTTGAGTTTCATATAAATGGTCGGAGATATTCTTAGTTGTTTTGTTTAGGTTGATATGTTGATCGACTTTATTTTCCACCCGGACTTGCTATATGATACATGAGTTTATAATGAGAAACAATTAAACAAATCACCCTAATATTACTATCATTAATTCATAGTATATCCAATGTATTGTTTGTATTTATTTATAAATGACGCGTTGCATTTTTTTTAGCAATAATTTTGGATCTTGAGTCCACAAAAATTTTATTCCTAATTCCGTTCAAGATTGGTAATCGAGCATCGTTTTTCGGATCTCCTATTTAGATCATTTAAAGTTTAGTCTTTTAAAGTGCCGTAACAATTCATGTATTACTTGTAAATAGGAGTATTATAATAATAATAATAATAATAATAATAAAAAGTAGATGAAAAGCTAAAAGTTAGTACAATAAATAATTTTAATTTCAATTATGTTTTTAATTAATAATAGAAGTAATTGTAATTTACTTTCAAACTTTTTCACAATAGAAGAAATTGTAATTTACTTCCAAATTTTGTCAAAGTCTCATATTGCAATGTCAAAAAAAAATTACTATTTTAATTGTATCACTGTTAGTTATACTTATATATCTCAAAGTATATAAAGTTTCTAAATATTAGTTTATAAATAAGATCTCTCAAAGTCAATAAAGTGCTTAAGCATTACTACTACTTTAAAAATTGGATAATCCTTCTCTTATTATTGGAGAATTTTTTTAAAATTTTAGATCATTTAAAGTTTAATTTGTGCCTAAACAATTTATGTATTACTTGGAGGTGGAGGCTGGGTGAGATATAAGAGAAAGAGTGATGAATCTGCTCAAGGGAAGCTCGAGCTTTTCCTCAACATAGGAGAGAAGAAGATATTTTTTGTGTTTTTGATTTTGCAGAGAATTGCAATTAATAATTTTTTTGTTTTGCATTTTGTGTGTTTTAATTCATTTGATTAGTATTTTAAATTAATCAGTTGCTATTAAAAATGAAAAGCGCTAATAAACAAAGTTAAGAGCTTAATCAGGTCAAAATCTGATTAAAAGTCGTTGACCGTTACTTTTAGACGGAGCCGTTTAAAATGGACCGAATTCGACCCAGGTTGAAATGTTTGGGATGCAAGAATTCAAAACGTAATGTCTAGGATCAAAATCGTAAAATAACTATATGTTTAGGACTAATTTTGGCCTTTACTCTAATAATAATAATAAAGCAGATGAAAAGTTAAAACATAAAACTGAACTTGAGATTAGGTCGGTTCCAGTTAGTTTTTTGACGAAATTTTGGGGTCAACCACCCCTTGAATTGAATGAATATTCCTATGAAGAATTGAATGGTGATTAGTATTCATAAGGAAAAAATATAGGATATGGAATGGAATAGGGGAATGACATGGTATTCCACAACTATAGCTATCTTCAAGACAAACAATAAGAAGAGACTGAGGTTATTCATTGACCGCAAACATGGTTTGGCCATTATTGAACTGATCAAATCATTGACTCCTTTGGTAGGGAAAAAGATAACAATATATCTAGTTGCTACGAGTAACAAATGACACTGTGACTATGCTTATTCCCCAAAAGCCAAAAATATTTGGGAGAATTCCCATTTGTGTGTGTGTAAATAATACAAAACCAAACTAAGCCAATGAATCTTAAGATAGCCCAAATAACAAAAGCCATATTTGACATAGTCATTAGTCAACCCTTCACTACTTCATTAGGCCAGAAATTTGAGCTAAAAATGCTCATAAACCTGTATTTATACC
Source organism: Salvia splendens (assembly GCF_004379255.2). Classification (NCBI taxonomy): domain Eukaryota; kingdom Viridiplantae; phylum Streptophyta; class Magnoliopsida; order Lamiales; family Lamiaceae; genus Salvia; species Salvia splendens. The sequence continues at coordinate 21,493,288 of NC_056041.1, read as the reverse complement.
TATGTATACCCATATATTTGGTGAAGAGCAGCATTAATTTATACTTACACATTAAGTAGGGTATTTTTTTATGGCAGTGGGGAAATATGTACAAATGTTGGATACAGGAGTGAGAATGGCAGCTAGGTATCATTCTCACTGCCCTCACACCGCTCCGATGTACTACCATCCTCCGCCTCCGGCCAGCCAACCAGCAGCTCCTCCACCACAATTCGCCACCACTGATTACCAACACCAGCGGCAGCTCCACCACCACTACCGAACCGAAGCCAAGAATCAATCGGAATCGTGTGTTCTTTAGCTCTGTGCATACTAAATAGTTTCAGCAAAAATATAATCTAGCAATGAAACATGTTTTTCCTTTCTCTTAAGCCAAACACAAGCTGTAGTTGGAAAAACATCCTTTTATAGTTTCAACAAACCAAACAAGAAAAACTAAGAAAACACAAGAAACTGAGTTTTTAAGTTATCGGTGCCTCTACCATTTCAACAATATGGTTATACTACAAATGGTAGATGCCCTATCAACTATTTTACTCAATAAGAAAAATTCAAAAGGGCGTCTATATATCAAAGGAAAATGTAATATAATCTTGAGGTAATCTTGAAGAAGAAAGCTCTATTCTGAAGAAAACCACTCTGGCAAGAGTTCTCTTCTGACCTTGAACAGGGTTTTGCTATCTTTACAGCTTCAAGTGACCGAAGCCTCCTTTGAACGAGCCATACAGAGGTCGTGATCTTCTGAAACTAAAGATATCTTCTATTGGGACGTTGGATTCAGGAGGTTGGGAATTGTCTGTCTTGTACTCTGAAGCATGTGCGCTCCCATATACACGTACGCTCAACCCCTTCTTGAGAGGAGCACCGACTTTAATGTACTTGTTGAAGAAATCTATCAAGTCCTTTTGAGTTAGTTGCTTTAGTGCTGCTACCTGTTTCATCAAATGTGGTATCATCAAACAAAATATTTTGGCAACTCATGCCACGAGCTCTTGCTTATGAGATAGCAGGGTTCAGAGTGGGAATACAAAAGCCTCTAAACTACGAGATATGAAATCCAAACTTGCACGAGTAAACTAAATTCAGTACCTCGCGTTCTTTCCTGTCAAATTTGAAGGTTCCGTCAGATACTTCTCGCCAGTAGAATGTAGATTCCTCTCGTAGGTTTTTGTGCTTCTCCAGCTTCATTTTGATAAGTGCATTAACGTTGCTCTGTGTCAATGGAGAAGACTATATGTCAATATCAAGTTGCTCCTCAAAGCAGCCGTAAGAGAAATGAGTTGTTCATAATGTAGTTTCCAGGAAAGATTAACACGGGACCTTAAATTCGTCGCTAGGCATTTCATAGAGCTTAGTTTCAAACATTTTGAGAAATGACTCTACTCTCAGATCAATTTGACCAGGACCCTATCAAACACAATGATGGGTGAGTGATAAATAGTAACTACAAAAACTAATAAACGGTGTATATATTACGAGTAAGACGGACATAAAATATGTACAAGCTATTTACACAAACGATGCAATCTATACCTTGACATTTGATTGGATAATGAATTGTACACCACGGACACCAGAGTCATTCCTATAGTACGAAAAATGTGAGACAAAAATCACATGGCACAAATGGGAGAACGTATAGAATGCAAGAGTCGTTTTCCTACCTCTCCATAAGCACTGTAATATAACCAAGCTGCTCAACTGATCTAAGCTGGTGAAATGCAGGTTGCTTTGCTATCACAGCAAAAAGTTGAAGAGTGACATTTAGCTTGAAATCATCCTGGTGCACCTACATGATACAAAAGCAGTAATGTTCAACAAGTGTGCCTTAACAGATAACATTTAGCTAAATTGATTTGGCTTGTTTTGACTTTTAACACCGTATTTGATGGAAAATGAATAAAGATACAATACAGGCATATCACTATCAAAGACTTGGAGCAATATTAATTGGTAGGATTCCAACAATTTTTCTCAATTTTACTTTGTACCTGAATGTAGTGGACAAGTGCAGAATTTTCGTCACTAGGATTTAGGCCTTCCACGCTGTAGAAGTAATTTATTCCCCTCTCAAGCTTCACAACTCTATTTGTCATGTACTGAGATCCAAAAAGAGGCTTGGATATGGGCTTGGAACTCTTAAAGAACACATCTTCTATATGCTGGATCATGGACTCTGCTTCTTTTGGCTCAAGATTTCCTACATTTAGACGACAATGAAACAGTGAAAATGATATAGACATTAGCCAAAGAGTAGAAAAATCTGGCAAAGATCAGGAAACAATGAGAGGAATCAGAACCTGCAGCAAAGCACTCCAAGAAGATTCTTGATATCATTGAAGGATAAAATCGCACAAGATGCTCGACTTCAAGGTGAGGTAAAACTTCAAGTTCCTCAGTCCAAGGCCATGTTTGGTCTTGTAGTATCAATGAACAGTAGTTCATGACTTGCTGATATGGCTGTTGAAAATTCAGATTCTGATACTCTTTTGTGACCAATTCCTGCGAAGAAGCATAACAGAAACCAAAGAGGAAAATATGATAAATCAAACAGCTTTTAGATGCAAATATTAGTTGCTATTCATTATGATAGGATACCATTATTCTAGAGGCAACATGATGAAATGAACCGTGAGATCTGAGCTAACACAACTAACTTAAGAACACAGTCTGTGTACCTTAATTACAGAAAATCTGTCCGGTTTAACTTCAAAATTCGCAATCTGTTGTATTACTGTCTCCAGTAAGATCGTCAGCTTGTGATTATATCCAACTACAGTGACCTGTATGGCGATGTTATAAAAGTAATGGGTAAGAATGACCAGATTCTCTTTTAAAGAAGAGTGTATCAAGAAACAGCAGAGTACCTGGAAACCAGATTCAGTGTTGCTAACTGAATAATATAGACCAGCAACTTGTGCATCATATGCTGGAATAAGAAAAAAAAAGAGAGAAAGCACGGTTTTTATGACTTAGTTTCGGAAAAAGAAAAACATAAGGTGAGACGTCATAATTTAAAATGACTAGATGTAAGGCCATATCAAGCAGTGAAATAATTAGTGGATGATATGACCGAACAATATTGCATATTATACATCTTAACCATGAGAAAATTACCATATTCATTTAAGTAGTCCATCAGCAAACGTGTAAATAATTTGGTGAGAACTTTTGATTCGGGAGAACTCCCAGAAGAGGGACAATTGAAATCTATTTTAACATATGCCTTTGGAGTTGAAAATGCTGTATCTGGTTTGTACCACAACCTTGAGTAAGGCGTCTTTCTCAACAAAACTGGTAATTTCATCTGATATCAAAGGTCAATACACCACCAACAATAAGGATCTTGTTATGAGTCTAGCAACCAAAGGACACATGGCACTGTTTGAGCTAAGAAGAATGCAAAAACTTACTTGCTCTGAGACAGTCTTAAGGGATAGATCTGTAGGAATAAACACATTTTTGACAGGTAGATGCAAACCTTCACCAGGAGCATTATTAGCCCATTGCTACAAGTCAACGAACACATTAGAATATCTGAAGTGGAGTATCCTACAGATATTTAAGTAGGCAGAAAAGTTTTTTTTCGGCATAAAAGAAGGAAGGCCAACCTCAATCTTAGAGCCAGTTAATCGCTCAACAGAATAAGCTGTACCATACCAAGGCTCTTTTGAATCTGTAAGTCCCTCAAATTTTGTGGACTCCCAAAAAATTCTGTGGAACAGACATTATAAAACCAAACAACAAATGAATGATGTAAACAATTAAAATGGGAACCGCTATGAAACAACCAGTTATCAACTTGTTATCCCAAGTCAACTTGAAAGTTGAAGCTGGCAAAGGAACATGAATAAAAATTGCTTCTTTTGTTTTTTTACATAACATTTGGGTCAGCGAGAATAGGATGACTATATGGTATCTGCTGCTAGCAAGTAGCAATAACATTTCGCTCAGTCATATTGGTGCTTGTAATAAAAAAAAACAATAACAATCTCCGAGTAACTTGTGAAACGGACCTCACATTGAATGGACTCAGCTCTTTCAATGCTGACTGAATGACCTCAGAATTGAACTTTGTAGGCAAAGATGATCCAACCAGCCAATCTTTTGGAGGATAAAACTAGAACAGATTTAACAGAAATAAGCAAGAACCATCAGAATTGAAATGATACTTGACCACGAAAATTACTTCAGCAAAAAAGCTTGTCCTGAACATATAAAGATAGAACCGATTACCTGCATATCCATTGCAACACTAACCACATAATCAATTGGACGAATCTTATCTTGATAGTGAAAGGAAGTCTCACAAATGGCTGCAAGCTTCATTAGTAAACAAAGATGAAAGAGTTAAAATTTCCAACTGGCAGTTTATATATAATAAACAAAAGAAGCATGGACATGGCAATTAATATAATCATACTCTTAATGCCTTCAATGTTTAATCAGAATTCTAGAATGCCGAAAACTACAAAATGCTCTAATAGATAACAAAACAGCTATGCCTAAAGAACCAGCAGTCTCAAACTTATACAAATTTCAGGTCTGCACCTCACTTTTAGTTAAAATATATGAAGGCTACTAATTATCTAAAAGATGAATACTTCTAGAGGGACTTATTTCTATAAGCCACAAAAATATGAAGTTCTCCAAAGAAAACCCGATGGAACTTTTCATATATTTTGTTACATTCACCACTGAGTTGGATGCAGTTATATGCAATTCACCACTCTCCAAGTGTTTACATCCAATAACATAATTGTGTGAAATGCAACAATCTGCCAAATTTTTTGTGGGACAATGCCATATAAATTGTCTGCAAGCAGTAATAGTGTCATTAACTATACCTCATCAAAAATCCATTCACAGGGTCCAGAATTCTGGAGAAGGTGAATGTATTTAAACAATAGTGCCACAATTTCCTCAAATTTCTGTGATTATCACAAAAAAAAATCATATATATTAACTATTAAGAATGATATAGAAGTTGATCAACGGTGCCCCTCCATCACCCTGAGACCTCATCCCCATTAAGTGAAAGTAAAATCAGAAGAAAGAAAAATTACCTTGGCCAGCATCTGTGAGATCAATGCTGACTTTAAAGAAAGAAAACTCACAAGTCCAATCTGATTCACCAGCAGATAAACTTGTAGCCCAACCTGCATATATTCGAATGAACTAATCAATATAACCTGAGTGTGAATTTTAGTACTCAATTTCCTCTTTGCATTGTACTCCCTCCGTCCCAACTAAGTTGAGTCAAAACTTTTGGGCACGGATATTAAAAAATTGTTTTGAAAAGTAGGAGAGAGGAATAAAGTAAGAAATATAAAGACTATCATCTACGTTATTCCCTCTTCTAATTTACCCTCTCTCCAATTTAGCTATTTATTATCATTTTTCTAAAACGGGTGCAGAAAATGAAATGTGACAAATTTTCAGGGACGGAGGGAGTAGAATGTATAATTTTATTTCGTACAAACTAGATCAAAATCCTACTATATCTGAAAGTAAACCAATAGATAATGCAATGACTAATCATGACACATCCCAACACTTAATATTATGGCCCAATACAAAATAGAGAAATTTTAAAATACTACCATAAGGCAGAAAACATAACCGATGATAAGAGTATCAGTTTATTATTCAATATTCTTTCAACGTGGTTTAGGCTGAGAGGGAGGGGTAAGTACAGAACAGATATATACTGACAATTTTTTCTATCAGCAAATCAGTGAGGGGGAGTAGCCCGAGTAGGGGCAAGGAAAGAAAGCTCAACACCCACCCAGTTGTTTCAAGATGTAAAACAAAGATCCATCTCCTTCATGGCCAATCAAGTGACCCAGATACCTGCTCGGCCCTTCATTGTAATGATGGATTCCAGGTGTTATTGGCCATACAAATTTTAACTTGTGACCTTGCTTAATTGGGATTTGGGACGGCTTTTACAAGAATCTGAGAAAAAGAGTGAATATAATCTAGTTTATTACCAAGTAGAAACATTACTCCTACGTTGAATAACCAAACTTAGCTCAGTAACTAAACATGAATTTCAATAAAATAAATTCATAGTGAAAAGAATGACATTAGTCTCGTATAGTGTATACATAACCCTGTAAAGGTAGCATGGTAGCATTTCAAGTTTTGTCATCTAAATGGGCTAAACTATTTTTGCACTAATAACAGATAAATGATTCTGATGTCACTACATGAATCTATAACAGCAACAGTGAGCAAGAACAGGTTCCCAAGAGGCACTAAAATATGGATATGTTTATGTAGCAATTTGATGGCGATGTCAATCGGTGATCACTAGTGAGACATTTTTATCAAGAAATAATGAAGGAAACAAATGGTCTCACTTAGAAGTTGTAATATACAACATGAACACAACATTGTCATATTCCAACTAATCTTCCAGTAAAGGTTTATTCTCACACTTGATCGTCATAAAAAGGATTAAAGGACAAATAAATTTTTCCACCATGTAGGTTAAATTAACAAAGTAAAGATGCTCCAGCAGTACCTGAAGGCTTTCTGAATCACAGGGCTGACCAGGGAAATTGATAAAGTTTCTATTTGTATTTCGGATATCCTCAAAATAGCTCCGGACAAGGCTTTCACATTTATCGAGGCCATCTAAACAAATTCAACTGCATAAGTTCATATATTTAACATGGCAAGACCATATAAACCAGGTGACAGTTATTAATCTGCTACCTTTAGTATATATCACAAGATGCATGAGATTGGTTGAATAATTGTCTTTATAGAACTTCAGAAGCTCTTGTCTAGTGTCCAATCCTCTTGCTTTTGGCCTGACTTCCAAAGTATCCCAATTTCCTGCATGTGCATAGCAAAAGATCATAGATGATAAGAGGATGCATTAAGGATCAAGATAAATGATAGATACATTTATGTACTAGTAGAACACAATTATATCTATCTACAACAAATAAATAGGATGATGAAGCTTAGTGATCAAAATAAAATTAACATGAGATTATAATATGATAATTCTAACCTGTACTGAACTTGTGGTACGGGTGGTCTTGCACACTTAAATGTTTCTGAAGCTGAATTAATAAGAAACAAATTAAAATAGTTGGTTAGTTCTCTTCAGTACCTGATTGCAGCAACTAATATTTAATAAATGCACACCTGCAATTAAATTTAGGAAAACTTATAAAGGCTTGATAGCAAAATTCAAATACAGAAGCACCTGATTCATCCGCCAGGCATCAGATAGCAAATTTTTCTGGTTCTCTGAGATAAAATGGATAAGGGGAATCGAGGTCATCAGAAAACATAAAAAGGGATTAATCGAGAAACTGCAGGATAAAATGCTGACCAGAATCAACTGCTTTTATTTCCCTTGTAGTCGCATCAGCCGACATCAATGGATTTATGAAAAACTGAGCAAATCTGAATTGAACAGACCATCATTATGTCATGTGGATATCATTATGTCATGCATCCACATAATGAATGTTCTTTCAGAAGGCATCCCGTGTAATTCTGAAAATTCAATCAATTATACCTGTCCAGGGCTTCTTCAAAGGAGTCAGGGTTGACATCAAAGTAGTAGTTGGTGTTCTCAGACGCTGTGAAAGCATTTGTGCTGCCTCCATGCTGCAAATGTAAATTGAGTTAAAGATGTAGTATTGTTTTTCAGCTAGACATATTAGAAACAACACTTTTCCAGACAAAGGACAAAACTTTAAGACAAGGAAGAACCAGAACAAGGGAAAATAGTGGGGTCATAGTAACGGTCTAGTCCCAGATAAAACAAGGTCAGTCAAGCGACATGAAAAAATACCTCACTGATGTATTTGGAATAACTGTCCTCCTCAGGATACTTTTCGCTAGCATAGAAAAGCATGTGTTCTGAGATAAAATCACATTACGGTCAGATATAAGTCTAGCAAACTTTACATGGTAGAATAACTATTACTTGCAGTTTCACCAGCAAATACATCATGGATATAAACATAGAAAACCACGTGCTCTGTAATAGAATCACATTAGAGTAACAGAACCATTATCTGGACTTACACCAAAGATACATACACTAATTACTCAAAATCATCTGCAGGTAAAGAACATTACAGTATTACACAATACAAAGGACTGAAGTAAGGAATCAAATGGGAAGCATCGGGGGCATTTTAGCCAGCACATTTCAAAAGCCTTGCATCAACAAATTAACATTCTAAATCTTTGAAATTCTCTTTATTGGAGAAAACCAGATGCTTAATTGCATAACTTAACATGCTAAAATCTCTCCGAAAAACCAGACATCCAATTCATTTGCACAGGCATTAAGTTAATAAAAAATTCAACAGAATCAAAATTGAATGACATCACAAAAGAATAGCTCAAAACATTCAGATTGAGGCATATTTGCACCCAAAAACTTGCTCACCAAGAAAATGCGCGAGGCCTTCGAGTCCCTCGGGATCACTGAAAGCACCGACGCGGACATCCATTGAAGCAGCACACTGCAATTAAAAAAAAGGCGAATCCAATCCAAAAAGGCAAAATTCAGAAACAGCCTAATCAATTTCAGATTTCCGCAAAACCGCTAAAAATACTAGTACAAATTACAGACCTTATCGGTTTCGGCATCGCTGATGAGGAGAACTTGGAGATTATTTTTGAGAACAATCCTTCGATACTCTCTTTTATCATTGCGCGGCTTGATTATCTCGTCTTCCGGTTTCATTACTCCCAAGGCCATGCTTTTTTTTTTCTTATCCAGTTAGAGCATCTCCAATGGTCGGCGTCACCACCGGAGCGCCGATTTTTCGCCCACGCCGGTTTGACGCCGAACCATTGGAACCGGCGTGGGCGAAATCGGCGTCAAAATCGGCGTCGCCATGCCGATTCCCGCGCTGACGCCGGTTCCCACGCCGATCCTCACGGGCGCCATTGTGGCTCCCGGATCGGCGCCAAACCGGCGTCGGATTTAAATATTTTTTTTTTTTTTCGCAAAACACAATATATACGCGCGTTGAACCTCATTTTCATTCGCACCACTTGTTTTAACGAGTACTCTCTCTCTACCTTACTTTCTGTACAAGATCAATAACGAGCAATGGAGAACAACTACGAAGGTACTCCAGTTAATCCCGGGGGATGGTCTCAGACTCCCCCGGCTCCCGGTGTAGGGTCTCAGACGCCCCCGACTCCCGGGGCAGGGTCCCATACTTCCCCGGCTCCTGGGGGAGGTGGTTGGCCTCCAATGAGCGGGTACTACAACGTGTACCCGTGGCAGCAGATGATTCCGGGGTGGGCACCCGGCATGCAGCCCCCTATGCAGATGATGCCGGGGTGGGCACCCGGCATGCAGCCACCGGCGCAGCAGATGATGCCACCGGCGCAACATATGATTCCACAGTCGCAGGCGACGCACGGGGGGGACAACGCCTATCGGCCGACGGAAGTGAAGAAGCGTTGGGCGACGACGGAGACGAGGACGGCGGCGATGAGTGATTTTGTTTTACTTTTTTAAATTAATGTACTTTTTACTTTTTGTAATTTTTTTAAATTGTTGTACTTTTTTTTAAAAGTAATGTACTTTTTAAATTTTAATATTATTATTCGAATTTTCCGTATTTGTCTCGTAAATTAAATTATGTATGTTGATACAATTGTAAATTAAATTATATAATTGTTATTAGTGATGTGGATAGGTAGTGTGAAGGCTATTTGATGGCTATTTGATGTCCAGTTGATGTGGCAAGCTGATGTGGCAGGAGAATTGTAGTGCTGATGATGTGGCAGTGTGAAGGCTATTTGACGGCTATTTGACGTCCGCCAGCATTGGAGATGCTCTTATGCAAATTCAGTCGATTGCAATCAATTGGATAATATATACACAAGGATATATGATTGATATATTTTCTGGGTGCGGAGATTGACTGGTTGCAGTGACAGACGAAGACAGTGATGAATAGAGGATTCCTTCAGAGCATCTCCAATGGTCGGCGTCACCACCGGAGCGCCGATTTTTCGCCCACGCCGGTTTGACGCCGAACCATTGGAACCGGCGTGGGCGAAATCGGCGTCAAAATCGGCGTCGCCATGCCGATTCCCGCGCTGACGCCGGTTCCCACGCCGATCCTCACGGGCGCCATTGTGGCTCCCGGATCGGCGCCAAACCGGCGTCGGATTTAAATATTTTTTTTTTTTTTTTCGCAAAACACTATATATACGCGCGTTGAACCTCATTTTCATTCGCACCACTTGTTTTAACGAGTACTCTCTCTCTACCTTACTTTCTGTACAAGATCAATTTAAGAAATGAGTAATGCCGGTGGTAGTGGTGGGGATGCGGATGAGTACGAGCGTATGATGAACGAAGAGCTTGATGCCTATACGAGCCGTGAGGTTGATCGATGGATGCAGAGTTATATGCAGCCGGCGGCACCTCGCCCACGACCAGTTGTCCACCGTCGACAAGTGGTGCATCGTGATCATGACGCTGCACATCAGCGCCTGTTCACAGATTACTTCGCAGAGGAGCCGCGTTTTGACGCCAACCATTTCAGGCGTCGTTTTAGGATGAGGCGGGACTTATTTATGCGTATTGTTAACGAATTGGAGCAGCGATATCTGTATTTCCGCTTCAGGCACGATGCGGTTGGCAGACCCGGCCACACCCCTATTCAAAAGTGCACTGCGGCAATCAGGCAGTTGGCCTACGGCACCGCGGCAGACATGTGGGACGAATACCTCCACATCGGTGAGACGACTGCCATCGAATGTATGAAGTATTTCTGCCAGGGCGTGATCGAAGTATTCGGTGATCAGTATCTCCGAAAGCCTACCCCCGAAGATTGCCGGAATTTGCTGCGGATGCACGGGGATCAGCACGGGTTCCCGGGAATGCTAGGCAGCATAGATTGTATGCATTGGGAATGGAAGAACTGTCCCGCTGCCTGGAAGGGGTTTTACACGACCGGCTACAAGGGAAAAAATCCCACGATGATCCTCGAGGCCGTGGCTGATTACCGGTTGTGGATTTGGCATGCGTATTTTGGGATAGCCGGTTCGAACAACGACCTAAACGTCCTCAACTCGTCGCCCCTTTTCAACGAGCAGTGCCAGGGCGTCGGTCCGGCCATCAGTTTTGTCGCCAACGGCAACCAGCATGATATGGGCTACTACTTGGCGGATGGGATATACCCTAGGTGGCCCGTCTTTGTGAAGACGATCCGGTGCGCATCAGAGCCGAAGAAGGCCTACTTTGCGACGCGGCAGGAGTCGGCGCGAAAGGACGTGGAGCGCGCATTTGGTGTGCTTCAAGCTCGATGGGCTGCAGTTAAGGGACCAACGCGTTTGTGGCATGTCGACTGCATTGCTGATATAATGTATGCCTGTATTATCATGCACAACATGATCGTCGAAGATGAAGGTGTACAACTGACTGATTGGGCCACCGACGATAATGAAGCAGGTCCAAGCCACGGCGTCATCACCGCCAACGTACGAGGTGGGGTACCGCACGATGAAGAAGCCCTCCTCCAAGCACATGCCGACATGCGTCAGACGGAGGCTCATATTCGACTGCAAAATGATTTAGTTGAAGAGTTGTGGGCGCTGAGGACTGCAAGGCGGTAGTTTTTATGCAAATTTATGTAATTTTTTAAATGTAATATTTTTAATTATTGTACTTTTTTTTATATTAATGTAATAAAAAAATTTTAATATTATTATTCGAATTTTCCGTATTTGTCTCGTAATTTAAATTCCGTATGTTGATACAAGTGTAAATTAAATTATATAATTGTTATTAGTGATGTGGATAGGTAGTGTGAAGGCTATTTGATGGCTATTTGATGTCCAGTTGATGTGGCAAGCTGATGTGGCAGGAGAATTGTAGTGCTGATGATGTGGCAGTGTGAAGGCTATTTGACGGCTATTTGACGTCCGTCAGCATTGGAGATGCTCTCATGTGCACCAAATGTTCGTAACAAGTTGTTGTTGACGAAAAAAATCTATATTATAATATTATTTGCTGGAATTTTTTTATGAGTGGAAAATAATAAACTTGGAATAAAATTCGTGATACTATTATTTTTCAATTTTAAAATTCGTTGAAAAATCCAACTTTTTTAAAAGTTCATGATATTAAGTGTCAATATCCCTAATTTAAATGACAAATTTTATTAGAATTTATTAATATGATACAATTGCCAGAAATACAAAGGCTACTTTAAATTTGTTCGTTTCGATTTATATATTTAGTCTGATTATAATACATTAAAAAATGTTATTGAAATTTTTTATTTCACAATATTCATAATAATCAATGCTCAATTTGCTCATTTTCTCAATAATTTCAAATAAATTAATAAAGTAACAAATAAAGCTTTGATTTTTATTATTTTTGTGAAATTAAAAATTTCAATAACATTTTTTAATATATTAGAATCAAACTAAATATATAAATCGAAACGAACAACACTATACATGTGTCAAACGAGGGTGGTACTCATATAAGGAGCTTACATAAGGTATGTAGCATATCATTCCTCTATGAAATTAAGCCAAAGATTTAAATGTTAATTTTCTCTTGAAATTTTTCACAATCATCCTATAGGAACAAAAATGATGTAACGTGTGTCTCTTAAATAATTAATGTGACTCGTGAATAACTAAAAATTAATAATTTACATACCTGTTTTATTATGGGTGAAATTAGTAATAAAAGAAAGAAAGTTCATTCTTAGTCCAAATTATGTGATATTTTATGATTTGGTTCAGAACATTACTTTTTTATTTTTAAATTCCGGATAAACGAAAACGGACCAGAAATGGTCTTTTTTGACGGCTTCGTCAAAATTTGACAATCAACGCCAATTAGATGAAGAATTGGTGCGCTCTTTTGATAACAATTCATCCATGGAAATGGTTGAATTAGAAGTTAAAAAGCAGGGTGGTTGACCTCTATATTGTTGAAGTAAATGGAGCAGATGACATAGGTGGTGCAACTGAGGTGCTAGTTATGCAACTAAAACGACAACATACCTATAATTATGTGCGATGGGTAGCTAGAGAACTACCCCTCCGTCTTTGAAGAGTGTGCACTATTTCCTTTTTCGTTCATCCCCAAAAAGTATAAACATTCTAATTTTGGAAACTTTTTTCTCCACTAACATTACTTAAAAAACTTTCTCTATCTTTCTCTCTTACTTTATCAATAAAACATTAAAACTCGCATCGAACACAAAGTTCATACTCTTTGGAGATGGAGGGAGTATTATTGAGGAAAAATAAGATGGGTAAACTGCCAGTGACAGTGATAAGGGTGATGATCGGCAGTAGATAATAATGAGGATGGAAGGGAAAGGTTCAGAGTAATGGAAAGACAATCAGAATGTCCATGGGCAGTAATAAGAAGGAAAAGGGCCATTGATAAGGTCAAAGCGAAAGTAAGAGCACCCACAACGGTGGACGGACGGCGTCCGTCCGTCCGTCCGTGCGGCACGGAAGACGTTGTCCACTGGCACGGCGCTGCTCGATCCATTGAGCACGTCCGTGCCAGCGAGCAGGTGACGTGTCGGCGGCTGATTGGGCAACGACATAGCCGTTGCATTTGAATATTTATTATTTTTTTAAAAAAATTCGGTTTTTAATTATAAAAATCGATTAAAAATAAAAAAATGGCAGTTTTTTTGTCCATTTTTCTGTATTTTTTTTATTATTTTTATATTTTTTCCCTCAAAATCATCTATAAATACACACATTCATCATCCATTTCACACATCAAATCATCTCTCATTCATATTTTTCATACAACTTATCTACACCTTCATCTCTCACTCAAAACCTCAAATGGATTTCACCCATCTTATTGCGGAAGCGGAGCGCGAAGAACAAGAATACTACGAACAACATCGTGCCGCTTATGATGCATATGTCGCAGCGAATACCCCCTCCCCTCCTCCTCAACCAACTAGATCAACTCGCCGCTACATCAATCGTGACCGGGAGGGAGCCCACGAAAGGCTCGTTGCCGACTATTTTGCCGACCAGCCATTGGCGGACACAGGTGGAGGGATGGAAGGGCTTAAGCCCTCCCCAACAAGATTTTTTTCATCTTTTTCTATTTATAAATTTTTTGAAAATTAATGATAACAGTTTTATGCCCTTCCAAAGCCAATATAATTGCAGACTAAATTGCTAGAACTGAATGATGTGAAGGGGCTGGACAAATTTTGAGGATCGAAAATTTGCAAAAGATAATGAAAGAAGAAAATGGCTGACGAAACTTTGGGGAAGAAGTTAGTGATATAATATTACTATATTAGGTATTGAAAGTCACATTTAAAAGTACTGTACCGTTTTGATCTCCAATTAATGTTCTCTTATAAAATAAAATTGATTATGAAATTTATCCTAAGTTATGAATTTTGACCAATGAAAACTTCCTTAATTCATTTTGCTATGTTGCATAAATTGTTAAACTTATTTCAAATATACGAGTAGCTAAAATGCATAACACAGATTTTTTCTACTTTTCCAAGTTCTTTCACATCACTTCCTTTAATTCCTTTAGCTATTTTAAATTTATGATGAGTTGGACTAGTGTATATGATTTTTTACGATACAAGTATTACTTTTTTCATATATACTAGTATATAATATGAGCCCGACTCAAGACAGGTGAAGCATTTTTTTAGACACGATACTTAAGAAATTGATGTGTTAAATGTTAAAAGTGGAAAGAGTAAAGTAAGAGATGAAATAAAATAAGAGAGATGAAAAAAGAATAAAGTATAAGAGAAGATAATATTTTTACCAAAAAAGTAAATGACTTAACTACTTTGAGACAATAAAAAAAAGAATACGACACAATTACCTTGGAACGGAGGAGTATAATATAATAAAAATATACTCCATCAATTTACTAGAAATAAAAATTCTTTCATTTAAAAACCATTTGTTAAAAATAGAAACTTTTCATTTTAGAAAATGGACACACAATCCACTAACACTAATTTCCCTATATTTTTCTCCTTCTCTATCATATTTTATCAATTTTTTTTATTTTTTTTTCATTTTTTTTACTTTACCGATTTTGCATTAAAACTCATACCGTTTTCAGAATTTCTATTTTTAGTAAATGAAATGAGTATATGATTAAGCCCCTACTATTAATATTTCCTGCGTCCGCCACTGCGACCAGCCGCGGTTTCCGGCAGATTACTTGAGGCGCCGTTTTCGCATGTCAGAGCGCCTGTTTATGCGTATTGTCAACACATTGTCCGCCCGTGTTGAATTCTTCCAAACAGGTCTAGATGTAGCTGGCCGGCAAAGATCACGTCGTTGCAAAGGTGTACGTGTGCCATCCGACAACTCGCTACTGGGCAAACGGCCGACCTCTTCGACGAGTATTTGCATATCGGTGAGTCCACTAGAATCCTTTGTCTTAAAATTTTTTGCGAGGGCGTTCGTACAACTTTCGGTGATGAATTCATTCGGGCACCCACCATCGATGATTGCCAACGGTTGCTTCGTCTTCACGAATCAGTCCATGGCTTTCCCGGAATGCTTGGCAGCATTGACTGCATGCATTGGAGGTGGAAGAATTGCCCGACTGCTTGGAGGGGCAACACTTAAGCGGCCACAAAGGAGGCGGCCAAACACTTATCCTTGAGGCGGTCGTCGACTACCGCCTATGGATTTGGCATGCATATTTCGGCGTTGCCGCATCCAACAACGACTTGAACGTGCTCTATTCTTCACCCCTCTTCAATGATGTGTTGAATGGTGTAGCACCGACGATCGACTTCACCGTCAATGGAAATACATACCACATGGGTTACTATCTCGCCGATGGTATCTACCCAAGGTGGTCGACTTTCGTGAAGACGCTCAGCAACCGGCAAGACCCGAGACGGGTTCTTTTTGCGCAGCGTCAAGAGTCCGCGCGGAAAGACGTCGAAAGAGCCTTTGGGGTCCTTCAAGCCCGATTCAACATTGTGAAGGCCACGGCTCGGCTGTGGTACTTGAATATTATCGCCGACATCATGTACACGTGTATTATCTTACACAACATGATTATAGCCGACGAAGGACCGAGGGCGGCTAGCTTCTACGACGAGGATGAAGCCGAAAGCTCAAGCGCGAGCTCTCCCCCACGCCGAGGTGTGCATATGACGGTGGGTGAGAGGATCAAAACAAGGCACACAATGCGCGATACCCGAACCCACGTTGAGCTACAAGAAGACCTAATCAAACACATGTGGGCGAAATTCGGCAACGCGTAGTGGGTTTTTTTAATTTTATGAATTTAATTATGTAATTTTTAATTTTTAGGATTTTAATTATGTAATTTTTAATTTTTAGGATTTTAATTATGTCTTTTTTTATTTTATTTGTAATATTATTTTGGTTTTTTTAATGAATTTTAATGTTATGGGAATGTTTTTATTTAAAATGAATTGTGCTCGTCCTTGCGGAAGAGCACAGTTGTGGGTGTTGTGCTCTTGCGGAAGAGCATGCAGGAATAGTGACGCCGGGCCCACAACCGTGCTCGTTGGCAAGAGCACGGTTGTGGGTGCTCTAAGTGCCACTAATAAGAGCAGCAGGTGTTGGTGATAAGGGCAAGGGAAAAGTCAGAGACTTGGATCCCCTGCTGTGCTCCCACCACAACAGGGCTGCTGTGCACACACAAGCATATATTTTATTAATAAAAATAAAATTAATTTTAATATTAAAATAATAGTGATGAGTGAGGCACAACAACCCCTGTTGTGGTTTGAGCAAAGCAGGGGATCGAACTCCGAAAAGTCGGTGATAAAAGCAGGTGTTGGTGATAAGGGCAAGGGGAAAGTTGGTGATGCACAATTTATTAGCCTTAAAAGTATCTGCAAGTATACAAAGTAGATCTATTGTAATTAAATATAAGCACAGAGTATTGAACACATGGAATAAATTCACAAACTGGCTATCTAATACTTCTTTCGTTTCCTTTGTAGCGGAGTCGTATTCCTTTTTGGGGTTGTTCCACTATAGCTGAGTCGTTTCCTTTTTTGCCAAAAAGCAACAACTTTTCTTTTTTCTTACTTTATTATCTCTTCATATCTCTACCTTTTTCATTTTCTACTTTATTATTCATTTACTTAACTCACTAAACACAACTTTTATTAAATCTCGTGCTGAAAAGAAACTTCTCTATTACAAAGGAACGGAGGGAGTACTTACCTTCCTATACTATTTGGACAAATGAGGTTTTGGGTTATTTTTTACTAAAATAAATAAGTAGGTAAATAAAATAATTAAATAAAATAAGTAAACAAAAGCAGTGACTTTTTTGGTTGAGAAAAACAGATGAAACATGAGAATTCCAAGAATATGATTTCGGTTTCGCTACTTCAGTTCAAAATACAATCATGATATCCAAACAACGACTTCTATGTTATTAGGGCGAGTCACCTAATTACTACCGTTTCGAACAATGTTGATTATTAGTATTAAAGTTGTCGATCTTAATTAATAATTCCTTAAAGATTAATCTAATAGTAATATTATAAAAGACATTAGCATTAGTTCCTCCCGATTTAAAAGAAATTAGTCGTCATGTTAAATATAAATTATGGAGTATAATGTTGGATTATGGAGATTCAAAAGAAATAAGTCAGTCCATGACCATGATATTTTGTCCTCCAATACAACATTTAGACCCAACCGTTACTATTTTATGTCTAGCATTAAGGTTTGCTATTTTTTCATTATCATTATAATTGTATCCAAAAATAATATATTTAAGACTAAAGTCCCAAAATGGTCCCTAACATTTGGCGTTTTTTTATTTTGGTCCAAAACATTATCTTTTGAATTATTCGGTCCCTCACATTTGAAATCGGACCACATTTAGTCCTAAATTGACGGAATGGTTAAAATGTGACGGAATGTAACAGTCAACACAATTTTAATCAATTTTGACCAGATTAAGTTTTATAAAAATTCGATTTTTTATTTTTGAAATAAACGCAAATTTGGTTCAAAATAATATAATCCATTTTCCGAGTCTTCTTGCCACTCGAGGGTACAAACTCCGGCCAAGAAGGGTTATGACAGCCATCATTTATCGAATACTTCCATATTGAATCAGTCTCAGATGGCTTTAAAAACTCGACTATCTTATTTTCCATCATATAATCAAGCTCATTCAGACAAACATTCATCAGCAGAGGGCTCAAAATTCCACAATAACCATAACTAGGCACCTCAGCAGCTTCCTCCGGAGAAAAATCGTAAAACGCCCTCAGCCAATAAGGGTCGGGCTTAGGCTCATCATCATTCAATATCCTCTTCCTCGTCTGCCCCTTCTTTCTTTTCTTTCTACTCACATTCCTGCCCTCATCTTCCAATTACTTGTGATTTTTCCCTACCTCTCTCATCCCAGATTTAATCAAGCTCAATACCTTCTTATCTTTCACAGATTCTCCAACACATCCCAATACAACACTAGGATTTACATTACTAAAAATCTCACTTAAATCACCTCGTATAAACCACAAGTAGCCAGCAAAATTACTCCTGATTGTTCTAATAACTGTGTGAGGGTTCCTACCTGGGCGGAAAGCGTGGGATTTTGCAGAAAATCGCGGCTCAAAAACAGGTTCCAGAATCATCAACAACACCTCCTGAACCATAATCTAGGGTTCCAAGTGTCGATTGGAATTTATGTGCAGAAAGAACCCTAATCTATCGAATGTTGTGAAGAGTTTAGGGAAGGAAGAGTTTGTTCGAAGTGTGGATGAAGGTTGCGTCGCTTCGCATCTCAGTCGAACATTTTTATTTTATTTTTTATTTGCAGGTTTTATATTTTAACTTATTTTGCATTTTTAAGTTTTAGGTTAAGTAGGTATTAACCCTTAATAAAACATAGTTATAGATCTTAATCTGGTCAAAATTGATTTAAATTGCGTTGACCGTCACATTTTAACCATTCCGTCAATTTAGGACTAAATGTGGTCCGATTTCAAATGTGAAGGACCGAATAATTCAAAAGATAATGTTTTGGACCAAAATCAAAAAAACGCCAAATGTTAGGGACCATTTTGGGACTTTAGTCTATATTTAAATATCTTGACATTGCTCTATCATATCGAACTATATAAATAATTTATGTGTTTATTATAATTGTATCCAGAAAGAATATATTATGTGTCTTATTATATGTATTTATCTTGATTACTTTCGTATTTTGTTAAACAATAAGAGATTTTAGATGGAGTTATAAAGTGTAATTAAGTACAAAGAAAAACATAGTTCAATATTTTAACAGATATTGGTCTATAAAATCAAAAATTTTGGTCAATTAGTAGTTCTCACGAACTTTAAAATTCTTGGAAGTACTAGAATTTTGTCAAAGTTTATGGTTTTAGGGACCAATAGTCTATTTTAATTAGTTGAGAGAAAAGACAAATTATATTTTAAATATGAAAAGTAAACATCTTAATTGGGATAAATTTAAAAGGAAAGACAAACCTCTTGAATGAGAGGGAGAAAACACACATATTAATAATTTGATATCCATATTGGTGGGAATATGGATACTGGGTATCAGGTTTATTCATGCACGACCTAATACTCGTCGGGTATTGGATACTCATTATTCAATTTTATGGGATTTGGAATGGGATAGGTGATGAAATTTAAGATAAGTTTGGTATCGAGTAACTCGGTCGGATACCCAATTTAGTTTTTAGAGTGTTTTTAAATTAGGTTTAGCCATTTCGGGATGAGAGATTTCATAAAAAGGAATTAAATTCCCTAACCTTTCAGAATTTGAGATTAAATTCATTGACCTTTCGGAATATGGGTTCATGACATGCGATTTTTTTCCAGAATAAGAGATTTTTATGTTTTTCTATTTTTTTCTCTTTTTTCCTTATTATTTCCCTCATAATATTTATAATTTGACCAAACTATCCTCTAATTATTTCACCCTAATTCTATTCCCTTGCGTATCTGAAATCTCTCAAAATCTCCACGGAACGGTCAAAGTGAAATCATTTGGAGCCCATATCCTCTTCCATTCCTTAACTAAGCTGTTGTATTTTTCTAGGTAAAATCTGTTGTATTTTTCTAGGTAAAATCTGTTGTTTTGCATACACTAAATCGTGCATGATTCACTATGGCAGCAAAATCCTTTCTAATAATGGGTAAGACGATCATAAGTGAAATCCAAATTTGTTCACTTCGGTCATTTCGTGGTAATTTTGGGAGATTTCATATACGCAAGGTAATAGAATTAGGGTGAAAACGAGAGGTATCAAATTGTGGTGAAAAATATCAGATTTGGGGTGAAAATATTAGGATTAGTTTGGTCAATTTATAAATGCTGTGAAAGATATAATAAGAAAAGTAAGAGACATACATAAATATTTAAAAATTCCTTATTCTGAAAAATTTGCATGTCATGATCCCAAATTTCAAAAGGTCAACGAATTTAATCCCAAATTTGGAAAGGTCGGCATCCAAGCCCCTTGGCCTAGCGGTAAAGGACGCTGGATACCGCGTCCATCCTGGAGGTCACGAGTTCGACCCCTGGGAGGAACAACTTGGGATTAATTTCCCTTGGGGGTGACAGTTGACTAGCCATGTACCAGTTCTGGGATTGGCAAGTTGACTCGTCTGTGCCCAACCTTGGGGGTGATAGTTGACTAGCCGTGGTACCAGTTCTGGGGTCGGCAAGTTGACTCGTTTGTTCCCAAGGGGACAACAAAGCGCAGCTCGGTGGTAAGACGTTTCACCTCCGACCGTTAGGCCGGGGGTCCGAGTCACTTCGGGGGGTAGATGGGGAACCATCGTTGATCCTCCTTAAAAAAAAATTTTTTTTTTGGAAAGGTCGGCGAATTTAGTCAATTTTTCTGAAATCTCTCTTTTGAGATGCTGGGGCTTGACTAAGTTATTTACTTAATTAGAATTAATTTGGTTAACTTTCTCAAACTTGTACAAATAAGTCAATCCTCAAAGTCTCCATCAAAGTGATTCTACCCACATTCCTTCTCTTTCTTTCCATAACTCTATGTATTCATTGCATTACCGCCTACCCATACTCTATTTCGTCGTCTCTCGGTTAGTTACTAGCCTACCCCTACAGTTGACATTTTAAAGTTCATTAAAAGACATAATTAAAATACAAAACAAAAGGAATGTAATGTATTATCAAAAAATAATGAGAATTTTAGCTTTAGAAAATTTAATACATTTTTCATTCTTAATTTTTTTTATTAATTATCAACATTTGTAGAGATTCGGATATTTGGATACCTAATTCGTCGGGTTCAGATACCCGTGGTGGGTGTTTGAGTACCTAAAAAACATATCAGGTCGGATATTAGGTGTGCACTTTTGACGATTTTTGGATTTAAATATCCGATTTTTTTGGGTTAGATACCCGGATTCCCAACGCTAATGATTTTATGATAAACACTTAAATTGTATATCAAGAGTATTGCATCTGATGGCATGCCAATGAAAAACAAGGTCTAAAATATCACCAGCTTCTTTCTCTTGGCCCAAGCGGACAAGAAGACTTCTTCATCTGGACGATCATGATCATTTACCCGACTATCACCCAAAACTTCAAACACCATCACACCAAACGAATATGTGTCACTAGCCTTTGTAAGTTTCTTAGAGGATAAATAATATGGATCCATATACCCAACCATGCCCATACCATCTGTAATAACATGGCTATGTGGGTAATTCAAACTCACGTATTTGGCCTGATCAAAATCTACATCTTTAGCCAATGAATTTTTGGTCTAAAGATGTTCGAACTCTTCAGAACACGATATATGAATGAGCCAGTGGAATGCAGTGGTGAAAATGATACAAACGTCGAGCAACTCCTATCAATATGCTAAGTCGTTCATTCCACGATAGCTCTAAGGGCTGTCCCTCACACTTAGATCGCTTAGTGTAGAGCTTTTTGAAAATAGCCAAAGGAAAACCGAAGACCCTAATATGTGAAAACCTAACACGCAATAATGAGTGTTAAACTTGTAAGGAGGGGTGTTGGTGGAGAAGTGGATGAAGAAATTGGCTACTGTAAATGATGGTATTCATATACTATAATCTTTTTGGTCTTTTCTTGTTGCAAATAGTAAACAAGAGAGACAATATTATGATGTTTTTTCTGATATAGTGTTGCGATCTCCTCAACGAATCTCGTCCCCTCTTGATTGGAAGTTTTATTTATCTGCTTCACCGCTACCTCCCCATTGTCGATGGTACATTTGTTTACTGTGGCAAAACCTCTTTGCAGTTTGTGCTCATCGTTGCAATTTCAGTGAACGACTTGATCTCATCTAGAAAGAACATACGACAATTTTTGTTCTTCGATGATGAAGTCATCTTTTAAGCTGAACTTGGCAACAATATGGGTCAATGTGATCTCTCGTATATGAGTGTTTCAAATCTTCAATCCACTACATAATATATAATATGCAAAAAACATTATATAAAGCATGGATAATGGCATAATCCGATCCAGTAATACCTTCAAGAATAAAGGTATTAAGAGATACAATTAACTATTACCTCCGACCACAAAAAATAGACTACTTTTACCGTTTTGGGTCGTTCACCGAAATTAAACTAATTCAAAATATGGACCCCACAATCGACTAAACACTATTTCGACCACATTTCTCCCCTTCCATACTCTACTAATTGTGCATTAAAACTTGTGTCATTTACAACATTGTATATTATTTTTGGAAGAAGATAGTGTATATTTTTTTGGACGAAGATAGTATGTTATTGGTGTATAAATATTGCATATTACCTCACACTAAAATTAATTGTACTTTGACATACTCTCATCAAACATACACCCTTTATCCACAAAAAATAGTCCTATGATGGACAACACATATTTTAATGAGAAATTGGTAAAGTAAGAGGTATAATGAGAAAAAGTGAGTAAGGTATGAAAGAGAAGAAAAGAAAAAAAGTGGATAGATAGTGTTAATAATTTGAGAGAAGCTTTCCATGTTGGGATGTGACTATTTTTTGCGAACACCCAGTAATGAAAAGATTGGACCATTTCTCGTAGACGTAGTGAGCATTAAAAATTCTTAAATAAATTTGAAACGAACAATACTCCAAAAAAATTAGAATGGATATATTTAGATATTAAGAGCATTTATAATGAAAAAGACGTGAGCATTGGACAAAAATTTCAACGACAACGTTAGACTAAAGATGCAAAACAAGCACTTGTTATGAGGCAATCCACAACATTTGTATTTTTTTTAGTTTTGTTTTAGTTTTATATTTTTAATTTAATTTCTATTTCTCGTGACTTTTTTTTAATAAGGTGGACATCATTCTCTACAAATAATATTTTAAATTTTTATATCTCTCATCTATTTTATTAATTGTTCATTAAATATGTGTGTCATTTCAATATATCATTTTTATGAGACAGAGGGAGTATTTTAATTATATGTGGATTATGGAACTGAATCTGTTTATTAGTACTACTACAATTTACTTATAAGAGGTTTATCTTCAAATTAGTAAGTTAGAGTCATTTATTACCCTCAAGAGTATGACACCACTCTTAAAGTAACAACGTAACAACAACGTAGCATGCAATCTACGATACATAGATAAGCAATTCAGCATAAGGTTCCAAGCAAAAGTTATACGCATTCGGAGCACTATGATGAAACCATATTTAAAATGACAACCGAAGCAAGCAATCTGCAACACATAGGCAAACAATTCGTCATATGATTCAAATTGCTTCAATACATAGACAAACAAGCCTACCACATGGCAAACTAAGAATGAATCTGCTCCTAAATCTAATGTCTTCATTGGTGATACATTGTTATTTTAAAAGTGATTATCATCCTAATACAATCCTATACAAATATGATTAAAAATTATGCATTAGACAAGTTGATTACGTATATTAAATTGAAATAAAAAGGATAAACTAAAGAAAAATGGAAAAGGAAAATAAGGAAGAGATAAATGGGGAAAATATTTTCACACCAAAACTGTGAACTGAAACTCCAAGCTTGGATGATTTTCATGGAGGCGAAGGGGAGGAGCAATTGGCTCTGCAGGTAGGGCAGGAAGAGTGCGAAATGAGCCATCTCTGAATGCAATTGAGGTGGAATCCATGCTTGCATTTATCCAGAACTCTGATCTTCTCCCCTACCGCGAAATCACCCAGACAGATTATGCACTCCGTCTCCTCCCCGCCCAGCTTCATCCCCTCCGCGTAGCTCAGACCTCGAACCTCCTCCGCCGCGCCGTTCTCCGCAATACAGGCGCACGATGTAGCGGATGCCGGCGTTGAACTCCAGCGCGCAGAAGAGGACGGCGATGATCAGCGCCGTGTTCGCCTTGAAAACCTTGGAGCTCGAGTACGGCCGCCACGGGCATTTTTGTGCGTCGCATCTCTCCGGATGCGATACAGGCGGCGGCGGTGGGGATATGTGTGATTATGAATCGAATTCCGCAACTGCCATTGCTGCTCTTGCTCCTATAGAAGGTATATTCCTCGTTTTCGATTGGACGGCTCAATTTCAGATTTTTCTTCTTGTTTGCTATATTAACTGTTTTTTTTTTCTGAGAATTAGTAGTAATTTATAAGCTCTCTAGTTTAGCATGAAGCCAATTAAGAGACAAAAATAAAATAGATAGTGAGCAAATCTCATAAATTTCCCAATATGTGCCCAAATTCACTGAATTTCCCAGCATATTGAGCAACAACTTATGGATTTGGAGTATTAAAAATAAGAGGTTTGTGGAAGGTTTGAGTGAAGCAGAAGAGTGTGGTGATAAAACAGGGTGATGAGATTTGGAGAATGAGATGATGATGATCAAATAACAAGATAGGAGAGAGAGAGAGAGATTTGTAGACTACTTGAATTATTAGTAACAAGATAGGTGGCTGCTGAAGAGGATATATAAACTTGTAGCAGAATTTGATGGGCCATTTCACTTGCAATTAGACAATGATTATTTTTGCATAGAGAAACCATTTTTGAATTAGGGTGGTAGAGCAGTCAAATATCTTTACTGCAAAAGATGTTTGATGGCATTGGCCTATCCTATAATGCTGTTTTTATGCTTGTAGTGTGTTTCCTTAGTGAAACATCACCAGAACCCAATGAAGATATGGTGGTGATGGAAAGATTGTCATGTTTAGGTGATTGGGAAGTGGGTAGATAGATTGTTGTTTACCCTTACTATTGGATAAGAAGCTAATCAAGATTTAAGAATAACAATCGTTCCCTTTCGGTTTAATAAGTGACATATTTGGAGATGGATTATGAGAGTCTTATGTTAACTTTTGTAGGAGTGAATATAAATTTTAACAGTTGGTAAATAATTTGGACAAGGAAAGAGTGCCAAATAATAAGTGATGATTATGAATGTTCATAAGTAGGCATGTAGCAAAGTTTTGGAAAATGAGACATGAAATAGAAGTAGAAACAAATACCACTAAGTAGTACTCCATAAAAATCATTAGATTTAAGAAATGATTCAGGTCAGGTTATGCACACACTTAGAGAAAGTGCTGCTAAAATCACTATAAAAAAGATTAAATTATGTAGTTGTTGTTGCTTCCCTGTCTTAGATTCCTCCTTTTATGGCCTAGACAAGCTTTATCGTGTTTTGTTTATTAAAAGTGGTCAACACTATTTCTTGATCCATGATTTATGGGAATTGGTACAGATAGCTTAGTTTAACATGAAGCAGGATCAACATAGGAATCCCCGGGTGCAAGAACGACGCACTAATCTTAATACTTATATTAACTTTTTGATTTGGTATATTAGAAGAAAGAAAGATATTTGGGTTTAGGATTAAGAATTATGCTATTTCTTGCTTTACATTTTGCGATCATGAATTGTTAAAGAGAATCCTAATTAGGCCTATAAAATGCCTATACATTTTTGGGATTGTGGCATCTGATGCTAATCTTTTTTGTTGTACTAGTATATGATTAGAAGTGGTAAATAATTCTCCGCAAATTGGAAGAATGTGGAATTTTCTATACATTCAATTACTAGATATGTTGAAGTTGTAAAACTAATGAATTATATCTAGGGGTGATTCGGTACTGGTTCGGTACGGTATACCGTACCATGAGTGTCGTACTATATACCGTACCGAAAGTTACGGTATGACAAAATATCATACCGATACTGTACCGAAGTTTTCGGTGTACCAGAAATTCGGTAAGGTAGTTTTTGATACCGTTACTATACCGTGTTTCGGTATACCGTACTTTTGCGGAATACCGAACTGTGGTACGACATACCGTTATACATGTTATACCGAAAAAAAATTATTATACCCAAAATATTCAAAAAACAATTCTATTTTTTATTTTCGTATAATAGAGAATTCTATTTTTAAATTTTAGTATAAATATAACATAAATATATATATATATAGTATGTTTATATATATAATAATCAATCGGTATACTGAAGTGTCGGTATATATCGACGATTCGGTATGATGGTATATACCGGTATACCGAAGATTCGGTATACCGCGATATAAGAAATCTAATCCAGTTACCATTCCGAATCTTTCGGTACTGTATCATACCGTACCAAAAACTACGGTATACCGAAAAATCAGTATTTTCGATATTTTTTCGGTATGATACGTCCGGTATTCTGGTATTTCGGTATAATTCCCGACCCCTATTTATATCATTGAATCAGAGAAGAAAAAATTAGCGACGTGTTGGTTTCGTAGTGGTAACAACAAATTTGTCAAACACCCTAAAGACAAGACCAAGACCAGGTAGCAAAGAAGAGAGGTCACTCCCAAGAATTAATTGAAAAAAAAAACATGAAAACTCATCTCAAATTATTATTGTGCCAGGAGAGAAAGTCAGTTTGATCTATGAACCACATACAAGTTGCTTCCACAATTGATGTGGGATATTGAGTGCGTAAGAGAACATGTGCACGCCACCTATGGGTGGAGTGGATGGTGATTGAAAGTTATAAACTCGATACCATTAGTCTGTTGTAGGTTGAGCCTATTGCACAAGGCTTGTCTATTAATTATGTGATCGAGGAGGTTTACTTGTGGGGTGGGTTTGTATCCCTTCTCCTGAATAAGGGTAGCAAAGTTCTGGAACATTAGAGAGCCTGCTGCTCAACCCTCATTTTTGGATTATGAGGAAAAAAATAGTTATCTATCACTCTGATCACTATCACTACAATTCAAACATTACATTTAATGTTGGGAAAATTCTATTATCTTCTTATCACTATTTTATAAATGTAGGCGTCAAAGAGTTCTGTCCTATAAAGAAGAGTGTGGCGTAGATTCTGTTTTGGAGTTGCGAATTCGTGACTCTTTTTTATATCACTAATATTCTTTAAATTAAGATATACTCCATGTTTCAGTTGGTTATCTAGATAGATATAGGCATATGCAAGGTCATGTTAAAATGCAAATAATACTCTAGCTAGTGTACTCTAGTGTATTAACAAGATCAATCAATGACCATTATATCTTAAAATGAATGGAAAAGATTAAAGTTTCCAAATATCAAATTTATAGTACTATACAAGATATCAAAAAATGGGTAAAATCATCAATTTGTTAGAATCTAGTAATTTTCGTGATTTTTGTGATGTCAACATAGTACATTAAAAATATCAACAGAGTTACATGTATATCAACATAATTATATTGATATTGTACATGTATTATATTAACATATTATGATAGATATGTTAGAAGGAATACTAAACTGTTTATCGAAATATACAAAAATTCAAAACAAAATTATCGAATTTCATCATTTGGTCCTATGCAATTAGGATCTGGTATAATCTTTAATTTGATATATTTTTTGCAAAAATAATTTAAATTCGGAGAGTTCACGTGAATTTAAAGTATTAAGATGGTGTTTAAGAGAGAGAACATGATTCGTTTTAATTATCATACACTATCAAAATGAACATTGATACATTACAATTAATTTAACAATTTTTTAAATTTAAAATATTAACTAAATTAATTTTTAAAAATTAAGATATTAACCACTTAGACATTATTTAACTAGTTGATCTCTAAATTTGATGATTAAGAATTTATCTTAGTTATTAGTATTTGAGATCGTAGTTATTCATATCGATATAGATGGATGAGTGGGGAAAATTGTGTTCTTTCAATCGCGTAGTACTCCAAATCTAAAAAAGGCTACGAATATATTGAATAAATTGACGTTTATGTAAATGAGTTTGCATGCCCTCAAGGATAGGGAATTGAAGGACGTACATGATATTAACACTTTTATTTAAGGCTGAGGCAATTGGTTATGTGACTGACATAAGTAGATATCGATTTAGTAGTATAGTATGAAAGTAGAGAAGGACTAGTTACGAGGACATATATTCAACGGGTTAACACTCACTATGGCCAAAAAAATTGATAAAACTACTCTCAAAATTAAAAATTGAGGAAGCACGATAGTGGACGTGGGAAATGGGAGAAAGCTTTCCCGGCGAATAAGCTAAAGGGTTTATCGGAAGCCCTTCCGGCAATGGCCCCACCTAGTGGCGGACCCAGAAATATTTTCTGGGAGGGGCTGTACAGTAAATTTTTTTAGTTAATACTCCTTTCGTCCCACAAGAATATATACTATTTCCTTTTTGCCCGTCCCACAAGAATATATACTTTCTAATTTCAGAAACCGTTTTCTCTCTAGTGAGGTGAGACCGATTCTACACTAACAATACTTTAATTATTTTTTCTTTCTATATCTCTCTTACATTACTAATTTTGCATTAAAACCCATGTTGAATCCAAATTGTATATTCTTTAGGGACGGAGGGAGTATATACTTCTTTCGTCATTTAAAAATAGAGATTTCTGCAGCGACACGAATTTTATAGTGAAATTGATATAGTATGCAATATAAATTGATAAACTAGTTGAAATAGGTTATCAAAAGGTTTTATAGTGAAATTGATATAGTATATACTTCTTTCGTCATTTAAAAATAGAGATTTCGTCATTAATAATATAATATATGATAAAAAGGTTATCAAAATTTTAAAATAACTAATGAATCAAAAGATAAATATTTGAACTTACTGTATTTAATAAGAGTAATGAAAACATGTACTCCCTTAGTCCCAACTAAGTTGAGCTGTATTCCTCAAATGTCCTAACTAAGTTGGGTCATTTCCTTTTTTAACAAAATATAAAATATCCAATCAGTCTTACTTTATTCCATCATCAACTTTACTTTTCATTTATATTTCATACTTTATTCCTTATCTCCTACTTTTCAACAAAATTTCTTAATCTCCTTATCCAAAAGTTTTATCTCAACTTAGTTAGGACGGAGGGACTAATATTTTTAAATTAAAGTGCAACAATTAAACATTTGTAAAACACTAAAAGGTACTAATAAATGTAGAACACGTGATATGGGTGTAGCCTATAGGTAGGGGACTTGACATTTGCAAATTTTACTATTATTATTAATTTAATTAGCCTTGGTTATCTCATCTTCTTCTTCAAGCGGCAACGACAACCATTTTTTTAAAACTTTCTTTTGCAATTTCAAGTTTCATCCCCTTCTTCTTATTCAATCTTTTACATTTTAGACTTCAGATACAGTAGTTTAGTGGGGGCTAAAGACATTTTTTCAGACATTAAATTTTTTGAAGTACAAAATATTTAAAAAATAATAATTTGGGGAGGGCTTAAGCCCTTCCTCCCTTGGCTGTGTGTCCACCACTGGCCCCACCTCCTCTGTCACCACTCTCGGCTGCATATAATGTCGGATCTCGAACACAATTTTAAAAGGGACGGAATCATTAAAGTGAAGGGAAAGGGAAGAATCGGCTTTTTTCACTTTAAGCGTAAATGGTTGATTTTGTCCCATCGTTTAGGCGTTTCCTCAAAGATGTTCCACTGTCTAGGCTATTACTCTTTAGTATTCATCATTTCATTTTTAGGTATAAAATGCCCCACAAATAATTTTCAAATGTTGAAATATCAACTCTGATAGTTGAAAGTACACGTCAATTACTCAAATTACACGTTGATTAGCCAAAATTACACATCGAACCCCCACTCAACGTTTAATATTGGTTGCCAAACCTAGCTTGGCTCCCCCTAATCTTATTTAGGGTTCAATCTTCGCACATCGATGCCACTCTTGAATCAGACCATTCACCTCTGCCAAATGTCGATACCCTTTGTGTAAGAATTGAGACACCTATTTCGAGAAGTACCGAGACCTTAAAGCCTTCTTGAAGAGACAAGCCAAAACATCAACGGAACAGATGGAGTGTAACCCAATCCAAGCAACAACAACAATATAAACAAAGAACAAACAAGACGACACAACAAATAACAAACGAACAAAAAGGGGAGAGCAAGAACATGAAGCACCACCTCACAACCAACCAAAGCCACAAAATACAAGATCATAGCACAACCACGTGAAAGAACAAGGAAAGAATCACTTACAAAACTACATAACACCACATTATACTATGTCAAATTATCAATGATGTAAGAACCATACAACCTCCACTGCGTGAAATCGAAGGTTGTAATACATCTTAGTACATTAGAGTAACAATTCTAAATAAAAATGCCATTTTTATAATGGGTACTAGTGAAAACTAATCTGAAAATTCCAAAACAGAATAGAAAATGCTTAGACACAATAATTTGTCAACAAAAAGACATGCCAATCAAATCTCTCAGAACCAAAAACTAACACAAACACAACACTCACATTGCTACAATTTTTGTAGCAATTCTTGCAACTCGGATTAAAACACCCCTATAAGGTTAAAAACTGAGGGGGTTTAAAATCCTCTTCAACATCATGTCTATAGTAGTAATAAGTGTAACCAACCAAACTTGTTTCTGTTTGTTTTATAATGTACACTGACTGCATCTATATTTACATATTACATAGCTGGTGGTGGTGGTGGTGGTGCCACATCAGAAGAAGGAGCGCTTGACAGGCGGCCGACCAACGGCCCTCATCAAGTTTGCTATTTCAAGAATTCTGGCCACTTTGGTGCCTCTCTTGGCCTCAGCAGAAGCTCTTCTTTCCTCTGCTTTTCTGTTGGCTTTTGCAATCTCATTCTGCATTTTCTCTTGGGCTTTTGCTCTTTTCTCCTCCAATTTCCTCTGCAATTTTAGTTATAACTTCAAATCAAGGGAGATGGATTGGATGTATGCTTCTTCAATAATAATACATGATAAATTGATTTAATTTTTTTGTTCATGTAAATAGTTACAAATTTGGACATCAAAATTTTAACTAAACAAGCTTACTAGTATTCACAACTTGATGAAAACTCTACCAAAGCTTGAAAAAAAGTAGTACTAGTAAAATTTCATTACAATTCACGTGTTCACCAATTGCCCAATCTGTATCTAGATTAGAAGACTATAAATTAAATTATGTCATTTTTGTTTGTCCAGCAAAATTAATCTTATACTAAAAATGCAAAGTTATTCTCAATTTATTACTATTTTTTTTATCTCTTCTTATACTACTTCTTTATTCACATTTTCCTACTTTACCCATTTTATATATTTCTGTTACATTTTTTACTAATTCGCATTAAAATTTGTGATTTTAACAAAATTGGACTATTTGAGAGAGAGAGAGAGAGAGTATTTCAACATGCTTTTGAGTGAAATATGATCATTTTAATTACTACAGTACCTTTTTCCCAAGAAAGAAAGCAAAGCAATTATAGACAATCCGTTTTGACCGAGAGTTCTAGTGAAAGAAAGGATAAGATAGTTAAACTACTTTTATAACCTCTTACTAAAACAAGAAAATAAATGTGACTTCTTAA
Source organism: Salvia splendens (assembly GCF_004379255.2). NCBI lineage: Eukaryota > Viridiplantae > Streptophyta > Magnoliopsida > Lamiales > Lamiaceae > Salvia > Salvia splendens. Next base: position 21,461,402 of record NC_056041.1, on the reverse strand, counting down.
TTTCACCTAACTACTAGTAAAAAAAAAGCAGCCATCATTAATTAGTAGAAAACAATAAACAATCACAGATGTCTCTAACTAATACTGTAGTCAATCTAATCAAGATGATCCCAAAACACCTTGATTTCCGCCATGTTTGAAATTATTAATCTTCGATTTTTCAAGATATTTCAAGTTAATCCAAAAAATGATGCTAGAAAAAGCAAATTTTCACTGAAAAAGAAAATACCTCAACTTTCTTCATCCAAGAAGTGGCCTTATGCACTTGCTCACCTTCCCATCCATTGATTATGGCCTCCTCACGCTTAAACCGGTTATTAATCTTCGCAACCTTGGCATTTTGCCAAGCATAAATCTTCGACTCCGCCTCCTCCTTCTTCACCCGATGCACCAACATCTCCCCACCCGCGACAGGCGCGTGCCTGTCGCCGCCGCCAGGCTCACCCCTTGGCGACCGCACAGGATCCAGCGCGCCAGTATCCGGCACAATCGCCAAGGGGTTTGTCTCCACTTGGAAATTCCCCTCCTCCCTAATCCTCCCCAATGGGCCCGACTCGTGCTGGGCCTGGTTGGGCCCATTGATGGTGGCCCCAGCCACAACAAGGGCGTTGAACTCCCTGCTCATGCTGGTGAAGTTCTCGCCCCCGCCCTCAGTAGCGTTTGACGCTACTGAGAGCGAGGACGACCTGTGGCTCCCCGCCTCCCACGCTGGGGCGCGGGGCGGCGTCAGGGCGTGGATGTCCCTGACGGCCGGGGAGGCTCCGCCGTCTTCGTCTCCGTCTTGGAAAGTATTTGCTAGGGTCAAAACTCTTTGATCGCTTGACATCTCTAGTAGTCTTTTTTTGGGTGTCACTTATTTTTGGTGATGGATTCACTAATCATCTTTAATCAATGAAAAAAAGTGGAGGATATGAGCCACACATGCATGCAAATTGATAGTACTACGTTTTTGGAATTGATTGCTCTCTCTCCTTCAACACTTGAATTGGATATTGTGGAAGAGTGAGTTCTTCTTAATGCTAACAACTTTTTTATTTTGCTTACTTTTTCTTTATTGGTCCCGGCACTTTCTCTTTATTCGATAATTTCCCAAATTCCTAGATTTTTCTGAATATTTTAAATAGTTAAGTTTTACCTAATCTTATGATAATTTAACAGTTTAACTAAGAAATCTTTTGTCGATCGAAGATGTACTTAGCGGTAGATTTTTAATAAACACAAAAAATAAAAAGTTTTTGTTACATTTTACGTGAAGGAATTGTTGTTAATATGCAAGTAAGTTATTTTACTGACAAACGTTGATACTAACAGATAATAAATTCTTAAATTCTCGTCAAATTCTTTTGCATAACAACTTTTAAATCTACCTATAATTATTGCTTTATTTTAATTTTTCCACTGGTTATAATTTTGGTACCAATATAACTTAATATAAATTATTGTTTTCAATAAATGAAATTATTTAATATATTACGATAAGATGTTGTTTGGCCGCCTAAAAAGTGACATCATTTTTATTAACATTTGCTGATGTCACATAAATAATTAATCAAATTATGCTACCAAAATTTTATTTTGACTACAAAATAAAAAAAATATCAACAGTCAAATGGCGAAATCAAAATAATTAATAATTTATAGACATATTTTAAAGCTTGAGATGTAAAATCATAATTTGGTGAAAATTTATAAATTTACATGCAAATAACCCTTTAACATAACTAATCATCACACTAATAGAATCTAATAACTGTGTATTTTAACTCAAAAGACTTGTACTTTTGTCATTTGGCAAGGTTAACGATATAACATATATGTCGGCAAAACACGTCTAGGGTTCTTGTAATAATACATTTTGTTTCATTAGATCCTTCTTTAAATTTTTGGTTTATTACATCCTTGTATAAATGCATTTCCTTCAGTAGGTCATTGTAAAAAAATTTATTTCATTAAGTCCTTATAGTAATGCATTTTGGTTGAAAATGTTTTATAGTACTTTATTTTCAATTTGGTTGGATTGTTATTTAACGGACTTCAGAATTTAATTAAGTTTTCTTATGTTATTTATTTAGTTTTTTTAAAAAATTAGTCCAGTTGCAATATTGTCTAAAAAATTATTAGAAAAACAAAAAAATTATAAGTTGAGAGTATATAAGAGGCCATATCAATAAATTTTTTATTTTTCATTGATTTCTTGAAAAAATAAATTAGTGAAAAAAGAAAGATAAATAAATTTAACTAACTTTAAGAAAAATTAATTAAATTATGAAGTCGAAAAATCCAACAAAATTAAAAATAAAAGTATATAAACCTCATTAATCTAAATATATTGACATAAAGATTTAGCCAAAAATTATATAAGGATCTAATAAAATAAAATACAATGATACAATTCTAATGAACCAAAAACGTATAAAAAACTTAGTAAAATAAAATGATTAATGCAAGGACTTTGAAATGTATTTTGCAGTCTAATTCACAAGTGGACCGTACTCCCTTGCAACATGTCATCACATTACTTGATTATGAGAACATAGGAGATGTGATAAACTACAAACCCTCTATAATACAAATTATACAAACTTTAATCCTACTCATTTAATACAATTAATCAACGGTTAATATAAGAGATTTTTCTAATGTCAACATTTCCTACAAATCTGTACACTCTGTTGACATAGAACAATCAGACTTTGTACACCCCTATTGACAGAATTTGTACACTCTGTTGACATCAGCCCCCATTGACAGAATTTTTACACTCCGTTAACATCAGTTTGTATAGTTTGTATTATTGGGAGTTTGTATTTGATCACACCTCTGAGAACATAAAGATCAAATATTCGAGAGAAAGAAATAAGACAAAACTTATTTAAGAAAAAATAATGCAAAAGCAAAAAAAGCAAAAGAAAACACACTCACAAATTGTGGCGAATGTGGATATTTTAACAAAGTAAAGGGGCATGAGAGCAAATATATCGCACTCGCCTTTATCTTTTGGATTGTCGGTCGTTTGTAAATTTTGGTGGGCCCCACCGGGTTAGGTGATTAGTGGTGGATTAGTCACAGTGTGTACACGCGGCGCTCTCTTAGCAACAAATCAAATTTTAAATCCGTAAAACTTGGCGGGTTACCAGTGGCTGAGTGCGGGTCCCACCAAATCTATCCATTTGATAGGCGACACGTGTACGGTGGGAGAGGGTCACGCGCATAGGTTGCTGGGACGCCCACGTCTCATAGATGCAAATAAATAATAAAAATTTTGCCCATTTCGTAGTAGGGATTGTGACACTTGAATAAAAATCAATGAATTAGCTAATCATATCTACCAATTATATGGGGCTCTTTTCTAAGTGATTCCAATTATTTTTATAAATTTTACTTTAAATAATGTCTTGCACTGCATGTTAAATTATCTATTTTTACGTATTTTTCAATTCACATTCACAACGTTGTCAACACCGATTGAGATTATAGAGATAATAAGGAGATAAAAGAGCGTTTTTTTATTTCATTTTAAAGTAATTTCAATTTGTAATTTATTATTTTTTATTGTTTTTTTAATTTTTTTTTAGAAAAGACGCCCTTTGTGGGCAGGGGGTTTAGGTAGACCCCTAACCCGTAAATAAGATCAAAATGTAATGTTCCAAAGGCATGATCTTAGCCCAAAAGTGACTAAGATCTAAACAAGTACATGGAAATGCAAAATAGAGGTTCCACAAGCCGGAATCCTCCATTCTATCAAGTGGAAAACGGATGACTAAATACACTAAAGGGAGTCAAAGTCATGCTGTAACAATTTTTATTGCAAATATAATTGTGTAGTGTTAACCCTATCGGCAAACTTTAGTTAAAACAATGAATTCACACTTGAGATAAGTATTTTTTGCTGATTAACGAAAGATGAAATTTAAAAAACTATTATTTTCTTAATCTTTGTATACATCATTGAACATACTGTATTATTTATACAATTATTTAACTTAAAAAACGTGTGGAGTTTTCGTAACCAAAAATATTGTAGTGCATTGAGCATTAATAAGTAATATCTTTGGGATGCTTACATGGTATTGCTTGATTCATGTATCGAGAAAGCTCGAGTTGATAATATTTTCTAGATTTGTTATGAGAATATATTTTATGATTAGAAGCTTGATCTACATGAATTTATTAATGCCTCTAAATTAGACCATTATTGAAAAATATATTAATTAATTAAAGTTAGTAACAAGCTTAATTAATTAATTAAATACGAGAAATGAATAAAAAATCAAACTCGAATGATGTCATTAGCGACAAGTTTGGTAGAATACTATTGCTCACACTAATAATCAAACCTTAGTCAGATCATATACCAAGTAGAATCTTCGAAAGAGTGGTGAGAATAGCTAGTCTTTGAATTATTGTATACATGGTTCATTTATATAATTAATTACATGTATTATGATTATTGCATAATGTATTCTAGTCATAGATTTAAATAAATGCATAAAAATAATACACCACTTTATCAACAATGACACTAAGATGTCATTACCGACAGTTTGTGGTTACATGAACTAACACGAGTGTGCCTGCACGGTTAGTTTTGGAGCATATTTACAAGAATGGCTAAGAATCTAATCTCACTACTATCGTGTAATTGTAATACTTCTTAGGTACAAATATAAAGTCTTAGAAGATGAATTTCTGTTAACCAAATCCTAATTGAACACCCTAAAAATGAATTAGAATGAATTAAAACGAGTTTCTTGCTAGGTGGATAAAATCTCAACCCAAATCTCGTAAAATAAAGTTTCCATAAAATATAGCGATCTAATCTCATGTCATATTTATTTACCACTTGTGATCGGTCGACTTCTTATAAAAATATATACTACTATTATAGTATATGACATTAAATTTGGAAAATGTTGACATTGGCTAGAATATTGTGCACTATTTTGTTTTATTGATGTAATGGTTATGGAAGTGTGACAATATAGTGTGAAAGTGGAGTAGGACACGTGTCCACTTTGATATTTTTAAAATTTTAGAAAAATAAAAATTTGATACAGGTGTTTGCCATTTTATTGGAACGGGGTTAGTGAAAACGATGTGAATAGTGAAAGAAAATCTATTCAAAAATTGAGTGATGCATGCACAATATTTCATTATCTTCTTAGTAGTATAATATTCAGGGCATATTTACTTTTTCACTTTATATCAAATGATGGGGTTTTCCTTTTCATTTTACAATATATTGTACCTTGTTCTTAATTCGTCTAAATTGTTTATAGTAGGATGAATATTAAATAGGTAGTACTCCACTATTCTTCAAATTTTATAGTAGTTCAAAATTTATTTTCAATGGTCAACATCTGAACTATCTCCATTAGTAGACTTATTTATTTAAAAAAAGAAGAAATGGGTATATATTTGTTGATTGGAAATTTCACAAAATATGGTAGCTAGTAAGTAATTTAGAGTAATTTATACTTTAATATGAATTCGTCTTAGTAATATAAAAACACGACAAAGTGGTGGATTCAGAACCCGAAATTAGAGTAACGGAACGCAAAAAGATGCATTGAAAAACCACTTTAATGACTTGGTATCATATTTTTGTCCGTGTCATTTGACAATAAAAAGAATAAGAAACATAGATGTTTATTGTAATTACTCATTTGTGAGGTTGAATTTTAATTTTCTTTTGAGTGTTTGTATTCAGTCATTAGTTGGATATATGGCGTCTAGGGGCTACCTCACTTTTGATGTATTTTATTTATTCATTTTCATGCAGAATGCTCCAACTTTTGTGTAGAATTTTTGGGTATAGTGCTTCTTTTCTTACACTAATTCTAGGACTTTCTTACAATACAAAACCTCTAGTTTTACTTTTGTTGTCAATAATCCATAATATTCTTAAAAACCTCTACTAAAAGTGTATTTGATATCATGAGAGTCTTAGGACTTTCTCACAATATTGAACCTCTATTTATAATTTTTATAGTCAATAATTCACAATATTCTTAAAATCGCTACCAAAAGTGTGTTTGATATCAAGAGAGTCTTAGGACTTTCTCACAATACTAAACCTCTAGTTATAATTTTGTCGTTAATAATCCACAATATTTTTAAAATCGCTGCCAAAAGTGTGTTAGAGTCTTTGGTTCCGAATATGAAATATAGAAATTATAACTCTCCTCAAACAAAAAAATTGCATCTTGATGGGATTACGAACTAAACAACTAAACAATAATTGCGAGCCCAATAGCAGTGACGGCCCATCAGCCCAAAACCCAAGGAAGAGTATCAGTTCGGCACAACCAAAGAGTTCGGTCACAGCCTATAGCTCGGTAAAAGCCGACCAATCGAGCTCAACTCTCAGATCGGCAAAAGCTGATCGGCAAAGTTCAGCAGTTCGGTCCAAGAAAGAGTATCAGTTCGGCACAACCAAAGAGTTCGGTCACAGCCTATAGCTCGGTAAAAGCCGACCAATCGAGCTCAACTCTCAGATCGGCAAAAGCTGATCGGCAAAGTTCAGCAGTTCGGTCTCAGTATTCGACCGAACAAGGAGATAGTGGACCCATGCAGGATCTCCACGACCTCCATTACACCCACGATCTATTTAGTGGTATTAAGCAGTTATCAACCCCCCTACCAGGGCTGCAAACCACGATCTTAGTTCGAATGTATAAATAGAACTTAGATCAGATAGATCAAGGTTAAGTTCTCTAGATTCTGAATCTCATATAGCAAATCAGCATTGTAATCTGTAAGCTAGATCAAGCAATACAAATTTGCCCTCTATTCTTCCCGTGGACGTAGATTTACCTCAGTAAATCGAACCACGTAATTTTCAGTGTTGTGATCTTCATTTATTACTTGCATTTATTCCCATCAAAAATTCGCTAAATCATCACTGGCGCCGTCTGTAGGAAAACAGAGAACCAAAACTGTGATAAAAGCGAGTTTTTGATCCTCTTCCACCAAAAAATGCGTACCAGATCACATAATACTCATACTTCCGTCCGTGATGAACGTGAGGAAGCTAGTCCAGCCCGTAGGTCTGGAAAACAGCCTCGGGAGAAATCTGCCTCCAGTTCCCACGGTGAAAGAACAAACCACTCAAAAAGTCATCGCACCGAGCCTCCCCAGCAGCTCGCTTTGAATGAGGCTGTCAAGTTGTTCTTGGCTGAGAAGCAGGATGAGTTCTTAACATTCCTGCAAAAGAGCCAGAAGCCGGAGAAGAAAACGGCGGATTCTCCCTCCCCCTCCAGACATGAAAGTCACTACCGCAGTAGTGTCGTATCTTCCAGGAGAAAGAATCCTCACCACCGATATGTTCCTTCTCCTCCTTGTTACCGAAATCACAGGAGAACCCCATCTCCACCATACCGTAGAGATGTCGGATTCGCTATGTATGGAGCGCTGAAGACTCCATTTTCGGATGACATCACCAGAACTCCGTTGCCACAGAATTACCGAACTCCGTCAGTGACTTATGACGGGTTAGTGGATCCTCATGATTTCCTGGGACGCTATCAGTATAATATGGCGAACCAAGGTCTCAATGAGGTTCATATGTGTAAGCTGTTTCCCGAGCTGCTCATCGAGAACGCAAGAAGGTGGTTTGATAGCCTCCCTCAAGGCAGCATTAGATCTTACAGAGATCTAATGGATGCTTTTCATAGGAGGTTCTTCCAGAAAGCCGAAACCCGAATCACTTCGGCTCAGCTGCTTTCTATACGTCAAGGTCGCGATGAAAAGATTAGCGACTTCATGACAAGATTCCACAAGGAATGCCTACAAGTAGATGATCTCAATGATCTACTTGTCATTTCGGCATTCCAAAATGGAATTCTGCCAGGAGCTCTCTACAGAAAGCTCGTTGAATGCAGTCCGCAAACAGCTCAAGAGATGTGGGACATTGCGGACCAGTTTTCTCGTGCTGATGAGGCAGACCGTCGAAAACGGTCTTTAGACAGCTCTTCCAGAGGAGACAAGAGGAAGCCCGATCATAGCGATCAGGGACATCCTCGCCGAACTCCTTTTGAAAGAATTCAAAGGGCACCGGTACAAGACAGATTGGGACCACGTCTCAATCCTGAGAAACCACCCGCTCAGTTCGTACCATTGAACAAGTCGAGAGCGGAAATTTTCGAACTGCATTCTGATATGTTCGAAAAACCAAAGCCGATGACGAAATCGGCCACGCGCCGAAGTCAGGATAAATATTGCTCCTTCCATCACGACCACGGTCACGATACCGAGGAGTGCCGAAATTTGGCAGCAGATATTGATGTTCTTGTGAAAGCAGGGACGTTAAAAAAATACCAAAGCAAGCCGCCGAAAAAGAATAAGAAACAGAGAAGTGCGAACTGCGCTCCTCAGGATCCTAAAAGGCAACAGGATCCCGAAGACGATGACGAGCCGCAATATGATGGAGTGATCCAGACTATTGACGCTCTCCCAGCCGGGAAGACTAAATCGTCTCTAAAATCAGAGCGCAGAGGCTTCAATCGAGAGGAGCCAACACATAAAAGGCTGAAGAAGGAGGAAGTAATTACATTTTCAGATGCAGATCCCGTCCCGGCCATTTCTCCTCATCAAGACGCTATTGTCATTCAAGCTGGAGTGGCAAACAAACTGATCCACAGAGTGTTTGTGGATACAGGAGCGTCGGTTAGCATTCTTTTTAAAGAATGTTTTGATAAACTGGAAGTGGATCCAGCTCGGCTCAGTCCGGCCCCAATTCCTCTGAAAAGTTTCGCCCAGGAGGACACCCGCCCTGAAGGTATTATCAGCCTTTCGATTACGGTAGGAAGAGCGCCTACTAGCTCCAGTACGGTGATCGAGTTTTTTGTGGTAAAAGCTCGATCCCCGTATAACATTATACTGGGAAGAGACTGGCTCAACACAGTTCGGGCCATTTGCTCTACTTATCACCTCACAATCAAGATCCCCACTAAAGGAGGGATAGCAGTCATCCGAGGTGATCAAAAGAGAGCAAAAGAATGTTTGCAGATTGCGCTTAAAAGTGCCGAACAATCAGATCGGCACCATCAAGCATAGCAATCACAGCAGCCGGAGTCAGAGGCAGGCGAAATGAACGAAGTCACACCGGAGCCGAACTCGATGAAAGTTCAGTTATACGAAGATGATCCATCCAGAACGGTCAAGATCGGTTTCGCGGGAACACCTCTACTCCGGGAAAAGACCATCCAGCTCCTCAAAGAGTACAAAGATGTCTTTGCGTGGTCTCCGTTGGACATGACTGGAGTGTCTCCCGAGGTAATTACACATCGGTTAAATATTGATCCTTCAGTCCGGCCTATAAAACAGAAGCAAAGACTCTTTGCGGCAGAAAGAAATCAAGTCATCCATGACGAAGTCCGCCAATTACTGAAAGCGGATGTATTATTCGAAGTAAAATATCCTTCTTGGGTGGCCAATCCTGTGATGATCAAGAAAAAAGAAGGAGGATGGCGGATGTGCATAGATTTTACGGATCTAAATAAGCACTGTCCTAAAGATTGCTACCCCCTTCCCAACATAGATAAAAAAGTAGAAGCTCTGATAGGCTTCGAAATTTTCTGTTTTCTTGATTTGTATAAAGGATACCACCAAGTTTTAATGGATGAGAATGATGCTTCAAAAACGGCTTTCATTACTGACTTCGGTATTTTTGCTTATAAAAAGATGCCATTTGGTTTAAAGAATGCCGGAGCCACATATCAAAGGATGGTAGATAAGCTATTTCGGCACCTGATCGGAAAAGAGGTTGAAGTATATGTTGACGACATAGTTGTTAAAAGCAGAAGCACTTCGGAGTACGAAAACAATCTCAAATCCACTCTCGACGTGCTCAAAAAAGCCAACCTCAAACTCAATCCCCAAAAATGTACCTTTTTGGTAGATTCGGGAAAATTTCTGGGTTGTTGGGTTTCAAAGGAAGGACTCAAGGCAAATCCCCTAAAGGTTCAAGTTGTTCAGAACATGGCAGTGCCGAAGTCCATACATGATGTGCAAAGGCTAACTGGATGTCTAGCCGCACTGAATAGATTCCTTTCCCAAGCAGCCGAAAAGCAAATGCCGTTCTTCAATGTTTTGAAGAAGGCACCAAAGTTTGAGTGGGGAGCCGAACAGAAAAAGGCTTTTGACGAACTCAAAAGTTATTTAACCGAACTTCCTACTCTCTCTGCTCCAACAGATGCCGAAGTGATATTCTTATATTTAGCAGCATCAGATCAAACCATTAGCGCGGTGCTTGTGCGAGAAGAAGGCCTAAAGCAGCGTCCTATCTACTTTACAAGCCGAGCATTAAGAGGTCCCGAAACAAGGTATCAGCCTCTGGAAAAAATTGCTCTGGCATTAGTAAATGCAGCAAGGAGACTGCGGCCATATTTCTATGCTCACAAAGTATGCGTCTTAACCGATCTTCCACTTCGGCAAGTTTTGACTAAGCCAGAAGCATCAGGCAGAATTGCCAAGTGGGCCATAGAGTTGGGAGAACATTCAATAGAATATCTACCTCGGAAAGCCATCAAGGGACAAGCCTTGGCAGATTTTCTTGTAGAGGCAAAGTTCGATCAGGCAATCCCTATTATTGCCGAACAGAAAAATCCTACCAATGACGAACTAACACAGCCCCAGAAACCCGAAGTAGAGCCGCCGGACTGTTGGATTGGATTCGTAGATGGAGCTTCGAATAAGACAGGAAGTGGAGCTGGTATTCTACTTATCGCTCCCGACGGACACGAAGTAACTTATTCACTTCGGTTCTTATTCCCAACCACTAATAACGAAGCCGAATACGAAGCCCTTCTTGCCGGACTTCAGTTAGCGCAACATCTACTCGTCAAATCTCTCAAAATTCATTGTGATTCACAAGTCATAGTGAATCACATGCTGGGTACAAGTGAAGCCCGTGGTGAAAGGATGAAAAAATACTTGGACAAAGCGCAAAGTATTAGCCGAAATTTCTCTTATTTTCGGATAATCCACATTCCCAGAGCGGGAAATAGTCGAGCAGATACTTTAAGTAAGTTGGCCTCATATCCGAGCTCAAAGGTGGAGGAATTACCGCACAGAAGCATTGATGAAGCTGAAGTACACTCAGTAACCAGTTCACCAAACTGGATGACGCCAATATTAAAGTATCTAGATCAAGGACAACTGCCCGAGGATAAGAGAGAAGCCAGGAAAATCACATGCCGAGCACGTCGGTATGAACTTCATGAAGGAGTCCTATATAGAAAGTCCTACCTTCAACCGTTATTGCGATGTGTAGGACCAGAAGAGACGGATTACATCCTTAGAGAAGTTCATGAAGGATCTTGCGGTAGCCACATCGGAGCTAGAGCATTAGCTAAAAAAGTTCTGAGATGGGGATATTATTGGCCAACTTTGGTACAAGAAGCAGTACAGCTAGTTAAGAAATGTACGAAATGCCAAATCCATGCAAATATCCCAAGGATGCCGCAGACTGATCTATGTGCTATGCAAAGCCCTTGGCCTTTTATGCAATGGGGCATAGACATAGTAGGACCACTACCACAAGCTCCCCGGCAAATGAAATTCTTGATCGTTGCCGTGGATTACTTCACAAAGTGGGTGGAGGCTGAACCATTAGCTACGATAACAAGCTCAAAGGCATTAGATTTTGTCTGGAAGAACATAGTTTGCCGATTTGGCATACCCCATATCCTCATTTCGGATAATGGGACTCAGTTTACTGACAAAACATTCAAGAATTGGTGCCAAGAGTTGAATATTCAACAGCGGTTCACTTCAGTCTCTCACCCACAAGCAAACGGACAAACGGAAGTAACAAACCGTACTTTGGTGAAAGGATTAAAAACTCGGTTAGAACAAGCCAAAGGACAATGGGTAGAAAATCTTCCTCAAGTCCTATGGTCTTACCGAACTACACCAAAAACCTCCAACGGTGAAACTCCGCACAGTCTAGTGTACGGCACTGAAGCCGTAATTCCGGTTGAGATCGGCATACCCAGCCCCCGAACCCTTAATTTCTCAACAGAACTGAATGGCGACGGACTGAGAGCCGAACTAGATCTTGCCGAAGAAAGAAGAGAATTGGCCTTCATAAAAGAAGCCAAGTACAAGGAGCAAGTAACCCGGTATTATAACCAAAGGGTGAAAAAGCTGCAGTTTCAAGTGGGAGATCTCGTATTGAGAAACAATGAAGTAAGCCGAGCAGAAAAGCTGGGCAAACTTGAACCCACATGGGAAGGTCCGTATCGGGTGTCAGAAGTCCTGGGAAAAGGGTCTTATAAATTAACCCACATGTCAGGAGAACAAGTACCCCGAACATGGCATATTTCCAACCTCAAGAAGTTCTATTTGTAAGAGACAAGGTCCGGTCAGTCTTGTGTCTAGTTCGGTCCTAGGGGTATGTGCTTTCATATTTGTATTGTTCTTTATACTTGTCGTTTTTTAAAAGATTAAAATCTTTTTCGTCCTTTTTATTTGTCTCTCTATGTGCGTTTTGTCTCTCTATGTGCGTTTTGTCTCTCTATGTGCGTTTTGTCTCTTATAAATGTTACTGAGGTATATTGTTCTTTAAAGGCTGATCCCCTTTTTAGATCAATTATTAAAGACAATTGTGAGTCCAAGCTTCTAAGGAAGATACAAGACTCCACAATTCAGCTTAAGAAACAAGCAATTCGTCTGAAACGAACTGCAATAAGCCGAAAACCACTTCGGTTAACTAGGGAAAGTCCAATCCAAGCGATAAAACTCGCCAAATAAGGACACAAACTAAGTCCGGTCAAAGAAGAGTTTACTTCATAAGACCAAGGACGAGTACACAAACTAAGTCCGGTCAAAGAAGAGTTTACTTCATAAGACCGAGGACGAGTACAATAAATGAAATAAAAAATCGCTGAACTGTAAATACGCAGTGATAGAAGCGAAATGAAAAAATTTCATTTACTAAGTCTTGTTGGGCATATAATTCCGCTGCCCTACGAGAATGCGTTACACCATTACAAAGGACTACTCTACTGTCTACGGTTGCTAAAGTTGAGCCACCTATCCAAAAAGTCCTCATGATGCTGAGTTCGGGCGTTCCGAGCAGTTGAAGAATCAGTAGGTGGACGAGATGCTCTGATCGACCTACCGCCTCTTCTCTGAGTCCGGGAAGTTCTAGCACCTCGGCGGCGAAGAGTCTCTTCACGAAGCATTCGCTGATCTTGCTCACTCATATTCACCACTCCTCTACGAACTTCAGGGCGTTCTTGTTTTGACGTTTCCGGTTGCTCCTGAGTCCGTTGCTGACTTGGAGTAGGTTCTTGTCTTGACGTTTCCGGTTGCTCCTGAGTCCGTTGCTGACTTGGAGTACGTTCTTGTCTTGACGTTTCCGGTTGCTCCTGAGTCCGGTGCTGATTTGGAGTAGAAGTTTGAGTAAGTGGATCCGAGGTTTGAGTTGGAGCGTGAGCGTCTGTTAGCGGGAAACGGCTAAGGAATCTCTCGATCGCGGGACGCCGGGAAAGAATGATGTCGTACAGAGAAGCCAAGCGCCGCAATGATTTCACAACTTGTTGGCAAGCCGAGCTCTCCAGCACATTGTTCTTCCGGAGTACATGAAGCTTCTCCCACAGTTCATCAACTTGATTCTGAACTTCGGATATAGTCATTCCCCCGCGCCCGCTGATGAAGTCTTCATATGCAGTCCTCTCAGCGATGACAGTATTCAGCTCGGCCTCTAGATCTCTCCTTATGGACTCTAAGTCCTTATTGTTGGACTCCAGCTCCACTAAACGAGCCAAGAGTTCATCATACTTCATCTGGTCATCTATAGCTTTTTTCTCAGCTTCATTTAAAGCCGAAGAGTATAGCCGCTTCCAGTGAAGTACCTCCAGCTCCTTAGAGTAAAGAATACGAAGCAGCTATGTCAGTTCGGCATTTCAGTTTACCGAGCAGGCAGTAAACCACAATAGGAGTAAAAGAGATTAAGAAAAGCTATAAAGAAGACACGAGTGTAGAAAGGAGAATTTTTTCATTCAAAGAAAAAATTTACACAAGGAGGGCTTCAAGGCCATTTTACAAATAGAAAGAAACTAAACTAAGAGAAGGGAGACGAAATCATACTCCGCCAGTTTCGTCTCCGGCTTCTCTGTGGGTTTCAGCTTCTTTCTCCTTGTCTACCTCGGTCTCAGCCTCGGCCTCCCTACTCCCTCCCTCCTGCTCGGCGCCCCCATCGCCGGTCTGCTGATCCTCCTGCTCGGTCTCCCGGCCGGCCTCATTTTCCTGCTCACCCTCTTTGAAAATTGAAGCGGGTGAAACAGGCCCCAAGGAGGCAAAGATGGCCTCCATGTTCTCGTCACGGTCAGCACGGCAATTACGGACTCGTTCAGCAGAAAGCAGGACCGATGAAGACGCAAGCTCCTCAAGGAGCGGCAGACTCTGGAGGCGCGCTGCAATCTCTCGGCCATACAGCGGCAAAACGACTTCGGGTTCCTGCTCAGCGTTATCGGTCATCAATTTCAGCAGATCGCCGATAAGGGCCGAAAATTGATTGCTCAAAAAGAGTTTCTCCGTGTAAACACGGAGAGCCTCCCCCTGAGCAACCACGGCAGCAGCCTCCCTCTGTTTCGACTGCTCTCTCTGGATGATGAGCTGGTTTTTGGCACGCTGGGCTTCATCCTGAGCCGAGATCCTAGCGGCCCTTGCCTCCTCAAAGTCTGCCCGAGCCTGTTCGGCCTGGTGACGAGCAGCATTCAAATTCCTCTGCATCTCATCATAATCGCTGGACGCTTTAGAGAGTTCAACTGTGACGAGCTTGCAGAGCATATTGTTCCTCTGAAAATGGAAAAAGGAAAAAAGTCAACAGAGGGGCCACAAAAAATATAGGAAAGAAGCAAAACCAGAAAATCAAGAAGGAAATTCACCTCCACAAAGTCCTTTGGCCATAAAAAGGGCTCAGAGATATGTTCCGAAGTGGCCGCAACCGCTCCGGATCCACAACCCCCCAGGACAATGTCTCTCTGTGGCGCTTTTGGGGGTTTCTGAGTCTTCGCCTTCCCCTTTGCCGAAGTCGATTCCGGCTTTTTTGGATCCGAAGACTGACTCGAAGAGGTCTTCTGCCTCTTCGGATTCTTCTCGGCATCAGACGCCGAGCTGGTGGCTCTCTGTTTCTCAGGCTCCTTGGATTCGGAGGATTTGCGACCTAGCCTGCTTAGCATGTTCACTGCCAAAAAGCGAGAAAACAAAGTTAGTTTTCGCCGCTAAAGCAGTAAAGCATAAAAAAGAAATCCTCACCCTCAGTCTCTTCGTCCGAAGACGAGGAATCGAACACGAAGTCACCCTTGACGAGCTCAGATTCCGAATACTGTTTCCTAATCATGGGAATCTTATTGAGCTCGCCCTCGAGCTCGTCCAACGGTTCTACCCGAGGATGAGGAATTACGGACTTCGGCCCTCTCCAGGAAAAGTCCGGAGCCGCTGTCCTATTATAAAAAAAGAAACGATTTTGCCACTTCGGCCATTTGGTTTTACAGAATGCTCTGAAGGGCTGTAAAGGGATCAAGTAAAACCAGGATCCCTTTCTCTTAAACTGAAAGAAATTAAGGATTGCCCTCAGAGACAGATCCTTTTCTAGTCTACGCAGCTCGGCAGCAAAGGCCGATAAGTGCCTCCAAGAATTTGGAGTCACCTGACCTAAAGGAAGTTGAAAAAAATCAAGAAGCTCTACAAAGGCAGGGGGAAGAGGGAAACGAAGCCCGCATTCTAAGCAGGCTTCGTAAACGGTGGCATAACCCTCCGGCGGCGAGTTAGCCCTATGAATGTCGTCGGGAATCACCACTAACCCCCCAGGAAGAAAATATTTTCCGTGTAAGGATATCACAGTATCCTTACTCAAAATGCTGTGAAAATATTCTACCGTCTTCTCCCCGGACCTTTTCCGGCCAGAAGACCCCTTACCCCCCTTCCTACCACTACCTGATTCAGAAACAGTTTCAGAAGAAGAAGACATGATTCTTACTCTTTGATGGTCGAAAGTCTGAAGAAATTCTTGAAGAAGCGGAAGAAAATTTTACGAAAAAGAGAGAGAATGCAGAAGAAATAATCGCAAAAGTGCTCCAATGATGAAGAAAGGAAATATTTTTCAAATTCGTCGCACCGTTTCAAATCCCACTTTTTCTGGATTCTCTGGCCGGATTTGCTGTCACATTTAATGCAGACACGTGCAGAGCACGTCCCCTGACGTCAGCCTCCCCCTTACACTTATCCAAAATGCCGAAGTGATTCACTTCGCTTTTCGGGGGGGGGGGTAGTGATGGGATTACGAACTAAACAACTAAACAATAATTGCGAGCCCAATAGCAGTGACGACCCATCAGCCCAAAACCCAAGGAAGAGTATCAGTTCGGCACAACCAAAGAGTTCGGTCACAGCCTATAGCTCGGTAAAAGCCGACCAATCGAGCTCAACTCTCAGATCGGCAAAAGCTGATCGGCAAAGTTCAGCAGTTCGGTCTCAGTATTCGACCGAACAAGGAGATAGTGGACCCATGCAGGATCTCCACGACCTCCATTACACCCACGATCTATTTAGTGGTATTAAGCAGTTATCAACCCCCCTACCAGGGCTGCAAACCACGATCTTAGTTCGAATGTATAAATAGAACTTAGATCAGATAGATCAAGGTTAAGTTCTCTAGATTCTGAATCTCATATAGCAAATCAGCATTGTAATCTGTAAGCTAGATCAAGCAATACAAATTTGCCCTCTATTCTTCCCGTGGACGTAGATTTACCTCAGTAAATCGAACCACGTAATTTTCAGTGTTGTGATCTTCATTTATTACTTGCATTTATTCCCATCAAAAATTCGCTAAATCATCACATCTCACCATGGTTCCAAATGATCCAAATCAACTATTTCCTAACACATAAATATTTAGATTTAGAATAAAGTTCTAATTCCATGCATTCCAAATTCAAACTCCTCCATCAAGCAAGAAAACTGTATCACATGTGAAATCAATTTTACTTCGAAATCAGCGAGTAGATCGACAATTAGATTTCCACCAAAGAAATCAAGAGCACAAACCTCAAAATGTCAATAGACAAATCAAAATAATAATAGATTCCCCCTCCTTTTGTTAATAAAAGATGCATTTTTTTCATTTTGAGACGTTTGTCAAGGAAATAAACATTTAATGAGATCACTAATCTTTTCACTCATTTTTTTATATGGTTAGACAATTTCTTAAAACATGTATCGAGTATTAGTAGTATAATAAGAAAAGGAAGTGAATGTTGAAATCGGACGAGGAATGCCAGAGAGACTTCATCGAACCCAAGCAAAAAGCTCAAAATTACACACAAGATAAGAGGGAGAAAGAATTGTGGAGAGTATTTAACTTACACATGGAATAAAAACAAAATGGTGTATTGAATGGTGAACAAGTTTTTTCCGAATCAATGATTTATGTATGGAATCTTGGAGCTTGGGAACACAAATTTGAAGTAGGGGATGATGGAATTGAGTGAAGTAGCCAAGTTAAGTAGTTATTAAATTTGTGACTTAAAATAATGACAATTCTACATTTAATGGATCGAATAAAAAAATTCAGTCATATATCAAAACTAAGATCAAAGTGGAGTAATTAGATTAGGATGATTAACCACCTATATTACCCCATGCGACTAATTTATATTTTCTCAGTGCCAATCTAAGTGAGATGTATTTCTTTTTTGTACGTCTCACCCTAAGTGAGACGTTTTCTTCTATGAAAATAATTAACTCACTTTACTCTCCTACTTTATCCTCTAATCTCTCTTATTTTATTCTTTCTTTTTGTTTTTTACTCTATTCTTTTTTTTTTCTTTCTTATTTTATTCCCTCTTACTTTATTATTATTAATTTATTTAACTAAACACCATTGCCTATATTATTGTACCAAAATAAAAGTGTCTCACTTAGGCCAAGCGGTAAGATTTTTAGGGTGATCAATCTTTTTGCAGATATGGAATAATCGATGATGTTGTAGACTCATCTATACACATATAAAGGGGGAGTTTTGGGGTATTTATGGAATTACCATTTAAGCTTAAATATATAATTTAGATACTATAATCTAGACATTTAAGAATAAACACTATAATATAAACGTTGCCTTCCGTTCAACAATTTTTTCATTTTCATAAATATACATGGTAATAAATTCTGGCGGTTACAGTTATAATATATTTATATACATTATGGCGTTTTCAAATCATCATTAGGATAATTGTATTAGTTTCATTTCCTTAATCAATTATTAATTGATTGGCTTTAATGGCATTATTATATAAGCTAAGTTAGATTAGTCGGCCATTTTAAAAAAAATGCTTGAAATATTGATATCTAGCCATATCATTTAATTAGGAGTATTTGAATTGTCGTTATTTTTTTTAAATAATAACTATGGCTCTTTTATGTGCAAATTATCCCAAAAGTCAATTAAAAAACATCAGCACGACTAATAATTAAAAATTTATGGTTGCCACATTAATTCTCGCAATTATATATTATGCGTTTAAATGAACAATACTCATCTGTATAAATCTTTTCTCTTGAATTCTCAACACTCACAATGTCTTATGTTGGGGGTATTTATGGAATTACCATTTAAGCTTAAATATATAACTTAGATACTACTACAATCTACACATTTAAGAATAAAAGCTATAATATATACATTGCCTTCCATTGAATCATTTCACGCCTTCCATTGAATCTTATTAATATTGGAGAATAAATACTCTGAATCAAGATTAAAAAATTATAATTTATATAAAACTGATTTAAACTTAGCATTAGAATCTAGACTTTCAGCTACAAATTTAAAATCACATACGACAGTTTCATCAGTTTCATATGCACTATAAATGCAATCCACGATGTAAAAACATTAAATTTTCCCAATCATGCGTTTAGGAATTTGTATTAGTACTACTCCATGTAGTAGCATTAATTTTCCCACTCATGCATTTAGAACATTTAAAATAAAAAATTAATTTTCATTAGTATAATCTATTCAATGCACACCTGACTATAAGCCGTTGAAATTATATTAAACTATATTCCAATTTTTAACGTATACTATGAAAAAAAAAGTTTAATTTAGGAAATTAAAAGATTTTTTATAATATTTTGCTTACATTTAGTCATGCACATGCAAACAAAAACAAAAGGAGAAACCTAAATTAATAACAAATTTAAATTTAACCTAAGTGGAGAATGTGAAAAGTTTGAAAAGAGCCCCATGGTTCATTTTTTGTCCTATAAATATGACATTTGATCTATCCACACATACCTACTTATCTTATACAGCTCAAACTTCATCTGTTTGTTCTTCCCACGAGTAGCAAGGTTGATACCATGGAACCATTCCACACCTTGCTCGATGATCTACAACTAACGAAAACTAATTCGATTATCAAAGTCCGTTGTATCCATGTCTATGAAGTTAAAGACAGAACCAATATCGTGAGTTTAGAATGTGTGCTTCACGATCAAATGGTATGTTGTTTTGTGTTTTTTAGTTATGTTTTTGTAAGTTATATGAAATCATTAGCTATGCACTTTTTTTTTTATTCAGGGCATAAGGATTCAAGCAACTATTCCACGAATTCTACACGCAAGGTTTGGTGCACTAATTAGGGAAAGAGGTATTTTTCGTATACGCAATTTTCTCGTGAGGCAAAATCGCCCTCGCAATCCGGTTACAAATCATGCATACCACATTAAGATGATTTCTAGCACACAAATGTTTGAAGTTAATGAGCCTCAATTTCTAAAAATGCTTTTTAATTTTAAGTCATTTGAGGAGATTATGCGGATTGGTAATGTATTTGATGAACCGATTTTTGGTAAGTTTGGCATCCTTAACTTTACTTTACACTTTTTTTTCACGGTTCTTACCTTTATATTTTTGCAGATATCATTGGTGTGGTTGTCGACACTGGAAAATTTTTTACGCATTCTACATCTAGACTCATCGAAATCCGGTTATCAAATTCTGAGCAAGTGTTGATAATTGTTTTGCTTTGTTATTTTTTGAACGTATTTGAACCCCTTTTTTTCACAGCCATAACATGCTTTTTTGCACATTGTGGGGAGATGTTGTTGATTCGTATCTTCAAGCGATTTTGCAAGCGCTAAACTATATTGAGTTTTTAACAACACAATATAGTTTTTGTATTTTTATTTGTTCATGAATTAATTAAAACTAAATCATTTTTGTTAGTATTGGCTTGTGATGGCTAAATGTTTTCTTCAAAAGATCATTATTTCATGCTCCAATTTATATATTTTCCATTTCCAATTTTCCTTTTTTGTAAGTATTAAAATACTTCTATTGTTTTTTAATAAATATACACTATACTCAAGATATGTAAAAAAGAAAAGAACAAAAAAAAATAAAAAAATGCAAGTCAAAACAATGCAGTTTTATAACTTTTGTCAATAATTGCATCGACTAAATTAAAAGTGTATTTCTTTAATAAATGGACATTAGAAAAATATAATCAACATGATGCTTACTTTTTAACATTAGAATTCTTTAACAAAAATCGAAAAAATAAAAAGGTTTTAAAGCAAAATAACATAGATGATATTGGCATATCAAATCTTAAACATTAAAATTGATGATGGTCAATTTATTTAAGACAAAAGAAAAATTGAACTGGGACAGAGGGATAATTTTATTGATATTTGGCTCATTTGTTGGTCATGATGAGTATATTTTTAAGTTTTTTTTTTTAAATTTATCTCCTATATGGAGGAAATTACAAATAAACACCTATATAGAAAGGAGGAAATTACAACTGATGTCAAGAGGGCTCGAACTCGGTACCTCATACAATAATGCCTAAGCTCCTTGACGCTAGGGCAAAGGCTCTGGACGAGTATATTTTAAAGTTTTTTTTTTCAATTATTAACTCCTATATGAAGGAGGAATTTATAAATAAACTCCTATAGAAAGGAGGAAATTACAACTGATGTCAAGAGGGCTCGAACTCGGCAACCTCATACAATAATGTCTAAGCTCATTGCCGCTAGGACAAAGGCTCTGGACGAGTATATTTTAAAGTTTTTTTTTAAAATATAATACGATTCAACGTTTTTTAATTTTTTTTTGCATAGGAGTTCGAGATACATTCGGCAAGCGATCTAGGCCTTACACAGCCCGTTAAGCTTTGAATACAACTATCCCCCGCACCGAGCACCAGCCTGTGAGCAAGCCTTGTTCAGGCCCGCACTCTAGCCCCCCATTCGACGGGTCCTGGCCAGCCGGGTCTGGATCTGAAGACTCGTGCCACTTCAGGCGCGTCCAAGCTCGAAAGCTTGCTAAGCCCCAAGGAAACAACCTTAAACATGCCCACATGGGAAATTAATCATAGGTTGCGCCATCCAGTATTCGAACTCAAGACCTCCTGGATGGGCGGTATCCCTGCCTCCCTTCTCAACCAGTTGAGCTAGGAGGCTTGGATGAGTATATATATATATATATATATATATATATATATATATATATATATATATATATATATATATATATAGGGTCATGATCTATGGCAAACACCTCTTAACCATATAACTAGAGAACAAATAATAGCCACAAGATCAAAAAAATCAAGGGCTAGTATTAATTTTTCTAATTTAAGGAGAAATTAGTTCCCTCAATCACAAATTTACTCCATAATAACCAGACGGGGGTATTATGGTAATTTTGTAAAAGCTTGATACCAAAATCAAGTTATCACAGTTCTCATGGCGTCGCAGCACTCCGCTGAGGGTTTCGTCGAGTTCAAGTAGGCCCCGCAGGGCACCAGCTTAGAGGCGCAATCCAACGACTGCCCCTCCGCCACTCTTCCAGCGGCCAACAACACCGCCACCATCAACAAGGCGGCGGCGGCGCTCCGGAAGGAGCTCATCGCGGTGATCAAGGAGAAGAAGGAGGCGATGGCCAAGGGCGGGCCGCTCCACGACATCTTGTCGCACATGATCGTGGCATCTGACCCCGAGCGGGAACACACAGATCTATGATATGATTTAGCCTGCATTTCCCAATTTATCTTCTGTTTTTCTTAGTTTTGATTTCCTTTACTTAGGGAATTAACATTAGGTGATAAGCTATCGTTGCAATTTTTATGATGGGATGTAGTGTAGTATTTGAATTTTGTGAGATTTTAGCTATGCATTTCAGATGTAGCCCCTTTCTGTTTCTTCTTGCTCTGATCTAATTATAATATCAATGTTGAATTGTCCCAAAAATAATCATGCTAAGAGTGAAGAGTGAAGTAAAATCATGCTAAGAGTGATGTGTTTTGTAAACAAGAGTGAAGTAAAATCATGCTAAGAGTGATGTGTTTTGTGAACAAGAGTGAAGTAAAATCAGAACAAGAGTGATGTGTTTTGTGAACAAGAGTGAAGTAAAATCAGAACAAGAGTGAAGTGAAATCAGAACAAGAGTGATGTGTTTTGTGAACAAGAGTGAAGTGAAATCAGAACAAGAGTGGTGTGTTTTGTGAACAAGAGTGAAGTGAAATCAGAACAAGAGTGATGTGTTTTGTGAACAAGAGTGATGTGTTTTGTCCCGGTTTAGGAATATTGCACATTTTCATTACTATGATTATTTAGACCAATATCACAAAATGGTGCATCAAAGCTACTGGATAAATATGCAGAAAATAAAATGGAAAGGATCACATACATTTTTCAGTGACAACAAAAAGGCATAATTTCACATTAAATTAATAAATCAAATGGTTAAGCTATGCTACAAAAAAATAATCAGTGAACAAACATTGCCCAATCAAAAAGTTTAACGGGAACATACAAACAAGAAAGAAACTTATAAACACTTTTATACATAATAATTGAATGTCATAACACCAGCAAAACCTCAAATGGGATCAAATTGATGCAAAACACATTTTAAACAGAGCATAAAATTAAATTTGGGAGTACTATTTTTTAATTAGTTAAATTCGTGACTTGTGAATTTGTTTCTTGTCGTTGTTTTAATATGAATAACTCATATTTAAATCTTTGTTATTCTTCATTCTTACTACTATAAAATTACCATCAAGAAATTATAATACACTTATTATTTTTGAAGATTTATTCGATATTTGTAAATTAAATTAAATTTTGATTTTGATTTTTAAAAAATTATTAAATAGATTATGAAAGACTACTTATTGAGGTCATAACGTAAAAGGATATAGCTCCATTTATAAATTAGTGCACCATGTGCAATTCATCCCCACAATACAATAAGTTAAATCATCCCCACAACTCATCCCCAAAATCAGAACAAGAGTGAAGTGAAATCAGAACAAGAGTGATGTGTTTTGTGAACAAGAGTGAAGTGAAATCAGAACAAGAGTGATGTGTTTTGTGAACAAGAGTGAAGTGAAATCAGAACAAGAGTGATGTGTTTTGTGAACAAGAGTGAAGTGAAATCATAACAAGAGTGATGTGTTTTGTGAACAAGAGTGAAGTAAAATCAGAACAAGAGTGAAGTGTTTTGTGAACAAGAGTGAAGTAAAATCAGAACAAGAGTGAAGTGAAATCAGAACAAGAGTGATGTGTTTTGTGAACAAGAGTGAAGTGAAATCAGAACAAGAGTGATGTGTTTTGTGAACAAGAGTGATGTGTTTTGTGAACAAGAGTGAAGTGAAATCAGAACAAGAGTGATGTTTTGTAAACAAGAGTGAAGTAAAATCACAATAAGAGTGACGTGTTTTGTGAACAAGAGTGAGGTAAAATCATAATAAGAGTGACGTGTTTTGTGAACAAGAGTGAGGTAAAATCATGAGTGATGTGTTTTGTAAACAATTACATTTCACCTATAAACCAACTAATTACATCAAGTAATTAATTAATGAATCATTCCTCTTGTCCGCCCATTTCATTAAACTACCCAGCAGTCACATGAATATGTAATTGATTTCATTAAGAGTACTTTTTTTTATAGATGGGTTAAGATGGGTTTATTGGAGTTAACATAATTATTCCCACTGTTTGTGTTGGGTGGACTTCGAATGCATTTGTACTTAGATTTGTTGAATAATTATTACCACAATTAATTTCATATGAATAATCAACACAATTAATTGTAAAAAAACAAAAAATAAATTAGATAATTAAAAAAATTAAATAGATGTATATAGAAATTATCCTAATCTTCCGGAAACTCCAAATATAGTTTCCAAATTGAATTGGAGCTGGAAAATTGAGTGATACACACACAATCTGATCAGCCTCACCACCAAATTCACATCATACACCCCTACTCCTCCGCCGGACACCAGAAGGTCCAGCTTCGCCTGATCGAGCATCTCCCAATCAGCCGCTCCAGCGCCGCTCTACTCTCCCGGCTAATCCCCAGCCCCGAGAGCAGCTTCAGCACCCAAAAAAGCCCCAGTAGGAGAACACACTCCTCCCAATCACCACCACCCCATGCACCGCCGTGTCTGCCAGCTCCCCGTACTCCGCCGGAAATAATGGAGTGTGAATTGGAGTTGAAAAATTGAAGGAGATGGTTGGAGTTGAATATGATTTCCCAAAATACCCTTGTTAATTACTTTTTATTTAAAACATGTAAAAATAGCTAAGCCATGAGATTAATTTGGAGCATTGAGATGTGTGGCTGAGATTTGTTCTCTAGTTATACACTTAAGATTAGTTATATATTGATCACTACCCTATATATATATATATATATGATTGTATTCAAATCCTTTTTACCTATTAAATTCAATTTCCTTCTTAATCTCCACCCTTTATTTCAGCCGGTCTAACGGACAAAATAAGTTGATCCATTTATCAGATTGCATGCATTTTTTACGTGTGAAGGGTAAAATTGAAATTCTCTCTTCTAGTTAGTTATGGTATGAGGCGTGAATTCCTCCCTCCACGCTGATTGCAGTTTATCAGCAAATCTTTTCCAGATTTAGTTCATTGCGTCCATAATCCCGCGTTTAGCCGAGTTCCTTTTGCAGATCGAAGTTTCTGTCATTGGTGAACAAATGTTTTGAATCTAAATCTAATGAATACGGTTCATCCCCGGTGTTTCGAGTACCAATGGAATAAGGTAATATTGCAATTTTCGCCCATGTGTATTGATTTGGTTGCTGTCAAAATTTTTACTTGTAATTCCGCTGCACGACCCAATATGTTTAAATCAGCGAATTCGTGTTTCATGTTTGTGTGCTTGGGTATTGATTTATTGAATCAGTTTAGTTGTTTAATGGTTTTGTTGTTGATACGGTTCATTCAAGCTTATAGGTGTTGTTATTTCATGTTAAATTGGTTTTCAATCATTCCCGTAGGGTTGCAGATTTCTGGGCCCAGGTTTGTGGTATAATATGCGATTCCAAACATTTACGTATTTCCACGAATTGGTGCCATCCGTTTAGTGTTTGATTTAATGTTGAATGACTATGTATAAATAATTATACATGTAATGTATAAGTACGCTTATGTAATACACTCGTTTATGTTATATAATGTATAGTATATTGCATATAATTCATCATTACCTGAACATGTACAAACAAATAATGAAGAGATTAAACCAAGTAATGCACATCAACATATTCCATGTACTCTTCAACAATAAAAACCACCAGTTACATGATGCATACACCAGGATATGCTTATGCATATAAATATTCATATAATGTGCGGAACCATTACAATAATGAACACACGAATATTGCATTAATGGTTACAACAATGACCACCAAAATACAAATAATGACTACATAAGTTAAAATAATGCACACATTTATGTTCTAAGTCTAAATAACGTTGTCCAAATACACGAGCTGCAGTAATTCATCTGGGATTGCACATTCATAGTGCGTAGGTTTTTTTTTACTGATTTACATAATGTACATATTATATAGTATAATGCGCAGTTTAGTTTCTGTAATGCATTATTTGTGATATGTAATGAACATTTATACTAACCTGTTTAATTTAAGTTGTTCCGTGTTTCGATGTTTGGTTCACGTTTCTTGTTTTCCCTAAGGGTTTAACAAGCCTAGGGGCTAGGGTGTAGTATGTTCTAAGTCAAACAAACGTTGTCCAAATACACAAGCTACAGTAATTCGCCTGGGGTTGCACATGCATAGCGAGTAGGCATTTTTTAAAACAGATATACATAATGTACATATTGTGTAGTATAATGCGTAGTTTTAGTTTCTGTAATGCATTATTTGTGATATGTAATGAACATTTATCCTGCTCCGTTTAATTTAAGTTGTGCCGTGTTTCGATGTTTGGTTCACGTTTCTTATTTTCCCTAAGGTTTAACAAGCCTAGGGGCTAGGGTGTAGTATGTTCTAAGTCTAACAAACGTTGTCCAAATACACGAGCTACAGTAATTCGTCTGGGGTTGCACATGCATAGCGAGTAGGCATTTTTTAAAACAGATATACATAATGTACATATTGTGTAGTATAATGCGTAGTTTTAGTTTCTGTAATGCATTATTTGTGATATGTAATGAACATTTATCCTGCCCCGTTTAATTTAAGTTGTGCCGTGTTTCGATGTTTGGTTCACGTTTCTTGTTTTCCCTAAGGGTTTAACAAGCCTAGGGGCTAGGGTGTAGTATGTTCTAAGTCTAACAAACGTTGTCCAAATACACGAGCTACAGTAATTCGTCTGGGGTTGCACATGCATAGCGAGTAGGCATTTTTTAAAACAGATATACATAATGTACATATTGTGTAGTATAATGCGTAGTTTTAGTTTCTGTAATGCATTATTTGTGATATGTAATGAACATTTGTCCTGCCCCGTTTAATTTAAGTTGTGCCGTGTTTCGATGTTTGACGCACATTTCCTGTTTTCCCTAAGGGTTTAACAAGCCCAGGGCTAGGGTAGTAGTTTAAACCGATACAAATAATGCACCAAATCTTAATAGATAATGGATGGTATTGACTATATAATGAACGATATGTGAACTGCAATGTAAAGGTTTTCTGAGCCGGTTTGTTTGTTTGTGTTATACAATTTCATGAATATGTCAGGATTGGAACGGTTTGATTTTTTGGGTTTAGTTTCAATCATTCCCCAAGGGTTTAGAAATCCTTGGGGCTAGGGTGTAGTATGGTTTAAACATGTTTGCCAGATTGTGATTATGTGGGGCTTAGGGTTCATTCATTCCCCTCGGGTTACCCGGTAGGTAAACCCACCGAATAAGTGAGGTCACGTTTCAGTATCGAATGCCCGTGCAGAAATTTTTCTTTTTTTAGCTTAAAAGCATAATTAAAAATCTATTACATTTAAAAACGTAACATTTACCCAACGGAAGGTTAAAGATTAAACTATTGCCCAACATGCCACGTCTACTAAACCAAGTTGACCACCAGTGACTCGCCAAAGATGCAAAGTTGTGCGACACCACTGACATAATGTCGACTCTAACCTGCAGGGGGAGAAAGAGGGGGAGTGAGCTCGAAAGCCCAGTAGCAATATCCAAACTACAGAATCCAACCCTCTCAGCTAAGACAATGGTAACTATAATAACTACATTATTTCCTTTTTAATCTTTCTCTTGTTTTCATTTCAATATCACAAATTTCCAAAATTACTTACAATCTCATTATATCAAACTTATTTATATTATCGTCATACAACTTTTCCATATATTCTTACTTGTGTCTCTTCAGAGATTTCATTCTTGATGTCATTTCCTTATCACCTTGAATTATTATTACAATCTATATATTCCAAATTCTCATAATTTTCACACCAAAGCATACATGTTCAGATACCCATATATATTCATCATATCATTCTCGGCATATTTCTCTTACGGTCTCTTGATAACAGATTCATATATTTATTTTATACTACAACATTTTCATTTTATCTTGTAGTTTTGGTTTCTCCAGATTTCTCATATCATCATATATCATTTCGCATCACATTTTCTCCTTTTACCATTTATTTTCGTATACTATTCTTCCGTGTTAATTACCCCGAGCGGGGACCGTTCAGCATAAAATATCATTTCCTCCATGAGGACCAATCAACAGTCATATCATATATCATATTTCACAAATCACATATCACAGATCACAGATTACAAATCATTTATTCACAAGTCATCAGATATTATTTTATCTTATCTTATCGTATATCACAGACTACGGATTACATATCATTTATTCAGAATTCATCAGATATTATTTTATCTTATTTTATCATATAATATATTACAGATTACAGATCATTTATTCAGAAGTCGTCAGATATTATTTCATCTTATCTTATTATATATCACATATCACATAACTTTATCCACCAGCCATCAGATATTATATTATACGTAACAGATTAAAGAGTCTTATTCAGAAGTCATCAGATATTATTTTATATATCACAGATTACAAATTCTTATTCATAAGTCATCAGATATTATTTTATATTATCTTATCATATAGTCCCAATATCTGCTTGGTTTCAGGTAGGGTACACGGATCAGATCAAAAATAGAATCAGATGCAGACGCGGATTTTGTCCTCGAGAGGACTCCGCACAGACCACCCATGAGGGTGCAGACAGATAATTCAGACCACCCATTAGGGTGCAGACAGATAATCAAATCACCCATTAGGGTGCAGATCAGATAGGGGCCCATCAGATAACAGACGATCCTCGCTTCGGTTATCCAGAATACGAGTGATCACAGATAATGCAGCGCTGCTGTCCTATGGCATGCCAATTGTACCCAACATATATGACCAAGCAAATAGGACGTTTTATTTCATATTATTCTTTCAAATATCTTTTTCACATTTATTCCATTTCCAAATATCACTTCATATAATCATTTTTATCGTATGCACAGACATTCTTTTAGTATATACTTTATAACATTTACACATCGTTCTCTTGTATTTATTATATTCATGTTCTGCCTACCAGATAACTTATTTTTCATATACATACGGATATATCTTCATAATCTATTCAGACATATTTCACATTATCCAGATCTTCATAATTTATTACATTTCATTGCATCATATCTAATGTCTTTTATTCATATTCGTACCATTATTTCCGCAGACCATTCAGATTAAATTTAATAAGTATAATAACAATCCACATATTAAATTGTAAGCATATTTAAGCACATTGTTTAATTTACATCTCACAAATAATCACATTATAGCACACATCATCTCAACCAAAGGAATCGAAAAACATAGAGAGGATACGCTACCTCGCAGGCTTATGAACATAAGCCTATTTCACCTTCCGACCCTTTGCTATCTTCTAGGTCCATTCATTTTTGCACGACTCGTGTTACAAGCTTCTATGCCTTATACTATAAATATCGTAATTATTAGTAACATATACTTATTTTCATCAACTTCAGCTTATAAAGTCTTCCAAATAAAATCACTAAGTATTCTGTTACTATTCACAGAATACTATTCACAGAAAGTATATAATCATGTAATTAATGTGTTAAAATTGCTAACCTCAATTAGAAAGTTTCCAAAATTTACATTAACACTCATATTCATTCTAAATCATAATTCCATGATCAAACACCTTAAATAAATTCATTTGCTATATTAACTTAATATCCCCTTATTCCTTAACTTTCTAGTATAACAATTGCACTGGACCGATTCGTCATACAACTTCTATATTCATTCGGAAGGATTTAGAGGCTTGACCTAATATTTTTAAATACTCAAAGAAGTCCAGTTTATAATCCAACAAGATTCACTTAGAGATTCCTAATAGTTTAAGAGATATTCTCGTTTTCCCACATACTACCAAAATCGGACAATTTCTGGCAGCATTTTCTAAACAATTTTTATAAATGGTATTTGTACTCTTTAATTCATCATAAAATTCCAAGAACACTTGGAAACCATATAGTTAATGTAAAAATTATTTATTCTATTTTATCCTTAGCTCAAGTACCCTGAATAATTCGAATAAAACATACCAAATATGGAAGTTTACCAGAATTTTGACAGTTTATGGTCATAAGGTTCAAACAATTTATACACATAGTAAACGAACACCTAAATTATCCATAAAAATCAGGGATAATCTAGACTCATCATAGTTATTAAAGAAATTGTTAAACAAAAGTTTGAACATATTTAAACATGCTTAATAATTCAAACTAGGAGGCGGCAGAACACAAAATTTGATTCTCCTCAAGATTTTATCTCAAACTCAACCATTCCACATCAAATATCATCAATTCAGCCCCTCCCCTGTTCAATATTCATCCAAATTCACAGCCATGTAATCAAACTTCTAACTCAAATATCAAACAACAACAAACGAAGGTCTATGATCGCGTAAACGTCAATATATCGAAATTTAATCAGTTAGTTTTCCTACCCCCGAGTGAACGAAATCTCAGCCCTTCAACATCGACATATACTCAATTTCAAGGTATAAAAATAGGATAGGGAGAAAGGGCTACCTTGATTTTCTGGCGGATATCCGATTTCCCGATCGATTTACCGATTAAAATGACAAAAGATTTGGAAATGAAAAGGTTGAGCTCTTGTCTTCAATGGAAGAGAGGGGTGGACGTTCTTGGCTGAAATGAGGGGAGGGGGGTTGGAGTTGATGATAGACACAATTTTATTCTAGAGAATTCTAATTATTATTTAATTATTTAGTTAGTTTTTAAATAAATTAATTATCTTGTAACATTTTATTGCCCTATCATATGATATCACTTTTAGCAACTCTTTATATCATCATTTAGCATTTAAATTCTAGTTTAAGGAAAAATTATTCCTGTCTATATCTTCAAAAGTTTCGCCGATCGTTTTCGCTAAAAACTGAAATAATCGGTGATATAATTTTTTTAATTACCTTCAAATGGCCCAAAACAATTCCTCACATTATCCACAATTATTCTAGGCCATAATCTGTAATTTATAAAATTATTACCCCTTAGCTTCGATTTATTATTTTACACGGACAAAAGAAATTGCCGAAAATTGACTAATCGACATTTCGTATCAAATTTATACTTTACGGTTTAACTTAACTACTATTCCTCACCACATATCCAAACCTCTCATCGAGCCCTATAATTCAGGATGTTACATGTACAACAGCAGTCTAATGATGCATAAAACAGGATATATAATGCATAGAAATAGCTAAATAATGTACAAATATTGCATTCACTCTTAGACTCATGTACAAGTTCCGTGACGGCTTCCTTCTGTCGTGGAGTTAAACTCTTAATACAATTCAGAAACTCTGTTGGGGTTCGTCGACAATACAGATGGTCGACGTTCCTACCCCTTGGTTTCATATCCTCCGTCTCTTCCGAAGCTGTACTAGTCCCGGCCTCTGATAATCGCTCCTGAAATTTTTGGGCAATTCCTACTGGCAGTATATCATCGACCGCCTCGTCGATGTCCAATCTTAGCTGCTTTGATGTTGTACAACATACAAAATAATAACATACAATTAGTTACATAATGTACAGACTGAATAAAATAATGTGGACAGTTATACTGCATTCACCTATACACCCTTGTACAGAAGCATCAAAATAATGCCTAAAAACTGATACATAATGCATTTTAATAATCAAATAATGTTCAGAATAAATCAAAAAATGCACCAAGAATATTGCAATCACCCATTGTCTCATGTCTAACAGCAGTCACATAAAGCATAAACCATGATAAATAATGCACTAAAATAACTAAATAATGTACAGATCCGGTCAAGTAATGAACATTCAAATATTCCATTCACTCTTTGACTCATGTACAACAGCAGTCACATGATGCATAAAACAGGATAAATAATGCATTCAAATAGCCAAATAATGTACAGAATCACTCAAATAATGAACATATAAATATTGCATTCACTCTTAGACTCATTTACAACAGCAGTCAAATGATGCATAAAACAGGATAAATAATGCATAGAAATAGCTACATAATATACAGATTCGATCAAGTAATGAACATACAAATATTGCATTCACTCTTTGACCCATGTACAACACAAGTCACATAATGGCTAAATCATGATAAATAATGCATAGAAATAGCTACATAATGTACAGATTCAATCAATTAATGAACATACAACTACTGCATTCACTCATTGACCCATGTACAACAGCAGGTCTATAATGCCTAAAACATGATAATTAATGCATACAAATAGGTAAATAATGTACAGATTCAGTTAAATAATGCGGCCATGAATATTGCATTCACCCAGTACTTCATGTACAGAAGCAGGCAATTATTCCAGGAATTGGACATGCAAATGAAATAGAATGCTCACCTTCAGACTGAGATGGTTGTGAAGTTGAAGGACGTCCTCTTTTCGTCATGATAAATCTGGGAGACGAACCAAAAAATCAGAATGCTCACCCAGTAACACAACCATGATGAATCATACAAGATATCAATATAGGTAACAAATTAACATTCCAAATAATGAAATCGCTAAAGCAAATAATGCAATTATAACCTAACCATGATGAATCATACAAGATATACTCTTAACCAACAAACTAATTTCATTAATGACAAATACACATCAGTATCCACTATACACAATGCTTATCTTTTAACAAACAATGCACACCCACACATATTACCTGTACTTTTAAAAGGTTCAGTTCATGATATTTTGATCTATAAGAGTAATGAAACACTAATATAGCATATATGCTGACACTAATGACCACTGACATACAAACAAATGAAACATCAGATAAATTAATGCACAGAATCAAGAAAATAATGTAAAAAAGGACTAAATCATGTAGGATCAAATTGACAAATATGAGACGCAGAAAACCAGAGCAGCGTGCAAACAGAAACTCACCCCCTTCTTGTGTTTGTTGCGATTTCGTAGGTCTACCTCTATTAGTCATGATGAAATCTGCGCGCAACAGTAAACAATCACAAAATTACAGAATTTAACAACAAATAATCGCGGATTTGATGGTAATCTATTGAATCTTGGTGTGGTTGTTTTATTTCGGTCGGTTATTTGGAAAACGATTGTTGAAAATCGAACAATATACGACGAAACCCTACCTGCTGTTGTAGTCCAACGAAATCTAGTTCAAACCGTGAGGGGATTATGGAAAGCAAGGCACCCAGCGGTGAATCTCCGAGAAAACGCCGCGCTTTTGAACAGCGGCGGCTAGGGTTTTTGGCACTGGAAGGAATTTGTGGCGTCGTTCGTGAGAGAGAATCTGGAGCGAGATTTTTGAGTAAATGCGATTGGTGATGAAGGATGTATTTAGTCGATAGAAAGTAGTGGAGTAGCCCGCTTAAATTTTGGTCAATAGGTTTTCAACGTTTTTTAGTACACAAAATGACTAAATCACCCTCATGATGCATCAAACTGGGTAAATAATGAAACGCGGGATGTTAAATTAGATTATAATCTAGAACGTCCATCCTCCTAATCCAACGACCGAGATTGCGTAGAAACTTAAATCTAAGGGGAAAATAGGAGTTTAACACTACCATATATATATATATATATATATATATATACACACACATCGGAGTTCGAGATACATTGGCAAGCGAACCAGCCGCTTCCAGCCCCTCGTGGTCACGTCTGAACTAGCCTCCTCCTACCCCTCGTGGCCCACGAACTAGTCGCTTAACCCACCCTTAGACGGGTCCAGGCCAAGCACCGGCCTCTCCCTTTCCCTCGTGGCCCACGAACTAGCTGCTTAACCCACCCTCAGACGGGTCTCGGCTCGTAAGTTGACCACCCTCAGACTGGTCCAGGCCCGTATGCTTGCAAAGTCCCAAGGCAACAAGCCTTGGGCCCACAGGGAAATTAATCCCAAAGTTGCGCCATCCAGTATTCGAACTCAGGACCTCTTGGATGGAGCCATATCCTTGCCTCCCTTCTCAACCAGTTGAGCTAGGAGGCTTGGATTGAGTATATTTTAAAGTTTTTTTTTTTTTTTTTTAAAAAAAAAAAATTAACTTCATATATTAATATCATATATATGAAGGAGGAAATTACAAATCAACTCCTATAACAAGGAGGAAAGACAAATTACGCCACCCAGGGTTCGAACTCGAGACCTCCAGGATGGACGCGGTATCCAGCACCCTTTACCGCTAGGCCAAGGGGCTTGGATTGAGTATATTTTAAAGTTAAGGGTTTAGGATTTATGTTTTAGGGTTTGGGTTTTTTTGTGTATAGGGTCACTATATTGCAATGAAATGAAGCTCTAATAGGAAGTGTCTCACCAGTGCAATCTTAAATTATAACTTTTGATAAACAATATCTTAAATTAATTTTACATTTCATATGCTACAAAGTTGGGGATTTTCAATCTTTTGGTATATTTTAGTAATTTACAAAAGAATGTCCTTATTTTTCAAATAATTTTATAAAATAATTATTATTGTTGGATATTTAAAATATATCTATATATACATATATAAAATGGTAGTTTTGGAAAAATTTAAAATTATATTGTTTTAATTAAAAATTATCTATCAATTAAAATTATTTTTATTATTTGAAAGGTCAAATAATTATAACTCCATATATAAAAGGGGAGTTTTGAAAAAAATTAAAATAACATCATTTTAATTAAAAATTTATATATCAATTAAAATTATTTTTATTATTTGAAAGGTCAAATAATTATAACTCATTTACATAAACGTTTAAAACTAAAATACCAGTAACTAATACCATAAAATCTAAATAGTAAGCTCATTAACAATCCATATTCCTCAATTTTAGTTTTACTCCTATTGTCATCACACTCCATCAAATGGCGAGAGTAATGGAATGTGATCATGGGGAGCCCTTTGGCTTTTCACTTCTTATAACATTCATTACCTTAATTTTATTGTTTATAGTATTTTAATTTCATGTCTTTCTATATTCTTATTTTGTGCCTGTAAAAAGTATCAAGTTGTATATGGATTACACACCAATAAAAGCATTCTCACTCATCTCTCAAACTCTTTACATTTGTTGTGTATTTTAGGATCACTATATTGCTTGATTCTTGGAGCTCCAATAACTTTGTCGGTGCCTAGAACACCATAATTTGTCTTGAGGAAAGAAGTAATCTCTCGACTCGATTTATAGTTTGATTTTTTTTTATTATTTTCGTTGTAATTTTCATTCCAATTACGATTGTTTTTCCTTTAATTGTAATAGTTAGAATATCGTCAGTATTTGGTTAAAATTTTTTATCCATATATTTCGAACAATTCTTAAGAGAATTGGGACATCCCTAAAACGTGCTCATCTTTACACAATTTATCAAAATTGAGAAAGTGAAAAAGTTTTAACTTTTTGATAATTAGGAAAAGTAAAAGTGGAAATAATTTTGAAGAATTTGTCTAGAATTATGTGTGTGACATCAATTTAATTTACTTGCAAAAATGTTTAATTGTGAATATGTGCTATACTATTGGAAAAATAAATTGTTTCTACTCAATGGTTCAACAATAAAGTGGTTTATTTAAATAAAATATTCATTTAGTAAATTCTCATAATTTACCACAAACAATATACTAGAATGATTCCATAATTTCATTGTAAATCCACCACATATTTTAATTTTTTTTCGGATACAACAAATATTTTGTGGATCTACTAAAAGTATTTTATGTACCCAAACTTGTAAAGTATAGTTTTATATACCATACCGCCATACGTATTTAATACTTGCAATGTCATGTACCCAAACTTGCAAAAACGTTGTACATCTAAGACCATTTTAAGGTTAAAGTCTGTGAGAAATAATTTGATGATGTTAGAACTATTTTAAAATTATATCATAATTATTTTTGTTTTGATTTTGAATGTCATTGGAACCATTTTATGTAATAATTAATATATGGAAGACACTTAAATTTTGTGACAATAATGAAAAATAGACATTTTGCATAGTCAATATCAATAAAAGTAAAACATTAAATGACAAGTTATAGATCCAAGCCCCTTGGCCTAGCGGTAAAGGGTGCTGGATACCGCGTCCATCCTGGAGGTCTCGAGTTCGAACCCTGGGTGGCGTAATTTGTCTTTCCTCCTTGTTATAGGAGTTGATTTGTAATTTCCTCCTTCATATATATGATATAAATATATGAAGTTAATTTTAAAAAAAAAAGTTATAAGTATTTTTTTTGTGTAAATGGACTGATTTGTATTTAATAAAATTGTACAAATAAATATTATTTCAGACAAAAATAAAAAAAAATGACACAACTAGAATTTAGAATCATTAAACTATTTAATATTAATTTTTATAAAATAGATTTCTAAAGAATAAGTAATGTTTATACACCAATAAAATTTACTACTTTTATCAAATGTATTATTGTATACATTTATAACAATTTCTAATTTTAACCCATATAATAATAATATTTTTTATTTCAAATCAATATTTCATATTTTGAAGAAAATAAAATGAATCGTGCATAGCACGGGTGTGATACTAGTTTAAATAATTATGTAGCGCAATGTAGATAATGGATTCGATGTGTTGTTACAATGTTGTAAAATTTTTAACTCTCTAATGTCACATGTCACTTTCAATGACAGATGAAAATTCATACAAATCTAAATAAATCTCAAAACATTTAAATGTTATCAAACTTTCTCTAATTATATACTACTACCATATACTCAGCTCATTTGTAAGTGTAGATGGGTAAAGAAGGTGTGCACAAAGGTCACGAACCGTCGGTTCAGGGTCATGAACCGGCGGTTCAAGGTTCAGGAAATGCTTGAACCTGAACCGGCCCGCCTAGCTCCCGGCGGTTCCGGTTCAGGTTCAACAAACCGGCGGTTTACGCGGCGGTGCAAAACCGTCGGTTTTCGGCTTGAACCGCCGGTTCCGGGCCGGTTCAATGGTTCGTCGCGTTTTTTTTTTTTTGCATTTTTCAACTATTCAATTTTTAATCAAATTACATTACACTTTCAAAGTTGTTTATGTATGAAATGTGAGTAAATAAAATTGAAAAAAAATACGACTAAAGTTGCAATTTTATTGAAATTGCATGTTTACAAGTTACAACAATTACAAATCGAAAACATATGCCGGTCTTGAAGTCTTAAACAAAATTTAAATACAAATGAGACTACTAGTCAACAACTAATTACAAATGACAAGAACGACGTTGAAGTTCTTAAACATATAAGTGTATTATATATATACTCTTAACCGGCGAAGAAGATCTTTCTACATAACTAAATTAAGGACACCTTTAGCAATTCAACTTTAAATGTTGAGTTTCGTCTAACAATCAACAATTATAGTAGAATTGTCAAAAGTTTCCCTCATTTAGCCGTATAGAGAAATATACTTCATCGACTAGAGTATATACAAATACAATTATGTAATTGTATTTGCATATTTTTAAAGTAGGAATTAATGGGAAAAAAAGAAATAAAAGAAAAAGGACTTGAGCTCAACTTAAATTTAAAATTTAAGTTGAGGTGCCTACGTATCCCAATTGCTCATTTGCATTAGGGAATCAAAGTCCACGTAGTTCTCTTACCTTACTTACCTATTTGGCTTGGCCGGCGGCGGTTGCCGGTTGGCCTAAGCTTCATCCCCGGTGAATTCATCTTGTGATCCCTCTTGACGATCATCCCAATCATTTTTTTGTTCTCGAACGTCAGCTTTGGCCCAATCATCAAGTAACATCATTGCTTCCATATTTTTCGTCGAGAGCTTACTTCTTGATTCATCCAACACGCGCGAGCCAACACTAAAAGCGGACTCGACGGCTACGGTGGAAGCCGGAACAGAAAAAATCTCCTTGGCCATTGAAGCAAGGATGGGAAAATCTTTCTCGTGGGTTCCCCACCAATCGAGGACGTCGATTTGGGCGGGAGGAGTAGGACCTTCATCACCAAAGGAAAAGAGTGAATCAAAATATAAATCTAATTCATTGACCATACCTGAGGACCTTCCGCCGGTGCTGTAGTTGTATAGGTCGGCTAGTTGGGATTGCGCGTCGGGGTCATCATAATCGGCTTGAAATGCAAAGCCATAGTTATGTTGTGGAGGAGGGGGTCTTCTGACTTGGTGAGTGGTGTTATACTTGGTTTCATATTCGGTGTAGAGAGAGCGCAAGTTAAACTCGAGGTTTTGTTGCACAACTGACCGGTCCGAGAGGTTTATTTGAAAGGTTTCTGAGAGGTCAACTCCAAATTCGTCACTGGTATCGGATTGGATTACTTGAAGAGGACCAAGATCAATTGAACTCAAATTGTTATAATAAAAATCTAAAATTCTGGAGGTACCTGCTAATTTCCATTTTGGATCCAATACCTTTGCAATCAAAAACACGTTAGGAATCTCACTGAAATACTTGAGCCATTTTTCAATCATATAATACAAAACGCACATTAACTCGGGAGAAGATGAAGCATTTTTCATTGCAGTTTTAAAACCAAGGGATATGTACATGCAATGCTCCAAAACACGAACAACAGTGCAATAATAAACACCCGACAATTCAACAGTAGCATTTTTAAAATATTTGAACAATTTAAATAAAGCCAAACTGTTATCCCAACAATTATGCGAAAGATATAAATCACGGTAGGGATTAGTTCTATAAAAATCACATAAAGCATCTTTATGTGTCAAAGTAGAATTCAGACAATCATATGTCGAATTCCATCTATGAGACACATCCATAGTAAAATTCGTGTACCTGACATTCTTTTGATGGCAATATTTCTTCCATGCTTTGCCAATAGGTGGCTTTTGATGGATTAATCTAATTGCATTTCTAATAGGAGAAACATGCTTTTACCATAATTCAAGCGCATCCTGTACACATAATTTTAAAATATGGCAAATGCATCTTTGATGAAAATACTTACCTCCAATTACCGGTGTACAAGCCGCAATCAAATCGGCGATACTTGCGGTGTTGGCAGTTGCATTATCAAAACCAATAGAAAATATCTTGTTGCATAACTGAAACTCATTAAACACTTGTATAATCAAAGAAGCAATTTCGGGTGCATTGTGTGGAGTTTCAAATTCTCTAAAACCAATTAAACGCTTGTTCAAAGTCCAACTATTGTCCACAAAGTGAACCGTAATACCCATGTATGAATGACGGTTAAAACAATCCGTCCAAACATCTGAGCAAATGTTCACCCTGTGGCCCAAGTTAACTAAATAACGTGATAATTCTACCTTTTTCTCCAAGCATTGCCGAACGGTAGATCGTTGCACGGTCATTCTACCTATTCTTTTGATTGCCACTTTCAAACCACTTTGCATAGTAACCTCAAAACTTTTGTCATCAAAAACATTAAAGGGCAAATGCTTCATAGGCGCCCATCTAGTCATTGTATCATCAAAATTCTTTTTCTCATATTTAAATAGAGGCGTACCTGACGAATCCGAGCCGGCGGGTTGGAAGTTTAGTTGGCTTTGGGTAGAGGTAGTGCCGCATTCTACCGGATGCTTTGTCACCAAATGGCGACGGAGGGTGCCATATCCACCATCGGCGGACCATTTGTACACTTTATCGCAATAGTTGCAGTAAACATGAAACTCCGAAGTCTCTTCTTGAGAGTTCGGATCGTGAGGATTTGGAATCACCACCAGGACCCTCTTGTAGTGTTTGACAAAAATGTCCGATTTCAAAGCTTTTGTCGGGTTAGTAGCGGGTGGAGGAGGGGGAGGCATCTCCTCATTTCCGCCGGTGCTAGAAGGAATACGAGAATGCGATCTATCCTCGTTGTCCGAGTCCGACGATATAGTAACGTCGAACTCATCATCTTGTTGGGAACGACCTCCCCTACCCCCACCTTGTTGCATTTCAGCAAGTAGCATGACGGTCCTATGATCTTCTTCCATCTACAAATATTATGTACGTAGAAGTTAAAAGTATGAACGCAAAAAAAAATTAATGAAATTTTAAAATATGAATTGGAAAACAAATTTTTCATTACTTACTTGCATGCGTTCGGCTGCCAATCGGGAAACCTCTTCCATAACATCTCGACGACTAGGTCGTCGAGATTTTGAGGGACGCGTAGTACTTTGATCTTGGGCTATTCCCTTGCCCCGATCACCACGTCCCGATCCACCACGAGAAGAAGACATATTGATAAATGAAAGTAGTATGGACTTGGAATGAAATATGTATGAAGTATAAAAGAAGTGGTAAATTATGAGCACAACAACAAATATAGTAGATTAGTAGTGAGTAGAAAGTGTAGAATTGAAACGTAAACTTGCGCAATTAGAGAGAATGAGGAGAGAATAGAGAAATGAAGATTGAGAATGAAATCCTTGTTAACACAAGAATGGGGTAAGGAAATATGAAGGAGAAGTGAGGTATTTATAGGAGTAAAATTGGATAAATTTTTTTTTTTGAAATTTGAATTCGGCCGAACCACCGGTTTACCGCCGGAACCGGCGGTTCAAGCATAAACCGGCGGTTCGTCCACGGTTTGCGTCAGAAAACCGGCGGTTTATGACCGGTTTTGCAGGCCTAAACACTGAACCTACGACCTAGCCTCTGAAAAGTCACCAGAACCGGCGGAAACCGGCTGCCAAACCGGCGGTTTCTGACCGAAAACCGGCGGTTTCTTACGAAAACCGCTGGTTTCCCGGAAAACCGCCGGTTCCCACCGAAAACCGCCGGTTTACCTAAACCCTACCTGAACCCCTACGAACCCTTAGCCTACTTTACACTGTGCGACCCTTTGAACCGGCGGTTCGAACCGCCGAACCGCCGGTTCACGGTTCAAGATATTGCCGAACCTGAACCGGCCCTTACGACCCGCCGACCCTTCTGCCGGTTCAACCCGCCGGTTCCGGGCCCGGTTCCGGTTCATGAACCGGCGGTTCCGAACCGCCGGTTAACTGGCGGGCCGGGCCGGTTTGTGCATGCCTAGGTAAAGTAAGTGAGATTGAGAAAAGTAGATAAAGTAGGAAATAGAAAGAGAAGGAACATTTAAAAAAAAAGTTGAATCATTTTTTTTTTAATAAAAAAATAAAACATCTAATCACTCTAACATTATCTTTTCTCTTATTTTACTCTCTTTTATTTTTTTTTTCTACTTTTTCTTTTTTTATTTTATTTTATCTTCATATAGTTCATTTAATACAATATTTTAATTTTCATGTTTAAAAGAATGCCTCGAACTTTATTTAGTGGGATGGAAATTTTATTTTGTTTTTTTTTTCAAATTACGCACAATATATTAGTAGAAGCAATATGTTGCACTTGCACACATTTAATGCGTATCACTATTTTTATATTTCGAGCCCAAGAGTTATCTAAAAGACAAGGAAAAAATATTTGACAAAAATACAAATTGTCGAGCCTCCTTAGGCCATCCACAACGCTATTCCTATACCGTTCCTTAAACTACTATTTGCGGGCCCCACTGTACTTTTTTACTACATTCCTTGACTAAGGAACGGAACCTGCAACCCTCCGTTCCTTAACCGTTCCTTAAATTACTATTCATTCAATTTCAATTTTTATTTTTGTTTCCAACTCAATTCAATTAAAACAAACACACTTTAATAAAAAACAAACACACTTTATTAAAAAACACACAACATTAAAACAAAGTTACAACTTAAACTTAAAAAAATAAAAAAACACACAATTAAAATCCTAAAAAAATAAAAGTACACAATTTTAATAAGTTCATCCGCCAAAAAAAATTAGAATTATTGCAAAAATTTTTTTTTTTTTTATTAAATTCTTTTTTTTTTTAAATCGAATTATTGCGTCACCGTGACGACGCCCACTCGCGGGGCAGCGAGTGGGCGTCACGCGTCGAATGGGAGGCCGCCACGTCGCCTCGGCGCGTGGCGGAACGTGTCGTGCCGCGTCTCGCGGGAACGACACCCGGCACGGCACCGGCACGGAATGGCGACGACACGGGCGGCTGCAACGCGTGCCGCCGCGGTTCCGTTCCTCCGGAACGAAATAAGGCACCGCAACGGCACGCGTTGCGGGTGCTCTTAGATGTTAGCACAATCATTAAAATTTGATGTGCAACAGAAGACGAAAACAGAAAGGCCGATGAAGCCTTCTTATTACTATTATGTGCCCTATTCAAGCCCATATCAACTTTAGCCTCTAGAGATTAAAAAGGTTATCGACAGTAATAATAATACTCTCTCCGTTCCATAAAAGTCTTATTTTGTCATTTTCATTTGTCTCTTATTAAGATTCTTATTTCATTTTTATCGTAAATAATAAATATCTCTCACATTCTACTAATTTATTTCATTCACATTTTATTATAAAACTATATATATAAGTAAGACGAGTGTGATCAATTGCTAACTCATCCCTTAATTGCTAACTATAACTAATTTAAGTGCATATGATTTCTACAGACCTAGTGGTCTATAAATTGTTATGTGTAATTACTTTTTATTATTACTTAAATAGATTAGAAGAATCACCAAATTTAGAATTTTAGATAAAATGACAATATAGATATTAATGTGATTCCTTAAATATGTTAACACAATTTTGCATTGACATTAATATATATAGTATATTATATTAACATATTTTGATACTTTCATTTACATTAAACTAATACATAAAACCTATAAAAAAATTTAAAAAAAAATCAAATTTTGACATCGGAACATATGCAAATGATAGTTCGTTAGAATCCTTATAAAATTATTTTAAATTTGATATATTTTTTGTAAAAAAGTAATATAAATTGAAATAGTTATAATCATTTAAAGTTTTGGACTATTTTTTAAAAGTTGGTTATAACTAACTTTGTGTTAATTGATATTAATATCCCTAATTGATATTTTTTTTGCATCGTATTAATATTCGTGTGGATGAATGATCTTATACCTTGATTTGATTCAATGTCAACCATATTTAGTTGTAGTTATCAATTTAAGAATGAGTTAGCAATATAACACACCCCTAAGTGAGATTCCTTTATAATATACATATAGTGAAAGTGGTGTTTTTATTCAATTCACTTTTCATTACATTTCTTAAAGCTCTTACCGAAACCAAATACTCCCTCCATCATAGATAGTTTGTCCCGTTTTTCTATTTCGGTCCGTCCCACATAGTTTGTCCCATTTCACTTTTACCATTTTAGGTAGTAGACCTCATATTCCATTAACTCATTCCAACTCACATTTTATTATAAAACTAATATATAAAAATAGTACTCCCTTCATCTCAACTAAGTTGAGTCGTATTCCTTTTTGGGATATCCCAACTAAGTTGAGTCATTTCATTTTTTGACTAAAAACAAAACATTAAATGACTCTTACTTATTCCAATCACCTACCTTACTCTCTCTTTACATTTCTTACTTTATTCATCTCTCATACTTTTCAACATAATTTCTTAATCTACATGCCTAAAAATTTATATCAACTTAGTTAGGACGGAGGGAGTACTATAAAAAAACAAATTAAATCAAATAAGATAATTGATTTTTCTTTAGATCAAATAAGACAATTGATTTTTCTGTAATTTTATCGTTTAATATAGTACTCCTATCAAATTTCAATATTTTCATAATTTTATTAGCAACTAATCATATTTTAAATTATGTTAGAAAATAGGAAAATGAAATAAATAAAAAAGATCAGCCGCAACTCTTCTATCTTGAAGACGGATGATGAAACTGGAATTGTCGAAGCATTATAACAGCCTTTCACTTATACTTCACCATTCACCATAGCCCCATCCTCTTTCTCTCTCCTCCTATCTCCCAAACTCCACCCCAGTTTTGAGATAGAGAGAGACGAGCAATGGATATGGCTATTGGTGCCCGCCCCTCTTCCAAACCTATTCTCCTATCGTCTACCAACTTCAATTCCGTTAAAGGAAGCTCCACCAATGCCCCTTCTTGGCTCAAAAGGCAATTTCTCGGTTGCCCTTTATCTATTAAGACGAATTCCAAGATTTTGACCTCCCATCTTCGGAATTCTGTCAAATGCTCTGTTTCTGAAGCTGCCACAGGTACTCTGTTGCTTTTGATTTTGATCATTGCCTCGCTTTGTTTCCTAATTTTTAGCTGTTCTCTGTTGATTATGTGTGTGTAGTGTGATGATATGCTTGTGTGGTTATGAGGAAATGTTGTTTTTGATTTGATTTTTGGGTGATTGATACTATGTGGAGTGTTGTTTTTCCATCAGT
Source organism: Salvia splendens (assembly GCF_004379255.2). Lineage (NCBI taxonomy): Eukaryota > Viridiplantae > Streptophyta > Magnoliopsida > Lamiales > Lamiaceae > Salvia > Salvia splendens. The sequence continues at coordinate 21,417,198 of NC_056041.1, read as the reverse complement.
CCTGTAAAAATAGAAACTTTTGAAACTGGACGAGTTTAAATGGGAAATTGGTAGAGTGAGAGTGATAAGAAAGAAAAGTGGGTAGGGAAAGAAATTTCGTGAAAAGGAAAATTTCTATTTTTAGGGGATGGAGGGAGTGTGTGGGGTTTCTAAATACTGGGTTGCTTGTTTGTATTCAGAGAAGAAGAGGCAGTTAGTAAGAAGAGAAGGCATTCGAAATATAGCAATTGTTGCTCATGTTGATCATGGGAAGACTACACTGGTTGATGCTATGTTGAGGCAATCCAAGGTACGTGCTCTTCGAGTCTTGCTAAGGAATAATGTTTAGTGATTTATAGTCAAATGTTGCAAAATAAGTATTTATTTTTGGTTTTGGAGCTTAAGTTATGTATGGACTCGGGCATGGAGGTATTTGTGAATAGGGAATGGTGAAAGTTCTTTCCCTTGCGTTTGTGCAGGTTTTTCGGGATAACCAGTTCATGCAGGAGAGAATAATGGATTCTAACGATCTGGAGCGTGAAAGGGGAATAACGATTCTTAGCAAGAATACATCTATTACGTATAAGGATACGAAGATTAATATCATTGATACTCCAGGTCATTCTGACTTTGGAGGTGAAGTGGAGCGCATTCTTAACATGGTGGAAGGAGTTCTTTTAGTGGTACTGTGTTCTTTTCTGCAATTTGGATTACGTTGTCGATTTGTTTGTATTATGTTGATCTTTATTTATTCATGTAAAAATGTGTAGATCATCTTATGTCAATCTAATCTTGTTGCCTTCGATTTGCTAAACGACCTACAATGTAGTATAATCTCCATTACTCGTTCGCCACTTACCCTAACTTCTTTTACAATTTAATGTTTTTATCTCCCCCTTGAGCTTTTTTTATCAATCACTAATAGTCCCACCCTTTTTTAGCAGGCAGCATTTCCCCATAATTTTGTTGTTCCTTTGTCATTCCGTTTTTTTTTCGCCCATTCCTAAAAGCTGAAGCTTTCTGCACTGAAAATTATACTGCTGAATGTGGTAGTGGCTGCGATTTGTAGGTAGATTCTGTTGAGGGTCCAATGCCGCAGACAAGATTTGTCCTGAAGAAGGCTCTTGAATTTGGCCATTCGGTCATTGTTGTCATCAATAAAATCGACAGGCCCTCTGCTCGTCCAGAGTTTGTCATAAATTCGACTTTTGAATTGTTTATTGAGCTGAACGCAACAGATGAACAGGTAGCTTTGCTGTAAATCTTTAATGAGTCAATATATCTCGAACTCCATGTGTAAATCATGTAGTTGCAAATCATCCTTGGACTTTTATTTGAGTAGGTGGTAATTATATGATTGGCTGCATATTTGTAACATGTTTTAATTTTACTCTTATCATATTCTTGCGAGGACTGTTTGTATTAAGATACAAATAACAAAAGTCTTGACTGGAGAAAAAATCGATACCTTGGATTATTGCTTACTGCAATGTTTATTGTTTTTTTTTCTTTCTTGATGGCAGTGTGATTTCCAAGTTATATATGCGAGTGGCCTCAAAGGACAGGCAGGACTTTCTCCAGAAAACCTATCTGACGACCTTGGACCCCTTTTCGAGACCGTTGTCCGATGCATACCTGGACCACAAATTGCCAAAGATGGTTCTCTTCAAATGCTTGTAAGCAGTGATCTACATGTCAATTTCACTTACTCTTTCGCATCATGCATATTTTAATTGTTATGAATTTTTTTTAATCATTTTCAGGCTACAAATATCGAATATGATGAACATAAAGGGCGCATTGCTATTGGCCGTCTGCATGCTGGGATGTTGCGGAAAGGAATGGATGTGCGGGTAAGCTCAAAAATATGTAGTTTCTCTCCAAATCTACTCGACTCGATTGATATATGATTCTGGAGCATTGCAGTACTTTGCTTCAACTATTAAACGAAACCTCATTAGCTTAAATCTTTATTTTGTTCAGATTTGTACCTCTGAGGATGCATGCAGGTTTGGTCGAGTAAGTGAGCTGTTTGTGTACGAAAAGTTCTTCCGAGTTCCTACTGAACTAGTCGAGGCCGGTGACATTTGTGCTGTTTGTGGCATTGATGATATTCAGGTAGGGTTTGTATTTCCTCGCTCTGACACGTGATGCGTAATTTTTACTCCTGACTAATATTTTTCACCGAATCAGATTGGAGAGACGATTGCAGACAAAGCCACGGGGAAGCCATTGCCCTCCATTAAGGTCGAAGAACCTACAGTGAGAATGGCTTTCTCAATCAACGTATCACCATTCGTGGGCCGTGAGGTATATGTCTGAACTTTTATAACTGTTACGAGTCAAAACAGTGTTTACTAATGAATCAAAGCATCCTTTTTTTTTGGTGGACTGTAGGGGAAGTATGTCACCAGTAGAAACCTACGAGATAGGCTATACCGTGAACTTGAGCGGAATTTGGCAATGAAAGTTGAAGACGGTGAAACTTCTGATACATTTATTGTCAGCGGGCGTGGTACTCTACATATCACAATTTTAATCGAGAACATGTAAGAATCGAGCCTAAATTACAATCAGTTTTAGTGTTATACATCTTATATCCGTATATCTATGTGTATATAAATGTGTATAAAATTTCTCCAGGCGTAGAGAAGGATATGAGTTCATGGTGGGTCCGCCCAAGGTTATCAACAAAACAGTGAACGACAAGTTGTTGGAACCGTTTGAGGTAATACCAAGAGCTGAAAAATGGAGTAATGAATATAACTATATCTCTTATTACTTGTACTCAGAGAAAATTTCCAATGAATGGTTTATGCAGATTGCTATTGTAGAGGTACCAGAAGAATATGTGGGGCCCGTAGTAGAACTTCTTGGTAGACGGCGTGGACATATGATCGATATGCAAGGAACTGGGTAATGACCTTTATCCTCTTTCAAGACGATTATATTCTAGTCCACGACTTAAACCAGTGACTGTGTAATGTATTCTTATTAGGTCGGAAGGGACGGCCTTCATGAAATATAGGATACCAACAAGGGGCCTCCTCGGGCTGAGAAATTCAATTCTCACTGTAACTCGAGGCACAGCAGTTCTGAACACAATATTTGACGAATATGGTTCTTGGGCCGGTGATATCAGTACCCGCGATCTGGGTTCTTTGGTAATTTCCAATCCTCGTTATCTTTTGTTTATTTTCTTACGTGAAATTACTTCGTCCCAATTTGCGAAGCATCCCAAAGAAACTGCAGTCACTTCACCTCGCCCTTCTTCTTCTTTAAGGTTGCTTTTGAGGATGGAACGAGTACATCCTACGCCCTTGCAAGTTCACAAGACCGAGGCCAGATGTTCATTGGACCCGGAGTTGATGTGTACAAAGGTCAGATAATCGGCATCCATCAGCGCCCAGGCGACTTATCCTTGAACGTGTGCAAGAAAAAAGCAGCCACAAACATCCGTTCAAACAAAGACCAAACAGGTGAGTCAACCACCGAGCATTTTCTAGCATTATCTGTCCTGTTTATTCTCTTCCAGTTTTGTTCATTACGAATGCAATCACACAAGTACTCATAAACTCCACGATTCGCCCTAAATTCTCGTTTGATGCTCGTAGTGGTTCTGGATTCGCCCATGGAATACAGTCTCGATGACTGCATAGAATACATTCAAGAAGACGAACTCGTTGAAGTAACCCCCTTGAGCATCCGGATGTGCAAGAACCCTAAGATGACGAAGAAATCTCGTTGAAAATGTCACTCCGAACAAGAGCTAGGCTTATATGCGTGCCTGCTCTCATCTGCACATGGATGAAGCTACCATCCTGGTATGTTTACCTCCTCAAGCAACGAACCTTCGCCCTCTGGCTAAGATCTCGATGCTTAGGGTTGAAATTCTTAGTCCGAACCGGGGAAATATTTTTGAACCTTCATAATGTTTGAAGGTGGATTGGATACATAAAGAAATAGCAAAAGAGAGCTATAAATTTTACATGTATAATCTTATTGTTTCTGTCTGATTTTGTTTAGGATTATTTGAGGAAATTGACTGCATAAAGAAACAGTATATGTGTTAATTCATGTTTTTATTTTCTTTTTAATTATTGTTTGATTGGATGTGTTTTTTGGTGGGAAGTGTCAATAATTTTGGGAAGTGTCAATAATTTTAAGATGGGAGATTCTTTGTTTATATTCCAAGTCAAGAGGAAAAGTTGCAAACATGTTCAAGGTCAAGAAAATTGCTGTAAAGCAGAAAATTCTATTCTTCATTCTAGATTATCTATTAGCCACTCTTTTGAGGAAGCTTCTCTTTAATTTTTATTCTACTTGTCATAACATAAATAAGTGGTCTAAAATTGTACTCCATTCCTTCCATAGTAGTGGATATGTTTCTTTTCGACAAAGAGATTAAGAAAAATAGAGAGATAAAAAGATAATAAAGTAAGAGAGAGTAAAGTATGTGAGAAGAAATATGTTGATTTTTAATAAAAAGGAAAATGACTCCACTATTATGGAACGTACCAAAATAGTAAAATGACTCTACTACTATAGAATGAAGGGAGTATAAAAGTTTCACGGTTTCCCACGAAGAATAGATTTTTGCCGAAAATATCTTATTTGAATTGGATTTGAAAAAAATGAAATATAAAGTTTATCATATTTTAGATCAATTTTAAAGTTTGTAGAAATTATCAAAATTTGGTCAAAGTTTATAATTTTAGGGACCAATATCTCTTTAATTTATTTGATGAAAAAGCTAAGGGTGTTTTCCCAATACACGTTGCCTATAAAACCAACTCTTTTTCTCAATCTTGATCACCGAATCATGTTGAGTTTATTTCATAAATAATTATCAAACTATGATAATTATATCAACTTAGTTATTAGACTTCAATTTATTTTAAAATGAATATCAAATTTTGTAGTACTTCATAGTATTATATCAGATTTAATTTATCTTTTAGTAATTTTATTTAGATGGCTATTCAAATGAATAGCAAAACATGAGGGATGTCATGTTATCGTGAAATAATATAGTAGTCCTGTTGTTTTGTAATTAGACCAATTCTGAAACTAGAGCTTAATGGTTTGTTATTGAACTCATAAATAATTTATCAAATTAACTTAAATAGAAACGGTTGGGTGGTATTTGAATTGTAATTTACAATTAAATACTGTAATTATTTTAATTAAATTTCAAAGAATATAAACTATGTAGTTTAGTTCATATTATCTCTCGTTTTTTAAAACTAAAAACTCATTTCCTTTTTAATCTGTTCATAGTAGTCTTACTTATTCATTGAATAATGTAGGATGATATGATTTCCATATTTATTTTTTATTACTGTGATATTTCAGTATATTGAAGAAATCGTGACTAGATTTTAACAGAAGCTGTATCACATGATTCTTGACAAAATATGACTTTTTATTTCTCATATAATTGACAAAAGTACCCTTCATGGTGCAGCAATCGTTTATACTCTGAAGGAGTCATTTCATTCTTATTTATAGAGAGAACAAAAAGATATTTTTATATTTGTGGGATAATGAGATTTTAGACATTTTTATCAACATAAACAGTAGTTGCAATAAAAATACTAGTATAAAATTTATGTTTGAATTGTAATCTCTGATCACTAGACCAAACTATAAGTTATCCGAACAATTAAATGGTAATTTCAGCTATTAATTTGATCAATTCGAGTCTGTTGGTGGGCTTCTAGAAAGTTGGCCAGTTGTTGGCCAACTATTTAACTGAAGAGAGAACATTTTTTTAGTATATCAACTATCCCAAATAAGTAAATTTGGTCCGTAACATTTCTTAATATCTTTTGAGGTTCATTAACTATAAATTAATATCAATTCAACTACTTTTTGGCTATTTCCAATGTTTTCATGACCAAAGTACCCTTAAGGCCATGAACGACAATTCAATATATTTATTCATCCACTTTTTTATTTCTTCTAATTTATTTGGGATTAAGTTTAATAGATCTTATACTATTATTATTAATATATACCATACCTTATTTGAATATTATAATATTACTTTCTAGTGCTAGTTAATAGTTTTATATGGTTACATTCTCGATTATTTAGATAAAATTAAAATAAATATTTTATTTTAGTGAATCTCTTAATTTTATTACACTGAAAATTGAAGTTAATCATAATATATAATATATACTACATTGTAATAACAATTTAATAAAGTAGGAAAAATATGATTCACGAATAGTCAAGGAAATAGATACGAGAACTATAAACAGTTTTCATGATATTGTAAATGGCCTAGTGATAATATTAAGACGCGATATTGCGATATTAAATAATTGACAACAACTATTAATTTTTTATTTAATTAAATAATCATAAATTTAAATTAATCATATATTCAACTAAGAATGTTATTTTCTTTTTGATTAAATTGATTATTGATAATTTCAACTAATTTTATTATACTACAATAACTACATAAGAGTAGATAAAATAAAACTTAGCTCTTTGATAAGATTCTATGCATTTTAATAAATTTTAATTTATTTTTAATTATCAATTTTGTATTGCACTTAAAAACAACATATTCTATGTATAGCTTTAAGATTGAAAAAGTAATATTCCATCTAATAAATTGAACTACTTTTATATACAAATATTGTATAAGTATAATGTTTACATATATTTATATCTAAGTTATTTTACTATTAATATTAAATATAGTACGATGATTTAAAATATTAGAAATAAGTAACTAAATGTAAATAATTAATAGTAATAGAATATTAATATTATTAAGATATTTTTATTTTGAAATTAAAATTAGATGGAACATCTTTTTTGGTACATCAACTATCTCAAATTACATACTTTAATGAAAATGAGAGGGTAAATAGATTGAATTGCCCTCATTGGCCTTAAGGATACTTTGGTCATGAAAATATTGGAAATAGCCAAAAAGTAGTTGATTTGATATTAACTTATAGTTGATGGACCTTAAAAGATATTATGAAATGTTACAAACCAAATTTGCTCATTTAGGATAGTTGATGTACTAAAAAAGATGTTCCCTCTTAACTAAAAACACTCCCATTTAAATTACTTATGATTTAAAGGTCTGATCACTAATTCACTATATATTGCCCCTCACTTACCTTAAAACGATTAAAGTTTAATTCTGCTTCTATCTTAAGTTAAAGTATAATTTATTTTGATTTCTTAATGGTTTCTGTGGGGACTAAATTGCTAAAAATATATCTTTACTTTTAGAATATTTTTACTTGAACCATCGAGATAATTAAGTAGATAATTTTAATATCATCTTTAAATCATGGTGCATTTGGATAATCAAACTGAAAGTAATGAGAATCATATACTTAAAGTGATCAACACTGCCATTATAGTAGTAGTCATTCTCTAATTCTTTCCTTTTTTTGATTAATTTGTTAATATGAATTATACTAGTAATCATTCTCTAAGTTGTTCCTTTTTTTGATTAATTTGTTAATATGAGCCCCTTTTAGGACAAAATTGGAAAGATATTTCTTGGAAGATTTTAAATATTCAGTTGGTTGTCAAAAGAAAATAATTCCCAATTCAGTTACAAATACATTATACTACTACGAATTAGTAATAAAATATTGGTATGAATCAAATGTTTATGTCTCTATCCCATGATATCTGAAGCAAAATTCTCCATTTCAACATTTTCTTCAATCCCAAACCCCTTCCCCTCCCATAAATCTCCTTGTCCAGCTCCAAAAATCATAATATGAAATTCCATAAATTAACTTTTAAATTTCATCTTGTTTTCTTGAGAAAAAGCTTGCACCTTTTTCTGGGTGTTTGTTTCCCTCTGAAATTTTCAGTCTTCAACAATCCAAAATTTGCAGTTTTAGTTTTGAAGCATTTCAAACATTCAGTAAAAAACCCTTTTCGTTTTACTTCTTTAACTTCAAATTCTTGACACGAAAGATTCGATCTTGATCGTCGTAAACTTCTACCTATCTTCAATCTCATCAAGAAAGGTGAGAATTTTCAATTATTATAGCTTCTGTTTGCCAAAGATTGAATCTTTATCCCTGATTTCAGCGAAATTCTCAGAATCCTCTTTGGCCTGTGATGGGAAATTGCTGTGCAGTGCCAAAAACATCCGATGAGAAGCACAAAACAAATCCATTTGCAACAGATTCCGGCGCTCCAAAATCCTATGTGCTGCGCATGTTGGAATTTATTTATCATAATATATTCAAGAATACATAATTGAATATGAATAAAGCAAGATCTTTGAACATCATGTATTTCACGTATTAACCATACACATAATGGATCGGAAACTTACCTTTATGATCCACAGCGGAAGCGATTGGGGAAGACGGAGAGAACTTCCTCGGACTTTGGTGTAGTGGCGCAACTCCAAGGATTTGTTTCTCTCTCTTTCCCAAGGATTTGTTTCTCTCTCTTTCCCTCGTTTATGTGTTCTCTGTAATGTGTGTGATTTGATGGGATCCCACACTTTGTATTTATAGGCAGAGAGAGGACAAACCCTAATTCTCAAAAACATTAAGGCCCTTTCCATCAAAGTGGCTATTTAATTAGGACGTTTCTTTTTGACCAAGTAATACCAAAATCAAATTACATAATTCCATAATCAACTAATAATTGATCATAATTTGATTTCGTTAGTAATAGCATATACATTAATATATGCACACGCTTCTTTCCTAAATAGTCATGGAATGAAATATTCATTCCCATAAAACTATATAATATACTTTTGCCATTAAGGCAATCAACGACATATATATTATATAATTAATGATTAATTAGAAAACGTCCCACTTAAGTCAATATATTCAATTGATAATTCTTAATTAGGGAAAAATGTGTCTTATACCAAGTTAATATATATATATATATATATATATATATATATAAAATCCAATTCTATTTAGGATTCTATCACATGTCACGTATGTGAGACATAAAACTAACATTCTCCCACTTGGCGAACATGTGGGACACAAAGTTTTCGATTCTCCCACTTGTCACACTTGACAGAGCCACAGTAAAATAGATATAATAAACATAAGGCGCGCATAATATTGAACTTTACAAAAATACTTTCATCATTGGTAAACATAAGTATTATATTAGAGAGACTACTAATGCGGGTCATGGAGGGCGTATATCATTCAATCGATATAGTTCCTTCCATGTACCACATCACCAATATCCACTCTAATATAATCTATAAGTGACACCGCGTCCGTAATTGTCTTATTTCAAGACCTCCTGCATTAATACTAAAAATTATATGCATGAAATAATAAGTTTAAGCAGGAAAAGTAGGAACATCATTTATTGAATTCAAAATATCCATAACTTAAGTGTTTGAACCAACATGGAAACATACAAATTAGACGTTTCCATACCCAAGACTCATTCTGTTAACTTATTCCATAAATGTCTTAGGCGGTAACGCCTTAGTCAATGGATCAGCAACCATAAGCTATGTGCTTATGTATTATATAGATATTATTTGTTCCCAAACTTCATCTTTCACGACAAGAAACTTTAATTCCATGTGTTTAGCTCCTTTGAATACTTGTCATTCTTACAGAAAGATACGATTGCACTATTATCACAATACAATTTCAAGGACATTGATATTGAGGAGACAATACCAAGGCCTGAAATAAAATTTTGCAATCATTAATGCTTCAAAGCAAGCCATAAATTCAGCTTTAATGGTGAATGTTGAATTAGAACTTTGCTTTACACTTTTCCATGATATAGCTCCTCCAGCCATAAGAAGAATGTAATCAAAAGTTGATTTTCTAAAGTCAACACATCAATCATAATCTGAATTGGAATATCCAATCACTTCTAATTGATCAGATTTCCTAAATGTGAGCATACAATCTTTTGTCCCCTTTAAGTATCTCAATTCATCTTTGCAGCTCTCCAGTGTTCAATGTCATGGTTACTTTGGTAACGACCTAACATTTCGAGTGCAAAGCTAATGTCTGGTATACAGACTTGAGCATACATCAAACTTCCCACAATAGATGCATAAGGAATATTTTCCATCTCTTTACGTTCCAATTCAGCTTTTGGACATTGATCCAAACTGAATTTGTCGCCTTTATGAATTGGAACAACACTTGGAGAACATGCACTCATCCCATATCTCTCTAAAATTTGATCTATGTAGCTTTTCTGAGACAATCCTAACATTCCACGTGAGCGATCACATGATATTTCTAAACCAATGACGTAGGATGTCTCACACATATCTTTTATGTTGGAATTTTTAGAGAGATAATTTTAGTGGCATGTAGTAATCCAATGTCACTACTAGCAAGCAATATATCATCAACATACAGAACTAAAAATATGAACTTGCTCCCACTAACCTTGAGATATATGCACCGATCAACGGTGTTTTCTTTAAAACCAAAAGCAGTAATAGTGTCATGGAATTTAAAATACCATTGTCTAGAAGCTTGTTTCAGTCCATAAATTGATGTCTTAAGTTTGCAGACTAAATTTTCATTCCATTTCTTAATGAAGTCTTCAAGTCGTTTCATGTAGACTTCTTCCAAATCATCATTTAGAAAAACAGTTTTCACATCCATTTGATGTAGTTCCAAGTCAAAAAGGGCTACAAGTGCCAAAATGATTCTAAGTGAGTCCTTCTTTGATACAGGAGAGAAGGTCTCTTTATAATCAACACCATCTTTCTGAGTGTAACCTTTGGCAACAAGTCTGGCTTTAAATCGTTCGATTAAACCGTTCATGTCGAATTTGGTCTTGAAGACCCATTTACACCCAATGCACTTGTGTCCATCAGGCAATGCGACAAGGTCCCAGACTTCATTAAAATCCATAGATTTCAACTCTTCTATCATGGCATCAACCCATTTATTAGAATTATGACTTTTAATGGCTAGTGAATATGAAACTGGATCGTTGCGTATTCCTATATCACATTCAGATTCTTGGAGATAAACCAAATAGTCATCAGAAATGGCCGATCTTCGTTCTCGTTGAGAACGCCTTAGTGGCACTTCTGGAGGTGGCTCTACCACACCTGTTTCAATGACTTCGGCATCATCATTAAGTGGTTGGTCATTCAAGTGTTCAGTATTGTTAGGTTGTTCAACAATATTTGGCACACTTGATTCTTGATGAATTAAGGGAAGAGAGAATTCTACCCTTATTTCACTAATGACCGCATTACGAGTGTTAGTACTCCCACTGATCTCACCTTCTCAAAGAATCTTGCATTTCCAGTTTCAACAATTCTCATGCTATGATCAGGACAATAAAACCTATACCCTTTGGATTTTTCTGGGTAACCAATAAAGTAACCACTAACTGTTCTAAAATCCAATTTCTTTTCTTGCGGGGAGTATACTCTAGCTTCAGCTGGACAACCCCAAACATGAAGGTTCTGTAAACTGGGTTTCCTACCTGTCCAAAGTTCAAAGGGAGTCTTTGGCACAGCCTTACTAGGAACCCGATTTAATATATACACTGCAGTTCTTAGAGCATACATCCACAACGATACGGGTAAGGTAGAATTGCTTAACATACTTCTAACCATTTCCATGAGGGTTCGGTTACGTCTTTCAGCAACACCATTCTGCTGAGGCGTACCAAGCATTGTGTATTGAGCACAAATGCCATGCTTTTCTAAGTATTTGGCAAACGGTCCTGGTAATTGACCCATTTCAGTGGTACGACCTTAAAATTCACCACCTCTATCAGATCGAACAATTTTCACCTTTCTATTTAATTGCCTTTCAACCTCAGTCACAAAATGTTCAAGTGTTTCTGCTGCCTGAGATTTTCATGCAATAAATAAATATATCCATAACGCGAATAATCGTCAATAAAGGTGATAAAATACTTTTCTCCACCAAAAGTTAGGACATCAAAAGGTCCACAAATATCTGTATGTATGATTTCAAGGAGCTCAGTGCTTCTTGTGGCATTTTTCTTATTGTGTTTGGTTTGTTTACCTTTAATACAATCCACACAAACGGTAAAGCTTGTAAAGTTTAAATTCGAATGAATATTATACTTTATAAGCCTCTTAATTCTTTCACTGGAAATATGATCCGGTTCCTTTATGCCATAATAATGATAAATTTGAATGAATATTATCCTTTAGACGCTACTTTAGTTGCAATGTGAGCTTGAGATGCACTCATTCCATGCTTCTTCAGCTTTTGCTCATCCTGGACCAACATGTTTATCAATTCATAAAAGTTCACTTATCATTTATAGTGAAAATGAATTGGAAATGGTCCATATTGAGGAGGTAAGAAGGTTAGGCAAAGAATTGGACAAGGAAACCCCCGTCCACCGATAATCCTAACTTTCCTAGCTTGGAAGCGTTATTCATGTACATCACATGCTCGTCCATGGTCCGAGAACCATCATATTGCATGCTCATGAGATCCTTCATAAGTTTTCCTGCAAGAGACTTATATGCAGTTTTGAAGCGATCTTCAACATTCTGCAAAATATTCTTTTGCAATGTCAGTAGTTGAGAGATTTTATCTGCAACGAACATTCTTATGAACTGTAAACTTAGTCCTGTTAGATTTTACTCAAGCATTATGAGCAATCAGCCAAACTACTTTGATCATAAGATAATTGGCTTATCATTCAACAGTGTTAGGTCCAAGTCCATTACTCCAAGAGTGAACTTAAGTTTCTCTTTCCATTCAAAGAAGTTAGTTCCATTAAGTTGGGGAACGTTTGAGGTAAACATACTAGTAGAAAAAAAATATGTTTTTACATTATAGGAGCAATTAAGAGATGAATGCTCACATATAAAAGCTTTGAATAATAACACGAACATTAATTTGAAAACCCATATCATGAGGCAATTATGAAAACTCCTTTGGGTAGTCTTCATACAATAATAAAAAATCATGCTTTTAATATCCATATCCCAGTTCAATAATTGAGTAATAATAAATTGGCGTTACCTTTGGGTAATCGACACCAATTTAAATTATTAACTCCATTAGTGTCATTATGTCGCAAAAGACTATTTCCTTTGGGAATCTAGACTTTTTATGACAAACAAACTATGTAGATACCGAATAGCCACAACAAGCATGATGATTAATTGCATAAACAAATTTTCATATTAATTTGACTATAAACTCTTCTTATTTTACCTCACTTTGGTGATGGCAAAATAAACATAATATAATCAATGTATAGTGAGTAATTGCTTACGCAGATTTTCAATTAATTTGATTATAAACTTTTATTATTTTACCTCACTTTGGTGATTGCAAAATAAACATGATATAATCAACAAACATAGTGATTAATTGCTTAAACAGTTTTTCATATGCATTTGATTATAGACTCTCCTTATTTTGCCTCACTTTGGTGATTGCAAAATAAACATAATATAATCAAAGTACATATTAAAACAAGAATTGAATTATGTAATCATTCATTCTACCGCCTTCGGTAGATTCACAGTCATGAAATATTTAATTGAAATATCAATTCACCAATACATATATTCAAACTTAATTTATATACAGTATACACAATTAATATACCCAAATCAATTCCATATACATAAAATGAATCAATTTGGAAACAAATATTTCAAAACATGGAAACCATTAATTCTCGGGATTGAGCATACAGATATGAATTGTCAAAAAATATCAACTAAAAATATCCATAATCGAAACTATGCAAACAAGATTCGGTTTATGAAAATCTAACATACTCAAAATCAATATAATTCACAATTAAATTATGCGGACCAAATTAAACATCCCACTGTATTGATAGTCATGCAGAAAACAATTTTCATAGAGAGGCAATCCGTACATAATTGTCCAATTGGTCATGTGGATTCTTTAAATCCACAATTACGTGATACGCTAATTGAATTCAATAGATTTGAATTCACAATATGCTGACCATATTTGAAAACAACCGATTCAAATAATTTATCAAAATTAAATTCAAAAAATATGGTTTACAACAATACGAAAATACATGAGTTCTCAACCATGCTCTGATACCACATGTTGGAATTTATTTATCATAATATATTCAAGAATACATAATTGAATATGAATAAAGCAAGATCTTTGAACATCATGTATTTCACGTATTAACCATACACATAATGGATCGGAAACTTACCTTTATGATCCACAGCGGAAGCGATTGGGGAAGACGGAGAGAACTTCCTCGGACTTTGGTGTAGTGGCGCAACTCCAAGGATTTGTTTCTCTCTCTTTCCCAAGGATTTGTTTCTCTCTCTTTCCCTCGTTTATGTGTTCTCTGTAATGTGTGTGATTTGATGGGATCCCACACTTTGTATTTATAGGCAGAGAGAGGACAAACCCTAATTCTCAAAAACATTAAGGCCCTTTCCATCAAAGTGGCTATTTAATTAGGACGTTTCTTTTTGACCAAGTAATACCAAAATCAAATTACATAATTCCATAATCAACTAATAATTGATCATAATTTGATTTCGTTAGTAATAGCATATACATTAATATATGCACACGCTTCTTTCCTAAATAGTCAATGGAATGAAATATTCATTCCCATAAAACTATATAATATACTTTTGTCATTAAGGCAATCAACGACATATATATTATATAATTAATGATTAATTAGAAAACGTCCCACTTAAGTCAATATATTCAATTGATAATTCTTAATTAGGGAAAAATGTGTCTTATACCAAGTTAATATATTATATATAAAATCCAATTCTATTTAGGATTCTATCACATGTCACATATATAAAACTTACAACGCAATCCAACAACAGGGCATGATCTGGAGGAGTTCTACGAGCTCGGGCGTGGCGAGTTTGGGGTGACCTACATGTGCACCGACAAGGCGACCGGGGAGAGGTTAGCCTGCAAATCCATCTCCAAGAAGAAGCTGCGGACCAGTGTGGACATTGATGATGTCAGGAGAGAGGTTGAGATCATAAGGAAGTTGCCTAAGCACCCCAACATTCTGACCTTGAAGGATGCGTATGAGGATGATCATGCTGTGCACTTGGTCATGGAGCTCTGTGAGCTCTTCGACCGGATTGTCTCTCGAGGGCATTACACCGAGAGGGCTGCTGCAGCCGTGACCCGGACCATAGTTGAAGTCATTCAGGTCTAATTGCTGTTTATTTGTTTTGTTGTATCTTTCATAGATGTGGATTTCTGTGTTTAGGAATCAAGATTGTAAATGTGGAAATATGAATTTTGGTCTAGTTGCTGTTTACTGTATGTGTTTTGTTGTATCTTGTTTGCTTTCATAGATGTGGATTTCTGTGTTTAGGAATCAAGATTGTAAAGATTGAATCTTTGTTTAAGTAGATGTTGCATTTTATTGGTTGAATTGGGGCATTCCTAATTGCATTCTAATTTTGAAGGTGTGCCATGAGCACGGGGTGATGCACCGTGATCTGAAGCCCAAGAACTTTTTGTTCGCAAACATGAAGGAGACAGCAGCACTTAAGGCCATTGATTTTGGGCTTTCAGTCTTCTTCAGTCCTGGTAAAGGACAAACTGAATAGTATTTGCATTCCTTCAGGTCCTATCTTAATCCATTTTGACACCGTGCAGGGCAAAGATTCAACGAGATTGTGGGGAGTCCTTACTATATGGCTCCAGAGGTTCTAAAGAGAAACTATGGTTCAGAGGTGGATGTGTGGAGTGCTGGTGTCATCCTTTACATCTTGTTATGTGGTTTCCCGCCTTTTTTGGGCCGGTTTGTTATCTTGTCCCTTCTCTCGACATACTTTCACGTATAGTAACTGTTCTTGGTTCGATTTTGACATGTAGTATTTTGGTAACTAGTTTAGTTTCGGATGAAATAATATGAGTACATATATGCGCAGAAACTGAACAAGGTGTGGCTCAAGCAATCATTCGTTCGAATGTGGAATTCAAACGGGATCCTTGACCTAAGGTCTCCGATAGAGCCAAGGACCTGGTCAAGAAGATGCTCAACCCCGACCCCAAACAGCGCCCTACAGCACAGGAAGTTCTAGGTAACGCAGACTGCGTGCATTGTTTAGACTTCTTGCTCATAATTGAATCATATTATGACGAGTGTAGCTGCCCATTGCAGATCATCCTGGTTGCAGAACGCGAAAAGTGCTCCTAATGTTTCTCTTGGGGAAACTGTGAGAGCCAGACTGAAACAGTTCTCGACTATGAACAAGCTCAAGAAGCGAGCTTTAAGGGTATTACTTCACGTCTCTCAGCTCGTTGTTCTGTCGCGTACCCTAAACATCTCTCCCCAATGCACAGGTCATTGCTCAGCACTTGTCTGTGGAGGAAGTGGCCGGGATCAAAGACGGATTCCAGATGATGGACACGAGCAACAGGGGGGGAATCGACATGAACGAGCTGAGGGCCGGTCTGCACAAGCTTGGCCATCATATCCCTGAAACCGACATTCAATTCCTCATGGAACCAGTGAGTGTGTCTTTTGACAGTCTCTCCGGGTTAAAGATGTAGATTCTCACGAAAACGTGTCTTGTTCAGGGAGACGTGGATAAGGATGGTTTCCTTGACTATGGGGAGTTTGTCGCAATCTCTGTGCACCTTAGGAAGATGGGGAGCGATGATCATCTGCGCAAGGCGTTTGAGTTCTTTGACAAGAACGAAACTGGCTACATAGAGGTCGAGGAACTGAGGGATTCCCTCACTGATGAGGCCGAGGCGTTGAGTGAAGAAGTCATCAATGCCATAATCCAAGATGTTGATGCAGATAAGGTCAGTTAATTGACTTGTTATCTTGTTTCACACTAATGTTTCGCCTCATGTATACAATCTCGTGAGATCGCCTGAAAAACTAAGGATGAGTATGCAGGACGGGCGCATAAGTTATGAGGAGTTTGCAGCTATGATGAAGGCGGGGACGGACTGGAGGAAGGCATCGAGGCAGTACTCACGAGAGCGGTACAGCAGCCTCGGCCAAAAGCTGATGAAGGATGGCTCACTTCAGATGAGCAACCATAGTAGGTAGGAAGTGAAGGTTGTTTAAATTGTTTTGGTTTTGATGAATTTTCTCTTGGTTTTGTGGTAAAGAGTAGAGATAGAGGTTGTGCAAGTGTTGCAACCCTTGCTTTAGTTTTTTTGTTTCAAGAAAAAGTGAATGAGATTTTTTTTCTCTTTAGTATAGTAGTTGTAAATATTTTCTGCTACATAGTACAATGTAGGAGTATTCAATATTACAGTGTAATTATGTTTTCATTTATAAATATTGTTACATTAAAGTTGAAACGGTATAAATGGGATTAATAGTCGAACATGTCCCGATCTGTCATATTTTATTATTCTAAAATTTGAAGTTTGTCTTTTGTCACCAATCTTTTGAATTAACATGACAGTTGAAAACAAATACAGTATATTCTTCATTTTAATCAATAAAAATGTACATAGATTAACATGAAAGTTGAAAACATTTAGATATATTTTTGTAAAAAATAATTTTAATTGAGAGTTATTAAAATATCAAGTTTTAAGATAATGGAGAGAGAAAGTGACTATGTAGTCCAATTTACATGAATTACCCATCCCTTTTGGGATATGGATCCTCTGCTGTGCAATTTTGCACAGCAGGAGGTGCTGTTTCTAATACACAAATAAAATAATATATATTTATTTTATTTTATTTATTTAATTTATTTGATTTTTTTATTACCATGTGAGACACAGCACCTCCTGCTGTGCAAAATTGCACAGCAGAGGATCCATATCCTCCCTTTTGATCATGTAGTGACTAAATTACCTTTAAAATTTTTGAAAACAATATTTGTTTTATCTAAAAATGATAATTTACTGGAATAAAAATGGACCACAATTTAGGTTGTGTGGTCCAGATTGAATTACATGGTTATCACCATATATTTAATTGTCATCGTAATACACTCTTATATATATTATTTAAATTAGAAAGTTTATTTTATTGTATAATTAATTATTCTCAAATAGAGTAAATGCTAAAATTGATCCTCAACATATGCCCATTTTACGATTTTGGTGATATACTTTATCTTTTGAATTTTTACATCATGAACATTTCAACTCGGATCACAATCGATTCTACACTAACTGTTCTGTCAATTTTTAACAGTCAACCATTTTATTCCCTATTTTGACCAATTTAAGCATGTTGATTGTCACTCCCTGATCAAAACCTTAATTATTTTAATGAGATACCATTTCAAATACCAAAATAAATAATATTAAAAATGAAATGAAGAGTAAAATAAGTTTGCAATTTTTGAACAAAAATCGAAAGGTCTCTCTCTTACCCGCCCTCTCTCACTTTGACAGAACCGCTGTTCTTTGAGCGGTGATCGGACGGTGAAGTGTATTCCTGGATGACGGCGCACGAGAAGGAGAACGAGAACGGCCATAGATGGAGAAGGAGAACGATAGGTCGACGGAGAAGGAGAACGAGAAGGGGAAGGGGAAGAGCAAGGCAGGTCCTTCGACTGAAAATCCGCCTCCTCAGAGTGAAAATACATCGAATCCGACTGAGAATCGACCTCAAGCACCACCTCCTACTGAGAATCGACCGCAACCACCATCTCCGACTCAAATTCCACCACCTGCCTCTTAAAATCTACAGCGACCACCACCTCCGACTGAAATTCCACCTTCGTTTTTTAGCGAGGAAGAAGAAGCAGTTTTGACACCTAGTGAATGTCTAAATAATTTATGATTTTATTTACAATAATATAAATAAATTGATTATTAAATAATTAAAATTTGCTTAAGTTGGTAAAAATAGGGATTAAAATGATTGATTGTTAAAATTTGACGGGACAGTTAGGGTAGGACCGATTGTCAACCAGTTGAAATGTTCGGGATGTAAAAATTCAAAAAAATAAAGTCTAGGACCAAAATCGTAAAATGAACATATATTCAGGACCAATTTTAGCATTTACTCTTCTCAAATATCATCAATTGAGTTGCCAAATAAAGCAGAACAACACATAATAAATGCACTTAGGGCATCAGCAGTGGGGCGCCCTAAGGCGCGCCCTATGGCGCGCCACGTCATCACTTTTATCCTCCTTCCCCCCACCTGCAGTGGGGGCGCGCCACATCATCATTTTATTATTTTGTTTAATTAATTTAAATGTTTTCAAATAACAAGTAACGAGTAAATAAAAAACGTCTAAATAACAAATGGCGACGCATTAATAAAAAAAAGTTACACCATTCAACTTACAAAAAAACAACTAAGTCGGTGCAATTCCCAACTTCCGACGCAGCTCATCGATTAACGCCCGGAGATATTCGGCTTCGTCGGGGTCGGTACACTTCTTGAGGGCCTTGTGCGTCTGCAATAACGTCCTCGCCATCGACGCTGTTGCCAACGACTCAAACGCGGTGGCCGTCTGGGTCGGGAGCATTTCCGGGAACGGAGATGGGTTTGCAGAGGTCGAGGATGAGGTCGCGGCCGCCTTCCCCTTGGCCTTCGCAGCCTTGACGCCGGGAGGACGCCGGGAGGACACCGGTGTGCCGGAACTCCCTTCATCCACGTACGTCCGGTTGAGGTCAACCGGGTGATTGCCGCTGCCGCTGCTCGTGTAATCACCAGCTTCGGTGGTCTTCGTCCTCTTCGGCGCACCAGTGTGCAGAATTCCACCTTGGAACTTCTGCTTGTCGCTCAAGAGCGCCTAGATGGCCTCGTGGTTGAAGTCACCGTACATCGACTTGTACGACAACAGCGCTTTAGCGCGCACGTCGCTCAAGCTCTCGCCGCTCCCCTGTGCCCGCTTGGACTTCTCGAACTCCGCCGCGTACAAGTTCACTTGCTTCTTCACTTGATCCCAGTGCTTGCGGAGTTGCTCACGTTTGCGCTTGTATGCGGTCGGCGGCTTGGCCTCATTGTAGAGGCCGGCGATGCGCTCCCAGTACGCGCCCTGCCTCTGGTTGTTCGCGAAAATCGGGTGTTCCGATATATCTACCCAACACCGGGCCAAAATGAGGGTTTCGTCGTCGGTGTAGTTCGTACGGCCGGGGGCGTACTCATCGTAATTTCCGGGAGGCGGCAACTTCTGCGCCCGCTGCCGGTTCAGCTTCTTTTTGGCTGGGGCGGAAGCGGTCGCGGCGGGTTCGGGATCGAGATCGGAAGACGCCTCCATGTCAGACAACCCGTACGATTCCGTATTGAAATCGGGATCGTACTGGGTGTCGGTGTCGAAAGAACGATATTCGCCGAGTTCTGAACCCGGCCAACGCGCATCTCCGCTAAACATAGGACTATTGGGACTTGAATCCATTTCGTAGTAATAATAAGTTTCGAAACTGAAATCGTGAAATGAAATTACAAATGAACTCTATTTATAAAAAAACGAAACCGCGTGCCATCGTCCGCGTCGATCGTCCGCATAGCCTACAGTGGGTCGGACGATGGTGCGGACGATGGCCTATCGTCCGCGCCATCGTCCGTGTAGGCCGCAATGGGGCGGACGATGGCGCGGACGATGGGCATCGTCCGCCCTATACTCCGCGCCCTTAGTATAGGGCGCGACGATCGTCCGCGGCCTATGTCATGCACCCGCAATGGGGCGGACGATGGCGGGCGCGGACGATGCGCGCCAACGGGCGTGCCATCGTCCGCCCCATTGCGGATGGCCTTAACGTGTTCAAGGATAATTGAGTTCGAATATTATCCGGTTAAAAAATTTCAATCCTAACTCTTCAAAATTAGTTGTTATTAGGATCATTCCATGATTTTGTGTGACATCCCTATGTATATGAGTACGGTTTCAGAGTATATTAAAGGCACTAAAATTATAAGTTGGGCCACAATATATTGGTTACGGACTTCGTTTAAAATACTTTGCAAAAGAATATAGAAGTATTATAATTACGAAAAATTATTTTGTGAGGAGGATAAAACAAAAATGCCCCAAACTTTTTATATATCAGATTCCTCGGATATTCACTTCTTGATAACTGATTATTGAATACTCCCTCCGGCGTATATGAGTACGGTTGTAGGCCCGGCGTATATGAGTACGGTTGTGGGCCCGGCGTCACTATTTCTGCCTGCTCTTAGGCAAGAGCACAACACCCACAACTGTGCTATTCCGCAAGGACGAGGACAAGAGTCCCACAATTCTATTATTCAATTTAAATAAAAACATTTCCATAATATTAAAATTCATTAAAAATATCAAAATAATATTACAAATTACAAATAAAATAAAAAAGACATAATTAAAATCCTAAAAATTAAAAATTACATAATTAAAATACTAAAAATTAAAAATTACATAATTAAAGCTAAAAATATCCCCGTGGAAGACTATTCATCCGGCGGCACTACCCCCAATTGTTATTGGAGGCCCAATATCATGGCCTCATGCGATCGAAGTTGTGAGGGGGTGGAGGTGGCACATAGGGCACGGGAACGGAAACGGGAGCGGGTTCGGGAGCATCGCCGGATGGAGTCGCGGCGCGACGGCGGTTGGCCGCCGTCTTCTTCCTTAGTTGCGGTCAGCGTTCGGAACCGCTCGGGCCGGCGTCGGGGCTACCCAAGTTAGCTCCGGCGAGTTGGCTAACCACGTCTTCGGAGCCGGCGTCGGATAGGGATACCGACCTTGACCGTTTGGAGGAGCCGCCAGATGAGGATGTTACGCCTCCCCTATACTTTGGATGCGACCGCGTCTCCTGCCAAATGTTGAGGTACTTGAACGCCTTGTAGTTTATGGATTGGTAGGTAGACATGGCGGAACTGATGATGTCGACCTCGCTCCGGCCGCTCCCCGCCGACCGCTCTTCCTGGAGGTAATACCCATGGAACTTTTAGATTTCTTCGTTGGCTCTGTAGATGGCGTTGCGCACCATACTCTCGTTGCGTTCGATTGTTCCCTCCGGCAGGTTTTCATTGTACCGGCGACAAATGCGCCACCAAAAGTGATCGCCGGATTGGTTCGTGCCAACCTCCGGATCTTTGGAGATTGACAAGAACGCCTTGAACAATTGCTCCATCTCCGCCGGAGGGTACGGTGTGCGGACACCGCAAGTAGGAGGAGTCGGAATTTGGGAGGGGGCGGTCGACCTCGCTCTAGGTTCGGGTGTCCACCCGTATAGCCCTTCGGGGGCATCTTGGTCGTTGATCGGGTAAGGCCGGTAGCCACCTGGAACGCCCGAACATTGGGTTTGAGGAGGGGCCGAATATTCCATTTCCGGAGTAGGAAACGGTTGTGAACCGAACCAATCGGGGTTCCAACCGTGGGAGCCCGGAGGGTGATCGCGTTGGCCGGACATTGTTATGTTGTATGAGTGGAAGAAAGATTGAGAATGGAGATGAGAGAATTTAGATGAGAATGAAAATGAGAGAATGTAGATGAGAATTATGTAGTGTGGTGTGAATTTTTTGGTGTGAAAGTGAGGGTATTTATAGATGAAAATGTGTATTTTTGGGGGAAAAAATTAAAAAAAAATTAAAAGTAGGTAGAAAACATTAGAAAACGGATATATTTTTTTTGGGAAGTGGGAAAATATTTTTTTATTTTTAATCGGTTTTTTTAATTAAAAACTGATTTTTTTAAAAAAATTCAAATGCAACAGCTATGCCGTTGCCCAATCACGTCCGGGCACGTCACCTGCTCGCTGGCACGGACGTGCTCGATGTATCGAGCAGCGCCGTGCCAGCGGCGGACGACGTCTTCCGTGCCGCTGACACGGACGGACGGACGCCGTCCGTCCACCGTTGCAGATGCTCTTAGGAGTCTCATTCCTTGGCGGCACGGTTTTAAGAATTGTTAAGAAAAGTAGGTAGAAAAAAGTTAGTGGAATATATGTTCCACTTATTAGTTTTAAATGAAATGTGAGTGAAATGAGTTACTGGAATATGAAACCTTATTACTCCCTCCGCCCCAAAGAATATGCACTTTGGGGTCGACACGAGTTTTAATGTAAAATTAGTAAAGTAAGAGAGATGTAGAGAGAAAAAGTAAATAAAGTATTGTTAGTGGAGAATGAGTCTCACCTTATTAGAGAGAAAAGACTTTCCAAAATAAAAATGTGCATATTCTTGTGGGGCGGATTAAAAAGAGAAGAATGTATATTCTTGAGGGACGGATGGAGTATAATTTATAGTAAAAGTGAATCGAGACTCCTATTCACGGACGGACTAAAATAGAAAAACGAAACTCCTATTTGCGGACGGAGAGCTATCGTCTCCGTTCTAACTCCGCGAGCTATCGTCTCCGTTCTAACTTCTAATATTGTTCTAACAAACTAGTGGATAAACATGAGTTCCCACTCAAACCTGATGTGGTCGGCGCCACCAACTTTGAAAATTCTTTAATTATAAATTTGAATTAATTTGTGCTGTCAAACCAAAGAGTTGTCGACATTAAGAGTGTCCACAATGGTGGCCTTTGAAGGCCACCAAAGTTGGCCCGGCCACGAAATATGGCTCTCCATGGCCATCCGCAATGGTAAATAAACAAAAACAACAAGGGCCACGAAATGTGGCCCTCTCAAAAAAAATAATTTGTTTACTTTTTTTAATTATATTTTTTAATTTAACTACGACAAATTTAATTAGCCTAATAATTTGGAAAATAAACATAATTTAATAAAAAAGCGAATTACAGACAAATTTTCGTCGTATTATAGATAGAGGAAAATTATACAACGAAATTTTTTAAAAAACACTACACAAAAAGACGCCACCCTTCCTACTCGGTGGCGTCATCGGAATCCGGCACGTCTTCATCACCACCCCCACTGCCCCCACTGCCACTAGCTCCGCCCGTCTCCGACCCATCGGCCCACCCCAACTTCGACCTCAATCTAAGAATGAGGTCGTAGCACATCTTCTTAGTGAGAGGGTCTGTCGACTTCTCGTACAAGGACAAGTTATCCCCAAGTTGCTTCATCATCTGCACCTCCAGTGTTTGAGCCAACGCCGCGGTCGGTGATGAGCGCGGTGCTGACGCGTTCGCAGCAGAGACTTGGGATGCGTTTCTAGCTTCCCGGATGGCGGCTTGTTGGCCCTGCGGGCGATGGCGCCTCGACATTGTCGAGGGGGGCTCCTCCAACACATCGTCATTCAGGTCGAATGCACGTGAGTCGCTACCACTGCTGTAGGTGCCGTCGGCACGGAGCTTTGTCCGCTTCCCAGTATGACCGGTATCATCATCTCAGATCGCCTTGAATTGAGGGGAGTCTCGGAGAAGCATATATTCATTCCAGTAGGTGAACTTGGGCCAGTCTATCAGATTCATACAAAGGAGACTGGGTGTATTGGAATCGGGAGGATTGGAAGTGTTGAGACGGGTTGTTGATCGCGTCCATATTCGGCCGGTAGTCACCGAACCCCGATGGTTGGCGAACTACGTTCCTCTGCTGATGGGAGGACGACTGAACCCGGTATTGCGGAGATTGTGGACTCCACATCTGATTTGGGAAGTTGTCGTATCCCGAGTCTCCATACCCCGGGGAATCACCATCTCCACCTTGCATCTTTGGTAGGATTTTAATTAGGATTTTGTGGTGTTGAAGTGTAAAATGGAGTGGAAAAAATAGAAATGGAAATGGTAGTATTTATAAAAGAATTTTTGAAAATTAAAAAAAATAATAGTAATAATTTTTCGCGGCCCAGCCGCATTTTGTGGCCCGCTGCAATGGAGGGCTGCGGCTCCCTCGTGGCTCTCGGCCCTCAGCTGCGAATCGTGGCTCTCTGCAGTGGGAGCCGCGCACCCGAGCCACTGGCCGCGGCTCCCCCACTGTGGACACTCTAATAAATTTCATCGCCCCACAATAATATTATTTAGCCGTCTACTTGCGTCCCGATTGAGACAGGGATCTAAATTCATGTTGTTACAAACCTAACATGTGTCATCCAATACCCTAATAAATATATATGTTTGCTCACATTTCATAAGTTGCTGCATTAACAAATTTTTTGATACATATCCGGAAACATGAATTTATTGCAAATAAAGAGATTTTGTATTCTATTCCAACATTTTTTTGGTAATTATCAAGGTATTTATTGGCGGACCCAGTGACTATTTTCCACACTGATTTTCAGACACTTTAATGGATGAGATAACTGATTCAAGGATTTAAGGCGGTTCCAAACCCAAAGGCAGAAATTCTCTGACCATGCCACTCGACCATATCCCTTAAATTAGATTCTGTTCCAATATTTATAGACCCCACATTAGCAACTCATTTTTTCATCTACTATTAATTTAATGCCACTTTCAGCCATTAACTTAGAATGTTGAAATTAATGCTCAAGAGTAACTACTCAACCCTAATGAACATAAAGAAGATTCAACCAAAACGCAAGAAGTTAAAATTGAAAAAAGAAAAAGAAAAAGTTGAGTTGGACACCAAAGAGAAAACCAAAAAATGGGATAGAAGATCCAGTGACTATCCGATCTATTTATTTCACCCTCAATTTTGTATCATATTTATTTCATAACACATAATAAAAATTAATGTGCACCAAGTTAAATGAAGTGTAAAAAATAAAATAAAAAATATTATTCCATGAAAGAGATCCTAACACCACTGAGTTTACACCAAGTGGAGAGTGACAGAACACATGAATATGATAATTAGTTACTATCTCCGTCCACAAAAAAATAGAGCACATTTACCATTTTTTGTTGTCCGCGAAAAATTGAGCACATTTAAAAAAAGAAAAATTTTCAACAATTTCTCTCTTTGTACTAATAATATGGACCACACATTTCACTAACACTACTTCTCTATTACTTACCAATTTCACATTAAAACCCGTGTCATTCACAATGTGTCCTATTTTTCGTGGACGGAGGGAGTATCTGTCTATATCTTGAACTATGTACACTTATTCATTAATATTCCATCTGTCAATTTTGCACATAAAAGAACAAACTATTTACCATCATGTTAGACAATATTGCAATCGTTACTTTTAATTTTTGCATTTTTTAACACATGGGACATATCATCTTCAACAATAATTTGGTTTCAAATTGATCTTCCCTTACAGCAATATAACTTGAAGGTCCATTGTTATTGTATATATGACCTGTAGGTCCATTGCATTGATATCAGACCTAGTGTAAGACTGTCACAGATCCTCTTTAAATTCAAACGATTCAAATAGTTTCCAAATCACGTGCAAACATATTAATTGCATCAATCACATATCTATATCATATTCCACCAAATACATATTATATCAATATCACATCGTATAATTCAATTATTCACTTTATTTAACATATAGCAATTAACCACATAACACATGTAAAATTAAAAGTATGGTTTATACGTACATGTCACAATAGATAATCTACTCAAAAACTCCAATCTTTTCTTTCCGTTCACCACTCTCAAAAAACATATAGTTGTTATATACTTCCAAACCCTAAATAATCTTCTCCATATTATTTTCTTCTAATATTGTTCATATTTTGTTTTAATAGCTTTCGTTCCTTCTAAAATATATGTATACCGAACCTTACTCCCCTCTCCTTTCCCAATTTTCATGCTAAAAATAATGAACAAAAATACTCTATAGTCATGATACATTCATTGACGGCAAAACTAGGTGACTCACCTTATATTTTGTTTTGTATTTATAAGAAAAATGCTAAAAATAATGAACAAAAATACTCTATAGTCATGATACATTCATTGACGGCAAAACTAGGTGACTCACCTTATATTTTGTTTTGTATTTATAAGAAAAATACGTATAAAAGAAAAATTAGAAACGTGTAACTTTCTAAAAATTTAGGCCACAAAGTAATACATAAAAAATGCTCAGCTATGCCTCGTACGCACATTTATTTATTTAATTTATGTAATCTTAGTTTATCCAAAAACATGCACATATCCTAAAATTATAGTATATTATAAATGTATAAAGTACATACATGAACAATAGTACTATTATCTCATGCACATATACACACGTTACTGTACACACATGCATATACATTTATTTTAGCTATCTAAAATTCACGTACACATACACACTTATATATATAACATATAATTATACAAATAATGTTATAAATATACAAATTGATGCATGTTTTGTGTTAGGGATGTCACATCCCACTAACATATTTAATTTACTTTTTTTTACATTTCTTAAAACCCGCACCATAACTAAATAGGACTCATATTGCAGGACGAATAGTATCATTTAATCTGTTTTGCTTTAGCTTCAACTGGGAAAATAAAACTAAAGAAAAAGAGGCTTCAATGTTTATACTATATAGAGTTTGTAAATGTAATGATCATGATCCTAATTTACGAAATAGAAAAAATAATAAGATGAAAAATGAAAAAAATAAATAGTACTTCCTCCGTCTCTGAAAAGTATGCACTATTCATTTTTTCGTCCGTCTCCAAAGAGTATGAATATTCCAATTTTGGAAACTCTCTTCTCTCTAATGAGGTGAGACTCATTCTCCACTGACAATACTTTAAAAACTTTCTCTATCTATTTCTTTCTTATTTTACCAATTATGCATTAAAACTCGTGCTGAATCCAAAGTTCATATTCTTCTGGGGAGTGGAGGGAGTAATATGAAATATGCATAGCAGAGAGTTACATGAACAATATCAAACAACACTTTTGTGCACCACCAGACAATAATTCAGAATCCGATGATTAACCCTTTTGAGGTGTCAATATTAGCAGTAGCCACTCCTCCATTAATGCAAAAAGTGGTCAACATCAATTTCTTAATTAGTACTCCCTCCGTCCCAAGCTACTCGCACTTATTTCCTTTTTGGGCGTCCCAAGTTACTTGCACTCTTTCCATTTTTAGTAAAAATTTTCACCTACAGCCGTCATTTTTGACTTTCCTATACACTCATTCCTTAATCTTCGTGCTGAAAAGGAAAGGAGCGAGTAGCCCGGGACGGAGGGAGTAGTAATTATTCTTCGTTTTCAAATTATTACTATTATTGAATCGAAAAGTCTATAACTAGAGGCTTTCGATTTCCACCAGTGCTTTTTGCAGCAATAATGATTTGATAATCCCTAAAATGAATGCACCATCGTTTGACTGCATCATGCAGTATATATGTTTGTCTACTTTTTTTCTCATGTCAATTTCGGGAATATTTTTATAGTGGTCTTTTAATATTTTGGTATCCATGTCCTTTTTTTAAATGGTATTAATATATTATAGTTTTAATCCGATTTGTGTTATAGATTCGCTCTATTATGCATGTACCGTGATGTACGTTATCTTTTAACTCTACTTTGTGGTTGGAGGGTGACATTTTGGGGTAGTTTATTTATATAGTGGCAGATCTAGGAAATAAAATTTGTATGCTCGGACACTTGAAGAATTAGCAATAAATAGTACTTATTTAGGTAATTATTTTCATAAAAAATTTACTTTATAATATAAGTAACTTTATCTTTTGCGTGTTAGTTGATTCTCGCAACTCTTAATATCTTCAATATGATTCAAAATTCCTTGATTAGAAATAACAC
Source organism: Salvia splendens (assembly GCF_004379255.2). Taxonomy (NCBI): domain Eukaryota; kingdom Viridiplantae; phylum Streptophyta; class Magnoliopsida; order Lamiales; family Lamiaceae; genus Salvia; species Salvia splendens. The sequence continues at coordinate 21,388,689 of NC_056041.1, read as the reverse complement.
CTTTGTCGATATATACCATCGATATATTCATCAACCATATACCGTACATCTTATTTTGCAAATCTTTCCTGAAAGACTTCTAAAAATGTTTAACACTGAAAAAAAGAGTATTCGTTCTAACACTACTCACAAGTAATTAATCTCCATTAAATTAAATATGAATTAGTGAACTATCAATAGTTAGGAAAAACAATTAAACGAGGGTAAGATGGTGACCCCCAAAATTTTCGGAAGGAACGTGAGTGAGGATAAAACAATCGTTATAATCTAAGAATTAGGTCGTTACAGATTGCACGTCTAACTTTTTTACTTGGTGAGCATTTTATTATTTTGTGAAATAATTGTAGAAAAAAAATACAACCAAAAACAAACTAGAAAAGATAGAAACAAACTTCAACGTTTAGAGAATCAAATTCCTTTGATCATATCTCGCTGGAGTTTAGTATGGGCTTCGTTCCTTGCTCATTGTAAAAATCATGAATACAATTAAAAATTAAATCATGAATAAAATTATGATTAACATTTTGAATAAAAATCATACTCCCTATTTCCTATGTTACTCGCACTTTTCTATGTTGGCTTAATTCAAACTACTTACACTATTTCTATTTTAAGTAAAATTAGGACATTCAATTATTATATATTATACTAGTTAATTAAGGATTTCTTTATTAAGTAATCTCTCGTTACACTAAAAATACTAATTTATTTACACTAAAAACTCAATCTCAAAGTCACGGCCTAAAATGAAAAATGCGAGTAACATGAGATGGAGGGAGTGCAAAAATCATGAAGTGGGATAGTTATAGAGTGAAAAATATGAATAAAATTTTAAAAAATATAATAAAATCCGGGGCGGATTCCGCGACATAGCCGTGCACATTGTGCTGCAGGTACCGACACAAGGGCGGACCTCCCAACGCCCCCTCGCCGCCCCACCAGCAACTGCAATGATGCCCCGAAAACCGCCGAACACGGCCGGTGAGTTTTCAGGCACTATTGCGCATTCCCTATCATTATTGTAATATCCTGAAAATTGTTTTGAAGTTGAAAAGTAGATCAAAAGGTGATAAGTTTACTAAAACCCAATTGGAATGATCACACATGACTTTTTGTAAAATACTACTCCTATATATATTACTCCCTCCGTTGCACGATAGAAGTTCTATTTTATTTGGGCACGAGTTTTAAGAAATACAAAAGAAAGTTGGTTGAATAAGTCAGTGGAATATGAGTTTCACTTATATATCTTAACATAAACCTATATAGTAAAGTTATTGTGAGACAAATGAAAATGACAAAATAAAACTCTGGGACGGAGAAATTAGATTTTAAGCAAAATAATATGATCCAACTACTAAAATATTGCCGATTTTAAAGCAAAAAATAACATAATCCAACTATCTTTGTCAGTGTCACGGATCTGAGCAGAAGAGCGTACAAAATTGTTGCCAATTTAATTTTTCCGAGGGAATAATTGAAGTACACAAGAATGACAAATGTCAAAAGAATAAGATGATATATTGAGTGAATCGCATTTAAATCCAAAATTGTGTGGATAAAAAATAATTGTGTATCATAGTATGTAGTTATCTGAAATTGCCTTGTGCATACAAATTATTGATATAAACAAATAGAAAATGGAATATAAGAATAAATGAGAAACTAGGTGGCCCATTATCTCATTTAACAGTAGCTAATAATAATCACAGCCATGAAATTCAACTTTTGGAATCAATGTGGCCATGCGTTTAATTAGTTTTAAATTATTTTAATAATAAATTGGAATCTAGAATCTTTATGAAGCTATACATTGTTTTATAATTTAATTTACTTTGCTTGTCAATATGTAGAAACAATGTATCACCGAAAGAAAGAAACAAAATCAAGAAGTGGAGTGTGGAGCTTTTGCTTTGAACGAGAAAGAGAGTTGATCATATTGATGTGATTCAAGAAACGTTTATACATGGAATGATCTCACTTCTAACTGATCTACTACAACACTATTTATACTAACATCTACAAATCAAGAAGTGAGCAAGAGATCACTTCAAGCAGTTGAAACTGCCGCAAGAAACCCAACGGCTAGTAACTAGTTCAACTAACTTTGAACTACTCTATCTTGATCTTGTGTTGTAGTCCCCATGCTTAGTTCCCATGCAACCTCACTTGCTGTGATGAGCCATATCTCTAACATAATATATATCAAGAATCTTTATGAACCTATACATTGTTTAATAATCCATTCAATTACTTTGCTTGTCGGAATATTACATGCAAGAAAAGATTGTTTTGGATTACTTTTACTAGTTGTATATCGTATTTAATGTACTATTATTTTCATTTTATTCATATTTTTATATTTCTTTGTTTTCGATTTTATATCTTTTAGTTGGATTTTAAGGAGTATAGTTATTATAGAATATTATTACATCAAATTAGGGTATATAATTATTTTAATTTTTTATCGTCACTTTTAGTAGATAAAACTGATTATTATTTAATTATTGTAAAAAAATAGAGTACGTATTATGTATTTTGTGAATCTAATCGAATTGCTGAGCACAGCAGGGAATCCATGACCATTAATAAGAGTGATTTGAAATTTAATTCCTGAAAATTCACTTTGCACATTTTAGTCTCTGAATCGGAAAATGTATCGTCCCAATTAGAAAAAAATACTATCATTTAGATCTTTAATTTTATTTTTAAAAAGGACATAAAATACTTTCGTGTCTTTTTCTCTCATTTCTCCTATATTTTCTTTCTCCCATAACTTCTGTTTTCTCTTTCTCTATCCTCTCTCCTCTACGTTATTCTATAATTCAAAATATTTAATGTTATTTTAGTTTATCAAATTTTATTACATAAAATTATATATACATGTATCAAATTATATTTACACAATATTGAAGTATTGTATTTTCAAACTCATTAGATAAATATTTATGAATGAGCAAATTAAACAATTTGTATATTTCTAAATTATGAAAATTTAACTGTCATATAAATAATATCACATGAAAAAAATGAGAGAGAAAGAAAAATAAAAAAAGAAACCAGATAAAAGGAGAGAAAGGAAAAAGAAAGTGTTTTGTGGAATACTTCTTAGGGTTTAGAGGTTAAATGAAAATTTAAGAAGTCTAATAAGTGTAAAATGTTATACTTCCATAGACCAAATTTGAAGTTCACCCTATTAAGTATTAATAAAATCCATAAAAGTGAGAATCCTAATATCCATGAACTATCTTTGTAGTAATTGATTTTTTATTTAAGAGTGAACTGCACCAAAAGGCTCTGACTTTTCGCCTTGTAACATCAGAGGCCCCTAACTTTTAAAAATATCACCACAGGGATCTGACAAAATATATAATCACAAATCGTGTATATTTTGCCATTTTTCGGACGAAAATGCCCAAATGGGGTGAGGGTAGTTTAGACCTTTTTATTGCATTAGGCTGCACCCCTATGACTACATTTGCAGGTGCGGTCTTGTCAAGCACCTGTGTAATTATAATTCCATTTATATTTTCAATTCTGTTTCATTATTTCTTCCCTCCATTTTCGTTTCATCTACCCCTTTCAAGTTCTACTCAAATTCTGATTTCCCTCTCAAAACAGTATACGCGATTTTACCTTCTTCGGCATCGGGCAATTTAGGGAATTTCATATCTTCGCCTGCCATTCGGGATCTCGAATTTAGTGGATTTCATCTGGATTTTGCTGAATTTAGGGTATCAAAGAGGGTTTTAGGCGATTTCCGTTGGAATTTTATTTTGCAATTGTTGGTTTTTTTTGGTTGTATGGTTACTGTCGGGCATTTGAAAATTATTTTTGCAATTCTTGGTCGATTTGATTTTTGTATTGTCGAACTGAATTCAGGTCGTTACGCAATGTCTTATTCTTCTTCTTCTCAATCGTTCGGCTCAAGCTTCAATTGGAATTGGCCTCGTCCAGAAATTGTGAAGTGTAATCACGATCTTGAGGCCGAGCTCGTTACATCTAGGACGGCTGCTAACCCGGGTAGACGTTACTATCGCTGCCCTGTATGGAAGGTTAAAACCATGTATTTTGATCGTGTTGTCCATTAATTTTGTTGGCATAGAGATTAATGAGAAATTATTATGCAGGACGATGACTGCAAGTTTTTTCGATGGTTTGATGCGAGTCTATCCCCAAGTCAAGACAGTTATTTTCAGAGAGTGAAACTTGAGCGAGACCAATTCGAAGCTGAACTTCGAAGCAAATCTCTACTCGAAGGTGTGTTGCACGAGAAATTGCGCTTGAAAATCGTGGAGTTTGAAGACTTGAAGCTACAACTGGGTATGAAAACTGAAGAGTGTGACGCATTGGCGGTGAAAATTGGTCAGATGGCAACAACTCTCCGACGCTTAAAAATCACAATCTTGTTCTTATGTATTGTAATTTTTCTACTGTTATAACAATGTTATGTCGTGTTCACTCCGTGGTTCATTCTGAAATCACAAACTGAAATCCTGATCGACTACGCTTTGCTTTGTTGCTATTCATTTATGTCTGAAAGCACGAATGAGGTTACACAACTATGACTGAAATCACAAACCATGTACACAAATGAATACTACCAAACTGAAATCACGAATGAAGTTACTCAAATATGATTGAAATCACAAACCATGTACACAAATGAATACTACCAAACTGAAATCACAAATGAAGTTACTCAAATATGATTGAAATCACAAACCATGTACACAAATGAATACTACCAAACTATCACTGAAATCACAAATGAAGTTACTCAAATATGATTGAAATCACAAAGCGACGTACGCTATCCACAAAAATACCACCACCAAAATTTTTCCACAGAACTTTACTTCCACCAAAATACTAGTCTGTTACAAAATAGTCTGTACCATACAAATCATACTATTCATATCATCACTGACACAAATTGTTCAACCCATCCGAAACAAACCAACGTTAATAAGTAAAGGCCATCAATCTTGATCACCGCGGCGGCCGCATCTCTGAGGATGAGTCATTGTCCGACTGCTTGGTCTCGGATTCGAAACATTAGGCTGCAACAATTAATAGTGTAGTAAGTATACATGCTTAAGCACTGTGTACAATTACATAATATAGTTGCATATGCTTACTGCATAGTACCTCTTGGCGTGGGATTGTTTGACGATTCAGGTAAAGTACTGTCACCATGTTCACGCGAAGTCTCCCCAACCTGAGAACGGGCATCTGTCCGAGGATCATTGTTGCATGTCCTCCTATTATGACCTTCTAGACCGCACCGACGACATTTCATCACGAAGGTGCGACGCAACGACTCACCTCCATCTGCATGAAGACGAATCTGGGGCTCCTCACGTCTCAGTTTCTTCGGCCTACCACGCTATCGCTTTGACCTCGGGGGCGCCATTTCCACTGAACCATCCACAGTACTCTTCGGCCAACTGGCTACCCCATTGATGGGGTAGAGGACATTCTCGTACAGCATGATCATTGTTGACTTCAAATAGTATCGGAAAACGAATCGCGTCACGTCGTCGCCATTCTTGTTCATAGCCAGAAAGCAATTATCAGCATGCGTGCACGGGATTCCGGTTAGCTGCCACAATCTGCAAGAACAAGTAAAATCGCGCATGTTGACAACATATTGGCCAGACGGCCCAGACACTTGGTACGAAGACTGTCCGTTCCATGTAGCCCTCCACGATGAAGCCCTCGCGAACCACTTATCAACAAGCTCCTTGATAACAGGCGGAACTGCGTGATCGTAGCTTTTGATCCATTGGCCTCTGATCTGAATTCTTTCCATTTGACTTGTTCGAATGTCCTCCAACATGCTGATAATTGCTTTCTCGCGAGCCAATGCAATCTTCGAATTGAATGTCTCACAGATGTTGTTCAGGATCACATCACAACAGGTGTGTGGAGAGAAAAGGGACTTGACCCACTTTTCTTTGGGAGCTACTCTAGAAAGCCACTGGTGTGCACTGGGATATTCGGTTTGCAAAGCATCCATCAAAGCCACATACTGTTCGAGGGTGGTACTCGAGGCAATCTCCCACAACCGGTCTTTGAAATCTTCACCAACAAATCTCTTCTTAAAATTATTGTATATGTGCTGAACACAAAAGCGATGCTCACTTTGTGGGAATTCCTCAGCAAGCAACTTTGCAAGGCCCTGATGCAACACAACAATACATTACCACAAAATCACAGTTCAGTACATAATTTATTAAACAAATTACAAATAAAAGTAAATCACATATCACGTACATGATAAAATATTGGAATAACGGATGGCCTACCTTTTGTTGGTCAGACATAAACACATAACATGGCCCATTTGCATGCAAGTTTAGGTCATCGGCCAAGTACTCCACGAACCACTTCCACTGGACATAACTCTCGGCCTCAGTCACCGCCCAAGCAATCGGCCACCAGCCATTGTTGGGATCAATCCCCATTGCTGTCATTAGCTGGCCTTTGTACATCCCTCGCAAGAAACAAGCGTCGAAGAAGATAATCGGGCGACATAACTCCCTCCATCCTTTTTTCAGTGGCCCTAGACAGCAGTAAAACCTCATGAATCTCGGTCCAACGGCACCAGATTCCCTCATATTCTCATAATGTATATGAATGCTGGATTCAGGGTGCGTCCGCTCCAATTCGGCTTTATAGTAGAACAAGTGTCTGTATTTGGACGCCGCAGAGCCGAAAATGGCGTCCACTGCGTGCTCTCTGGCCCGATGGGCCTTCATCCTACCTATCTTCAGGCCAAAATCTTCATCGACGCATTGCCGTATAGCTGCAAGCGGAATATGAGGGTTAGCTTTGATCTTCTCCATATAACGCTCCCCTAGCCACTTGGCCGTCAGCCACTTCGAATCCAATACTTGAGAGCATGTATGCGCGTGATCGCGTTGCATATTCAACACTACATAATCATGACCATTGTGTATTTCGTGCTTCCTCAAGTACACATACCAATCACATCCTTGCCCTTTACAAATCGCACGAATTTTGTCGCCGTCGTTTCTTTTCACGTGCACCCACCTTCTTGACATTATTGCATACTGCCTCAGCACGTCATAAAAGAAATCTCTGTGCTTAAAAACATCACCAGGCTTCCACACGGGAAGCTCATTTCTGACGAACTTGAACCGGGTAAACTTTATGCCATTCTTCTTCAATACCTCCAAACCCTCCAAATCCTGAAGGTCATCAACATCTTGTAGCTCGTCCGCAAGTTCTTCCTCGAAAAGTGGGTTGTTTGTCATGGTCCTCTTGTCCACATAAGGCAAAAACTTCCTCCGTCGTTTTTTCCCTGACCCCGCTGACCCCCCTGACCCATGCTCACCCGGCTGGGTTTCGCCTTCAGGATAGACTTCGCCATCACCCGGCTGCTGTACATTCTCTGGGTTCTGTCTCGCTTCTTGTTGTTGGAAAATGGATTCGTAATATGAGGTGAAAAGCTGCTCATCTCGGCACATGTTTGCCAACGAGATAAAATGGTCCAACTTATCATTGAAACGGTTGGTGGTGCTCAGGGCGCTTAGGTGTCGTTCAAGCAAGGATATATCCTACTGGTCAGGATAGAGATCCTAACTAAGCCTAGACCCTGGTTTCAAAAATTCCTCAACCCACTTCTACTGATCAGTATAGTGGTGGTAAGGGTCGAATCCCACAGAGATGATGCGTTAAAACTATTGTGGTGATATTCTGGATGGTTTGGTTAGCTACCACGCTCGGGTTGAGCCTCTACCTAGGCAAGAACTTAAAGGTAATTTCCTACTGACTAGAATGGGGAAAGTAGTGTAGAGTTGCAGCTGTGTACGTGGAAATGGGAAGACATTTTTGTAACAGAAAATATTCGGAAGGTACGGGATTCTATTTTGGGCTAGACAGAATATTCAGAGGGTAGTGGTAGTCATGGTGACTAGGCTGACAGATCTGCAGGTTATAACTAAAAAGTAAAGGACAAAAAAGCAAAAAGCATCTAAAAAGCAAAGTGGTCCCCAACATTAGACTAGGACATCATCTTCTTCAACAACACAAACTAAAATCAGAAAATAATTCCAGATTCAACACAGAAACACAGTTTATCAATTCGCGAACACAGATCCACAAATAAGAACACCAAATCTGAAATCAAAACACAGAAACTGCAACTCCGCGTACTGGTCAACAGGAAACGAAACGCACTCAAACTAAACTACACATGCAGTGATTCACTCACGATCGAACAGTTCCACGTTTAACTAAAGAAATTGCTACGGAAACAAAGAAAGAAAAGATTCAACACTTAAAACACCAAGGAACCTTAGATCTAAGCTAACTAGGCGGAATAGGAAAGAAAATAAATCAACACAATAACTGAAACGGAAATCAACTTCATAGCAATAAATTCAGATCTTCAACAAGTACTTCAAAAGCAGAAAATATCCAAAAGCAACAAAGATCCAACGTAAAGAAAGCAAGTAAATTAAACTACGAAAGCGAATAAAAGTGTTTTGCCACTCCGGGCGATGAAATCTCTAAGCTACGGTCTTGCTGGCTGGAACGGACGATGTGGAACTCCGGGAACATCTAGATCTTCAAGTGACCATGGCAGTGGCGAGGAACGAGATTCTGGACTTGGCTGAAGGACTAAACTCCGAGAGAACTCTCCTAAAAGTGATGATGATGAACCCTCCCCTTTCTCTCCAAGTGGCTTCCTTTTATAGGGAGGCTTACCCTTGATTTTTAGGGTAAGACCTTGCGGTGAAATGACTTCTTTGCCCTTAATTGTGATTGAGCAGTCCCAGCTATCCTCCTTCTCCATCTCGAGCCATTTTTGCATGTATACTGGTCAGTACGTAATCGTCCTGACGCCCTTTTCACTTGAAGTGTCTGAAACTCTGCCTACTGGCTAGAACGCTTACCCTGCACGCTTAAGCAACTAGTTTTGCAGATATAATTCAAGTATGCACATCATACTGACCCGTAACCTAGGCCTAGAATACGACTTATCAAACTGCTCACACTTACCACATGCTTGTCCTCAAGCGTGAAGAACAAACAAAAAGGAATAAGTCGAATTCTAGCCTGGTTACTCCCCTGACCGACTCTACCTAAACTAGATTCTATACTACAACGACGCAAAGAAAAACACTTGGTCAAACACAGAAAAAAACACACAAACACACAAACACAAAAACACAAAGATTGGGCTATATTTTCAACCATCCCTTACCTCGGGATCTGGTGCAATCCGGCCTTAGACAGCCTTGAACTTCTGCCACCCCCCATTCCTTCCTAGTCAGTATATCCGCTTGTCAAGATCGCCCAAACTCTCGGCCAAACACTAGATTCACTCGGTCTCTCATAACTCACCAGGAATGTTGGGACCGCATTCTCTCAATATGCTCAACCTTACTTGCTTCGGACTTGGATCTCACGTGCAGCTACTGAAGGGCTTAAAGGCTTGTAATGGGGCTATTGGGTTGTAGTGTTTTGGGGTAGATGTTCCTAAGGCTCTAAGTTTTCAAAAATTTCTATTTTATTGATGTGGGGAGGACTGTGTGCATTAGGCTTCTGATCAGTTGCTTCTTAGCTGGCGCTTCTGGCTTGGGTTTCCAACTGGTTAGTATCATCTTGTGGCTTTGCCACCCTTATTCCTTCTCTTTTTTTTTAACCGCTTTTATTTTCCCTTTGTGGCTTCGCCACCCTTATACCTTCTTCTCTCCCTCTTTTTTTCTTTTTGTGGACCGGGGATAACTCCCTGGTCGATTTTCTTCCGAACTTTCTTGCCCAGCTGGAGTCTGCTCTCTTTCACATCTTTCTGGCCAGTAAGCTTCATTCGCCTCATGCCTTGCACACACACAGCCCCAGTGGCTAGGGGTATTTATCTGGGTAAAAGAGTTGGGAAAAGAGGTTCAAAGGGTGGGTTTTTTTTTTTTTTTACGGAGGGGGGTTTCCTACTGCCTTCAGTGTTTGCTACCCGTGGTCACTTCATCCTAGGCAAATTGTGGCAGCCTCTCCTTTTTTTTCCAATATTTGTGGAAAGTGGTTCCACTTTAAGCTTATAACTCACATTTGAAGAGGGCTTTCGCGTTTGGCTCTAAGTATGGGCTTTTCTCTCATACTCACATCATCTATCCTGACTAGGAGGTACTAGGGAGGGTGGTTTCGGTTTTCCAGCATGTCTTATTTCCCTCAGTTCCCTTCACCGTCAGCTCAAGACGGTTGAGTTTTAAGCCCAATCAACACACAAATTAAAAAAACTAAACTTAACAGGACACTAACACAAGCACGAACACAAAAACTACACATATACACATATACACATACTCATCATACTGGTCATTGCGTCCCCCCTCCCACTTCACAAGTGTCTGCCCTCAGATAAGGCTGTGAAGTGGAAAAGGTAATGACCAGTATGATGGACACATAGACAAACATACAGAAACAACAAATTAAAACTAAAACTCCTCACACTTAGACTATGGAATAGGCTAAGTGGGAGAGTTTAAAAACCTAAACAGACCAACAAAACACACATATATATAAAACTCCTCACACTTAGGCCGTGCAACGGACTAAGTGTGAGTCAACATGCATACGAAACAAGAAAAAGAAAAGAAACAAAAACATGCTACACAGAAACAAACACAGAAGTTTACCTATCACAACAAAAACTAACACCAACAAAAACTTAAAAACAAACAGAAAGCTAAAAAAAAAAAAACTAACTTGTCAGGGTGGGGGGTGGTCTAGCGAAGTCTCCTGCTCCTCCGTGGGGCAGGTGGTGTAGGCTGCTTTTCCAGGGGTTCCTCTTCCGTTCCAGTGTGATCCTTACTTTTCTTCGCCGGTTCCTCGGCCTCTGCCGGCACCTCGGCGTTCTTTTCCTCGGGTTCTTCTATCATTGTCTCTGATGGGTGGGTCTCATCGTCCTGGCCTCCATGGCCGCTTGTTCCTGTAGCTGGTTCCTTCTTCCGACTGGTCACTTCCTTCAACAACTCATCTATCACGGATGCCATTCGGCCCATCTCCGTGATCAATCGATGGTTCTCCTCTCCTAAAGTAGTCACTAACGTCTCCAAAGCATCTTGCCTCTGAGCCAATGTCCTCTGCTCTGCAGACCCTTCCAACATCCGTTCCACTACTCCCGCTAGCTTGACCATCTCTGCCTTCAACTGCTTATTCTCCTCTCTAACTTCGTCCATTGCCTTCTCCATTCTGGCTTGACGCTGTTCCTGGTCTGATGCCAATCCGATCATATTTGCCCTTATCTGTCTGCTTTCCTCCGCTATTTCCTCCACAGTTTTTTCCATCCCCTCTTGCCTCTGGTCGTGTGCCGGTGCTTCATGAGCTACTGCTAACCGAGCAGTGGGTATAGCTTCCTCTCCCATCGCATAGAAGTGTGGCACGCCGTGCCTCATGTATACCGTATTCGTCCGGACGAACAGGGGGGTATCAAACAATCCTGGGGCGTCCACCATCATCAAGGGGGTTAATTCTTCGTCCTCCGAAACGGTGATGTTGTCTCTCACAAAGATTCCCAATATATGGCAGAGGGAAATATTCGGTGCTGGGTGGGTAGCGATGAGGTGACATGTGTATGCAGTCCAGAACCCTAAATGCAATTTCCTGCCTTTCTTGGCACACCACATAAGATACAGCTCCGTCATCAATGTCCGGACTGCCGAATTGGACTGCCCTAAAAGGTTGTAATCCAAGAAGATTGAACCAGGCGTAGATTAGGATCATTGAGATGGATAGATCGAGAGATAGTGGACTGAAACTGTCCTGCCCCGGGGTGAGTAAGTTCTTCCCAAGCTACCAGGGGCTCGAATTCCACATGCCTGCGGGGAATTCCCCGCTCCCTATCTCTCCACTCGGGCCCTATGGCCTTCTCCAAACTGCATATTCCTAGCCGAACAATCCATTCAATCAAATTCATCCTAATCTCACCTCCAAATACTCTGAAACTGATACACTCTACATCCAAATCCGTTGTGACCTTGAATCGAAAGGTCGCGAAAAATTCTTTGGCCAAATCGACCGGAACATTCAAATTCTCATTTCTTAACAGCCATTCAAAACCCAACTCTTGCACAAGGGCGAGAAACGATTCCCGAACCTTCAGTTCATCTAATGAGGGGAGATGAATTACCTTTCCACACTTAACCTTCTTGCCTTTTGCGTTCTTGGTGCGATAGATGGATTGGAGCTCCTTGGAGCCAAAAAATTTCATCCCCTCCACCACGTCATCTGTGAGCTCCACCGTCCAACGCTTATATCGGAGTGGTTCTGCAGGTGGATGCAATAATTCCCGATGATCGTTAGGGAGTTGCTGCTCCTTGTACTCCTCATCTTCCATGGTCGTATCGCTATCAGATTCAGATTCTTCACTGATCTCATATTCACTGTCACTCTGTGGTTGCCGGTTTGATGGGGTCCTCGGGTCAGCCTCAGTGATCAATATGCTTGTGTTCACGGTGCGCGGTTTTTTGGTACTCGGCTTGTTCTTCACAACGACTTTTCCTTTCCTTTTTCTTTCTATCTGGTACCTGGCTTCCTCCTCAGCTTGGAGTAAGGCCTCGTCCTTCTCAGATCCAGCAGACCTTCCTGACTCTGATGTGAGGTTCGGTCCCCCAGCCATTCCTTCCGTTGTCGTGCCCGGTTCGTTCTGTACTGGAGACACCCCTGTGTCTTCCTGATCAGTAGCTTGAACAGGTTCACCTTCAGCCTCTTTCGGAGTGGCTCGCTCTTCCTCGCTTGCGATCTCTATGGGGTCCTCCGCCGTGTTCGGTTTTGCCCCGCTGGAGGCCCACTTACCTAAACAACGTTGCGATACCCTCTGCGGCTTGGGCGAGTCTGCCTTGGGGTCTGCTTTCACCACCAGTTTTCGCCTGACCGGAATCGGCTTTACAATCTGAGGTGCTTCTACTTCTGGCTCCGCTGTCTCTGTTCCTGTGTCCTTGACTTCCGTAGACGCAGTACCTTCCTCTCTTACTTGTATTCTATCATCCTCGGCTTTCACTAGGGGGTCTACTGGTTCTTTTTCTTTACTCAGTACTTCTCCTTCCCCTCCTACCAACTGGAAAGATCGTCCTTCCGGTATGTTTCCTGATGTGGCTTTCTCCCTGTTTCCTACTGCCCCCAATGCGAGGTCTAGACCCTCAGCCATTGGTGCAGTGTCCTCTTCTCTCCGGTTGACCCTGTTCAGAATCGAGTCAAATTCTTCGTCTGTCATGAGGCCTTGTTTTCTGGCCGATTCATTCAAATCTATTTCCGGCCTTCTCACTTCTTGAAATACCGGTTCCGCTTCCGGCGTTTTCTCTGTTCCTTCGCTCCCCTCCGGAGTTGTCTTGCCTTGACTCGACTTTTTCTTACGCTCCTCATAGTCGGAGTCGTAATGTGCGGCGATAGCGTCATGTTCTGCCGAATCCGGTACTGAAACTGCTGCATGACTGACCGGCGCAGGCGGAGCTTCGCTGGATGTGGTTCCGACGCCCCCCGTTTGGCCGAAACTGGTCAGAGCCGTCGTCCAGTCCCTATTTGGGTCCTGTTGGTGAAGAAATGCCATCATGGCATCCAAGGAAACCATGGGCGATGGCTGAGCGACGGGTGCTGGTGGGGTTGGCTGTGGTCGTGCCTCCGGGGTTTCTCGGCGGCTGGGTTTGGTTTTCTTAGCGAATGCCTTCTTACCCATGAGCGGAAATTACGATCTGGAAATTTGGGTTGGGAGTCGGCGGAGATGAAAAGGGAATTTTTTGAGAGAGAGTGTAATTGCAAAATGAGGGTTTGTGAGGGGAAAAGGTAAAGCGGTATGGTTATGTGGGAGAGAGAATGCAGTTCCAGGTGGTTGTAACCGGTTATCAGGGGTAGCCGGTCGCGACGTTTCAGACGGGAAGGGCGGTTGAGGTTTCTGGCCTCTGATTGGTCCGCGCGTCTTTTCCCTCTGCTCACGCGCCATTTTTCCTGCTGTCACCCTGCAAAAGCTGCACAAGCTTTAATTTAAATTTTCGTCCTCTCCACAATTTCTCCTATACTTACCTAAAAAAGAAACTAATTCAAATGGGCACTTAAATAAAATTTTGAAATAGCACCAGATAAGTAATCCCTTGGTCAATGTGCACTTCAAATTAAAATTAAGGCCCGAAAATATTTTTTGATTTTTAGGAATTATCTAGCGTGCAAAGATTAATTACGTATTTACAATATTTACAACTTCCTTAGGCAATTTGGAATTCAACTTGGCCAGTATATGCAAACTATTTCAAAGGGAAACTGGCCGCGCGGAACTCCAAATTCCTATCTTACTGATCAGTATGAAACCGATGTAAGTGGCTGTAGTGGAATTTCATCCACCACACCCACCTCGCTATTATCCCTGAATATTTTCAACCTATGCCCATTTACTATGAAAGGTTCAGAGTTAGAGAAACTCCCTGAAATTTCTACTGCCCCATTAGATCGGAGCGCAGTTATGATGTAAGGTCCTGTCCACTTGGACTTGAGTTTCCCTGGCATAAGCTTCAATCTTGACTGGAAGAGTAGTACTTTCTGGCCAACATGGAGCTCCTTAGTTCTCAGATTTCGATCATGCCATAATTTAGTTCGTTCTTTGTACCACATGACGGAGTCGAATGACTCCAATCTGAGTTCCTCAAGCTCCTGCAGTTGCGGCTTCCTTTCCTCTTCACAGGCTGTAGCATCCATATTCACTTTCTGTACTGCCCAGTATGCTTGATGCTCGATTCCAACTGGTAAATGACACATCTTTCCAAAAACAATCCGATAAGGGGACATGCCTATGGGGGTCTTGTAGGCTGTTCGATACGCCCAGAGAGCATCCTCTAACCTTACACTCCAATCCTTCCTAGAAGTGTTCACCGTCTTCTCCAAAATTTTCTTTATCTCGCGGTTAGAGATTTCTGCTTGACCATTTGCTTGCGGATGGTAAGGGCTGGATAGTCTATGGTGCACACCGTATTTCTTCATCAAGGCTTCAATTGTGCGATTACAGAAGTGTGTACCTTGATCGGATATAATCGCCCTGGGTACACCGAATCGGCTGAAGATATGACTCTTTAAGAACTTGGCCACTTCCTTGGCTTCACACGTACCTGTGGCCTTGGCTTCTACCCATTTGGAGACGTAGTCTACAGCAACTAGGATATACATATTCCCATAGGATGAAGGAAAAGGCCCCATGAAATCCATTCCCCATATGTCGAATAGCTCGCAAACTATTACGGGTACCTGCGGCATTTCATCCCGGGCAGATATTCCATCGGTCCGTTGGCAACGCTCACAACTTCTGCAAAACTCGTACGCATCTTTGTTGAGGATTGGCCAATAAAAGCAGCTATCCAAATCTTCCTTGCCGTCTTCTTGGACCCAAAATGTCCTCCGCATGCTAATGAATGGCAGTGGGTTAAAACATCCCGCTGCTCCCAGTCAGGAATGCACCTCCTTATCACTTGATCGGACCCTACCCTCCACAAATAGGGGTCGTCCCAAAAGTAGTATTTCGCTTCACTCTTGATCTTCATTCTTTGGGCCTTGGTAACACTCGGCACTTCTGGAAGCTCTCCAGTCACTAGGTAGTTGGCTAGGTCCGCATACCATGGTTCCTGCCCTACCTTCTCTTTTCCTTTTGTTGTATCATTCTGACCAGTAAGCTTGAACACTTCTTCCCAATCAATTCTTCTGGGCGCAAAAATCACCTTACACAAATGTTCCTCTGGAAATTTATCGTGCACTTCGTCACCGTTTCCATCTTGCACTATTCTGCTCAAATGGTCTGCCACCTTGTTCTCGACTCCTCGCTTATCTTCTACCTCCCAGTCGAATTCTTGTAACAAGAGTACCCATCGGATCAAGCGTGGTTTGGATTCCTTCTTGGCAATCAGATACTTAATCGCCGCATGGTCAGTATACACTATGACTTTGGATCCCAACAAATATGGCCTGAACTTCTCGAAAGAATACACCACTGCCAGCATCTCCTTTTCAGTGGTATCGTAATTCCGCTGGGCTTGATTTAAAGTCTTGGACGCATAAAAAATTACGTAACTCTTCCCGTCGATCTTCTTCTGACCCAGCACGGCTCCTACCGCAAAATCGCTGGCGTCGCACATTACTTCGAAAGGATGGTTCCAGTCAGGAGCCCTTATGATAGGTGCGGATGTCAACTTTTCCTTGATAAGGTTGAAAGCAGCCTTGCATTGCTCATCAAAGATGAATTCCACGTCATTCTGAAGTAATCTAGTAAGGGGCTGGGCGATCTTGGAGAAATCCTTGATAAATCTTCGATAAAATCCGGCGTGCCCCAGAAAACCCCTTATTCCCTTCTGATCAGTAGGGTATGGTAATTTGGATATAACATCTACCTTGGCTCGATCCACTTGGATACCTCTTTCTGAGACCACGTGACATAAAACTATCCCTTCGGTGACCATAAAATGGCACTTTTCAAAGTTCAAAACCAAACTCTTTGCTTGACATCTTTCCAAAACTATTTCCAAATGGTGAAGGCAAGAGTCGAACGAGTCTCCGTAAACCGTGAAATCGTCCATGAATATCTCTATGCAATCCTCAATCAAATCGGAGAATATGCTCATCATACATCGTTGAAACGTACCTGGAGCGTTGCACAGACCGAAAGGCATGTGACGGTATGCATAGGTTCCAAACGGGCAAGTGAAAGTGGTCTTGTCCTGGTCCTCAGGATCTACGTAAATTTGGAAATACCCGTTGTACCCATCTAGAAAGCAGAAAAACTTCTTCCCAGCAAATCTCTCCAACATTTGGTCGATGAACGGCAGGGGAAAATGGTCCTTCCCGGTCGCATTGTTCAGCTTACGGTAATCGATGCACATTCGCCAACCCGTGACTAGCCTCGTTGGGATCAGTTCATTCCTCTCATTCTGAACTACTTGGATGCCTGACTTCTTTGGGACCATGTGGATCGGGCTGACCCACTCACTATCCGGTACTGAATAGATAATCCCTAGCGACAACAACTTTAAGATCTCCTTCAATATCTCTTCTCGCATGTTAGGGTTTACCTTCCTTTCAGCATCTCGATGTGCCTTCGCCCCTTCCTCCAACCTAATGTGGTGCATGCAGACATCGGGGCTAATTCCCACTAAATCTGTAAGACTCCAACCAATCGCCTTCTTGTTCTTGCTCAGCACGGTCAGTAGCCTAGCCTCTTGTTCCTTCGTAAGGCTGCTACTGATGATCACTGGATATGAGTTCTCCTCTCCGAGGAAGGCATACTTCAAATTTGGTGGTAACTTCTTCAGCTCAACTTGAGGTGAAAGTGTGTCTTCGGGTAGAGGGTTTTTCCCAATCTCTCCTTCTTTTTCTAAATCTCCCTCCGATGGTTCTTCTATACTGGATGGTAGCTGAACCCCTGCGGCTCCAATGAACTCCGACTTCCGACAGAATTCCTTGATTGCTGCTTCTATTTCCTCATCAGTTAACCCTTGGCTACTGATCAGATCACACCATGCAGCATCTTCGATGTCAGCCTGCTCATAAACATCTAACGCTTGGAGTTTCTCCTGCAATAGTTCGGTCTCAAGAAAATCTTGGACAAGGGGGTCAATCACATCAACATAACACAAATTTTCAGAATCAATCGGTTTCTTCATGGCTTCATTGATATCAAAAGTGAATTTTTCTCCATGAAAATCAATGCAAATTGTCCCCTCGGCCATGTCCACTATTGTCTTAGCCGTTCTCAAAAATGTCCTTCCTAACAACTTTCCACTAGATTCCCTAGCTTCATGCTCACTCATTTTGATCACATAAAAATCAGCAGGATAGGTAAAATCATGCACTCTTACTAACACGTTTTCTAAAACTCCTTCAGGACTTATGCACGACCTATCAGCCAGTTGGATCAACACCCTAGTATTCGACAATCTAACTCCCTTCAATTGGTTATAGATAGACAATGGCATGACATTTATGGATGCCCCCAAATCACACATTGCATGTTTGACCTTCACATCTCCTATAGCTATAGGCAGAGTGAACATACCTGGATCGGCTCTCTTGGGTGGCAACTTCTCTTGCACTATTACTGACGCTATCCCTTCCACCATAATCTTGCCATCCTTCTGGGCTCTCTCGGCTATGAAGTCCTTTATGAATTTCCCAAGAGGGGGTAGCTTCACGGCTTGGAGGAATGGTAAGGTGACATCCAACTTTCCAAAAATCGACAAGTAGTCAATCGGGTTCTCTTTCTTTCTCTTTGTAACAAATTGGAATGGGAATGGTTTCTCCCCTTTTTTCTCCTCTACTGGTTCCTCAGCAACCTTCTTGGAGTTTTTCTTGGGTAGTTCATAGGTCTGAGCCTCCATTCTGGGCTCTACCTCTTGAGGAGGTTCCTTCCTGGTCAGTAGGGTGTCGGGTTCACCTCGTACACTTGGTGTATCATCCAAGAAGAATGGATCTTTCATCCGAGGCATAGTTCTCCCTAATTCTTCCGCTGAAATGGTATCACCTCCTATCTTCGTTCCATTGGATCCTCCACCAGGTTGTATCGGTTGAGGCGCGTCATAAGTGGTACCTGACCTCAACGTAACCTTACTCACATTTGCCTTTTCGGGCATTTGGACTGTAGATGGGAGTTTCCCTGCATTTCCCTTCAAATCACCCACCGAACTGGCCAGTTGAGCTAACTGCCTATTCATCATATCCATGTTCGCCTTATGTTCCTTCTGGGCGTTTTGCATCCCCTGCACGACCTCATTATGGGATTGTAATTCTCCTTTGATGCTCTGTTGTGACGCTAGTATTTCACCCATCATGTCCTCAACGGATCTCCTTGACCTATTCGAGTTTTGGAAATGACTTGGCCCTTGGTGTTGATAGTTCTGGGAGTTTTGCTGGCCTTGATTAGGCGGGTATTGGTTATACTGGGCAGGAGGGGTGTACT
This sequence comes from Salvia splendens, assembly GCF_004379255.2. Classification (NCBI taxonomy): domain Eukaryota; kingdom Viridiplantae; phylum Streptophyta; class Magnoliopsida; order Lamiales; family Lamiaceae; genus Salvia; species Salvia splendens. The sequence goes on along the minus strand of NC_056041.1, from coordinate 21,369,740 downwards.
GATCTTGAGGATATTGATTCTGGTGCTGGCCTTGGAATTGATTTTCGTTCTGATGTTTCTGGGGTCCTGGGTTTGGCTGATTTTGGAAGTTTTGGAAGTTTCTCTGGTGGGGTGGCACATAGACAGGGTTCGGGTTCTGGTTTTATGGGTTTTGGTTTTGGGAATGTTGGTTTCTTCCAGACCAGTTGGGCTGGTAGTCTGGGTTTGCTGGTCCACGGTTAGGGTTTTGGTTCGGATGAGGGTTATACTGATTCTGACCTTGGTTCTGATTTTGGCTCCCGTCACCCCATCGGAAGTTTGGATGATCCCTCCATGGTGCATCCCGTTGCCTACCTTGAATCCAATGCCCACTAGAATCGAAGTAACCCGCAGAATTAACTTGCTCCATATTCCCGAAGTCAGTAGGCTGATCATAGTTCGGTCTTTGATTTCCCTGCTCTGCACCCTTGTAATTCCCAGTTGGGGGTGGTGGTGGAGTGCTCTTCTCGATCGCCCTCAGAAGTGACTTCTTCAGCTCATCCATTTTCAAATCCATTTTCTGCTCCAGTGTATTTTCCTGATCAGTAACCGAGGCAACGGCAGCCCGCTCTCGGTTGTATCCTTCCCTTGAATGGTCATACTCTTTCTTTGCATTCAATAGCTTCCTTAGGACTCTCTTTGCTTCGCTAACCCGTAATTGCGTGAAGCTTCCTCCTGACGATGAATTTGCCAGGTCCTTGGTTACCGCGTTCATGCCTTCGTAGAAAGTATGATGTACTTCAATGTCCGCCATGCGATGGTTGGGACATGATTCCAAAAGACCCATGTATCTTGCCCAATAATCACTCAAGGGCTCATCATACCCTTGCTTCACATTAGTTATTTCCCTCTTCAGCGCGCTTGTCTTGGATGACGGAAAAAACTCGCCCAGAAATGCTGACTTGAAATCGGTCCAAGTCTCAATAGAGTTGGGGGGCAGGCGCATGAACCAGGTGTTAGCTTCCCCCTTGAGCACAAATGGCAAAGCCTTCAGCCTATAATCATCCTCAGTTGCTCCTGCTGGTCTCCTCTGCGCCCTACAAATTTTGTAAAACTCATGAAGAAACTCATACGGCCCTTCGTAGCTCTTCCCGCAGTACGTAGGCAGGATCGCGATCACATGAGGCTTCACATCGCAGGCGGTTTGCCCGGGAGTAACGACTATGGCTTACGGGGGTTCTCCTTCAGTATGCGCGTTCAGCGTCCCGATCTCCGGGTTCTCATCTCCCTGGTTGGCCATTTCCCTTGGGTTGCCTTCCAACCGTGGTATCTCTTCTGGTATCGGTCCCTCTATGGTGCCCTTCTCTTCTTCACTACTCGTGCCTAGGTCAGACAAGGTGGTCGACAGGCCAGAACGAGTGGTTACGAGTATAGATCCTCGCTGAAGTATCTTCGGTCTCCCCTGGTCAGGAGCCGAACGGCTTCTCATAAACTGAAATGAAAGAAAAGAAAAAGAAGATTATGCACAATATATACGCCAAAGTATCACACACAAAAGTAACTAGTAACGCCATCCATCCCCGGCAACGGCGCCATTTGAAACGGTTGGTGGTGCTCAGGGCGCTTAGGTGTCGTTCAAGCAAGGATATATCCTGCTGGTCAGGATAGAGATCCTAACTAAGCCTAGACCCTGGTTTCAAAAATTCCTCAACCCACTCCTACTGATCAGTATAGTGGTGGTAAGGGTCGAATCCCATAGAGATGGTGCGTTAAAACTATTGTGGTGATATTCTGGATGGTTTGGTTAGCTACCACGCTCGGGTTGAGTCTCTACCTAGGCAAGAACTTAAAGGTAATTTCCTACTGACTAGAATGGGGAAAGTAGTGTAGAGTTGCAGCTGTGTACGTGGAAATGGGGAGACATTTTTGTAACAGAAAATATTCGGAAGGTACGGGATTCTATTTTGGGCTAGACAGAATATTCAGAGGGTAGTGGTAGTCATGGTGACTAGGCTGACAGATCTGCAGGTTATAACTAAAAAGTAAAGGACAAAAAAGCAAAAAGCATCTAAAAAGCAAAGTGGTCCCCAACATTAGACTAGGACATCATCTTCTTCAACAACACAAACTAAAATCAGAAAATAATTCCAGATTCAACACAGAAACACAGTTTATCAATTCGCGAACACAGATCCACAAATAAGAACACCAAATCTGAAATCAAAACACAGAAACTGCAACTCCGCGTACTGGTCAACAGGAAACGAAACGCACTCAAACTAAACTACACATGCAGTGATTCACTCACGATCGAACAGTTCCACGTTTAACTAAAGAAATTGCTACGGAAACAAAGAAAGAAAAGATTCAACACTTAAAACACCAAGGAACCTTAGATATAAGCTAACTAGGCGGAATAGGAAAGAAAATAAATCAACACAATAACTGAAACGGAAATCAACTTCATAGCAATAAACACGTTCAGATCTTCAACAAGTACTTCAAAAGCAGAAAATATCCAAAAGCAACAAAGATCCAACGTAAAGAAAGCAAGTAAATTAAACTACGAAAGTGAATAAAAGTGTTTTGCCACTCCGGGCGATGAAATCTCTAAGCTACGGTCTTGCTGGCTGGAACGGACGATGTGGAACTCCGGGAACATCTAGATCTTCAAGTGACCATGGCAGTGGCGAGGAACGAGATTCTGGACTGGGCTGAAGGACTAAACTCCGAGAGAACTCTCCTAAAAGTGATGATGATGAACCCTCCCCTTTCTCTCCAAGTGGCTTCCTTTTATAGGGAGGCTTACCCTTGATTTTTAGGGTAAGACCTTGCGGTGAAATGACTTCTTTGCCCTTAATTGTGATTGAGCAGTCCCAGCTATCTTCCTTCTCCATCTCGAGCCATTTTTGCATGTATACTGGTCAGTACGTAATCGTCCTGACACCCTTTTCACTTGAAGTGTCTGAAACTCTGCCTACTGGCTAGAACGCTTACCCTGCACCCTTAAGCAACTAGTTTTGCAGATATAATTCAATTATGCACATCATACTGACCCGTAACCTAGGCCTAGAATACGACTTATCAATCATCTTCATTATCAGTCGGCGGTCCCTCATTATGTAGATGGCAGCCAACCGGAATGTACTCAAACGGCGGCTCCTGAGGTTCTACTCCAAGACCATCATGTACTTCCGGTCCACCATGCACTTCAGGCACAACATGCACTTCAGGACCATCATGCACTTCCTGTCCACCGTATTACATGGATGGAGGTTCACGTCCGGACATTATCAATTCATCCGGAATCTCCTCGATAATGGGTGCTTCCGACTGCACTTGACGTTGAGCTTCGGCTGAAAAATCCAGGGTCGGTTTGTACACATTATCGTCAACATGTTGAACATCTTCACTATGAGAAGATTGTCCCATCTGCTTTAACATAAATTCACAAATTAACACCATGCATACAATCATAAATCACAACTCAATTACAATAGGTTAGGTATGCACTAACCTCAGCCACGCTATCAACAGGGTCTACAATTGCATCGGTTTCATGATGCCCAATCTGAACAAATTATGAAATCACATATGAATACCAAACATAAACAACAAATCACAAACATGTACCACCGTCGTGTACTAACCTCTGCATGGCTAACCTGTTCACAAGTGTCTTCAACCTCAGCCTCAGGTTGTATACCGTGTTCACCATGGCTAACATGTTCATTAACGTCTTCAACCTCAACCTCAACCTCATGTTGTACACCGTGTTCACCATGGCTAACCTGTTCATTAACGTCTTCAACCTCAACCTCAACCTCATGTTGTACACCGTGTTCACCATGGCTAACTTGTTCATTAACGTCTTCTACCTCAACCTCAACTCCACATTCGCATTCATGGACATCTCCTTGTCCAACAACACCAACCACTGGTTCATTCCCTTCAACATCAAACACAACAGCTTCTGCTTGCTCTGCACTACATGATGCAAATGCATCCATCAAATTCTTACGGGCAGCCTCCTCTTGCCTCTTCCATTCGCGATGTTTGTCTTCTAAACTCGTGGTCAAATACTCTTCAAACTCAAGATCCCTAGGGTACCACTCAAGCAACAGTAATGGTGCCGATGGTTTCCTCTGCTCCTCCTGGTGTTGTTTCTTCCTTTTCGGTTTACTCTTCGGCACAATTGGGTTCGGTTCGTCAAGTTCTTCAATGACCACAGTGGGTTTTTTACTAGCATTCACAAATTTTAGCAACTCCTCCGCTTCTTCTTTTCGCTTCTTCAGCAAGGCGGGCGCCTGTGTTATCTCGACAACATATATGTGAACTAGCTTTGTGCTAGTAGCCGCGACTTTGAGAAAAGGACCCAGATGTGCATCGTCAATTATGGGCAGCAATGGGCCTCCTATTTCCACGCCACTACAACCAGCACTGTACGTTGGATGAACGTAATAGAACTCACATATGAGGTTCCTATTGTAACCCAACCGCACTACCATGCCTGCCAGATCTACGAAATCGAACTGACGAATCCAACAATAGTCAAAGAATGTCAATTGCCCCCCAACATACTTCTTCTTTCCATTGATTTCGAAGATTGACCCTCCGTGATGAAAACCGACGGAAAACATCCCGGGATGGTCCCCTGTTATGGTTTGTACAGAGTTAGCAAACGTCCAAATTTAAACCAACTTTTTCACATATAAAGTCCTAAATCACAGTCCAAACAATTTCCCAAACGAGGACATCAAAACAGTTTCACAAATCAACCAATTTTCGGAGCCCTAAATCACAATAAAAAACCTTGAAACCAATTTTAAATTTGAACTTACTATTCTTCTTCCGGATAGAAGAAATCAAGCAGAGGATCGCGAATGCTCCACGTTTCTGGGTCTACGTCGATTATCTCCGGTCCCCGACCCCTTCTACTGTGTCTAGGTGATGCCGGAGGTGATTGTGACGAAGACGATGGCGTCGCCGGCTTCTTATTTTGCCTAGAAGAACTACGAGCGGAGGACGCTCCAGCATCACTTCGTCTCCGTTTTGGAGCCATTGATGAAAAGGATTAAAATGGCGTGAAAGGCAGAGGTGATAGGCAGAGGCTAATTATTTTGGCGAAATGGCAAATTGATGAAGTGAAGGTGGAATTGGAGGGAAAAAATATAGAGAAGCCTGGCGAAATGTTTTGGAATGGCAAAAATTTGTGAAATTTCAATGCAGGTCCGATTGCAATTCATGCGTGTGAAAATAATAGGGGACAACAAGCAATGCAATCTGTCACACCAATTGCAATTCGATGTCCCGTCAACAGTGCTGCAGCTGACACAGCACTGACGGCCATGCAAAAGCCCGATTTTGCCCTTACCGGCCCTGAGGGTCTAATGGTCTGAAAAAACACGATTTGTGATTATATGTTTTGTCAGATCCCTGTGGTGGTATTTTAAAAGTTAGGGGCATCTGATGTTACAAGGCGAAAAGTCAGGGCCCTTTGGTGCAGTTCAGTCTTTATTTAAACCAAAATTAAACAAAAGGTTTCATGCATATAGTTTCAACTTTCAAGCCACTTTCCAATTTGGTGTATGAAACAAACAACCAACCAAATTTCATCACCATCAGTCCATCACTCTGCATCACTGTACCCATTCTGTAAATGACTGAAATACCCCTCTCCTTCACAGTAGTAGATTCGACAGTAAATTAATCGAGCCACGTGTCTCCTCCGCATTAGCTGAGCGCCGGCAAAATTGTTCTGCATATCCTATATTAAGCCGAGGGAGCTCCTCCTGCAAACTCGCACCCAATTGTTTGAGCACTAGCGAGCTCGTGCATTTCACTTTACCTCTGTGATCTCAAGCGTGAAGGCTGCATTCCTGCGCTTCTTCTGAGCTGTCAAGTGTGCTTCCTATTTTCGAATCTGGAAAGTGGAAACGCATCTTCCACGGAGAGAATTTGATCTGGTTGGAGCCGGATTAAAGGATACTGGAAAGGTACATTTGGTGTTTAATGGAACTTCCTTTTTTTTGCTTTTACTTTATTTGTCTATTGTGAATTTGCTCGGATTTTTGGTCATATTTTGAATTTCAGCTACTTGTGTTGATTATCTTAGACCGTTTTTCACGGAATTTTAGTGCAAGTAATTCTGTGTTACCTTCCATTCGATCTATAAATTATGATTCCCCGATCGTATTTGCGGATCAGTACGGCAGTACGTTTATATGGACGCGAGAATTTGAATTTATTTGGAGGTGATTTCATACTGTAATTGTCATCAGATTTCATACTGTAATTGTCATCGGATTTCATAATGTAATTGTCATCGGATTAATATGTATTCATTGTGTTACCCTTCTATTTGCATAAGAACTTCCAGCAAAAAATATTTTTCTTTGTTGAGTTTGTATCTTGGGAAATAGAGTAGAGAAAATGAGGACGGAGAAAGCAAACCACATGGTTATGTAAGTAGCTCGTAAAAGTTGAAAGTTTGATCTAACAGATCTGTGTGTCGTATGCTGGTTCAAAGATGCTAGTATATGTTTTTCAAAATTGAAGTACTGTATCATTCTTAATTCAATCTTCTTTCTGACTTGTTGAACATAATTGGTGTGCTTGTTCTTTCTTTATGTGCAGTAAATTCTGAAGCACTCCATAAACGCACAAAGATGACGGTTACACCCAATATCTCTGTCAACGATGGGAACCTTGTGATTCATGGGAAAACCATTATCACAGGGGTTCCTGAAAACATTGTGGTTACCCCAGGATCTGGTCTAGGACTCGTCGCCGGTGCTTTCATTGGTGCCACAGCTTCCCATAGCAAAAGTCTCCATGTCTTCCCAGTTGGTGTCTTGGAGTAAGCACTAGACTATCTCATATTATCATTGTTTCTACTAATGCTTCATCTTTGGCTTTTCTGACGCATATTTAAACCAACTGATGAAATATGGAGTTACTTAGTAAAAGAAGAGTGGCAGTTAATTGCAGGAAAAAAACACTAGTTATTTTTCGACTCCCTTTAGGAAACTTATACGGTGGAGATTTATTAATAATGTGATGCCAATCTAATTTCCTCTGTAACAGGGATGTGCGCTTCATGTGCTTATTTCGATTCAAGCTCTGGTGGATGACCCAGAGAATGGGAACGTGTGGGAAAGATATTCCACTGGAGACTCAGTTCATGCTCATTGAGAGCAAGGATGCTAGTGAAGGTGAAGATGCCCCAACTATCTATACTGTTCTTCTGCCTATCCTTGAAGGGCCATTCCGTGCAGCACTTCAAGGCAATGACAAGAGTGAACTGGAGATCTGCCTCGAGAGTGGTGAGTAGTCCATGACACCCAAAAGCATCTGGGTTAAGTATATGCATATTGATGGCGTATGTCCGGCTGAGCATATTGCTATGCCAATTTCTTTCAGCTTGTTGACAATTTCGTCATACAAAAAAAGGAAATTTAAGGGTCTGTATGATGGCCATAGATTGTTATCCAAGGCAAAAACCTCTAAGTTGGACAAATCAGTTTTCCCTTTAATCAAATGCATATAATAGTAGGCTTCACTGGGTTGAAGGGGATTAACCATGAAACAAAGAGTTCGAAAGAATAGGAATGACCATGTTTTTTATGTCGTATGTTGCAGGAGACAATGCAGTTGAGACAGACCAAGGACTTCACCTAGTTTACATGCACGCTGGGCTCAATCCTTTTGAAGTCATTGATCAGGCTGTCAAGTAAGGCGCTGTTTCTCCTATGGAGCTGTATTTGCATGGTTATTCACTGATAGATTAATTCTTGTACTTTGTGAAACAGAGCTGTTGAGAAACATATGCAAACATTTCTTCACCGAGAGAAGAAGAAGGTAAGAAAAGGTTCTGATGAGTATATATAATATTTAAGGACCAAGTCTAAAGACATACTATCTAATTTTATGCTAATATATTATGGAATCCTTGAAGTTGCCTGCTTTCCTTGACTGGTTTGGATGGTGCACGTGGGATGCATTTTATACTGATGTCACTGCTGAGGGTGTTGAAGAAGGACTCAAGAGGTACAGTTGCTGAATTTCTTGGACTTAAATAAAGTAAGTAACAAATAAAAAGTTGGATTATCTGTATGGGTTTCTGAAATCATATTTCATTTGGAAGCTTGTCTAAGGGCGGTACACCACCACGCTTCCTAATCATTGATGATGGTTGGCAGCAGATCGGCAACGAGGCAAAGAATGATCCAAATTGCGTTGTACAAGAAGGAGCCCAGTAAGACAACTACTAACTCAAATTCTCAGTATATCTTAACTCATGTCAATTAAATTTCAGATTTAGTTTCTCACACGACAATCACATGACGGGTGTTATGGCTGTTCATAATATCAAAATTTGATAAGATTCATGCTGTATATCATAGAGCTTGCAATTTAAAAGTCAGTTAATGTAACCAGATGTTTGTTATGGAATTTGATATGATTTGAGCTGGTTAACAAACCATGTTAGCAATTATCATCACTTTTTTTACTACAAGATTCAGTTTTAACCTAATCCTTGTATGTCACTGCTTCTATTCTTAGGTTTGCGAACCGACTAACAGGAATTAAAGAGAACGCTAAGTTTAAAAAAAATGGAAAGATCGAAGAACAGGACTCAGGTCTGAAACATGTTGTGAAAGATGCCAAGGAACAGCATAATGTCAAGTAAGTTCTTTAACTTGATCTTTCTACTGCACATATGTTGTTATGTTTCTCCTAGGAAGTTTTCGTTATAACTATGAGCTGTGGACTAAACGTAAATTTTCTGTTATTTCTACTACAGATTCGTCTATGTGTGGCATGCTCTAGCGGGTTACTGGGGTGGAGTGCAGCCTGCAGGTCCCGGGATGGAACACTACGACACTGCTTTGGCATATCCTGTGCAGTCTCCCGGTGTAACGGGGAACCAGCCAGACATTGTCATGGATAGTCTTGCTGTGCATGGATTGGGCCTTGTGCCTCCAAAGAAAGTGTTCAATTTCTACAACGAGCTTCATGCGTATTTGGCTTCCTGTGGAGTAGATGGAGTTAAAGTTGATGTGCAAAACATCATTGAGACTCTTGGAGCTGGCCATGGAGGCAGAGTTTCTCTCACTCGTAGCTACCATCAGGCCCTCGAAGCTTCCATTGCTCGCAACTTTGCTGATAACGGATGCATCTCTTGCATGTGCCACAACACTGACGGAATCTACAGCGCCAGACAGACCGCTGTGGTCAGAGCTTCTGACGATTACTACCCTCGTGATCCTGCTTCCCACACCATCCACATTTCTTCAGTAGCTTATAACACCATTTTCTTAGGAGAATTTATGCAGCCGGATTGGGATATGTTTCACGTGAGTATTTTTCTTGCACCTTCTTCTTCAACACATTCATTACTTGGTAAAATAGTGCTGACTTTTGCCTGCTGATGCAGAGCCTGCACCCTGCTGCTGACTATCATGCTGCAGCTAGAGCTATAGGAGGATGCTCAATTTATGTGAGGTAATTTTGCTATTCCTCCACTCTTGATCTTTTTCAACTTTGGTTTATATTTGGTGTTGTGAAATCTCATCCTTGTTCTTTGAAACAGTGACAAGCCCGGAAACCACAACTTCGAGCTCTTGAGGAAGTTGGTTCTTCCTCACGGATCAGTTCTTCGCGCACAGCTTCCTGGACGACCTACAGTAGACTGCCTCTTCGTTGATCCAGCCAGAGACGGAACAAGGTTTGCGAGCCACGATCTTGTCCAAATTTCTTTTGTATCTGTCCTCTGTTTTCAGGGAGAACTAATATCCAGTACCATGCCAGCTTGCTCAAAATCTGGAATGTAAACAAGTGTTCAGGAGTAGTTGGCGTCTTCAACTGCCAAGGTGCAGGCTGGTGTAAGATAGAGAAGAAAACGCGCATCCATGACGCCTCCCCCGGCACTCTCACTGGCTCCGTTCAAGCTACGGACGTTAATGGCATTGCCCAACTTGCTGGACCAGATTGGAACGGTGATGCCATTGCCTATGCGCACAGATCTGGCGAGTTAGTCCGCCTGCCTAAAGGCGCTTCCCTCCCGGTCACGCTCAAGGTTCTTGAGTATGAACTCTACCATATCTGCCCTCTCAAGGTCAGTTCTCCCTAAAGCAAATCAACTATAACATGGCTAGCAAGCTAGCTCCTATCCACCATTACAAAAGAAAGTTAAACTAATCTATTTTCTTCTCAAAAAGCAGAAGATCACAGCAGACATTTCCTTCGCGCCAATCGGCCTACTCGACATGTTCAACAGTGGTGGCGCTGTGGAGCAGTGCGACAACATCTCTGATAGTAGCAGCATCACACTCAAAGTCAGGGGATGCGGCCGCTTTGGCGCCTACTCTTCTCAGAGGCCGTTGAAGTGCACTGTGGGAGGCACCGAGACTGGATTCGACTATGAATCCGCCACGGGGCTGGTGAGTCTCTCCATTCCTGTGCCAGAAGAGGAAATGTACAGATGGGCTATTGAGATCAAATTCTAAGACTTCACCCAAACAAAGGAGTAGGAATAAGTGCAATGTGTTTGTTGTTGTATCATTTATCCCAATAATATATATATGTATGTATGTATCTTTGTTCTGTAATTTCATTCACACAAAGTAAAAAAGAAGTACAAATCACAACACATAGGTTGTGTCTATAAACATAAGATTTCCTTTTCCCAGATTGAAGTTAAGCAACAGGGTAAGAAGAATCCATAGCAATCCCACACAATCCTCCTTTAGCAGCAACATCCCTCTCCATTCTGATATACCCTTCTTCTCCCCAGCTTGTGCCCCAAGAATTCTTCACCAACCAAAACTTTGTCCCATGTTGATCTTCCCCATATCCCACTGCAGTGACCCCATGATCAAGATCAGTCCCACAGTCGCCCGCAAACACACCGCTAGAGTAGAACTGGAAGGCCATCCCGCTTGCATCGATGGAGACAGATACGGGCTGATGGGCGACAGCCTTGAGCAGCGCGCTCTCGCTGTTCGCGGGCACCTTCTTGTAGGCGGAGATCTTGGCGGCCTCGGGGGACTCCTCACTCTTGTTGCAGGTGTCGTCGCGGCCGGTGTAGGGGTATGTGGACTCTGCAGCGATGCCTTTATTTTTTATGATGAAGGAGAAGGCGTCTTCCATGTATCCTCCGCTGCAGCCTTGATCCTGGCTCGTTCTGTCGCAGTCGACGATTTCTTGCTCGGAGAGGGATATCAGTTTGCTTGTTGATATCTGGTTGATCCCTTCTGTTGCTGCCACTGCCGAGAATGCCCAGCAGCTCCCTGTATGTACACGTTTAGGTCCTAGGTGACTTAATCTAAATTATACATGAAACGACGACGTCATTTCAACTTCCTGACATGATATAGTAATATGGTTTGTTTTATTTAAAACCATTTTCAAAGTTTGTGGTAAATACCAGAATTTGCCGAATAATTTTTAAGACCAATATCCGTAAATGAATTGATGAGGGTGAGTGTGACTTACCACATTGGCCTTGATCTTTAACAGGGGTGACTGCGCCTTCCTTCCGCCAATCCATAGTAGGTGGCAAAGCAGTGGCATTCCCATAACTAAAGGGAGTAGCCTCGCAAACCTCCGGCACTCTGAGTCCGTTTCTAGCGGCTGTGAACTCCTCGTTGGTCTGGTCCGCAAACGCATTGATCCCGACCTTGTAAGGCCGGGTTCCCCCCGCATTAAACTCCTCGATGAACTCGACATTTTTCTTAAATATAGCGAAGCGCACCGCCTTTTCTTCCTCGCCCTCGTACGTGCGTCCGTACTCCAACATCCACCGCTCGTGCCTCTCCATCATCGACGGTTTCAGAAGTTGGCGGGAAGAAGCCCACGTTGCCAAAAATAGGATGGCAAGAATTGAGAGTTTTGATATTGGGAGAGCCATTTTACTTTTCTGTTGTGATGAATGTTGGTTTTGATGTATTTGAGGTTTGAAGGGTACTTGTATTTATACTACGTGAGCTTATTTATGTGTCATTTTCATGTTGCATTTGGAAAACAATAGAGTGATCAAATTTGAGCATATTTGCCGTGGAGATTAGGGCGATTTGGACTAACTATTTTCCGTAGACGTTACATTAAAACTAGTTTTTTGAGAAACCATTTAATGTTTTTATTTGTTAGTATCTTTTTACAATATTTTTATGATCATATCAGTGAAACAATTTGTATATATATATTTTTTGATAAATTTTGTTTGTTCCATTTAAATTATTGGTACAGTTCAAGTTACTGATATAATGTTAACCAATTTTAGTAGTTATATGCTAATTTTTGGTCGGGATAATGCAAATTCTCTTCAAATAAGTATTCAAATTCCATACAAAATTATTGGAGATAAAAAAAAATTAAGTGGAAATCTATATTAGTTTAACGTCGGATGAGATGGATATTGTTGTAAGTAACGGTATTTAAAAAAGATGAATTCGACCAACGGGTCGCAGCGCAGTTGGCAGCGCGCAACTATGGTGACCTTGAGGTCACGAGTTCAAACTCCGCCACCCGAAGACTTTCGGCCTTAATCCGCAAACTCAGTCGAGCAGGATTAGTCGGATAACCCGGTTGAGCAGGATTAGTCGGGTTCGATACACTAGTGATGAAACCAAGAAAAAACAAAAAAATGAATTCGATACGATTTCTTGGAATGATGGATGTGAAAATATTTGCATAAGGCCATTAGCAATGGGGCGCCCTAAGGGCGCGCCACGTCATCAGTTTTATCCTCCTAACGGCGCGCCACGTCACCTGCAATGGGGCGCCCTAAGGCGCGCCCTATATGTTATTAATTTAAATGTATATTATTATTTTGTTAATTAATGTAAATGTTTTAAAAAATGTAATGCAAACTAAATTAAAAAACACAACGATTAACTAAAAACCGGCGAAGATTGCATTCATTAAACAAAAGTTACACGTTTTGAGTTGGCTAAAATCTAAACCGTACGATTCTGTGCTGAATTCGGGATCGTACTGCGTGTTGTCATCGAACGGTCGATATTCATCCGGTTCTGTACCCGGCCAACGAGCCTCCCCAAACATCGGACTCTTGGGACTTGAATCCATTTCGTAGTAATAATAAAAATTCGAGTTTCGAGAGTGAAATCGTGAAATGAAACGTTAGAAATAAAGGTGAGGTAGGGGTATTTATACAAAAAATCGAAAACGCGTGTCATCGTCCGCCGATCCCGCAATGGTGCGCCCGATGGCGCGGACGATGGCTTATCGTCCGCCGATCCCACAATGGCGCGGACGATAAGCCATCGTCCGCGACATAGGGCGCGCCCTATGGATCGGCCGCGGACGAAGGGGACGGACGATGGCGGGCACCCACAATGGGGGCATCGTCCGCGCCCGAGGACGATGGACGTCATAGGGCGTGCCATCGGGCGCCCCATTGCGGGTGCCCTAATGTCATAGCATTATCTTGTTTAGAACTCGGATATATCATAGTGTATCACTTTTCAATTTTCTGTATCCTCTCGTTTAAAGTTTGACTTGATTTTTAAGCATTTGGCCAATGTGTGTTAAATTTGATTCGAATCGTCACTATCTGGAACTTAAATACCAGAACGTAATTCCAAGCATCATCTTGTCTAAAATTTGAAAAATCAGGACTAACATTTGAGGATTAGTTCGTCTAAAGACTAATAGACCAAATTTGATTTTGGAACACCATCTCATGGAGACCTTCACAACAGATGAAAAACAACTCATTTGGTAAGACTATTTTTCTCTAATTGGATGGATCTAGGAAGAGGAGCAAAAATATTAATAAACAAGTATTTAAATATAAAAACATAATATATATAGGTCGCGTTTGTTTTGCTAGATAAAATAATATCAAGATATAATTTTGGATTAAGTTGTGAGACTATTTTAGTTGAAGGGAGTTGGCCAGACTAATTATCATATGATCATCTCTCTTGGATTGAGTTGTGAGATTCAATCTCATGAACCAAATACACTATATATTTAATCTCGATATACGATCTTGCAAACCGAACAGCTCCTATAATGAGAGAAGAAAAATAGAGTCTTGGGGGAAGGCAAGGACCCCTCGGTGCAGTTGTCGTCAAAAGGAAGACAAAATATTTAGGTCTTTTAATTTGGGCCTTGGGCTAAATATAAAGGTTTATAATTAAGTTTTTTAAACCACCTTATTAAAACTAGTAAATCTTCTCATAACTACAATTATTTTTCTCTTTTTCTAATAGAGTAAACTTCAAAATTGGGTCTTGAACAATGAGGTTCGCATATCTTAGGTCCCGAAACAAGTGTTTGGTTTGTTAGGGTGTCCACTATGGAGTGGACGCGGCTATAGCTGCGTCCACGGGCGGTCGGCGGGCGGGCTATAGTGGCGAGGTTGTCCGCCCCGGGGGCGGACGCGGCGGACGTGGCGAGGGTGGGCGGACGGGCGATCGCCAGGTGCGTGGCGAGGGTGGGCGGACGGGCGATCGCCGGGTGCGGGGCGAGGACGCGGCGGGGTGGGCACAGCCGCGCCTATAGGCGCGACGACCATAGTGTGGACATCCGCCGCGGCGCATGCGGCGCGATTTTCAAATTTTTTTTTTCCTCTATAAATACCACTCCTCACCACCTATTTTTCACCATTTTCACAAAATCCATCCACTCACTATCTACACAACCACTCTCTAAAAAATGCACCAAGGAGACGACGAATCACCCGACTCTCAGGAATCGGGATATGGCAGCAATCCTACAAACCCCTCGGCCTATCCTTCGCAGCCATTGGGTTTTGGCGGATATGCTTCTCAGCCGTCAGGCTTTGGCGGATATGTGCCTCCGTCCCAACATTGGAGTTGGAATCAATCTCCCCCACCGTGGGCATCGAGTCCACCCCTTCCTCCATCTCAGTCGTGGAGGTCTTCTCCAACTCCGCCACCTTTACAGCGGAATCTGAGTCGTTCCGCATTTGGAGATTACAGACCCAACCTAGACACGCTTCACCAGCCGCGTCCGGGTTCCCCTTTCCAAGCCAGCCAATCTCCGTTCACCGAGGCAGATCAAGACGCGTTTGATACTATGATGGGTCTGCTCAGTTCTGGCATCCCAGATACGCCGGCAGCACGGGTGGAGGCGGTAGTCGTGGCGGAGGCGGCAGTCGTGGCACCGGCCACGTCGGTGGGCGCACGGGCAGCGGGGCAGGCATTCTGAGTGGCGAGGGCAGTGGCACTGGCGGTAGCGGTGGCTCTGGTTCTGGGTCCAACCGGGGCAAGCCATACACCAAAGACGAGAGCATTGTCGTGGTGAAGGCTTGGGATGCTATCACTTCAGATCCCGTGGTGGGCACAGATCAGGCCGAGGGGAGCTTTTGGAGGCGCGTCATGTTTGCATACGAGGAGTTCAAACCCGACGGCGCCGAGAGGCGTGACCCAGAACAGCTCCGGAAAAAGTGTGGTAGGATTCTCCATGCGACCAAGCGGTTCGCGTCCATATACGAGAACAACCTTCGCCACGCTGAGAGTGGCCGCAGCGCAGCAGATGTTAAGAACCTGTCTGAGGGCCAATACCACACGAAGGGCTGGCCGAAGTTCACCTTGTGGGAAGAGTATCTTGTCCTCGCGGATTGTCTGAAATTCAGGTCGATCGTGGCGAACGAGATGGGAACAGCTCCTGGGCCAAAGCGCACAAGGCACAACCTTGTCGGCTACTACAGCAGTGGTAGCGGCTCGCAAGAGTTCGAGCAATCCGATAAACAAGTCGAAGAGCCAGCCGATACTCACACTAGGCGACGATGGCCCATGGGACAACAGGCCTCTATCCGCAGCGCCAGAGGGGGTAGAAGGCCTCCCGCCTATCGGCGGGTGCGTCCGGATCGCGCATCCACCAGCCCTCCCCAATCCCACAGCCCACGGTGCAACCCCACGAGGTATTGGCCAATACCATAGACGTGCAGTTGATGCAACAACTGCAAGACGTATGCAGGTCATACGCAGGGGAAACTGACCCGTACGTCAGGAACGTCTACAAGAGGCTCATCAATCGGATTGAGAGTCGACTGGGGTTGGTTGATAATGCGCCTGGGGATACCGCGGCCGGCAGCAGCGAGAGAGGAGGAGGAGGAGAAGAAGAATAAGAGGAAGACGAGGAAGCCGACTCCGACACCGAGTAGACGGTGGCAGAGTTTTGCAGTTGTATTTTATTTTAATTATTCGTTGTATAATTTTACCGGTTTGCAATACAACGAATATCCGGCCCTAATTACCTCGTATTCTAGTTATTTACAATGCGATTATTTAAATTACACTTGATTGAAACTAAAAATATTTAAAAATGAAAATTGATTATAAAATTTGGGGGCTATTGGAGGTGTCCACTATAGTGGAGGAAATAGAATTTTGGGGCTATGGACAACAAAATTGAGGCTATGGACAAAAACTGGGGCGGGGCTATTAGGCGTGTCCGCCTTATGTTGGACACTATGTCTGTTTAAATTCATCAATTTACTTGCTTTATGTTGGTATTTACTTAATTATGTCTAGATTTTAGAAATACTTCCCAAAATCTCAGTTGCTCCAAGTAGTATATGACAATTATTTATAGATAGTTTGCATTTTAATTCTAGTGATTCAATACCATGTGAGTACTACATAATATCTATACTGTATATTTGCAATTGATTTTAGTGCTAAATAATTTTCCATCACCAAACACATGCGTATGTGCAGTATGATTTCAAGGGTTAAATCATTTTAATGATTAAGATTTTATGATCTTGTGTACTGATATGTTACCCTATGTTTGGAGAGTTAGTTTTCCCCTTGTTTTGTACTTTAAATATGTGCAGAGTTTATCATTAGCATTAAGCAAGAATTAATCAAAACTCTATTATCTCTTTGTCTCCAGACAGACGATCTCGGCTTTCTATCTTTCTTTGTCTCTCTTTTCTAGAGTACGAAAGCACTCAAAGCTTGTGATATGTTTTTTCAAAGCACTATCTTATGATATGTTTTTTCAGTTTATAATTCAACAGAGTTTTTTTTAACAAATTTGAGAATGGAGAATTTAGAAGAATTTCAAGTTCCATTTTAATATGTTCAATTGAAAGGTTTGTCAAAATCGAATATGTATATAATGGAAATATATTATTATATTCTATACGGTAGAAAGCAAGCATCACCAACATAATGATTCACTCACAAAAAATAACTTTTACCAATATGCCAGAGAACTAGAAAAGGTGATTGGCAACGGATAGTTTTTCACATATAGCATAAAATACAACACTACAAAATCTCGATTCCCTCTCTACATTTACTAATATACAACTAAAAAATAAAAACAAAAAAATGAAACTTGAATAGCATACATTTTGTCTTTAATTGGCACTCACAAAATTGAATTAAATACAGTAAGATTTTCTTATAAGGAATACTATAATATTGCAAAAAATTAAAAAGTTGAAAGTCAGTAAGCAAGTGTCGCATTCACACTACAATATTCCGACCAAATAATTAATTTTGACCAACTTCCATATTTCTTTGACTGTCACACTAATCACTAATTATGCATAAATAAAATATGCAAAATATCAAATTCTCCCACTTAGTACATTTTTAGTGTTAAAACAAAAAACAATCTCACTTCTTAGCTGCGGCGGCTGGCTTCGGCTCCTCTTCCTTAGCCGGCGGTGGCGGCGCGGTGTCGACTCCGGCCTCAATGCAGCTGCGGCAGCGCCTCTCGACGCAGCCGTCGCCGTTGCCTCGGCCGCCGCAGAGGCGAGCGATGATTCCTGCAATGACTCCGATGAGTGTGATGACAGCTAACACCACCACCAGCGTCTCGATTGAGCGGTGAGTCGAGTGCCCGGGCCCCTCCGCCAACGCGGCCGGGGGAGGCCCTACTAGCGGCGGAAGAGAGTTGCCTACTTCACCCATTGTATTACCATGTATATTAATATATGGTGACATGTTTCAAGAGAGAAAGGGAGAGAGAGGTGTGAACTTTAGGACAAAGAATATGTGAATATGATGGAATTGAATGCAAATGACATTTTGTTTAATTTTATTTTGATAATGTTATACTCTCTCCGTCCTGAAAAATAGACAAGATTATGAAAGGTCACAGGTTTTAATGTATAATTAGTAAAGTAAGAATGTAAGTGGATTGTGAGGTCCATATTTAGAATGACGTGTGAGGTTAGTATTGGTCGAAAACTTTCCTTTTTAAACTTAGTATATTTTTCATGGACGGATTAAAATGAGAAAATTTATCTATTTTTCGTGGATAGAGTTAGTATGATATATCTATTTTATTTTATTTTATTGCTTTCCTCAAGTCCCATTCCGGTCTATTTGATATATTAGTCACAAAAAGATACCGATTTTTTTAGGGTGGGTTTCAAAACAATATGAGGAGTAAATTAATAAATTGTTTTATGATTTCTCTTCCCAATTTGTCCTTATTAATGTCACATGTTTTCTGTTCCAATCTTACATTGGGTGACACAGCACTATACTCTGAGGGCTCGTTTTGTACTGTGGATTGGATATAAAATTTCGGGCCGAACGCGGGATAGAACTTAGATTAGATTTTTATGTTATTATTTTGCAGCATGGATAATTTTTCAGAAATATCGATTATTTTGAATGTAAATGACTTTGTTGCCTTATTTTAAATACATACTCATCTACAATTTTCTAATTCCAAAAATTATAAATCCAGAGTAATCTAACAAACTCAAAAATGGACAAATACTCAGAATCTATGCATTGAAGATGAGTTTGAGTCCAAAATGAAGAATCAAATTCCAAAATTGAGAGTCTCATGATGCCGAATAAATAGAAATGGGAAGAACAAATAGGCCCCAAACATACAGAAATCCACTACAAGAAGACTAAATTGAATAAAATAAGATGAATTTGGATGTATATTTACAGCAAGTACTCCACCAATCCCTCCCCTGCAATGTTTTTCAGAGGGCATAGAGTCCGAAACCAAACGACGCCAAGCACGCCACTACCCCCGAGCCGCTGAATACGAGAGACGGCTGCCATAAGCGAATCGGTTCAGATCCCCTCAACACGATATCATCATTGTCGGTATTCGTAAAAGCTCCGCTAGGTGGCGAACGACGGCCGCCACGGAATAGAGGTTGACAGAGAGGGGTGCTCAAGAGACAGAACAAATATGGTTTGTTGATGGCAGAGAGAGAGAGAGAGATTGGAGGGGAAGAAATTGAAGGGTAAAGAGGAAACCTATGAAAACAGTGAATAATCCTACAATTTTTGGGAACTTTTTTCCCAAGAGTAACAGTGGAATTTGGCACTGTTTACGTCGGGCCTGGATAACTTCGACAGGCCCGTCGGGCTTTCCCAAAAATATTCCATCGTACAAAACATAGGTTTAGAATAGATTAAATGCCTCAATCCATACTTAACCCACGTACAAAACAGACCCTGAAGAGATACAAACACACGTACGTATGCGTGCGTGTGTGTGTGTGAAGACAAGTTATGAAAGTTGGGTGTTTTTTTTAAGTTTCACAGGGTATTTTGGTAAATTCGCAGCAGATAAAACTTTAGCAGTTAGATTATCTTGTAATGTCAGAAACTGATAAATATACCAAATTAAATCGAATAAAAACTTATTTTTCCAGTCTAAATTCCGTTGTGGATTGCTTGTGAAATGAATGACAAGTTGAAACCAAGAACAAAAGAGGAATTCTGTGTTTCGACCTTAGTCTACGTCCACGGAAACAAGAGATTGAATTGTATCCCGAATTAAATACGTAGTGTGCTTGGTATATGAGATTACTCAATCCTACATGAATAATCATGGAATAATTAGACATAGCTAATCCTCATTGACTCAAATAATCTCACAACTCAATCATGGATTATATCTTAGTATATTTTATCTAAGAAACCAAACATCACCTAGATGATTCACACCGATGAGACAAAATTGTTCCTTTACACTCTATTTATCGCGAGTCATCCATTTCTACATAAAACACTAAGGTGGCGTTCGGTTGCCATGACTAATATCATGAGACTATCCATCTAGGATTAAGTTTTGGGATTATTTTAGTTGGAGGGGGGAGGCTATGACTAATTATCATGAGACTATCCATCTAGGATTAAGTTGAATGGTTCAATATTATTAACCAAATATGATACATATTTAATCATGAGATTTAATCTTGCCCCAAGTATATGCAACTATTTATATTTTAAAGTGAACTTCCAATTTAATCCCTAAAAAGAAATTGTTCATTTTAGATCATTGAAATTTGAAAAATATCATCATAAATATTAATTTAGAAAAAAAAAAATCATTACATACCATTTTTTTCTATTCTCTAATTATTTTAGGTTGAAGATAGTACTCCCTCCGTCCCGCTTTAGCAGTCCCGGTTGAGTCGGGCACATGTTTTAAGGGGTATTAAAGTGTGTAATAAATAAATGATGTAGTGGAGGTTGGGTCCCACTTTTAAACAACTTTTTTACTTTTTTGCTTTTAAATGTGTAATAAATAAATGATTTAGTGGAGGTTGGGTCCCACTTTAAATGATGTAATAAATAAATTGATGTAGTGGACATCAATTTTTATGCACCGAGTTCAACCGGGACTCCTAAAGCGGGACACCCGAAATTGATCAACCGGGACTGCTAAAGCGGGACGGAGGGAGTACTACTTTCGTCCAAAAAAATTAGTCTTAGTAGTGGAAGATATGAGATTAAATACAAAATTTTCAAAATAAAAAAGATGAAAAAAATATTAAAGTACTATTAATAAAATATGAGACTCTGTCTTATAAAGGAAAATAATTGAAAAAATTAGTTGGGTTGTTTTTTTTACCAATTTTGTAAAAATGAAAAGAAATTGTTACAGTTGAGAGTAATGTAAGAGAGAATAGTGTAGAAGACTTTTATTTATATTAATCTCTCTCTTATATTACTTTCTCTTATGTATTACTTTCTTTCGACTTTAACTAAATATTTATTACTCCCTCCGTTCCGGCTAAGATGACACATTTGAAAATCGGCACCAGATTTTAGGAGTTGTTGGTTAATGTGTTTAGAGCATCGACAATGGAGGATGTCCCGCCGGACGTCGGACCGGCGTGCCGGACATCCGCGCGGGACGTCCGCCATTAGGCGAGGGAGGGGCGGACGCAGACGTCGGCTGCGGACACCGCACATCCTTGGCTTTCCGGGACGTCCGTCGTGATGTCCGCCATTGCGGTGCCACGACAGACATCCCGGCGGATGTCCCGGTTTTTTATTTTTTTTGTGGATGCCCGTCGGGATGTCCTTGGGGATGTCCGCTATTGTGCATTGGGATGTCCTTATGACGTGGCAGGAGGTGTTTTTGGGAAGTCCGCCGGGACATCCGCACCATTGCGGATGCTCTTAATTGAAGTGATAAAAAGTGGGTGTAAGTATTGAATAGAGAGATAAAGAGGGTTGAATATTTAATTGGGAAGAGAAAAAGTGGTTGAGTGTATTAATTGGAAAGAGAAAATTGCCAAAAATAGAAATGTGTCATCTTACTTGGGACAAACTAAAAAGGAAAGTGTGTCATCTTAAATGGGACAGTATCACTTTTTCAAAACGATGGCAAAATAAAAAAGATTCAGCTACCTTGAGATGGATGAAGTAGATTAACTTTATAATTGAATGCGTGTTAAATGAGTTAATGGATTATGAGATTTTTATTAAAAAAAATTAAAAGTAAAATGGACAAAATTTGGGAGATATTCCAAACTTGAAAATAGAGGTCCCCAATCCGAACCGAACCGGATGAACCGGCCCGGAACCGTCACCGGCGGTTCCGAACCGGAACCGGAACCGTCGGCGGCGGTTCGAACCGGCACCGGAACCGCCGGTTCAGCCGGGCCGGTTCCGGTTCCAATTTTTCGGTAACCGTAACCGTCGGTTCGGAACCGCCGGTTCGGCAGTTCCCGGCACAATTTCAGGCCTACTCCTAGCCTTTTCAGAAACCGGGCCCGCGGCCGCCGGATTTGACCGAAACCATGGGCGGAAACAGCCGGTTTCCACCGGCAAAACCGCCGGTTCCGCCGAAAACCGGCGGTTCCGGCGGCAAACCGCCGGTTCCCGCCGTTTTTTCCAAATTTTGAAAATTCAAATGGACGCCTAAACCGCCGGTTTCCGCCGTGTTTTTCAAAAAAAAAATTTAAATCACAATTTTCCCCTATAAATACCCCCAAATCCTCTTCATTTCTACTCACCCCATTCTTGTGTAACTGTGTTAATAAGAATTTCTCTCTCAATCTCAATTTCTCTATTCTCCATTTGATAAGTATCTTATTGGTGAAAAAAGTGGGTATCTTTGAGGCAGATGGTACTGGAACACAAATTTATATATGGAATCTGGATGAATGGGGATCAGATTATAGTTTAAAATGGGAAGCTGGGTTCACTGGCGGGAGTTCGTTTCATCAGGCCATCAGGGTGGTATATTCATCTGAGTCCGACGATGAAACGAACTCCCGCCAGTGAACCCAGCTTCCCATTTTAAACTATAATCTGATCTTCATTCATCCAGATTCCATATATAAATTTGTGTTCCAGTACCATCTGCCCCAAAGATACCCACTTTTTCACCAATAAGATACTTATCAAATGAGAAATATCTTTTAATGATCTTCTAAGTCTTTTTTGTCAACACTTGTAAGTTGTAAATTTGTAATTGTTGTAACTTGTAATTGTTGTAACTTGTATTTAAATTTTTCGATTTGTAATTGTTGTAACTTGTATTTAAATTTTTCGATTTGTAATTGTTGTAAGTAACTTGTATTTAAATTTTTCGATTTGTAATTGTTGTAATTTGTAATTTTAAAGTTGTAATTTGTAATGTTAAGTAATAAGTTGTAATTTGTAATTTTAAGTTGTAATTTGTAAATTTTAAGTTGTAATTTGTAATTTTAAAGTTGTTTATAGTTTGCAATTTTAAAGTTGTAATTTGTAATTTTAAAGTTGTAATTTGTAAATTTTAAGTTGTAATTTGGAATTTTAAAGTTGTAATTTGTAATTTTAAAGTTGTAATTTGTATCAATAAAATTGCATTTGAACATCGCTTTATTCTAATTTTATTTATGCAAATATATCTACATATTTTACTTGAATTACAAATTTAAAATGCAAAAAAAAAAAAAACCGCCGAACCGGATGAACCGGCCCGGAACCGGGCAAACCTAGGCGGTTCCGCGGTTCACGTGAACCGGCGGTTCACGGTTCCGGAACCGGAACCGCCGATCCTTGGCCGGTTCGGTTCCGGTTCCGGTTCCATTTTTTTCGAACCGGAACCGGCGGTTCCGAACCGTGAACTGCCGGTTCCTGAACCGTGGTGACGTCTACTTGAAAACTAAGACAAATTTTTGGAAATAGAGGAATAACTATGTTTTCTTTTTTTTTTAATTACAAATTAAAAGATGTTTCTGGAAATAAAATTTATGTGGATAAAAATAATGCATAAACAACACAATCGATACACATTTCTTTAGGCAAGAGCTTTTGGTAGTGCCCTAAAGACAGAAATCCACCTGTTTTGATGACCTCAATTTTTCAATTTCAACAAAGTGTTGAGGACGATCTGATCTGATCTGCTCCATTCTCCTATTTAGCTGCGGAGTGGTTCTAAATCATCTTCACCTATTACTTTTTCATGTCGAATCGGGGGAGAATTTCAAGCTTGACAAATACGAGGGGATAATAAAAAGGAAAGGAAGTCTTATTTGTCAGGCTTGTTATTCTCCTTTGAGGTCGTGAAAGGGCAAGAGGTGGTGATTGGATACCTCCACGGCTGAGTTTGAGAATGGAACAGATTCCGATCGGTGGGAGAAAGTAATATGATTTTAATTTTTAGTATGTTTGTGTTGTTGAATTATGAATATCTGATTTATTGGAATTTAGGTTTGTTGAGTGTTTAATGTTTATTTGAAGCATACGTTAGCTATTGTTATAATCCTCCTAGTTCAAGTTTCTATCTTTAGGAATTTTTGTTTTTGAGTTTTGTATATATGTTAAGCCTCTTTGATGAGTTCTTAGAGGGGTTGATTGAATGAAGAACTCTAGTAATTCCTTTTATCTTTTAATGAGCACTAGATTTTTTTGTTGAAGATGGGTACTATATCTATATCTATATGTGGTAATTGCAAAATTTATATTTTATTTCCCTTTCCCATGATCTAAGAGCATCCGCAACAGTGGACCAGTGCTCGCCCTAGCCATAGGCTAGCGGCTAGGGCATGCGGCTAGTCCACTATTGCAATTGGCTAACGGTAAGGACGAGGGCAGAGAGGAGCTGACCAGAGGTCGGGCGTGTGCGGCGAGTGACTGGCTAGCCAATTTTTTTATTTTTTTTTATTTATACCCTATGTTTACACGTCATTGCACTTCATTTTTTTAATAATTGATAAACACCAGCAATTAAAATGAATTAAATCGTATTTGTCAATTCATTTGTTAGGCTAGGGCATTGGCTAGATAGACTATTGCAAACGTTGTTAGTACTTGGCTAGGGTAGTGACTAGGCTGTGGGAATGACATGATGATGCGGCAGAAAGAATTTTTGACTAAACTATTGCTAGTCCACTCCTATTGTGGATGCTCTAAGGGATTCTTTAAAGTGGCTTCAGCCTTAAGGTTTACCCAACTTAGCTTCATCTGATCATATGCTGAGGCATGAATCACAAAATTGAGCAATGATTCAATTATGTCTTCATCAAATTCAAAATTGATATTCAGCCATGAGTTTTGCTTCAAGATGTTACAGAGCATGTTTTTTAACTGGAAAATTGGGTGAAAGCAGAGTTGAAAGTGCAAACCTCATTGTTTAGGCATGTTTACTTGTTTTGTGCGTAACACTTGAGTTTACTCTTAATCCACACTCTTCCATAACTTTTCTAGATTATATTTTATTTCGTTACAAATATGTAAAAGAATTGAAAATCCATGGATGGAGATATTATTTCGATTTTATGCCTTTAAAATGTTTTATGTGCAAGAAAATTGAAGGAGTAGTAGTATTTTTAAAACAGATATAAACTTGAAATGCTAGTATATGTTAAGGGGCGTTTCCCTTAACAAGCACCGGCGGCGAGTTTCGCTCGGCGGTGGAGATAAATTTCCGGCGGCCAACAGACTCGGCGGACGATTGCAGAGTTTCTGTGCGCGGGAGTCGCTCCAGTCGGGCAGATAACTCGGCGATTGATAGAATACTCCGGCGTCCAATTAGGATCGGCGGAGGGAATCCAAAATTAGGATTGGAAAACACACGTTATATTTGGGAGAGAAAATATTTCATTAATTGATTGAATGAATAAAAAAGATAACAGTCTATCCTATTTATAATGCTACTGACTTAATGAACAAGAAAACAAAGATATAGAAAAAGATATGCTAAATCCCTATAATATCTAAACTAAATAATAATAATAGAGGTTCGTATCAACTCCCCCGCGGTTAAAATCCACCTTGTCCTCAAGGTGGGAACCACGAAGCAAGAAGGAGAGTTGAAAGCAGAAGCTTCGGCGAGGCAACTCCTCCTGGGTCAAACACACACCGAACAGATGAACGTCTCCCTTCTTCACTTCCATAAAAAATCAACAAAGGAGACCCAACTTCGTCGGAAAAAATGCCCAAGCATGGCATGTCATTACTCGGAGGGATCAACCTTGCATCTTTGTCGAGCGATGTTGATCGATGATTCATACTTGGAATACCACCGACATTCAAATCCACATAGACACAAGCAATTATGGGCAAATCGGTGTAAGCACCATCTCCTTTCTTGCCCCAACAATTTCCAACAATATTTTTGGATGACACTTGAACAACATTGAGTGAGGCGATTATCTTCTCCACTTCACCAATAGAACCATCCTCCTCTTTATCTTCTAGCAATGTCTCCTCCTTTTCACCAATCTTCTCATCATATACCCCAACGAGCACTTGCGGTGGCTCACTGTCGTTCTTGACAATCCCTTTGTTCTTGAGGAACTCTCCAGGGGACTCGTTGTTTTGAACATCAAGAGGACCGCCATCATTGTGAACATCGGTAATGTCATGGGGAACATCATCACCGAATACTATCATGTGAATATTATCAGTTTTCTCTTCGGCTAAATTCTCATCTTGAATGTTCTCCTCAAACTCCTCCCCATCATCCGCATAACAGAGAATGCGTTGTTTACACACATGTCCCATCACCCATTTCTCGGGACAGTACCAGCAGAGACCCAACCTGGACCGTTCTGACTTCTCCGCCTGGGAGACTCGTATTAGCGGCAGGCGTGGCTGCTCCGGAGTTTGACTGGTCACACGTGCGGGCTGATTGTACAGGTCCCACGTTGGCTTTTCGGTGGAGTAGCGGGGCTGGTGGGAGGCGGGCTGGACTCGCGCTCTCACCTCCTCCCGAGGGCGAGGTCGGTCCCAGCACGTCTCCGAGCGTCGGGGACGGTCAACGGTCAGGTAGCCGCGGTCCTGCTGTTGCGCCGGTGGGTCCCAGCACATTGGGCGGTGCCGCTGCGTTGCGGTTGTCGGGTAGCGATCAAACCCTAATTGGGTCTGATGATCTCCGCGATCAGATAGGTGGCCACCCCTCTCGATGTAGCCACCGCGGTGTCGGGGCCAAGCGTCTTGCGCGCTATCGCGGTACCCGATGGGCTGATAACTCGGTCGTGGGCGACGATCAGGTGGATCCAAGTGGTGTGAGACGTAGGGTGATTCTGGATCAGGCCATGACGACGGACGGAGTACTTCCACCCGGCTGCTCGGACGGTCCCAACTGGTTACACGGTGAGGTTGGGCCGGCTGGTAGGGACGGAATGGCTGTGTGGCCTGAGGGAAGTCGTATTGACGACGGCGATAGCCGGCGTAGTCGTATGACATGTTGACGGACTGAGGCGTGGCTGTGGTGGTTGATGATCGTTTGACTTCGACGCGGCACGCGGGAATCCTTCCCGTCGGGCGTTGCAGAAGTAGTGTTGTCCTGCGGCTAGAGCTCGGCGGACAGACTGGACTCGACAACCAAAACAGTTGCTGTGCGCGGAACGTTTTCCGTCGGGCAGCTGTGTAGCTTCGGTTCGAGATGGTGGGAGGGTGAGATCACGATGAAAGCACCAGTTGTTAAGGGGCGTTTCCCTTAACAAGCACCGGCGGCGAGTTTCGCTCGGCGGTGGAGATAAATTTCCGGCGGCCAACAGACTCGGCGGACGATTGCAGAGTTTCTGTGCGCGGGAGTCGCTCCCGTCGGGCAGATAACTCGGCGATTGATAGAATACTCCGGCGTCCGATTAGGATCGGCGGAGGGAATCCAAAATTAGGATTGGAAAACACACGTTATATTTGGGAGAGAAAATATTTCATTAATTGATTGAATGAATAAAAAAGATAACAGTCTATCCTATTTATAATGCTACTGACTTAATGAACAAGAAAACAAAGATATAGAAAAAGATATGCTAAATCCCTATAATATCTAAACTAAATAATAATAATAGAGGTTCGTATCAGTATATCACTGTCTCTAAAATATTTCCCAATCTTTTAACCAATGCCACCAATAATCAAAACGTAGAAGTAAAATTATGATTTAAATAACAAGTAACAACTATTCTTGTTTAATACTCCATCAGTTCCTTAAAAATAAGAATTTTTGAAACGGTACGAGTTTTAATGCAAAATTGGAACAGTAAAAGAGAAATAGAAAGAAAAATATGTTGTGAAAAATGAATCTCATCTCAGGAACACTAAAAAAAGTATCTTTAGTTTTCATTTTTAGGTGACGAGAGAGTAAATAATTAGGACTCAGATCGGTATTGTATCACTTTCGTTACATGTTGCTATTTCGAGCGTTTCTTCAATTAATTACTCAATAAAACTATTTGAGGGTATGATTTATGATAATAAAAAAATGAGATGCTATTGAAGCTTAGAAATCACAAAATTTTGATGAGTTACCAGACTTATGGCCTGCTCTCTACAGGGTATAATTCATTTTCACATAATCCTATTTTTTTTTTTTTTTTTTTTAAAAATTAACTTCATATATTTATATCATATATATGAAGGAGGAAATTACAAATCAACTCCTATAACAAGGAGGAAAGACAAATTACGCCACCCAGGGTTCGAACTCGAGACCTCCAGGATGGACGCGGTATCCAGCACCCTTTACCGCTAGGCCAAGGGGCTTGGATATCCTATTTGTTTGATGTGTCTTGCCAATTTTGTTTAATATGATGGGATTTTTGAAGTGGGTGGTTGATCTTGATCTTACATGCTTTCCTTTCCCTTATTCTCCTAACCGATTTTTCGACATTACAGAAGGGAAATTTCCAAGTGTAGAGATTAAAAAGATTAGATTTTGTTGGAAATATTGTAGTCTTTACACTGGAAAACTCTTGCTATTACAAAAGAACAAAACTGGAAGGTAAATATAAAAATATAAATTACAACGAAAGTAAAGAGATGCAAACTATAGTATTCTTCAAGTCGAGTCGAGGTATCCCTCTCTCCGCAAGACGAAATACGCCCCGGCTAGTGCTCACGGATTGGCGTAATGTCCCCAAAGATGAAACGACTTTCCTCCTATCGAGTTGAAGCACCTCAAACTCGTAGGCTCCGGCGAACTTGAATTGGAGGCGAGAACCGAGCAATGCGATGCTCCTAAGATGCGAACTAGAGTGCTTGAGCTATGAGAGAAGAGAGAATGATTGTAGGTTGTGTTGTGTCTTCCATCTCTCAAAACAAGCCTATTTATAGGCTAGGAGTGGCCACACGAGAGGTCTCGGGTTTAAGGCACCTCATAAACACATGGACGTTGAAAAGCCAAAAGACTTAGGAAATGAAAGGTTTTGAGACCTTTCTAATTTCCCACATGTTACATGTTTTTCCTACAATCCCCCACATTGGTTAGAGCGCTGCAAGCTCAAACCAACACCAGACACAAATGCATGTATGCAGACTCTTTGCTCAGTTCTCGAGAAACAATACTGTATTTGGAGAGGTAACTTGTGGTTTTGAACCTTCCATAGTCAATACTATCGGACATACCGGCGGGCTAGTGGACGCGATGCCTTGAACTATTCCTCCTTAGTGTATGCCTAGTCAATAGTATCAACACAATATAGTCTCAACTCCATCAGTTCTCACGTTTGTGTCCGTTTCGGCCGTGGAACACCTCTTTGGAATTCATAAGTGACTTACTCTCACGAAGCGGCCTCACTTCTCACTTATATAACCTTTCTAATTTCCCACATGTTACATGTTTTTCCTACAATCCCCCACATTGGTTAGAGCGCTGCAAGCTCAAACCAACACCAGACACAAATGCATGTATGCAGACTCTTTGCTCAGTTCTCGAGAAACAATACTGTATTTGGAGAGGTAACTTGTGGTTTTGAACCTTCCATAGTCAATACTATCGGACATACCGGCGGGCTAGTGGACGCGATGCCTTGAACTATTCCTCCTTAGTGTATGCCTAGTCAATAGTATCAACACAATATAGTCTCAACTCCATCAGTTCTCACGTTTGTGTCCGTTTCGGCCGTGGAACACCTCTTTGGAATTCATAAGTGACTTACTCTCACGAAGCGGCCTCACTTCTCACTTATATAGGTGATTCTTTCATGAGTATCCTGCCATACTGCATCTCCTTGAGATTTCAAGAATCATTAAAAGTCAAAAGACTTAACCTCTTACCACGTGCAGGTTACAACACTCAATGCTTTCTAAAGAATGGGCGAAGATTAAAATCTTCTGAGTGTTATAGCTAGATTTGTATAGCTTCGTTTTCCCATTGAACCAATCCCATGGGATCTCCAATCGTATGGTTGGGTTACCACTATACTCATCTTTTAAGATGTGGTTTTCAGTCCCATTCCTTTTAGCAATTTTTGCATTTGATCACGGTTTAAACCTTTTGTTAACGGATCCGCTAAGTTATCCACTGACCTTACATAGTCAACTGTGATAACACCACTTGTGATCAATTGTCTGGCGGTATTATGTCGCCGACGAATATGTCGAGACTTACCATTGTATAAGCCACTGTGTGCTCTACCTATAGCTGCTTGGCTATCACAGTGTATCACTACTGTCGGCACTGGCTTCTTCCAACATGGAATATCTTCTAGGAAGTTTCTAAGCCACTCGGCTTCTTCCGCTGCTTTATCCAAAGCGATAAACTCAGATTCCATGGTGGAACGAGCAATACACGTCTGTTTCGTTGATTTCCACGAGACAGCACCACCCCCCACAGTGAACACATACCCACTTGTAGAAAATGAGTCTTTTGAATCAGAGATCCAATTTGCATCACAGTACCCTTCAAGTACTTGGGGATATCTTGTGTAATGCAATCCAAAGTTAAGAGTATACTTCAAGTATCTCAAAACTCTACACAGAGCTTTCCAATGTTCCTTACTTGGGTTGCTCGTAAATCGGCTCAACTTGTTTACAGGACAAGCAAGATCAGGTCGAGTCTAGTTTGTGATAAACATCAAACTTCCTATGACCTTTGCATACTCTTCTTGAGCAACAGAATCACCCATATTCTTGCTCAGATGGACATTGAGCTCCAATGGAGTCTTTG
This sequence comes from Salvia splendens, assembly GCF_004379255.2. Classification (NCBI taxonomy): domain Eukaryota; kingdom Viridiplantae; phylum Streptophyta; class Magnoliopsida; order Lamiales; family Lamiaceae; genus Salvia; species Salvia splendens. The sequence goes on along the minus strand of NC_056041.1, from coordinate 21,339,164 downwards.
CTGGCTTACAATCAAACGAGTTGAATTTCTTAAGCATTTTCTCAACATAATGAGATTGCGTTAAGGCAATTCCCTCATTAGTCCTCAATATTTTGATTCCAAGAATCACATCAGCTAGACCCATATCTTTCATATCGAAATTTCTTTTCAACATGTTTTTTGTCTCGTTAATAATGGCACTATTGCTGCCCATTATCAACATATCATCAACATACAGACACACAATAACAAAACCGTTATCCGTGTTCTTAATGTAAACACACTTATCACACTCATTGATAGTGAATCCATTTGCCAACATCACGTTGTCAAATTTCAAATGCCATTGCAATGGTGCTTGCTTCAACCCATATAATGACTTTACCAGTTTGCATACTTTACGCTCTTGCCCAGGCACAACAAACCCTTCGGGTTGTTCCATATATATTTCTTCTTCCAGATCACCATTCAGAAACGCAGTTTTCACATCCATTTGGTGAATCTCAAGATTGTGCAAAGCAGCAATCGCAAGAAGCACCCGAATGGAAGTGATTCTCGTAACAGGTGAATAGGTATCAAAAAAGTCATGCCCTTCTTTCTGCTTAAAGCCTTGGACAACTAGGCGAGCTTTGTACTTATCTATAGTACCATCGGGCTTATATTTCCTTTTCAGAATCCACTTGCACCCTAAAGGCTTACAGCCTTCAGGCAAGTCTACTAACACCCAAGTGTTATTTCTCATGATGGATTCAATTTCACTGTTGATAGCTTCTTGCCACCACGCCGCGTCTGGACCAGACAGAGCTTCCGCCAATGACTTTGGTTCGTCATCCAACATAAAAGTTATGAAGTCAGGACCAAATGTTTTAGCAACTTTAACTCTTTTACCACGTCTTGGTTCAACATCCTCAGGACTTGACCTCGTCCTTTTTGGAGGATTAGAACTAGTGGATTCATCCATCATTCTTTCACTAGAACGATCCTCTTGCCTCTTGCAAGGGTAAACATTCTCAAAGAATATAGCATTCCTTGACTCAATCATTGTTCCTTCAGCCACGCCAGGCACAGCTGACCTATGGACTAGGAAACGATAGGCACTGCTATTAAGTGCATGGCCAATAAAGATGCAATCGACTGTTTTAGGGCCTATTGCAACTTGTTTCGGAGGTGGCACTTCTACCTTCGCTAAACACCCCCACACTTTGAGGTATGAATATGAAGGTTTCTTCCCTTTCCACAACTCATAAGGAGTCACATCCCTATTTTTTAGTGGAATTTTATTCAGGATATGATTCGCTGTTAACACAGCCTCCCCCCACATGTTCTGGGATAAACCAGAATTAATCAACAGAGCATTCATCATCTCTTTAAGTGTTCGATTTTTGCGTTCAGCAACACCATTTGATTGAGGAGAATATGGAGCTGTGGTTTGGTGAATTATACCACTTGCATGACATAATTCTGCAAACGGAGCTACATACTCACCACCTCTATCACTTCGAACACACTTAATTCGACAATTAAGTTGATTTTCAGCTTCATTTTTGAAGTCTTTAAACGCTTCAATTGCCTCATCTTTACTTCTCAATAAGTAAAGGTAACAATACCTTGTGCAATCATCTATAAATGTGATGAAGTACTTTTTACCACCTCTAGTTTGCACAAATTTTAAATCACATACGTCTGTATGGATTAACTCTAGAGGTTTTGTGCTCCGTTCTACCGAGCGAAACGGTAGCTTGGTCATTTTTGCTTCAACACAGACTTCACATTTTTCTTGTGAGTTAAACTTATCTACTTTTAGTAAATTAAGATTTACTAATCTTTTTATGGCATTTAGATTTACATGTCTCAATCTTTTATGCCATAAATCAGAGCACTCAAGCAAATAGGAGGATGTATCACCTTCCTTATTTCTTAATCCTTTTCCACGGTGAATGACCGTAACATTCAGCTCAAAAAGCCCATTCACTAGGTGACCTTCACCTATGAACTTTTCATACTTGGTCAATATAACCTTTTCACACTCAAATTCTAGTGAAAATCCATGATTTACGAGAAGTGAGCCTGACACCAAATTATTTCGGATGTCTGGGACATGCAGCACATCCTTGAGGGTAAGAACCTTTCCGGATCCTAATTTTAGGAACACATTACCCACACCAACCACCTCGGAAGAGGCTTGGTTTCCCATACGTACTTTTCTACCTCCAACAGATTTGTAAGTAGAAAAAACGCTTCTCTCGGAGCACACATGACATGTGGCACCCGTATCAACAAACCATTCATTTGGATTAATACCATGGTCCACGTCGGAGACCACTGCGATCACCTCGTGATCTTTGTTGTTTATAACAACACGTTCAAATAATTTGTACAGTATTGTTTCCAACAATAAGTACACAATTATATTGAACCAAATGTGCATTGACATATTCATCAACCCATGCATCCCAATTACTACTACCAAATCTAAATTGGTCTTGCTTGTCAAATGACAAACGATAAACATCATTCTCAAGAGAATAGATCTCAAGGAATTAACCACTCCATAGCGCATCGACATTGCGACCGTTCATTGCTTTATTCCAGCTTTGACTTTCATGTTTCCTCCAGCATCGGTCGACATGATTCAGCAAGAGTACAATATTTCGTCTTGCGATTGTTGGAAATATTGTAGCCTTTACACTGGAAAACTCTTGCTATTACAAAAGAACAAAACTGGAAGGTAAATATAAAAATATAAATTACAACGAAAGTAAAGAGATGCAAACTATAGTATTCTTCAAGTCGAGTCGAGGTATCCCTCTCTCCGCAAGACGAAATACGCCCCGGCTAGTGCTCACGGATTGGCGTAATGTCCCCAAAGATGAAACGACTTTCCTCCTATCGAGTTGAAGCACCTCAAACTCGTAGGCTCCGGCGAACTTGAATTGGAGGCGAGAACCGAGCAATGCGATGCTCCTAAGATGCGAACTAGAGTGCTTGAGCTATGAGAGAAGAGAGAATGATTGTAGGTTGTGTTGTGTCTTCCATCTCTCAAAACAAGCCTATTTATAGGCTAGGAGTGGCCACACGAGAGGTCTCGGGTTTAAGGCACCTCATAAACACATGGACGTTGAAAAGCCAAAAGACTTAGGAAATGAAAGGTTTTGAGACCTTTCTAATTTCCCACATGTTACATGTTTTTCCTACAGATTTTTTAAGGATTTTGTTAGTGAGTCGTAAATATGGGTGTAGTCTCGAGGCAACCTCTGTTTCTTTTGGCCTTGTATGCGTGCGAGGTCTAGACAGGCTGTCAAGAGATACAAGAAGCTCATTTCAGACATTTTTCCCAAGTCACAGGTTACTACTTTTTCATACAACAATTATCTTGTGGTTAGTTTAGTTAAGGCATTCTTGAAAAGATTGTTTATGCATACATACTTGCTCAACTCAACAAGGTTTTGTTTGCAGCGAACAAGTTATACTTATTGGATGCCAATCGCTCTTTGTTTTCGTTAATAATCGGGTCAGGTCAGGTCAGGTCACGTGGTTTTTATTCAAATGCCCTTTTCTAGTTTAGGTTACTGATGGAACGTACATGTTTACCTTAGATGGATTTATTCCACGGCTCTGCGAGCTTGCCCAAGATGTTGGAGAAGATGACATGGTGCTACATTTAAGGGCAGCTTGCCTGCAAACTCTATCTGCCAATTTGATTTTTTAACTCAAACTCGCATATTTCAGCTGAATTCGATAAGGTAAGAATGAGAGTTCTCTCTTTTTGTCATCTTTATGTCTCATTTGGGAGGGGGCGGTCGGCCTAGGCTCCGGTGTCCACCCGTATCGCCCTTCGGGGGCACCTTGGTCGTCGATTGGGTATGGCCGGTTGCCACCCAGAACGCCCGAACTTTGGGTTTGAGGAGGGGCCGAATATTTCGTTTCCAGACTAGGAAACGGTTGTGAACTGAACCATTCGGGGTTCCAACCGTGGGAGGGCGGGGGTCATCGCCTTGGCCGGACATTGTTATGTTGTAGGAGTGGAAGAAAGATTGAGAATGGATATGAGAGAATGAAGATGAGAATGAGAATGGAAATTAGAGAGTGTAGATAAGAATTGTGTAGTGTGGGGTGAATTTTTTGGTGTGAAAGTGAGGTATTAATAGATGAAAATGTGTATTTTTGGGGAAAAAAATAAAAAAAATGATGGAAAACGGTAAAAACGGATATATTTTTTTTGGGAAGTGGAATTTTTTTAATCGGTTTTTTAAATTAAAAACCGATTTTTAATTTAAAAAATAATAATAATTCAAAGGCAACGGCTATGCCGTTGCCCAATCGCGTGCCGTCGCGTCAGCTGCTCGCTGGCACGGACGTGCTCGATCCATCGAGCAGCGCCATGCCAGCGGCGCGAGCGCAGCGACGGTGGAGCTCATCCTTGCCAGCGGCACGGACGGACGGACGCCGTCCATCCACCGTTACAGATGCTCTAAGGGCTAAAGTTAGAATTAGAAAATTTTAATATATTCAGAAGTAGAAAATTTCAAAAAGTAAAAAATTGATAGGGGCTTAGCCCCTCCCCTCTTGTATTATCCAACAAATAAAAATCTGCAACGCCCAAACATATAAGAAAATCTCATTCCAAGAGAATCATTATGTATAAAAACATCAGCTTGTATACAAAGGAAGGGAGAGAGCTCTATATATGTGTCGTATACATTCAACTCTATGTATATTCTCTAGCTTGGCATCACAACCAAAAATTTCACAACAAATCACTCAATAATTTACACACCGGATAAATCCTGCATATAATACTTGGACAAATTTATACTATTTCATTTCGATTGGCATGCCCACTGGAAGAATGTTGCACCGTCGTGATGGGAATATTGCTCACGCCTCGTTGCTGGCTGGCCTAGTCCATAATCAGACTCTGGTGATGGCACCGGAGTAGAGTTGCCCGTGCTGCTCCCCTCCTCATGGTTACCACCATTGGACTTCTTTGTGTTGATGAATCGCCCCCCGCATCCTCGCGCCCGTCTCAGGGCGTGAAGGTGGCGCGACTCATGAAGATAAGGCTGATTAAAAAAGATAGTAGCATCAAGCATTAATATTTTATTGATCAATATCGCACGTGTGGGGAAATTTTTGTAACACCCCTTACCTGATTAATTTAATAATCGAATAAGTGATGTCACATTTTGGTACAAATCTCAAATTAACATAAAATCCTCGACTCTTCTTTTCTTTTTATATAGAGATTATTAATTTCCTTACTTGGCAATTTTGGTCTCCATTTATAATGGTCTTGTACTACACATTTAATTTGAAAAATGGATATATCTTACTTACCTTCCTAACTCGCGTCGCTTTGTTCTCCATTTCAGCTTTCGCTCGCAGTTGTCTTCGCCTCAGAATCGCATGATACTGTTTCGCATTCACATAAACAGGTTCCTCCGGCATTACAAAGGGCAGAGTCTTACAGTGAGGCGTGGGATGTAAATCGGGATATATCTGAAAATCAATGCACATTAGGCATAACTATAGAGTACATGTCAACGAATTAGTTATGTTACAAACAAAGTTGTCATTTCTTTAGGGTTTTCTAAGTAATCATAAATTATGTTGCACCATTCAAGTGACAATTTACAAACTCAGTTTTTCTCAAATGACCACATATGCATTTTCTCGAAAAATCGAAGATTATAAGGTTAGCCAAAATATTAGACATGTCATAAGGGAGCAAGATTATGCACAATTCAACCACAATTCACAAGACAGATAGGTTTATAGAGTCACAATTGTTGTATTCACCACGAGCGTAGTGTGTATTTTACCTAATCCGATTATGACCTAATAGTTTTAGCACGTTAAGTGCAGAAAAGTAGCAGTAAGCCATATACCAACTCTTGCCGCCCATGCGCTTGCATATTATCCCTCAACTCTGGTTCGAGGTAAGAGTATACCTGAAATCCAATTGCAGTTTAAATCAATAAATATTTGAACTAGAAATTCATTTAAAGTTAGAAGTTCAAGTAAATAAACAACAGAATGCACTCACTTTTGAGCTACCACCATGATCTCTTTGATTTCCATGTACAATGTATTCACCTATTGTTGAAGGCACTGCCGGTGGTGCGGCCTTTCCCTGCTCCTGACTGCACACTGAGAAACATACTTTGTTACTTTCATAAAATAATTGACGAACGAGACTTCTTATGACATTATCGCAATTTTTAGAATTGATAAAACATCAGCAGGTAGTCTCTGTCTCTCGCCTCGTTGCTGATATTGCGAAAAATCCATGATTGTACTAATGTCTACTTTACTAAGACAGCTAGTTTACTAGGTGTTCGATGATCGTATTCTCATTTTCCTTTCACCTTTGAAGAGGTTCTTCACTAACAAATGAAACAGAATTTGTATAATCAACACACCTATACGGAAAAGCATCTCGCTCTTCTCTTAGAGGATAGTACCAAATTGAAGAAAGCGACATCCTAAATGTTTATTCTGTTTCTAATTAATACGGGATCAGGAAAATAGCATTGGACTAAGTATTAATATATCAATTTTCAACATAAAGTCATTCCTTCGACATGTGAATATTGAGGAGAGAATAAATTTGGACCAAACTTGAGCAAAGTAGGAATCACATCCCATAAAAAGAAGGCACCAACTTCATAAAATTCTAAGTGGAAAACTTCCCCAAGACTTCGAGGAAGTTCATATTTTGTTTTCTTTTGCTACTTGCAACGTACATCTCGTTCAAAATTCAACTTCGAGAAGACCCCAAGATGATTCCATAATCATGGGATAATCGATCGCTCAAAGAGGATACTAACATAAATTTGAGAAAAACACTCGAACGATAAAATGGAACCTGAATTCGGCAATTCAGAAATTTGTCCTCTGAACTGGCTGTGCAGTTGATTTGGTGGTGTCATACTCAGTGGGCTTCTTGATAGGTCCTTCGTGGATGCATAATTGTCCCCGGCACCATAATGCCAACCTTGTGAACCGGCTTCAAGCCAATTATTATAGCCTTTTGTATCAAACTCACACTGCTCTCTTTTACCTCGATGCTCTTGCATATTTGGCTACCTACAAACAATGGTCAGGACCGATCAAAAGCATATAACCGAAATATGACCTTCACGTCATAATACATATGAAGACTAGTGAATCCATTGTAAGTACTTAGTAAGTCATTAATATACATGTTTACATTATAAATGCATAAAAATGGAGAACTACTCAGTTTGTATGAGCTTATGTACAAAATGTAGATTGTTAATTAGCATTGAAATAAATCATAGTCAAGTACCATCACTTAGGTATTACGTACCAAATCCAATATGTTCAAATTCATAACCAACAATCAAATCACAAACAAGTTGTTAAAAAAATAAATGGCCAGATCATCAGCAAGCTCGAGTTCCTATTGACATCTCACGAACTCGCAAGATGGCTGCACCGTAGCAACGAATTCAAAGGGAAACAAGATATGGGGCTGGGACACTAAGTAGTGATAATAGAATAGGAAGATAATTACCAATGTTGTTACATCATTTTTGTTTTGGGGCTAAAGACTTGATGCAATTAATGAAACTAAATTTAAATGATTTTGAGTGAATTGAATCATATAAAGTAATTTTCAAGAATGAATCGAACCACATTGCTTACGGCTTACGCACCTCCTTCCAACCATTATTGGGTTCGACTCCAATTAAACTCCTGGATCTTTGTAAAATAACATTTCAAGAGGCATTCACTCTATCCTCAAAATTCTAATGTGTATTGATTTCACTCAACTTCCTCATTTACTAACTACTGAACATTTTTCCCAAGGAAACTCCATCACATATATTCTCAATCTGAGGAATCGGTTGAAGTTTTGTTTCATCAACTAATACAAAATCTTTAACTGATTACTGTTTAAATTACTTAATTACATGGGGAAAATTGAAAGATTAAGAATGACTTGAAATTGATAAAATTGATGCATTTTAGTTGAATCTGATACTTGAAAAGTCAAATAATCTCCACATCCATACTTTTAACAATTGGATCAAGCCAAAAATCTAACCTTTGAATCAAGATAATTAACAACAAATCGAAGAACTACATCTATTAATCCTTTAACATTAGTAACACCAAATTTTCTTCTCTCCATCAAGAATTATAAAACAGTAGATAATCAAAACTTTTGAATAAAAATAATTCATCCAAAATTTTAGAAGTTTGCACTCTCCCTCTCTCTCACACACACAAACACAGCCACATAAAATCTTCACAAAATTTCCTTTTTAAGCAAAACCACAACATAACCGCATCTAGCCAATCAAATCAACATCATACATACATAAGAGGTAAATAAATGGAAAAATTAAAAAAAAAAGAGGAAATGAACTTACTGCAGTGAGTCAGTGAGAGAGGTGTTCATGCAAATGAAAGAGGATGAATCTCACTCTTACTGGAATGGAGGCTGAATATATGCTACATGCATTTGTATTTTTCCTTTAATGGGGGGTGGGGGGTTGCGTGGCCCTTTTGATGATGAGAAAGTGCTCAAAATTCTCATCTCATGAAGACAACATCGGATGAAAGTGATTTTGTTTATTTAATAAAAATAAAATAATGGGCTGTTTGGTTTGACGGAAGCAGCCTCGTCTCTTGCCAAAAAATGACGTCCCTGTCCTTTTTTATTTTCCATTCTATAAATGGCAAGTCAATGTTTTTTATTTTTAATTTACATTGCTTACCTTAATACCCCTAATCATACGACTTAGTATTTATCCGAGTGGGCGTCTGGGTGGATGAGTTGCATAAAAGCATACTATGTTGTCCAAATTAAGGGCATCCAAATAATTGAACACTTACACGTATTTTTGAACACTACTTACAATCCTCTAGTATTAAGAAGTTGGAGCATTAACACTAACCATGAGCTTTTGATCAATATTTATAATTCTTTAGCACTAAATTAAATAATTTTTGTATGGTGAGCTTTAATTGTGTAACAAAGTGGTGTACTCTCAAATGTTGCACTGTGTTAAACCAGAGGAGGGCCTAGAAATTGTTTTGTTAGGGGCTAAAATTCAATTCGAAATTTTGAGAATGTAACTACCCAATGTTTTATTGTGATGACAAGGGTTTTTTACAATGATTAACATAAAATATCAAAATTTGACGATAGTTTATAAATGAAATATAAATTTTTAATTGAGTATGGGCTTAAGCCCCTTATTATCTCCGTGTAGTTTTGATATTGTGTTCAGCAACTCACGATGTTGATAAAGTACATTAATATATACTCACTAAATGATTATCCTCCTACCTCCCCACCTGCAGTGGGGCGCCCTAAGGTGCGCCCTATGACGTGCCACATCATTATTTTATTGTTTTGTTTAATTAATTTAACTGTTTTCAAATAACAAGTAACGAGTAAATAAAAAACGGTCTAAATAACAAACGGCGAAGTTTTAATAAAAAAAAGTTACATCATTGAACTAATAAAAAAACTAAGTCGGACCAATTCACAACTTCCGACGCAGCTCATCGAGTAACGCCCGGAGATATTCGGCTTCGTCGGGGTCGGTACACTTCTTGAGGGCCCTGTGCATCTGCAACATCGTCCTTGCCATCGACGCTGTTGCTAACGACTCAAACGCGGTGGCCGTCTGGGTCGGGAGCTCTACCGGGACCGGAGCTTGGGTTGCAACGGTTGACGATGAGGTCGCGGTCGCCTTCCCCTTGGCCTTCGCAGCCTTGACGCCGGGAGGACGCCGGACGGACACCGGTGTGCCGGAACTCCCTTCATCCACGTACGTCCGGTTGAGGTCAACCGGGTGATTGCCGCTGCCGCTGCTCGTGTAATCACCAGCTTCAGTGGCCTTCGTCCTCTTCGGCGCACCAGTGTGCAGAATTCCACCTTGGAACTTCTGCTTGTCCCTCAAGAGCGCCCTGATGGCCTCGTGCTTGAAGTCGCCGTACATCGACCGGTACGACAACAGCGCTTTAGCGCGCACATCGCTCAAGCTCTCGCCGCTCCCCTGTGACCGCGTGAACTTCTCGAACTCCGACGCGTACAAGTTCACTTGCTTCTTGACTTGATCCCAGTGCTTGCGGAGTTGCTCACGCTTGCGCTTGTACGCGGTCGGCGGCTTGACCGAATTGTAGAGGTCCGCGATGCGTTCCCAGTACGCGATCTGTCGCTGGTTGTTCGCGAATATCGGATCTTCCGATATATCTACCCAACACCGGGCCAAAGTGAGAGTTTCGTCGTTGTTGTAGTTCGTACGGCCGGGGGCGTACTCATCGCAATTGCCGGGAGGCGGCAACTTCTGCGCCCGCTGCCGGTTCCTCTTCTTTCTGGCTGGGGCGGAAGCGGTCGCGGCGGGGTCGGGATCGGCCGCTGCGGTTGGGCGGTGCGGAGACGGCTCCATGTCAGACAACCCATACGATTCCGTACTGAAATCGGGATCGTAATGGGTGTTGGTATCGAACGAACGATAATCGTCGGGTTCTGTACCCGGCCAATGCGCCCCTGCGCTAAACGTAGGACTATTGGGGCTTGAATCTATTTCGTAGTAATTATGTAAATGTAAGTTTCGAAAATGAAATCGAGTGAAATGAAATGTTACAAATGAACGGTATTTATAAAAAAAACGAAACAGCGTGCCATCGTCCGCGATTGATCGTCCGCAACCTCCACAATGGGGCGGACGATGGCGCGGACGATGGTCATCGTCCGCGCTATCCTCCGCAATCGAAGTATAAGGCGCGACTATCGTCCGCGCCCTATGGCGCGCACCCGCAATGGGTGCGGACGATGCGCGCCGTCGGGCGTGCCATCGTCCGCGATGCCGTAAGCAATCAACATAATTTTATTCTCTCCGTCAGCCAAAATCTTATGAGTTTAATCATTTCAGACGGTTCGCTATTAAAGGCATATTTACATTTTGTATAGTTTTAGTAAGTTGCACATATACTCTATTAAGGGCAAAATCGTCAGGAGAAAAGGGCAGTGCACCAATAATTAGACGCCAATGATTGAGTCCACATCTTGGTTGCTACGTGTCTTGCCATTTTCCAAAGATGATGGGGCCCGCTCGTGTCCGACGGCCACGTGTGGCATGACTCAACCGTTAAACGCCGTTATCTGTCCAGGCGTTAGGTGGCATTTCCTCCAAACACGCACGCACTGTTTGACGGCGACACCCAACCGTCAACTAATTATCTATTCTCCACTTTTTTCTTATTCTACCTTTTCTATCTTGATCCCGATTTAGTGTTTTTGTATATTTCAAAATTTTATTTAAATTCTACTATTATAATACTAGCTCTTTTTAAAACTGAACTATCACGTATAGTTTTATTCGTTACTCTTCTTGTATATATAATTGGGAACATTTCTAAAAGATGAGTCTCTACAGTCTTACTATTTATTTGCTGATTTATAACTTAATAAATATGTGATGCACCTGATGGTTAGTTCATCTTTTTTTTAAAATAACAAAATACCATCTCATTTGGAAAATATAAGCTTTTGAAATGGCACAAGTTTTAATGTATAAATAATAAAATAAAATTAATGAATTGGTTAAAATAAGGAAAAAGAAGTGAAAATTAGATAAATAAAATAAGCTTATTTTATTTTCGAACTGCATATTCTTGGGCTTTGTGTGTGGCCTACTTCCTACCCTCTAGTCCATTAAGATATTTAAGCCCATTTCATTCAGTAAGCTTGACAATTGTTTTCTTCTAGTTAAGATTAACAATAGTAATTTGTACATATAAAAGTATAATAAATAAGTAGATTTTCACAGTGGAGGGAACATCTTTTTTAGTACATCAACTATCTCAAATAAGTAAATTTAGTCCGTAATATTTTATAATATTTTTTTAGGTTCATTAACTATAAATTAATATCAATTCAACTACTTTTTGACAATTTCCAATATTTTCATGACCAAAAAACCTTTAAAGTCATGAAGGACAATTCAATATATTTATTCATCCACTTTTTTCTTTCTACTAATTTATTTGGGATTAAGTTTATAGATCTTATACTACTATTATTATTAATATATACCATACCTTATTTCAGTGGCAAAGCCAGAAGTTTTACGATGGGGGGTCTAAAATTACTATTAATAGTTATGATTTTTTTATGTTCATGACGTCGGAAGCTCGAAATAATCAATATTTTCATTTTTTTACTATAATAGATGGCCACAAATTTTTTTATAATGTTTAAATGTCATCATAGAGAACATCAACGAAAATATAAACTATAGTAACAAGTAGAATATAATTTTTATTTTTTTTATTATGAGTATAATGATGGTATATTTCAAAAGTATAAAGCAAAGAGAAACAATATATACACACTGGAATAAAAAAGTTGAATAAATAGAAATAAGAGAATAAAAGGAGGTAAACAATGGTAAAATGTTGCCTAAGGGATTCGATCCCAAGTACCATTGGACAAGAGTCTTGATTTACAACCAACTGCGCTACTAAATCAATGTACAAATTAGGTTTAAATATAAAATATATAGATAAAATAAAATTGATTGGGGACCAGGGGTTCGCCATTGCCTTATTTGAATATTATGATATTACTTTCTAGTGCTAGATAATACTTTTATATGGTTACATTCTCAATTATTTAGATAAAACTAAGATAAATACTTTACTTCAATGAATCTTGTAATTTTATTAAACTGAAAATTTAAGTTAATCATAATATATAATATATACTACACTGAAATAAAAATTTACTAAAGTAGAGAAATTATGATTCACGAATAGTCAAGGGAATAGATTTGAGAACTATTAACAATTTTTCATGATGTTGTAAATGGTCTAATGATAATATTAAGACGTGGCATTGTGATATTAAACAATTGATAGCAACTATTGATTTTTTATTTAATTAAACAATCATATATTTAAATTAATCATATATTCAACTTAGAATGTCATAGTCTTTTTCATTAAATTGATTATTGATAATTTCAACTAATTTTTTTAGATTACAATTACTACATAAGAGTAGATAAAATAAAACTTAGCTCTTTGAATTATATAAGATTCTACGTATGTTAATAAATTTTAGTTTATTTTTAATCATCAATATTATATTACACTTAAAAATAAAATATTCTATGTATAGCTTTAAGATTGAAAAATTAATATTCCATCTAATAAACTGAACTACTTTTATATACAAATATTATATAAGTATAATGTTTACATATATTTATATCTAAGTTATTTCACTATTAATATTAAATATAGTACAATGATATAAAATATTACAAATAAGTAAAACTAAATGTAAATAATTAATAGTAATAGAATATTAATATCATTAAGATATTTTTATTTTAAAATAAAATTAGAGGGAACATCTTTTTTGGTACATCAACTATCCCAAATTACATATTTTAATGAAAATGAGAGGGTAAATAGATTGAATTGCCCTCATTGGCCTTAAGGGTACTTTAGTCATGAAAATATTGGAAATAGCCAAAAAGTAGTTGAATTGATATTAATTTATAGTTGATGGGCCTTAAAAGATATTATGAAATGTTACTGACCAAATTTGCTCATTTTAGATAATTGATGTACTAAAAAAGATGTTCTCTCTTCATAGTGTATTTTGAACAAGTAATCAAATTGGACACATCTCATTATGATTTATAATTATTGTTAAATATATTATCAAGAGTAGTGTTAATAGAGCCCCGATACCTTTAATGTATAACTAGAGATCAAATTTTAACTACTAGATTAAAAATAAAAAAGATGAAATTGAACTTTAAAATTTTTTATTTTGAAAATACAAAGGTTACTTTAAGGGTGTTTTAGTTCATTTTAGAAAATTGGAATTTTAAAAACAGAAAGATCACTTTTGGATTATAAAAATGGCACTTTTCAACCGTTTTATTTCATTTAGAAAATTAAAATTTAATAAAAGCGGAGGTCATTTTGAGATCTTTTTAATTTATACACACTTATCATTTATTTAAAATGAACTAAAATGATCTCCGTGTTATGGAATGAATCAAAACACCCTTAAAGTGACCTTCGTGTTTTAAAAATCTGTCCCATCTTATCCTTCCATTTTTTTATCTAGTGGTTGAAAGTTGGTCTCTTGTTACACATTAGATATGATTATGCATTAATCACTATCCTATGATATTATTAATAGTATAACGTATAAATAGCATGTATTATACCAGCATTAAGGAAAGCATGTACTCCCTCCGCCTCTTTGTAGTAGAGGCGTTTTTTTCAACACGTGATTTAAGATAAATTGTTTTAAGAGAGTTAGTAAGGGAAAATAACGTAGATAGAAAAAAGGTAGAGAGGCGAAGAGAGAAAAAAGTAAGAAAGACTAAAATATGAGGACAAGGGTTTTTAAGAAATATAGTGGAAAGTGGTACCGTTTGACTTGGCACGAGTTTTTAAGAAATATAGTGGAAAGTGGGTTGAAAAAGTTAGTAGAACGTGGGTCATACTTATATATATTAATTTTATAATAAAATGTGCGAAGAATAAGTTAGTGGAATGTGAGTTCCATTAACAAAAGTGGTAAAAAAGTAAGGGTGTCAATTAATTGGAGACGAACTGAAAAGGAAATTTGTGTCAATTAATGAGGGAGGGGGAGTATTGCTTTTTGTCAGAAAATGTAATGACTTTAGCTACAGTACTTGGACAACCTAAAAAGGAATACAATTCAGCTACGTAAGGACGGAGAGAGTATATAATTTTGAACAATCCTCGAAATTTTACGACATAGATATAAACAGAATTAGCCTGATTAAGTAAGTTTAGCGATTCTGAAAAAGCATAATTTTATAGTGATCTTAGAAAATAAAAAAAACAAAGTAAGAAACATGGACAGTACTAGTGGGAATTATTATTGATACCATAGTTATATTTCAATCAAATCAAATTCTCACACTCAAAATATATACATTGATGGACATAAAACCAGCTCACAATTCACAACCTAATCCACAATTAAAAAAAAATACTACTACAATGGATGGCATGATTGAAAATTTAAACCTTGCATACAAAGCTTGTCTGTCATTCTCTTCAAAAGCACGAAACATGAAGGAAAAAAAACATGCATCCATATTCCTTGAGTTGGTTAGATCTATCTAGACATTATTTGAGCACGAGAAAAAGGCCTCTAGTTCAGGAGGAGCGAAAAACTTAATATGTCGTTGTGTTGACGAGCACCTTTCTTTCAACCTTCTCTTCTTCGGAGCAGGTGGACATATTAGGGTTTTCGGAATCTTGAATTTTTTACCTTTTGGCGTCGAACAAGCTGCATTACCTTTGCCCTTGAAATCCCCATCATGAATTCCCATGATTCTCTTCGACTAGATGATCTTAAAAAAAATTAGGAGGGTGATATCCAAATAAATAGTTGAAATTTTTCAAAAAGGAAAACCCTAATACTACTTTTTGTTAATATATGTGTTTGTTAATGTAAGCACTGTGACCGGCTTAAAAATGCAACAAACACATAAGGTTAAACTATTTATTAAAGTTTATTGACGAGTTGGAGGTGCTAATGTCCCTTGGTAGCAAAAATACAACTATTACACAACATTCTAACAACTACCACCACTTAATTAATGTTACTTTTGTTAAAAGGTTTTACAAATTAAGAGAATATACTATCCTCTCTCGACGAAAAAGGATGTACAAAGATCTTGTTTATTGTAAAAAGTCGACTTATTTTAATTAGATATCATATCTTAGTATAGGTAGCCGAGATTTAATCAATGTGGAAATACTACTAATTGAGTTAAATTCGATGAAAATTTGCACAATTATTTTATGTTTATTTTGGTGGATGATCAAAATAAAAAACTACTACGTACTATCAGCTTATCTGTAATGAGTATTAATCTTAAGCTTATCTTCTAAAAAAGATAGTATATTATTGGGATATCACTTAAAATTATTGTTCCATCAACTGAGACTGGAACATGTCTCGAGAATTCAATCAAATTTAAGGCCAATATAATTTGGAATTTAAGTGAGTAGACTGTTTTAAGTAACATAAGGCCAAAATTAATTTATTGATAAGTGACAATTGGAAAATAGAATTTATCTTGTTTAACGACGATCCTGGCTCCCGCCAACTATGCATGTTTTATACTTCCTCCGTCTCGCTGCAAGTGATCAACTTCTTTTCGGCAGAGATTTTTAAAAATTATATTTATTGAGTTAAGTGGCATTGAGAGAAAAAAAGTAAGAGTGTTAAAGAGACAATAAAATAAAAGAGAGTAATACTCATCCTATAAAAATAGTCCATTTCTTATATTTTTTATTTGTCCTTTAAAATTAGCCTCTATCTAGATTTGGTAAAGTTTCTCTCTTATAAGGTGGACCTCTCGAATTACCTATTCTTTTTGTATGTCTCATATTTTACCAATTTGACATTAAAATTCGTGTCACATGTCGCTATTTTTATGAAAGAAAGGAGTATATTGCTCTCAACTGCTTTGTTGGCTTAGAGCATTAGAGACCCTACGATCAACATCAGAACTTGTGCTGCCATAAGGGCTCTACCATTACGTCCTTAATTAAGATTTCTTTAGGAAATTGTGGGTGCAGATACCAGAGGAAAAATTAGATAATTTCAAATTCTTCAAAGAATGACACAATGGTTGAAAGAGGGAAAAACACCACCCTTAAGTGTCTCAGAATCGACAATAGCTTGGAGTATTTTAACTCGTCCAAATTTGCACAAGCAATATTCAGCAAGTGTACAGAAACTAGAGTATCGTATCTGTTAGTATGCCTTGAATCTGTTTCCTAATTGAGATAGGATTATGTTTCCTAATTAGGATAGGATCTCATGTGTGCCTATTTATATGGGAGTAGAGTACATAATTATCCGATCTGAAATCTGTAACTGCAGTCATAATACAATTTGTTCTCCGTTCTTGCTCGTGGACGTAGCCAACACAACGTTGGTGAACCACGTAAATTCTTTGTCTCTTTATGTTCTTTCGTTTTTCGATTACACAATTACTCTATTCTGTCATAACAAACTAGTTTCTATAGCCTGGTTTTCGGACTAGGGTTTTGAATTCCGCATTTGTTAGGGTTTCTGTGTTAATCGATTAAGATGTCTACTCTGAACGTGAAGGTCGACAATTTCACCGGGAGAAATAGTTTTGGCTTATGGAAGATCAAGATGCGATCCCTGCTGAAGCAGCAGGGTTTGTGGGCGCAGCTTAAAACAAAGAAGGCAATGGAGGATGATGAGGAGTGGACAACCTTAGACGAACAGGCCCACTCGACCATCATGTTGTGCCTGTCTGACGATGTTATCATCGAAGTTGCTGATCAGGAGACTGTTGTTGCCCTTTGGACGAAGTTGGAGAGTCTATATATGACGAAGTCTCTAACCAACAAGTTACTCCTAAGCAATGTTTGTTTCGATTACGCATGCAGGAAGGTATGCCCCTTCGGAATCATCTAGAAAATTTGAACAAAATTTTGCTGGATTTGCGTAATGTTGATGTTAAAGTAGAAGACGAGGATGCTGCTTTAATTCTGCTAGTTTCTTTGCCTCAGTCGTACGAGAATTTCGTTGAGTCTTTTATGACTGGGAAAGAAAATCTGTCTTTGGAGGATGTTCGGTCTGCTCTTCACATCAGAGAGGATCGTCAACAGGAAACGAGTTCAGCCACAGAAAATCTGGCATCGGGATTATCTATTACGGGTAAGGGACAGAAAAAGCAGAACTCCAAAGGTTTAAAAGGTCCTAAAGCCCCTAAGTCAGATGTCATTTGCAGATATTGTAAAGAACCAGGGCATTGGAAGGTTGATTGTCCAAAGATAAAGAAGAAATAGGGCAAGAAAGAGGATGTTAACGGTTTTGTGACTGTGGCAGAAGCTGATGATGCAAACTCGGAACTGGCCTTGGTTGCGGATGAACAGCCACACTAATGATGTGTGGATTTTGGATTTTGGAGCATCGTATCATCTCTGTCCTCATAGGGAGTATTTCACCACTTATGAGCATATAGATGGAGGCAATGTTATCATGGCCAACAGTGTTGTCTGCAATATGGTTGGCATCGGCTCAATCAAGATTAGGATGCATGATGGGGTCTTCTGCACCTTGAACGATGTTAGGCATTTTATGACTGGAAAAATATACCAAAATACCGCACTTACCGTACCGAAAAAATACCAAAAATGCTGAATTTTCGGTATACCATACTTTTCGGTACGGTATCATACCATACCGACAGTTTTAGGTACGGTAAAGGTATGCATTTTGTATATACCGCGGTATACCGCATCATACCGCAATTGCGGTATATACCGGAAATCACGGTATACCGCGGTATACCGCATATTGCGGTATACCGATAAAAGCGGTACGGTAACGATATCTAAATTTTGGTATACAGACAAAAGCGGTACGGTAAATGTATGATTTTTGGTCATACCGCACTGGTACTGTACGGTACGGTATGTGGTATGGCCATTTCAGCGCGGTATACCGTACCGTTCCAACCCTAGGCATGTTACACAGATGACGAAGAATCTGATATCGCTGAGT
Organism: Salvia splendens; assembly: GCF_004379255.2. Classification (NCBI taxonomy): domain Eukaryota; kingdom Viridiplantae; phylum Streptophyta; class Magnoliopsida; order Lamiales; family Lamiaceae; genus Salvia; species Salvia splendens. The sequence goes on along the minus strand of NC_056041.1, from coordinate 21,320,581 downwards.
ACTTTTGACAGTAAGGGTCTCAGTTTCAAAGGTGAAGGTGGAGTAATGTGTAAAAATCATAGATTAAATATGTCTGGTCAATAGATTTTGACCAAATAATAAATGTGACGAGACATTTAATTTTATGAAATTAAATGATATAGCGTCGATCTACATTTTACGTAGATAAATGTAGTATATTCACTTTCTCAAATCCGATTTCCGGTGAGTGAGAAATAGTGGATTAAAGTTGGGCATAATTAGCTTTTAATTAAAGCTTGGAGTTTGAGCTTAGGGAATAATTAACTAGTGTTAATTATCCCACATTAGAGAAGTAACACATCTTTTAATGTGTTTAAATTAAGCGACTTTATGCTATTTAATAATTATAGTGGACCAAGATGGGTGAAAGAGCCCACACGCGCGCACACGCGTGTGCCGCCGCCCGCCCGCCCGTGCACGTGCTCGTGCTCGTGGTCGTGGTCGCGGGCAGGTCCCGATCCCGATCCCGATCCCGGACTTGGATCTTGGCAATTGGTCTTTGGGTGGTCTTTGGGCTTGGGTCTGGACCATTACTAATCTTTTTAGACCACCGCCGAGTCAGCAATCCAAGTGGCTTGACACATTGTCAAGCGTGGCACAGTCAAAGCCTACACGGCTGCCACGTGAGAAATCCACATGCTCCACACGCAAAAGGCACACGCCTGCCACAAGCTCTCGTAACGTTCAGCAGTTACACTCTCACAATGATGACAGCCATCATGGCTGTTAACTCCCCAGCAGTGGACTGAGCCTATAAATAGGCTAGCCATTCCATTCATCTCTGCACAACATTCACAAGCATTTGCACCATAAGCTCTCTCCCTCTCTGCATTGTCATTCTGTCGAAGCTCTGCCCTCTCCTCCATCCAATTCGCCGGAGCTCTGCTGATAGCGGTGCTGCTTCACCAGAGACGTAGCCGTTTTACCTTTGGGGACGACACGCCAAACCGAGAGCACTACCGGGGCGTATCTCGTCTTGCGGGAAGAGGCCTCCTTGACTCGGCTATCAAACTTCACGGTTTAGTTGTTTCAATTTTTCAGTTGTAATTTCAGTTCAGTTTTCCATTTGTATTCCTTCTTTGGGTTGTATTACGCCCTACTGTTATCTCTTGTAATCCAGAAACCAACAATCGCAAGACGAGATATAACTTGCTTTTGAAGGAATTTGGTGAAGGAATTTGGACTTAACTGAAATTAAAACTTTCGAAACCTTTAACACCTTTGCTAGAGATGTCGACTGAATCCAACACCGTTGCTGCCACCTCCGCCGCCGCCATTTCCTCCACCATGGCGACCACTGGACCGGTCAACACTTCGTCGATTCCGACGATGATGCCCACTCCAGGGCGCTACCCATCTTCATCAACAACCCCTTGGGAGTTTGTTAACCCCCTTGGGCACACTGGTGGATCCACCTCGAGTGGGTCGGTTGGTTCCACTTTTAGCGGTTCTGATAAGGTTCCTTGTGAGGGAAACCTTCCATGTGCCCAAGAAATACCCAAAGCGGTGTTTGATTTCAATTTTTTTGTGTTTTCAAAGATAAAGTAAAGATAAGTTGAGCTAGCCACAAAAACTAAACTCAAAATGGTTTTGGATGGAGAGAAAGAAGGTGAGAAGAAAGTGTAAAGAAGGAGGAATCCTCTTTGAGGACCTATGACCTCCCACAAAAAGATGTGGGCAACCCTAGGCTACTTTCACCCAAAGCAAATACTCCATTGGCTCCACATTAATGACTACACAACCATAAATGCATACCTATACTTGATTTAGCCAAATGAACATAAAACAAGCAACCTACAATGTAGGAATTTGGATAGAAATCTCACATGGGAGATGCTCTCAAAGGAGTCTTCATAATAACATTCATCAAAGTTTGCCCTTAAAGTCTTACAAAAAGGATATTTATAGTTAGGGTTGGAAACCCAAGAAAAGGGCTAAAAAACAAGAAAAAACGGATGTAAAAGTTGAATCGCCCGGCCGGGCGTTTTGGGAAAGTGAAATCGCCCGGTCGGGCGAACTTTCTGGATTCGGCGCTGCTTCTTCAAACGCCCGGTCGGGCGTTCTGGGATGGTGAAATCGCCCGGTCGGGCGAACTTTCTGGACTGTGGACGATGCTCAGCGCACAAACGCCCGGTCGGGCGTTTTGGAGGTGTGGATTCGCCCGACCGGGCATTCCATCTGCCTCATCCATTCCCCTCCTAATGAAGTTTGAAACGCCTTCCCGAAGCCTTTGTCTCATTGATCTCGTGACGGGCCTTCCGGGCAGCTTAAGGGGAGTCGTGGTCGGGTCAGCCCGGGCCTTGGACTTCCCGTTTGTATCATCCTCTCCCTCTTGAGAAGGATTTGTCCTCAAATCTGGGTCGTCCCCTACAAAATCAAACGGGCTCAAGTCAGCCACATTAAAAGTACAACTCACGTTATACTCACCGGGAAGATCAATGATGTAGGCATTGTCGTTCACACGCTCTAGGACCATAAATGGGCCATCCCCTCGCGGGGCAAGCTTGGATCTTGCTTTGTCGGGAAAACATATTTTCCGAAAGTGTACCCACACCCAATCTCCGGGGTTGAACAACATTTTCTTTCACCCTTTGTTCACCCTTTGAGCTACTTGTTCCCCCATCTTGCGGATTCGTTCTTGCACTCGAGTGTGCACGTCTTGTACAAACTTGGCCTTCTTCATCCCACCTACATCAACCATATAAGACAAAGGCAAATCGGCCGTGGACAAGTCCAACGGGGTGAGTGGATTGAAACCATAGACAACCTCAAAAGGGGATTGTTGGGTGGTGGAATGTATGGTCCTATTATAAGCAAATTCGGCTATAGGCAAACATTCTTCCCAAGAAGTTTTATTTTCAAAAACCAAGGCACGAAGAAGAGTTCCCAATGAGCGGTTTACAACTTCCGTTTGACCATCCGTTTGGGGATGTGCGGTGGTAGAGAAAAGAAGTTTGGTGCCCATCCTACCCCAAAGCGTTTTCCAAAAGAAACTCAAAAATTTGACGTCTCTATCACTTACAATAGTTCTCGGGACCCCATGGATTCTTACAACCTCCTTGAAAAATAAACTAGCAATGAATTTGGCATCACTTGTCTTCCGACATGGAATGAAGTGAGCCATTTTGGAAAACCTATCCACCACCACAAAGATGCTATCATTTTTCCGAGGAGACATTGGGAGACCTAGAACAAAGTCCATGGACAAGTCTACCCAAGGATGTGTAGGAGTAGGCAAAGGGGTGTAAAGACCATAATTGTTAGATTTAGACTTGGCTTGCCTACACTCTAAGCAACTACTACAAAACTTTTCAACATGCTTCTTCATGCAAGGCCAAAAGAAATGCTCACTTAGTATGTCAAAAGTTTTAAGCAACCCAAAATGACCCATTAGGCCCCCTAGGTGAGCCTCCTTAATCAACAAGTTTCTCAAAGAGCATGAAGGTATGCACAACCTATTCTCTCTAAAAAGATAGCCATCCAACTTATAGTATTTATCAAAAGCACCTTTTTCACAAGCTCCGTAAATAGAAGAAAAGTCATGATCATGCTCATAAAGGTCTTTAATAAATTCAAATCCAACATATTTGGAGGCACACATAGTAAGCACACGCTTTCTCAAACACACGGTATCACTCACAAGTAAAGTGCCATCATGCAAGGTCTCAAAAGGCTTCCTAGAAAGAGCATCGGCAACCACATTGTCCTTTCCCTTCTTGTACCTAATGACATAGGGAAAAGTCTCTAGGAAAACACTCCATTTAGCATGCCTTTTATCAAGTTTATGTTGACCTCCTAAGAACTTAATAGACTCATGATCCGTGTGTATCACAAACTCCTTGTGCATCAAGTAGTGTTGCCAATTCTTAAGGCAACGGACTATAGCATACAACTCCTTGTCGTATGTGGGGTAGTTCAATTGGGCTTGATTTAGTTTTTCCGAGAAGTAAGCTATGGGCTTACCCTCTTGTATGAGAACTCCCCCGATCCCCACACCACTTGCATCACACTCAAGTTCAAAAGTTTTATCAAAATTAGGGAGTGCTAGTAAGGGAGCATGCGTGAGGTCATTTTTCAAAGTACTAAACGCTCTCTCTTGCTCCTCCCCCCACTTAAACTCAACATTTTTTTTGACAAGGTGGTTCAAGGGTGAAGCTTTTGTGGAAAAATCCCTAACAAACCTCCTATAGAAGCTAGCAAGGCCATGAAAGGACCTAACCTCACTCACATTCCTAGGTGTTGGCCATTCCCTAATGGCTTTCACCTTTTCCTCATTTACCCGCACTCCTTCCTTTCCCACAACAAAACCAAGAAACACAACTTCCTCAACACAAAAAGTGCATTTAGGCAACTTGGCATATAAAGTATGCATTCTCAACACTTCAAGCACATTCCTAAGATGACTAGCATGCTCTTCAACACTACGACTATAAATCAAGATATCATCAAAATATACCACCACAAATTTCCCAATAAAAGGACGAAGTACATGATTCATCAAACGCATGAATGTAGAAGGGGCATTAGTTAAACCAAAAGGCATCACAAGCCATTCATATAAGCCAAATTTGGTTTTGAAAGCGGTTTTCCATTCATCTCCCTCTTTCATGCGAATTTGGTGATATCCACTAGCCAAATCAATTTTAGAGAAACATATAGAGCCACAAAGATCCTCTAACATGTCGTCTAACCTAGGTATAGGGTGTCTATATTTGATGGTGATTTTGTTAATTGCCCTACAATCTACACACATCCTCCAACTTCCGTCCTTCTTAGGTACAAGAATGACGGGTACGGCACAAGGAGATAGAGACCTTTGGCAAGGAGTTCCTCGACTTGCCTTTGTAGCTCTTGTGTCTCCTTGGGGTTCGCCTTGTATGCGGCCCGGTTTGGGAGTGATGATCCCGGCAAAAGGTCAATTTGATGCTCGATCCCCCTCATGGGAGGGAGTTCACTCGGGAGTTCTTCCGGGAATACATCTTCAAATTCCTGCAACACACTTTGGACAATCAAAGGATACGGGTCAAGGTTAGTAGCTAAGCACAAATCCTTACGGACCACGAGGAGAACGGAGAGGTGATTGTTTAGTGCCCACCCAAGGTCGGTTTTACTAGCTATCAAACATTCCTTTCCCCCTCTTGTTTGTGGGTGCTCTCCTTTGGGCGCTTTTATTTTTCTCTCACCACCCCCACTCTCACTTGGCTTTTTTAGCTCACATTCTTCTACTAGCCTTTTTTCCCTATCTCTCTCTTTCCTTTTGTAGATGTTGGCTAGCCTCAAACACGGCACTAGGTAGCAATGGCTTCAAACGAACCTTCAACCCGTTGAGCATGTAGAAATACTCATTCGTGAAGCCATTTTTGTAGGCCCTTCTATCAAACTCCCATGGCCTCCCTAGCAAAACATGACATGCCGTCATAGGAATGATATCACATAGGATTTCTTCCTCAACTTCTCCAATCTTCAATGGAACTTTGCATTGAGCCTTCACCCTCAACTCTCCGGAGTCCCCTAACCATTGCAATTTGTAGGGGTTTGGGTGTTTAAGTACCTTCAATCCCAACTTGGCCACCAACCGGTCACACACCACATTTGTACAACTCCCTCCATCTATGATGACCAAGCACGTCTTGGACTTCACCTTACACTTCATATGAAAGATGTTGCACCTTTGCTCCTTATGCTCCTCAAGGTTGGGTTGTACATTGAGCATTCGGAGTACAACCATAGCCCTTAAGGGTGTATCTTCTTCTTCACCACTAGAAAAAGCTATGTCGGTGTCCGGGCTCACTTCTTTAGTGCCCACACCCTCCCCATCTTCTTCATCTTCCTCACTATACACGCTACCATCTTGCCCGATAACCATTACCCGTTGGTTTGGGCACTCGCGTGCATAATGGCCATACCCCTTGCACTTGAAACATTGAACCTTCTTGTCTTCCATAGGGGCTATAGCTTTAATAGGTTGAGTACCCGGTAAAGCCTTCGCGATCGGCCTCCCTTGCGTGTTTGGATTGGCCATGTTTTCCACCTTCTTGCCGGGAGCACTCCACTTGCTAGTCCCCGTCCCTCCGGTTTGGCTAGACGCCCATTTAGCCCGGCTAGAAACCAACTCCTTACTTTGCCTCTCAAAAGTGTCGGCAAACCCAATCACCTCATCCAAGGAAATTCCCCTCAATGCCTCCACTTGCACCTTGTGCTTCAAGTTGATGTTAAGGCCATGGATAAATCGATCTTGAGTCGCCTCTTCTCGCTCCTCCACCCCTACCTTGCTCATCAATGATAGGAGTTCATAGTAGTACTCCATTACGCTCTTCGTCCCTTGCTTCAAATCTTGAAACTCCCCTCGAAGTCGGAGGAAATAGGACTTTGGTACAAAGGTAGTCCTCATGAGCTCACACAACTCCGCCCACGAACCCACTTCCCCTCCCCTAACCATCCTTCTCCTCCTCATCGTATCATTCCACCATGTATCCGCATTGCCACGAAACTCGGCTATTGCCACCTTCACCTTATCACCTTCCGAAAAGTTATGGAGTGAGAAAATTTTGCTCATTTGTGACTCTCATTCCAAGTAGGCCTCGGGATCAAACTTGCCGTGGAACTCGGGAAATGTGGCTTGATAGACTTGGTGGGATCATCATACCGCGGCTCCATCTCCTCCTCATAGTTTCTATATCTTCAATGCCTACCATTCCACCCATGGTGCCCCATGTTTCCATTCCCTCTTCCGCCCATCATGTTCCCGAACCTACCATTCCTATTCTCATTCCGTCTTCCTCCTTGTCCCCCACGCCCCCCATGATCGTACCAACCATATGGCTCTTCCTCTCCATTACTCCCCTCGGAGGCATCATGATGTGTGTGATTGCTCCTAGGGGTGTTTGACCTTGATAGTCGCACGGCCTTCAAAGCGTTGAGCTCGTCGTGGAGAAAAGTTTGGTTTTCATGGATGGATGCTTGGTTCACCTTGAGTTCCTTCAAATTCCCGAACATAGCATCTTGAGTGACATGCATTGTGGTTTGGCCTTCTTTTAGATCCCTCAAATCCGTCATAATTTTTTCCATCAAGTTTTTCAACTCATCCCCCGCCACACTAAGACTCGTGCTCGCACCCGGTTGCGGATCCCTCATCGTGGTGGATCTAGTACGAGGTGGCATTCACAATGGTACCTACAATAAAAAATAAAAATAAACTAGGATCTAGTCCTAAGGGTTAGTAAAATCCACACTCACACACACAAGAAGGGGAGATTTTAGTAAGAACTCACTTCCCAATTGGTAATCCCACCCCCAATTCACTCACCAATGTCACTCGGAAAAAGGCTTAGAATATAGTGAGGGCTAGGTTCACTCACTCTCAATATCCAACTTCCAAAATGCAAGTGCTAAGACAAATCAATCAAGGTATACACATAGGCAATATAACCAAGCAAGTAAAGCCAATAAAGCATGTGAAAGTAAGGTTCAATGCCTAAGGAAGCTAACAAACAAACTTAGTTGAGCTGAAAATTTATGTAACTCTTGGCTGATCTTTAGGAATTTTTTTTTGATATGGCTACCCAACCCCAAAATTGATGAAACTTAGTAGATAACAAGATTAAAGGGTTTAGAATGAGGGAAAAATATCCCCAATATAGCAGGTTATCAAGAGGACCCTCGATTTTACGTTTTCCCCAAATCTGTCAAACTAGGGCACAAAACAGGGCAGCAACTTCACACATTAATTTGACCTATCAAAGGATGGAATTTTTGGCTGAGATTTTTCAGGAAAATAGTTCATATCTCAAGGTTCATGCACACCAAAAATCAGCTCAATCCTACAATAATTGACCAATAAACAAGCAAAGGCTAAAACAAAAGAAATAAGGAAAAACAAGGAAAATGAAATTTCATAGAGGTTTAAAATCAAACACTTAGTAGGCACCTAGGCTCTAGATACCAAATGATAAGGTTCCTTGTGAGGGAAACCTTCCATGTGCCCAAGAAATACCCAAAGCGGTGTTTGATTTCAATTTTTTTGTGTTTTCAAAGATAAAGTAAAGATAAGTTGAGCTAGCCACAAAAACTAAACTCAAAATGGTTTTGGATGGAAAGAAAGAAGGTGAGAAGAAAGTGTAAAGAAGGAGGAATCCTCTTTGAGGACCTATGACCTCCCACAAAAAGATGTGGGCAACCCTAGGCTACTTTCACCCAAAGCAAATACTCCATTGGCTCCACATTAATGACTACACAACCATAAATGCATACCTATACTTGATTTAGCCAAATGAACATAAAACAAGCAACCTACAATGTAGGAATTTGGATAGAAATCTCACATGGGAGATGCTCTCAAAGGAGTCTTTATAATAACATTCATCAAAGTCTGCCCTTAAAGTCTTACAAAAAGGATATTTATAGTTAGGGTTGGAAACCCAAGAAAAGGGCTAAAAAACAAGGAAAAACGGATGTAAAAGTTGAATCGCCCGGCCGGGCGTTTTGGGAAAGTGAAATCGCCCGGTCGGGCGAACTTTCTGGATTCGGCGCTGCTTCTTCAAACGCCCGGTCGGGCGTTCTGGGATGGTGAAATCGCCCGGTCGGGTGAACTTTCTGGACTGTGGACGATGCTCAGCGCACAAACGCCCGGTCGGGCGTTTTGGAGGTGTGGATTCGCCCGACCGGGCATTCCATCTGCCTCCTCCATTCCCCTCCTAATGAAGTTTGAAACGCCTTCCCGAAGCCTTTGTCTCATTGATCTCGTGACGGGCCTTCCGGGCAGCTTAAGGGGAGTCGTGGTCGGGTCAGCCCGGGCCTTGGACTTCCCGTTTGTATCAGGTTCCTTCGGATCCTTTAATGGATCGAGTGTTGGGGCCTTCGGGTCTCACACAGGTGCTGGGGCCTTCGGGTCTCACACGGGTGCTGGTTCCTTCGGGACTAACACGGGTATTGGCTCATCCGGGACCAATATGAACATGACGGGCTCTATGCCCAACATGACCATGGCGGGCTCTATGCCTAACATGAACGGTGGGGGCTCTATGCCCAACCATGTTGTTGGCTCCTTCGAGGGCAACGGAATTGGTTCCTTCCATGGACCAAGCTCGGCACTTTTAGTACCAAGAATGATGCCACCTGTCGAGAAGCCACCAAAGTTTGGAGGATCTGACTTCAAAAGGTGGTACCAAAAGATGTTGTTCTATTTGACAACATTGGGTATCGCCAACTTCCTCACGGAAAACGAGCCGCCCGCGCCAAGTGATCAAGAGACTAGGCTCGAAGTCATGGCGGACTATGAAGCTTGGACAAAAAGGGGATTATCTTTGTAAAAATTTTATTTTAAGTGCATTAGATGATAGCCTCTACAATGTATACTCCAATGTAACCACATCTAAACAAATGTGGGAAAGCCTAGAAAAGAAGTATAGCATAGATAATGGTGCAGGTACTGAACAAGTTGTAGCATCCAAGTTTATGGACTACAAGATGGTCAATTCTCGACCCATCATGGAGCAAGTTCAAGAGCTCCAAATGATCATCCACGCATTAGTGGCTGAAGGGATGACCTTGCCCGACAAATTCCTAAGGTGCACGATCATTGACAAGCTTCCTCCTAGTTGGAAGGACTTCAAGAGCTATCTCAAGCACAAGCGAAAGCAGATGACCCTTGAAGACTTGATCGTGAAATTGCGCATTGAGGCTGATGTGCGCAAAAGCGACCAAAAGGCTAAGGGCTTCACCCCACTTGCAGCCAAAGCCAATCTGTTGGAGCGGGGCGGTCTCTCCAACAAACGCCCTCGCCCAAATCGTCCAAATGACAAAGGGAAGGGAAAGCAGCCTACAAAGAAGTTTGAAGGCGATTGCTTCAAATGTGGCAAATTGGGCCACTTTGCAAAGGACTGCCGCAGCAAGAAGAAGAAGTCGTCTGCCCACGTCGTTGAGAAGGAGTTCAAGGACTGGGATGAAAACGACCTCATTGCTGTGGTCACTGAAGAGGTTAACCTTGTTGATAACAAGTGTGGCTGGTACATCGACATCGGCGCTACTGCTCATGTCTGCTCAGATAGGAGCAAGTTTGCCTCCTACATTGCTGTTGAAGGGAGGAAGATCAACATGGGGAATCAAGCATCCTCCAAAGTCCTTGGCATCGGAAATGTGATCCTCATGATGACGTCTGGCGTCACAATAACGCTGAAGGATGTGCTGCATGTCCCGGACATCCGCAAGAACCTAGTGTCAGGATCAATACTAGTTAATAAGGGGTTTAAACTTGTATTTGAGTCCGATAGGTTTGTACTGTATAAGTTTGGAAAATCCCTCGGGAAAGGTTATGTAACCGACAGGCTTTTCAAACTTAGTGTGGCAACTCGCAGTGTTGCGAAGCCTTTGACTAATAATAAAGCATCTACTTTCTCTTACTTGACTGAGTGTTCAAATTTGTGGCATTGTAGATTGGGACATGTGAATTCAAAAGCCATTAAAAGATTAGTGAACTTAGATTTACTTAAGGCTAATGAATTGGATATCCAAGATAAATGTGAAATTTGTCCTGAAGCAAAAATGACTAAGTTGTCATTTCACTCGGTGGAACGAAGCACAAAACCCCTTGAATTAATTCACACGGACGTATGTGATTTAAAGATGGTGCAAACTAGAGGTGGTAAAAAGTACTTTATCACTTTCATAGATGATTGCACAAAGTATTGCTACATTTATCTTTTAAGAAGTAAAGATGAAGCAATAGAAGCGTTCAAAAATTATAAGAACGAAGTTGAGAATCAACTTGGTTGTAAAATCAAAATGATTCGAAGCGATAGAGGAGGCGAATATGTAGCCCCGTTTGAGGAGTTATGCAACACAAGTGGTATAATTCATCAAACGACTGCACCATATTCACCACAATCTAATGGTGTTGCAGAACGCAAAAATCAAATTCTAAAAGAGATGATGGATGCACTGTTTCTGACTTCAGGATTACCACATAACATGTGTGGGGGAAGCTGTATTGACAGCCAACTATATTGGAATAAAATCCCTCTCAAAGGAAAAGATGTTACTCCTTATGAGTTGTGGAAGGGAAGGAAGCCATCCTACAAATACCTCAAAGTGTGAGGGTGTTTGGCTAAGGTGATGGTTCCTCCGCCCAAAGAAGTTACAATCGGACCTAAAACGGTTGATTGCATCTTCATTGGATATGCACTTAATAGCAGTGCATATCGATTTGTTGTTCACAAGTCTGAAATATCGACTATTACTGTAGGAACAACAATTGAGTCAAGGAATGCTGTATTTCTCGAAAATACATTTCCTTGCAAAGACAAGGAAAAAGTCTTAACCAATTCTGAGACAAGAATTGAAGAAGAAGCCACTAGTTCTAAACCAGTGGAGATTGAAGCCACTAGTTCTAAATCAGTGGATGGGGAACCTAAATCACGCAAGCGTGCAAGGCCCGATCCAAATGATACAGTACTAAGACGTGGTAGTAGGGTCAGAACACCAAAAACATTTGGTCCTGATTACATTACTTTTATGTTAGATGAAGAACCGACATCTATAAAAGTAGCCTTCGATGGCCCAGACGGGTTGCATTGGAGAGAAGCTGTTCAAAGCGAAATTGATTCAATTTTGCTAAACCACACTTGGGTGTTGGTAGATCTACCTGAAGGTGCGAAACCTCTAGGTTGCAAATGGGTACTTAAAAGGAAATTTAAGGCCGATGGAACAGTGGATAAGTATAAAGCCTGATTAGTAGTAAAGGGTTTTAAACAAAAGGAAGGACATGACTTCTTTGATACCTATTCACCTGTAACAAGGATTACATCTATCCGAGTGCTTCTCGCTATTGCTGCATTGCACAATCTTGAGATTCATCAAATGGATGTAAAGACCGCGTTTCTAAATGGTGAACTAAAAGATGAAATCTATATGGAACAACCCGAAGGGTTTGTAGTACCTGGACAAGAGAAAAAGGTATGCAAGCTCGTAAAGTCTCTATATGGATTGAAACAAGCGTCATTGCAATTGCACTTGAAATTTGATAATGTGATGTTATCAAATGGGTTCAAGATCAACGAGTACGATAAATGTGTCTACATCAAGAGCACTAATAACGATCATGTTATAGTGTGTCTATACGTTGATGATATGTTAATCTTGGGTAGCAACACTCAAGTAATTAACGATACAAAGGCCATGTTAAAGAGAAACTTTGACATGAAAGACATGGGTCTAGCCGATGTAATTCTTGGAATGAAGATTCTAAGAACGTCTGATGAAATCATCTTAACACAATCACATTATGTTGAGAAGATATTGAATAAATTCAAAGCCTATGATAGCGCGCCAGTTAAGACTCCAATTGAACTCGACGTCCACTTGAGTAAGAACAAAGGCGAGCCCGTTGCACAAGAAGAGTATGCACGAGTCATCGGATGCATTATGTACTTAACTAATTGCACTCGACCTGACATTGCTTGTGCCGTGAACAAGTTGAGTCGTTACACGAGCAATCCAAGCAAAGAGCATTGGAGAGCTCTTGTGAGGGTTTTGAGATATTTAAAACATACTCAAAATCTTGGGCTACACTTCTCGAGATACCCTCCGGTACTTGAAGGGTACTGTGATGCAAATTGGATATCCGACAATAGAGACTCATTTTTAACAAGTGGATACGTCTTTACTATTGGGGGTGGTGTTGTATCATGGAAATCCACAAAACAGACATGTATAGCCTGATCAACCATGGAATCAGAGTTCATCGCCTTAGACAAGACGGGTGAGGAAGCCGAGTGGCTTAAGAACTTCCTTGAAGACATTCCATGTTGGTCTAAGCCAGTGCCACCAGTGCTGATCCACTGCGATAGCCAAGCAGCTATTGGAAGGGCAAACAATGGCTTCTATAATGGTAAGTCTCGACATATACGTCGATGACATAACACCGTGAGACATTTGATCACAACAGGGGTGATTATAATTGACTACGTGAAGTCAATAGATAATCTTGCGGATCCGCTGACCAAAGGGTTAAACTGTGATCAAATGAATAAGTTGCTAGAGGGAATGGGTTTGAAATCCACAAACTAAAGAATTATCATAGTGGTAACCCAACCATGATGACTGGAGATCCCAAGAACTTAGTTCAAAGGGACAACTAAGCTATGAGAGTTCATGAGAAACACTCAACTATATCTATTCCCTAGAGAGCAATAGAGTGTTGGAGAACTTGCCTAGTGGTAAAGGCTAAGTCTATGACTTTTAATGGTTCTTAAGGATCTCAAAGAGATGGAGTTCTCAAAGAGACCAAGTATGGCAAGGTACTTGACTAAGAATCACCTATGTAAGTGCGAAGTGTGGTCGCTTCATAAAACGCACTTATGAATCCAAAGTGATGTCCAAGACCGCAATGGACACAAAACGTGAGAACGGATGAGGTTGAGGTGTTTAAGCGTTAACACCATTGTCTCGGTGCACGTTGTGGAGGATTAGTTCAAAGCATCGCGCTACTAAGCCGTCTATGTATCCGATGGTGTCGACTATGGAGGGTTCAAAGCCAACAACTACCTATCTTTATGCTTATATACCTCTCGAGGGTTGAGCTTGTGTCTTCATGCATATGCATTCGGCTATTTCCACTGATGTAGGGGATTGTAAAAATCATGGATTAAATATGCCCGGTCAATGGATTTTGACCAAATAATAAATGTGACGAGACATTTAATTTTGTGAAATTAAATGATATAGCGTCGATCTGCATTTTACGTAGATAAATGTAGTATATTCACTTTCTCAAATCCGATTTCCGGTGAGTGAGAAATAGTGGATTAAAGTTGGGCATAATTAGCTTTTAATTAAAGCTTGGAGTTTGAGCTTAGGGAATAATTAACTAGTGTTAATTATCCCACATTGGAGAAGTAACTCATCTTTTAATGTGTTTAAATTAAGTGACTTTATGCTACTTAATAATTATAGTGGACCAAGATGGGTGAAAGAGCCCACACGCGCGCGCCGCCGCCCACCCGCCCGAGCCCGAGCCCGTGCCCGTGCCCGTGGTCGTGGTCATGGTCGCGGGCCTCAGGCCTCAGGCCCAGGCCCGGTCCTGATCCCGATCCCGGACTTGGATCTTGGATCTTGGCATTTGGGTGGTCTTTGGGCTTGGGTCTGGACCATTACTAATCTTTTTAGACCACCGCCGAGTCAGCAATCCAAGTGGCTTGACACATTGTCAAGCGTGGCACAGTCAAAGCCTACACGGCTGCCACGTGAGAAATCCACAAGCTCCACACGCAAAAGGCACACGATTGCCACAAGCTCTCGTAACGTTCGGCAGTTACACTCTCGCAATGATGACTGCCATCATGGCTGTTGACCCCCCAGCAGTGGACTGAGCCTATAAATAGGCTAGTCATTCCATGCATCTCTGCACAACATTCACAAGCATTTGCATCATAAGCTCTCTCCCTCTATGCATTGTCTTTCTGTCGAAGCTCTGCCCTCTCCTCCATCCAGTTCGCCGGAGCTCTGCTGATAGCGGTGCTGCTTCACCAGAGACGTAGCCGTTTTACCTTTGAGGACGACACGCCAAACCGAGAGCACTACCGGGGCGTATCTCGTCTTGCGGAAAGAGGCCTCCTCGACTCGGCTATCAAACTTCAAGGATTAGTTGTTTCAATTTTTTAGTTGTAATTTCAGTTCAGTTTTCCATTTGTATTTCTTCTTTGGGTTGTATTACGCCCTACTGTTATCTCTTGTAATCTAGAAACCAACATAATGCGTATTCTGAAAGGTTCGAAGGTGGTTCTGATAGCTCTGAAACGAGGTACCTTGTATGTTCTGAGAGGTTCCATCGTGGCAAATTCTGCTGATATTGCATCATCCGAGGTTGCAACCAAGGATATGACCAAGCTGTGGCATATGAGGCTCGGTCATATAGGAGAATGTGACATGAGAATCATGTCAAATCGTGATTTTCTTTCTGGGCATAAAGTGCAGAAACTTGATTTCTGCGAACACGGTGTATTTGGGAAGCTTCATCGCAGCAAGTTTCCAAAGAAGGGTGTTCATCGAACGAAGGGGACACTTGACTACATTCATATGGATTGTTGGGGTCCCTCACGTATTGAATCTGTTGGAGGACACAAGTATTTTGTGTCGATGATTGATGACTACTCGAGGATGACTTGGGTGATTAAGATGAAACATAAAGGTGAAGCATTCAAGAAGTTCAAAGAGTGGAAGACTCTGATTGAAAACCAGACAGGGAAGACGATCAAGCGATTGAGAACAAATAACAGTCTGGAATTTTATTCGTCTGAGTTCAATGAATTCTGCAGGAGTGAAGGGATCGTTCGACATCACACCGTTAGACATACACCACAGCAAGATGGTGTGGCAGAACGCATGAATCAGACATTGTTGTAGAGAGCAAGATGCATGCTCTTTCATGCTGGTTTGACTATGAAGTTTTGAGCAGAGGCAGTAAACACGGCGTGTTATCTGATCAACCGTGGTCCTCACATTGGCATTGATTGTAAGATACCTGACGAGGTATGGTCTAATGATATGCCTACAGATTATTCTTCGCTTAGAGTTTTGGGTTGTAATGTTTATTATCATGTCAGTGAGGGTAAACTAGAACCGAGAGCTAAGAAGTGTATATTTGTTGGTTATGGGAATGGAGTTAAGGGATACAGAATCTGGTCGCCTTCAGAGGATAGAATTATTCTCAGTCGGGATATGGTGTTTGATGAAAATTTTATGCTTAACTCTACTGTGAAGTCTATTGCTGCAGAGGTTTTGGAAGGTGTTGATAAACAGGTGGAGCTGCAAGTCACTCACGATGAGAGTGAATCACAACTCCAAGGTGGAGAAGATCAACACACTACTGCTGAAGCTACTACTAATACTACTAGTTCTGATGTTCACCCAGAAGCTCGTCAGAGAAGCATTCCTATTGAACAGGGCTAGGAGGACAGGTGTGAAGTCTCTGTTGAAGTACGGCTTTGAGGACATGATGACATATGCACTACAAGTTGCCACTGAGATTGAAGATGAACCATCTACTGAAAAACCATCCACCTATAAGGAAGCTGTTTCGGGCAGTGAGCGTGCTAAATGGCTCGCTGCAATGGGAGAACATATGGAATCACTATGGAAGAATCTGACATGGGAGCTAGTTAAACGACATAAGGGGAGAAAGATTGTTACTTGCAAATGGATCTTCAAGAAGAAGGAAAGGATCACAGTAGATGAGGGTATTAGATACAAAGCTCGACTAGTTGCAAGAGGGTTCACGCAGAAGGAAGGGGTTGACTACAATGAGATTTTCTCGCCAGTGGTCAGACACACTTCCATCAGAATGTTACTAGCAATGGTTGCACATTATGATATGGAGCTTGAGCAACTAGACGTGAAGACAGCTTTCCTACACGGATTGCTTGAAGAAGATATCTACATGACTCAACCAGAGGGATTCGTGGTTCTTGGCAAGGAGGATTATGTTTGCAAGCTGAAGAAGTCCTTGTATGGACTAAAGCAGTCTTCGAGGCAATGGTATAAGAGATTTGACAGCTACATGGTCTAGCTGGGATACAGCAGGAGTCCGTACGATTGTTGTGTGTATCACAACAAAGTTGATGATGGTTCTGTGATCTATCTCGTTCTGTATGTAGATGATATGCTTATAGCTGCAAAGTCGAAGTCCGAAATTAAGAAGTTGAAAGCTCATCTCAATGCTGAATTTGATATGAAGGATTTGGGTGCTGCAAAGAAAATCCTGGGTATGGAGATTTCTAGGGATAGAGAAAAGAAGAAGCTTTCTTTGTCACAGAAGAGCTACATTGAGAAGATTTTGTCAAGATTTAGCATGTCTACGTCAAAGGCTATTGATACTCCAAGTGCCATAAACATTCATCTGTCATCTGATCATGTACCGAACTCTGAAGCTGAGGAGGAGTACATGTCTCGAGTTCCATACTCTAATGCAGTAGGGAGTCGAATGTATGATATGGTCTGCACTAGACCAAACATAGCACATGTTGTTAGTGTTGTCAGCAGGTTCATGGGGCAGCCTGGAAAAGAACACTGGCAGGCTGTAAAGAGGATTTTTCGTTACTTGAGAGGTACGTCTGATGTTGGTCTCATTTATGGAGGTGATACTCATTGTTCAGTGACTTGTTATTCTGATTCTGATTATGCTGGAGATGTCGATAGTAGAAGATCTATGACCGGTTATGTTTTCACTCTTGCTGGTTCTGTTGTTAGTTGGAAAGCAACTTTACAGGATGCTATTAATTTGTCTACGACAGAAGCAGAGTATATAGCGTTGACAGAAGCTGCTAAAGAGGGAATATGGTTGAAAGGGCTAGTTGGTGATCTTAGTTTAAATCAAGATCAAGCTGTTGTGTTCTGCGATAGTCAGAGTGCTATTTTTTTAGCCAAAGATCAAGTCCACCATGAGAGGACTAAACATATTGATGTGATGTATCATTTTCTGAAGAATGAGAAAAGAATTGAGGTGAAGAAAGTTGGCACTGTTGATAATCCTGCCGATATGTTCACCAAACCTGTCCCCAGAGCAAGTTTCAACATTGTTTGGACTTGCTTAATGTCATGAGTTGTTAGGTGCCCGTGGAGGACAAATTTGAGGCAAGGATGGAGAAGTTTGTTCGTTTGGTATTATGATGATGCATTTGGAAGGAGGATTCAAGTCAAGGTGGAGATTTGTTAGTATGCCTTGAATATGTTTCCTAATTGGGATATGATTATGTTTCCTAATTAGGATATGATCTCATGTGTGCCTATTTATATGGGAATAGAGCAAATAATTATCCGATCTGAAATCTGTAACTGCAGTCATAATATAATTTGTTCTCCGTTCTTGCCCGTGGACGTAGCCAACACAACGTTGGTGAACCACGTAAATTCTGTGTTTCTTTACGTTCTTTCGTTTGTCGATTACACAATTACTCTGTTCTGTCATAATAGTATCCACCGAGACTAATTAACACATAACAGTATCCACCGGGACTAATCAACACTTAAGTACCTCGAATTATAATTGTTCACTATCTAGACGACAGAATGGAGTTTGATTTCTAATTCTAAAACTACTAACTAACCATAGAAATAAAAGTAAACAAAGTAAAAGGCAATTTGGTTGTAGTAAAATATGGACTAAAAGCAGATTTTATAGATCCAACGTACAAGTCTCTGTCTTAATTTAATTAATTAAACTTATTACCTATTTTGCGTCTCTAGGGTTGATAGGAAAGTCACGACCCTAAGATAAGCCATCTCTCGAGTGCACTTATCTAGTACTTTCTTCGTCCCCAAAAAATAAATTAGTTTTGTCACTTTGGGTCGTCCACCAAAATTAAACTAATTTTAAAAATTATTTTTAACCAATACTAACCCTACACATCATTCTAAATGTGGATCTCACAATCCACTAACACTACTACCAGTCTACCACATTTTCTCTCATTCACTTTTACTTTACCAATTGCACATTAAAACTCGTTCCGTTTACAATTTTGTCTATTTTTATGGACGGAGGGTTTATTTGTTTGCGCGCGCACTTTTAAAATGCACTTGTTGAAGACGGGTGGATGTGCCTTGGTTTTTTTCGAATTTATTTAATTTTCTGACATTACATTCATATGCTCATTAATGTTTGCCGAAAATAAGATGGAATTATTTGTTAGGTTTGGTTTGTTAGCTGGCGAAGCTAATTTATGAACGCAAGTAATGATTTGGTAACCAGTCATTAGTAACTTGGTAGGAAAATAATAGGCTTTCCATTGAATAAATGGATTTGGTTATTAGTTTATCTAATTCCCACCAACATTATAAGCAATAATTCTTCCGGTTCAATCGTTAAACAAAACATAAATAATTTTATAGTGTATCAATATCAATTGCAAAAAAGTGTCTACCACCAATTAATTTGGATTGGGTCAATTTCACCTTGTTTAATGGAGTACATGCGGATATTTATCACATGTAATCTAGTACACCATCACCTATTCACAAAAAAATACTTTTATTTTCTAACTTTTATTAGATCACTAAAATTAATCACATACTAAAAAGTAGAAATTTACTCTCGATTTATTATTTATTTTTATTTTTTCTTCTACTTTATCCATATTTTCTCTTTTTTCACATACTTTAAATATGTGTATATGAGGAGTAAGTTACTCCTTCCGTCCCAAAATAAGAGTCCGCACTTTTTCATTTTAGTTCGTCCAACAATAAGAGTCACACTTCACTTTTAACATAAATGGTAAGTAGGTCTTACATTCCACTAACTCACTTCACTCATATTTTATTGTAAAAACCAATATAAAAAAATGGGTCATATATTCCACTAACTTTTTCAACTCACTATTCTTTGCATTTCTTAAAACTCGTGCTCACAATAAGAGTGACTTCTATTGTGGGACGGAGGATGTATAACTTTTAAAAAATACCCCCTTGACAATAAAACAGTTTGTATTTATATTCCTAAGAAAATAAGAGTATAAAGGTATTACTATGATTTTAATTAATTGTATTAAAATTTTAAATAATACACCCATTTTTTCACTATTTCTATTATGAATGTTAATAGAGTCAATCCAACGGGGGAAGCGCTAAATCGCTAATTCCAAAAAAAAAGTAGTAAAATAAAAAAAAAAGCTCATGTTGTCATTTTTCAGCTCTAATTCTTTAAATTAAGAAGGTTATTCGGACAAATCTATTGAGTTCAGACTAAACAAGTTTTGGGTCCAGAGCCTTTGTCTTAGCGGCAAGGAGTTTAGACATTAATGCATGGGGTGTCGAGTTCGAGTCTCTTGACATCGGTTGTAATTTCCTTTATTTATAATTTCCTCCATTATATAGAAGTTAATTAAAAAAAAGACTAAACAAGTTTTGGCTAAACTGACATTCATAATTCTTATTCACGCTATATCCTGTCCTCTATAAAAAAGTTCAGCACAATTTTGATATCAATAAAAGATTCAAAAGTATTCCATTTTTCTTTTTTAATATATGATCTCAACTTTATTTTATTAATTTTACAAATATATTATATTTACACAAAAAAACTTTTATTGTAACGTTGAATACCTAATAGAATCTTTTATCCAATGTAAATATTTACCAACTACTTACTATTATTTCTACCCACGAAAATAATTCATATTTATGATAAATTTATCTATCTATTAAGGTGAGTATCATTTTCTGGTGTACTTTATTAATTTTATATTAAAATATGTGTCACCTCCATCAGTAATGCTTCATTTGTTCCTCTAAGTCATATTCGTTTTTGGACTATCCCACTATAACTAAGTCATTTATTTCACGAAAAGTTACACATGTCCTCTCTTTTACTATATTTTCTCTATTCTTAACTCATTGAACACAATTATTTTAAATATTGTGTCCAAAATATTGCAACTACAATTAAAAGACGAATGGAATATTATTTTTTGGACAAAAACAACATTTCTTTTTAATTAAATGGTAGGGAAATGTAGATGAAATTCTTATAAATGGATTATACGGAGTAGAAAATTAGCAATAATTTGTTATAGAAAATGCTAGTAGTTGGATTTTCATACTATTCCCTCTCCTTCCTAAATAATACTAGTACTCTCTATATTTCATTAATAGATATCACATTTTTTTTAGCTTGTCTTATTAAAGATGTCAAATTTTATGTTTTAGAAAAGTTTTTTCTCACACAAGATACAAAAATTGTATTTGTCCATATCACTTTATACATAAAACTTCTCTTAGAATCGTATGTCATCATCCAAGTATGTTATCTATTATAGAATTGAGGAAGTAGTATTCTTTTTTTGTTCTATTTTGGATGGTCTCCCAAAATTAATTCATTTTATTTTTATTAAGTTTTTTAATCTTGTGAAGTGTGCTTTATTTTTTATTAATAATATTTTAATTATTCATTTTCTATTAGATTGCTAATTTCACATTTAAAACCGGTGTGTGTAAATGTCAAAGGGATAAAGGGACAACTACCTTCTCCTCTATTATAGATTCCAGTTTGTTATTAATTGTCTCACTTTAATTCTATTACTTTTAATAATAAATTTTATGTTTTTCACCGCAGTTGAGGAGTAGTACAGTGCAACTCTACTGCCCCTCACAAAAATTAGGCCTCTTCACCATTTTCCGCCATTATCAATCACCTCTCTTTCCCTCTCTCACTAAATGCGCCTCAGCATAGTATATATCACTTCTCTCTTCACACAATAATATTTGTACTCTTCCACAAATTGCATGTTCATATTGTTGTCACTTCTCATCTGTTTCATTTATTGAAATCTCCCACATTGTCTGTTTCTGCCTATGTTCCTAGAAATTTTCACCCGCGTATATTGCTGGAGTTCCGTGCCGTATCTCTGCTATCTCATCAATTAAACTCAATTTTGTTCATTTTCCTCCCCCAATTTCTACCAACTATGACGATTGCGCCGCCGGCGATAGTGATTGTGCCCTTAGCAGTGTTCTTCTTCATTTCCGGCCTCATCGTCAATTCCATTCAGGTTTCACTTCTTCTTTTATTCCTTCCATTTATTCGATTTATCAACTTCATTTTTCCGGTGGATTTTGTGTTCATGATTTTTGCCGTTTTAAACTATTTTAGGTCAATTTTTGTTCCTAAACATATGTACATCTGGAAATTTGCAGGCTGTATGTTTTGTGCTAATAAGACCGCTATCAAAGAGCACTTATAGGATGATAAATAAGGAGGTGGCTGAGCTACTGTGGCTCGAGCTCGTGTGGCTGGTTGACTGGTGGGCTGGTGTTAAGGTGAAACTATTGAATCGGCCCCTCATTGCTCTCTACTTTTTAGATGTTTATACAGTTACCAGAAAATGTTAGCCTGTTTTCACTTTATTGATCGATTTCCGATATCTGAATGTGTCATATTTCGAGCTGGATTATCAGCAGTTGTATTATGAGTTTGAAGTCAATATTTGATGCATTATTTGTATCCTAAGTTGCATTTCTTTAGCTTTGTAGTGAATTGATGGTAGCTTAGATAAATGTGAATTATTAGTGTCAGCTTGGGATAATACTGTTAAACATGCCATATTGCATCATTTGTTGCTATAAGAGGTATAATAGGAAATAGAAATGGAGTCATGGCTTTGATTTTATTTTTAATGTTTTCTTTTGAATCATTTGTCTCATGCTGCACTGTGATTTTGGTTGCAGATTGAATTGTACACTGACTCTGAGACCTTTAAATTAATGGGTAAAGCAGGAGAACATATCTTAGACTTATGTGCTTTCTCTTTTATCATATCCTTGCTTGATATTTTTGATGTATACTTTGTTTTCCTGCTGTATGTTCCAGGTAAAGAGCACGCACTTCTCATATGTAATCATAAAAGTGACATTGATTGGCTTGTTGGATGGGTTTTGGCTCAGGTTAGTCTCCTGCGTGATGCCTATCAATGAGTCTTTCTTTGCTTTGGTAACTAAAACCTTCCTGAATCTCTAGTTTATTACCAGCTAATTGAGTTTTGAACCTTTTAATGACAGCGAGCTGGTTGCCTAGGTAGCTCGTTAGCCGTTATGAAGAAATCATCAAAGTTTCTTCCTGTAAGTAACAAATATGGAACTGTGGTTTTGGAATTAAAGCTAAAGTATGTCCTACATCAATCTTGTTCATGTTTACTTTACAGAATGTGTATTCTACACTTCTATGAGTTTTGAAATTGTTCGAAAGTTTGTATGCTTGTATCACAATTGTCATATTGAATAAGACTGTCAAATGTGAGCTGATGCTTTGATATGTGAAGGTGATAGGATGGTCCATGTGGTTTTCTGAGTATCTCTTTCTTGAAAGAAGCTGGGCAACAGATGAAAGCACGTTAAAGGTATTTATCATTAAAACTTTTTTTTATCATCAGTAGTACTCCTTCCGTCCCACATTAGGGGTCACTTTGACTTTTCTGCACTCGTTTTATGAAAATGATAATAAATAGTTAAAGTGGAGAAATGGTAAAGTAAGAGAGAGAATAATGTAGAGGATATTTATTAGGGCGAATCGCCAGAAAACCACCAAATTTGGTCAATTTATGGCCAATCCTGTAATTTACCAAATTGCCAGAATATATTATAACTTTGATAATTTTCTCAATTATCTCATGACGAAAATTTCCGGTGTGCTACATATCTAAAACTATTGATGTGGCGCACACATGCGTAAAAATTAAAGACGTGGGTGACTAGGTGAGTGTATCAAACGACGCCGATTAAGTAGCCAAACGTTTTGTCCACATAATATTTTCCGTCTGCCACATCATACACAATATTCCCCAAATCCAAAATTGTGGGACAAATCAGAAAAATATCAAGGTTATGGTATAATTGGCCACTTATGAAAGTTACCGGATTAGTAGAATTTGACCAAATTTGGTGGTTTTCTGACAATTTGCCCTACTTATTAATATTCTCACTTTTTTATGCTTAAGTACACACTTATCTTTTGCTAAAGTATACACTGATCTTTTGCTTGTTTTCTGTTTGATTTGGCTAACCATTGAATGCAATACTAATTCAACTAATATCTATTTCAGGTGGGACTGCAACAGCTGAGGGATTTCCCTCGACCATTTTGGCTGGCTCTTTTTGTTGAGGGTACTCGTTTCACACAGGCAAAACTTTTAGCAGCTCAAGACTATGCATCCTCAACTGGGCTACCTGTTCCAAGAAATGTGTTGATTCCTCGTACTAAGGTTCCAAATTGACTTGCTCCTATGATTCATAGCCATTATCAAGCTCAATGCGTTTGTTTTAGTATTTTTTGTTAGTTTTGATGATTGAGTAGACATGGGGGTGGTTGACTAAGCTTATATGAAAAGAGTTTTTAAGCACCTACATCTTATATGATGTTATATCTTATCCAAGAAAAGGAAGAAAAATTAACTTGCCCACCACATCATGCCAAAATTAGACTTACCCTCCTAAAGTTTTTTGAAATGCTACTCGCTCATAAAACTTCGCAATTTTATCAAAATACCGCTATGATCACTGTAATGGAATATTAGTCAAAACTATGCTGAATGATGAGCACACATGAAAATTATAGGCCTCTTTTTTTTACATTTCTGGTCAAGCTTAACATGTTTCTCAAGAGCACAAATTTTCTAATATACTCTGCAGCATTCACTTGTCTACAATTTCTATTTTCAGGGTTTTGTTGCTTCAGTAAGTCATATGCGTTCATTTGTCCCAGCAATTTATGATGCAACTATTGCTATTCCCAGAAATTCTCCTACACCAACCATAGTGCGACTATTTAGAGGGAAATCATCTGTGGTAAGCCTGCAAATCTTATCAATCAGTATCAGATTCGTCAATTATATATAATTCGATGTTTACTGGTAAGACTTCTTGCAGCTTCCCTGTGGTATCAATTCTTAGACAGCCTTTAAACATTAGAACTTTATGCATCCGAATACCAATTTACTGTGAAATTTCATGGAGTAGTATTCTATTCATAACTTTTGTTGGTTTTTCAAAAATTCAATCCTACCACTGGAAATGCTGATAAGAATGTTTAGATTATATTCTCTTTTATATCATATAGATGCTGATATTTTATATTGTTCAGGTGCATGTCCACCTTAAGAGACACTTAATGAGTGATCTGCCAACAACAAACGAAGATGCTTCTCAGTGGTGCAAGGATGCCTTTGTTGCCAAGGTGCACCATGTTTACCTATTGACACTCACTCTTCATACTTTTCTGTATTCATTGAAAAAACATCGTAAACTGTGCCTATGTATCCAACCAGGACGCTCTATTAGACAGGCATATCACTGAGAATTCCTTTGGTGAGCACCGGCAAGACATTGGGCGCCCTGTTAAGTCCCTTCTGGTATGTTACTTCTGCACTCCCTTCTCCCTTAGCAAATCATACCTTTCCTCTTGATCAATCACGGATAATCAAATACTGTAACAACAGGTTGTTACTTCTTGGGGAATTTTACTCATCTTGGGGGCTTTGAAAATTGTCCAGTGTTTCTCTCTCTTCTCCTCATGGAAAGGCATCACATTTTCGGCCATTTCTTTGGGGGTCGTCACTGTTCTCATGCAAGTCTTGATTCAGTTCTCACAGTCGGAGAGATCCACCCCTGCAAAGGTTGCGCCATCTGCAAACGGGAAGAGCTCTTCGCAGCCTAGACAAGAAAAACAACAGTAAGTGTTGTGTATCATTTTGTGTTAAGTTGTTTTAGTTTAGAGTTCCTCGTTGGATGGGGTTGGAATGCATGATACGAATATCAAATTGAAAAATTCAACAAGTACTTGAATGTTTGATGATTAAGTTGCTTATTTTTGCTGATTTTTTTAACACTGTAATTTATTAAATTTGGTTGACAATTGTGGATAACGGTTATTTGAACAGATTTTTGTATAAGAAGGTATGCATAAGAAGCTATCTATCCTCGGAAATTAATCAATTTTATATAAATCTGTTTTTTTTTTAATTCAAAATATTTTAGTAGTACAATGAGGGGGTGTTCGGTTGGTAAGATTAAATCTCATGATTAAATATGTATCATGTTTGGTTCATAAGATTGAACCCTTCAACTTAATCCTAGATGGATAGTCTCATAATAATTAGTCATAGCCTCCCCCTGCAACTAAAATAATCTCACAACTTAATCCTAGATGGATAGTCTCATGATATTAGTCATGACAACCAAATGCCACCTGAATGTACGTAGTATTTGTATTTTATGTTATACTATAATTATTTCTGCGTGCATGTGTTGGTTAAGCGGTAGAGAGGTTGATGTCCTGACTAAAAATTGTAGATTCGAGTCCACCGTGGTGCTACCTTTATAATATATGTTTATTTGCCAATTAAAAATAAAATAAAATTGTTCCTTTGGTTTGGAGTGCGATATATATTATTCTTTTTAGAGTTTTAAAACATTTGATCAATTATTTTTGTTGACATTAATTTGTTCTCTAAATCAAACTCTCTATTATTATTTTGTTAATTACGATTCTTCATTATATAAAAAAGGTAGATAGATTACTTTCCAGTATTACTACTTAGATAACTCTTACTTTAAAATCACAAGATTTTCAGATTTATACATAGATAATTTATTCTGAGCATTTACATCGTTATCTTTATTTGTTAACAATTTTTTGGCTTATTTGAGCAAAGTTTCTATTTCAAATAATAGAACAGAAAAAATTTTAAAAATACATGCGGATATAAAGCAAAGAAGGCACTCCACTTACTAAAATGAAATGCATTAAAATATTTTATAATAGAAGTACAATACTTAGTAAAAAATGCTTGATTATTTAAAAATAAATTCATAATCCTTAATAAGAGCATCCGCAATGACGCCCGTCCCGATGAACGTCCAATCGACGTGCCGGACGTCCGCCATTGTGCAAAGGTGACGCGGATACGGATTTCCGCTGCAGACACCGGAGTTCCGCGGCGTTCCCGGGACGTCCGTGGCGACGTC
This sequence comes from Salvia splendens, assembly GCF_004379255.2. NCBI lineage: Eukaryota > Viridiplantae > Streptophyta > Magnoliopsida > Lamiales > Lamiaceae > Salvia > Salvia splendens. The sequence goes on along the minus strand of NC_056041.1, from coordinate 21,294,061 downwards.
CATTGCGGACGTCCGACATTGCGTTGACCCCACAGAAGTCCGCGGGAACGTCCCGATTATTTATTATTATTTTTTCGAAAATTCTATAAATACGGCTCGTTGAATTTCATTTCATTCACCCCACTTGTATTAACGAGTATCTCTCTCTCTCTCTCTCTAAATACTTTTCTTTCGAAGATAAATGGAGCACCAGGATAATGATTCCCCCGCCACGAGCAAGTCACAGGGACTAATCTTTCCCGTTGGCGGAAGTACCCCAATGTCCGCCACGATGTCTGGAATGGCGGGGATGATGCCCGGGTACTACTACATGTACCCGCCTTGGTATGGGATGATGCCCCAAATGCCCGAGGTGAGTGCCGGAATGACCCCAATGTCGGGGTTGATGCCGCCCCAGATGCCCAGGATGATGATGCCGGGATGATGCAGGGCTCGCCTGTCGCTGCCGGGGGGAGTATGCAGGGGGTCCCCCAATCACCAGTGGACAATGTTTATCGCCCCTATATGGATTTACTGTCAACGGACAACCCCCCGAGTACTCCTCTCGAGACTCAGTTCACTGGCATCGAGACCTTCTCGATGGAGGAGTTGGGGCTATCTCCGATCCGGGATTCTCCCACAGACGCACCAATGGCGACAGGGAGGAGGGGGAGGACAAGGAGAGGGAGGGGCATGGGACGAGGCACTACCTCGCATGCGGCGGGGTACGATGGTGAGGCGGGGGCCGCTGTGTGGGGGAGAGATCCAGCGGAAAAAAGAAGACCGTCTGGAGCACAGAGGAGTGCATCGCGCTTGCGAAGGCGTGGATCAGTATAGTGGATGATCCATATATCGGGGCTAACCAGCATATCGACAGGATGTGGTGGCGCATTAGCCAAAGCTACCTCCAATTCAAACCGCCAGGGGGGAATCCTCACAACGGAGAGCAATGCCGGAAACAGTGGGAGCAGCTGAAGAGGCAGCTCAGCCGATTCGCCGACATTTACACAAACAACCTCCGCTCGGCAACCAACGGCATGTCTGCCGAGGATGTGAAGCTTTTGTCTCACCATCAGTTCAAAGACGTTGCGGCGGGCTTCGGGGAATTCAAATATTGGGATGTGTATCTTGTGGTGCAGACTTCGGCCAAGTTTACTGCGGGTGTTGAATCTGGCTGGCCGAAGCGGACGAATATCAGATCCTCCAGGGAGTACAGTAGCAGTGCTGGTTCCCACGAACTCCCCCCCCCCCCCCCGAGGCAGAGTTCCCGACACCTTCATCGTCGGCCCGCCGCCGTCGCCCGGTGGGGCAAAAGTCCGCGGCACGGATGGCGAGTGGAAGTGCCAGCGGGTCCGCTTAGGCCAATCGGCAGCTCCTACCCAAAACGATCCCGAGTTCCCCTCACTCGCTCGCGTCGCACAACATGAAACCCTGTTACGTGCAATGGTTGAATGGCGGACATCGACTGATCGCCATTACAGGTCGTCGCTGAAGGATATCATCAACAGTATGCGGCGCGATTTGGGGTTGGGAGACATGGCGGAGAGTGGCGACGAGGGGACTACCGGCGGGGACGACGAGGGTACTGGCGGCGGGGAATCCGATGAGTAACTATGTAATTTTTATTTAATAATTATGATGTTTTTTTGTACTATGTATGTTTTTTTTAAATAAAGTGGTTGCAATTTCTCCGTATTTGTGTCGCAATTTTAATTCCGTAAATTATTTAATTCCGTAAATTGTTTAATTTGGTGAATTTGTGAATTTTTATTATTGTGGGAAGTCCGTCGGGATGTCATTGGGGATGTCCGCCACTGTGCAGTGGGATGTCCTTATGACGTGGCTGTGCAGTGGGAAGTCCTTATGACGTGGCAGAAGATGTTTTTGGGAAGTCCGCGGGGATGTCCGCCGGGACATCCGCACCACTGCGGATGCCCTAAGAGAAGTAATGGATTGTAAGCTACTAAGCTGGTGAAACTTGGTAATCCTTTATTGTTAGATGCTCTTATACAAGTTTTTGTAAGAGGTGACTTTGGCTAAACTAGTTTTTGTTAGGATAATTAGGACTAAGTTTTCTTATGCGCTTGAATCTTTTAAACTGACCTCAGTTTAGTTCATTAATACTTTACCCATTAAAAAATTAATACTTGTATTATTCATTCTGAATCATATTATGAATATGATTTCTAATAATTAACTATTTGTAGTGTTTAAGATATCAAATACTAGCATCTACCAATTAATTTAGCAACTTTAAATATAACATATTTTATAAGTAAAATATTTCCAAACTGTATTATGTTACTGAAAATAAATTCAGTTTATCAGTTTTGTGTTATATAAGTACCAGTATATTTAATTTCCAAGTTTGTGTCCTTTTACATTCAAGAAGTATGTCTGGAAAGGACACAACAAATACTGATGCATCTTTCAATTGCTAATATATATATGCGAGCTTCATGTAGGAGAGTTCTTTAGGATGGTTATGAATGTTTCTGATGAATCACTTTTGCTCTATTTACTAATCATACTATGGCATGATGGTTTATAGAATTTATCCTTCACATATGAATGTTTCTGATGAATCACTTTTGCTCTATTTACTAAGGATACTATGGCATGACGGTTTATAGAATTTATCCTTCACATGAGAAAGATGTATTTAAATTGAAGTTTATCTTTCATTTATATAGGAATAAAATCATTTTGTATAGATAATTTTCTTAGTTTTCCATTTCTATTTGTAATGTTTGAATTGATGGTATGTTATCTAAAGATATTAATATCACATGTTTGGTTTGTTATTTAAAGCCACATTATAGTAGGAAATTCCAAACTCATGTGTATTTTTCTATATTTTCAAGGCTAAAGGTTATATTAGTAGATTTCACGTAATTTAAGATTGCTATAGTATTGTACATATTATTATCAATCAATTTTTCATGATAATAAAACACCATTTTTCACTCTTAATTCAACGGGTCCTTGCCCATTGAGCGAACCACATAGAAAATTTAACCAACATATCAAACACTAAATTGAACCATTAAATTCACTTTAAATGTGTACCAATTCAAAGAGTAAATACTTATGTCATGGCTAATAATTTATACTACTACTTGAATATATGCTCAAACTAAATTAATGAAGTTTAAGGGAGTCTCGATTGCCTCTTCTTAATCTAAGAGAATATTTGAATTTGTTTTCCCTTTTATCATTTACTTCTTTTGATTATAGAGTGAACTGCATAAAAGGTCCCTAACTTTTTGCCGTGTAACAGCAGAGACTCCTAACATTTAAAAATCTCATCACAGGTATCTAACAAAATATATAATCACAAACCTTGTATTTTTTGCCATATTCCGGACGAAAATGACCAAATGGGCTGAAGGGCAGTTTAGTCTCTTTACCTACCAAACCTGCACCCTATGTTGCACATCTAGTCTGCATGTGTAAGAGATGTCTTGTCAAACAGAATAGACACTATTTTTTCCATTCTCCTATTTTCTTTCATCTTTCCCTCTCTAAATGGTTTCATTCCCTTCATTTTGTTCGGCATCTTTCATCTTCGTCGGCTTTCATCTTTCCCTCTCTAAACATAATAGCCGATTTTATTTTGTTCGGCATCTGGAATTTAGGGGATTGCATTTGTTCGGCTTCTGTTCGGCATCTGGAAGTTAGAGGATTTCATTTGTTCGGCATCTGGAATTTAGGGGATTTCATCTGGATTTCGCTAAATTTAGGGTATCCGCAAGGGTTTAGGCGATTTCATCTGGAATTTTATTTTCAATTGTTGGTTGAATTTTATTGTTGTAGGGTTACTGTCGGGCATCTGAAAAACTATTTTACAATTCTTGGTCGAATTTTATGGTTGTAGGGTTACAGGCGGGGCATCTGGAAAATTTTGCAATTCTTGGTTGAAGTTTACAGTTGGGTATCTGGAATTATGATTTTAGTTTTTGTGCTATGTTTCGGCGAAATTGCATTGCTGATTTGAATTTTGTACTGTCGAATTGAATTCAGGTCGTGTTGCAATGTCTTCTTCTTCTCAATCTTTCGGTTCAAGCTTCAATTGGAATTGGCCTCGTCCCGAAATTGTGAATTGTAATCACGATGTTGAGGCTGAGCTTGTGACATCTAGGACGGCTGCTAACCCGGGTAGACGTTACTATCACTACCCAATATGGAAGGTTAAAATCATGTATTTTATTCGTTTTTCCATTAATTTTATTGGCAAAAAGATTAATGAGAAAGTATTATGCAAGAATATGATTGCAAGTTTTTTCGATGGGTTGATGCGAGTCTATCCCCAAGCCAAGACAGTTACTTTCAGAGAGTGAAACTTGAGCGAGACCAATTCGAATCTGAACTTCGAGCCAAATCGCTACTTGAAGGTGTTCTGCAAGAGAAATTGCGCATGAAAACTGTGGAGTTTGAAGCCTTGAAGTTACAACTGGGCATGAAAACTGAAGTGTGTGAAGCATTGACGCTAACAATTGCTACAACGACAACAACTTTCCGAAAGTTAAAAATCACAATCTTGTTCTTATGCATTGTAATTTTTCTACTTTTATAACAAAGCTATGTCTTGTTCACTCCGTCGTTATCTTCTGATGTTGATTGATTACGTTTTGTTTTCATCTATGCCTGAAATCACGAATGAAGTTACTCAACTATGAAATCACAAATGAAGTAACTATGTACTCATATGAAATCACAAATGAAGTTACGTTTTATAACAAAGCTATGCCTGAAATCACAAATGAAGTTACTCAACTATGACTGAAATCACAAACTATGTACACAAATGAATACAAACCGACGAAGTACTCTATCAAATGCCACCAAAATATATCATGATATCATTTCCACCAAAATACTAGAGTAATTTGTTACAAACTAGTCTGGCCAGTCAACCTAGTTTGTAACATACATATCATATCATCACTGCCACCAAAATATAACAACTCGTCGTTAACATACATATCATACGAACTGTGCATCCAACCTAGACAAACACAAAGTTTTTAGAGTAAGTAAGGCCTGTCAATCTTGATCACCGCGGTGGCCACATCTCTGAGGCTGAGTCCTGGTCCGAGTGCTTGGTCCCCGGATCTGAAACATTAGGCTGCAACAATTAATAGTATAGTAAGTATATATGAGAAAGCACAGTGTACAAGTAGAGAATATAGTAGCAGATGCATATTGCACAGTACCTCTTGGCGTCGGCGATTGTTTGACGATTCAGGCAAAGTAATCTCACCACGCTCACGCGACCCGTTGTGCTGCGACGTCTCCCCAACCTGAGAACGAGCATCTGTCCGAGGATCATTGATGCATGTCCTCCTATTATAACCTTCTTGACCGCACCGCCGACATTTTATCACGAACATTCGACGCAATGACTCACCTTCGTCCGCATGAATACGAATCTGGGGCTCCTCACATCTCAGTTTCTTCAGCCTACCACGCTGTCGCTTTGACCTAGGAGGCGCCAGTTCCACCACACCATCAGAAGTAGTCTTGGGCCAATTGTCCACCCCATTGATTGGGTAAAGGACATTCTCGTACAGCATGATCATTGTTGACTTCAAATAATAGCGGGAAACGTATCGCGTCACATCGTCGCCATTCTTGTTGGTTGTTGCGATAGCATGTATCCCTCCACGATGAAGCCCGCGCGTACCACTTATCCATAAGCTCCTTGATAACAGGAGGGACTGCGTGATCGTAGCTTTTGATCCACTAGCCTCTGATCTGAATCCTTTCCATTTGACTTGTTCGAATGTCCTCCAACATGCTGATAATTGCTTTCTCTCGAGCCAATGTAATCTTCGAATTGAATGTCTCACAAATGTTGTTGAGGAGCACATCACAACAAGTGTGTGGAGAGAAAAATGCCTTGACCCACTTTTCTTTGGGAGCAACTCCAGAAAGCCACTGATGTGCTTGGGGATACTCGGTCTGCAAAGCATCCATCTTGTCCACATAATATTCGAGTGCAGTACTCGCGGCAATCTCCCACAACCGGTCTTTGAAATTTTCTCCGACAAATCTCTTCTTGAAATTGTTGTATATGTGCTGAACACAGAAGCGATGCTCGCTCTGTGGGAATTTCTCAACAATCAACTTTGCAAGGTCCTGCTGCAACACAACAAAACAAAAATTACCACAAAATCACAGTTTCAGTACATAATGTATTGATCAAATCCCAGATAAAATTAAATCACATACCAAGAACATTATGTAATATTGAAATCACGACGGCCATACCTTTTGTTGGTCAGACATAAACACATATCGTGGGCCATTTGCATGCAAGTTAAGGTCATCAGACAAGTACTCCAAGAACCACTTCCACTGGACATAACTCTCGGCCTCAGTCACAGCCCAAGCAATCGGCCACCAGCCATTGTTGGGATCAATTCCCATTGCTGTCATGAGTTGTCCTTTGTACATTCCTCGCAAGAAACAAGCGTCGAAGAAGATAATTGGCCGACATAACTGCATCCATCCCTTTTTCAATGGTCCTAGACAGCAGTAGAACCTCAGGAATCTCGGACCCAGGCGCCACAATCCCTAGTATTCTCATAATGTATATGTATGCTGGAATCAGGGTGCGTCCGCTCCAATTCGGCTTTGTAGTAGAACAAGTTTCTGTATTGGTTTACCGCAGAGCCGAATACGTCGTCCAGTGCGTGCTCTCTGGCCCTATATGCCTTCATCCTACCTATCTTCAGCCCAAAATCTTCATCGACACACTGCCGTATGGCTGCAAGTGGAATGTGAGGGTTGGCTTTGATCTTCTCCATATAATGCTCACCTAGCCACTTTGTCGTCAGCCACTTCGAATCCAACACCTGAGAGCATGTGTGCGCGTGATCGCGTTGCATATTCATCACCACGGAATCCTGACCGTTGTGTATTTCGTGCTTCCTCAAGTACACATACCACTCACAGCCTTGCCCTTTACAAATCGCACGAAGTTTGTCGCCGTCATTTCTTTTCACGTGCACCCGCCTTCTGGTCATTATTGCGTACTGGCTCAACACGTCATAGAAGAAATGTCTATGCTTAAAAACATCACCAGGCTTCCACAACGGAAGCTCATTACTCATGAGCTTGAACGGGGTATATTTTATGCCTCTCTTCTTCAAACACTCCAAATCCTCAAGGTCATCAATATCTTCTAGCTCGTGCACAAATTCTTTCTTGAAAAGTGGGTTATCTGTCATGTTCCTCTTGTCCATATAAGGCAAATACGTCCTCTGTCGTTTATCCCCTGACCCCCCTGACCCCGGCTGGTCTTCGCCTTCACCCGGCTGGGCTACATTCTTTGGCTCCTGTCTCACATGTTGTTGTTGGAAAATGGATTCGTAATATGAGGTAAAAAGCTGCTCATCTCGGCACATGTGTGCCAACGAGATAAAATGGTCCATCTCATCATCTTCATCATTAGTCGGCGGTCCCTCGTTATGGAAATGGCAGCCGTCCGGAACGTACTCAAATGATGGAAAGTATACCTCCTCTTGAGGTTCTACTTCCGACCCCCATCATGTACTTTCGGTCCACCCTGTACTTCCGGTCTAGCTGCACTTCCGGTCCACCTTGCACTTCATGTCCAACATGTTCCACATCACGTTCAAGTCCGGACATTAGCAATTCATCCGGAATCTCCTCGATAATGGGAACTTCCGACTGCAGTTGACATTGAGGTTCGTCTGAAAAATCCAGGGTCGGGTTGTACACACTGTCTTCAACATGTTGAACATCTTGGCTATGAATAGATTGCCCCATCTGATTTAACATAAAATCACAAATGAACACCATACATACAAACATAAATCACAACTCTAGTACAAAGGTGTGCACTAACCTCTGCCACGCCATCAGGGTCTACAATTGTTTCATCTTCATGCTGTAATTCTTGGTGGTAGTGATCTGATTGCCCAATCTGACAAAAAGATGAATCACATATGAATACCAAACATAAATAACAAATCACAAACATAGTCCACAGTGGTGTACTAACCTCTGCGGGGTCTACAACTGCTTCAACCTCAACCTCAGGTTGTATAACTTGTTCACCATGTCTGACTTGTTCAACTTCATCTTCTACCTCAACCTCAGGTTGTATATCTATAACAGAGGGGTGAATTGGAGTAGGCAATGATTGCCCAGTAGGAGGTCTTGACATGGGGTGTATTGGGGTTGGGACATCTTGCACCACAACAGCTTCGCATGCATGGACCTCTCCTTGTCCAATAACTCCATCGACTGCATCATTCTCTTCAAGCTCCACCACAAACAGCATCAGCTTGTTCTGCACTACATGAAGCAAATGCATCCATCAAATTCTTACGTGTTGTCTCATCTTCCCTCTTCTATTCCCGACGTTTGTCTTCTAAACTTTTGGCCAAATACTCTTCAAACTCGACATCCCTAGGGTACCACTCAAGCATCAATAATGGTGCTGATGGTTTCCTCTGCTCATCGTGCTGATGTTTCTTCCTTTTCGGTTTACGCTTCGGCACAATTGGTTTCGGTTCGTCAATCTCTTCAATGACCACCGTGGTTTTTTTACAAGCTTTCACAAATTTTAGAAACTCCTCCGCTTCTTCCTTTCGCTTCTTGAGCAAGGCGGCCGCCTCTGTCATCTCCACGAGATAAATGTAAACTAGCTTTGTGCTAGTAGTCGCGACTTCGAGAAAAGGGGCCAGATGTGGATCGTCAGTAATGGGCAGCAATGGACCACCTATGTCCACGCCCATACAGCCATCACTGTACCTAGTATGAACGTAATAGAACTCACAGATGGTTTTGAAGGGGTTGGCAGCGGAAGCGTGCATAAATATCCGATCACATGAATTTGATCTATTTAGCAGATTATCCAGACAAATTCTATTCACGCAATTATCACATGTATCATGCTCATAACTTGAATTAAAACATGCTTTAGCATATAAAATCCCTAAAACATGCTTACTACGGAATTAGCCAATTTACCTCGTTGATTCAATCAAGAATCGATGATGGCTTGCTCCGTCTCCACGTGAAGATCTTCAATACAAGACCTCGGATCTTCTGACTGGTGTCCCGGACTATACGCTGATATTTGTGTGGGCAAATCTCACCAACGCACTAGGACTCGAATAATGGAAGACAGAAACTGCTCACGGAAGAGGCACAAATTTCGAACTCTCTCTCTCTAGAGGGGGATGAAATTTTTATGTAGAAAAAGGTGTTTTCTATCTCCTTTATTCTCCTATTTATATTAAGTAACAAATTGGGCCCAGTCAGGGATCTAAGGAAGAATTGGATCAGGCCTCACCCAATTAGCTTTTTACTAATTAAATTGAACCCACAATTTAATATAAGCTTATATTGGAATATTACAAGCAGCCACTACAGAAGTAATATTGCACTGCCTTTCCAAATCCGTCATTTATTTGCGTTCAATTCATTTCCCGCGCTTAAGATAGAAACATTCATTAATTAATTAATGTCTGCTATGGACTTAATTAATCAACATATTTAATCTCCAAGAGTGGACTTGGCAAGAAACTCTTATTTATTATTCATATAGTAATCAAACTCCAACTAGCTAGGTTCCGAATAATAAAACCTGGTTTCGAGCTCCTCTTGTGGATGTTATCAAACGAGACTCTCCTCGCGCACGATTCAACGTAATAGCAATCCTACCACCGCTAGATAATGATCACCACTATCCAATATACCTGCATCGTTGGGTTACGAAAAACCCGCACCTTTGGTAAGTCAAAGTAGTAGATACTCAATGCTAACGTACATTGATTAAGAAATTATTATCAAGACCTCGTCTTTCAGTAGATAGCATAAAGACTCGTCTTGTTGTTAGATCCATTCGGTGCTATACCACACCAACGTCATCTTATTTCAATAAGGCTTAGAAATAATCGGACTGACATTGCAACCTTTCACGATAGGTAGTCTAGGCCTATCTGGGTAGTGAAATTCTTCTTTTTCTTTGTTCAGAACTGACGGTGTTACCTTAAAGTGGACGACGCCCACAACCGGTCTACTAAAACAAAGACTTAGACTTTGTTACGTTCTTATACATTTAAATATGCAATAAACAACCATTAAATGTAAAACATAACAACATTATGACAAAAATAATCTGTTTTATTCATTGGAAAATAACAAGTAGAGTTTTACAGTATCCAATCACTCGAAAGGTGATTTCTAGTATACAAAACCCTAACAATCTCCCACTTATACTCAAAACAGCTTTCGAGTATACAAAAAAATAGTGCACACGTCTAAATTTCTCCCACTTATACTGAAAGCGAGTTGAGGTCTTGAATGAGTCGAACTCCCATCCCTTCAACGTGGCATTCAAACGGTTTCACCGCCAAAGCCTTTGTAAAAGGATCTGCCAGGTTGTTCTCTGACGCAATCTTGACCACTTGTATGTCTCCTCTCTGCACTATATCTCTAATGATATGATACTTCCGCTCTATGTGTTTGCTCGCTTTGTGAGCCTTGGTTCTTTCGAGTTTGCCACAGCACCAGAATTGTCACAATAAATGGTGATGCTCTTGGGCAGATTCGAAACCACACCTAAATCCATAAGGAAGTTCTTGAACCATACTGCCTCTTTTGCAGCCTCCGAAGCGGCCACATACTCGGCTTCCATGGTCGAGTCCGCGATGCATTTCTGCTTCACACTCTTCCAAATTACGGCTCCACCTCCTAAGGTGAACACATATCCTGAAGTAGATTTTCTCGAGTCCTGATCAGCTTGAAAGTCTGAGTCAGTATATCCCAAAGGACAGAGCTCGACTGCATTGTAAACTAGAGCATAGTCCTTAGTCCGTTTAAGGTACTTGAGTATGTTCTTTACGACAGTCCAATGTCCTTGGCCCGGATTTGACTGATATCTTGCCACCATGCCAACAACAAAGTAAATATCAGGTCTAGTACAAAGCATAGCATACATGAGACTTCCAACTGCGGAAGCATATGGAATCCTTCTCATTTCCTGTATCTCAGATGGCGTTTTAGGGCACATCTCTTGAGATAAATGGATGCCTTGTCTAAAAGGTAAGAAACCTTTCTTGGTGTCCTGCATGCTAAAACGACTAAGTACTATGTCGATGTAAGGTTCTTGAGATAAGCACAACATCTTCTTTTCTCGATTCCGAAGAACCTTGATCCCGAGGATGTGTCCCGCGTCTCCCATATCCTTCATCTCGAATTGGTTCGACAACCAAGTTCGTACTGATGACAACATATTTTTATTGTTTCCAATTAGAAGAATGTCATCTATATATAAAACTAAGAACACCACATTCCTCTTATCAACTTTCTTATACACACAGCTTTCACTTGGGCACTTTTTGAATCCAAACTTGCGAACAGTTTGATCGAAACATTGGTTCCACGATCTAGATGCTTGCTTGAGGCCATAAATGGCCTTCTTAAGCTTCCAAACCATGTGTTCTTTGCCCTTTATGGCATATCCTTCGGGTTGTTCCATGTAGATGGTCTCCTCAAGACCGCCGTTTAGAAACGCAGTCTTAACGTCTATCTGCCATACATCCCAATCCATATAAGCTGCAATAGACAATAGTATCCGGATCGATTTGAGCATGGCCACTGGGGAGAAGGTCTCATCATAATCGATGTCTTCCTTTTGGGTATACCCCTTGGCCACTAGTCTTGCCTTAAAGACTTTAACTCGCCCATCGGGTCCACGTTTACGTTTATATATCCACTTGCTCCCAATAGCAGTACAGCCTTCGGGTAGGACGGACAAATCGTAGACGTCTTTGTCTATCATAGATTGTAGTTCCGAATCCATTGCTTTCACCCATTCGCAATGATCGACATCTGCCAGCGCCTCCGCAAAGTTCCAGGGATCTAATACGTTGCTGTCCGAGGAGTGATCCATAGATTCCCCCAAACCAATGTATCTGTCGGACTCATGCGAGACCCTCCCACTGCGGCGCGACACTACAATATTTTGAGTAGAAGTTGAAGTTTCGGGAATTGATTGTACACTTGGTACTTGTTCTTGGTTAATGGAACTTGTGACAGAAGTCAGCTCATCGAGAGCCACTTCACTGCTGGGTTTATGATTCATTACATAGTCTTCCTCTAAGAATGTCGCGTGAGTACTCACAATGACTTTCTTATTTCGGAGACTAAAGAATTCATAACCTTTTGTGCCTTTGGGGTATCCTATAAACAAACACACCTCCGTCCTTGATCCTAGCTTAGATGGATCTTTTTCCAATACATGAGCCGGACAACCCCAAATCTTGAGATGTACTAGATTGGGCTTACGCTCAGTCCACAACTCATAAGGAGTAGTAGGTACGGATTTCGATGGTAAATTATCTAAAATATGGCTTGCAGAAAGCAAGGCATGTCCCCAAAAATGAAATAGGCAGACGTGCATAACTCATCATCGATCGAACCATGTTTAACAAGGTCATGTTCCTTCTTTCAGCCACGCCGTTCTGCTGGGGCGTGCCCGGCGCAGTCAGTTGGGATTCAATTCCCGACTCCGATAAGTAGTCCAAAAATTCGGCACTGAGGTATTCGCCTCCACGATCAGATCGTAGGCATTTGATATTCTTTCCATGATACTTCTCCACAAGAGTCTTAAAGTCTTTAAACTTGTCAAAAGACTCTGACTTGTGACGCATCAAATAGACATATCCAATTTTCGAGAATCATCAATAAAAGTGATGAAGTATCGAAAACCACCCCTTGCCTCTGTAGACATTGGTCCACATACATCGGAATGAACGAGCTCAAGTACTTCCTTGACCCTATTGCCATAAGCCTTAAAAGGCCTCTTAGTCATCTTGCCTTCTAAGCATGACTCACACTTATAAAAAGTTTCCTCCTCTAGACCTTTAATAAGATCTTGTTGAATAAGAGAATGGATCCTCCTTTCATTGGCATGACCAAGTCTAAGGTGCCATAAGTACGTTTCGTTCATTGAACTTGAAGGTTCCTTTCGTTTCTTTGAAATTTTCGATGTTGTATTGAGTTCTGATTTGCGATTATTAAATTGTGTAGAAGTGATTGTGTACAAATTGTTTTCCATGATACCACGACAGATATAAGAACCATCTTTCTTAATAACACAATTGTCATTAAAAGAAATCGAATATCCATCAAAAAACTAATTTAGAAACTGAAATTAAATTTCTTCTAAAAGAAGGTATCAACAAAACATTTTTTAAAATAAAAAATCTATCACTACTAAAAGGCAAATAAATGTCTCCCACTGCAACGACCGCCACTTTGGTAGCGTCGTCCAGCTGGACTTCGATCTCACGATCATGTAGCCGTCTTGTCACCTGCATTAAGTCAAGTTCAAAACAAATATGATCAGTAGCTCATGTGTCAGTAACCCAAGTGCAAGTAGATGTCGAAGCCAAACAAGACTCGACTACTAGAGCTTAGTGCATACCTGTAGCCTTGCCCCTTTTAGGACAGTCTGGCTTCCAATGCCCCTTCTCACCACACTTGAAACACTTACCCGAGGGCTTCTTATTTGCCCTTTTCTTCTTCTTTCCCTTAGCCACTTTGCCTGATTCTGAGTTCGGTGCCTTCCTTTTTCCTATGCTAGGCTTGAAGCCCGAGGAACGAGGTGCCGAAGTCATCATGGCAGCCTTAGCCTGGACCATAAGGTCCTCTGCTGACTGAAGTTCAGTCAATAGTTCTGCCAAGGTGTAATTCATTTTGTTCATCTCAAAGTTGAGCTTGAACTGCTGGAAGCTAGGGGGAAGACTTTGAAGGATGATTGTTACCTGGGACTCGGGATCGATCGTTCCTCCCAACACCTCAATCTGGTTGAGGTCGCCCATCATCTCGAGGACATGGTCCCTCACAGACGAGCCTTCCTTCATTGTCTTCGACATGATACTCCGAAACGTTCGATTCTGAGTACCAAAAAGATTCTTGAGATTCTGCATAATCTCGGCGACAATTTCCATGGCAGAATGCTGATGCTTGAGTACTGATGACATAGATGCCAACATGTAGCACTTAGTCATCTCATTCGCCTTATGCCACCGTCTATGTGCATCTCTGAGTCCTACCGCAGCGTTAGCCGCTGGCACTGGAGGTCACGGGGTTGTGAGCACAAAGTTGTACTCTTCAGCTGTAAGAACGATGTCCAAATTTTGTTTCCATTCTATGTAATTTTGGCCCTCGAGTTTGTTTTCTTTGAGAATTGCAGAAAGAGGATTGAACGACATATTGACGATTTGGTTTGCACTGCAAAACAGAATATTTACCATTTCTCATAAACTTATGTAAGAAGTTTGATTAGATTAACCATAAAACTTTTCAAAATCTTACAACTGTAAAATTAAAATTTTGTACCCTCCAGAGGAAGTCAATACGCATTAAAATCTTACAATTTTACTGGTCACAACACCGACGAATAGTCCAGAGACCACAAAGTGGCATGGCCGCCTAATGTTGCCTAAGCAAGACCATCTCTTTAGTATTACAGAGTCTCATTTCTACAACACACTCCCATAATAATGTTCATGTGCTGCTAACAAGATCAAGCTATCTCATAAATCCTGTGTGAACTTGTGAATCTCGTAGTTTCTTATGATTATTGTCCCCACAGAGCAGGTGTCGATAATATTGGAAATTACATTCTAGTTCATACTATTTATATTTGAGAAGCCCGCCCTCATGAACTTGCTATTTTCTTAGGATTATTGTCCCCACAGAGCAGGTGGCGATAATATTAGAAAAAGACTTCATAAATTGCAGACCAATTGATGGAGACCATATACAAAAGTTGAGTTCATAATTATAGCTTAGATATTTGGGTAATGGTTTTTCTTTAATTACCCTTAGCCTTAGGGCAGAGAAAGGCTTGATTAAATTTTGTTGGTATTTAATTTACTGGATAATTAAATCTTTATATTAATGTTGTTATCTTCCTTTAGGAAATTGTTGTTCTAGAATTTAATTCTTATTCATGTCTACTATAAGGTATATCTAAAATAAACAAATTATTTAATCCTTAATAAGACATGAAAAATGAATTCAAATTATTTCCTTGTTCAAGATTAGGAAGAGATATTTTATTATTTAATGTATTCATACATATCTATCCTTATTAGGATCTTAGATATAAAAATATTAGGAAACTATTAAATTATTCTTATCCATATCATCTAGGAATCAAAATAATATTATTTATTTCCATAGATATAGAAAATAATAAAAATATTCCTTAGATCTAGACTAATATTAGGAAACTATTAAATTATTCTCATCCATATCATCTAGGAATCAAAATAATATTATTTATTTCCATAGATATAGATAATAATAAAAATATTCCTAAAATCTAGGCAAATCTTCCATGAAGATTTTATTTCCATTAAATAATAATATTTTAATGATATCTTTTAATAAAATAATTAAATAATCATTAAAATAATCCTTCATCGTTATCTCATCGTACGAGGTTCGCACGAACGATGAACGACGAAAATCCGACGAGTTCTTCGTCGGACCACGACTCATGCAGCATCTCGGCCACCGGCACGCAGGTGGCGCGCCAGCATCTCGGCCTGCGGCTTCTTTTTGCGCCTTGAAGAACTACTGGCGGAGGACGCTCCAGCGGAACTTCGTCTCCGTTTTGGAGGCATTGATGAAAATGGCGTGAATGGCAGCGAAAATGATGAAGTGAAAGTGGATTGGAGGGAAATAGGAAAGAGAAACAACCGGCTAAGTGTTTTGTAATTCACATTATCTAAAATTTCAATGCATGTCTGAAGCGGCGTCTACAGTGGGTAGAGAAGAGAGAGAACAAAAGACATGATGTTTCTGTCACATCAATTGCTTTCGGCGTCTCGTCAACAGTACATGCAGCAGGTGGGATGCAGTGGCGGCCTTACAAAAGGTAGAGTTTGCCCTTTCAAGCCCTGAGGGTGTTATGGTCCGAAAAAACCAGGTTTATGATTATATATTTTGTTAGATACCTATGATGAGATTTTTAAATGTTAGGGGTCTCTGCTGTTATAAGTCGAAAAGTTAGGGATCTTTTGTGCAGTTCACTCTTGATTATATTGCCATCAAGATTTTTAAATTTTGTAGTAAGTATCATACTAGTGAATACCAGTATAAATTTTTTACCATCAGCATATTCGTTTTTTGCAAGTTTTAATTGAATACATGACAATATATATACACATTTCAATCTTTTGAAAAGCACAAAAAAAATATGAATATATTATTTTGGAGAAGAAATCAACATCAAGTTGCAGACTTTGTGGAAAATTTAGGTCACTAGATGTGAACATGCAACTTGGGCTAGTGGTGTTTGATGAGGCACCGAGTGAGACTATGAATTTATTACTGAATAACCGGCTGGGAATAACCAATGGCCGTATTACCCAAAGTAGGGATGGTGTTTGAACTTTAGGACAATGATCTCTTCTTTTTATATATATAAAAAGAATAATATATTTATATAAAAATAATTTACTTTTTATATATATAAAAAGAATAATATATTTATATAAAAATAATTTAATTTTAATACAGATATATTTATATAAAAAGAATAATATATTTATATAAAAAGAATTTAATTTTATATAAAAAGAATTCAATTCTATGTATAGAACTTGCAGTAAATACAAATATATTTATAAATATAAACCTTAAATAATTTTAATATACAGAGTACTAAAGAATAATAACAAGATTGAATACAATAAAATATACTTATAAATATAAACCTTAAATAATTTTAATATACAGAGTACTAAAGAATAATAACAAGATTGAATAAAATAAAATATACTTATATAAAAAGAATTTAATTTTAAACACATACTCCATAGTAGTATTATACAAATTTCAACAAATTAAAAGTATAGAACTTAACTAAAATATACCCGAAACTAATTAATTAATGTCTTAATTACCAATAATATATTCCCTCCATGTCCTAACTGTATAAATATAAAACCCTAATGAAAGAGCCTCTCTGTTTCATTCTCTCCCCTCCCCGCCAGTCTCCATTGCCGTCGCATTACCGCTCGCCTATGTTTATATATAAGCTCCACAAACCTAACTTTGCTTCCCCGACGAATTGAATTTTCATATTCAATCGTCGAATTTATTCCAAAATGGTAAGTTTATGTTTTCGTTTTTATACTCAATTCGAACCTCTCCACAGTATTGTAAAATTGAGTTTCTACGTTTCTATTGTTAATCAAGGCTGCAACTGAGATGGTGCGCTCGGTCCGTTTTGGCTTCATGACTGATAAAGAAGTGAGGAAGCAGAGTTTAGTGAAAATCACAAATCCTAATTTGCTTGATACGTTGGACAAGCCAATTCCTGGCGGACTGTATGATTTAGCTATGGGACCTCTCGTTGACGGCGCCGAGTAAGTTCAAAGTTTGTAGAAGGTGCATTTTTGTGTCTGGAATTCATGATTGTCCTGTGTTTTGCAGGTGTAAATCGTGCGGCCAGCAATCGTTTAATTGCTCCGGTCATTGTGGCCACATCGAGCTTGTTTCGCCAGCTTACAATCCATTGCTTGTGAAAATGCTGAGTAATATTCTCAATAAAGCATGCTTTTATTGTTTTCATTTTCGATCAAGCAAGGCGGAGGTGGGTTGGTGTATTTTTTTCGTTGCTCAAAATGTTGTGTTGTAATCACTATATTGAGAGTGTATGTTTATTAGCCTAACATTCTTTGTGCCTTGGTTTAGGCTGAGAACTGTGTTTCTCAATTGGAAAGGATAAAAGAAGGAAACATTGTTGCAGCGAAGAAGTTGAGTTTGCGACAGAAGGTGATAGACAAGAAAAAGATGGACTGGGCCGATGTAGACGATGTAGTTGATCCAGAGGATAGTCAAGGGAGTAATGTATCACATTCTGGAGTAGATTCTGATGTCGAAAATAACCACAAGCATGAGAAAGAGGCATTCTGGGACTCCACCTTGCTAACTGAATCTATGTCAGTTTTGAATGAATTTTTAAAGGCAAAAGAGAAGAAGTGCAAGAACTGCAAACGCAGTAACCCAAAGATCACCAAACCAACATTTGGATGGTTTCATGTGGTATGTTCAATCTGACTTACATTATTTTAACAGCCAGTTCTTTATCGATAGCTAGAATTACACATTTAAAGTTTCATTCTTGTTCTTTTCACCATCTCAAGCTTCCCCTTGTCTTGCTTTATTATAACATTTGCGATAACTCAGGTTTTTATGTGATAAAATAACTGAGGTTCATTACCCACTATAAAAGAATGATACAAATGAGGCTTAGGCAATTTTTATTTTTTTAATAATCTCCAACTCTTCATTACCCACTACATTATGCAGAAAGGAATTTCTAGTACCCAATTGAGAGCGAATGCCATACTAAGCAGTGGGTTGGACGTGACGCACAGCGGAGGTGGTGAGGATAGACCTTCCTCTGAGGTGTTAAATGCTAGTGATTGTTCATGGAAGGATGGCTCTGACACAGCTGAAGCCCATTCATATGCTGCCTCAGATAGCCTCAAAACACCCAGCAAAAAAAGGCAAAAGCAAACTAAAATTCGAAATCCAGGGTTTGAGGAGAAAGTTGATTTATTTTCAGGACCTCTCTTACCATCAGAGGTGGCTTCCTTAGTACTAATTTCATGGTTTCTTGCCTTTTGACAAATTATAGCTATTAAAATGTTTTTATGCCCCCTAATTGGCAGGTTAGAGGTATTCTGAGACGTTTGTGGGAAAATGAAGCTGAGCTTTGCTCATATATAAGTGATATTCAACACCAGCATGATACTATTTTTGAAAAAATAGCAGGCTACTCAATGTTTTTTCTAGAGACTGTTCTTGTCCCTCCTATTAAATTCAGACCTCCGGCCAAAGGTGGCAATTCTGTAAGTCAGACAAATTCTTTTCATGCATGCTTAATTTAACTACGTCAGTGGTCTCTTTACCTTCAAATTTCATATGTGCCATTGACACAATCTCTTGTTGACATTTACGTAAAGGATTTGCTCTTCACAAAATCTTGTGTTTTTTTCTCTGCATTAGCTTTTGTTCTTATTTGCCATTAAAATGTTGTTGCTACCAACTTATGCTTACATAAATTTTTATGATCTTCCCTTCAGGTGATGGAGCATCCACACACTGTTCTATTAGGGAAGGTGCTGCAGGCAAATATCGCTTTAGGAAATGCTCACACAAATAATTCTGAACGCTCAAGGATTATTAGTCGTTGGATGGATCTTCAGCAATCTATCAATGTATTAGTTGATAACAAAAATGCGAGTAGTGAGTCAATTTCTTCCTTCACCTGTGCTTGCTTCTTTTCAAACGACTTGCATTACAGGGGTGCCTTTTGAGTTTGAGAGCATCATCATTGTTGGTTATTATGGTTGCAGTAGTTAAGTACCTAGAGTATACTGAATATGAAATACCTTAGCAACTCCATAATTATCGAACTTAAATTTATTTGTATCTGTCCTGTGATTCAGATAGATAAAAGTGTTTTGCAAGCCATCTTCATCACCACGTTTTCATCCTGTGTGGACAGTTTTTGGTGCCGCGGTTAGCCCAGATGTGTGATATACTGATATGCATTCCTTAAACTTAGTGTGCCAGAACAGTAGATGATTTATCTTGTAATATTAACCTAAGATTGTAACCTCACATTTACGTCAGGTACGGCCCAGTATAAAAAGTACTCCCTCCATTTCCTAAAAATAGAAACTCTTTCCTTTTTGGTCCGTTTCCTAAAATAAAAAACTTTCCATTTTAGGAAATGGACCCCACAATCCACTAACCCTAATTCCACTTCTTTCTCTCTCCCACTCTCTTACTTTACCCATTTTTTCTCTTCCCCTCTCTTACTTTACCAATTTTGCACTAAAACCCATGCGGTTTCCAAAGTTCCTATTTTTAAGAAACGGTAGGAGTATTATTTCACTGTAAATCATGATCCCGTTGGCCCAAACATCCTGGACTTCAGATGCATCTTCATGTTTTTTGTGTTTCTCTTTTTCCAGTGTAGTGCCATTAGTGCTTGTTAAATTCAAACTGCTTCTATGGAGTGTAAAGTTCTATTATAACTATTTATCTTGTAATTTCATAAGTTGTTCTGTCTGCATCCGCAATGTAGGTCAATCTTTAAAAGACGGTGTTATGGGAATTTGTCAGTACCTTGAAAAGAAGGAGGGTTTATTCCGCCAGAAGATGATGGGCAAAAGGGTCAATTTCGCTTGCCGGTCTGTCATATCTCCAGACCCTTACTTGGCAGTTAATGAAATTGGAATTCCTCCATACTTTGCTTTGAGATTGACATATCCAGAGGTATGGGTGAAGGTTTTATTTAGTACTCCCTCCATCCCAAGGAAGATGACCCCTTCCTTGCGCGGCACGGGATTTTATGCAGTTTTATTTTGTGTATTAGGTGGAGAGAATAAAATAAGAGAGAGGGAATAAAGTAGAGATAAAGGAGTTTCCATTTCTAGTAATGAGTCATCTTGGATGGGACAAACTAAAAAGGAAAACGGTCATCTTCAATGGGACTTGGGGGAGTATGTTTTTGTAATACGTCAAGTCACTGTCTCTTGTTATTGTGCCGTGTGAGTGAAAGAAACGACATTGGGTACATGAGCATGTATGGAGATTGGAGAGGCAACATGGTAGTCAGCGATGCTCTTTTTTGTCTGATAAAATGATTGCAGTCTTTTGTGATTTCTCATGTCAGACTAGCATATATTACTTTCAAAACTCCTTCCTTTATTTAGTCCCTAATGTATTTCAGAGAGTGACTCCTTGGAATGCTGGAAAATTGAGGGATGCTGTCATTAATGGGCCTGATATCCATCCTGGAGCTACAACTTATGTGGATAGTGTATCCACTGTAAAACTACCTAAAGATAAAAAGATGCGTGTATCAATATCTAGAAAATTACCCTCGTCACGGGGTGTCGTAACCCAATCGGGGAAGATCGACGAGCATGAGTTTGAGGGCAAGACTGTCCTTCGCCACTTGCAAGATGGGGATATTGTGCTTGTAAATCGTCAGGTACTTGAAAGGATCCATTTAACCGATAATTTATTTGATATTCTACTTTTAAATATATGTAAAAGATACTTTTGTTTTATTTGTGTATATATATAGGGGTGTGTTAAAATCAAAACAGTCTTATATGAAAAACAACAAACCATGTACACTATATGCATCCGTAATTTTATGTATATAAAATGGACGGCCTCTTGTAATATTATATATATATATATATATATATATATATATATATATCAGGTAGAGTATTAGTGGTGTACCTTGTAAATGATAAGGCTTGAAATTTTATTTACTAGGAAAGGAGTAGATAGTATCACTTTCAAGTCCAGTTTTCCATTGAAAGTATCTTGTTGGATATTATATTGTCCAATCTCTTCTAGGGTTCATATATGCTTTAAGCTTTGTTTCGAATTTCTTTTCAGCCCACGCTCCACAAGCCAAGTATAATGGCTCATGTTGTTCGTGTATTGAAGGGAGAAAGAACTCTGCGCATGCATTATGCAAATTGCAGGTTGGCATATTTTTGTCTATTATATATACAGTCTTTTTCCTTGATAATCCATAGATTGACATCTTCATTTGAAATTGGCTTTAGCTCATACAATGCAGATTTTGATGGTGATGAAATCAATGTGCATTTTCCTCAAGATGAAATTTCTCGTGCAGAAGCGTACAACATTGTTAATGCTAATGAACAATATATTGTTCCAACAAAGGGCGACACTGTGAGAGGCTTGATTCAGGTTCCAGTATCAGGACAGCATGTTAATTGCTATCTTCTTTCCTAAAATTTGTTGGTGATTGCGATGTCCATTCCTTTTTTGTGCCTCCCACTTTATTTCTTGCTACATTTCTTCCTCCACCTGCGCGATTATCTAATTCAAGCTTGTGATTGTAATATTGCAGGATAATATTGTCGCTGCTGTGCTTATTACAATGAAGAATACATTTTTTAATCGGAGTGAATTTAGTCAGCTGCTTTATGGGTCTGGTGTATTTGCAGCTGGGCCTGGTTCGCGTCCAGGAGAACAGAAAGTTTCAGTATTAGATTCTGAAGGTCTGATGGAATCTGTCTTGCCTGCAGTGTGGAAACCAGAGCCTCTTTGGACTGGGAAACAGGTAAAAAATTTCAGATGCTTATATGCTTCCTGATATGCATGGCTTATTTTGCATATTACTCCCTCTGTCCTCAAAGAATTTGCACTTTGGGGTCGGCACGGGTTTTAATGTAAAATTGATGAAGTAAGAGAGAGGTAGAGAGAAAAAGTAAATAAAGTATTATTAGTGGAGAATGAGTCCCAACTCATTAGAGAGAAAAGACTTTCCAAAATTAGAAAGTGCATATTCTTCTGGGACGGACTAAAAAGGAAAGAGTGCATATTCTTGAGGGACGGAGGGAGTATTATATTACAGAAATTCTACATGATGACGAAGGAATACATTGATATCTAGAAGTATTTCTGTGATTTGTTAATTTTTTTTGGCCTTTCTAGGTCATTACAGCATTACTGAATCACATCACTAGAGGTTGTGCACCTTGTATTGTTGAAAATCAAGGGAAAATCCCGAAGAACTATTTTGCTAGCACCAATTACAAAAAAGGAGAGGAGGATCAAGATCACAATGCTGAACATGATTTATTAATTTGGAAGAATGAGCTAGTACGTGGTGTCATCGACAAAGCTCAATTTGGAAAGTTTGGCTTGGTTCACACAGTGCAAGAGCTTTATGGATCTAATAGTGCAGGAATTTTGCTTTCTGCATTAAGCCGGTTATTCACACTCTTCTTGCAGGTGCTTGTCATGCTGCTTTAAAGTGTTTTGATATATATGAGCGTCTCATCTGTCTACTCACAAATTGTTCTCTGTTCATGGCAGTTTCATGGGTTCACATGTGGGCTAGATGACCTTATCATATTACCCAATTACGATATCCAGAGAAAGGAGAAACTTGAAGGAGAAGATGTAGGTGAAGAGGTCCACTGTGATTTTGTCAAGTTCAAACCTGGGCAAATAGGTATGGTACCGGAATTTTTTTTGATTATGATGTACTTCTCCATGTTAAGATTTTATGATTCTTCTTCCATGTTTTGCCTGACATTTGTTCTTCAAGGGTTTGGCTTTTGTCTTTGATATAAATATTATGTATAGGGTAGTGATAAAAATATAACTAATTCCTAATGCATAACTAAATAACCAAACACGGAGGTCATTTTTAGATAATAATTAGGTGATTTTTTGATTGATTTAGTTCAGAACACGGAGGTCAGTTTAAGATCTTAATGACCATAGTGTTTTGAATCTCATCCTTCCATATTTTATCCATTAGTTGAGATTTGGTCTCTAGTTATGCATTATGATTTAGTTATTTTTTTTCATCACTACCCTATATATAGTTCTTTTCAAGTACAATCAACAAACACTGTAGGCTAGGTGTGCTGCTGTCTCTGTGGTCGTTTTCTATTCACTTCCAACCCAAATTAAATATGGAATTTAACTGATCAATTCATCCATTTCTAAGGTGTTGTCAAATCCTTTCCGAGTCACTGATTCAACCAACTACTACTTCTACATTCCTCTGTTCTCTGGCCTTCATTCATATCAAATATCCCACCGTATGCTGATACACTCACACAAACACACAGTATAAATATATAATTTTGTTATTTCTAACTTAATGCCAAACTGTGTACCCTAATAAAATTATTGTTTTTGCTTATCATGCTATTTGCACTAAATGCTTTTCAGATTTTGTTATTTTGGTTTACCTATTTGAATAAACCTAACTTTAAATGGTGAATTTTTTCTATTAAGCCAAATCCAGATGTAATCGTGCTGCACATTAGGTTTCGCTCTGAACATTTACAAATATATTCAGATCTTCTTAGCTGGTGTTTGCTCAAATTACTCAATGTGTGATGGTTAATGTTTTACATATTTAGTTTGTATTAATCTTGTTTTTGCTGGTGTACCATTACTTTTTAATGCTGAATTTGCTTCTTATCCTTTTTTGTTTTGTTATGGTAGGCCCTGAAGAGCTGCAGTTGGAAATTGAGAAAGTCATATCCAGTGATAGAGAATCTTCAACTGCAATATTGGACATGAAAATGAAAAATAAGTTGACAAATAGGCTAACTAGGGAAGGTTCTGATATACTCAAACATTTGCTGACTAAAGGGTTGTTGAAACCTTTTCCGAAGAACTGCATCTCCGTGATGACCACTACAGGCGCTAAGGGTAGTACGGTGAGTTAGAATATTTAATTAATTCCTGAATCTACTGTCCTGTTCTCCCAACGAATAGAATCTACCGTCCCTACTTTCTACATGCCAAACTTGGTCTTTTTAATTTGAAATGCACATACTATGCTGCTTTATTATAAACCGCTGTTGTCGAAGCGACTGAATCACCATTTCTGACTGAAATAGTTGTGGCATAAATAAATTCTCGTGGGAGAGTTGTAGTCATTAATTTAGTTCTGTCCTGTTTGTGTTCTGTTAATGGCCTTATTGACTTACTCTTACAAGTTCCCTTGTTTATCAAATATTCCCCTCTCTTTCCGGATGGCTTATTTATCTGTTTCAAATGTTTAATGAGAAATTGACACGGTAATTTCATTTATCTTGGATAGGTGAATTTCCAACAAATATCTGCCTATCTAGGACAACAGGAGTTGGAAGGTAAAAGAGTGCCTCGAATGGTTTCTGGGAAGACTTTGCCCTCCTTTCCTCCGTGGGATTACACTGCTAGAGCCGGAGGATTTATCACTGATCGCTTTCTTTCTGGCCTCCGACCACAGGAATATTACTTCCATTGTATGGCTGGCCGTGAAGGGTAATTTCTACTCTCCCATTTGTTTTGTCCATTGCATCAGCTTATTTTGTTCTCAGATTGAATTTTTTGGAATGTTTTCGATCTATTTTCTCTTTTTATAACCTTCTCAAACTTCTATCTTATATTCTGCAGGTTAGTTGACACAGCAGTAAAGACATCTCGTAGTGGATATCTACAGCGCTGTCTGATAAAAAATCTGGAGAGTCTCAAAGTTTGTTATGACTATACAGTTCGTGATTCTGATGGTTCGATCGTTCAATTTTACTATGGAGAAGATGGTGTTGATGTCCTCAAGACGAGCTTCCTTAAAAATTTTAAGGCACTACAAGATGTAAGCTATTATATTCATCTCCTCTAGTTCTAGACTGTTGAACTTTCTGATTGCATATGGATGCCTTCAAACAATGGTAAAAGAAAAGACTTAGATATATCTTTATTTTTTATGTTGTAGAATCGAGAAACTATCTGCGGGAAATTTCAGAACCAGCGTCAATTCAACAGTTACATTAACGAATTACCCAAGGGGCTTGAAGAACAAGCCAAGCGCTATATTCATGAAGTGCAAGAAAATTCATCAGAAAAACAAATTCTTCCAAGACACAAAGGTAAAAAGAAGGAACATGAGAAGGAAAAGGCATTAGCAGAAGAGCAAGCCTTTTTAGCGTTGGTGAAGCAGAAATATCTATCGAGTCTTGCAGAATCAGGAGAACCAGTTGGTGTCATTGCAGCTCAGTCAGTAGGTGAACCATCAACGCAGATGACGTAAGATTTCTTCCCTGATCTCTTGATTAATGCTATATGGAGAGGGATTCGTCAAATTCTGCTTATCTAGATTGTGTTTGTCAGTAATGTCTGGTGGCTGATATGATGCTCGTAATTTTTCAGACTCAACACTTTTCATCTGGCTGGCCGTGGAGAAATGAACGTGACCCTTGGTATTCCTCGTCTCCAGGAGATTTTGATGACTGCACCAAATATCATTAAGACTCCCGTTTTGACCTGCCCATTCGCTGATTTGAGATCCAAGTGAGTTATGACACTCCTTTATGATACACATCGAAAACTCACTATGATATTTGCTCAATTCAAATCTGTGATATACAGGCGTGACGTCGTGGCCCTAGTTTCAAAGGTGAAGAGAGTCTCAGTGGCGGATCTGGTGGAGAGTATGGAAATTGAACTCTCATTTGATCGGCATGACGTGGCTAGAATTTATAAGTTGATAATGAAACTCAAAGAGACTGAGTTTATGTCGTCAGAGGACATTAAGGATACGCTCGAAACTACTTTTCTATATGAATTGGAGGATGCAATCGAAAATCATATCATTTTCCTCTCCAGAATTAGTGGCATTAAAAACTTCGTGTCTAATTCAACAACAGCAGTACCAGGTGAAACTGATGAAGATGAATCAGGGGAAAAATCAACAGAAGTCGACAATGACGACGACGATGATGAAGATGATGAGAAGGGGGGAAATGACATCGATGCAGATGCTCAGAAGAGAAAGCAACAAGCTTCGGATGAAAGGGACTATAGTGATGAATCTGATGTCGACCATGGTGAAGCTGAGTTACCTCCAGATCCGGAGAAAAGCAAGAGCGAGGTAGAAGACCCCGAGGACATGGATACCAGCAAAGACGATGGAACCATACACTCAGATGAGAAAGACGAACAAAAGGCCGATGAGGGCGGAGGTACATCCGCAAGAGATTTTTATTCAGGAAAAGGTTTTTCCAGCAAGAAAATAAAACGTGCTGTGAAGTTGGAATGCAAAGGATTGTCGTATGAAGTCCACTTCAGATTTACCAACGAGCCTCATTTATTGCTTGATCAGGTAAATAAATATCTTCTTAATTACACAGAAAATAATACTAGTGAAATATTTTCTTGAATTATTTTTCTTATGAAACTAAATGGAGTATTGTTCAATCTGTTTCCCAGCTTGCCCAGAAAACAGCAAAGAAGGTATTCATCAAGGGGACTGGCAAGATGAGCCAATGCAGATTAGTACAATACGACCCTGACGAGAAAACAGTCATCTGGAACGACACCAAGAAGCCGAAGAGGGGCGAGAACAGACCGGAAGCAGGTGCAGACGACTCTTTGTATTGGGCAATGAAGGCGTCCGGTGTGGACTTCAAGTCGCTGTGGGAGATGCACGCGGATCTTGACGTGAATCGTCTCTATTCGAACAATGTGCACGCGGTGCTGAACACATATGGTGTGGAGGCCGCCCGAGAGACTCTGATAAGGGAGGTGAAGCAGGTGTTCGATATCTATGGCGTGAAGATAGACTACCGGCATTTGAGCTTGATCGCGGATTACATGACCCATACAGGTGGGTATAGGCCAATGAGTCGGCATGGGTGTATATCAGAGTCGATATCTCCGTTCCTTAAGATGTCGTTTGAGATGGCGTCCAAATTCATCGTTGAAGCAGCGTCTCTCGGGCTAAAAGATGACCTAGAGACCCCGTCGTCCAGGATCTGCTTAGGTCTGCCTGTCAAAGTCGGTACAGGCTGTTTTGACTTGATGCAGAAATTGGATTCTTGATGCCCTCTTTTATTTTTTTAGATTTTGTATTTTGGATTTGGTTGATCACCATGTTTGTATCATTATTTATTCTTCGACACACGCTCAAATTTTGATCCACAAAATCACCATACCATTTAATAGTGAATACTTCTTTCTGTTATCAATTGTGTATTAAAATTTGTGACTAGTTAAAAATGCATATTATTGTGACAGTGCGCCTTTAACAAATTGTGTTAGAAATTTTTTCCCAAAAAAGACTGATCCAACACAACTGGGCCGGATAGAGTGTGCATGTCTTTAAACAATTTTTTGTCTTGTAAATTAAACTTTGGCCACTCTAATAGAAATTCAAATACCCAAAGAAAGATTATACATAAAAAAAGTGAATACACATAGGATGACAATTTTTTTTACTACGACACATAGGAGTATTAAAGTTACAATGTAATTAATCAGTACTCCATCCGTCATACTTTAGCAGTCTCGGTTGACCATTTTTTGTAGTAGCACTTTAGGAGTCTCGGTTGAAATATGACATAAATGACAATAGGCCCCCCATTCAAATAACATTTTTCCACCGACATTTTATTATAAAACTAATATATGTAAAAGTAGGACCTACATTCCACTATTTTTTGTCAGCAGCTTTTCTTTATATTTCTTAAAACTCATGTCGAACTCAAATGAGACTCCCAAAGTGAGACAAAGGGTATTTTCTAAATTAGCAGCATTACCAAAAAAAGGACCAAATTTATTGTTTTTTTGGGTAATTTGACCTATAATTTGGTACTTCTTCCGTCCCAGTTAAGATGACACGTTTTTCCTTTTTAGTTTGTCCCAACTAAGATGACACATTTTCTTTTTTTGGAAACTTTCTCTCTCTACAATTAATATACCCAACTACTTTTTTACACTCCTATTAAAATAATCATCTCTCTATTTTAATACTCTCTCCGTCCCGGACTACTTGCACTTATTTCCTTTCTGGGCGTCCCAAGTTATTTGCACTCTTTCCATTTTTAGTAAAAATTATCACATACAGCCGCAATTGTTGACTTTGTTATACACTCATTCCTTAATCTCCGTGCCGAAAAGGAAATGTGCGAGTGGTCCGGGACGGAGGGAGTACTTACACCAACCTTTTCTTTCTCCAATTAAAAACATTAATCAATAACTCCTAAAATCCCATGCCGGCCAAGTAATGTGTCATTTTAGCTGGGACGGAGGGAGTACATCTTATAAAACTTGGGCCCGTGAGACGATGAACGAACCAATATAATAGGCCTAATAACTACGGAAATCCATGTTTTAGATAAAAAGCCTGATTGCTTCAGTTCGGCCCATTAATGAACAAAGGCGAGTGAGAGAGAACCCTCTTCCCTTCTGTTCTGGCTAGGGTTTTTGCAGCTAGAGAGAGAGAGAGAGAGAATTCTTGCAGCGATTCCACCACAAGCAGCAGCTATGGCCAGCACGAAAGTTCAGCGTATTATGACCCAACCGATTAACCTGATCTTCAGGTATCTTCAGAGCAAAGCGCGCATTCAGATTTGGCTGTTTGAGCAGAAGGATCTGAGGATCGAGGGCCGAATAATCGGATTCGACGAGTACATGAATTTGGTGCTGGATGAAGCTGAGGAGGTCAACATCAAGAAGAACAGCAGGAAGCAGCTCGGTAGGATTTTGCTGAAAGGGGATAACATCACCTTGATGATGAATACTGCCAAATGAAAAGGTACTCACTCTCAACCATTGCTTCTATTTGATGCTTTTTTTATCAGTTAATTGTGCTTTGAATCCGAATTGTTAGGGTTTTGTGCTGTTTTCGCGTTGTCTGTTACTCAAGTGTTCTATGAAATGCCCCAATTGTGAAATGCCCCGAATTGAGTTGTGCATACTGTAAACTTTTGTTGATTTTGCAGCTTCTTTGTTTTTTGAAAGAATGAACTGTTGTTGATGCCAATATTAGTGTTTTGCAATACAATTTG
Organism: Salvia splendens; assembly: GCF_004379255.2. Taxonomy (NCBI): domain Eukaryota; kingdom Viridiplantae; phylum Streptophyta; class Magnoliopsida; order Lamiales; family Lamiaceae; genus Salvia; species Salvia splendens. The sequence goes on along the minus strand of NC_056041.1, from coordinate 21,264,647 downwards.
TGATTCATCCGCACTAGTTATGTTGATGCCAATGCCTTAGGGTTTCTCTCTATTGAATTTTGCAGGTTGAAAGAGTAACAAAGGGACTGGACTGGACTGGACTGGGTTCTTGTAGTTCTTTTAGAATGACATTGTCTGCTTTCTTCTTCTCTTTAGGATGCCCGTTTTCCTTTTACCTCGTTATCCACTGTGTTCGTCTGTGTTCATGTAAAGAAGATGATTTGCTTTAATTTGGCTATTGAAGAGTTGGAAGTATTCAGTCACATATTTGACCCTTTTCCACTTTGTTGTTCTTTCTCGTACTGTCATTGCATTCCCGAGATGTTCTTCGTGTTATGATTGTGTAGTTCCTCGATAATAACTTATTGAATATGTGACAGTTGCTACCCACTGCAGAAATTGTAAAGAAATGATACATTTTGAATGAGACAAACAGAGATCATCAAACAATATTCAATACACAGTCATAACTAATATAGTAGTGTTAGGCCATCTGCAACACTGTCTCTTATCCGTCCCTTAAATTACTATTCATGGGCCCCACTGTACTTTTTTACTCCATCTCTTAATTAAGGGACGGAACCTGCAACCCTCCATCTCTTATCCGTCCATTAACCGTCTCTTAAATTACTATTCATTCAATTTCATTTTTTATTTTTATTTCCAACCAAATTCAATTAATAAAAACACACTTCATTAAATAAAATAAAACTACAACATAAAATAAAAATACAACTTAAATTTCAAAAAAATAAAAAAAACACATAATTAAAATCCTAAAAAAATAAAAATTACATAATTTAAAATACAATTTTATAGAAAATAAAAAAAGTATTCCGTCGGCGAATCATCCCCCGAAGGCGGTGGAGGTGCACTGAAGCCACCTGGAGGCGGAATACCAAGTTGTCTTGCCATAAGCTCAATTCCAGCAAGATAGGCTTGGTATTGGGGATGCGTCATGCGGGAAGTGTCCGCCATTGTGGCGGTCATGTACATGGACATTAGGGAGTTTGAGGGTGCCCCCGAGCCTGCCTGGCTTGATTCGGCTCGGCCCCTCCTCCCTCTAGCCGCCTTCGCCGCATTTCTCCCTTGCGGCCGACGGCGCCCACGGGAGGACCCCCGGCATCGTCTGCCGTGCCCTCAACCTCATGCGATGCAAACTCTTGTGCGGCGCTGCTTGAACCGCCCTCACTAGACGAGTATTGGCCACCCGCCGTGTGCTTCGTGCGCTTCGAGGTCGAGCCCGAGCTGGACCGGACACCGCCGACCCACCTTTCCTCGTCTTTGACGACCTCCCAAACATCGACATGTTTGAATTGTTTGCCGGTGTCGTCGAAGTAGACTCGCAAAGCCGACCTCAGAATGTCGGCTCGCGTGGCTCCGCTTTGGTAATGAGTCGTTTCACTCTTGTAGATGACGCAGAATTTTTTGACCTCTCTGTCGACTCGGTCAAAGTGAGCGCGAAGCATCTTAAATGTGCGGCGGCGGGACCCCTTCGGCTTAATCTCGTGGTAGGCCTCGGTGACCTTTTCCAAGAAGCACTTCCAGGATTTTTGATTCCCGACGATGGGATCGTACGAGACGTTGTTCCAGGCGTTGTACACCGCCAGCGTTTCTTTTGGGCTGTTCGGATGCCGGCCTAGATCCTCATCCTCCTCGTCCGCCTCCGCCTCCGCCCTGGAGCTTCCACCGCCTCGGCCTTCTTCCGGAGTGGATTCAAAGGAATAATCCTCCCAAATCTGGGATAATCCCTACGAATACCTCGGGGCGGAGGGACGGGCCACGGGCGTATGCATCTACATCAAAATGAGGTGGTTGGTATCCCCGGTGTCGACGAACCCTGGGTGCCCGGCGTCGACGAACCGGAACCACCACCCAGGACATTGTACATGCCCCCCAGTCGCCGAACGCGTTGATGTCGAACCCGCCAGAGTTTCCGTCGCCGGACATTTTGTGATGAGAGGTTAGATGAAAATTGGAGAGGAAATGAAGATGATTTGGGAAGAATAAATGTGTATTTGTGTGTGAAATGAGGATTAATTAGGAGTATTTATAGAGTAAAAAAATAAAAAAAATAAAAAAACGGTAATACTAACGGTAATATTACCGTTTTTCATTTTTTAATTTTTTTTAAATTCGAATTTAAAAAAAATGATTTATTGTATCAGGGTGACGATGCCCACTCGCGGGCCGGTGAGTGGGCGTCACGCATGGCGCCGGAGCGCGCCACGTCGCGCTGGTGAGTGGCGAGATGTCTCGCCATCCGTCTCGGTGGGACGGAACGCTCGGCGGGCTGGGGATGAGACGGGGCGCTGCAACGCATCACGCCGCCGTCTCGTCCCGGCGTGACGGATTACGGGCCACCCGCGTGACGCGTTGCGGGTGGCCTTACAAGACTCATATGTCAACACTAGGTATTCAAATCACACGATTTTACTGAAGCAATGTAGCTGAAAAGAAAAATAAAATTGGGGAACATGTGAGTAAATAGGAAATTACAGTTTGAGAGGCGTTCCCTGCAACCTCCTCCGGTATCGGCGCCGGTGCGGCATCTTGCGCTGCCACCGCTGACAAAAAAATACAGTCACCACCACCAAAAACAGAGGGATGCAATGGAAAGTGGACTTACCAAATTTTGCCATTTTACTATAATGTGAAAGAGATGAAGGAAATTTTTTCTCTATGTATGAGCAATTGAACATGCTGTGTGGAATTGTCCCAATTTATATGGTGCTATTTAGCCATTTTTGTTAATACTCTCTCAATGCATTAATTTAATAGTAGTAGTAAAATACATGTACAATAATTAATTTAAATCCTAATGGCAAAAGAATTTGAGCATCCACAGCCGTGCTCTTGCCAACGGCACGGTTGTGGGCCCGGCCCCACTTTTTCTGCCTGCTCTCTGGCAAGAGCACAACACCCACAGCTGTGCTCTTCCGCAAGAACGAGCACAATTAATTTAAAATTCAATTAAACAAAAACATTTCAATAATACTAAAATTCATTAAAAAAACCTAAATAATATTACAAATGACAAATAACATAAAAACGACATAATTAAAATCCTAAAAATTAAAAATTACATAATTAAAATACTAAAAATTAAAAAAAACCACTAAGCGTTGCCGAATTTCGCCCACATGTGTTTGATTAGGTCTTCTTGTAGTTGATTGTGGATTCGGGTATCGCGCATTGTAGGCCTTGTCTCGATTCTCTGGCCAACCGTCGTATGCTCGCCTCGGCGTGGGGGAGACCTCGCTGTTGAGCTTCCGGCTTCGTCCTCGTCGTAGAAGCTAGCCGCCCTCGACCCTTCGTCGGCTATAATCATGTTGTGTAAGATAATACACGTGAACATGATGTCGGCGATATTTTCACGTACCATAGCCGAGCCGGGGACTTAACAATGTTGAATCGGGCTTGAAGGACCCCCCGAAAGCTCTTTTGACGTCTTTCCGTACGGACTCTTGACGCTGCGCAAAAAGAACCCGTCTCGGGTCGTGCGGGTTGTTGAACGTCTTCACGAAAGTCAACCACCGTGGGTAGATACCATCGGCGAGATAGTAACCCATGTGGTATCTATTTCCGTTGATGGTGAAGTCGATCGCCGGTGCTACACCATTCATCACATCATTGAAGAGTGGTGAAGAATATAGCACATTCAAGTCGTTGTTGGATCCAGCAACGCCGAAATATGCATGTCAAATCCATAGGCGGTAGTCGGCGACCGCCTCAAGGATAAGCGTTGGGCCGCCGCCTTTGTGACCGCTCAAGTGTTGCCCCCTCCAAGCAGTCGGGCAATTCTTTCACCTCCAATGCATGCAGTCAATGCTGCCAAGCATTCCGGGAAAGCCATGGACTGATTCGTGAAGACGAAGCAACCGTTGGCAACCGAAGGAATTCATCCCCGAAAGCTGAACGAACGCCCTCGCAAAAATTCTTTAGACAAAGGATTCCAGTGGGCTCACCGATATGCAAATACTCGTCGAAGATGTCGGTCGTTTGCCCAGTAGCGAGTTATCGGATGGCACACGTACACTTCTGCAACGGCGTGATACTTTGTCGGCCGGCTGCATCTGGACCTGTTTGGAAGAATTCAACACGTGCGGACAATGTGTTGACAATTCGCATGAACAAGCGCTTTGACATGCGAAAACGGCGCCTGAAGTAATCTGCCGGAAACCGCGGCTGGTCGGCAAAGTAGTCGGCAACGAGCCTTTCGTGGGCTCCTTCCCGGTCACGATGGATGTAGCGGCGATTTGATCTGGTTCGTTGAGGAGGAGGAGCGGGGGTATTCGCCGCGACGTATGCTTCGTAAGCGGCACGATGTTGTTCGTAGTATTCTTGTTCTTCGCGTTCTGCTTCCGCCATAATATGGGTGAAATCCATTTGAGATTTTGAGTGAGGGATGAATGTGTTGATAGTTTGTATGAGAATTATGAATGAGAGATGAATTAGAGATGATTTGATGTGATAAATGGATGATGAATGTGTGTATTTATAGATGATTTTGGGGGGAAAAAATTCAAAAAAATTCAAAAAAATGGGAAAAAACGGCCATATTTTTGGGATTTAGAAAATATATTTTTTAATTTTTTATCATTTTATATAATTAAAAATCGAATTTTAAAATAAAAATAATAATTCAATAGTCGTTGCCCAATCGTAAGTCGCCACGTCGCCTGCTCGCTGGCACGGTGCTGCTCGATGCATCGAGCAGCACCGTGCCAGCGGCGCGAGCGCAGCGGCGGCGGTATGCGTCCTCGCCGCTGGCACGGACGGATGCGGGGCCGCCGTCCACCGTTGTGGATGCTCTTAGAGATAGAATATGTTAGTTTCGGGATAAGACGTTTTGCCTTTTTCCTCTTTTTATTTTTTATTTTACCACAATTATACCGAATCCGCCCCCGGCGGAATCCGACTAATCCTGCTTGACCGGGATTGCGAATTAAGGCCACCACAGCTCCGCGGATGGTGGGGTTTGTACCCGTTACCTCAAGGTCGCCATAGTTCCGCGGCGCGCGCTGCCAATTGCGTTACAACCCGTTGATGACGTTTTGCCTTTTCATTATAGTAGTACTAGCGAAATGGTAAGACATCAAAATTTATATCTTATAATAAGAAATGATGCTGATAGCTTATCTAAGAAAAACTATTCATTATAATTCTCACCAGATATCAATCATCACATATTTCGATTATGAAATAATTTATGCTTACTTTTAACCTGTCGAAATTGGACTGGAAACATTTGACGTTATTATTTATTAATATTTACAAAAAAATCTTTGTACCGAACGATCTTTAGATTTGAGCCGTTCAGTCATAAGGTTAATACCAGTAATTATGTGAATACCTGAATTGACTATTTTTTTTTTATTTTGCATATCAATTTTAAAATTAGCCTAAATAGAACGGTGATAATATTAATTATGAGAATAGCGAACATCGTCTTTTCAAGCTGCAATTGCAAAGATTAATTTAGAGTGCATAACAAAAATATAAGAAAATAATTTAACTCTTAAGATATTAATTACAAAGGGATAACATGGGATAAAAGGGAATAGATAAAATAGTACTACAAATTACAAAGGAAACTCTCGTCAAAACTTGCAAACTAAAATACAAAGCTTCCTAGCATTTTCATGGTTTCCTATTTCAGTAACAGTCACATTGTATTAGTGGAATAAATGAAGAAAAAAGAAAATCAAACTAACTTTGTTTTCTCTACATATTCAACCTGCAAAACTCAATCACACTCTCCTTTTAGCAAACAAATTATAAATACACGCCAAAAAAAAGCACAAAAACTTGATCTTTACAATAATAAATCATGTCCAAATTCTTGAACTAGGAGTTCTCAGCCTGTTGTTGTTTATGGGCATCCATTAAGCTTTTAGTGAGCCAGATCGCCGTCTCGCGAGAAGAGACGGTGTCTTCCCCGAATGCCTTCAGCACACCCGAGAGCTCATCGAACTTATGCTCTTTGAGCAAGCAAGCGCACAGTTCAAGCAGCGATTCCAAAGCATGAGCTCTATGTTCGCCTGGATTTCCATGCTTCATGTCGCCACCATCGCTGCTCATTGCAGTCCGCGTATTCAACAGTAGATCGCTGCCCGTGGCATTCTTGTTTACTCTTGGTTTAGTTGAGATATCATCATCTCTGTCTCTCATTTCATTCGTCGTTTGCCTCAATTCAACTACGATATCATCTTTGATCTTCATGTGATCCTTATCCGAGGAAAGTCCAGAACATTCGGCCGTGCTTTCGTCTTCATGGGACGAGCTTCTTGGTTCTTCGTCAACTTCAGATCTCACCTTTTCATCGGTTGAGGGGCTGTTTTCATCAAGAGAACGTATCCCCGCCTTCGTTTTTATATTCCCACCTTCTCCGTTAGCTTCCCCCAACTTCGTATTCTTCCTGAGAGAATACTCCTCGTGCTCCTCCCACAACGCTTTTGCCAGTCTCTCCAAAGCATCCATCATGTAGATGCTCTCTTGGTGCGACGAAGACTTATGATTATCGTGATCAGTTGTCTCGATCGTGTCCCCACTTTTCGAGTCCTCGCTGTCGTGAGACATCTTCCCAGAGTAGCTCGTTGGGTCGACCCTCTTGGTCTCGAGTAGATCTTCGATCAAGGCATCCTCGTCTAGTAAAGACGGATGCTGGGTATCAATACTCTCCGAAAATAAAGGAAGCAGATCCCTTTGCTTCAGCTTCACCTCTCTCTCTCGGTGGCTTTTCCCACCATCGGAGCTACGGGGTGACGACCTATTTGATCTCCCATTCGCAGTGTTGAGAGAGGGAGACTTCACAGGGAGGAAAACAGTAGACAAGTTTTGACAACGAAGGAGAAACGGCTGCAAATGCGGGTGTCTTAACAGCTCTGCAGCCTATGACACGTATGTAAATCGGATTGGTATAATATTTACCACAACGAGCGAAAGAAGTAAGTGAAAAATGGTAATTTACCGTCGGCCTGTGTTCGGGACTTTTCCTCAGCATACTCTTTAAAATTTGTTTCCTGAGCGCGAGTAAGTATCTCGAATTTAGCACAGTAGAAATCTTATTGCGAATGCATAAATATTTTGAAATTTTGAGAAATACTTACAGAGTTGACGAGTATACGATGGGCATTGGTGAGATCAAAGATCGGTTGATCTTGTTGATGAGTCCATTCATATCCTATTTCATCAGTTTTTTGAATTCAGAATGCATTCTATATGTTGTTTGTGTGTGTAATTTGCTGCAATGCGAAACGACTTAAACTTACAGGTGCTTTGAACGCTTGTTGGTGTGCAGCAATCTCAAACATACAGCACCCTGTAACAAGAAACACGACCGCACTTTCAGAAAATGAAAAAAGGTGAAATGAACTTAACGATTCTCGTGGCTTAACTCATTTACCTAGAGACCATATGTCTGATTTATAGCCATACGGTGTATTGGCGAGAAGCTCTGGACACATATAGTTGGGAGTTCCGACAACCTAGTATAGTAGTATGGCCCGAAGAAATCATTAGCCAATATTGCACATAATAAAGTGATAGTTAAATCTTTAAATTTGTGGTGCCATCGTACCGATGAGGCTAAGCTTTCCCCGTTGAGAAGTTTAGCTAATCCAAAATCACCTGTGAATTATTTATCAGTTGAAACATATGTATATTGCATCATTGAAACGAACAAAGGATGGTTCTATGCGGGAATACGACTTGCTTAATTTGGCCTTCTTACCGAGACAAATGTTATTGTCCTTTGTCACGAATATGTTTGATAACTGAAACGAGAAAACCATTCTTGTAAGAAATCAATCAAGACAATGCACGCCAACTGAAAATAACGGGCATGTGTCAAACCTTGAGATTCCTATGAAGAACACGATTGGAATGAAGATAGTCGATAGCTAATAACAACTGAGTCATCCATTTGCAAATTTTCTGTAAGCAAGAAAAACATAAACTCAGCCTGAATTAGCTAAAGTAGATAAAGGAGAAACTTCTAACGATGTGATCAATCAGATTACCTCCTCGGGGAAATACGCCCGTCTTGCCTTCCTTATCACATCAGATCTGCAAACCGAATTCATAAAGATAAGAGAACACCGAGAAAGATTCAACAATTCCCTTTTCTCCTATTCTCCTTCCTATCCGGGAAGGACTAAGTTCGAGTTCAGCTAAAGCACTTACATATTTCCTGATTCAAAATAGTTAGTCAGGGTGCAGATACAGTTTCCCTGTGAAGAACAATTACAATGGGTCATCGTTAGCATCGGTTTTCAGCTCAGTACATCAGACATTTACATCATACCTTTTCCACCCAAGCATCTTTGTATTCAACTAGATACGGATGGCTTAGTTTTGCCATCAATTCCATCTGCAATAGACACACGAGCATACATTATAATATGTTGTTCAAGTTGGTAAAACTCACTGATCTCTTCACAGTTATTCAACAATCCAGTTGGCCTAAAATCATCGATACTGGAGCCAGAAGGCTTCACCACATCATATAGATTAATTCACATTCTAAACTAAAACAGTTACATGACTTAGGGAAAGAGTAGATAAGAATTCCAACAGCTAGGACGACTTTTATCAATGATAATCACAATCGATGCTCATGTAGAAACGAGCAAGATGGGGAACTGCGTTTCTAATTCCTAGAGGTAGTAAAAAAGATAAGGAGATTCAACAAATTCTACTTACCTCATGGAATGATTTGCTCTTGACCTTATCCGACTGCTTCGAGAGACGAATTTTCTTTAGAACATACCTGAGAGGCATAGTAATTACATCACAACGCCAGCCTTTAATTTTTTCATGGCTAAAACACCATATATATATGAGAAAGCATCATCAAATTATTTCTGTTCAAGAATACTTGACAATTCAGAAGCTAATTTACACTATGAAATAGGATTAGTACTTATAAAAATTCAGCAACTTCTTCAATACCTCTAATCAAACAAGAAGTCAATAATGAACTAAAGCAATAAACACCATATATTAAGCCTGATTTCCTCCTAATCTTCTTCATACTGATACATTACAAAAATTTGTCAAATTTTTAAGCCAAGGTATATATAGCATCTGAATTCCTACAACAATTAGAGAAATATTGAAATGCAGCATAAAAAAATTCTTACTTTTTATTCTCAGTTTTATGCAGCATAAGAAATGCAGCTCCAAAAGCACCCTTCCCAATCTGCTGTATTGCTTCATAATCTTCCATCTTCGGCTTGGAAACGACGTCGTTGTCTCTCTCCATCAAGCCCTTCGAAAGCCAGAGTCTTTCACCCTATTTTCAGCTAAAGATTCAATTTTGAAGCAGAATTCATCGGTTAATAAACTAACCAAGCTCTAAATCAGAAGAAACTCTTACGATTCTTCACTGTGAGCAACCAAGAAAACAGCAGCCTTCCACAAAATTGGTTCTTGAATTTATTAGGTGTAAATGTAATTATAGCTAATTCAGAGAAGAAGTTGTGTGTGTGTGTATGAGAGAGAGAAGAAAATTAGAGGCGCGAATATAGAGAATCAAAGAATTTATTGTGTGGAAAAAGAGTGATTCAAGAAGAAAAGTAGAATCAAAGAATTTATTACGAGGAAAGGGGCTTAATTAAATTAAATTAAATTAAATAGGAGTAAATAACATGGTGTGAATGTGGAGAAGTTGATCTACCTTTGAATAAAGTAGACGAATGAGATTAAAAAGAAGGGTCAGAATGTGTAGATCAACATCTTAAAAAGAAGGGGGGGAAAAGGAGTGAAAAGATAGTCAAAAGTTTATTTCGGATTTCTTTTGCTATATTATATGGAGTGCTATTCTTTTGCTATTTTTTCTAATTATTTCACTGTAGAGTTTAACATTCAAAGTTCAACGTAAATGATAAATAAATAAAGTAAAAGTATTTCCAAAGTAAAGGGGATAACTTTACAAATATATATTGATATTATATGATTTGTTAGATTGCATTCGAAATATTTTACGGTGACATTCAATGTTAATGATGAACAAATTAAGAATAGTATATTTTTTGAAAATAAAAATAAAACTGTGAAATTATTTATCAATTACCTATAAATTGCATTAAAATTACAGCAATTACATACTAAATACATTTTAAATTACATGAACAACATACAAATTGCATCAAAATTACTGATGTCTCAAGAGGGTAAGCACTTTGCTGAGCACAAGTGAAGGTGCTCGCTATTTTCCGATCACGTTTAACTATGCTCGGTATTGTTGGTCGATAAACAATGATTTTTTTGTAATGAGAGTATAAAACTATAAATAAGTGATTTTTTTAGTGAAAGTATAAAACTATAAATACATAATGGATGGATAATTGATAATCCAAACAATAAATTTTACATGAAATTTAGGTTGTTGTTAGTCCATGCATTTGATCAACCACTTGTTATTATAATGCAGGTTAGGGAATAATAGGATAACCTGCACGTAATGAGTTTGGTCGATTCCAACATCATATAAATATGATTGTTTTTATTGACTAGCATGATATATAAAAAAGTTTTAGATTATAAATAAATTATCTCTTCAAGATTAATTTATAATAATATTTTTGGCCATCCAGTAGGTTATAGTATTTTTTTTTTAGGTTATAGTATTTGTTCACCGACATAACTTTAACTTTTATTTTTGATAATTATTATCATACCTATAATGCATATTCTTGAAGCCATTCTGGATAAGCCTACTGTTTCGAATATACTAGTATTATTTTCTAATTATCTAAAATTTAATAGTAAGACCAAAATTTCTTTAAAATCGTGCAATGGTAAATAATAATGCTTATTTTTTATTGGAAGTTCAAATTTGTTAAATTATACAACGTCGGAAAAATATAATAACCAAGTAAAGTTAATGTATTATTATATTTTCTCTGTTTAACAAAAATAAAATTACTTTTTTTTCTCTAATATTTTATTAATTGTATATTAATATTTCTATTTGTGTCAAAATAGTATGCTAATTTTATGAGATAGAGGAGTGCAAGTTTTCGTCAATTAATATGTACACAATTTCCTTAAATAATGTATTGTACACCTCACGTGCGTGTAAGAAGAGAGAAGAACAAACTCATAGAATCATATGAAGAATGATCATGTCTATGTAATGCTAAATAATATGGGGTTCCATATACATTTATGATGTCACCATCCCACCTAATTCTTTTTCACACATTAGCCAATTTTTTACATTAGTGTCTTGCTATATTAATGCCATCACGCTATTCTCATTTTCATCTACTAGTATATCTTTTTCATTTTTAAATAAATAAACAGAAATTTAAAAGTTACACATTGAATTCGATTATAATATTCTTAACCTTAGACATTAACCAGGTAAATCTATAAGATAAATCCACACTATTTAGTACTCACTTCGTCCCACTGAAAATGACCCATTTTATTTTTTAGTTTATTTTATCTAAAATGACTTATTACTAAGAATAGAAACTCTTTTATCTCTACTTTATTCTCTCTCTTAATTTATTTTCTCCAGCTAAGGTATAAAATAAAACTGCATAAAATTTCGTGTCGCCCAAGGAGGGGGTCATCTTTCTTGAGACGGGGGGAGTGCTTATGTAAATTTTGGACACGGAGATTAAGAAATTATATTGAATAAGATTAAATAAAAGTATAAGAAAAAAGTAGGAGAGATAAGAGAGAATAAGTAGGTGAAGAAGTAAAGTAAGAGTGATGGCATGTTTTGTTTTTTTTTGTCAAAAAAAGAAATGACTCAACTTTGTTGAGACGTCTCGAAAAGTAATAGACTCAGCTTAGTTGGGACAGAGAGAAGTATATATTATAGAGTGAACTACGCAAATGATCCATAAACTATGCGTTTTACACGCAAATGGTATCTAAACTTTAAAAATATCGTGGGTAGTCCCTGAACTAAGGTGAAATCACATTTATAATACTTTTTCACTATTCATCACAATTTTGCACCAAAAATACCCCCAAGGCATGAATGACATTTATTATATCTAGGTACTAGATTTCATATTTTCTTTATCTCTGTAGTACTGAATATAATATTTCCTTATAGTTTAAGTACCTAAAATGATATTATTCACTTTAGTTTTTTAATCATTTTATATTGAATATTCTCTCTTTCTCTGATTCTTTTAGAAATTAAAACAAAAAACATTAACTTGGCTTTGGCTTGTAGTAGTAGAACATATGGCCCACTACATAACCTCATATAATAAAAATATGTATGAAAATATATTGTAACAATTTAAAAAATGTTTCATAAAAATATGTATGAAAATATATTGTAACAATTTAAAAAATGTTTCACGCACACACCATGCCTAACCCCACAAAGATTATAAAAGGTCGTGAATTATCGTCCACAAAAAGTATCTTAGAATTTACATAATCAACAAGATTACACATGCAAAATGGAGATTATCTGAACACAATAAAATGATGTAGATATGTTGCCGTAGTCTAACTTAGCCAAATCAAACTATTGATTTAGTCAGCGTGGAAAATTTAGGATATGAAATTGAAGGCATATTCTAAATGGCCCAAATATTTAATAAGGCAAATTCTACTAGTACTACTAATTTGTTGACTGCACGTCTTAACTAAGTACTTGTACTTAATTTTCGTCTTAACTAAGTACATAACCCTATTTATAACAATTATAATTAAATAATGCTTAATTGAGATTTAGTAATAAAGTCAGATTAATATAAATATTGTACAATTATCAATTACTCTCTCGGTGGGTTGACATTTTTGGAATTAATTGATTATATAAAGAGATGAATTATTGTATAAAAATGTGTTTTTAATAAGTAGAGTACTAAGGCCATCCACAACGCTATTCCCCTACCGTTCCTAAACCGTTCCTTAAACTACTATTTGCGGGCCTCGCTGTACTTTTTTACTCCATTCCTTAACTAAGGAACGAAACCTGCAACCCTCCGTTTCTTATCCGTTTCTTAACCGTTCCTTAAATTACTATTCATTCAATTTCATTTTTTATTTTTATTTCCAACCCAATTCAATTAAAACAAACACACTTCATTAAAATTAAAATAACATTACAACTTAAAATTCAAAAAAATAGAAAAAGACATAATTAAAATCCTAAAAAAATAAAAAATGACATAATTTAAAATACAATTTTATAGAGACAACCAAGAATGAGTTTGTCCCACATCGAAAGTGGAACATAAAACATTCAAGGATGTCTCTATAAAATAGAGACAACCAAGAATGAGTTTGTCCCACATCGAAAGTGGAACATAAAACATTCAAGGATGTCTCTAATAGAGACAACCAAGAATGAGTTTGTCCCACATCGAAAGTGGAACATAAAACATTCAAGGATGTCTCTATAAAATAGAGATAACCAAGAATGAGTTTGTCCCACATCGAAAGTTGAACATAAAACATTCAAGGATATCTCTATAAAATAGAGACAACCAAGAATGAGTTTGTCCCACATCGAAAGTAGAACATAAAACATTCAAGGATGTCTCTATAAAATAGAGACAACCAAGAATGAGTTTCATAAATTCGTAAGCCCATCAAATATATACGGGCTAATACGAATTTCTAGTATTCATTTATTTGTAAAAATTATTTTTAAATATAAAAAACAATTTTTATAAATAAAAAATATTTTTTTAAAAATTCATTTTTAAAAAAATGAATTTATTGCGTCAGCGTGACGACGCCCACTCGCGGGCCGGCGAGTGGGCGTCACGCACGAAGCAGGGCGAGCCACGTCGCCGAAGCGCCTGGCGGCACGGACCGTGCCGCGGGTCGTGCCGTCGGCACCCGGCACGGCTTGGGAACGACACGGTGATGGAACGCACCTCCGCAACGCGTCGCGCGCCGGTTCCGTTCCGCCGGCACGAAACGCGGTGTCAAACCTTACCAAAATCAGAGGAGATGAATTAAGGAAGATTGCATTACCAAAATCAAGGGAGTAATTACAAGGAAAAGATACATAAATCATAGGGAATACTTTGTCTTAGAATAGATTTATATACTACCTAAAATAAAGTGTATCTCTCCCTATATAAAGGAGATGAATTAGTTGTATCAAAAAACAAGAAAAATACAAGAAATAAACGTTCCTTTTCACCCTAAAGCTCCCGATATGTGTAGCCATTCCAACTCTCTCGATTACCATCGTTAAGATGGTATCAGAGCAGGTTTTCTCGAGCTTGAGACTCAGAAAACTATCATCACTGTCTCAAATACCTTTCCCGACCTTTTGAAACCTGAAAAAACACATCCAAAAACCATGTCAGACTCTGAATCCGAAGATCCACCAAAAACTCCACCAAAAACCAACCAATCAGTAACCCTCTCAGCCGAACAGTTTGCTGAGTTCATGAGATTAAACCTATCTCAGAAAGACCACCCATATCAGCCTTCATTTATGGAATCATTAGGCGAAATACGCCTAGCCGAGAAGCTTAATGGCGATAACTACCCTCTGTGGGTGAAATTGATGCGAAGGGGGATTCGTGGGAAGGGTCTGGCCTCTCACATTACTGGAGTTACAGACCCTCCCCTACCGACGGATCTGAATTACAACCGATGGCAACAGCGGGATGATTGTTGCTTTAATTGGATTATAAGCAACATCGACGCCAGCCTCATAAACGAGGTCTCCCAATACGAAACGACCTTCGACTTATGGGATAGTCTGGCCACAACGTATGGAAGCGGTGCCGACCAGTTCCAAATTTCAGACCTGCGCAGGCAAGCATACACCATCAAACAAGGAGAACTGACATTAGAAAGTCTATGGCAGAAACTTCAAGACCTCTGGATATCAATCGATACCAGGGATCCAAACCCGATGGATACACCGTCAAGCATCGAGAAATATAACCAATACACCCAGAGGCACAAGTTGTACCAATTTGTCTGGGCGTTGGACGATCACCGATACAGCAAGATCAAGAGGGAGATACTGAACATGGACCCAATTCCGTCAGCAAGGAAAGCCTACAGCCTAGTCAGACGGGAATCTGTAAATGAAAAATTGCTCAACCCAGAACCGGGAATCGGTGCCGGCCTTGCAGTGTTTGACAGAAATAGAACCACACCAACACCACAACATAATCAATCACAGAGGAATCCAAGCCATCAGAAAGACGAGGACAAGAGCAAATTAGTGTGCACCCATTGTGGAGGAAAGAGACATACCAAGGATACATGCTTCCATATTCATGGATTCCCTGAATGGTGGGAAGAGATGAAACGGGCGAGACAAGCCCGGAATCAAGGCCGAAACGGCGGAGGCAGAGGAGGCGGGAGAGCCTCAGCGGCCGTTGCTCTTGACCGCGTCGCCTACACCGAGAATCCAGCGGGCAACAGCGAAGGCAGCGAACGGCGGCGGCGAGACCAGACCCAACACAAGTTCTCCGATTGCATCCGTCGCCATGACCAGGACGTGGTCGGAAGGTAACAAGTCACTAATAGGAGAATTCGCCGATAGGGACGGCGAGGTTGGGGTAGCCGGGGGCGCCAGGGTCCCCACGGGCCAGGATTCGGGATCGGCTAGGGTTTCCAGAAAGGGGGAGACGGCTAGGACGGCTAGGGTTCCCCATTTAAGTGACAAATTTTCCAAAATCACAACCCCACCCCAGAAAACTGCCTTATCCCAGATCGACCCCCGCCACCACTCAATCTCTCAAACCCTCTCCCCCCCCGAACTTTCCGAATTCTCAAATTAAACTCCATCCGAAAACTATCCTTCCAATTCCACCACAACATTCCCAGAAATTTCAAACTCATCCCCACAGAACACTTTCCTTACAAAACCAACCCCACACTTCCGCTAATTTCCAATTAGACCCCTCAATAGACAAAACATTGCAAATTGCACCCCAACCTTCCATACTCGACCAAATTCAGCCCAACATACAATGTCGAAACTCCTTTGATGCCTTAGCCTTTTCATCTGCAACCACTTCTGGATCCAAAGACCCTCACTGGATTTTCGACTGCGGTGCAACAGATACAATTTTGTTTGCAGCCTCAGACTTTGTTTCTATTGTCCCTTCGAAAAAATCATATGTTCAAACTGCCAGTGGGGACCTAGCACGAGTTATGGGGGCGGGCACTATAAACATTTCGCCCACTCTTTGCCTACCTAATTGCCTTTTTGTTCCCACGTTATCTCACAAGTTGTTATCAATCAGTCATGTCACTAGAGAACTGAATTGTAAATTACTAATGCAACCTCAATTTTGCATGTTACAGGATATCAAGACGGGGACGATAGTTGGGCGTGGCACTGAGCGAAACGGACTGTATTACGTGGACGAGATAGCCCAACAGAGTGCTGCAATGATACTAACTCCAGGACCGACAGAAAGACAGGCTTAGCTTTGGCATCGTCGGTTAGGGCACCCATCTTTAGGATATTTTCGTATGCTTTTTCCTAAATTAGCTAGTTCATTAAGCTCTTTCCATTGTGATACTTGTGTGTTGGCCAAAAACCATAGACATTCTTTCAAGTTAAACAATACACGAGTGAAGTCTCCTTTTGCTTTAGTACATTCAGATGTTTGGGGCCCTACTCCTATTACTGGGGGGCAAGTTTTTCGCTATTTTGTGCTCTTTATCGATGATTACTCCCGCATGACCTGGATCTATTTTTTGAAAAATAAAAATGAAGTGTTTGATAAGTTCGTAGATTTCTATAACCTTATTCAAACTCAGTATAAACAGTCAATCCAAACTCTTAGATCAGACAATGGGGGGAATTCGTCAACCATAAAATGAAAGAGTTTTTTAGGATAAAGGGGCTAATCCATCAAACCTCGTGTGCATACAATCCGGAACAAAATGGGGTCGCCGAGCGAAAAAACCGTTGCATCCTTGAAATTACCCGAGCCCTCCTAATTGAATCCAAAGTACCCAAATCCTTTTGGCCAGAAGCCATAGCTACCGCGGTCTATCTCATAAACCGTCTCCCCGCAGGCATACTTCACTTCAAAACTCCCTTGGACACCTTTTCCCAACACTTCGACATCCCTTCGTCCCTGTCCCTTGAACCCAGAATTTTTGGGTGCTCGGTCTTTGTCCACATCCCGAAACACTAACGCACCAAGTTTGATCCTTGCGCCCTAAAATGTGTCTTCCTTGGCTATGGAAAAAATCAGAAAGGTTACCGCTGCTATGACCCACACACCCGTAAGATCCACACCACCATGAATTGTGACTTTGTGGAAGGGGAGTATTTCTACAACCAATCCAGTAGTCAAGGGGAGACATCAGACAATAGTCTAAACAATGACCTCCTAGATTGGCTTCCAGATATCAGAAACCACCAGTTAGGGGGAGAACAACACTCAGGGGAACATCAGACAGGGGGAGAGTCACAGCCAAACTCTGTCACAGACGTTGGTCTACCTGAGGAAGTTAGCAACACCACCGGGCCGTCTCCTCCCGTAATACAGAACGAAGAACAAAGTGACACTGACCAGCCGTCAGCCCCGTCTTCGATTCCTGAGGTAAACAATTCAGAATTTGATAATATACCCTTGGAATGCACTAATAATGATAGGGGCACTACTGAGGAATGTGGAGTAAATGGAGATACTAGAGATTCATATGAGTTGCCTCCGAGAAGAACAAGAGGAGTCCCTCCGCGACGGTACTCACCAGACTGGAAAGGAAAGAAGGCAAGATATGCAGTATCCAACATTGCTAATAGTCACCTGTCAGAAATGGCCAGGGCCTTCGAGGCTGCCCTATATGAGGAAGAAGATATCCCACAGTCCTTTGAGGAGGCCAGCAAACACAAACACTGGAGAGAAGCCATGAAAAAGGAGATAGATGCCCTAGTGAGCAATGGCACTTGGGAGAAATGTACACTACCAAAAGGGAAGAAACCAGTTGGATGTCGGTGGATCTTCACCATAAAGAGAAGAGCAGATGGTTCAATCGAGAGATACAAGGCAAGGCTCGTAGCTAAAGGATACACACAAGTATATGGAGTGGACTATGAAGAGACATTCTCCCCAGTTGCTAAGATGGAAACCGTGAGAACACTACTATCAGTAGCAGCGTGCAAAGACTGGGCTCGCCACCAGTTCGATGTGACCAACGCATTTCTTCATGGAGAGCTAGAACAGAATAAGGAGGTATATATGGAGGTTCCACCAGGTTTCTCCGAAGAATTTGGAGAAGGAGGGGTGTGCAGATTGCGAAAAACTTTGTACGGTTTGAAGCAGTCCCCACGAGTTTGGTTTGGAAGATTCTGCCAGGCTATGATTAAACAAGGATTTCAACAGAGTCATTCTGATCACACACTCTTCACAAAAAGGAGAGACGACAAGGTAACATGTCTGATTATTTATGTTGATGACATGATTATCACTGGAGATGATATAGGGGAAATTCAGAGGCCGAAGGATCTAGGAGCAATGAAGTACTTCTTGGGAATAGAAGTGTTAAGATCCCGACACGGGATATTCCTTAGACAAAAGAAGTATGTGTTAGACCTATTGGCAGAAACAGGTCTCCTCGACTGCAAGCCCGTAAACACTCCAATGGTTCCAAACCATGGGCTGAAAATAGAGGAAGGAGCAGAATTGACAGATAGAGGAAGATATCAACGTCTTGTCGGAAAACTTATCTATCTCTCCCACACGAGACCCGACATAGCATATGCTGTGAGTATTGTGAGTCAGTTCATGCACCAACCTCAGGCTAATCACATGGAGGCCGCCTTGAGAATCGTACGTTACTTGAAAGGCACTGTAAGCTATGGAATATTCCTAGCTAAAAGGGAAGACTTGGAGGTTGATGGATACACAGATGCTGACTGGGCAAGCAATCCAGTGGACAGGAAATCTACAGGAGGCTACTTTACGTTCATCGGGGGAAACTTGGTTACCTGGAGGAGTAAGAAGCAAAAGGTTGTAGCTCTATCTAGTGCTGAAGCCGAGTTCCGAGGAATGAAAAGTGGACTCATGGAAATCCTATGGCTAAGAAGATTACTCACGGAGATTGGCTTCCCACCTACTCGAAAGAGTCAGTTGTTCTGTGACAACAAGGCCGCCATTAGCATCTCAGAGAACCCAGTGCAACACGATCGAACCAAACATGTGGAAGTAGATCGGCACGTCATCAAAGAAAAACTGGAAGGAGGTATCATTGAATTCCCTTTTGTCCGTTCTGAAGAACAACTTGCAGACATATTAACCAAGGCGGTTCACCCGAAGATATTCAAAGAGATATTGGGCAAGTTAAGCATCAGAGATACCATTGCTCAACTTGAAAGGGAGTGTCAAACCTTACCAAAATCAGAGGAGATGAATTAAGGAAGATTGCATTACCAAAAAATCAAGGGAGTAATTACAAGGAAAAGATACATAAATCATAGGGAATACTTTGTCTTAGAATAGATTTATATACTACCTAAAATAAAGTGTATCTCTCCCTATATAAAGGAGATGAATTAGTTGTATCAAAAAACAAGAAAAATACAAGAAATAAACGTTCCTTTTCTCCCTAAAGCTTCCGATATGTGTAGCCATTCCAACTCTCTCGATTACCATCGTTAAGACGCGGAACGCGGGCGGCCCGCGTTGCGGGTGCTCTAAGAAGAGTATTTATAAGTTTAGATATGAAATAGAATATGAAGTTACATGCAAGGAGGGCGGGCCCGCACAAGGGCAACGTAAGCAAATGCCCCTCCTCACTCCACTTACTCTTTCTTACTTCTTCTGTTTCATAATAAAATCAAATTTAATATGCACTCAGGTTTTGAAAATGTTCAAAATAGCGAGTTGGAGTACGAAATAAAATCCACTTTTTTATATTAATTTTCTAATAGAATATGAATGAAGTGAGTTTGTTAAATTTGAGACCTATTTACCATTTATGGAATGAGACGAGGGAATATATATTTATGTCCAAAATTTCTAGTCCATGTACTTTCTTTGTCAAATCAAAGAGGATCCAATTTTTATTTTTTAATCTTAATTAAGATGATTTATTATTAAAAATAAAAACAACTTTATATCTATTTTATTTTATCATTCTTACTTTATTATCTCCACTCAACATATAAAATTAATTTGCATAAAATAATGTGCTATTCAAGGAAGGAGTTAAACTTCTTGAAACTGAGGAAGTATAAGCTACACTAAATATCTCTTCTCAAATACTCCTTCCCTCCACCAATAGGAATCTCATTTTTTGGCGGCACGAATTTTAAGAAATATTAAGAAAAGTGGGTAGAAAAAAATTAATGAAATATTAATCTCACTTGTATATATTAATTTTAAATAAAATGTGAGTGGAATGAGTTAATGGAATATGGGCTATTACCATTTATGGTAAAAGTGAACCAGAATCCTTATTTGCGGACGAACTAAAATAGAAAAACAAAACTGTTATTCACATACGGAGGAAATAGTACATAAATTTTTTCCATATACTGAAATAATATTTATATATAAACCATGAATCAATAGTTTTATCAGTTAATTCATCAATGCAGTTTTTAAAACATTGATTATTACATAAGGAGTGGATAAGGAATGAAGTCCAGTCCTCCTACCATATCAATTAAGGTAAAATGTCCATTCTTGTGAAAACATATTATCTAAAATTAATGGTAAGTGGGCCACATCACAGCTTGGTGGTGAACAACTAGATTCCACGTAAACACATATTCAAAGCTGTCGGTAGAACATTTTGACAATTCCTGCCGCCGCCATTTTATTTCATTCTCTCCTTTTTCCACCGACATTCCTAAACCTTTTTTGAGAGAAAAAAAAAACTAGCTGTTGTTAATAACAAAAAGGCAATTCAAGTCCCAATTCCCAAGTGTATTTTGATGCAAATCAATATCTTATTGAATAAATACATAGCTGACTGGAGACAGAGAAGAGCACATTTTAACCAGTGAGATGGAATCTGGTCGTTATTCAATTTGTCCAAAATTGTGTATGTGGCTATATTACCTTTTGATGTCCCATTCAGACTTATTCAAATTGGCTAATTCTGAAATGCATGTTTTCTGTAGAGGAAAATCTTCAAAATTCTGTTACAATTTACATAGATAGATTTGTCTTTCGATGGTCCAAAACCCAAATAAATGGACAATGCTACCCACCAATACTCTTTTTTTTATGTATACAAATATTTATCTAAATATTTGCCTACTTCCACAATGGTAACAATGTAACACAAAGATGCTGTAGACAAACACAACTTTGCAACATATATAAAACAGGTGCCTTCTGCAGTCATATTCATCAATACTTTGCTTCATAAAGCAACGCTCGAAATTCTAGTTCACAAAAATATGGCAAGCAAAAGGAAAACCTGGTTTAGTTATTTTCTTTTGGAAATTCTTCGGCTTTCAAGTTTTTGCCGAGCAGCTTCAAATTCTTCTTCACTTGGCTCTGGAACTGGCTCACCTCCACCATATCTTTGAACAAGAGATGAGAACATGGAATCGACCTTGCCCCGCCTCTCATTTTGTCGTTGAGCAATTATTGCATACAGATCATCTGAGCCTTTCTTTGATCTGCGAGTGTTTTTTAACAAGCACTTGATATTTACACCTTGTTTCAAAACTAGGAAATTTTGAACCAATGAAAAAAAAAAAGAAAAGCAACTGACTTCTTTCTTTGTCTTAATGGATTTGTGGGAGGTTTTGTTTTAGATACTTTCTTCGTCCATTTCTCGTATGCTTTGGTTGACTTCAAGTCTCCTACGAGCAAAGAAAAGAAGTATGAATAATATGACTCCATTGAATTAAAAACATCAAAGTCACAGTGACTTGGAGCACTTAGAAAAGAGGGCTAAACCTGCAGATATAGCCTCATCAATGATGTCCTTGAAGCGATGGGAATCAAGCAATGGATCTGAGCAAATCATGCAGCAGAAAAGCCTGAACAGATCCATAGACCATAGATACAGTGAATGGGTAAACCTTGGAGAAGACAATGAATAAGCAAGTAAAAATTTAGTTGACAAAGAACACAGTAGGAGAGATTTACTTATCCATGTTGCCCTTCACTTTTTTGAAAAGATCAAGCAAGTCCTTTTGCTCAGTGTCAGAACCCCTGTAGTTTGCTTCGAACTCTTCAATATCAGACTCCGTGACCTGCAATTGATATCCAAGTGCTTGGTATGCTGACTAGAGAATGATCAACTAGTTACTAGGATAGTTGAAAAGATGACAGCAGACTGACCTTTTTGTACATGGCTCGGAAAAATGTCTGCAAGTTCTGGATGACATCACCTGCTAGATCCTGTTAATCAGTGGATAAGCATTGAGTATTCAAGGGCTTAAGAGAGAATTATCTTGAACTTTTTTCTTGGCTGCGTGCATTAACGCATAACAGCAATGTAGAGCTAAATCTCAGAATGTCCAAAGACGAAGGAAAGCTTTAAGGAGAATACAAGCTGGGATATACATATATAATGCATAACAAGAATTTTTCATATAATTTTGGAATTTTATTGAATTAAATAAGTGAAATATCAGATCTGACTTTAAAAAATGTGTATAATTAAGATCAAATTGGGCAGTAAACTGAATTTTGGGTCTCAATATTAGCTACAGATGGGATCATCACTTACAGCATCATCAACACAACCAGTTTGGTCATACACAGCTCGTTTCTCCTCATCAGCAAGGATAGATATGACCTTCTGCAGCTGCTGAAATTTTTCCTTGGCCTCCTAAACAAAGATACTGAATAATTACAATCCACACAGCACAAGAGGTATCAATCATCAAGGGAAACATATACCAGCCTGAAATAGAAGAAACTAGTACCTCGTTACCAGGGTTCTTATCAGGATGCAGCCGCAGAGCCAACTTGTAATAAGCTTTCTTTATCTCTTGCTGCGACGCATGTTTCTCCACACCAAGAATCTACAAGGCACAATGTAATCGCTCACTAATTTTGAAAACAACACTAACCAAATAGGAGAAACTTAATACTGCTAGAATGCACATTGAAAATGGCATCTCAAATCCACAGAAGAACCTTAAATCCATCACAAATCATTTATGCTTAGTGTGAAACAGATGAAACCAGCACTTCCAAAGAGCAATATACAAAACTATTCTACCATCATATTGCTATAAAATTTCAATTGATGTAGTTATAACTCAGATGGCAACTGAAACACGTTTTTGATACCACTGATTGAGAAAAATCGGTGGTATTGTCAGATATACATAAGAAAAACTTGATCAGACCTCACACAATACACAATTTAGGGCAAAAACCACAAAACCCCTAAAAAGAGAATACATATGCTATGTGTATTTTTCGGTACCTCATACAGGCTCTTCTGGTTGGACGAAGACGACGCACTGTGAAATTCCTGTTCTTCGTTCATCTCTTCATCTTCTAGCTCTACATGCTCCTCAGAAACCCTAGCGCTTCTCCTCTTGACCATTTCGAGTAACCTAAACAAGGATGTGTAGATATTTCTGTGTCTCTGCGTGCAGAAATGAAATGACGGAAGATTTCGAAAGGAGGAGATTCGCGTAGTGTATTTAAAGGGGATGCAATTTGGGGGCGATTCTTTCCCGCCACATCGCGCCCTAATTTTTTCGTCGAGGATTTGGATTTGTTTTCGAATATCAAAATAAGAGCATCCATAATAGGGACGGATGTCCCCCGCGGACATCCATCATAAGGACATCCGATAGTACTGTCACGTCATAAGGATATCTCACTCCATAATAACGGACATCCTCAAGGATATTTTGGCGGACATCCACAATAATCAAAATTCACAAATATGCAATTGTACAGAATTAAAATTTCGACACGAATACGGAAAAATGCCACCATTTTATTTCAAAAAAAAAAGCATGCATATTTAAATTAAAAAAAATACATAGATCACAAAAAAACATCACAAACCAAAATACTATTCAAACAAAGTACATGTTATGCATTGAATCTGTATAATTTGCCGCTAGCCGAACGGGGTCTCGCTGCCCGGTCAGCGAGTCAGGGGGTCCAGGGGCGCGGAGTGCCCCGGCCCAACGGTATGATATGTTTTTATTTTAGGCCTTCATTTTCGACGATAATACATGCGTTAGAGTTTTTTAAAAATCGTATATATAGAGTGTGCAACGAGCCGTATATATAAAGTTTAAAAGAATAAAAATAAAAAATTTGGACGTCCGCGTCCGTCATTTTTGACGCAATAGCGGACGTTCGCCCCAACGTCTGCTATTGCGGATGCTCTAAGGCGGGCGCACGTGATTGTTGACGTGGAAAAAGTATATTCATGTGATCAAGGTTAATAAACTCTTATTTCGGAAAATCATTCGATACAGGATTTTTAAACGTTTGGTTTTACTTGTAGTTTTGGTAAGAGAGTAAATTAGAATGCTAAGTCTTCTTTTATTTTTTTTAATGTATTTTATCCGTTTCATAAAATAATTTTCTTTTTTCATTTTAGTTTGTCTCATAAAAATAACATCTTTCTATTTTTAGTTAGTCTTTTCTTTCTTATAAACTAAGTTTCATTCTCCACTAACAATACTTCAAATATTTTTTCTTTTAACATCTCTCATACTTTACTAACTAGTGTTACCACTCGTACTATGCACGGGCCAAATGATTTTAGAAAAATATATTTAAAATGAATTAAATCAAAATAAAGAATATATAGAAGAAATGTAAAAAATTATTGCAAATCAAGAATAGAAACTATTTAAATATTGTATTCATAAGATTATACTCCCTCCGTCCCACAAAGAATTATACAAACTATTTAAATATTGTATTCATAAGATTATACTCCCTCCCTTTGTGGGACGGAGGGAGTAAAGATTTAAAAAACATACTTCTATTTCTACATCTGTCAATCTATCAATTCACTGTAACGAAAGGATATGAGGGAAAGAAATAGAAATAGAAATAGAATAGGATATACAAACAAAGGATTGAGAAATACTAAATAACAAAGTAAATAAATAAAATTATTTTAAAAAATAAATAGTTCATTATAAATTCGATGAACAAAACATAGAATTCAAACATCTTCTCAACAAAATCGTTACAAACTTCTCTCTGACTCCAGTAATTCATACATTTTGAAAGACTTCTTTGTAAACAACATTAAGAGTAGAATCACTTCTACTGTCATTCTCATCCCCAAAACTAAAATCTTAAAACCTTCACGACTTGTGACTCTTGATACAACAATATAGAGTTGTCCATAACTAAAGACAGGTTTTCTCATAAACAGTTCAACATGAGAAATCATTTGAAATTGGCTCTTATTAATCGTCACTGCATACAACGCAGACAAAAGAATCTGCCACCATTGAAAATATAATATTAAATAAGTTAAACATTGAAATAAAAATGAAAATGGGCAAAATAACCTCACCTTGAATCAAATTCGACAAATCCAAATTGCTTTCACTCAAATTACACAAACTATGTTACTTAACAACGTCTCCATTTATAATTAGGGGACTCTCAATAAATCCACCCACATCAGCTAAAAAATTAAAACTTAATATTAATAGAATAGAAATAAATTACAAATACTTAAATTGTTATATTTGAATAATAGAAACAAATCGAAAATAGGGAAAAATTAGAAATTTACAAAGCAATTATATTTAGACAAAATTACGTCACCAAAGAATATAATTTTTTAGATATAACAATAATGGGCTGCAAATAAAATGAAAATTTGGCCCAATGTATACGTATATTAATATTTAATACAGGCATCCAAATTTCATTGCCACATTAAAATGACCCAAAACAAATAAATGTAAGCCCAATGAATAGATGATTTAAATTAGTTCAATACAACAATTAAATGAAATATGATTATAACTTATGACCTAGACTATTTCTCTTAATTAAATATGATAATTAAATTACATTAGGAATACTTAAATATAAAATAGACCATATAAATACCAAATTCTCTCATTTGGTGCGCCGCCCACCGACGAAACCCTAATCTCTCTGCCTTCACCAAATGTTAACGGCGATGCGACGACTCCTCACCACTCTCAGTCACCGCTGACGCGATATGAGACACGATGGGTAAGGTGGCGAAACGGTGGATGAGTCGGCGAGTAACACCGTTTCGATTTGGTCAAACCCTAGCTCTCTATCTGCTCCATCCTACTCCGAAACGACAACAGCTAGCCAACAACTCCACCCACTCCAAAACGGTGAGGACACTACCACCTAGATAACATAACCTCCATTCCAAACCATGAATACAACAGACACACCTATTAAATTTCTACAAACCCTGCCCAAAAGGTAACGCTCCAAGCGGCCTCCGTGACTCTTTCGTCTCCTGATGCGAAGGCTGATTCGCCCCTTTGGCTTTTAAATTTCTGAATTAGCTATTTCAAAACCCTCATCGAACCCTCTGCCTAGCTCCTCCTTACACCGTCTGCCTTCTTCGCCATCTCCAAGACTCCAACAGCAAGAAGATGTTTTCAAAAACTTTTTGCCGCCAGTAATGGATGTTCCATCTCTATATCTTGTCCGGTCAATCCAAAACTAAGTTTAAGCAGTCAGATTTTCGTCGATGGATACTGATTTCGCAGATTGGTAAATGAATTTTTTTATGGTGATTTTTTCATTTACGCAGTAGTATGCTACTAACGTTTCTTTGTAATTGGTATTTATAATGAACCTACACTTCCTTGGAAAGTCATTTTGAACATTGTTTTTGCTAATTTTTAAAACAATTATGAACCATTTTAGTGGCTTGACACTTCTTTTGACATTGGTTTTACAAATTTTTAAAATCAACTCTTTTACTACATAATTGAATTCATTTTCAAAATCTGAGCCATTTCAGATACTTCTTTTGAGAAGTTGCCTATGTGCTATCTTTGTTATTTTTTTGGCATATTTTAGTTGTGTTGCATTTCTTATTTCAATTGAATTTCAGTTGTGTTGCATTACTTTTTAAATTCTTTATTCACTCTCTAGTATTTATATAAGTTTGTATAAATATTTTGTCATTTATACCAACACTGTTTTATATTGTTTCAAAAAATTTAAATATTTCATGTCTAATTTACATTTTTAGGAAATATTTCAGTTTCAATAAATTATCTTCGTTTTGCTCAAAATTTACTGTTTGCTGCATAATTTCGATGGACTCAATCTTCACATTATTTGAAAGAGCTTTTGGCAATCTGCACAGGATTTGAAAAAGCTTTTGATATTTGGAATCAAGATTTACTCTTTTTTGTTGGAGGTTTCTAACAACTTTAGATGGAGTACTTTATAGTAGGTTTTTAATAACACCCGTGCTATGCACGGCCGAATAAAATTTTCGGATAATAGATATAAATAATAGAAACAAAAAACGAACAAAATCATATATTTCCAAAAATAAAAAAAGTTCATTAGTTCTGGGGACTAAAACCAAATATTTTCAAAAACAGGTGCAAAACTAAGAATTAAACACGTAAAAGAAGGATAACCAATACCCCAAAATTATGCAAACAAAAATAAATGGATAAATTATTTTAAAAAAATATGTATAAAACATAAAAAATCATGTAGTAAAAAATAACAACCAACTATAAAAATAAAAAAAGAATAAGCAAATAATTTAATAACTAAAACATGTACAAATAAAAATGTACAACCTGATTACATAAATATGAATTGAGCCAAACTAAATAAAACCACATTGGGCTACAAAAATAACATGGCTCGAATCCTGAATTGAAACTCAGCCGAAAAGCAAATAACATAAGCCCAACTCTCAAATAAAATTTAAAACTAACATAAGCTCAATTCATAATAAAAGCAGATTAACTAATTAACTAAATCACGTAATAATAAAAAATTTAACTATAATTAACATCACTAATTAAAGGTACATAAGCTTATCTCCTTCCCAAACACGCCGCCACTCAACCACCGTTTCCAAACCCTAACCAACCAAAACTCAATTTGAGCGCAGCCGGCGATTACGAAGACAAAGTCTCCACCGCTTGAATAAATGGCGACACCGAGTAATCATCAAGCTGCTGACTGCGGTTGCTCCAATTTTTCACGGCGGCAACAACGCAGCGACGAAATACGCAACAATACAAAAAATACACATCGAAGGAAATCCAACATAACCATCAAAAAGATGTCTAAACCAACAACATCAAATATAAAAAAACCATATTCATAAGTACAAAATAGAAAGCTAACAATAAATAGAAATAAAAACATTGACTGAAACACAAAATAAATATCACATTGGTTATCCACAATCTCTTTCTTCTTGTTAGACTGAACATATTGACATCATCACGTGAATCAAACTCTTTAACACCTTTTGACGGTTCCTTCAACTATCCATTCAGCATGAGTATCATTGGTAATTGATGTCAAATTAGGTGTAACAAAGCTTGCTCGAGACATCTGTAAAAATGAAAGGAACAGTGTGATTCCATATCTTCAGGCAAATAATTGTCCACAGTTTCTGGAATGTTGCATACTTTATTAACAGTGTATAGATAGATCATAAAGAATTCCAAACTATATCTTAATTGTACTTTAAACAAATTCTTCTGTCCCTAAAGTTTTCCTCAATCTCCTTAGGTATAATAACATCTTGTTGATTAGCCCTGCCAAAAGTATGACATTTACTCTAATCGACAAAACATAATTCTACAGTTTTATACATCACTCTCAGCCACTATAACTTCTAAGATTCTCCCCAATTAGCTGGCCAATCTCTATAACAAATCTGTACCTATAAACCCAATAATTTGAAAAAAACAAACTGAAATTATGTTTTGTGAATAATAATTGGAAATAAACTCTAATTCACAATGTAGAGAACTCACTTCAGATTGAAAATATAGAAAAATATAATAATACATTCAAAATCTGAAATTTAAACCTCTAGGCAGTGAACATCTTCTAAAGATTTAGTTGTATTAAGTTGTATGGAACAACAGCCCCTGCTGTGGAGGACAACACAACAGGGGATTCAAATCCCTTTATTTAACTGGAAACTGACAAAACTGTAAAACATAAATGATTAGTACATGGAGAAAAATACAGAACATGATTCCTAAATGCAGAACATGATTCCAAAGATATAGCTAATCAGTTTTGAATAAACTATTGAATATAATGATTAGTACATTGAGAAAATTGCTTCACTAACAGATTGCTTAATAAATCAAAACATGATTCCTAAATTAGACTAAAACCAAAATACCAAAATGGGTATCAGATAAGATTAAATAAACATTTGTCCTCGCTTTCTACACTGAAAAATTTTCAACAAACTGAAATGAACATAAAGTATTTCTGATAATCATAAAAGAAATTTAAACACAATAACATGTTTTCTCATTCAAAACATACCGTAGTAACTGTTACCAGATTTGTCTGCAGGATTTGACTCAAAAACCAGGACACAACGGACCTTAATGATAGAGTTAGAGAATCTGGGATGAAGGTATCAAGCAATCTAATGAAAGGTGACATCTTTGATCTTCAGAATTCTGTTCAGAAGATAATAAGAACTCATATTTCACTTGCTCAAGATGCTGATTGTGTAGAATGAGGATATCTACAAATGATGGTACAAATCTATATGCAACTTAAGGTATTTATAGGACTAAACACTGTAAGCACGCAGTCTAAAAAAAATAATCATTGTTCCAAAAAAGACACAATGATGAAAAAGACCTTCCAAATAACAAAGACAAAAAAATAAAATCCATTTATAAACTGTTTTACAGGTATCAGCCGCCACCCTATGCAAAAAAGAAGAGCCACTTTCTGCAGCAAAAAAGAGAGAAGAAGATCAAAATAAAAAATAGGGAACACAATCGTTACAAAGAGAATACATGTAACATGGAATGCGTGGGAAGCTGGAGCAACTCCATCTCAACAACAAATATTGGAAGATCTCCTTAGATAAACACAAAAGGTATAATATTCATTAAGACTAATAAAAACAATTAATTAAGTTTCTATTAATCACTCCTATATAACACCTACTCAAACCTAAATTAATGTTATAGAAGATTTATAAACATAAAGTAAAATATTATAATCAGTTCGAAAATAGGAAATAGACTGAATAATTAACATAAACTCTTTAACTTTAGGTTTCTATATTCCATTTCTGCATAGCAACTTCATAAATCTAAGTGAAATTCATTAGCTTTATCAACTTTATTAAGTAAATATCTCATTCTATGGTTGTGATTATATTACTAACTTGTTGTAAAATAGATTTATATTTTCAGATTGAAGCTGCCAAAGAAAGAGAAAAATATAAATACCAGCATTGGAAAAAGGCAACATACATATTTCCAAGACAACACCATCAACACACATATTTTCAAGACAACATCATTAATGGCAGAGCAATTTTCAAAGCATAAATGTAGAATACCAAAATCAGTAACAAAAATGCATGAAAAAAGCCAAAGAAAAATTAAAAATAAAAATAAAACAACCTCATTTCCCCGCCAAAACCAGTGCGGCAGGCAAAAAAACTGGCACTTTATATATATAGATTTCACATTAAAACATGTGACGTCTCCAAAATTTCTATTTTTATCGGACAGTCCCTAAATCCTCCATTTTTACACATTTTTCAAGATTCTAAGTTAGTAAAAAAAGCAAAAATAACATAAATTTAAAAATACAGTATCAAAACATAGTAATAATATTAAAAGCATAAAAAAGTACAAGAAGAAACAAACTAGGAAAAAAAGGTATAGTTAAAAGACCCTTATTTCGTCTATCATGAATATGGGGCATTTATAGAGTAAAAATTAATAGATAAAATTTAAAAAGAAAATTAAAATTCGGAGGCATATTTTGCAGCATAATGCCGCGCCCATGGGCGCACGACCTGATGCCCCTCTCAACCTCGACTCTGCAATAGCGCCGCAAAACCCGCCGAGTTGAGCGGGGCTATTGCACATGCTCAAAGTCTTCAAAATTGTAATTTAGTGGATTTTCTCTGGCCCATCACTTTTTGTGGCTTCGTATCTCACTCCCCTTTTTCTTTCGTTCTTTCCGTGTTCTATCTCTGAGTTGCCTTATTCGATCACTTTGTAGCAAGAATTGAGTGATTCTTTGACACATATGTATAGGGTGCGTGTGAATTGTAGAATGCATCTCCTCGAGCTCTCCCTAAATCCATGCATTATTTCTACACTTCTGACTTTAGAAAGAAAGACATAATGATGATTGTGAATTCCATATAATATTTCATTTCCAATTTTTAACATCACGTAACATACCACTCATATCCATGTAATATAATTCGATGATTGGAGTATTCATTGATGATTTTAGGATGAGTTTGAAAGATTAAAAAAAATAAAAATTTAGGAAAAAACGGTTATATTTGAAGTGAATTTTTTTTTTCCAATTTTTTAAAAATATTTTCAACGTCAAATTACGACGCTCACTTGCTCACTCACGGGCCAACAAGTAGGCATCACTGCTAAACGCCAGCGGACATCATGTTTTTTTTTGGGGGGGGGGGGGGGAAGAGAGGCGTGTTGGGTCGCCAATTTGCTCGCCCTCCCAATCCACTCCGCGCAACGAGAGCGGGCTCGCTGGTGGCTCGTTGCGGATGCTCTAAAAAAATTTAACAAGTGGTCCACCATTTCCAACAATAACTAAGAATGATCCAGATTAAAAACAAACATATTCTACAGTGTAAAACACAATTCAATTTAACGAGAGGAATAGAGAATTATACCAACAATAGTTAATACTGATACATATATTGATTGAGAGGCTAATTATAATGAAGACGTGCTCTGACAACTCTTTTTGATCTTCATCTTCACAATATCAGATATGCCTCTAAACTGACAATGCATTGAATCTAATACGAATCTAATTATATAGAAACCAAATCCCATCACAGTGAATGACATTTGTTCAGTTAGAAAGATTATATATCAGGATTAAATTTGTATTGTATTTGGTTCACGATATTAAATCTCACAACTCAATTTAGATAGATAATCATGGGATAAGTCATAACCACCCCCTCTAACTAAAATAATATCAACTCAATCCTATACTACATCTCATGATTATTTGATCTAACAAACCGAACAGCCACTTAGATGCAATATGTTAAACCCAAGCAACTGTTGAACAACTGATGCTAACATCTCCCCAGAGAGTCTATGCAGAGAGTCTAACTTTCCAAATTGAGACCTACCTAACTCTCATTAAGCAGAAATACCATATTCTTCACTAGCTTCATTAAGTAGAAAAGTAAAAAACAGAGACATCACTATTTCAAGCCAGGCTTAACATTATAGGCTGATATCATCCTATTCTTGAGATCCTAAAACTAATCTCTCTATATCTAACACAATCCTCCAAGATTTCCTCTGAACTATGTTCTACTCATGTGGAAGCTCTAATTTTCGACAGCCAGAAAACTAGACTCCCGTCTTCTATATTTCTCTCAAATCAATTTGCCTGGCATCAAATAATCATAACACCCTAACCTTAGGCCTGATTTCTTCTATATTTCTCTCAAATCAATTTGCCTGACACCATATTTCTCTCAAATATGGTGTCGTGAGCCAATTAGTGGCCATCAATGCCGAGAATGACCTAATTGGTATCCCCTCTACACAGAAACACTCAACATTTGATAGGACCCTCCAAACTCAAATCAAACATTTTGTCATTTACATTAATATGTAGTAAGTATGTAATTTCTAAGTTAAAGTATGCATGAAATTGCAAAAGATAAGAAATTCAGTTAAAATTGCTAATTGCACCATTATTTGTGTATTATATTTACTAATTAATCCATCTTTCAATTGTTACTATATAGCATTTGTTAGATTCACAAAATAAAAGTTGCTTTGTTATTATAATTTAGCATTGGGAGTTCTTAACTTTCATTCAAAATTGTAATTATTATAAGTCTACAATATAACATCGAAGCACCAATATATATGCATATATGTGTGTATGGGTGTCTGTATACATAAGAATTCTTTTGTAAAAAGTATGCTAATAAAGGTCGCAATACTCGATTCTCATAAATATAGAGTTCAAAAAATGTATTTCCAAAAGTTTGGACACTAATAACATCATTATCATGTCCAGCTTTGTTTAAGATATCAAACAGTTCCAGGTCACTGGACAGGGATACCACAACAAAGAATCAAGATATATGTGCAGAGGCACACCTAGGATCCTACCCAGTGCTAGCCTAATGGTGAAAAATAAACCAACTTCCTTATTTAAATTTAAAGTTTAACCTAACTCACTCTGGTTATTCAGTTTTCGTCATTCCACAGTCCACACAACAACAATACCAGTAGTAACAAATAGAAACAATCTTTGAACAAAGACAACGACTGTCCAAAAAATGAATCACAAATGAAGATGCTACTGACCAAGCTCAAGCAACCTAGAGATGAATGCATGGCCATACACAATTTTGAGAAAAAAAGATCTAGCAGGTCACCTAGAAACACCCGAATCTAGATAAACCACTGCAAAACCCAAAAAAATGGGTTCTTTTCTTTTGCTCAAGTTTGGGACCTTGGGTAGAAGGCTCAGCCTTAGTATGATTATTAATAGTAGTACAATACATTGCAAGCTGATGGCTCAATGATGCTAAATATCTCAAAATAACCAGAGAGTAGCATTCATAAATGACAAGAAACCCTTCGGTGTGCCTTTCCCAATAGTAATCAGATTTCTCAGAGAAATTCACATCACTAGAAATTAAAATCAAATGCAAGGATTGATTGATCCATTCTAAGTTACGAGGACTGAATCAAACATTATTCACATTCGGAAATAAAATGATGCAACCCAACCAACAGTATCACTATAGCCAGAAACAAACTTAGGCAAAATAAAATCATAATCACATCCAATCAGCAATAGAATGAAAATAATTGAGAAGATAGCAACCCAGAAACTTCAATTTCATATTAATCATCAATCAATTTCATAATTTTCATGTAATTCAAGCGGAAGTAAGATTATAACCCAGAAAATCCGGTATTATTGATAGGATCCGAGTCTAAAACACCGACATCAAATAGAAGATACCTTCTTCTTCTTCTTCTTCTTCAATCAGAATCAGCGCGCTGCGAGGCTTCCAATTCGAGGCGTTCTAGGGCTTTGTGATGGGCCCAGGTCTCGATCGTGAGATCGGGCTTAGCGCTGAGGCCCACTCCGAGAATGACGATGGTGAGGAAGCTGGTGAGGTAGCACGGAAGCTCCCAGTCCTCCCATTTCCGCGATTGCCCCGCCGGCTCCGGCGTACGGTTGAAGGCAAAACCCTTAGGCCTCTCCTCGTGTCCAGGAGTGGTCCAGCGGCTCGGCCCGCCTCCTCCGCCGCGGGTACGAAGCGAATGGGTCAGGCGAGATCGGAGAGTGCTTGCGGCGGTCGCGAATGGCTTCAACGGCGGCATTATGGTAGGGAGAGGGACAGACAGAGAGAGTGGTGTTTTGTGCCCGCTTCAATTGTTTCGTTACGACGTCGTATGCGGCCTTTTATACTCTTTCCATGTGATGTGAGTATATCCTATAAAAATTAGTACTCCATCCGTCTCACCGTAGATGTCAAACTTGGGAGATGTTATTTTATGTGTTAAGTGGTGAGAGAAAATATAATTTTATAATTGAGGTGAGAAAGAACTTTTTCTAGAGGAAATGTGATATCTTTGTGGGACAAACTAAAATGAAAAGTGTGACATCTACTATAAGACGGAGGGAGTAGTAATTCACTTATATTTTTGATTATTTATTTCTATAGATAAATCTCATTTTTATAAATTGAAAATCATGTTGTCTAAAAATGTCTATTTTTATGAGACGGAAGAAGTATTTTATTCCTTCCCCCACTAAATCTTCTCACTAAAAATATTCTACATAATCTATAACGGAGTTCTTATGGTGGATCGATGGATCGACCCACAATGAAACATGGGAATATAAAGAGATGATTGAGAAGCCACTTTCTTCTCTTCACCTTGATTAGTTCCCGTCCACGTAACCTCGACTCTGCCTCCATCTCGAACGTGCCAAAATATTGATACTCCAAAGCGTTTAATGGACTATAGTATTTACTTAAAAAATTAGTATTTATTTAACAATATATAGTTTAATTATTGAGCTGAACGTAATTACAAGTTATTTTCGGGTTTTCTTTGACGGTTATTTCCTGGATCGCAACTAGGGTTCCGTCGTTGCTACTCCCGAGAACTGCCGCTTAATTGCTACTCTCGCACATTGCAAGTCTTCTTCTGCTGATACCTCTTGGTATCATAAACAAAATAGTACATCAACATCACATATCATTTCATCCGAGAAGTCACTGAAAAACAAGAAGTTCAAAGTCACAATTTGCAAGTATAAAGATCGAAGCGTTGGACATCTTCATCAAAGCACTTACAGAGGGAAAAAAAAATCCAAGTTTAGAGAACTTCTTGGCGTTTTGAAGCAACAAATTGAGACAAAGACTGTGGTAGCTAGGTGCAGTGGTGCACCAAAGTTTAATTAAATTTATATTTAAAGTGTCATTTAGTAGGTTGATTATGAAAGTGGTCATTAATAGTGTAGAATGTATTTTTGTTTCTTAAAATCGTTATCTAGCATGCCTATATTTTTAAGTAGTAGAGTTAAAAACTCATTTTGTAAATTGAACCAATTTCAATTAATAAAAACTTTCTACCATCAAACACATCTCCAAAACAGATTCTAGAAGCAGAAAATTACAGAACCATGTTGAGAATGTTGATATGAAATAAATTTGTGATTCACAAACCATGCCTTGCAGTGGCGAATTCAGGATTTTTAATTCGGGGTACGAAAAATAGTTATATAAGTTTTAAAATCCAAACAATCCTTTTTGTTCTCTTAAATATAAATGTCTTATATGTCGACAAGTGATCAATGTTTAACTAATGTTAAGTGTATAACTGGAGAACAAATCTCAGCTACTCATTATCTTAATCTAATGACTAAATTAAGTATTCATTTTCTATTAATAAAAATTGCATGGGGGTATTTTGGGAAATACATTGTTCCATATTTTGACATACACACCACATTCATGCATACTCTCTCTCTACGAAGGAGGTGGAGGAGCACAAATCAGCCTCCTCTCAGGCGACGCCCTCCTCCACCGGCTGCCTCTCGCAGCTGCTTCCCCCTGTCATCTCTGTGGCCCACTGGCTGTGCCCCAGTCTCTTCCTGCTCCCCTTCAACCTCCTACCGCTTCGTCTTCATCTCCGACGTGATGTAGTAGGTTCCAAATAATATTCCACCCAGCTGGAGGCGTCGATCACAACTTGTAATTGTCGACGCACCTAAAGGCGAGGCTGAAATCACCTAACCTAGTTTTCATATTTCGGCCGTCAGTTTGAGATCTACGTGTTTATGGTGTCGTCTTGCTTGTCGATTGTGGAAATTGTTTGGAACTAAAAATTAGAATTTAAATAGCGAAATCAAGGATCACATTCGATCAATCCAACACTTAATCTGTATTTTCA
Organism: Salvia splendens; assembly: GCF_004379255.2. Lineage (NCBI taxonomy): Eukaryota > Viridiplantae > Streptophyta > Magnoliopsida > Lamiales > Lamiaceae > Salvia > Salvia splendens. The sequence goes on along the minus strand of NC_056041.1, from coordinate 21,228,091 downwards.
CTCGTCTATTACGTCTGCAATGGACTTTATAGCAAAAACATACGAAAATTACTTTGATCTTAGGCATAATCGTTGGGGAAGATGCGAAGCCTGAAGCTGAAGATCAGATAATCGTAGAGGGTTCGCATTAAAACATAATTAGATCACATTTAGGAAGCTGGAATTGCTACTTACCAGACGCTGCCAAATCCTTTAGGTAAAATAGAGTCGATTTCTTGGGATTTACCACCAGTCCGGACCAATCAGAATATGAGAATATACATCACTACATGCTCAATATACTTCACTGAAATGAAAAAATGATACATTATAAGGCATGCAGAATATACTTCACTATAATCACAATATACATCACTATATGCACAATATACTTCACCGAAATGAAAAAAAGGGTACATTATAAGGCATGCAGAATATATTTCACTATAAGCACAATATACATCACAATATACATATTTTTAGTTCACTTCTTACTCATTTTTAGTTCACCGTGTACATGTTTTAGTCCACTAAACGTGAGTTTTATTTCATTGTCAGCTTATTTTTAGTTCAATTTTTACTGGTGTTTAGTTCAATACGTATATGTTAAGTGAGTTTTATTTTGTTGCAAACGTGTTTTTAGTTCACTTCTTACATATGTATAGTTCACTGCGTACTTGTTTTAGTTCACTACTATAATTGTTCACTTCATACCAAAACTTATTAGATCACAATTTTAAGTTGTGAACTATATTTTGTTAAATAATTAACAAGTATTCATATGAGAACTAAATAGATTGAACATAATGTGAAGTATATTGTGCAATATAGTGAAGTATATTAAGCATAAAGTGAAGTATATTGTGCATGTCTTATAGTCTACTGTTTTTTTCATTTTCAGTGAAGTATATTGTGCATATAGTGATGTAAATTGAACATGCCTTATAGTTTACTATTTTTTCACTACAGTGAAGTATATTGTGCATATAGTGAAGTATAATAACTTTACAGTGAATTACAGTGAAGTAAATATGTTCTATAGTGAAGCAAATATGCTCTGTAGTGAAGTAAATAGACACATAGTATTGAATTTAATTGAAATGGATGAGCTTCATATTGAACTAAATGACACATATTATGAACCATATCAGTTTCTTATTAATGGTCATGAACGCCTGAAGTTTACAATCATTTTTCCACACCTATCTCCATGTTGTTGCTACATTCATGATAATGTTTTGATGTAGTCGCCAAGTTAGTCAATGACTCATGGTTTGATTCCGACAACATTAATGCGTTGCAATTCTTTGCTCTTAGCCTTTGGAGTATTCCCTTGCTGCTTCTTTTAGGCAATACATTTCCAATCTTGTTCCCGCTCACCATAGCTCACCATAGTAACAATCATCATATACTTCACTCTAAGGTCTATACACTTCACTGAAATCAGAAAATACAAAACACTATAAGACATACAACGTATACTTCACTCTAAGCATAAACTGATTCACTGCAAAGGTAAAACACTTCACTCCTAACATTTATTAGTTCACTTTAAGCTCTATACAGTCCAACCATTGAATACATTACTCTAAGCACGATATACTTCAATGAGATGAAAAAACAGATCACTATAAGCGTGCATCACAAACACTTCACTCTACCCATGGAGTAGTTCACTCTAAGCACGTTTTACTTCACTGAAATGAAAAAAATAGTGCACTATAAGTATAGATTACAAACACTTCACTCTAACCATGAAATACTTCACTTTAAACACATTTTACTTCACTGAACCGAAAAAATAGTGCACTATAAGCAAGGATCACAAACACTTCACTCTAAGCATGAAACATTTCACTCTAAGCACGTTTTACTTCACTGAGATGAAAAAACAGATCACTATAAGCATGCATCACAAACACATCACTCTAACCATGGAATACTTCACTCTATGCACATTTTACTTCGCTGGGATGAAAAAATAGTACACTATAAACAAGGATAAAAAACACTTCACTCCAACCATGGAATACTTCACTCTAAGCACGTTTTACTTCACTAAAATCTTTCTATTTGTCCTCTTTACTCTAATTAACCCACTCTAAGCATCATTATCTCCTCTTTGTCCTCTTTATTCTCTGTTTCTGAAAGATCATGTGAAGTACAATGAAATGTTAATAAAAAATGAATTTAAAATTGGTAGGACAACTTACATTTTGAAAAATCTTTCTGATTTGAACCCATTATTCGACGACGGAATGAGAGAATTGGATGTTGAGGAAAACGGAATGAGGCGGCGACGACGGTGGAGTGAATCGGCGTTGAATGAGAATTTGAGGTTTAGAGAAGAGGAGAAGAGCGGTGGCGGGCAAAAGGAGAATTTGGAAATGAGAGATGAATTCAAGTTTTACCCAATTTCATTTGTTAAATGACTATTTTAGCCCCACCTTCTTATAGTGAACCAATTCATTCTTATAGTGAAGTAAAATCTGGATCAATAAATTACATGACTAAAAATCAGCCATTGATTTTCTTAATCTTGTGGCTGAGATTTGTTCTCTATTTATACACTTAATGGATACTTGCCACATATCACTACTCTATAGACAGTTTTTAGAACAAAACCTTATGGATATAATACTTTAAGGAAACTGTCAATTATTTTTAAAAAATTATAGATATTTTATGAGTTGCAAATGTTTTGTATAGATGTGCACATAATTGCTGTAAAATAGATAAAATAGGTTTATAGTAATTTTTTTTATTATTTGAGAATATAATCAAGAAGTATATAAATATATTTTTTCAATTGTTTTAACAAATAAAAAAAGATAATACATCTATTCTTTCAATTGTTTGAATAAAAGTGAACAACAAAACTAAATTCATTATTCTAATAAAAAAGATAGAGAAAGAAGAAAAAGGCTATAGAACTTTTAATTCTCTGAATAAATAAAACATGAAATAAGTAAACAAATTGTCTTAACAAAACTAAAACAAAAAATAATTGAAATAAGTAATACGGAGTACTATATGATATACAATAGAACTTTTATATGTTAGAATAAAATTAAACAAGGTAAAGAAATCAAAATATGCACAAAGGAGGGTTCAATCTCTAAACGTCAGCTACAAAGACGGGTAGCAGAACCACTAGACCATAAAGGTTTCTTGCAAATTCATCTCAATACACAGTACTAGTATTATATTTTGGGGTATAGCTGTACCCCTTGTTCTAAGGTGGATACGCCACTGATGCCTTGTTTATGTCGCACCATATACTCATATAGATAAGGTTATTAGTAAGGGCATCCGCAATGGTGCGGATGTCCCGTGGGAATTCCTCGCGGAATTCCCAAAAACACCTCCTGCCACGTCATAAGGACTTCCCACTGCACTACCACGTCATACGGACTTCCCACTGCACAGTGACGGAATTCCCCTGCGGAATTCCCGACGGAATTTCCACATTAAAAAAATCACATATTCACAAATTAAACAATTTCCGAAAGTAAACAATTTACGTAATTAAAATTTCGACGAAAATAAGGAAAAAATTTCATTAAAATAAGAAAAGTACATTTCACCAAATAAAAAAAATACATTTCAACAATTAAAAACTACATCAACGACGACCCCTACGCTGCCACACTTCTTCAATAATATCGTTCTGGAGTCGAACGTGGGCTTGTTTTTTGCGCAAGTCGGCAAATGCACGGACTCGATCGACGTCGTCGTGGGGAATCCCCATGCTACATTGCTAGTGGCCACGCCGTGGCTTGGACCCACAGCATCAGCATCATCATTGGCCCAATCGGTCAGTGCTAGACCTTCATCTTTGACGATCATGTTGTTCATGATAATACATGCGTACATGATGTCGGCGACGCTGTCAACGTACCACAACCGTGATGCACCCTTCACTGCCGCCCATCGAGCCTGGAGCACACCAAATGCCTGCTCCACATCCTTGCGCGCTGACTCCTGACGTTGCTCAAAGTATACCTTCTTCGCACCCGTTGGGCATCTGATCGTCTTCACAAAGACAGGCCACATCGGGTATATCCCATCCGCCAAATAATAGCCAATGTTGTGCTGGTTGCCGTTGGCGACGAAGTTGACGGCCGGACCGACGCCCATGCACTGGTCGTTGAAAAGGGGCGACGACTGGAGGACGTTGATGTCGTTGTTCGACCCGACTACTCCAAAATAGGCATGCCATATCCACAACCGGTAGTCAGCTACTGCTTCAAGGATCATCGTGGGATTCTTGGCCTTGAAACCGGTAGTGTACTTCCATTTCCATGCAGCGGGGCAGTTCTTCTTCTTCCATTCCCAATGCATACAATCTATGCTGCCCAGCATCCCCGGGAAGCCGTGCTGAGCCCCGTGCATATCCAGCAGAGTCTGACAATCTTCGGGGGTAGGCTTCCGAAGATACTTATCCCCGAATATCTCCCTAACGTCCTGATAAAAATACTTCAGGCAGTCGCGGGCTGTCGACTCGCCGATGTGGAAGTGGGGCAAAAATACTCGTCGATGTTGACAAAAATACTCGTCGAACATGTCCGCCACACCTCCGTATGCCAACTGCCTGAGTGCGGCAGTGCACTTCTGAATCGGTGTGTAGCCGGGTTTACCCGCTGCATCCTCCCGCACCTTGAAATACCCGTATTGACGCTCCAAAGCGCCAACGATACGCATAAACAGCGGCCGCTGCATCCTAAACCGTCGCCGGAATAGGGTTTCCCCAAACCGTGGCTCCGGTGCAACGTAGTCCTCGTACAACCAACGGTGGGCAGCAAGGTGGTCGCGGGGTACTATAGTGCGACGGTGGATGGGTCGAGGCACCGCCGGCGCTGAGGCCTCTTGTTCCTCCCTCTACGCGGCCACCCGCACACGTGCCCAAATCGGAGCCATTACGTCTTCATGATGGCTACTACCACTACCACTACCACTACCACTACCAGCCATTACTATTATATAAAAGAAATTTAGAGAGGGAGAAACTTGTTAAAACAAGTGGTGCGAAATGAAACGAAGTTCAACAAGCGGTATATATAGACATTACAAATAAAAACGAAATAAAGCGGAATTCCGCGGGAGTCGACGCAATGGCGGACGTCCGCGCGGAATTCCGCTTAACGCCGCGGACCTACGACGTCCTCATCCCAATTCCGTATCCGTGGCGGGCACGCCTAATGGCGGACGTCCGCGACGGAATTCCGGGACGTCCGTGGGAATTCCGCGAAGAAGTCCGCCATTGCGGATGCTCTAAACAACAACTACAACTTTTGCATACAATACTTGAATAGCACACAAACAGACAAAAAATACAGTCGATAGTAATAAGCCATGGTTTCTGCATGGGAACATGTTTTTTTATTTATTTTGACATTACCTATTGCACACATCTCATTATTCTTCCGAAGCCTGCAGACATAAAAAAAGTTAGTTACATGAGTTGGTCAAAGTCAATCATAAATCATAGGAGTACTTCATTTGTCATAAAGTGTAAAAGAAAATTACTCCGTTAGCAGACCTCAGAGTGTTTTAGTCTGGGGCAAGCCCAAATCACATCACTTCCATTTTTGGGCAGCTTAGCTTCAACTTTCTCTAGCTGAGGCAACCCCAACAACTTGATCTTCTGTAAATTGGATCCAGCATTTCCAGAGATGATGGTCAGTTTCTCACATGATTTCACCTCCAACGTCTCGACACCACGGGCTCCGTTTGCAGCATCTAGGGTGATCAAAGAGGGGCTGCCCTCGACTCTCAAGACGAGGAGGCGCTGCGCCTGCATGCCAACCTTCTCCAGCCGGGGCAACCCGCACAGCTCCAGATCGGTCAGGCTAGGCAAGACCGCACGCTGATCACCTTCAAAGATGGTCTCGAGACCATCACAGGACTTGATGTGGAGCTTCTTCAGTTTGTCGTGCAGGTCGTTTTCAGCTTCTGGATCTGTAACTGTGGGGGTAGCAATCACGTACTCAAGCAAGGGGCATTCCCCGACCCGGAGCTCTGCCAGAGCAGGCGTCTGGCAGTTGATCTTATCGAGCCCCCATAGGTGCAGGTGCCTTAGATTCTCCATCATGGAAGGATTTTCATCCGTAAAAAGCCTGACTAGCTTGTGGCAGTATTTGATGTAGAGAGTTTCGAGGGCTTCCAATTGCAGGGATGAGGAGCATATCTCGGAGAGGTTTGGGCAGTACTCGAGATATAGCGTTGTGAGTAATTTGAATGTCACTATTTTGATATCGCCTTCGCATATCCTCTCCATGTTTAAAACATGAGAAATCCACAGTCTCTGTAGACCTTCAGCTGGATTCTTCGCTGGATCTCTCTCATCGCCTCCAATTTTTGATGTATCTGCATCATTCTTCTTCTCATCGTCTCCGATTTTTGGTGTATCCTCAGCCGTACGATTCTTCCTATCCGCTACATCTCCAGATTTTTCATTCTGCTGTTGATCGCCTTTGTCATCCTCAGGTTTGCTGCCTCCGATTTTTTCCGCATCTCCTGATTTTCCATCTGAATCATTCTTCTTCTCATCGCCTCCGATTTTTGGTGTATCCTCAACTGTAGGATTCTTCTGATCGGCTAGATCTCCAGATTTTTCAATTTTCTGTTGATCGCCTTTGTCATCTGCAGCGTTTTCATTCTCAGGTTTTTCTGCATCTCCTGATTTTCCATCTGCATCTGCATCTGCATCATTCTTCTTCTCATCGCCTCCGATTTCTGGTGTATCCTCAGCCGTAGGATCCTTCTGATCGGCTAGATCTCCAGATTTTTCTGCATCTCCTGATTTTGCATCTGCATCATTCTTCTTCTCATCGCCTCCAATTTTTGCTGTATCCTCAGCCGCAGGATTCTTCTGATCGGCTACATCTCCAGATCCTTCATTCTTCTGTTGATCGCCTTCGTCTTTTGAATTATCTGCAGCAGCGTTCTCAGGTTGGTTGCCTTCGATTTTATCTGCATCTCCTGATTTCTCATGCTCATCGTCTTTGCCTATAGCAGCCTCACCCACATTTTCGTTCTTAGAATCATCGCCTCCTGATTTTTCCTCTGCAGGTTGATCGGCTTGGCCTTTTCCAGACTCCCCCAAATTATGCGCACCACCTTCATTGCCTTGGCCCTTAGCCGACTCTCCAGCCTTTCCATCCGCAGAATTCTTGTCTCCATCGCCTCCACCTTTCTTCAACTCACCATTCTTCGGCTGCTGGCCTTCTTCACCTTTCCCCTCCTCTTCCTTTTTCTCCGGAGCAGCAAACACATACTTGAACTCACTTGTGCTCTTCCTTTTTCTCCTAATTGATTCTAACGGCTAGTTCAAGAAGTTTGGACTGGGCCTTCTCATCTCTTCCATTCTTGGGCTGACTTGATAAATGGGCTGGGCTGCTTTATGCATTATACTTCACAATTCTCCACCTTGCATTCAGCAGCTCAGCCAAGAACACTGACATTGATCAGTTTCTTACAATGCTCCAACTTTTCTTTTGGTAGAGCCTTTGTAAGCATGTCGGCTGGGTTGTGTAATGTGCTTATCTTCACCACCTTCACATTACCCTTCTCCACCTCGTCCCTGATAAAGTGTAGCCAAACGTCGATATGTTTGCTGCGTTCATGAAACACTTGATGACGAGCTAAACACAATGCACTGCTGCTGTCACAGGGCACTGTTATTGCCTTTTGATGAACCTCAAACTCAGCTGCCATTCCCTTGATCCAGAAACTCTCATTGACAGCTGAAGTTAGTGCTATATACTCGGCCTCTGTAGTTGAGAGAGCCACTACACTTTGTAGAGAAGACTTCCAACTAACAGTCGAGCCAAACATAGTAAAGACATAGCCAGTTTGGGACTTCCGGTTGTCTAGGTTGGCTGCATAATCAGCATCACAGAAGCCTTGTACTGCTTCTCCTTCAGCCTTATCCCATCTTTTGTACAGAATTCCAAACTTCCCTACTCCTTTCAGATACCTAAGAGCCCATTTCAGAGCATTCCAATGCTCTTTCCCAAATGCAGACATGTACCTGCTTGTCACACTCACAGCATGTGAGATATCTGGTCTGGTGCACAACATTGCATACATGAGGCTGCCAATGATATTTGCATAAGGGATACTCTCCAATTCCTTAGCTTCCTGTTGGTTGCTGGATGCCTGAGCTTTGCACAACTTGAAGTGTAGAGCAATAGGTGTTGCAACAGGTTTTGCATTGCTCATGTTGAACCTCTTCAACACCTTTTCTACATAATCTTCTTGAGATAACCACAGTCTTCTCCTTTCTATCTCTGAATATATCCATGCCCAAGATCCTCTTTGCATCTCCAAGATCTTTCATCTCAAAGCTTCTGTTCATGCCATCTTTCACCAGCTGCACTTCCTCTTTGGATGGGCCTGCTATTAGGATATCATCTACATAGATCAGTAGATAGGCCACAGGAGTTCCATTCTTTTTCTTAATGTACACATAATCATCATATCTTGATCTAGTGAAGCCACTGTCAGACATATGTGCATCAAACTTCTTATTCCACTGCCTTGGACTTTGCTTGAGTCCATAAAGACTCTTTTTCATCAAGCAGACCTTGTTCTCATCTCCTTTCTTCACATACCCCTCAGGCTGATGCATGTAGATAGATTCTTTAAGGTCTCCATGTAGGAAAGCAGTCTTTACATCAAGTTGCTGCATTTCCCAATTTCTTTGATTCACAACTGACAGCAGAATCCTTATAGATGCATGCTTGACTACTGGAGCAAACACTTCGTTGTAGTCAACTCTCTCTTCCTGAGTAAATCCCCTAGCTACAAGCCGAGCCTTGTATCTGATGCTCTCAGTGCCCACTGACTCCACCTTCTTTTTGTAAAGCCATTTACAGCTAACCAATTTCATAAGCTCAGTTTTCTCCACCAAAATCCAAGTCTTGTTTCTGATTAGTGAGTCTATCTCATCATTCATAGCTTTGATCCACTTCTTGCTTTCACTACTAGCAATAGCTTGGCTGTAGGTAGCAGGTTCTGAACACTCCAGCTTCTCAGCAGTACACAAGGCATATGAGATAATGTCAGCCTCTGCATATCTTGCTGGTGGCCTCCTATTCACTCTTCTAATTCGATCTCTTGCTAGCTGATAGTCACTGAGATCATCTGCTTGAGTGGCATCTTCATCTGTATTTGTATCAGATCCAACCTCTATTGGCACTGAACCTGATTGGCTGTCAGTAGCTGCAACAGGTTCCAGAAACTTGTCAAGAGACTCCACCTCAACTTGAGTAGACTCTTTCTCTTTTCCCTCATCTGTTTTTTCCAGATATGGCATGATGTGTTCAACAAAGGTTACATCTCTACTAATGATAACTTTCTGCTTTCCCTCCTCAACATGCCACAGCCTATAGCCCTTGACTCCTCTCTGATAGCCGAGCATGACACACTTCAAAGCTCTAGCATCTAACTTGCCTTGCTTGATGTGGGCAAAGCATTTGCAGCCAAATGTTCTGATTCTTGTATAATCTTGATGGTGTCCATACCACCTGAAATCTGGTGTATCTCCTTTCAAGCTAGTAGAAGGGCACTTATTTATCAGATATGCAGCAGTAGCAACAGCTTCCCCCCAGAATTTCTTGCCCATACCAGAGCCAAACAACATATACCTCACCCTCTCCATGAGTGTTCTATTCATGCGTTCTGCTACTCCATTTTGTTGTGGAGTACCTGGGACTGTTCTATGCCGCTTGATACCATTCTCCTTACAATATTCATCAAATTCCCTTGACAGATACTCCAGCATGTTATCTGTCCTCAAGCATCTCAGCTTGGTGCCCTTCTCAGCCTCAACTTCTTTGCACCAATATTTGAACTTCAGAAATGCCTCTGACTTTTCCTTCAAGATGTAGACCCACACCTTTCTGCTATAATCATCAATTATTGTAACACCCTGACTTTTTATACCCATTTTATTTCTTTTAGTTGGGACCAATTTTGGAGAAGAAAAAAAAAATCAATTATTTATTTCAAACCCCATCACCAAACGATTTCCCCATATCTCCATTCCCCTAAAATCTATTCAACTACCAAATCCATCAATATCTATCAATTTTGCCAATAAATATCCCACAACTCCACGACCCCATATGATTTAATCAGTTTCCACAATTTTCGCCAATCCCTTCTTTCAATACCAACGAAACGGAATTTGAGAGAAAAACGAGTGCATTGAAGAGTTGCAACTCTTCACATCAGCGAGTAGCGCCGGGCAGCGAGGATGACGACGGTGGTTGGATATTGATGAACTGAGCGATTGGAGCAGCGGCGTCGATGATTCGACCAGCGACGGTGACGAGATGAAGGAAGAAGACGGCGGCGTGTGAGCGACGACACTGCAGGCAAACTCAATAGCAGCAGAGAACCTGCTTACGAACAGCGGCAGTGTGAAGGAGAAGCAGCGATGGAGAGACAAAGACATTGAATTGGAGTTTTGAGAGAGAGAGAGAGAGAGAACATGTAATGAGATTATTGAGATGATGTTGTTGAGGTTGTTGAGATGATGATGTTGATGATTGCTTAGTGGGGAGTGAGTCCCTACTATGAGTTTAATCGAATTCGGGTCCTAGCAAGGGTGCGTCCCTACTCGGACTAGTGTACACGATGAGGACCGTGAGTCATCGAACGGGTTGGCCGGTTTTCGTGCTCGTGGAAAGTGGCCCCCTTACACGGCACCCTAAAGAACAGATATGACAGTTTCTTAAATGAGTCAAGGAGAAATGGTTGTGTTTTGAAATGATGAGGAAAAAGGATTTGAGGATAAGTTCAAAGTTTGTTTTTGAGATATTTTTAGTGTCTCGGGCCTTTTCAAGTTAAACCCCCGAGGTCACTCAATGGTGGCATGATATAACTGTTTTTATAAAATTGATTTGACATTTGTCCACTGAGTGCATCAAGTACTCAGCCCTGTATATGTTTTCCCTATATGCAGGTTGAGCGGTGACGAGCGGTGGGTGTTGAGCATAAAAGTGAAGAATGTCTATCAAATGTCTAGAATATGTTGTGTCTTCATACATAGCATTATTCTACTCTTGAAATGCTTCCGTTGAATGTTATTTCTTTTGAGTTTATGTATTGTTGCGATATAATCCCTTTAAGTTGTCAATTGTTGAGATGATACTCTGATTTTATTCGAGCTATTCTCATTTGTTTCGAGCTATGGTCGAGTTGTGTTGTTTTCCCATTTCTTCCCCGCTTCTTTAATCCTCCCCTAGTCGCGATCTACCGTGTTTTCTATCCTTAGAAAATGCGGGCGTGACAATTATAGTCATGTAATACCTTCCACCACCAAGAGTCTTCACTGGTGTTGGACCCCACAAATCTGAGTGTGCATACTCAAGAGGTGAGGAAGAGTGATGAGTACCCGTAGGGAATGAAGTCTTTTTTGCCTTGCCAAGCACACACTGCTCACATGGCTCAAGTTTGGAACTGACATCTCCTGGGATCAGACCTGACTTCACCAGCTCCTTGATACTTCCTTCAGCTGGATGACCTAGCCTCTCATGCTGTAGCCTCAGATCATCAGTTACCACTGAATTTGAATCCCCAGTAACAGCCTCTGCCATCAAATAATAGAGACTATTCTTTCTTTCAGCCACCATGACAACTTGACTCCTCTTCCTAACCTTCATTCTCCCATTGGATGAACTAAAGGTGAACCCCTTCTTCTCCAACAATCCCAGAGACACTAGGTTTCTTTTTACCTCGGGTATATACCTTACATCACTCAGCTTCTTCATAGAACCATCATGCATTTTCAGCTTCACCATTCCAATCCCTCTCACATTACTGATATGATTATTTCCCAACAAGACAGAACCAACAGCATCTTTCAACTAATGAAACCAAGATTTATTTGGACACATATGAAAGCTACAACCAAAATCCATAATCCACACCCCACTCAAACCATTCTCCATCACATTAAGAATCTCTAGTGTAGTACAATCTTCAATGCAATCAGAGGAGGGATGAGGTTTACCTGATTCGGCCTGCTTCCTTTTCCACACATTGATGTGTCCGGGCTTCTTGCACCAGTAACACGATCTGGTCTCTTTTTGAGCTGGTACAGGAGACTTGCCTCCATCTGGTTTCTTGTTGAACTTTGGCTTCTTGAATTTCTTCACAAGTAGACTCTCAGGTACAGCCTTCGAAGACTTAGCTGAACCATTCTGGAGCTCTCTTGACCGCAAGACTGATTGAACCTCACTGGGGGTAATAGTTTTCTCCCTCCCATACACCATGGCATCTCTGAGGTGATCATAACTCCTCGGCAAGGCATTCAGTAGCATGATTGCCTTATCTTCATCATCGATTTGAACATCGATATTCTCCAAATCATCCACAGCCTTGTTGAATTCTTCCAATTGCTCACTGATTCCTCAATCCTCCAAAAACTTGTATGAATACAGTCTCTGCTTCATACACAGGCGATTGGCTAGAGACTTGGTCATATACAAGCTCTCTAACTTTTCCAAGACCCCAGCCGCTGTTGTTTCCTTTGAGACTTCCCTCAATACCTTATCTCCAAGGCAAAGGATAACCACGCTATGCGCCTTAGCGTGGATCTCAGCTAGCTTGATCTTCGCCTTTTTCATTCGGTACTTCTCCGGCCTTCTGATCTGTGGCTTTATCCTCCAAAGCTGCAGAAAGGCCCTGCTGAATCAGTAGCCCGCACGGGCTTAACTCAGTTGGTTCCTGGGTGGTAGATTGTCCCTAAGCAGACAGGATCGAATGCTGGCAGCCGCAGTGTGGGAGTTTCACCACTGTGGTGGCTCCTTGTGTGCTGGTTACCAGTGTAAGTTCCTCCCACCTAATGGGCCGCTGAGGTACCGTGTTTGAACCCCTCCATAGCGATGTCGGGCCGGGTTATGGGGTCGCCTGGGGTGAGCGAATCACCTTTTGTCCCTAAGAAAACAAGAAGAAGAAAAAGCGCCCCTAACTGATTCTAACGGCTAGTTCAAGAAGTTTAAACTGGGCCTTCTCATCTCTTCCACTCTTGGGCTGAAATGGGCTGGGCTGCTTTATGCATTATACTTCACATTTTGATTTTGCAATGAAATTATTGATTTCTTCTTACTTGCAAATAGTCAAGATTATGGTGTTAGATAGAGCATGATGGTTTCTATCGGAGGTCAATTATGATTTATATTAAGCTATATTAGAGTCAATATTTTAATTGTTTGCTAAGTTTGAACAAATCAATAATTTAACAATTTATAAGACGATTTTAAAGCAGGTATGCAAAATCTGAATTTGACAAAAGTTAAAGAATTTATAGACAAGTACCCCTTGTACTCCTTCCCCACCCCACTTTAAATGCTATTTTGGGATGTCCACTTTTAGTGGATTCGAATAACTCATTTCTCTTGTATTTTATTATATAAAACTATTTCCCCATTGTAGAAAGTAGTCTCTTTCTTTCTATTTGTTCCGTCTCCCAAAATTAGTTCAGTTCTATTTTTGAAAATAATTTCACTACACACTACACTAGGAAACGATTTGCTTATAATTTATGTAAGCACCTTACAGGAGCATTACCTCAGTTTACGGCACGTTTAACTAGTGTTGGGAAAAAATACTGAAATACCAGCCTTATTGTACCGAAAAAAATATAAAAAATACCAAATTTTCGGTACGGTATGATTTCGGTTAATGGTATGAATTTTCATATACCGCGGTACACCACTGCATACCGAAATTTGGTATAAACCGTAATTTAAGGTGTACATCGTAAAATATAAATATAATTAAAAAATATAAAGTATATTTTATATATTTTAATTTATAAAATTACTTGAGAAATATAAATATAATTATGAATAAAATATATTTAATATATTTTCAAATTATAAAATATAAATAATATTCTAAAAACTCAAATTTTCTATTTTCATTGATGCTGAAAGTCAGGTATACCTCAAAGTACGGTATACCGAACTTCAGTATGGTATACCAAAAATGAAGTAAGGTATCAGTATAAAATTTTGCCATACCGAAATTCGGTATACCGAAAATTTTGGTAAGGTAAAGGTACGATTTTTTCGCATACGGTAAGGTATATCGTACTTAACCACCCCTACGTTTAACGGTGTTTGCATTGTTTTATATAGTATATTAAGTGTTAATCTAATTCATTTAAAAAGTTATTGACATTTTTAAATTTTAAAAATTAATAAAAATCAAAGCTCAATTTATTCGTTTTCTATACAACTTTAAATATAAAATAAAATAACAAATCAAGCTTTAATTTTTTGACTTTTTTTAAAATTAAAAATGGCAATAATATATAAAAAACAACAGTAAACGTGTTTCGAAAGATGGTATTGCTCACATAAAGTACTCCCTCCGTTCCTCTATAGTAGAGGTGTTTCTTTTTAGCACGAGATTTAAGAAAAGTTGTGTTAAGTGAGCTAAGTAAATGAATAATAAAGTAGAAAGGAAAAAGGTAAAGAGATGAAGAGAGAATAAAATAAGAGAGAGTAAAAAAAGAGAGAAGAAAAGTTCTTGCTTTTTGCCCAAAAAAAAAGAAACGACTCAGCTATAGTGGGATAATTCAAAAATGAATACGACTCGGCTATAGAAGGACGGAAGGAGTATGTACCATACCATTCCGCACTACACTATCACCTAAAATTTTTATTATACAGAAGAAGAAAATTTATTGAAATATGATTCATATTCCATAAAATTTTCCACTCAATTTCCTTTCCATTATTAAAATATGTGCCATCTCAAAGTGACACATTTATATATGAACGAAAAGATTATATATCATTGATTTGACTAATATATAAGAATTTAGATTTATTACATATATGTTTTATTCTAAAAATAATTAGTCGTACTAAACAAATTATTTGATTTTATCTACGACTTAATAATGCTGTTGGTCCTCAAAGCTTCTACCATGTTTTGATCCATATTTTAAGAAATACTACATAAATTAGAAAAAGTCACAAATATTAAAGGAAAAAAATATGCTAAACTTTTCTGTAACATAAAATTTGGTGGTGGGAGTAATTTCTTACTTGATAATTTGAAGGAACTCCTTGCAATTAAATAAGCCTCTAGGTTTATTAACTTGGCCTATCATCTCTTTGGCATTTTGGTGTTTGACATCTCGAAGAATAGCAGTGAGTTGAACATCTTTGACACCTACTGTGCCATCTTTCCTGAGGATTTCGAAAGCTTTCTCGAGGCCATTGTTTTTCACCGCGACGATTGCTCTACACCAAACCAGACACATGATTAATACTTATTCTATAGCACCAATTACAGGGATGTGATAAGTTGATGTCAACACGAAGACATTTAAATGTCAACAAAATTTAGTTGACATATCAATGCATTCTTATTGACATCTATAATACAGGTTGATGACCTATTTAGCAGTTAGCGATTTAAACCTAACAGGATCCATCAATTACATATTACTATGAGATTATTTTTGGGAAGAAATTTTACTAGTACTTACTTGACAATGTAGACAAAGTCTTCACAACTAAACAAGCCTTGTTGACTGAATTCTTGAATAATCTCCTTGGCTTTTTCCTCTGTGATTTCTGAACCTCGAGCATTGACTGCACGCTGAAGATGGTCACATTCAAGGGTACATTTCCCATCTTCACGGGGGCAGAGGACGCGGAAAGCGTCCTTGAGCCCTTCTTCACCCTCCTTCTTCAAGGCATTTTCGAATTCACCCATCTTGCTAGAGTTAGGCTCATCACTTGCAATTTGTTGACTATCACTCATATTGTCAACTTTTGGCTCTTCACTTGGATTTTGTTGACTCTTCCCATTATCACTCTTGTCAACTTTAGGCTCATCACTTGGATTTTGTTGACTCTTCCCATTGTCACTCATCTTGCAACCTTATACTTACTGAAAATTCTAAATTATACAATTAGTTAGTGTATCATGCAATTTTTTTGAATATGTGGATTTACTTCATATGAGGAAAGTTCAATTTAAGACTCAATTAGAACAAAAAATTCAAGTACATTTACTAATAAACACAAAAGAATGTAACAAATTAAATAACACTAGTAAAGAAACCTGAAAATTGCAGACTTCTCTTGCAAAGATGTATAGTGAAAATGAGTGTTTCGAAACATGAGGTCTTTATACAGATATATACTTCGATTGGCAGGATTGAACATTAAAAGTTATTCTTCACCAATTCAATCAAGCCAAGAATCGTGTATATCTCTTTCTTGCAATGATTTCTATACTCTTTAAATGTTAAAGTAAAAGAATTTTCACACTTTTGCGTAATACTATAATCTTTTTCTTACCCGTCTTTAACTTTATTTATTTGCGAGCTTTTCGGTCATTATAGTGTTATTGATTAACAAGAGATTGATCCACAAGAGAACAAAATTCAAATTTAGATAAAAAAGAAAAAAAATTAATAAAGCCAAATCCTAATTGAGGAGGTAGGGTTTTAATATGAACAAGTTAGGTGCACTCGATAGAGGGCTTAACCCGCGTTTAATTTAGCGACTTTCCTAGTCATTAACCGAGATGCATATAGTTCAACACTTTCATTGTGTGAGTTCATGTCTTCCCATTTTAATTGGATCCAAAACTCTATATTTCTCGACTTGTTTCAACTTACTTGTTTCTTTTCAATTAGTTCATAGATAAAAACTTAAACACACCCTTTCATAGTCTAAATAGTATTTGAAATACGAACATGGTAATTTAGTCTATGTGGATTCCACAACTTGCCGCTTATTACTAAACCATGTACATTTAGTGATTTTTCGTTCTAAAAGTAGTTCGAGTCATATCTCTAAATATGATTAAGGAGAAATACACTAGACGAGGGAAGATGAAAGATAAAGGAAAAGCAGAAAGATAAATGAATTGAATGACATCTTAGTTTAAAAATAAATTTTTATTGAAATTAAGTTGATGAGTAGCTAAGTGTTAAATTTGCAAATATCAAAATTTCGCTTATTTTAAAAGGATACTTGATTGTAAATTTGTAAACTGTAACATTATGGTTTTGCATATTAGCTTTAAAATTCGCCTTAAATTATGAAACTATTGATTTGTTATGGTACCAAAGTATTAACATTCTGATTTTGCAACTAAAGTACTGATTTGTTCCGATTTGCAATCAATTAAGGTTTTGGCGCTAACATAACTTGATAACCTACTTGCGTGACACTATCGAACGCCATTTATAACGACGTCATGTTTTGGTAGTGAAAATATATCATATTATATTAAATTAAATAATTTTATTTGTTGAATTAAGATTTATAATAAGCCATATTATGGAAGAAATATAGATTGACTGTAAAATCAGAATAAATTAATAGTTTAATAGTCTTTTCTAGATTATTATTTCTCTTTTTTACTCTTTCTCTACTTTAACTATATCATTTTCTCAAATCGAATGCTTAAAAGAAACGCCCCATGGGACATAGGAAGTACTTTATGTGGAGATATTGAAATTGGCATGCAAAATCATAATTTCAGAAAATTTGAAAATGTAGAGGCAAATACTTCCATCATCAATCTCATTAAACATGTACCTGTACAAATATGTGGTTTACAATAACCATATTGGCAAAAAAAGCTAGATGTTCCAGACAAAATGAGTTGTATTATTTTTTAACAAAGTCAAATAATTATTATTGCCTAATTAATTGTTTTTTTATCAAAATAGTCTCTGAAGACATAAATTCTAACACATAATTAATCAAATAAGAGAAATAAAGGAAAAAATACGGATAGATTAGAACAAAAGAAAGAAAATAAATATTGCAATTTTTGCATTAAGAGCATCCACAATAGCGCCTAGCGCACCGCCTAGCCGAGTGTCGGCGCTAGGCGGTGCGCTAGGCGATCTATTGCAGCCGCCTAGCGGATTTCGCGAAAAAAAACCCCTAGCGCTCGGCGGTTCCGCGGCGCTAGGCGGTGCGCTAGGCGATCCGCTAGGCACTATTGCAGCGTCCGGATCGCCTAGCGCACCGCCTAGCGCGAATTTTTTATTTTTTTTTCCGAAACACTATATATACGCGACTTGCCTGTCATTTTCATTCGCACCACTTGTATTAACGAGTACTCTCTCTATCTAAATTTCTGTACAAGATCAATAACGGTAAATGGATCTCAACAACGAGCCTACTTCAGGGAGTAGCGGATCTCAAACTCCCCCGATTCCCGTGGGAGGTGGATGGAGTCAGATGCACCCATACTACAACATGTACCCGTGGCAGCAGATGATGCCCGGGATACCAGCGGGGGGGAGTCCGCCAGGGGCGTTTCCGGCGATGTCGGGGTGGGCACCCAGTGTCCAGATGCCGGGGAGGGCACCCAGTTTTGATTTTTCGACTGGTTCGTCGCACACATCGACGCCAACGGAGGCTGCGCCTCCGGCCCAGTTTGACACTTTCTCCTTCGATGACTTGGGGTTAGATCTTCCGGTGTTCCGGATGCTCCCGTTCAAACGGGGGGCGCAGGGCGGGGTCGGGGCGCCCCAAAGAAGAAAGGCAAGGGAAAAGGGTCGGCGAGTCCTCGCAGCCGGGTGAGGACGGCAACTCGGTACGGAGGAGGTGGACGGATGCGGAGAACGTCGCGCTGTCCAAGGCGTGGGTGAGTGTTTGCGACGATCCTCTCGTTTCGAACAACCAGAGGATCGTCAACTTGTGGGGCAAGATAGCAGCAGCCTACCAGAGGTTTTGCCCGGAGGGGAGGCCACGCAATGGGGAGGATTGCCGGAAGGGGTGGGACCGAATCAGGGTTGCGGTCTCCCGATTTTCGGGCTTGTACACCAAAGCCCTCCGCATGATGAGCAGTGGGCAAACGGAGGAAGACTGCAGGAGGATAGCGGAGAAAGCCTTCCCCCTGAAGGGGGTGTACAAGGAATTCACCTACTGGAACTGCTATCTTGTGCTGAACGACTCCGAGAAGTTCCGAGTAGGTGTCGACTCTGGCTGGCCGAAGAAGCAACGGTTGAACTATTCCGGTGATTTCAGCGGCAGTAGCGGTGGTTCCCACGACCTCCCTGAGACGGCCCAGGAGGTCCCGACCCCTCGTTCGTTTGCTCGCCGTACTTGCCCGGTTGGGCACAGGCGGGCTCAACGGGAGGCGAGGGGGGTCGCCGGGGGGTTAACAAGAGGTCCAGTCGGCATCCCCCCTTGGCCAATCCACAGCGGATCTCAAATTCTTCACGCGTCAACAAACGCGCGCTCAGATGGTCAAGACGATGGCCGAATGGCGGGCGGCGGTGGACCTCGTGGAGAAGAGTTTGCTTCAAACATTGCTCCTGAGCATGCAGGAGGATTTGGAGGCGGCACGGAGGGAAGCCGCCGGGAGTAGAGGTGGCGGCGACGGAGGCGGAGGCGATGGTGGCGACAGCGACGGAGGAGACGACGACGGCGACGAGGAGTGAATTATTGTACTTTTTAAAAAATTATTGTAATTTTTTTAATTATTGTACTTTTTTAAATTATTGTACTTTTTAAAATTATAATAGTATTATTAATGTTTCCCGTATATGTCTGGTAAATTAAATTTCGTATATTGTGTGATTGTTAATTATTTCATTTTGTATATATTTGTTAATAGTGATGTGGATATTATGTGGTTAGGCCATGACTGAGCTATTGCTGGGCTATTTGCTTGTTTTGATGATGTGGCAGGAGGATTTTTAGTGCTGATGATGTGGCAGTGGCTAGGCTATGGCTGGGCTATTGCTGGACTATTCCTATTGTAGATGGCCTAAATTGAAATGGGATAAATTTTAATAGATAAAACAAAAGGGAAAAAATAGTACTAGTTTACTAATAGATGTACGTATTGTTTATTTTTATAATAATGAAGAGAAACGAAAAGGTCTAGTGTATGGGACCCCCAACACTTTGAACAATATATAAATAATGACAACATCCACAATACTTTTCTTATTTTTTATTATGATAAAGAAAAAAAAGAAAAAGTAAAGGAAAAGGAAAAAGAACAGAGATGCAAATGGTGGTGAGCGTTGAACAGGAGCATGATATATATTGTGATAAGATCTTAATATTTTCTTAAATGCTAGGGAGAATTGGAAGTTACTCTCTGTCCCGGCTTAAGTAATTGAAATCTTTTTAGCCATTATTTTATAAAAATAATAACATATACTTAAAATGAAGAGAAAGAAAAGTAAGAGATTAAATAATATGTATTTATATTATTCTCTTACTTAATTTACGTTCTCTCAATTTTAACTATTTATGTAGTATCATTTATCCTAAACACGTGCCGAAAATCAGTCAATCACTTATCGAATGTACGTATTATTTTTGGGAGAACAATAGTCTTTAATGTGCTTCTAATACATGAACTTATTAATTTGATATGGTCTATGACGGCAGGCCAGGCCAGGCCGGGTTGGGTTTCAGACTATGTTTATAAAATGAAATTGCAACGATATGGAAGAAGCGAATCTAAATGGAGCTAAAGAAGGCAATTGCTCCACCTCATATTTTCCAACCTATATTAGTATCTGTTTTTAAGTTTATTTCTTTTAATCTCTCATTAAATATCCCGTTTAAATTCTTTAAAAAATCTATACTAATATAAATGGAGAGTTGTCTTGAAGCTTAAGGGTGTATTCACTATGTAAGAATTAGGCAATTCTTGGCCCAATTGGGGTAATCATGGTTGTTCATCTTTCACTAATTAATCGTTAGAGGCCTTATAATTGGGGTCAACCTGCACTGTTCATACCAATTGAGAAAGAATTGAAATCTTGCCATAATATATTGTACAAACTCTAAACTATGATCTGAACTGTTAAAAAATATCAACAGATAATAAAATAATAGCAACAGAAAATATCAACAGATAATAAAATAATAGCAACAGAAAATATCAACACAATGTCAACATATTATCAACACAACACCAACCGTTGACACTGTGTTGACATTTTTGTTGCTACTATTTTGTCATCTGTTGACATTTTCTAATGGTCCAGATCATATTTTGGAGTTTGTATAATATTTATAGTTTGCATTTGATCACATTCTTCTTGTCATATATGTAAGATTTGTTTGTGCATTGAAAAGTGCACCAAGAAATGGACTTGATTTTACACATTTGCCCCACATTTCCACCTTTCCACTTGGAGGGATAAATTTATCAATCCATAATTCTATTAGGTCAAAGTCAGCATTTTGGATTACTATTTGGGCCTTATTTAAATTCAAATCTTGTATACTAAACAATGTGGTCTAGAAACTTGGAAATGTTAGAATTGAAATTCTTCTAAAGTGAACACACCAAGAGTGTCCACAATAGAGTGGAGCGGCCACGATTCCGCCAACGCACAGCCATAAAAACTCTTCCACATCACACCCGCCACAAATCACATTCTTTTATCATTGTTGGTATATTTTAATTGGACTGGAACAAAATTAATTCGACAAAAATAAATAGAATGGAATTGAATGAAAAAAATGAATAGGGAATAAATATTTTATACTCCTTCCATCCCCAAAGAATATGCACTTTGGGGTCGGCACGAGTTTTAATGTAAAATTGGTGAAGTAAGAGAGATGTAGAGAGAAAAGTAAATAAAGTATTGTTAGTGGAGAATGAGTTCCAATTCATTAGAGAGAAAAGAATTTCTAAAATTAAAAAGTGCATATTCTTGTGGGACGGACTAAAAAAAAGAGTGGTAGATAAAATTTTAAAAATAAAATTAAAATTCAAAATTTTTGGCGGACTCCGTCGCCGGCGTGCAATAGGTGCCACGGCTCCGCCACCGTCCCGTCCAGCCCTCCCCGCCGCGAACCACCTATTCTGAAAACTCTTAAATGTTATTTTGGCATAAAGTTGGGTATTGGTTAAGATTAATTAATTAATTAGTTATCAATTATCTATCAATACATATCTGAAAAATAAAATAAAAGAAATCAGAAAAACTGTAGACGAACAATACATAATGGCTTCCCATATACTCCAGACCTTTCAATTCTCCAATATAGAAATTTGGCTTTGAATCTTTTTAGCACTCCTCCTCCATTAGTTTCAACTCCAAAGGCTTAGGAGCTTTGAATAAGAGGAAAGTGACGATATCTAAAAGTTGGTGATAGGAAGGCGGTCGTGGCGGTAAGTGTTACTACTAACATTTCATTCAAGATTTAGATACCAGAAAAACAGAAGAGCAAGGAATTGAATAAGAGCATGCATGCCATAATTACTTCACAACCATGCATCTTCATCTCCCCTTCCCTCATTTTTGCCACAATCCAGTATAGAAATTGAGCAACGAAACATTATTCACAGTTGAGGGAAGAAAATCGAGTGGATTATTCCACTGTTTGTTGTTCTTCTCCTCAGCCCACCTCATGCTCACATCTTCAAGATCCAACCCATCAATGTGTTCCATCATCAGCCCTGCCGTGCTGCGATTCACCAGCCCCTGGCACCCTGGTCTGTAGTCCACAAGCCCGCCCGTGTAGTCTGTCCACCGCTTGTAACTGAGGCTCACGTTATGCAGCTTTATGTTGCTCAGGACTCCACCTTCTGATCCTGACAAGAACACTCCATTCTCTGAAGTTGCAGTGATGTTTATGAACCGCAGGTTGGAAATGGAGCCGGCTCTCGAGCTGCTGTCTCTCGGGCAAGTTGTGATGTAAATAGGTTCTGCTCTTCCCCACCATAGTTCGTCGTAGTACCTTGTGCTGATATTGATGTTCGAAAATGTAATGTCGCTAACATTCCCTTCATCACCACAAACATCAAGACTAGGTTCAGACACTTTATAGTAGTATGTTTGATCTTTATAGAAGCAAGCCATCAATATCTAAACATACAACTACTTGATCGAATACGCTTCTTTCCAAACACGACCAAGCTTTTTCAAGAAAAAGGCTAAATGGAATTAAATGTGAACAAGATATCTGTACCTCCATCTCGTATCTGTAGGGCGAGCCCTCTGTGGGATTCGAAAATGGTTATGTTGTAGAACAACAAACCTCTGAAAGCATACCAACTGGCACTTCCGAGTTTGATGGCTGAGGACTTGGTTCTAATCCAGCAATTGGTTGCAGTGAGATTGTGGAGAGGGCTATTATAAGTCTTGGGACATATAGCATCATCTCCTGTGTCTATGGTGCATCGAGTTATCAATGTATTGTTCGAGTCCTCAATGTCTATGCCATCGTTGTTAGGCGTGTTGAAGTCCCCGTAGATGGAAGTGTCGTGGATCGATGTGTTTTGACATCGAACAATATGCAGGCTACAACGACAGGAACAACAAACATTTATTTGGAATCAGGTTAAGCAAGCAGAGTAGCATCAACAACAGCTCTACCAATCTCATATTCATTGAGATTTTGAGATTTTGCGTATGTTTAAGTCTTTATCAGTGTGCAATTAGAGATTTCACACAACTTATCACAAACAGAAGCAGCTCTCTCTCTCTCTCTCCTAGGGTTCATCTAAAAGATGCACAAACAATTTTCTCTTTGTCGAGGTTCTAATTCACATATGTAATTCAGCAATTGAGTTTGATCATCGCAAAAAGAAGCAGCTTTCTCGATCAATTGAAGATCTATAACACAAAAACAAATGAAAATTTGAAGCAAGCAAAAATCGAAATGTACCACCAATAAGCAGGCTGATTGAAGCTGATATTCCAGATCCTCACATTTTCGCAATCAATAAAACCTACCAACCGCGGGCGGCACTCATCGCCTGAGCACGCGCCAGTGCGATTCCAGCTCACCATCACATTCTTCCTCTCATCGAATCTCGTCACGAACTCCAAACCCTGGCCGTTGATCTCCCCGCCGCCTGTGATCCCCACGTCCGACGCATTCTCCGCCAGCACCACGTACCACTTCTCCTGCTTCTCAGGGTAGTCCTGCAGCCTGGTGCCGCCGAGGATGGTGGCGTTCCTAGAAACGTCCAGCACGACGCCGGATTTCAGGTACAGCGTCGCCGTCAGGTAATTTCCCGGCGGGAAGTGGACCTGGCAGGTGCGGAGATGGAGGGCGGCGGAGGAGGCGCAGTCGTCGATGGCGGATTGGATGGCGACGGTGTCGTAGCGGCGGCCGCGGCCTGTGGCGCCATAGTCAGCGACGGAGACGGAGAGGTCGTCGCCGCAGCGTTGGAGGATGGAGAGGCGTGACGTGGCGGATAGGGATTGGAGGAGAGTGAGAGCTATGAAGAGATATTCGATGCGGATAAGAGTGGTGATTGGATTCATGATATTGTTTTTTCTTGAGGAAAATATTCGGAAGTTTTATAAATCCTTTAGCTATTTTATTTTTATTTCCAACATTATATTATAATCATGATTAATTAATAAATAGGACACACAAGTATTTACATAGTAGTACTTTATTTTTGGCAATATTTTTATGCTATCGCAAGTTGATGCTGATACATCAGTTTTGTTAGATAAGGAATAGTCCACTTTCATTATCCAGGAAATTGATGTGCATAAATCTTGCAAGCAAAGTCCAACCTCAACAATCAATTAAAATATCTTTCTCCTATGACAGATAAGTCACCCTTACTGACACTCCCATCAAATAAGTGGAAGACTAATCGAATAACTAATACTAATATAATATAATACTAATATAATATAATAGAAAATACTAATATAATAGAAAAGAAAAGAACTGTATGCAACTTTAAACTATTACTAATTCGGTCCAGAAAAATAAAATAGTATTTAGTGTGGATAACATGAGATTTAGTACACAATTAGTAAAATAAGAGAGATATAACGATATTTGCATGTAAAAACCACGTCCTCCCATACTTAAGTAGAGGAGAGGCTGCGCGGTAAAAACTCGCGAGTTCAACTCAAGAATCAAGAGTATGTAACAAGTGGTACGTCTGGTTTACCTGAATTCGTGGAGAAGTGGTAACTCAAGTAAACAATTTGCAGGAGGAATGAAGTTAGGGGGAAGGATATCCTGCTATGCATAGCAAGGGGCGGTTTATTTTATGAATAAAATGCAAGGATACTTGTTTTTATCCTTTTTTTTCTTCGAGTGAACTGCACAAAATGGCCCTAACTTTTCGCCTTGTAACAGCAGAGATCTCTAACATTTAAAAATCTCATCACAGGTATCTAACAAAATATATAATCACAAACCGTGTTTTTTCAGACCATAACACCCTCCGGGCTTGAAATATGGTCGCCACTGCATCATCTGCTGCATGTGCTATTGACGAGACGGCAAAAGCAATTGATGTGACAGAAACATCATGTCTTTTGTCATCTCTTATCTTCCCACTGTAGACGCCGCTTCAGACGACCTGCATTGAAATTTTCCTATTTCCCTCCAATCCACTTTCACTTCATCATTTTCGTCTGGCATAACCCTATCTCACCACATTTTTCTACTCATTCTCGGAAAACACTGCTTCATTTCACGCCATTTTCATCAATGCCTCCAAAACGGAGACGAAGTACCGCTGGAGCGTCCTCCGCCCGTAGTTTTTCAAGGCGCAAAAAGAAGCCGCCAACGCCATCGTCTTCGTCACCATCACCTCCAGCATCACATAGATACGGTAGAAGGGGTCGAGGACCGGAGATAATCGACGTAGACCCAGAAACATGGAGCATTCGCGATCCTCTTCTGGATTTCTTTGTCCCGGAAGAAGAATATAGTAAGTTCAAATTTAAAATTCCAAGCAAACGATTTTGAATGTGATTTAGAGCTCCGAAAATTGGTTGTTTTGTGAAATTGTTTTGATGTCGTCGTGTTTGGGAAATTGTTTTGACTGTGATTTAGGACTTTATATGTGAAATTTGTTAGTTTAAATTTGGAATTTTTCTAACTCTACAAACCCTAACAGGGGACCGTGTCGGGATGTTTTCCGTCGCTTTTCATCACGGATGGTCAATCTTTGAAATCAATGGACAAAAGAAGTATGTTGGGGGGCAATTGACATTCTTTGACTTTTGCAATATTCGCCAATTCGAGCTCTTAGATCTTTCCAGTATAGTGTTGCGATTGAGGTACGATAGGAAAACCATTTGTGAGTTTTATTACGTCCATCCAAGGTACAGTGATGGTTGTATGGGCGTGGACATAGGAGGTCCCATTGCTGCCCATTACTGACGATCCAGATCTGGCCCCTTTTCTCGAAGTCGCCGCTACTAGCACAAAGCTAGTTCACATTTATCTCGTGGAGATGACAGAGGCGGCCGCCTTGCTCAAGAAGCGAAAGGAAGAAGCGGAGGAGTTTCTAAAATTTGTGAAAGCTTGTAAAAAACCCACAGTGGTCATTGAAGAGATTGACGAACAGGAACCAATTGTGCCGAAGCTTAAACCGAAAAGGAAGAAACATTAGCACGAGGAGAGGAAACCATCAGCACCATTATTGATGCTTGAGTGGTACCCTAGGGATGTCGAGTTTGAGGAGTATTTGACCAAAAGTTTGGAAGACAAACGTCGCGAATGGAAGAGGGAAGAGGAGGCAACACGTAAGAATTTGATGGATGCATTTGCATCATGTAGTGCAGAACAAGCCGAAGCTGTTGTGGTGGAGGTTGAAGAGAATGATGCAGTCGATGGAGTTATTGGACAAGGAGAGGTCCATGCATGCGAAGCTGTTGTGGTGCAAGATGTCCCAACCCCAATTCACCCCATGTCAAGACCTCCTACTGGGCAATCATTTCCTACTCCAATTCACCCCTCTGTTACAGATATACAACCTGCGGTTGAGGTAGAAGATGGAGTTGAACAAGTTAGACATGGCGAACACGTTATATAACCTGAGGTTGAGGTTGAAGCAGTTGTAGACCCTGCAGAGGTTAGTACACTACTGTGGACTATGTTTGTGATTTATTATTTATGTTTGGTATTCATATGTGATTCATCTTGTGGTCAGATTGGGCAGCATGAAGATAAAGCAATTGTAGACCCTGATAGCGTGGCAGAGGCAGAGGTTAGTGCACACCTTTGTACTAGAGTTGTGATTTATGTTTGTATGTATGGTGTTCATTTGTGATTTTATGTTAAATCAGATGGGGCAATCTATTCACAGTCAAGATGTTCAACATGTTGAAGACAGTGTGTACAACCCGACCCTGGATTTGTCAGACGAACCTCAATGTCAACTGCAGTCGGAAGTTCCCATTGTCGAGGAGATTCCGGATGAATTGCTATTGTCCGGACTTGAACGTGGTGTGGAACATGCTGGACATGAAGTGCATGATGGGCCTGAAGTGCAGGGTGGACCGGTAGTGCAAGCTGGACCCGAAGTACAGGGTGGACCGGAAGTAGAACCTCAAGAGGAGGTATACATTCCATCGTTTGAGTACGTTCCGGACGGCTGCCATCTCCATAACGAGGGACCGCCGACTGATGATGAAGACGATGAGATGGACCATTTTATCTCGTTGGCACACATGTGCCGGGATGAGCAGCTTTTCACCTCATATTACGAATCCATTTTCCAACAACAACATGCGAGACATGAGCCAGAGAATGTAGACCAGCCGGGTGAAGGCGAAGACCAGCAGGGGTCAGGGGGTCAGGGGATAAACGGCGGAGGAAGTATTCGCCTTATGTGGACAAGATGAACATGACAGATAGCCCACTTTTCGAGGAAGAATTTGTGGACGAGCTACAAGATATTGATGACCTTGAGGATTTGGAGGGTTTGAAGAAAAGAGGCATAAAGTTTACCCCGTTCAAGCTCATGAGTAATGAGCTTCCGTTGTGGAAGTCTGGTGATGTTTTTAAGTATAGAGATTTCTTCTATGACGTGTTGAGGCAGTACGCAATAATGACCAGAAGGCGGGTGTAAGTGAAAAGAAGTGACGGCGACAAACTTCGAGCGATTTGTAAAGGGCAAGGTTGTGAGTGGTATGTGTACTTGAGGAAGCACGAAAAACACAACGGTCGGGATTACGTGGTGATGAATATGCAACGCGATCACGCGCACACATGCTCTCAGGTGTTGGATTCGAAGTGGCTGATGACAAAGTGGCTAGGTGAGCGTTACATGGAGAAGATCAAAGCCAACCCTCACATTCCACTTGCAGCTATACGGCAGTGTGTCGATGAAGATTTTAGGCTGAAGATAGGTAGGATGAAGGCATATCAGGCCAGAGAGCATGCACTGGACGACATATTCGGCTCTGCGGCAAACCAATACAGAAACTTGTTCTACTACAAAGCCGAATTGGAGCGGACGCACCCTGATTCTATCATACATATACATTATGAGAATACGATGGATTCTGGCGCCGTGGGTCCGAGATTCCTGATGTTCTATTGCTGTCTAGGCGCATTGAAAAAAGGGATGGATGCAGTTATGTCGGCCAATTATCTTCTTCGACGCTTGTTTCTTGCGAGGAATGTACAAAGGACAGCTCATGACTGCAATGGGAATTGATCCCAACAATGGCTGGTGGCCGATTGCTTGGGCTGTGACTGAGGTCGAGAGTTATGTCCAGTGGAAATGGTTCGTGGAGTACTTATATGATGACCTTAACTTGCATGCAAATGGCCCACGATATGTGTTTATGTCTGACCAACAAAAGGTATGGCTGCAGTGATTTCAATATTACATAATGTACTTGGTATGTGATTTAATTTTATCTATGATTTGATCAATACCTTATGTACTGGAATTGTGATTTTTTGGTAATTTTTGTTTGTTGTGTTGCATCAGGGGCTTGCAAAGTTGATTGCTGAGGAATTCCCACAGAGCGAGCATCGCTTCTGTGTTCAGCACATATACAACAATTTCAAGAAGAGATTTGTCGGAGGAAATTTCAAAGACCGGTTGTGGGAGATTGCCTCGAGTACCACCCTCGAACATTATGTGGACAAAATGGATGCTTTACAGACCGAGTATCCCCAAGCACATCAGTGGCTTTCTGGAGTTGCTCCCAAAGAAAAGTGGGTCAAGGCATTTTTCTCTTCACACACTTGTTGTGATGTGCTCCTCAACAACATTTGTGAGACATTCAATTCGAAGATTGCATTGGCTCGAGAGAAAGCAATTATCAGCATGTTGGAGGACATTCGAACAAGTCAAATGGAAAGGATTCAGATCAGAGGCCAGTGGATCAAAAGCTACGATCACGCAGTCCCTCCTGTTATCAAGGAGCTTGTGGATAAGTGGTACGCGCAGGCTTCATCGTGGAGGGCTACATGGAACGGACAGTCTTCATACCAAGTAACTGGGCCGTCTGGCCAATATGTTGTCAACATGCGCGATTTTACATGCTCCTGCAGATTGTGGCAGCTAACCGGAATCCCGTGCACTCATGCTATCGCAACAATCAACAAGAATGGCGACGAGGTGACGCGATTCGTTTCCCGCTATTATTTGAAGTCAACAATGATTATGCTGTACGAGAATGTCCTTTACCCAATCAATGGGGTGGACAATTGGCCCAAGACTACTTCTGATGGTGCGGTGGAACTGGCGCCCCCGAGGTCAAAGCGACAGCGTGGTAGGCCGAAGAAACTGAGACGTGAGGAGCCCCAGATTCGTCTTCATGCGGATGGAGGTTAGTCATTATGAAATGTCATCGGTGCGGTCAAGAAGGTCATAATAGGAGGACATGCAGCAATGATCCTCGGACAGATGCCCGTTCTCAGGTTGGGGAGACTTCGCAGCATAACGGGTCGCGTGAACGTGGTGAGAGTACTTTGCCTGAATCGTCAAATAATCGTTGACGCCAAGAGGTACTATGCAATAAGCATCTGCAACTATATTCTCTACTTGTACACAGTGCTTTGTCATATATACTTACTATACTATTAATTGTTGCAGCCTAATGTTTCGGATTCGGGACCAAGCAATCGGACCAGGACTCAGCCTCAGAGATGTGGCCGCCGCGGTGATCAAGATTGACGAGCCTTACTTACTCTAAAAACTTTGTGTTTGTTTGGGATGAGTGAACAATATTTTGTGGTAGTGTTGATATGATGTGTATGTTAACGACGAGTTGTTATATTTTGGTGGCAGTGATGATATGATATGTATGTTACAGACTAGTTTGTACCAAATTACTCTAGTATTTTGGTGGAAATGATATCATGACATCTTTTGGTGGCATTTGATAGAGTACTTCGTCGGTTTGTATTCATTTGTGTACATGGTTTGTGATTTCAGTCATAGTTGAGTAACTACATTCGTGATTTCAGGCATAGATGAAAACAAAACGTAATCAATCAACATCAGACATTTGATAGAGTACTTCCTCGGTTTGTATTCATTTGTGTACATAGTTTGTGATTTCAGTCATAGTTGCGTAACCTCATTCGTGATTTCAGGCATAGATGAAAACAAAGCATAATCAATCAGATAACGACATAGCTTTGTTATAACAGTAGAAAAATTACAATGCATAAGAACAAGATTGTGATTTTTAACTGTCGAAAAGTTGTTGCCGTTTTACCAATTGTTAGCGCTCATGCGTCACACTTTTCAGTTTTCATGCCCAGTTGTAACTTCAAGGCTTCAAACTCCACAGTTTTCATGCGCAATTTCTCTTGCAGAACACCTTCAAGTAGCGATTTGGCTTGAAGTTCAGATTCGAATTGGTCTCGCTCAAGTTTCACTCTCTGAAAGTAATTGTCTTGGCTTGGGGATAGACTCGCATCAAACCATTAAAAAAACTTGCAATCATCTTCTTGCATAATACTTTCGCATTAATCTTTCTGCCAACAAAATTAATGGAAAAACGAACAAAATACATGATTTTAACCTTCCATATCGGGCAGCGATAGTAACGTCTACTCGGGTTAGCAACCGTCCTAGATGTCACAAGCTCAGCCTCAAGATCGTGATTACAATTCACAATTTTGGGACGAGGCCAATTCCAATTTAAGCTTGAACCGAAAGATTGAGAAGAAGAAGAAGAAGACGACATTGCAACACGACCTGAATTCAATTCGACAGTACAAAATTCAAATCAGCAATGCAATTTCGCCGAAACATAGCACATAGCACATAGCACAAAAACTAAAATCATAATTCCAGATGCCCAACTGTAAACTTCAACCAAGAATTGCAAAATTTTCCAGATGCCCCGACTGTAACCTTACAACCATAAAATTCGACCAACAATTGCAAAATAGTTTTTCAGATGCCCGACAGTAACCCTACAACAAACAAAAATTCAACCAACAATTGCAAAATAAAATTCCAGATGAAATCGCCTAAACCCTTGTGGATACCCTAAATTTAGCGAAATCCAGATGAAATCCCCTAAATTCCAGATGCCGAACAAATGAAATCCCCTAAATTTCAGATGCCGAACAAAATAAAATCGCCTATTATGTTTAGAGAGGGAAATATGAAACCCGACGAAGATGAAAGATGAAAGAAACAGAGTGTCTATTCTGTTTGGAGACGAATGAAATCATTTAGAGATGGAGGGAAAGATGAAAGAAAATAGGAGAATGGAAAAATAGTGTCTATTCTGTTTGACAAGACAGCTCTTACACATGCAGACTATGTGCAACATAGGGTGCATGTTTAGTAGGTAAATAGTCTAAACTGCCCTTCAGCTCATTTGGGCATTTTCGTCCGGAAAATGGCAAAAAACACAAGGTTTGTGATTATATATTTTGTTAGATACATGTGATGAGATTTTTAAATGTCAGGGGTCTCTGCTATTACACGACGAATAGTTAGGGCCCTTTTGTGCAGTTCACTATTTTTCTTTTTTCCTTTAATTTTATTTAATTGTGCGTTGAAATAGCACAAACTTGCTGTACATAGCAGAGGGATCCATTTCCATGAAGTTAGAGATGTGAGCTTATCTGGACCAGACAGATTGATGAAGCTCATCACAATGCCACAGCTGTTGGAGCTGTAATTTTCTGGTCCCCTCGAGTTGTCCCTCGGTGCACACGAATGGAGCAAACACGCCGTTGTAGCTGGTGTCGTTTGAAGATCCATTAATTCTACATGTTAAAATTCAAGATTTGGCATGAAAATTAGATCAAATTTAGTTCAGATAACCCTTCCTATATACTATACATAACCATTAGCATCAAAATGCGTTGCAATGAAATTTATTGATGAGAAATAACAAGGGGAGCATCATCCATGAGAACGCAAACAGAGCATAGTCTTTTTAATGAAAGTCTGGCATAACTAAATGTCAGACATCTTGAAGTGCAAGTGCATCAATTAATTTGGATGTTAGAATTGGAATAACATGTTGTAGTTTGTCATCTTGCTTTTGGTAAACTATTACCAAATTCTGTGTTTGCGCCCATCTCAATAATCACAAAGCTGATAATATCATGCCAACATATTTACAGACTGAAATTTTATTTTTAAACATCTATTTAAATGCATCATACAAATCCCGACAAGATATGTTTAATGTCCCAGTCCCATACTTGTTTAACTGAATTCTATCGAATCACCAATTTAGGCCAAATTAAACACAAAACAAGAATTAAGAACCACATTGTTTTTTTCTTTATGCAATTATCAATAATTATGTAAACAAACAATATACAAGCCAAATCATTAGCAAAGGGCTGTAATAGTCGAGTAAAATGTCATTCGATTGCCATGACTAATTATTGAATAATCCATCTAGGATTAAGTTATGAAATTATTTTAGTTGGAGGGAGTGACTATGACTAATAATCACATGATTATCCATCTCGAATTAAATTGTGAGATTCCTCATTAATCAAACACAAAGGGATGTCAATCAGGCCGGCCCATCGGGTTTCGGGCCAACCCTACTCGGGTTGAGGATCAATCCGGTGCGAGCTAATCAGGTTGTGATTTCTTTCGGGTTATAGAAGTTCGACCCTAACCCTAAAAGCTCGGGTTTCGGGCTAGCCCATCAGATTAATCGGGTTACTACCGATAATGTTAACATGCGATCAATCCAACAAATAATGATTAAAATTAGTTATATGCTTAAACTCAATTATAAACATGATCAAATACTAATATTTG
This sequence comes from Salvia splendens, assembly GCF_004379255.2. Lineage (NCBI taxonomy): Eukaryota > Viridiplantae > Streptophyta > Magnoliopsida > Lamiales > Lamiaceae > Salvia > Salvia splendens. Next base: position 21,195,136 of record NC_056041.1, on the reverse strand, counting down.
AGATATTTCGTGAATTTTTAATGCATGCTTTAGAAATTTAAATATTTTTTAGTGAATTTGAAGTTTTAAATTTATTTATTAATTATTAATTATTATATTAATAAAAATTTTAATATGTAATTTTTATATTTAATATAAAACCGAAAGTTATTTTTTAGTTATCTATGTTATAAAATTAATCAATGAAATGTCGAATTAAGAATTAAAAAATAGAATAAAAGAAACTTTCGGGCTTTCGGGTCTGGCCCCTAAGGCCATCCACATCCATGTCTCAATAAAATCTCTTAACCGTCTCATCCCTTAACTATTAATGAGCCCACTGCACTTTTTACCCCCTCTCTTAACTAAGAGACAACACATGCATCCCTCCATCTCTTAACCATCTCATCCCTTAACTATTCATTTAATTTCATTTTTTATTTTTATTTCCAACAAATTCAATTAATATTTCATTGAAATATTAAATTAATACTAATAATTCATAAAATCATTAAAAACCACGAAAATTACAACTTCCGAAAATATGAAAAATACATAATTGAAATCCTAATATTTATAGAAGTAATTGGGAGCTTAAAAAAATAGAAAAAAATTAAAATATTGGAAAAAACGGCTATAAACTACTAGTATTTTTGGTAAAAAATTTATTATTATTATTTTTAATTTTTGAATTTTTTCAGAATTAAAAAAAAAACAACTTTAACGGATATAAACGACGCTCACTCGCAGGCCGACGAGTGGGCGTCACTACTGCACGGGAGCTCGCCATGTGGCCAACGCGCGTGGCGAGATAGCTCGCCAACCACCTCTTGGCGGAGGGACACGGAACGAGACGGAGCACCGGCATCGCCGTCTCGATGTCGTCTCGTCTCGCCGAGACCGAGCCCGCATCGAGACGGCGATGCAGATGCTCTAACGGGTTAGAGGTTAGTGGGGATGCGTGCTAATCGGGTTTTGATTTTATCGGGCTATAAATTTTCAGCCCTAACCTTATAAATTTGGTGGGACATTCGGACCAGCCCACGGGTTATGAGCTACACCAACATACAATACATATTTAATATCGAGATATAATTTTATAAACCGAACCGCCCTAAGAAACTGATATCATTTAAACTAACAATGATGGATAACAGAGTGTCGTGAGTCTTGTGACAATTAACCTTGTTGCATCCGCGGACTAGCTCTTGTTACAGCTTCATTCTGGCATTAATCTTCTCCCTCATTGCCAGCATTTTTACATCAATTAAAGATCAATTACAAAACTTAATTGCACTTTTCGCGGTTACCTAATCTAGATTAGCGATATGATTAGGACGCGATGAGAGATTAAGCTGTGGCTTGGCTGCGGCGAACTCTGACGTGAAGCTCCTCGCCGCTGCCTTTGACAAGTTTCGATTGCTGCTATATACTCATTTTTTAAAAATGATAATAAATAGCTATAGTGGAGATAATAAAGTAAGAGAGAATAGTGTATATGAGAGTTTTCTCTACGTTGTTCTCTCTTACTTTACCGTATCTCCATTTTAACTATTTATTATAATTTTTCTAAAACGAGGGCGGAAAATGAAATATGACAAATTTTTAGGAACATGGAACTATTTTTTTTATTTTATTCGATTCTTTCACCTACCTAAGAAAACAATGTTAAATGACTTTCACACAATACAGAGTGGAGTTTACCTCTTATTTTCTCTCCAATGATAGCGCATTGCTTAAAGAATAATTGTAAAATAAAATAAAAAAAATTGCGATAATATAATCAAATTAGTATTAATGGATAACGAGATAACATTAATAATAGTATAATATTTTATAAAAAAAAGTTCAAAAAATATAATTGAATTAATTTTCATGAACAGATGGGAAAAATTCATGGCCGAAATTCTCAAAGTACATGAAAATAGGAAAAATTTCCATATTTGATAGACTATTTTTTTACACATTTAACTGTGCGTAAGTGAAGTGCATATATATTCTTTCGGGGAAAAAACATGCTCCCTCCGTTCACCAAAAAATAGTTTTATTTGTGGACGGCAAGTTTTAATAAAAAATTAGAAAAGTAAGAGAGAAAAGTGAGAAAAAATGAGAGACATGAAAAAAAAGTGGGTAAATTATGAGAGAGGAGAAAAGTAAGAAAAGTATGGAGAGAAACTCTCAATTTATAGAAATGGACTATTTTTTTGGATATCTTAAAATGACAAAATGTTACTACTATTTTTTAATGGACGGAGGCAGTATTTTCACCTAAATAATGATACTCTATCTTTGAAAAATACTAGATAATTTTAAAATGACATGAATTTTAATGTACAATTGATAAGATATGGGCTTGGATGGTAGCTTGAGAAGTAATTTTCATGGAAGTGGAGTTAGTAGGCTTTTGGTGTTTGGTACAAGGGAGAAACAACCATTTCTAATACTTGTCCTCTAACTTGATTGAGTTACAATGAAACCCGTTTAGTTTTTATTGAAGGGGTTGGCAGCGGAAGCATGCGTTCTAACGGATCACATATACGGATCTATTTAGCAGATTATTCAGACAAATTCTATTCGCGTAATTATCACATGTATATGCTTATGACTTGAATTTCAAACATGCTTTAGCACAAATAATCCCTAAAACATGCTTACTACGGAGTTAGCCAATTTACCGATTTGATTCTCCAAAGAATCGTCGATTGCTCGCGCCTTCTCCACGATGATCTTCAATATTAGACCACGGATCTTCTGGCTGGTGTCCCGAACTCTATTCCGACATCAGGGTGGGCTGATCTTATCGAAACACTAGTACTCGAATAAAGAAGACGGAACTTTCTCACGGAGGAAGAGAGAGAATTTTCGAGCTCCTCTCAAAATAGAGGGGGACGAAAATTTCATTGTGAAAATCAATTGATTTTCTGTCTCCTTTATTCTCCTATTTATAATAGTTCATATTGGGCCCAATCAGAGATCTATGGAAGGTTTTGGATATGGGCTTCCCCAATTAGCTTTTTACTAATTAAATTGAACCCACAATTTAATACAAGCTTATATTGGAATATTACGAGCAGCCACTATAGACGTAATATTGACCTCCCCATCCAAATCCGAAATTACAAGTAATCCGGGTTTTCATTTTTGTTTATTATTTATTTCCCGCGCTTAAGATATAAATGTCCATTAATTAATTAAAGTCTACTATGGACTTAATTAATTAACATCTTATTAATTCCAAGAGTGGACTTAGCAATAAACACTTATTTATTGTTCATAGAGTAATAAAACTCCAACTGGCCAATTTCCGAATAATAAAACCTTGTTCAAGCTCCTCTTGAGGACATTATCAAACGAGACTCACCTCGCGCACGATTCAACATAATAGCAATCCTAGCACCGCTAGATAATGATCATCACTACCCAATATACCTGGATCGTTGAGTGACGAAAAACCCGCACCTTTGGTAAGTCAAAGTAGTAGATACTCAATATCGTATGCTCAATGCTAACGTACATTGATTAAGAAATAGATATTTATCAAGACCTCGTCTTTCAGTAGATAGCATAAAGACACGTCTTGCTGTTAGATCCATTCAGTGTTATATCACACCAACGTCATCTTATTTCAATAAGGCTTAGAAATAATCGGACTGACATTGCAACCTTTCACGATAGGTAGCCAAAGCCTATCTAGGTTGTGAAATTCTCCTTTTTCTTTTGCAAAGCAGTAGTTACCTTAAAGTGGACGACGCCCACAACCAGTCTACTAAGCAAAAGACGTAGGCTTTGTTTACTTCTTATGCATTTAAATGTTTATAAAACATCTTATAAACGCACAAGCAAACACAATGTAATAATATATTGATTCTATTCGTGCAAACTGCTCGAATGATACTGAATCGGGTCAAAAGTGGATTGTAGAGTTTTTCCGTACACAAGTAAGATTCTATTTAAGCGAAGTCGCTCGAAACATGCTTTTGAGTATACTAACCCTAACAATCTCCCACTTATACTCAAAACATGCTTTCGAGTATACCCACTGCCAAAAACTCTCCCACTTATACCCAAAGCAGGTCTTGGAGCTAGATATATCGAACTACCATTCATTTCACATCATGTTTGAAACATGTTGCCACAAAGGCAATTTATGTGAAAAATCTGCTTGGTTGTTCTCTGATAATATCTTTTCCACTACTATGTCTGTGCTGTGTACTTGATCTTTAATTAATTTCATCTCTCTAAGTGATTGCTTAGCTTATGATCTCGTGTTCCCCTGAGTTAGCCTTTGCTAGAGTAAAAATACTCATTGGCATACTCAAACTTACGATCAAAGCTTCTAGGAGTATACTCCTAATGTAAACACATATAATGAGGATGACTTACTCGATCACTGATTAGTCATAAGACTTAGTCAGTGTAACCCCAAGGACATTACATGAATGACTGGTAAACTAGAATATAGTGATTAGTCTTTCTCAAGTACTATGGTATATCCATTACCTCAATCAAAGTCCTTTGCCACAGTTAATATGATATATGATTGCTATGCAAAAGCACAACTAATATCAAACTTAGTACACATCATAGCATACATGAGACATCTATCTGCAGAACCAGTCTCATAATTCTTGTTCTCACTAAGTGTCAAACAACACTTGACTAGAGACAAGACAATTCCATCTTGAATGATAAAAACCTTTTCATGGAAATTCTAATGCTAAAATGTTCCAAGCAATGTATAGATATAGGATTCCTAAGAGAATCTCAACATTCTTTCTAGCAATCTTAAAGAATTAGATGCTTAGAATGTAATTAGTTTCTCTTAAATCCTTTATCTTAAACTGGGTAGACAACCAGTTTCCTACGCTATATGTCAATCTTAGTTGTTTGCAACTTTTATAGATTTCATCATCGTAGAGTACCAATAATACCATATTCAATGCACTTTCAACTTCCTTGTGCTTACAACACATTTAAGGGCACATGTCAAATTCGAAAGATTTGACAATCTCGCTAAAACACATACTTTGATTTAGATGCATGCCTAAGACCACAAAGGTCTTCATAAGCTTCTAATCATGTGTTTTTTGCCCTTTATTGCATACTTATTAGGATGTTCCACGTAGATGATTTCCTCTAGACCTCTATTAATAGAAAGTTGTCTTGACAATCATAATACATACATTCTAATTATGTAAGTGCTGATAGACAGTAGGATCGAACAAATCTTGGCACAACGACAGCGAGAAGATGATATTTCTCTTTGGGCATAGCCCATTGTCATTGTCTAGCCATTTGAGATCCACATTTACACTTGCAAATGTACTAGCTCCCACTGACTGACACAACCTGTAGGTAGTATTGCAAGTCTTGTAAAACATGTTGTCTATCTAAGATTGTAGTTTGGAATCTATCACCTTTTCAAGGACGAATATCCAAATGAACCAATTCCACATTGTAGTTAAAGGGATTATGTTCAAGTTAATCTAAGACTGGGTCTTACGACACTCTTAGACCCATGAACTTGTTATGTTCTTTAGGAACGCTCCCACTACGACATGGTTCTTACAATCTTAGGTTCTGAATTTGATTTTATTAGTGCAAAATTTCTAATGGTATGAGTCCTTGGTAACGTGGAAAATTCGATATCTCTTTGTCCTGAGAGTTATCACGCTGTTAGGCTTTTAGTTCCTTTCTTGATCTTCATACAAGAATTATATCTTTGAAGATTACAGAACTTATAATCTTACATCATTTGGGACAACCTTAAAACATGCCTGATCAGTACTCAACTCCAATTACTTGGATACCTTTCCAACATGTATTGGAACAACATTACACCTTGAGATGTGCCAGACTAAAGTCGCTCCAGTCCACAACTCGTGTTTTGTAGAAGGTACTGATTTTGGTAATTTCTTTAAGGTGTATCTCGTTATATTTAACGCTTGTCCCATCAATGATAAGATTTTCATGAGTACAACTCATCATTTGATCAAACTTGTCTTAGAAAGACTTCGATTCCTTCTTACATAACTATCCCATTCTTTGAAAGAATGCTTGGATTCGTTAATGGAGATTAGACTCCCACTACTGATCATAACGCTTTGTTCGTCTCCTCATTGGTGTAAACCATTGAGACTTGCTAGTCTTTCTACGTTGCACTTATATAAGTATTCTGAATCAAATGATTCTAACTCATAGTGCATCGAATAGACATTCTCGACTTTCAAACTATTTAACAAATTGTTAAAATCTTGATAGTCTAGATCAGTTTGAACAATAACCAAGTATTTTCTTGGCCTTAAGACTAAGAGCCATAAATATTTCATCATTCATTGTTTAAGAAGTTGATGTGTTGTTTAATACTCAATCTTGTTGCATCTATATTGTTTCAATACTATGATGCCTTAAACATCAACCATAAAACAATAATTGAGCATTAACAGCTCCCACTGCAACAAAAACCTAACTGGATCAAGATCTTTTACTTAGAAGTTGCATTGTTATGTAAGTCATTGTCCTTCTCTAAAAGAGGTCAATCCAACTTACAAAACATCTTCATTCGCTTTAAACAAACTTTGATGACAATTCAGACTCTCTCATTTCCATATCTAGTCTTTTGTTCAAATGAACTAGGAATTAGGGAAAATGCAACCTTTATGAATTCGTCATCTATCATGTTACTTTCCTCTAAAAGTAATATGACAACTAATATTCTGAGGGTTTTCTACTTTTCAGTTAAACCTTCTTGTAGTCATTTCTTATTACTTTAGACGATGACTTGAGTCAGAAAACTATTTGAGTGATCAAAAGATTCCTCAAAACATTCTGTCCATCTAGGATATTCCAATCGAATCATCTTGACAGATTCTATTGATATCCATCTTTCATCGTCACTAATCAAGACTTGTCATGCTACTTATAAGAAAATAGTTTGACCTTATTCCTCAAAGAACTTGTCAAGTACATGCAAAAAGCATTCTCGAACAATCTTCGTGGAATTATGTCAAGGAAATGGAGGACATGAATCATTGAGTATAAACTCCAAGTTTTAGCTATGAGATTCTTATCCATTTTCATTTCCAGTCTACATAATTTTGGCATTGGAGTTCATTTCTTTAAGGATCGCAGACAAAATATGAACGACATAATGAAGATTTGGCATATTAACTTATTATCACATACTTATGCTCAATACATAATCGCAAATAACCACAAAACAATTATGTATCTTGCAACTGTAAAATTAAAATTTTGTATCCCCCAGAGGAGGTCAATACGCATTAAAATCTTACAATTTTACTGGTCACAATCATCGACGAATAGTCCAGAGACCACAGAGTGGCATGGCCGCCTAATGTTGCCTAAGCAAGACCACCGAATTTAGCATTACAGAGTCTCATTTCTACAGCACACTCCCATAACAATGCTCATGTGCTGCTAACAAGATCAAGCTATCTCATAAATTCTGTGTGAACTTCTGAATCTTGCAGTTTCTTAGGCTTATTGTCCCCACAGAGCAGGTGGCGATAATATTGAAAACCACATTCTAGTTCATACTATTTATATTTGAGAAGTGAAGTAGGAGCTGAGTCGGATCGTGTGCGTTTCGTGTGCTTACAGGGAACACTAATACAAGTGCTCGGTCAAGACACCGCGCTTCTTAAATCCACTGGATCACTAGGTCCAGTAACCCAAGGAACACAGAGTGTTGTTGTCGTTGGACACGCTCGACTCTCCTTCAAAAATTAATCCCTCAACCCAAATTACTATTAAATTAGTATAGGGAAGTGGGGTCGATCCCACGAAGATGGATTCGTGAGTAGTGTTTAGAGACTCTGGAAACAAGCGGCTGCTGCCACGCAAAGGGTTGAGGTTTATAACAACTACCACTAGACCTAGGCACGGAATTTAAATGCTAGACCTAAGAAACAGAATACTTGTAAAATCAGACATCAACACCGAAAGAAACAATAACTCGCTAGACCGTGTAAATGATTAACTAAATATGACTAGGCAGGAAGAATTAAAAAGTGGGGACCAGGACATTCAAATAAGGTAAGTACGGTAAAAGCTGCAACTAACAAACTCATGCAATTTCCTATCCAACACAAAAACGTAAATGAAGAAAACAGAGCATACTCCTAGATTCGAACAGAATATAGAAATCGGGACGCCGGAAACTCGCTACGAATCGGAAGTACATCAGATCTACATAAACTGAACGAAATGAAACGAAAACACGTAAGCTAGGCATAAAATTAAACCAACACGACTCAGATTCACGTCGAATGCTTAATCCACTCCGGATCCAAGACATCCGAACTCAACACCCAGCACAATCAACTCCATAGCTCCGATTCTCACAGATCTACTCAAATCAACTCCAGATCCCAACAATCACAGACAACCCTACGACATCAACAAGTTAAGAACCCGATTCATCCACAAACAAACTCCATTCTCCCAGATCCAACCACAAACCTGCGATAATCTAGAAAACAACCAACTCCAACAATCCAACTCAGAATTCAAGTAAACATAATCGACAAACAAAGATCAACACAGTCGGCATAAACTAAAACGAAACTTGCATAAACACAGAGAATATCCAGAAAACAAAGAGGTCCGAGCCTCGAACAGCGAAGCTCGGTGAATTCAGCAGAAACGTAAACAGAAAATAAATTGTTTCTTCGCCCTCAAGTAGGACGGTGTTACCACCAGATCGAAAAGTGTGTAAGCTAGAAGTGAACCCCAAGTATGCCCTGAATTTCCCACGAAAGAACCCAAGGGTGTGAAGAAAAGTGAACTAAGCTACAAGCTGTTGGCGAGGTCTCCAACCGAGAAGATCCCTCCAGCGTGCATGCTTCTCTCTTTTATAGACGCGGACATAACCTTCTAGAGTCTTCGTAGAAATCTCTATTCTACCCTTCAACTCCGAGGCTTCCTCCGTCGAGCAATTTTCCGCATAATGTCCACTCTTTCGCCTTCTTCCTAGGTCCACGCAACTGTCTCCCTTCTTTGCTGGACCTGGCGAAAATCTTTACACACCTGGCTTAAAACGCGTGTTAGACCCAGAAATTTCACGAATTAAAGCCATAGACCTATGCATGAAATTAGCCTTATCAAACTGCTCACACTTAAACCATGCTTGTCCTCAAGTATGAAAGACAAGAAAATGAAATAAGGCGAATTTCAATGCACGGTTCCCAAGAACGATCCTACAAACAAGATTTAACAAAAACAAAAACCTAGACCTAGAAAACTAACAGACTCAGAAAAGAAAATAACACACAAAGAGCACAAAACACAACACATAAACATGCACTAGCTTCAACTTTTAGGCAACTGTCCCCACAAGCTTAAGTCTTCTCCGATCATCTACAGTCTCCAAATCCTCATTCTTCCTTCGTCAACCCAAACGGTTCGTCAGTTTGTCAAGAAACCTATGGATTTCCTAGCGGTTAGGTTCGCTCGATCACTCATTCCTCACCAGGGGTGTTAGGACCAAAAACGCTCCAAGGTTAAAGTTACACCACTGATGCGTTGGGTTATGAGAGTTTCCCCTTTTTATTATCTCCCCTCTTTTCTGGGTAAGGCAAATATTTCCTAGGTCAGGTCCTGGACTTCGTCCAGCTTATACCTCCCTTTTTTTTTTTTTTTTTTCTGGACTTCGTCCAGCTTATACCACCAGCTCTGGACTTTGTCCAGCTTATTCCTTCATAACCCATTTTTTCTCCTTTATACTCTACTCCCTAAGCATCAAGTGGCTGCCCATTTTTTACAAGTTAGCTCAAAGTGTTTATGCTTATAACTCACTTTATAGTAAGGCTGCACAGCTAGGTTATCTAAGGTATCCTCTATCGTCCTTACTTCATCCAAACCGCTTTTAGTTTATTAAGGAAGAGGGCATCAAAGTTGACGTATATCCTATCTTCAATCGCTCTCACTAAGGGAATATTTCTGCCTTATTGTATCCACTAGCTCATGCAACACGTAACACACAGACAAGACCTAAAAAAAACTATAAGACTTACAGTCACAGACTGCACCTATTCCCTCCCCCTCCCACTTCACTCAAGCTTGTCCCCAAGCCATCATAGTGAAGGGGGGTAAATAGGAAAGTACAAACATGTAAAATAGAAAACCAAACAATAAACAACGTGCCAAAACAAACAAACTTCTCACACTTAGACCGTACACCGGGCTAAGTGGGAGAAAGCACAACAACCAAAGTCAAACATGCAAAACAGCTCAACCCCTTCTCACACTTAGACCAGAAATTGGGCTAAGTGTGGAAAGTAGCAACACATATGTACAGAGCAAGCATCCTGGCACAGAACATTAAAACAAACAAAAAGCAGAAACAGAAAGCAATAAAAGACGAAAAGTAAAAGTTACTTGGGTTGGGGAAAATTAATTCGGGGTCTGGCCCCCTCGGGAGCCAGACTTGGGCGGCACAGCCTGTTGGGTCACTTTGGCTTCCTTTCTTTCCGGTGATTCCGGCTTCTCTTTCCTCTCGTCAGTCTGTCCGGGTACGGTCTTCTTCAAGGTCATGGGTCTAGTAGAGGACGAAGTGATTAGAGGCTTGGTGACTTGTGGCTGGTTCCGGATAGATAGATCTCCTGGACTTGGCGCCCTAGGTCCGCCACTAGGTCCAAGAAGTAATATTGGTGCGTCTGGGAATTTCTCGCGCAACCACTTCATCATTGTCATTATTAACGCGACACCCTCCGTCATCTTCTCAGTGCATCAAGACGACATTGCCACCAGATCAGAAACGCGCCCCTTGAGGGCCACCATTTCCTCCCTAACCGTCTGAACCTCCGATCTCATTTCTACCATTCCCGTTCGTACTCCGGCAACTTCCTTCCTTACTCTCTCAGCTTCACCACTGTCTTTTCCTTTACCCCGCAGGGCCACAATCCCTTCCATCACTTTTTGAATCTCGGATCTCATCCAACTGACTTCCTTTCTCATTGCATCCACCTCCACAACTGGCTTCCTGGCATCACCTGCATCAGCAACGTCCTTCACACCCGCCACCTCTTGTTCCTGTTTGATCTGGGCCTCTGATTTACCAACTTCGTAAAAACAGACATCCCTCTTGTGCATGATTAGCAGCCCCTTGTTGAAGAAGTACTCCATATTGAAAACCTCGGGGGGTAGACACATCTTCACCTCCCGGCAAGCCTTGTGGATCTTCATAATCACATTGCGCTGCAGATAAGCTCCCAGAAGGTGGCATGTGTATAGATGCCGGGAGGGATTGGCAGTTACTTGGTGGCAGGCTTGAGCTAACCAGTAGCCCAAATGAACACGTACACCCGTGGCCATGCACCAGGTAAAGTATAAGTCGGCGGTTGTCAAGGCGGTGTTGGCTGTGCCCATCAGGTTGTAGCTAATGAAGGTTTGGGCGAACCTCAGAACCCTGTCTTCGATGTGGTGAGCCTTCGAACAACTAGTTTTAAATTGACCCACCATCGGATGAGTCAAGAACTCCCATGCGCTCTGCGCTTTGAAACCTGGCGTGAGTTTTGGTGGACCAACCATTCTCTCATTCCATAAACCTTCGTCATCTTCCGTACGCGTTAGTAGACCCATCCGTAGAGTCCACTCCCTGATACTCATCACATGCTCTTCATTGAAGAGCCTGAAGTTAATGGAATCGGCATCCAAGTCGGTGGTGGATTTAAACCGAAAAGTCGAGAAAAATTCCCGTGCCACATCTATCAGAACCTCAAGGGTGCTATGCTTTAGCAACCAGTCAAAGCCGATTGCCTCTATATACCCCCGAAACTCGTCATTGCTTGAGATCCCCTTAAGCTCTGCTGAATCGTACATCTTTCCCGATTTGGCATGTTTCCCAACGGTACTCTTCTCCGCATATATCGCTGTACGTTTTGGGTCATCAAACTTCCCCATCGCATTCAGTAGTTCCTTAGTTATCCAGATTTCTTTCGGCTCAAAATTGAGCTCCACTCCTTGTTCTTCCTCGGAGTCACTGGACTCATTAGGGCTTTCCGACTCGGCATCGGACGATATTTTAGCAGGTGGAGAGGGAGAATGGTCGGCGGACTTCCCTCTTGCTTTCTTGGTCGAGGAAGGAGCGATCTGCTTCCCCTTCCTCTTCCTCTCGACCGCGCGTCTGCGCTCCTCCTCGTCGCTCTCCCCATCGTCAGGTCTGGGAGAATCTGCCTGCTCAGGTGCTGCGGCCCCTCGACCCAGCATGTCCTCCTCCATCTGCTGGACGGTTTCATCTATCTCATCAAGCAGACTCTGACGAGCCTGCCTCCTTGCTTCCCTTGCGTTTACCGGTGAATCAGTCCCATCGGGGACATCAGTCAGATCCACCATTAGAGTCATCCCGTCGTCGACGGGTTCCTGTGCCTCGCCAGACGCGAGGTCGTCTTCCTTCCCAATCAATGGGGTTGCCCCCTCAATGTAAATAGGGGTCTCTACCCCACCCGGACTTCCCGTAACAAATTGGGCTTCGGTGCCCTCAACCACTTCTGGGGTTTCCCCCGCCGATTGTCTTTCAGAAGTTAGGGCTTTGCCGCCCGTTGGAACATCGCAACCAACAACAGGGGTTTCCCCTTCGACCAACTCCTCCAAAACAGGGGTTTCCCCCTCTGTAAACTCCTTCGCAACAAGGGTTTCCCCCTGTGTATAGCTATCAGTAACAGTAGAAAGACCCACCCCCACAGATTCAGGCAGGGTGTCTCTCTCAACAAAATCCACGGCGGCAAACACAGGATTTACCTCCTCAGTGACAGAACCTAACCTAGGCTCACTTACGGCCAACAACTCCAACCCCGCGGTCAGATCTGCTTCTTCTTCGCGAGATTCTGCGGTGGTTGGTTCTTGAACAGTGACGGCTTCTTCTGGTACAGCGGTGGTGGGTTCTGCGGCAGCCACCGGTTTGGGTGTTGAAACCCCTGAAGTTCCCGGTTGTGATACGGCAGATGTAGAAACGGCTGGTGCAGATTTCCCCATTACCGCCGCGAACATGGCAAATGCCTCCATCACCTTTTCTGGTCCCCCAAATTTTTGTAGTATATCAGCCATAAACGCCGTCGCACTTGAATCGGCGGATCCTGAAGTGTTTCCGGTACTCGGCTTGTTATCCATGAAGAATTCTGTAGAAAATCTTGACAAAAACTAGGACAGAAATTTCTTTGATTAGGGTTAGAGAAAGAAAACCTAGAGAGAAGTTTGGGGAATTCTGGATGTAGAGAGAGAGTGAATAAGGGAAAATGAAAAGAGAACACGGTTATTAACCGATAGGTATGGGAGAGGACGGTTTGCAGGCGGTTGCAGGCATGACGCTAGCGACTGTACGCCTTCCCATAAAGGTGTCCTTTGAAATTCAAACCGGTGCCAACTCCCTCCAAAACTTTACTTCTCAACTCCTCGCCCTAGCGAATTCCTTCTGCAAAACCGTACTTAGGAAAAAACATTAAACAAAAACTTGAAACGCCAGACTCCTCCGTTTTAGGGTATGACAGTATCAAAAACATTCCTAAAGAGTCTGGTATTTCGAAAATATTTTTGGAAGATTATTTTTTTTGTTTTGTTTGGGTTTTTCTAGATTTACGAAAAGCGATTAAATATTTACAAAATTTCTTACGAGTGTTCTCAAGATTCCCCGGGTCAGGGTATAAAAACTTTTCAGTCACTCGACCCAGGAAATCTTTAAGAACACTTCCTTCCTAGACCCGTTTGCGGATATCAAGAAGCGCGTGTAGCGGCACTTCGTCCACTACACACATCTCCGAGGCATCCCTAAACACCTTCAGACGATGACCATTGACAAGGAAAGGAGTAGAGTTTGAAGAACTTCCCTGGATTTCTACTGCTCCATTTGCACGCAGACTCACAACAGTCTATGGCCCAATCCCTTTGGACTTTAACTTGCCGGGCATTAACTTGAGCCGGGACTGGAACAGGAGAACCTTCTGCCCAACTTGCAGTTCCTTGGTCCGGAGATTTTTATCATGCCACAATTTGGTCTTTTCCTTGTACCACATTGCTGACTCGTAAGATTCAAGTCGCAATTCTTCCAACTCTTGGAGTTGCAGTTTCCTCTCTCCCTCACAAGCTCGAGGACTCATATTAATCTCCTTGACCGCCCAGTACGCCCTGTGCTCAATTTCCACCGGTAGGTGACACATCTTGCCAAATACTAACCTGTAAGGAGACATTCCAATGGGTGTTTTATATGCTGTTCTATATGCCCATAATGCATCATCAATTCTCTTGCTCCAGTCTTTCCTCGACGGATTCACCGTTTTTTCTAGGATCGCTTTGATTTCTTTATTTGATATTTCCGCTTGGCCGTTGGACTGAGGATGATATGGTGTGGAGAGGCGATGGTGAACTCCGTACTTTCTCATTAGAGCTTCAATAGTCTGGTTGCGGAAATGCGTCCCATTGTCAGATATTATAGCTTTGGGTACTCCGTACCTGTTGAAAATGTTAGCTCTAAGGAACTTCGCTACCTCTTTAGGTTCACACGATGCGGTTGCTTTTGCCTCTATCCACTTCGAAACATAATCTACTGCCACAAGTATGTAGGTGTTTGCGTATGAAGACGGAAATGGACCCATGAAGTCCATCCCCCAGACATCGAAGATCTCACATACAATTATTGGAACTTGTGGCATTTCGTCCCTCCTGGAGATTCCCCCGGTCTGTTGACACCTCACGCAGTTCTGACAGAATTCAAAAGCATCCTTATTCAACGTGGGCCAGTAAAACCCACTGTCCAACACCTTCCTTGCGGTCTTCCTAGGTCCAAAGTGACCTCCACACGCTAGGGCATGGCAATGGTTCATCACATCCCTCTGTTTCCACTCTGGGATACACCTCCGGATAACTTGGTCGGCTCCCATTCGCCACAAATACTGGTCATCCCAGAAATAGTACTTGGCCTCACTCTTCAATTTCATCTTCTGGGCCCGGGAGATTTCTTGGGAACTGGGTACCTCTCCAGTGACTAAGTAATTTGCCAGGTCAGCGAACCATGGCTCAGTGTTTGTCTGACATTTCCCTTTCTCGGCATCCCCTGGACCTATTAATGCCATGAGCTTTTCCCAATTGATGGGTCTAGGGAGTTCTTCCAGATAATACAAATGCTCCTCGGGGAATGCATCTGGAATTGCTTCCTCGGTCTCTCCTTGAAAGATACGACTTAGGTGGTCAGCCACCTTGTTCTCAGTTCCTTTCTTATCCTTAACTTCCCAATCGAATTCTTGTAAAAGTAATACCCAACGGATTAATCTTGGTTTAGACTCCTTCTTTGCCAGCAAGTACTTAATAGCTGCATGGTCCGTGAAAACGATCACCTTCGACCCCAGCAAATACGGGCGAACCTTCTCAAATGAGTATACCACCACCAGCATTTCTTTTTCGGTGGTGTCATAATTTTTCTGAGCTTGATTCAGTGTTTTGGATGCATAAAAGATCACATAGCTTTTTCCATCAATTCTTTGACCTAGCACTGCTCCCACGGCATAGTCGCTTGCGTCACACATAATTTCAAAGGGTAGATTCCAGTTGGACGCTCTAATAATGGGGGCAGATACTAGTCTATCTTTCAACAACTGAAAAGCCCTTTTGCACTCCTCATCGAACTCAAACTCCACATCGTTATGCAATAAGTGAGTGAGTGGTTGAGCAATCTTTGCGAAATCCTTCATAAACCTCCTATAAAATCCTGCATGCCCTAGGAATCCTCTCACCTCTTTCTGATTCGTCGGGTAAGGCAGTTTCGAGATGACATCGATTTTTGCTTGATCTACCTGTATGCCTCTTTCCGATACCACATGCCCTAGGACAATTCCTTCAGGGACCATAAAGTGGCATTTCTCGAAATTCAAAACCAAATGCCTTTCCTGGCACCTCCTCAGCATTATATCCAAACTCGCCAAACACGAGTCAAATGAATTCCCGTACACAGTGAAGTCGTCCATAAAAATCTCGATGCAATCCTCTAGGAGATCCGAGAAAATACTCATCATACACCGCTGGAAAGTCCCTGGCGCATTGCAGAGACCAAACGGCATCCTCCTATAAGCGTACGTTCCAAAGGGACACGCGAAAGTTGTCTTCTCTTGATCCTCGGGATCCACATAGATTTGAAAATATCCACTATATCCGTCCAGGAAACAGAAATATTGCTTACCTGCCAGCCTCTCCAACATCTGATCAATGAAAGGTAGCGGGAAGTGATCCTTCTTAGTAGCCTCGTTCAGCTTCCGGTAGTCAATACACATCCTCCACCCAGTAACACAGTCGAGTGGGGACCAACTCATTTTTATCATTCTTAACTACCTGTATTCCTGACTTCTTTGGTACCATATGTACGGGACTAACCCATTCACTGTCTGGTATGGAATATATGATTCCTAGGGATAGCAGCTTCAATACTTCCTTCAGCACTTCTTCCCTCATGTTCGGATTCAACTTGCGTTGCGGATCCCTACAAGCCTTTGCTCCTTCTTCTAAACGAATGTGATGCATACACATATCTGGACTGATTCCAACCAAGTCAGAGAGCGTCCACCCAATGGCTTTCTTGTTTCTCCTAATTACATTCAGCAGTTCCTCTTCTTGTCCCTCGGTCAAGCTGCTGTTAATAATCACCGGGAAGTTTTCGTTCTCCTCCAGATAAGCATACTTGAGCCCCGGTGGAAGTGTTTTCAATTCTTTCTTGGGGATATCTTGTTCCTGGGGCAAGGGATTTTTTTCTATTGTCATTCCTTTCTTAGACTCAGCAGAACTGTTCATGCTCGCCACATAAGGTGTCTTCCTTGACCTAACTAGCTCCGAACTTGTACAGAATTCCAGAATTGCTTCCGCTAGTTCCTCATCTGATAACTCATTTGTGTTCATTGTTTGACACCAACTGGCTACTTCTCTATCAATGGCATGACCCATCTCAGAATTCTCGATCTGTTCCTGCATTAACTCTGTCTCAAGATATTCCTGGACCAAGGGGTTAATAACATCTATAGCATACAAATTTTCAACGTCAAGAGGTCTTTTCATTGCCTCATCTATGTTGAATGTATATTTCTCCCCATTGTAATCAAGGCAAATAGTACCGTCAAAAACATCAATGATAGTTTTAGCAGTCCGTAGAAAATGTCTCCCTAGAAGTACTCCGCCAGACTCTGCAGACTCATTATCACTCATCCTTATCACATGGAAATCAACTGGGTACAAGAAATCATGTACCTTTACTATCACATTCTCAAGCACACCTTCAGGACAAATGCATGACCTGTCTGCCAATTGGATCACAACTTTCGTGTCTACCATGCCTACCCCTACTAACCTCTTGTATACAGATAGCGGTAACACATTTATCGACGCACCTAAATCACACATAGCATGCTCGATTTTCACGTCACACACCAATAGAGATGGGTAAGGTAAACATACCTGGATCATTGCATTTTGAAGGCATCCTCCGCTTTTGAATCACTGCCGAGACATTCTCGCCTATCAAAATTTTCCCACTGGGTCTAGCCTTTCCAGCTATAAATTCCTTGATGAACTTGCTAAACACCGGCAATTTCAAGGCCTGCAGGAATGGTAGATTAATGTCTAGTTTCCCAAAAATGTCCATGAAATCCACCGGCTCTTCTTTCTTCTTCTTGGCTTCCCCCCGGCGCGGGAAAGGCTTCAATCGTTTTCCTGCTTCTGTAGAACTGTCAACTGAGAATTCTCCAGTCTCCTCCCTTTCTGCCTCGTTCTCAAATACTGGCTCTGGATCGAGGGAGAATGGCTCAGTTGACTTAGGCAAGGGTTTCTCCAAATCTCCTATCTTAAGGCCATCCTTGACCAAAGAACTTTCTCCTTCCAAGTCCCCAGACCTAGGAATAGTATCTTCTTCCTTACCTTCCTTGGGGCTTATCGCTTCCTTCGTTCTCACCACTGGCCCATCATATGCCTTCCCGGATCTCAAGGTAACCTGACTTATATTCGCCCTATCTGGTGGCCTTACTGAGGCGGGAATCTTTCCCTCGTTTCCTCTCATATCACTCAAAGCAGTGGCTATCTGGGACAATTGTTTAGCCAGCATATCCATGGCTGCCTTTTGCTCCTGTTGAGCATCTTGAAGCTTATGCACTACGTCATTGTTCGATTGCAGGTTGCTTTGCATATGTTGCTGAGAACTGACGAGGTCGTGCACCATATCATCGATACTCTTTGGTGACTTTTGTGGTTGACTGGGCCCTGGCCCTATACTCAGCGTCGGTCCACTCGCTTGATTCTGACGAGCGTTCCCTTGACCGCCTGAAGAGTTGTTGTATTGATTTCCTTGGCCCTGGTAATTATTCTGAAAATTCCTTTGGTGCGGTGGCACATAAGAGTTCCCTTGATTATTCTGATTTCTGTTCCCCCAGCTTGAGTGGTCTCCTTGGTTCCGATTGATCCAGCTGCCCTGCCCCTCTTGATTCCTTCCTGACCAGTTATACTCAGTTGGGGTGCTGGCTGGCTTTGCTCGTTTTCAGACCATCTAAAGTTCGGGTGATTCCTCCAGGGTGCATCTCTTTGTCTTCCTTGGTTCCAACTTCCATCAGGATTCCAACTTCCCATCGCGTTCGCCTGGGCCTGGTAATCACCTTCCTGAGGTCCGTAATATTGCTGGAGTTGATTATCTCCTGGACCTAACAACTTAGCAGTTTCCCTTGGTGCGGCTGTATTAGTTTTTTCGATAGCATTCAGCAAGGCTTTCTCCAGCCTATCAATCCTTGCTTCAACTTTGTCATCCTCCTGCTCCCTCAATGCATTCACAGAGCCTTTTCTCACAGCATTCCTCGTACTGTCATACGCTTTCTTGGCGTCGATTAATCTTCCCAAAATCTCTCTTGCCTCACTTCCTCTCTTTCTTGTAAAATTCCCCCCGCTCGAGGAGTTCATCAAATCCTTAGACTCGGGAGTTGCCCCTTCATAAAACAGAGAGTAGGTCTCTGCCTCTATCATCCGATGATTCGGGCATGCGTCCAGCAATCCCTTGAACCTTGACCAGTATTGGCTCAATGACTCATCGTAATCCTGCTTGCATTCCACTATCTCCTTCTTCAGAGCGTTCGTCTTGTTGGATGGAAAGAAGTAATCTAGGAACTCCAATTTAAAGTCCCTCCAGGTGCGGATAGAATCCGGGGGTAATCTCAACAACCATGTATTTGCCTCCCCCTTTAGAGTGAAAGGAATCGCGCGCAAGCGATAGTCCTCCTCTGTCGCATCATTAGGCCTCCTTTGAATGCCACATAACTTGCTAAACTCGTTCAAAAACTCGTACGGGCATTCACTCCTTCGCCCAGAAAATGTTGGCAAGACACCTAACACATTCGTTTTGATCTCAATAGATCTCTGACGTGGGTTCATCACTATTGCGTGTGCTGGTTCTCCATCGAGATGAGCCGTTAGTGACCCTATTTCTGGATCTGGGTCCGCTACGTGTGCCATCTCAACTTCCTCTTCCTCCCCTGTTTCTGACTCTGTTTCCGATTCTGGTGGGGACTCCGGATCTGTTCGTCCTGAAGATTCCCAAGATTCGTCACTCAAAAACTCAGTCGGGAACGGATCTCCCGTCGTGAACCCTGATCTGGTAGTCACAGTGGAGGCTGTATCCTTGATCTTCCAAACGAACTGACCGTATTTCCAACCAGACGAGTTACTCCGGTGGAAGCTCCTGCTCATGTACTACAAAGAAAACGGAAAGAAAAAGTAAATTAAAATTATTCACACCAAAAACTCTAGGCACTAACACAAAGTACGCCATCCATCCCCGGCAACGGCGCCATTTGAAACGAGGATTTTCTTCTTTTATCGCGTGTGCACAGAAATAGATCACTGCAAGCGCTTGGTCAAGACACTACGCTCCTTAAATCCACTAGAGCACAAGGTCTAGGAACTTAAGAGAACATAAAGTGCTTGGTCGTTGGACACACATCGACTCCCCTTCAAAAAATATAAATCCCTCAACCCGAATACTATGAATTAGTATAGGGAAGTGGGGTCGATCCCACAGAGATGGACTCGCAAAGTAGTGCTCAGAGACTTTGGACAGACAAATGGCTGCTGCCACGCAACAAAAAGGGTTGAGAATTTTAAACTAACTCTAGACCTAGGCAGAAAATGTAAATGCTAGACCTAGGACATGTTAAACTTGTAAATTCAGACTTCGACAACAAGAAACATAACCACTTCCTAGACAGTGTAAACAACTACCTAATCTAGCTAAACAGAATATGACTGAAAGTGGGGACCATAATTCCAAAAATGGCAAGTACGGAAAGAACTGCAGATTAACAAACTCTGACGCTAGCTCGCAGCAAAATGCATCTTCTCCACCCAATTGAACTTGCAGATGAACAAACAGAGCAAAAAGCGAGATTCGAACAGAATATAGAGATTTGGTCGTCGTTATCTTGCTGCAACTCGGAAACACATCAGATCTGCGTACACTAGACGGAATGAAAGAAAAACACGTAAACTAAGCATGAAAATCAGATCGAAACTACTCAGATTCACGTCAGAATGCTTGATCCACTCCGGATCCAAGACATCCGAACCCAACAACCAACAAATCCAGCAAATCCAACCAAAATTCTTCCACAATCCAACTCCAATCTCCCAGATCTGACCATTAACCTGCAATAACTCAGTAAACAGCTGCGAAACGCATCCAACTCAGACAATTTAAAAACTCCAAAATCTCAATAAGCGAAACGATCAAACCAGAAATCAACACAATCGCCATGACGGAAAATCAAACTTGCTTTTAAACCAGAAACTATTCGGTGAAAACAGCGAACCGAGCTTCGAACAACGAAGCTCGGCAGAGTAAGCAAAATGTGGAAAGCGGAAAATAAATTGTTTCTTCGCTCCTAACAAGAGCGGTGTTACACCATTTCGGAAGCTAAGATGAAACCCGGACGTGCGAACTGAGATCTCCTCAAAACTAGTATCAAGTGTGTGTGTGGGAAAGTGAACTAAGCAACAGGCTGTGGTGAGGTCTCCCCCGGGAAGATCCCTCCAGCTTGCATGCTTCTGCCTTTTATAGATGCGGACATAGCCCTTGAGTCTTCGTAGAAATCTCTATTCTACCCTTCAACTCTGGAGCTTCCTCCGTCGAGCAATTCTCTTCATAATCGTTCACTAAATCGCCAGTTCCTCGACCTTGTGATTTTTTGGTCTTCTTTCCTGGACCTGGCGAATTCCTTCACACACCTGGCTTAAAACGTGCGTTAGTCCTAGTAAAATCACGAATTAAATCCCTAGACCCATGCATGAAATTAGCCTTATCAAACTGCTCACACTTAAACCATGCTTGTCCTCAAGTATGAAAGACAAGAAAAAGAAATAAGGCGAATTTCAATGCACGGCCCCCCCCAAGTACTATTCTACAAACAAAACAGACTCCTAGACCTAGACAACTACGAAACACATAAAAATCACAAAAGAAAAGAAAACACATAAGCGCATAAACTGGTATTTTCCTAGCAGCCATCCCCACAAGTTTAAGGTCAATCCAAGCGTTTACAGCCTCAGATTCCTCCCCTTCCCTTCTTCTATCTAGTCGAGTTGTCAGTTCGTCAAGATAGCCTTCTGACTTCCCAATTGTTAGATTCACTCGATCACTCATTCCTCACCAGGGATGTTAGGATCGGATCGCTCTTAAGTTAAAGTTACTCCACTGATGCATCGGGTTATGAGAGTTTCTCCTTCCTACCGTCTCCTTTTTATTCCTGGGTCTGGTTACTACTGCTTCCTGCCCTTAAATTTTTTTTTTTTTTTTTTTTTTTTTTTTTTTTTTTTTTTTTTTTTTTTTTCTGGACTTCGTCTAGCTTATACCTCCGGTTTTATTATTTTAACTCCTCCCCTGGACTTCGTCCAGCTTATACCTCCTTTTCCTGGACTTCGTCCAGCTTATACCTCCAGAAACCCTTTTTTTTCCGTCAGACTCTTCTCCCTAAGCATCAAGTGGTAGCCCATTCTTTTTACAAGTTAGCTCAAAGTGTATAGGCTTATAACTCGCTCTTATAGTAGGGCTGCACAACTGGGTTATCTAAGGCATCCTCTATCGTTCTCACTTCATCCAACTGACTTTGATTTATTAAGAGAAAAGGATTCACAATTTAGCATGTATTTTCTCTTCAATTACTCTCCCTAAGGGGCTTTTTGCTATTCATTTTACCAGTTATGCAAACACGAAACCTAAAAAAAAAACTTCTACAAACTCCTAGACCTAACAGAATATGTACAAGACACTATCTGCACTAACTGCGTCCCCCCTCCCACTTCATTTATGCTTGTCCCCAAGCAATCCGTATGAAGTGGAAAGCAGGCCAGTTAGTGGCGACATGAAACGAACTCAACAAAACACAAACTTCTCACACTTAGACCAAGCATTGGGCTAAGTGGGAGAAGGAACAACATACAACACAAAACATGTTATGACATATAACCCCTTCTCACACTTAGACCAATGCCTGGTCTAAGTGGAAGGGTTCAACACATATATACAGAACCTAGCATGCTGACAGGTAAAACAGAAATAAAACGAAAGAACTGTTAAATAAAAGAAAGAAAAAGTTACTTGGGTTTGAGGGGAAATTCAATTCGGTGTCTGGCCCCCGTGGGAGCCAAACTTTGGTGGCACCGTCGGCTGGGTCACCTTTGCTTTCTTCCTGGCCGGCATCTCCGGCTTCACTGGTCTGTCATCAGCAGGTCGGGGTATGGCTGTCCTCAGGACCACGGGTCTAGCGGAAGAGGGGGTGATGTGAGGCCTCGGGCCTTGTGATGGCTTCTGCGCGGATACACTTCCTGGACTTAGCGTTGTAATGTTGCCGCTAGACCCAGGAATAGTTTCTGATGCATCCGGGAACTTTTTGTGCAGCCATTTCAGCATGGTCGTCATCAAAGCAACACCCTCCGCCATCCTGTTGGTTTGCTCACTTGACGAAACCACCCAATCGGTGATACGTCCCCTCAGGACTGCGGCCTCTTCCCTGCTTTTTCCGAATTCCCTTCGGATCTCAGTCATTTCCTTGCGTACCCCGTCGATTCCTTTCCTTACCTCCTCAACTTCTTTCTGAACTCCCTGAACCATCAGCCTGACTTCGTCCTCAGTGGCTTGATCCTTTACCTCCACACCATCGGGTTCCTGCTTGACTTGTGCCTCTGACTTACCGACCTCATAAAAACACACCTCCTTCCCTCGGGCGATCAGCAACCCCTTGTTGAAAAAAAAGTCGAAATTGAAGACTTCCGGGGCTGAGCACATCTTTACTACACGGCAGGCCTTGCTGATTTTAATTACAATGTTGCGCTGCAAATAGGCCCCGAGAAGATGGCACGTGTACAGATGCCTGGACGGGTTGGAGGTGACTTGATGGCAGGCTTGGGCTAACCAATAACCCAAATGAACTCGTACTCCTGTGGCCATGCACCACGTAAAGTATAGGTCGGCGGTCGTCAGGGCGTTGTTGGCAGTGCCCATCAAGTTGTAGCTAACAAAAGTTTGGGCGAATCGCAGGACCCGATTTTCTATATGGTGTGCCTTCGAAAAACTTGTTTTAAATTGACCCACTCTTGAGTGAGTCAAGAACTCCCACGCACCTTGTGCCTGAAATCCTGGCGTCAACTTCGGCGGACCAACCATTCTGTCGTTCCACAGGCCCTCATCATCTTCTGTTCTCGTTAGCAAGCCCATCCGCAGCGTCCACTCCCGGATACTCATCCTATGTTCTTCATTAAAAAGCCTGAAGGCTATGGAATCCGCATCCAAATCGGCGGTGGATTTGAACCGGAAGGTGGAAAAGAATTCACGGGCCGCGTCGACTGGAACTTCGAAAGTGCTGTGCTTTAGTAACCAATCAAAACCGATTGCATCTATATACCCCCTGAACTCATCGTTAGAGCTAATATGTTTGAGTTCCGCCGGGTGGTACATTTTTCCGGACTTCGCCACCTTTCCCTCAGCACTCTTTTCCTTGTATATGGCCACACGTTTTGGATCGTCAAATCTTCTCATATTGTCTAGCAGCTCGTTTGTAATCCAAATCTCCGTCGGCTCAAAGTTCAGTACATCCTCATCTTGCTCCTCCTCTGAATCACTGGACCTGGCAGGATTCTCGGGGTCCGTGGCGTATGGTACCTTGGCGGGTGGAGGAAGTGGAGATTCAGTAGATTTCCCCCTCTCCTTCTCGGTCGAGGAGGAAGCAACTTGTTTCCCTTTCCTCTTCTTAGCCCTCGCGCGGCGCCCCTCTTCGTCACTCTCCCTTCCACTCGGCCTGGGGGAGTCTTCCTGCGCAGACACGGCTGTCGCTAGGTCCAGCGTATCCTTTTCCTTTTGTTGGGCAGAAACGGCAATGTCATCAAGAATACTCCGACGTGTCCGTCTCCTTGTTTCCCTTAGATTAAGCTGCGAATCGGCCTCCTCAGAGACCTCAGTTAAATCCACTATCATGTTGAGTCCTGCATCGACAGTTTCTTGAGCACCCTCAGAATCGAGTGCTCCACTTTCCTCTGCTAACAATGGGGTTGCCCCCGTGATATAAACAGGGGTTTCTAACCCCGTAAGATTTCCTTCAGGTTGGGCTTCAGTGCCCACAGATTTTTCGGGAGTCCTTCCCGCATCAACATCTTCCTCAGTAAATTGGGCTTCATCGCCCCCAACTACGTCTAGGGTTTCCTTTTCAGAATTTAGGGCTTCGCCGCCCACTTGAACATCATCATCATCAACAACGGCATCCCTCTCAACAGACGCCTCCAGAACAGGGGTTTCCCCCTCAGCCCTACTAACAGTAATGGCGGTGTCTTCAACTACCGCAACAAGAGCATCTACCCCCCCAACAACACTCTCCACCAAATTCACAGCAGAAATATCAAGGTTTACTCCCTCTGAAACACCATCACCTCTAAACTTTAAAACAGGGGATTCCTTCTGAGAATCAGAACCTAACCTGGGTTCACCTACGGCCAATAACGTCAGTCCCGCGGCCAGATCTGTCTCTACTTCGCGAATCTCCGTAATGGGTGATCCTGGAACGTCGGGCACTGCATCGTCCTCCGGCCTGGTGGCGGTTTCTGGGACTGTGTCCTGGGCAGAGGTGGTTTCTTCTGGAATAATGGTAGCAGCCTCCGGCGCGGTTTCTTGTACAGCAGTGGGTGGTGTCTCGACAACCTCCGGTTGTGTCACGGTGGTTGTTGGAACGGCTGGCATGGGTTGTCCCATTGCAAACATCGCGACGCTTGCATCGCTTTATCGGCCCCTCCGAACTTCTGAAATAGTTCATTCATGAACTCCGCCGCACTCTTCTCGGCGGATCCAGAAGCGCTGCTGGTTCCTTGTTGGTTATCCATGGTATTCTGCAGAAAATTTTGAAAAGAACTTGGGCGAAATTTTCAGATTAGGGTTAGAGAGAGATTGAAATTTGGGGTTTTTTTTGATTTGGGAGAGAGAATATTTGGAGAGAGAATGAGTAATGAAAAAAAATAAAAAGGCCAAAACCGATCATAGTGTAGGCATTGGAGAGGACAGTTCCTTTTGCAGGCGGGTGCAGGTGGTGACGCTAGCGACCGTACGCCTCCCCATAAAGTTCTCTTTGAAATCCGGACCGGTGCCAATTCCCTCCAAAACTCTTTTACCCCACAATTCCTTGCTCAAGTAAATTCCTTCTGCCAAAACACACTAAAAGAAAACATCAAACTAAAAAAAAACAAATATGAAACGCCGAACTCCCCGGGTCTAGGATATGACAGCATCAAAAACATTCCCGATGGGTCTGGTGTTTCGAAAATATTTTTGGAAGAATAAAATTTTTATTTGTTTGGATTTTTCTTGATTTAAAGAAAGCAATTAAATATTTACAAAATTGTTGTAAAGTGTTCTCAAAATTTCCTGGATCAGGGTATGGTCAAACTTTTAATTACTAGACCTAGGAGATATTTTAAAAACACTTCCTTCCTAGACTGGCTAGGTGATATCAAAGAGTGCGCGTAGTGGCACTTCGTCCACTACACACAACTCTGAGCTATCCCTAAAGACCTTTATCCTATGTCCATTGACAAGAAAAGGTATGGAATTTGGTGCACTTCCCTGGATTTCAACTGCTCCGTTTGCTCGAAGTCCCATGATGATGTAAGGCCCAATCCATTTAGACTTTAACTTTCCAGGCATCAACTTGAGCTTGGATTGAAACAAAAGGACTTTCTGTCCTACCCTGAGTTCCTTGACCCGGAGATTTTTATCATGCCAAAGCTTAGTTTTTTCCTTATACCACATGGCAGATTCATAAGACTCAAGCCGTAACTCTTCCAGTTCCTGGAGCTGCATCTTCCTCTCTTCTTCACAAGCCTGCGGATTCATGTTGATCTCTTTGACCGCCCAGTATGCTCTGTGTTCGATTCCCACGGGTAAGTGGCACATTTTTCCGAATACCAACCTATATGGTGACATACCAATAGGTGTCTTATAAGCTGTCCTATAAGCCCATAATGCATCATCCAGTCTCTTACTCCAATCCTTCCTAGACGGGTTCACCGTTTTTTCGAGAATGGCCTTTATCTCCCTATTTGATATTTCTGCCTGGCCATTGGACTGAGGATGATAAGGTGTAGACAACCTATGGTGGACTCCGTATTTCTTCATGAGAGCCTCTATTGTACGGTTCTTAAAATGGGTTCCTTGGTCTGAGATGACAGCCCTAGGGATCCCGTACCTGTTGAAAATGTTAGACCGCAGAAATTTGGCTACTTCCACAGCTTCGCAGGAGGTCGTAGCTTTTGCCTCTATCCATTTCGAAACGTAGTCCACCGCCACAAGTATGTATGTATTCCCATATGAAGATGGAAATGGACCCATAAAGTCCATACCCCAAACATCGAAAATCTCACAAACAATCACCGGAACTTGTGGCATTTCGTCCCTTCTAGAAATTCCTCCAATCTGCTGACACCTTTCGCAATTCTGGCAGAATTCGAATGCATCCTTATGTAATGTAGGCCAGTAGAAACCACTGTCTAGAACCTTCCTTGCAGTCTTCCTAGGTCCAAAGTGACCCCCACAAGCTAAAGCATGGCAATGATTCAGCACATCCCTTTGCTCCCACTCCAGAATGCATCTCCTAATTACCTGGTCAGCTCCCATTTTCCACAAATACGGATCGTCCCAAAAGTAGTATTTGGCTTCACTTTTTAATTTCATCTTCTGGGCCCGGGAAATTTCGTCGGAACTGGGCACTTCTCTAGTGACCAAGTAATTTGCTAGATCAGCGAACCATGGCTCTGCATTCGCCTGGCATTTCCTTTTTTCAGCATCTCCTGGACCTGTTGCTGCCATTACTTCTTCCCAATTGATAGGTCTAGGAGAATCGTTAAAATAATAAAGATGTTCTTCCGGGAACGCATCAGGTATTGCTTCATCCGTCTCACCTTGGTAAATGCGACTCAGGTGATCAGCCACCTTGTTCTCCGTCCCCTTCTTGTCTCTGACTTCCCAGTTAAACTCTTGTAACAGTAACACCCATCGGATCAACCTTGGCTTAGACTCCTTCTTTGCCAGTAAGTACTTTATCGCAGCGTGGTCTGTGAAGACTATCACCCTCGACCCGAGCAGATATGGTCGAAATTTTTCAAAAGAGTACACGACTGCCAACATTTCCTTCTCCGTGGTGTCGTAATTTTTCTGGGTTTGATTTAGCGTTTTTGACGCATAGAAAATTATGTAACTTTTTCCATCAACTCTTTGACCTAGCACCGCCCCTACTGCATAGTCACTCGCATCACACATGATTTCAAACGGCAAACCCCAATCAGGTGCTCTGATGATGGGGGCAGATACTAATATGTCCTTCAGCAGCTGAAAAGCCTTAATGCATTCCTCATTAAAAACAAACTCAACATCGTTATGCAACAGATGAGTGAGTGGCTGAGCAATTTTTGCAAAATCCTTTATAAATCTCCTGTAGAATCCTGCGTGACCTAGGAATCCCCTCACTTCCTTTTGATTTGTCGGGTGGGGCAGTTTTGATATCACGTCCACTTTTGCTTGGTCCACCTGTATGCCCCTTTCCGATACTACATGCCCCAGGACAATTCCTTCAGGGACCATGAAGTGGCATTTCTCGAAATTCAAAACCAAGTGCTTCTCTTGACATCTTCTCAGCACTACATCCAAGCTCGCCAGACATGAATCAAATGAATCCCCGTATACAGTGAAGTCGTCCATAAAGATCTCGATGCAATCTTCCAGCAGGTCTGAGAAAATACTCATCATACATCGTTGAAAAGTGCCTGGTGCATTGCAAAGGCCAAACGGCATTCTCCGATATGCATACGTTCCAAACGGACACGTGAAAGTTGTCTTCTCCTGGTCCTCGGGGTCCACGTAAATTTGGAAATACCCACTATATCCGTCCAAGAAACAGAAATATTGCTTGCCTGCTAATCTCTCCAGCATCTGGTCAATGAACGGAAGGGGAAAATGGTCTTTCTTGGTTGCCTCATTCAATCTTCTGTAGTCAATGCACATCCTCCAACCGGTGACTAGCCTGGTCGGTACCAACTCATTCTTGTCGTTCTTGACAACCTGGATTCCCGACTTTTTGGGTACCATGTGTACTGGGCTAACCCATTCACTGTCGGGTATGGAATAAATGATTCCTAGGGATAACAACTTCAATACCTCCTTCAATACCTCTTCCCTCATATTGGGATTCAATTTGCGTTGAGGGTCTCTGCAGGGTTTCGCTCCTTCATTTAATCGAATGTGATGCATGCACAGATCAGGGCTAATCCCTACCAAGTCAGAAAGTGTCCAACCAATAGCGTTCTTGTTCCTTCGGATGACTTTCAGCAGCTCCTCTTCCTGTTCCTTGATCAAGTTGCTGTTGATAATCACCGGAAAAGTCTCATTCGCCTCAAGGTAAGCATACTTTAGGCCTGGCGGAAGTGTTTTCAACTCCTTCTTGGGAACATCTTTTTCCTGGGGCAGGGGGTTCTTTTCTGCTGCTCCAGTCGTCATCCCCTTAGTCGATCCAGGAAGATCTTCCTCGCTTGCCCCATAAAGTGTCTCCCTCGATCTGGCTAGCTCGGGCTTGGTGCAAAATTCCAGAATTGCTTCTGCTAGCTCTTCATCTGACAACTTGCTCGTATTCATTGCTTGGCACCAACTGGCCACCTCCCTATCAATAGCATGACTCATCTCTGAGTTCTCAATCTGTCCCTGCATTAATTCAGTCTCGAGGTATTCCTGGACCAAGGGGTTAATGATATCTACAGAATGCATATTTTAAACATCAAGTGGCTTCTTCATTGCCTCATCTATGCTGAATGTATATTTATCCCCATTGTAATCGAGACAGATAGTACCATCAAAGACATCAATGATAGTCTTAGCAGTTCGCAGGAAAGGTCTCCCCAATAATACTCCGCCAGACTCTACAGACTCATTATCGCTCATCTTAATCACATGGAAGTCAGCCGGGTACAGGAAGTCGTGTACCTTGACTATTACGTTCTCGAGCACTCCTTCAGGGCAGATGCATGACCTGTCCGCCAATTGGATCACAACCTTCGTATCCACCATACCTACTCCCACTAACCTCTTGTATATGGACAGGGGTAACACATTTATGGATGCTCCCAAGTCACACATAGCATGCTCAATTTTTACATCGCCGATGGAAATAGGCAAGGTGAACATACCTGGGTCATTGGATTTCGAAGGCATCCTCCGCTTCTGAATTACCGCGGACACATTCTCGCCTATCAAGATTTTTCCACTAGGTCTAGCCTTCCCAGCTATAAACTCTTTGATGAACTTGCTGAAAACTGGCATTTTCAAAGCCTGTAAGAAGGGTAGATTTATCTCCAGTTTCCCGAAAATATCCATAAGATCCACTGGCTCATCCTTCTTTTTCTTTGCCTCTCCTCGGTTTGGGAAAGGTTTTGGTCGTTTCCCGGTTCCGGAACATTCACCTGCTGAAGATTCATCGACTCCTTTTTTCTCTACCAATTCCGGTTCTGGATCTAGGAAAAATGGTTCGATTGTCCTGGGCAGCCGTTTCTCTAAATCTCCTGCCTGAAGTTCATCTCTAACTGCAGGGTTGCTTTCAACCGAGTTTCTTGATTCAGTGGTTTTTTCCTCGGTTTCCTTATCCTTAATGGGGGTCGTGACCTCCCTGTACCTCATGACCGGCCCTTCGTACTCCTTCCCAGATCTCAGCGTGATCTGGCTAATATTGGCTTTGTCAGGTGGTCTTACCGATGCAGGAATCTTGCCCTCGTTTCCCCGCATATCACTCAAGGAAGTAGCTATTTGAGACAACTGTTTGGCCAACATATCCATTGCCGCCTTCTGTTCTTGCTGCGCATCCTGAAGCTTGTGGACCACATCATTGTTCGACTGTAAATTGTTCTGAATGTGCTGCTGGGAACTAACGAGGTCGTGAACTATCTCATCAATGTTCCTTGGTCTAGAGCTTGGCTGACTAGGGCCTGGCCCTATATTTTGGTTTGTTCCACTTCCTTGGCCTGGGCGAATGTGCCCTTGACCTCCTGGATTGTTGTTGGAATTGCTTCCTTGACCTGGGTAAGGTGCTTGGAAATTCCTTTGATGTGGTGGTACATAAGAATTCCCTTGATAATTTTGATTCTTGTTTCCCCAGGTCGAGTGATCTCCTTGATTACGGTTGTTCCAATTTCCTTGCCCCTCATGATTTCTCCAGTTACCCTGCCTCTCGGGCTGCGGTGCGGACTGTATACTCAGTTGGGGTGCTGGCTGGCTTTGCTCGTTTTCAGACCATCTAAAGTTCGGGTGATTCCTCCAGGGTGCATCTCTTTGTCTTCCTTGGTTCCAACTTCCATCAGGATTCCAACTTCCCATCGCGTTCGCCTGGGCCTGGTAATCACCTTCCTGAGGTCCGTAATATTGTTGGAGTTGATTATCTCCTGGACCTAACAACTTAGCAGTTTCCCTTGGTGCGGCTGTATTAGTTTTTTCGATAGCATTCAGCAAGGCTTTCTCCAGCCTATCAATCCTTGCTTCAACTTTGTCATCCTCCTGCTCCCTCAATGCATTCACAGAGCCTTTTCTCACAGCATTCCTCGTACTGTCATACGCTTTCTTGGCGTCGATTAATCTTCCCAAAATCTCTCTTGCCTCACTTCCTCTCTTTCTTGTAAAATTCCCCCCGCTCGAGGAGTTCATCAAATCCTTAGACTCGGGAGTTGCCCCTTCATAAAACAGAGAGTAGGTCTCTGCCTCTATCATCCGATGATTCGGGCATGCGTCCAGCAATCCCTTGAACCTTGACCAGTATTGGCTCAATGACTCATCGTAATCCTGCTTGCATTCCACTATCTCCTTCTTCAGAGCGTTCGTCTTGTTGGATGGAAAGAAGTAATCTAGGAACTCCAATTTAAAGTCCCTCCAGGTGCGGATAGAATCCGGGGGTAATCTCAACAACCATGTATTTGCCTCTCCCTTTAGAGTGAAAGGAATCGCGCGCAAGCGATAGTCCTCCTCTGTCGCATCATTAGGCCTCCTTTGAATGCCACATAACTTGCTAAACTCGTTCAAAAACTCGTACGGGCATTCACTCCTTCGCCCAGAAAATGTTGGCAAGACACCTAACACATTCGTTTTGATCTCAATAGATCTCTGACGTGGGTTCATCACTATTGCGTGTGCTGGTTCTCCATCGAGATGAGCCGTTAGTGACCCTATTTCTGGATCTGGGTCCGCTACGTGTGCCATCTCAACTTCCTCTTCCTCCCCTGTTTCTGACTCTGTTTCCGATTCTGGTGGGGACTCCGGATCTGTTCGTCCTGAAGATTCCCAAGATTCGTCACTCAAAAACTCAGTCGGGAACGGATCTCCCGTCGTGAACCCTGATCTGGTAGTCACAGTGGAGGCTGTATCCTTGATCTTCCAAACGAACTGACCGTATTTCCAACCAGACGAGTTACTCCGGTGGAAGCTCCTGCTCATGTACTACAAAGAAAACGGAAAGAAAAAGTAAATTAAAATTATTCACACCAAAAACTCTAGGCACTAACACAAAGTACGCCATCCATCCCCGGCAACGGCGCCATTTGAAACGAGGATTTTCTTCTTTTATCGCGTGTGCACAGAAATAGATCACTGCAAGCGCTTGGTCAAGACACCACGCTCCTTAAATCCACTAGAGCAAGGTCTAGGAACTTAAGAGAACATAAAGTGCTTGGTCGTTGGACACACATCGACTCCCCTTCAAAAAATATAAATCCCTCAACCCGAATACTATGAATTAGTATAGGGAAGTGGGGTCGATCCCACAGAGATGGACTCGCAAAGTAGTGCTCAGAGACTTTGGACAGACAAATGGCTGCTGCCACGCAACAAAAAGGGTTGAGAATTTTAAACTAACTCTAGACCTAGGCAGAAAATGTAAATGCTAGACCTAGGACATGTTAAACTTGTAAATTCAGACTTCGACAACAAGAAACATAACCACTTCCTAGACAGTGTAAACAACTACCTAATCTAGCTAAACAGAATATGACTGAAAGTGGGGACCATAATTCCAAAAATGGCAAGTACGGAAAGAACTGCAGATTAACAAACTCTGACGCTAGCTCGCAGCAAAATGCATCTTCTCCACCCAATTGAACTTGCAGATGAACAAACAGAGCAAAAAGCGAGATTCGAACAGAATATAGAGATTTGGTCGTCGTTATCTTGCTGCAACTCGGAAACACATCAGATCTGCGTACACTAGACGGAATGAAAGAAAAACACGTAAACTAAGCATGAAAATCAGATCGAAACTACTCAGATTCACGTCAGAATGCTTGATCCACTCCGGATCCAAGACATCCGAACCCAACAACCAACAAATCCAGCAAATCCAACCAAAATTCTTCCACAATCCAACTCCAATCTCCCAGATCTGACCATTAACCTGCAATAACTCAGTAAACAGCTGCGAAACGCATCCAACTCAGACAATTTAAAAACTCCAAAATCTCAATAAGCGAAACGATCAAACCAGAAATCAACACAATCGCCATGACGGAAAATCAAACTTGCTTTTAAACCAGAAACTATTCGGTGAAAACAGCGAACCGAGCTTCGAACAACGAAGCTCGGCAGAGTAAGCAAAATGTGGAAAGCGGAAAATAAATTGTTTCTTCGCTCCTAACAAGAGCGGTGTTACACCATTTCGGAAGCTAAGATGAAACCCGGACGTGCGAACTGAGATCTCCTCAAAACTAGTATCAAGTGTGTGTGTGGGAAAGTGAACTAAGCAACAGGCTGTGGTGAGGTCTCCCCCGGGAAGATCCCTCCAGCTTGCATGCTTCTGCCTTTTATAGATGCGGACATAGCCCTTGAGTCTTCGTAGAAATCTCTATTCTACCCTTCAACTCTGGAGCTTCCTCCGTCGAGCAATTCTCTTCATAATCGTTCACTAAATCGCCAGTTCCTCGACCTTGTGATTTTTTGGTCTTCTTTCCTGGACCTGGCGAATTCCTTCACACACCTGGCTTAAAACGTGCGTTAGTCCTAGTAAAATCACGAATTAAATCCCTAGACCCATGCATGAAATTAGCCTTATCAATTTCCCTTGCTTCACTTCCCCTCTTTCTTGTGAAATTCCCCCACTCGAGGAATTCATTAAATCCTTTGACTCAGGAGTCGCTCCTTCGTAAAACAGAGAGTAGGTCTCTGTCTCTATCATTCGGTGGTTTGGGCATGCATCCAACAACCCCTTAAATCTCGACCAATACTGACTCAAGGATTCGTCGTAATCCTGCTTACACTCTAATATTTCTTTCTTCAGTGCATTCGTCTTGTTGGATGGGAAGAAATAATCTAGGAATTCCAATTTGAAATCCCTCCATGTGCGAATAGAATCCGGGGGTAACCTTAATAACCACGTGTTAGCTTCCCCCTTCAAGGTAAACGGAATCGCACGTAGGTGATAATCCTCCTCTGTTGCATCATTCGGCCTCTTCTGAATACCACACAACTTGCTGAATTCATTTAAGAACTCATACGGACACTCATTTCTACGCCCAGAGAACGTCGGCAAGATGCCGAGCACGTTTGTCTTGATCTCAATAGTCCTCTGGCGTGGATTCATCACTATAGCTTGAGCTGGTTCTCCATCTAAATGGGCAGTGAGAGAACCGATCTCTGGATCTGGATCTACTACCTGCGCCATGACTATTTCCTCTGCTTCCCCTGTTTCTGACTCTGTTTCTGATTCGGGTGGGGATTCTGGATCTTCGCGTCCTGACGACGTCCAAGATTCGTCGCTAGTTAATTCACTCGGGAACGGATCTCCTGTGGTGAACCCTGATCTGGTGGTCACAGTAGAGGCTGTATCCTTAACCTGCCAAGTAAACTGGCCGTACTTCCTCCCAGACGAGTTGCTCCAGTAGGTAGATCCTGAGCCTCTGCTCATAAACTACAAACAAAAGAGAAAGAAAACAAATCAAAACTATTTATACCACAGACTCTGAACACTAACACTAAGCACGCCATCCATCCCTGGCAACGGCGCCATTTGAAGTAGGAGCTGAGTCGGATCGTGTGCGTTTCGTGTGCTTACAGGGAACACTAATACAAGTGCTCGGTCAAGACACCGCGCTTCTTAAATCCACTGGATCACTAGGTCCAGGAACCCAAGGAACACAGAGTGTTGTTGTCGTTGGACACGCTCGACTCTCCTTCAAAAATTAATCCCTCAACCCAAATTACTATTAAATTAGTATAGGGAAGTGGGGTCGATCCCACGAAGATGGATTCGTGAGTAGTGTTTAGAGACTCTGGAAACAAGCGGCTGCTGCCACGCAAAAGGGTTGAGGTTTATAACAACTACCACTAGACCTAGGCACGGAATTTAAATGCTAGACCTAAGAAACAGAATACTTGTAAAATCAGACATCAACACCGAAAGAAACAATAACTCGCTAGACCGTGTAAATGATTAACTAAATATGACTAGGCAGGAAGAATTAAAAAGTGGGGACCATGACATTCAAATAAGGTAAGTACGGTAAAAGCTGCAACTAACAAACTCATGCAATTTCCTATCCAACTCAGAAACGTAAATGAAGAAAACAGAGCATACTCCTAGATTCGAACAGAATATAGAAATCGGGACGCCGGAAACTCGCTACGAATCGGAAGTACATCAGATCTACATAAACTGACCGAAATAAAACGAAAACACGTAAGC
This sequence comes from Salvia splendens, assembly GCF_004379255.2. Classification (NCBI taxonomy): domain Eukaryota; kingdom Viridiplantae; phylum Streptophyta; class Magnoliopsida; order Lamiales; family Lamiaceae; genus Salvia; species Salvia splendens. The sequence goes on along the minus strand of NC_056041.1, from coordinate 21,159,905 downwards.
TAGGCATAAAATTAAATCAACACGACTCAGATTCACGTCGAATGCTTAATCCACTCCGGATCCAAGACATCCGAACTCAACACCCAGCACAATCAACTCCATAGCTCCGATTCTCACAGATCTACTCAAATCAACTCCAGATCCCAACAGTCACAGACAACCCTACGACATCAACAAGTTAAGAACCCGATTCATCCACAAACAAACTCCATTCTCCCAGATCCAACCACAAACCTGCGATAATCTAGAAAACAACCAACTCCAACAATCCAACTCAGAATTCAAGTAAACATAATCGACAAACAAAGATCAACACAGTCGGCATAAACTAAAACGAAACTTGCATAAACACAGAGAATATCCAGAAAACAAAGAGGTCCGAGCCTCGAACAGCGAAGCTCGGCGAATTCAGCAGAAACGTAAATAGAAAATAAATTGTTTCTTCGCCCTCAAGTAGGACGGTGTTACCACCAGATCGAAAAGTGTGTAAGCTAGAAGTGAACCCCAAGTATGCCCTGAATTTCCCACGAAAGAACCCAAGGGTGTGAAGAAAAGTGAACTAAGCTACAAGCTGTTGGCGAGGTCTCCAACCGAGAAGATCCCTCCAGCGTGCATGCTTCTCTCTTTTATAGACGCGGACATAACCTTCTAGAGTCTTCGTAGAAATCTCTATTCTACCCTTCAACTCCGAGGCTTCCTCCGTCGAGCAATTTTCCGCATAATGTCCACTCTTTCGCCTTCTTCCTAGGTCCACGCAACTGTCTCCCTTCTTTGCTGGACCTGGCGAAAATCTTTACACACCTGGCTTAAAACGCGTGTTAGACCCAGAAATTTCACGAATTAAAGCCCTAGACCTATGCATGAAATTAGCCTTATCAAGAAGTCCGCCTTATGAACTCGCTATTTCTTAGGATTATTGTCCCCACAGCAGGTGGCGATAATATTAGAAAAAAAAGCTTCATAAATTGCAGACCAATTGATAGAGACCATATACAACGCATTTGTTGTAATTATCGCTTAGATATTTTTTATGGTTTTTGCATAATTATCACATAAGTAGATAAAGCAGATAATCCACTTACAAAGATAAACACCAAATAAACAGATAAATCCATTTAATGCATGGCATTTAAACACACTGGATAATTAATGACAATTATTTAATCTAGTCAAGGGAGAATCAATTAAATAATTATGTTATATCTTGGATATTTATTATCCAAATTCATTTAGGATTTATCAAGATAGTGTTAACTATCTAAATCCATTTAGGACCATTCTAGATTTTATTTCAATAAAATCAAATCCTTCAATTCAAGACAACGTTGATCTAGGATTATCATTATTTAAATCATTCTAGGATATTACTAGATAGAAACGATTCCATCATAATCCATACGATAAATGAAATCCAATTAACCAAGATTTATACAAATCTTAATTCTATTTAGAATAGACATCTAGAATATATCAAATATTACTTAGGATTTTTTGATAAATTAATTTATCTAAATCCAATTAAATACGGATTTTCTTATATATTATCTTTATCCTAATCTATCTAGGATATAAATCCAAAAGATAAGGATAATCATGGATTAATACTTATTTTAATCCATCTAGGATTTGTCTTAAATCTATTCAAATCCATAGGATAAAATAAATTAATATTAATATTAATCCTAATCCATCTAGGATTTATTCTTGGAGTAAATCCATATAAATCCATAGAATTAGATAATATTATGTTATAATTATTTAAATCCATCTAAGATTTATCTAGGAACAAATCCATATAAATCTATAAGATAAGAATAAAATATTATATTATAACTATCCAAATCCATCAAGAATTTATCTATGAATAAATTCATTTAAATTCATAGGATAAGAATAAAATAATATTATTATTATTATCTAAATCCAACTAGGATTTGTCTAGGAATAAATCCATATAAATCCATAGGATATAGGTAAAATTTAGATTATTATTTTCCAAATATAACTAGGATTCATCTAGGAATAAAATCCATATAAATCCAATGAATAAGGAAAGAATCTAATTAATCCATGATTTGATATTATATCAAATCTTATATAATACATAAAATCCATAAAAGATATATTCAAATCTTATTTCCAAATTCATCTTGAATATTTTCCAAAATAAATCCAAGAATCTAGGGAAATCTTCCCAAAAGATTTTATTTCCATTAAATAATAATATTTTAATGATATCTTTTAATAAAATAATTAAATAATTATTAAAATAATCTTTCATCATTATCTCATCGCACGAACGATGAACGACGAAAATCCGATGAGTTCGTCGTCGGAGTACGACGCATTCGGTGTCGCAGTCTGCTGCGCGTAGGGGCGCGGCTGCACTCGGCCGTCTCGACCATCGGGTGACGACGTATCTATCCAGGCATCTCGACGGATGGCGTTGGCTCTCGGCCAGCGTCTCGCTACCCGTCTCAGCCTATCTAGCTCATCGGACGATGCGTGCTCTCGAGACACGTGCTCTCGAATAGGAGCTTGCGCGGTGGCGTAGCTCCTCTCGGCCAGCAGCTGGTCGCCTGTCTCGGCCCCTCCCAAGCATCGATGCTCCCACTTCTACGGCACACGTCGCGCTAGTCGGCGCGCACGTCTCGACCAGTGGCTCGGAGCTTTGTCTCGGTCCTTCCGCCTAGGGTTTGGGCTCTCGGCGGCTGGGTGTCTCGGTCGGACCACCGCACCATGCTAGCCTCCGTGTCGATCTCGACGCGGGTTCATCTGGGGCGTGCGGTCTCGGCCGGCGGCGCGCACGAGCCCTCGCTCCTCTGCACGTCGCCCCGTGATCGTAGCTCCCCTGCTCCCACTGTCTCTACATCCCTACTTCGATCGCGCGTGGGGCGATCTGCCCCGGCGGGAGCGCCGACGTATCGCACGTCTCGTACGATCGAAAAATTCAAGTTCCTTGATTCGATAGTTCTTGAGTTCATCATGCATAAATATTAAACAAAACACCAACAACATGCTTCGCAATCAATTAACGCATGCATACATGAATTTCGCGAAATTTAAATCCAAATAATCAGAGCCAAAGACTGGCTCTGATACCAATTGAAGGGGTTGGCAGCGGAAGCATGCGTTCTAACGGATCAAATTTATCAAGTAGTGGTCCCATGAGATGAGATCATTTAAAAGTAAACTTTAAACCATCCAATTTTGGAGATATGTAAAAACGCAGAGATTTGAACCTTTTCTAATTCCTAAAAAAACTTGTTCGTAGTTTTGTCTATTAAAAATGGCCAACTGTATTTTCACTATTACTATGTCTAATTTGATTTAAAATGAAGCTAATGCTAATAAATCTAGAAACTCCACATTGTGACAAAAGAAAAGTGCACTTCCAATATAAATGTCGAGTGCATCTATTTTGTTCATACTTCCACTATTTTTTTAAAAAAACTAAAGTCCAATTTTAGTCCCTTATATTTGCTTTAAAATTCTTTTTTGTCATATACATTAAGTTTATGATCTTTTAGTCCATAACATATTGTTTTGGTACATTTTGGTCTCAAATAAGGTCACAAACTTAATGTATGAGAGCTGAAAAGAATTTTATGGAAAATATACGAGACCAAAATTGGACTTTAGTCCTAGATTATAATTAAGTTATTAAATTGATCAAACATTTTGATGGTTAATTTTAACAAAAAATGGTTACTTTGGACCAACACAATATGTTTGAGACCAAAAAGTACCAAAACAATATGTTATGGACCAAAAGATCACAAACTTAATGTAAAAAATCAAAAAGAATTTTAGGATAAATGTAAATGACCAAAATTAGACTTTAGTCTTTTTAAAAATAAAAACTTTGAAATGAAAAATTTTAATAATAAATTAATAAAATAAGTAAGGTAGAAAGAAAAAAGTGTAATTGCGAAAAAACAAAATTCAGCGTATAAAGATAGAAATTTTTTGAAATAATTTTTAGTAAAAACTTTACACTTGGATTTTAACATCATTGCATGAAAGCAAAATGAAAGAAAATGAAAAGCTGAGATGGAGCATTTGATTTAAATCAAAAGTCCAAGAACAAAAACCAATGTATAATCAAGTAAATTTGTAGTCTTCTTCCATCACATGAGATAAACACTGTCCACTCTCGGTTTCAGACAACAGATAAAATAAATCAAAGATTCATACCTTCTCTCTCCCTCCGTCCCAGATAATTCGGGTCACTTTGACCCGGTACGGGTTTTAAGAAATGTAATGGAAAGTGGGTTGAAAAAGTTAGTGGAATGTGGGCCCTACTTTTATATATTAGTTTTATAATAAAATGTGAGTAGAAATGAGTTAGTGGAATATGGGGCCCACTACCAAAAATGGTAAAAATGAAGTGGGACAAATTATGTGGGACGGACCAAAATAGAATACTGAGACGAATTATCTGGGGACGGAGGTAGTAATAAAAACAAACAACCACCTCCCAAAAACATTAATTACTAAATTCACTGATGCAGACACTCCAGGCTACAATTAAACCAGCACAAATCGGGATAGGATCCCCTGCTGAAATGTACAGCAAGGGCGGCTGCTTCTCACACACCATTAAAATAATATTATATTAATTTAATTTATTTTATTATTTTATTATTTTATTATTTTATTTCCATGTAAGGGGCAGCAGCCCTGCCGTGCATTTCAGGCAGGATCCTATCCCGCACAAATCACCATCACTGTCAAAGCCAAATTCATCCATGAATCAAATTACCTCGAAAACACAATTATTTTTCAAACTGAATCAACAAATTCTTCACCAACCACCCCACCACACACAGTCCTCACCTCAAATCACACACATTCTCTCTGCAATTCCAACCAAATCCCATTCGCAAATTTAGCCTTTGAGCTCAATGCTCTCAAAAAGACTCCATTTTTACTGAGCCAAGATGCCAATTTTGAAAAAGAATGCTCTTTTCAACCTCTTTTACTTCTCCACACTCTGCATTTCCCTCTCATCTTCACTCAACACAGATGGGCTCTCCCTCTTAGCTCTTAAATCCGCCATTTCCGAAGACCCAAACAGAGCTCTAATCTCATGGTCGGAGCTCGACGCGACCCCGTGCAGGTGGGCCGGGGTCGCCTGCGATGATCGCGGCCGCCGCCGCGTCGTCGCCGTTTCCCTCCCGGGAAAGAATCTAACAGGCTACATTCCGTCAGAGATCGGCGCACTCTCATGTCTCGCTTTTCTTGATCTCTCCCACAACTTCTTCAGTGGGCCCTTGCCGCAGCAGATCGCCGCCCTCCAGAGCCTCGTCCATTTCGATATCTCCTCCAACAATTTCAACGGCTCGCTTCTTCAGGGGCTGAGCAATTTGACCAATTTGCAGGGGACTTTGAATCTTTCCTATAATTCGTTTTCCGGCGAGATTCCGGCGAGTTTTGGGCGGTTTCCGGTGATGGTCAGCCTTGACCTCCGGTGTAATAACCTCAGTGGAAAGATACCGGAGGTGGGGTCGCTGTTGAATCAGGGCCCCACTGCTTTTTCAGGGAATCTTGATTTATGTGGGTTTCCGTTGAGCACTCCGTGCACGGCGCCGGAGGCTAAAGATCCGATTTTTATTGGTAATCCTCAGAAACCGGAGGGAAATGGAGGTGGTGGGGTGGTGGAGGGGAGAGAGATTAACGGGAAACTGGTGGTGGTTTCGGTTATTTGCGGCGTTTCTGTGGTGGTCGGAGTGGTGGCGGTTACGGCGTGGGTGATTAGGAGGAGATGGAATGTGGTGGAGGAGAAATTGGGGAAGAGGGAGAATGTGGAATTGGGGGGAGAGGAGGGGAAGAAGGGGAAATTTGTTGTGATGGATCAAGGGTTTGGGTTGGAATTGGAGGATTTGTTGAGGGCTTCGGCTTATGTTCTTGGGAAGAGTAGGAGTGGGATAGTTTATAGGGTGGTGGCCGGTGGCCGGAAGGGGGCTGCTGCTGCTGCTGCGGTGGTGGTGGCGGTGAGGCGGCTGAGCGAGGGGGACGTTGCGTGGAGTTTGAGGGAGTTCGAGGCGGAGGTGGAGGCCATTGGGAAAGTGAGGCACCCCAATGTTGTGAGGCTGAGGGCTTACTACTATGCCAGTGATGAGAAGCTGCTCATCTCGGATTTCATCAGCAATGGGAGCTTGTGCAATGCATTACATGGTGAGAATTTTGCAATTTCTTGATTTTGATGTGGTAATGTTTGAGGATTAGAACATCAAATTCTCTGCTTTTAGATCATCAACTTCTTGAAAAGTGGTGATTCATCTTTGAATATTTTACACCATTTAGTTAAACTAGGTGGGAAAGGAATATCCTCATTGTAGGAGTAAGATTTTTTTGATAGCCTAAAAAGGGGACCAATAATGAATCATAAACATGAGAATGTTGAAGGGCCGTGGTGGTAGTAGGTTTAGGGTTGGGACAACGACAATCGTCGGACCACACATCACTTTAAGACCTTCAATGATTATCGGGACCACACTCGGGTTAGAATTTTATGAATAGTCAGGCACCACACATTCCACAATTCTTGCAATTTTCTTCTAGTTATGCGTACAAGGGCTCTTGTTGAGTAGGATACGATGTTGAAGTTTTCGTAGTAGTTTCACGATGGATGGATCACGGACTTGTATAGAAGCAAGCCATATGAATATAATTCTGAAATAGAGAATACAAATTTCAAAATATGTTAGCACCATGAATAATTGGAAGTTGCTCTTTGTTAGTTTGTTGAGGATTCTGTTTTCTAGCTAGTACTATGCTGTTCTCAACGATTCCTCGTGGGTTAATTTCGTTGTGGACGATTCAAGATTTCGTGGCAAGTTTAAATGTAATCGTTGCCTACTTCTTAGTTCATATAGCAATGCTGCATCATCCAAACGATATGTGGTTTGTCGAGCATGGAATCTCGATTTGCATAACTTTAGCTTTTGTTCGTTTCCCGGTGCAGGCGCAGTGGGGAACACGGGACCTCCTCTGTCGTGGGCTGCAAGGCTCAGAATCATCCAAGAAACCGCAAGGGGTTTGATGCACATTCATGAGTGCAGCCCGAGAAAGTATGTCCACGGAAGCCTCAAATCATCAAAGATCCTCCTCGACGACGACCTAAAGCCGTGCATCTCCGGTTTCGGCCTGTCCCGTCTCATCCCAACTGCCACGAAATCGGCGGGTGCTCCGTCCAAGAAGCCTAGTGTGCCAAACATGATGTGTGTGGCTCCGGAAGCTCGGGGCCCAGGTGCCAAACTCAACCAAAAGTGCGACGTCTATGCGTTTGGGATCTTGGTCATGGAGATCCTGACGGGGCGGCCCCCCGACAACGACAGGGAGGAAGGGCTCGAGAGCTTGGTGAGGAGGGTTTTTCGGGAGGAGAGGCCGTTGTCGGAGATCATAGACCCCGCGCTATTGCACGAGGCTCGTGCCAAGAAACAGGTCGTAGCTGCATTTCATGTTTCGCTGAACTGTACGGAACGTGATCCAGAGCTCCGGCCGAAGATGAGGGCGGTTTCGGACAGCCTAGATCGAATTAAGTTGCAGTGATGTTGTAAAGATATGTATGTGTCTTTGTAGGATCCCTGATTAGTTTCTAATGTTGCATTGTTATGATATATATTTTCCCCTATCTCTGTATGTATAAATGTTAGTAGCACTAACTAAATTGTTCATGAAAATGCCATTTTCTGCAGCTTGAACTAAATGTAAAAGCTATGCCAAAATAAGAGAAATGTCTGCTGTTTTGGAGCTTGGAAGGAAAAAAATGATGCTTTTTTTCGTCATATTTTGCTGCTGAAGTTGAAGTCTTGAAGAAAGAATCAGAATTATGAACAACTTCAAATGGTGCAATATTATTTGATTGGGGTGCATTAATGATAATTATAATAAGGATGATAACCATAATAAATCTTCCAAAAGTATCCTTTTATGAATGAAATATATCATTTTTAAATAAAAAGAAATCATTATATGTTGAATTTATATCATCTTAAGCACGACTATCATGATATACATGTATATCATTTTATTGATGAAAAGTCCTACTATCATTTTTATAGAAACATAATTATTTTATACAAACAAAATACTCATTCCCTCCAATAATAAGAGTCATATTTTACTTTCGGTCAATCCCACAATAAGAGTCATATTTCACTTTTACCATAAATGGTAAATAGGTCTCACGTTCTACTAACTCACTTTTCCCACATTCTATTATAAAATCAATATAAAAAGTGGATCACATATTCTATCAACTTTTTCAACCCACTATTTTTTACATTTCTTAAAATCCATACTCATACTAAATGTGACTCCTATTATAAGACGAAGATAGTATCATTTTATTGATTACAAGCATCATTTATATGTGCAGAGAGAATATTATTTTATTAAGTATAAACATCATTTTATACATATTGAAAAAATTATCATTTTATTGATTACAACTATATATTTTTATTATTATTATGGTTATCATCCTAAATATAGATATGATATGATCACTAACTCCTATTTAATTTTTTATATTATTGTTAGGTTATCATCCTATTTAATTAGTTTCTACGTGGATATAGTTAACTAAGGATTCCGGATTTGTGTAATGGAAGAAAATTTTACTATTAGAAATTCAGCCGCATAGTTGGTTATGGGATTTGGATGGTTTGAGCTAAAATCACCACTAATCCCATCTTCATCTTTACAAACTACCTTTTTTTTCAAATCTTCACTACTAATTTCAAATAGTTGTCCTTGACTAAAGATTTTCTCAATAAAAATTCCAATATGAGAAAACAATTGACTTTGACTTTTGTTAATGATCATTGTATACGGCACAGCTAAAGAAAACTGTCATCGTTGAAATTGGAATGTCAACTTTAGATCAGATGGTATTAAAGACATTTGAGGAATCAACATTTTATGACCAATATTATGTCCACCCAAGACTTCTAGCTCCAAAACATTCATTAGTTACATAATAAAGACGATATGCAAAAAGCTCTTTAGGAATGACTCGGTTTCGATGATTGGAGGAACCACGTTTACGATTAGAAAAGCCAATGTCTTCTCTGTAACCCCTTCATCATAAAGGAACAAAATAGCATTTTGCTAAAACATTACTGTCATCCAACATCTGTTGAATATCAATAACAATTTCAGAATGGAGATTATTGGCAACATTCCACTCTCTAAAACGCAAAATTTAAATTATAATAAGTATATTTAAAAAAATTGAAAGAAGAGTAAAATATAAAAATTAAACTTAAGACACATACCTCGTCAATCTACTACATGCGGTGCACGCCGAAGACCGTCGCTCGGCTACCCTCCACAATAGACGCCGTCGCTCAACATCCCTATTATGAATGCTCTAAAGTTTTCAACAAATAATAATCATACAAATTATTTATAATATGAATCTTATTTTACCAATTACATCGGACCAAATGAGCATTGGTAAATACTGCCTGACACTAATTAAAAGTATATAGAAAGTAATCACAACTGTTACGTGATTAATACAGCATTAACATTACTAAGTAAAATAGTAAAATAAAGAATGGTCATATTTTGGAACAAAAATAGAAAAGAAGTGATACGGGTAAATTCGAACAAAACCAGCATCCGCCAGTCGCCACTGTGAAATTTGAAAAATTGCGAGTATAAAGTCCGCCCAAAATCATTTGAAAATTTGCCAGTTCACCTTCTCTGTCTCGCACATCAAATTTCCAAATCTCTTCTTCTTTTTCTTCAATTTCTCTCACTTCACTCAGCTGAATGCCGGCCTCCCCAGCTGTGTAAATCTACTTTACTTGCACGATTGAAGCCCTCTCAAGAAGCTCCACACAAAAGTAAGGTACAGAAGAAATGTTCATACTCATATTCATTTTTGGGGGTTTTCTGGATTAGTTCACCTGCACGTCGAAAACTGTTAGGTTTTATGTCGGATGATGTTTCGAAGTGATTTTCGTTACTGATTATGTATGTTGTTGCTGGTTTTCTGTTTTCCGGAGTGTTTGTATTTCAATTTTTGGTTGATTTAGGGTTATTGATATTTCGGTGTATGAACTTTTTAAAAACTAATCAATAAGAATTTATTAGTGTTGATTCTGTTCTTATCTGATTCCAATTCCAACAATGTATTGTGTTCTTGGCGAATTTGATAGAATGCCGGAGACAAGAGATAGATTACCAAGGGATAACGACGCTATGGTCTCGTACAGCAGCCGGAGGCGGATCGTTGGGGATGGCAACAGCAATTCTGATGTCACCGTCTTAGTGGATGAGGCCGAGGATCGATCAACTGGAACTCCCTTCCGGTGGAGAGGAGCTTCAATGGTGGGTACGCCACCATCTAGGGGGGTTGCTCGTCGAAGGGGTGTCCTTGGAAGTCCAAGATTTGGGCGTTACCCGAACTATAGTAGATCATCATCACTGGCCATGGGGCGAGAAAACATGTCCCCTGCGGTGGGAAGTGGCCGTGGTCGAGGTGGTTTCCGAGGGCGAGGAAGCATCTGGTTGCCTGCTTGGTATCCAAGGAAACCTCTTAGGGACATCACTGCTGTAATGAGGGTAATGTGGGAATTTTTTGAAATTAATTGATTGTTTCTTGACTTGTGTTGATTGGAACGTAATTAAATGGTTTAGTCTCACTAGTGTTTAGTGTTTACAATGACTGACATTCAATAACCAGAGAGTAATCTATTATCAATTATGGTAAAACATTAGTGGCCTGTGTCACCATATTGCCTCTAATTACTACTCCTATAGTCCTATTTCATTTATTTAAGATGAAACCATTTATTAAGATAGTTTTCTTATAATCACCAGTTGGTTTGTTTATATGGCATCTGGAGATGCAGTCATGCATTTGCCAAAACAAGTCTTACAAATGTTGCGTGATTGCGCGTGAACATGTTTAGTGCTTAACCCTGTACAGGTTTCTGGCTGATACTAATATGTAGAAAGTTCGATTAAGCAAGTTTTGATCTTTGAACAATCTTGTTTAGCAGTACTAATTTTGAGGCGATTCTATGGTCAGGCAATTGAGAGAAGAAGAGCACGCCGGGAAGAAGGTGAAGGCCTAGAAACTGAGAGTCCTCTACTCCAGGACCAGATAGTTCACGATCCATCTGTATCTACATCAGTTGCTCAGCTCGAGCAAGATCATTCCGTGACTTCCCCACTTTCCACAGCTGGAATTAGGTGCTGCCCACCAACAGTGGGCAAAGTGCCAAATATATTGCTCAATGTTACCAACCAGAGTGAAGAAGGTTCAACTAGCTTAACACCTCAGAAGAAGCTCTTAAACAACATTGAGGTGGTTGAAAGAGTGGTGATGGAGGAGCTTCATAAGCTAAAGAGCACTCCATCTGCTAAGAAAGCTGAGAGGCAGAAAAGAGTGAGGACATTGATGTCAATGCGCTGAGGTTTGACCGTTCATCATGAGTTGCATCATTTTCCTCAATCAAGGTTGAGATTCAAGGATTTGGTGTTGTCAGAGGACATAGAACATCTGACTGGTTAGTACAGTTGATTATCTCTTGATGATCGGATTCTTAGTTTCACGATCATCCCTTGATGATCAAACTATCCACTTTTGGGAACATCTTTAGTTCTCTATCCATGTTCATATGTAGATTAGCTGAGATCGGTTAGGCAAGAACAAGAGAGCTTGTTGAAACATGCTGGAGTCATTAATTGTTTTTACTCCTGCTACTCAATAGATGCAGTAAAATACATGTAAAATTCTCATTTTCTGCTGGTAACTGTTGAGTACCTTTTCAAGTCTTTCAGGTGAAATATCTAACTAGATGTATGTTGTGTCACCATAGTTGGCTCCTTATGTTTCTATATGTGAAGATGGAATATTGATAAATATGAACTGGAATATATGATGCCATAGTTACATGCTATTTCTCATGTCTGCCAAATTCTTTATCAACTAAAAGCAGCAGGTTTAATTCATCTACTGTTCATTTCTTGATATGAAACATATGAAACATCAATATGTGTGTGAATGAGTGTGTATCTGTAAAAAATGTAGATCATCAATATATATTAATACAGGTTCTTTATCAGTAAAAAATATTTTATGAGTAATGTAAATCCATATCTATACGCATCACTGTCTGTGTCATACTTATGCATATGAAAGCAATTCTAAAATATTTGTCGTTTAGAAATAGAAACTAGATGACTCATTATCAACTCTAGAAGAAATGTTTGTTGGCACAGTTTTGGTGCAAGCCGAAGAAACAGTTGCTGCACTCATAAGCCAGACCATCATCACCCAACCTCAATGCTTCATGACAAGATCCACACTTGCGGCCGCTGCAAACAGAATCGTTCCGTCTAACCAGCTCGACAGGGCAGCCATGGACATCCACACGAACATGAGAACCCAACTTGATCCTAGAAAGCTGATCTATAGAGGGAATGCAATCAACGTGGAACAACTGATAACACTTGCTGCAACTGTAGTTCCACTGCTCTATGTCGATACGTTCTTCACAGACCTCACAGAAGAACTCATCAGTACCATTGGTGCCTCCTTCCGGGGCATTTGTAGTTAGCCGAAGAGGGTGCTGGTCATAGTAGTGGCGAACAGTCTTGGGGAGAAGGGCGCATCTGACATGTAGCTTGAAGATAGGACAGCTGCTGCACTCGTAGCAGATCCCATTCAAGATGGAAGCGCAGCAGCTGCACTTCTCATCGATGATCATGCTACGAGACATGAAGAGAATGTGGGTGCTCTTGTGGGGTTTGTGTGTTATTGCAGGGTTGATGAGGCTGCAGACGACATCCAAGGTGAAGTCATCGCAGTTTTCGCAAGAATATGCGAATCCATTGCAGCGTAGATGACAACCCCTGCAGGAGAAGCCGGTTTTTGGCGCTTTGGAGTGGAGCACGAGGCTGTGTTCTGCGTGGGCAGGGTGCCTGATTAGCTCTGGAAGACGAGCGCAGCATCCATGGAGAAAGAAGTCTGGACATTCAGAGCAGCTATAAAATGGGGGAGAAACGTATTGGACGCATGCGTTGCATACGCGGCGGTAAGACTGCTTCACATCCTCACTTTCATGGAATATCAATGGATGTTCATGGATTTTAGATGGATCACTGTCACCACCATCACTGCTGCTGCTAATATCATGTCAATATAGAGAATCAGACTCGTGTGTTCGTTTGCCATTGGTAAACGACCTAAGTCGCAAGCTTTTGCACCTCGCATAAGCACTGCAAAATCATAAATCAGTAAACAATAGTAGTATTTATTTCGATCAATGTTTGGATAAAAATTTGAATGAAAATAGAGGTATACACACCTGGCTTGAAAGTTTGGGGATCTTGGACAGCACAGTTGATGTGAACAAGATAATTAGTACATCTGAGAAAAACAAAAACCCCTGAAGTCCCCTTATGAAGTTGAAAACAGATGAAACATATAGAATGAGGGGAAGTAGGGAGATTAGATGAGAAAAAGAGGATGTGGGTGATGTTTATAATGGAAGGCATTGAGTAATGAAGCACAATCTGGATGAATCCAGTAACCGCAGAGGCTGCATAGATAGGACAGACTGAGCTTCTCCTTCTCTGGATCCGTCTCTGGCTCTGATTCCGACTCGTGCTTGCTGTTGCAGGCGCCACAGGATAAAGAGCACGAGTCCTTTAGCCTGATGAGCGTTGATGCGAATCAAATTGTACATTTTTATTCCCCTAACTTTACGTGATTTATATAGTTTGATGCTTGCAAAAGTTTGTTTTATGGTGTAGGAATGAAGCCCGGATGGTGAAAAAGTTGTGCAAAAATTCCCATGACGGCCAGAAAGCTCTCAAAAGGAGTCACCCGGCCGGGTGTATTTTTAAGCCTACTAATTCCACCCGGCCGGGTGGATTAATTCTAACGGCAATATTGCAGTTTCGTGGCAGCAGTTTTGGGGGAGAAAAAGGCTGCAGTATTCAAAGGGGGGGGGGTGACAGATTGGACGGAGAATAGGAGAAAGAAGCAAGAGGAGAGAAGAGGAAGGAAGGATCCAAACTCCATCTCGGGGGAGATCATCCATCATCTAGAGTCGGAGAACACCATAGAGTTCACGGTTCACGGTTCTTTTGGTGTAATTCATTTTAGTATGTTGGGCTAGATTTCCTTCGTTGCTCCGAATATGTTGTAGGGTGAATTGTGGATACTTTGATGTTTTTTACGGTTTAATTTATGCATGATTCTTGTTTATGAATTGTTTAATCATTCTACTAATCTTGAGACGTCTAGATAGGTAGAATTTTGTAGCCATTATTCTATTGCCTCTTTAGCATAGATTTTGGTCGTTACTCATATGCAAGGAACTTGAGATTTGATACTTGTTCAGAGAGATAATCTCAAGTAGATCGATAGTTTTCATCTATAAATTTGGTTTAGTGTCTGCTGCGCTTCCGCGTGGGCATTAAATTAAAATGAGCTAATTATCGTGTTTGACAATTGAAGAAACTAATCTAAAGCTTGCTACGCGACCTAGTAGTGGTGATAGGTTAGTGAGTAGAACTTGGGAGACGTGTTCAGCTTATCCTAGGTATACAATTCTCTTGAAGTGTTCAGCGGATAGGGAGCGTAAAACAAACTTAATCCTCTTAAGCATAGTCTTGATCGTAATAATCCATCGAAGTATCGACATATAGGAGCAATGCTTTCTTCTTATCTTATTTTCTAAAGTTTGTATTTTGTTTATCGTTGTGTGATTTTTCATCTCTTTATCATATTTTATTTTTTTCAATCTCGAATTAAATAACATACGCCTCCCTGTGGTTCGACACTCTTTTACTACAACTACATCTGTACTCTTGCAGATAGGTTGTAATTTTAGAGCTAATTTAATTAACTTGTGTGATATTAATCCATTGATATAAAAGCTCTAAAAATACACATCAAGTTTTGGCGCCGTTGCCGGGGAGACAATTGGTTATTTAATTTATGATTCTTTTTGTTTTTATTTTTGTATAGTTTTCTAACTTTTTATTTTCTTGTTTCAGAGTTGTAGCTAGAAGGCTAAGTCGAGCCAACGACTTTAAACAAAGGCGCTAGTAGGGAGGCAACCCAATGAGTTTTTAGTTTTTTTTCTTTTAATAAATCGAGGGTTTTGTTTGCTCAATTCTTTCCTTCGATATATTTTTTATGAATTGAGCTTTTCTTTTTTTTGTTGTTTTAATTTTTTTGTTTGTGTATGAGCAATATGGAGATAGGATTCACATTGGAGCTTATGAGCAAGTAAAATCAGTAGGTTGATGAGGAGGGTGCAAGAGATGGTTGATGAGGAGAAGGGGGTGGTGTAGGTGAAGCTCGTGGAGGTATTGGAGCGGAAGAGTGGCGCATTGTTCGTGCAGGAAAAGCTTTTCTCCCTGGGAGAATGTTATTGAGGGAGTTGAGAAGATGCGCTGCCTGCAGGCGCAGCACACTGAAGAGCTCTTGCTGTCTGGATCCTCGACTCTTTCAACCTTCCTAATTATCACTTTTGGATTGTAAGGAATTCTTTCTTCATCAATCTTGATCTTGACAAAGGGTACTTTTTTGTTGATATGCAAGGATGGGCTTCCTTCTGAAGGTGCACTAGGCTGATCCTGAGGTGTGGATTGAGTTTGGAAGTTGCTTCCACTTCCAATTATGAACTGAGATTGAGAATATGGATTTGACTGCCAAGTGGATTGAATTTGAGAGTTGCTTCCACCTCCAAGTATTGGAGGGTAATGACTTTGTTGCCACGTGGACTCGGCTTGAGGATAAGGACTTTGATAAGGACCTTGTTGCCATGTGGACTGAGCCGATGGGTCAGGACTTTGGTAAGGACCTTGTTGCTGCGTGGACTGAGCTTGAGGGTAAGGACCTTGTTGCCATGTGGATTGAGCCGGAGGGTCTGGACCTTGTTCCCATGTGGACTGAGTCGAAGGGTAAGGACTTTGATAAGGACCTTGTTGCCACGTGGACTGAGCCTGAGAATAAGGACCTTGCTGCCACGTGGACTGAGATTCAGGGTAAGGACCTTGTTGCCATGCGGACTGAGCCTGAGGGTATGGACCTTGTTGTCGCGTGGACTGGGTCGAAGGGTAAGGAGTTTGATAAGGACCTTGTTGCCATGTGGACTGAGCCTAAGAATAAGGACCTTGTTGCCACGTGGACGGAGTTAGAGGGTTAGAGCATCTCCAATGGCGGCGTCGTCACCGGCACGCCGATTTTTCGCGGACGCCGGTGCTGACGCCAAACCATTGCGAGCGGCGTTGGTGAAATCGGCGTAAAAATCGGCGTGCCCACGCCGATTCTTGGGCTGACGCCGATCCTCACGGCGCCATTGTAGGCCCCGGATCGGCTTCAGACCGGCGTCAGATTTTTAATTTTTTTTAAAAATTTTTCGAAATACTATATATACGCGCTTTGGACATCATTTTCATTCACACCACTTGTTTTAACGAGTACTCTCTCTATCTTAATTTCTGTACAAATAGGCATGGATTGAGATGGTTTGAGTAATAGGCCGTGCACGGCCCTTATATTTATATACCCTAAATTAAACAGACAAAGACAAAACAATTGCATCAAAATTTCTAACCTTACTGCAAAGAAAATCGGATTCTATTTGGTTTTGCTCATCATGTTTCTTTACCATCATTCTACGTTTTGTATCTTGACTACTTTCAATATGTGATATTTATTGTTTAATGATAAAGAGAAATAAGAAAAAGTTACTGGAAAAAAAAACAATAAAAGAAGAAGAACCGGTCGGGAAAAGAAGATGTATCATCGTTGATGGTAATTAATTAGTAAGTTAGTATCAGAATCTAGCATGAGTACATCACTTAATGTCCTAGTAATATTAATTATTTTATGTTTTTAGTAGGGTAGACATGTGACCTCACTAAAACTACTGGCTAAG
Organism: Salvia splendens; assembly: GCF_004379255.2. Taxonomy (NCBI): domain Eukaryota; kingdom Viridiplantae; phylum Streptophyta; class Magnoliopsida; order Lamiales; family Lamiaceae; genus Salvia; species Salvia splendens. The sequence goes on along the minus strand of NC_056041.1, from coordinate 21,142,977 downwards.
ATAAGAACATGGTGTTACTTTCCTTTGAGATATAAAAAGAGAATATTAATACAGTTATTATTAAAGAGATTACAAACTAGTATTTGAGATAAAGCGCACAACTTTAATTACTGTATTTAAATATTAAATAAAAATTTATGGGATTTTAAGGTTCGGTGCCGGTTATTAAGTTTAACCAAAATCCAAAACCAAAAAAATAAGGTTAATCGAGAACCAGAAAAATAAGGTTAAGGTTTGGTGCCGGTTATTAAGTTTAAGCTAATCTCGGTCCTCGGTTAGACCGAGAACCGAATAACCATTATTTTCTAATATTTAAATTTTATATATTTTAGTTTGATTATTTTGGTTTTGGAAAAGCGTTCGGTTTCGGTTCTAGATTTCGAAAAAAATGGGAGTCGGTTAACCGACTAATCGGTTCGGTCGGAACCCAACCGATCGAATCCCCACCCCTAAATATTAGTGATGAAACCATGCAAGTTTCTCTTCATTTAATAAGCAGGGACTCATATAGTCATATTAATAGGAGTTCCTCATAGATTTGATGAAAATGGTGAAAAAATTAAGATTTGTGAGCTCGTATACTTCTAAAATTAAATAATCTTGCAGAATTGAAAAGTAGCTGTTATTGTACTTGTCGTATTCTCAAAAGTAGTGTGTGCATATGTGGCCCAAGTGGTAGAATGATTAAAGGTCATACCAAAAATCACAAGTTCTGAGTTCACCGTGGCTATTAAAAATTTATGATTATTGAAAAACCAAAAAAGGATGCTCTGTTCAATTAGATTCATCTTTTATCCACAAATTTTGTGTAACGTATTCAATCCTAATTCAAGTAAAGTATACTATTCAATACTAACTAATCAAGTTAAAATAATATTAAATCCTAATTATCAATTTCATACTCCAACTAGCAATCGTAAAATTAAATAATAAAATGGAATTGAAGGAAAACATAAAGGAAAAACTTAAATACTAGTAACTGATTGTGGAACACTAGTAAAAGTGTAACAAAACTAGAGCATTTTCTCAAATAAAGTAGCATAACATACACTACGAGAATTAATCTTAATTTTTTTTGTTGTGTACAAATAATGTGAATCTTAAGGATTCAAGACACATATGTTTGCCCCGGACTTGCTCTTGTAAATATTTCAATAACCCAAACAAACCCAACAAGAAATGAAACAATAAAAATGGTGGAAAATGGAGAAGGTGAATGTGTTATGATTTAGATAGATGCTTGGAACCTATGGACCTTCTACAAAACAATAAAGACAATCTAAGGCAACTTTCACCAAAGCAAGAATCTAATGGCTCCATAAAACTAGCAACACAAGAACTTGAATTACATACCTTAACATTCAATCTAAGCTCGGCAATAGATTAAAATGCAACTACAAGGGATTTTAATAAATCTTCAAAGATGAAGAGGAATGCTCACAATGGAGTCTTTGGTAGGTTTACAAAATGTTCAAAGCTGCATAGAAAAAACCCTAACATGTCTATTTATACTATGAGTGAAAAGGAGCAAAATAAAACAAATCTTGGTCAAAAAGTCACATCCCGGACAAAACGCCCGACCGGGCGTTTTGCATGAGGAAAAACGCCCGCCCGCGCGTTTCGTTTAGCATTGCGCGACTTTCTTAAAACGATCATAACTTCCTCATCCGGGCTCCGATTGAGGCATGCAAAGTATCCACGTGAAGCTCTTTCGACGATGAAGACAATGATGATCTGAGGAGTGGATTTGGATTTTATCTTCATAGTGAAATTCCCATTTGAATCAGACCTCTGAATCCGGCTTGGCTCCTTGCCATGCCTCCACCTTATTCTCGGACCCCAATCAACCCATGGCCCGCGATGTCTTGGTAATTCATGATGTTGAATATCTAGATTCACATCATCCTCTCCTTCTTTGTGAAAGGATTTGTCCTCAAATCCGGTTCTTTGATTCTTCTTTGGGGCACCCGGATTCACATCATCCCCTCCTTTTGAAGGATTTGTCCTCAAATCCCAATCAAGTATACCTTGGGAAATGGGTGATTCATCTTGGCATTACTTCCATGAGCTTATTACCGGTAGGAAGTTACTCGGTACATCCACGACTCGGGGTTCACATTCTAATCCTCTCAATTCTTGTCTCCTAAAGTCATCAAAGAGAAAAGACAAGTCATAAGAGTTAGTGAAATAAGGGGCATTCTCCTCACCAAGGGCAAAAAGGATAGGGTGATTTAGAGCCCTCCCAAGGTTGATCTTAGAATCTAACAAGCAACTTTTTTTCCTCACATGCTTGTAGTTTTTCTCTCTCGGTTTCTTTGATTCACACTCACCCCCACCACTCTCTCTTGGCTTTTGAGTCTCACATTTTCCTTTTCTCACACTCTATTGGCTTTTGAAGCATGCCCTCACTCTCTAGCTTTTTCTCTTTCTCTCGATCCTCTCTCAAGTGCTTGTTTCCATTAGCAACCTCATGTAGCTTTGGTTCGGTGTTCAAGATTTGAAGGGCATTCAACGGCTCACATTCGTCTTTGGCTTCCACTAGGCTAGACACACCATCATTGAAAGTTGGGCGTGCGTCTAATTCATGTATGACCATGGACTATTTTTCATCCTCACATTGCTCTTCATCATCATCGGCAACAAAATCCTCCATATGCTTGACACGCTCTTTAACAATGTAGTTAACATTGTCACACGCACTTTGAATCAAGCTTTTTGAAAGAGGAAAATTGGATGACAACCACGACGAAACCTTCGTGTGATAGCTAGGATGAGATAGGTCCACCTTCTTTGTTTGGATGCTTCTTCGGCTTGTGTCTCCACCACCATGTCGAGGGCTTGAGCTCGTACTTGCTTTACTTGAGACTTTCTCCCCCTTTAACCACTCATGCACCTTATGACGATCATGATCCCTCATCCACCTAGAGTGAGACTCTCTATGAAACATTGGAGCTCGTTCCCTCCTACTCCCTCTAACAAGTCCATCATCATGGTACCTTGACTGGTAGTCACTCCTACCATGTCTCTCTCGGTCACTAGGTGTTATGGAATGGTTATTCTTAACTCTATCTCTAAGAAGGCTTATATCCTCATGAAATGTCGTAAATCCTCCTTGCATAGCATTCACATTGTCCCGCACCTCGTGCATCTCCTTCATGATTGAGGAGAACATCTCTTCGATAGTAACATCGGATGGTGAGACAACTTGATTTATAGGCGAGTCATGCCTAGAGTTCACCATTTCAAGTACCTACAAAACAAATTGCACAAGACTAGGGACAAGTCACCATTTCGTCGACAGCTATAAACCCTTGGTTTTTTTTCTGCATGTTCTATTCTCCAAGGAAAAGGAAAATATTTTATCCATCTTTTCTATTATCTTGGATTCTGACTGCATTTTATGTTATTAGATGGGGCAATTATACTTTTTTATTATAATATATGGAGGGGCAATTTAGTGCTTAGTTAATAAATTAATATAATTTGCTATATAAATTTACATGTACATGGAAAATTGAGGTGGGGCATTTGCCCATTCTCATTATGAATTGGATCCGTCCCTGAGTATAGAACTGTCTTATTTATTTACTATCAGAAAAAAAAATTAACTACCAACGGGTCGTAGCTCAGTTGGCAGCGCGGAACTCAAAGCCCCCAGCTTCGGTACACCAGTGGTCAAATTAAAAAAAGAAAAAAATTAATTACATCGCTATTGTTGTTTTTTCATACAGTGTCATGCAACATGGAGAACAAAAGTATTGTTGAAAAATAAACTTGATTTGAGTCCGAGAGAAAGAATTTTGATAAACTGAAAAAAGAAATTTTGAAATGGTAATATACTATGTTTTAATGAAAGGCCAAAGTATGAAACATTATCCGAAAATTGTAGAAACTCCAACTAAATTAGTAGTAGAAACATCTAAGAAAAAATATGTAGATGTCTTGATGAAAATTTAACTAGCTATTAATTGTCGTAGGATCACATATTTGTTGTTAAGATCTTCATCATTGGTTCAAAACGATTCTAACTATAAAATGAATTCATTTTTGTTTGAATCAGTATGATATTAATTAAATAGCCTAAGATATAAACTAACTATACTGCGAGAAAGAATTCAAGTTTGCACGTTTATTATCTCTATTATTGTGAAATGTTAGAAGCTTTATAAAAGATGGAAATAGGTTGATAATAAATAGAAAATTGAGGAATTGATAATGTTAGAAATATATGAATTAGTTTGATTTCGTTTTATTGAAAGGTTCAGTAGGAAGACTTAATATCTTCCGCACATAATTATGTGTTAGCGAGCACAAATTTGGCAAAATGAAACTATAATGAATTTGGCAAAATGAAACTATTTTTCGTGAACGGGATGTAAAATAATTTGCAAGCTAAAGAGAATAAGGGAAAGCTCCCTCCATTTTGGATCTCTTTATCAAGATTCCAATTTGGGATCTCTTTATCAAGATTCACACGAGTTGTGTTCGCAGCACAACCAAAGAATAGCAAAATGAGATTATTATTCGAGGGCGGAGAGAGTAAAATAATTTCACGTTTCAGTTTCCAAAGTAAAAGTTGTTAGCATTATTGGTTGATCAAGGCATTAGCACGGGTGCATGCGTGCGTACGATGGAGCTGCAGCTTGATCAAGGAGACAGGAAGATAGCTTGATCAAGGAGACATGAAGATAGCAGTTGGAGGCGGTTATGAACTAGCTCAACAAACTTTCATGAAGAACTCTTTCACTTAAGTTCTAGTATAAATAGTTAGTTTGTTTACTCATTGTAGTGCGTGTAAAAATCAGTTGTATACATTCACTACTCGATCAATAAGAGTTTTCCATTCGGTTTCTCAAAACAAGAATTCATCTTCTTCAACTTGTGTTCTTTTCTTTTGTTCTTCGTTTATAATCTTTCAACAATTGGCGCCGTCCAGTGGGAAGCGATCAAGAAGCAAAGAAAGATGGTTGTGCGTATGAAGGCTGAAAAATTCACGGGCAAGAACGACTACGGCTTATGGAAAATGAAGATGCGAGCCGTTCTTGTGCAGCAGGGTTTGGCTACTGCTCTGACCCCAGCCGACGCAGATGCAAAGGGAAAGGCCCCTGCCCTCGACGAGAAGGCTCAGGCTAAGCACGATGAAATGCTCCTTAAAGCGCATAGTGTCGTGATATTATGCCTAGGAGACAAAGTGTTGAGGGAGGTGCAGACCGAGACGACCGCAGCTGGAATCTTGAAGAAGCTTGATGAAGTATATCTGGCTAAATCCTTGGCTAACCGTTTATATATGAAGAGAAGGCTTTATTCCTATAGTTTTTTGGAAGATAAGTCAATTCTTGAGCAGCTAGAGGACTTCTGCAAATCTATAGATGATATTGAGGCTGTTGACGTGAAGATTGGTGATGAAGATAAAGCCATCTTGGTACACAATGCCCTTCCCAATTCGTATGATCAGATGAGGGATGCCATATTGTATGGAAGAGACAAGCAGATCACTTTTGCTGAGGTTCATGCCGCGCTCATGGCCAAGGAATTACAAAAGGGGAGCAATGACTAGATCTGATCCACAGCCAGAGTCTCTCAACATCAAGAAATTCAGTAAGAAGAAGTTTAAGAAGAAGAATGGAGAATCTAAGGCTGAGTTTTCTGGAGTTAAAGAAACTCGTTCTTGCCATTGGTGCAAGAATCCAGGGCATTTGAAACGAGACTGCTATGTATGGAAGAAGAAGCAGGCCAGTGAAGGGAACTCTCATTCAAATAATGTGAATGGTGAAGCTGATGAGGTGCCTAAGGTGGTGAATGTGACAGATAAATGTGAGAAATGATTCTGGATCATGGATTCTGGTAGCTCATTTCATATGTGTCCCACAAGAGAATGGTTTCAGAATTTGAAGGAGGCACATGGTACTGTGCTCCTAGGAAATAATCAGACCTGCTGCATCAGAGGGATAGGAAACATCATGTTGAGGGTTGATGATGGATCTATCAAGGTGCTATCAGAGGTTAGATACATTCCTGAAGTCAAAAGGAACTTGATATCTCTGGGAACTTCGGAGAAGAAGGGATATTCTTTCATATCAGAGAATGGTGAGATGAAAATATGCAAGAATTCTCAAGTAAAGATGACTGCAAGAAGGAATGGAAGCTTGTATTATCTTCAGGCAGCAGTCATTGAAGGTGAGTCACATTCAATAACCATACCAGATTTAAAGACTTGGCATCAAAGATTAGGATATCCTGCAGAGGGAAGCTTGAAGGCTCTGATCAAGAATGGCTTGATAGAAGCCAATGCAGGGGACCAATGGAAGTTTGTGAGGACTGCTTACTGGGAAAGTCAAAGAAGCAGAGCTATCCAGCAGGTAAACATAACTCAACTTCCCCCCTTGATTACATACACTCGGATCTCTGGGGCCCTGCACCAGTTAAGAGCCTAGGTGGAGGAAAGTACTATATGTCCATTATTGATGATTGATCAAGGAAAGTCTGGGTATACATATTGAAAGAGAAGTCCGATGCATTCAAGACATTCAGAGATTGGTGTACCGAAATGAGGAATGAAAAAGGCTCAACACCAAAAGTTTTGAGAACAGACAATGGACTGGAGTATCTGTCCAAGGAATTTGACCTTTTCTGTCAGGAAAGGGGGATTAAAAGGCACAAGACTATCCCAGCAAACCCTCCACAAAATGGGGTTGCTGAGAGAATGAATAGAACCTTGCTTGAGAGAGTAAGATGTATGTTGAGCTCTTCTGGTGTGGGGAGGCATTTCTGGGCTGAAGCAGTCTCTACTGCTGCTTGCTTAATCAACAAGTGCCCAGGATCTGGGATAGATGGAGTAATCACTGATGAACGATGGTATGGTGGAAAGCCAGATTATAGCAGACTAAAGCCATTTGGTTGCAAAGCCTTTGCACACCAGAAGCAAGGAAAATTAAATGCAAGAGCCCTCAGATGCATCATGCTAGGATACCAGAAGAGAGTGAAGGGATATAGGCTTTGGTGTCTAGAGCCTGGTAATCAAAAGATATTGGTGAGCAGGGATGTGGTCTTCATTTAGCACACAATGCCTTTTCTGGATAAGAAAGATGAACCTGAAGCTGCTTCTGATACTGTGAATAATGATGCTCGCTTTGAGGTGGAGAATGCTGATGTTACTGAAGATAACTATGATGATCTCTCTGATTCTTATGTTGATGATGGTCAAAGTGAGATCACTATTCCAACAAGAGAAAACACAGATGATGTAAGCACTGATCACATTTAGACAGAAGCCTCAAATGCTCAAGGAAATCTCAATGATTATCAGTTGGCTAGGGACAGAACAAGAAGAACAAATATCAGGCCTCCAGCTAGATTTAGAGACACTGAGATGCTTTTCTATGCCCTTCACATAGCTGAGCAGCTAGAATATTCAGAACCAAGCTCCTATGCAGAGGCCATTGCCAGCCCAGAATCAAAGCAGTGGATCCAAGCCATGAAAGAAGAAATTGACTCTCTACTCAAGAATAAAACATGGATTCTTGTGGACAAGGCAGAAATGAGAAAGATGATTGGACGCAAATAGGTATTAAAAAAAAGATTGAATCAGCCCAGGCAGACTCAGATTCAAGGCAAGGTTGGTGGCCAAGGGCTTCAATCAACAAGAAGGAGTTGACTTCAATGAAATATTCTCACCAGTTGTGAAGCATAACTCTATTAGAGTTTTGTTGGCTGTAGCAGCACAGAGAGATTAGGAGCTGGAGCAACTTGATGTCAAGACAGCCTTCTTGAATGGAGACTTGGAAGAGACCATTTACATGGCTCAGCCACAAGGTTTTGAAGTCCCTGGATCAAAAGGAAAAGTTTGCATGCTCAAAAGGAGCTTGTACGGTCTGAAACAAAGCAGCAGACAATAGTACTTGAAATTTGGAGAAAATCTGTCAGAGCTTGGCTTTAATAGATCACAATATGACAACTGCGTTTTTGTTAAAAAAATAGAAGGATAAGGAGCCAATATATCTCCTATTGTATGTAGATGATATGTTGATATCGGGGAAGGATATCAATGAGATAAGAAAGGTCAAGAGGCAGCTAAGTGCCATTTTTTAAATAAAAGATCTTGGAGCTGCCAAAAGAATACTAGGCATGGATATAGTCAGAGATAGAAGTAAGGGGAAGCTGTGGCTTTTCCAAACTGACTACATCAACAAGTTTTTGAAGAAATTCAAGGTCGACAACATGAAGAGTACAACTACTCCTCTGGCAGTTCACTTCAAGCTAACAAAAGATCAGAAACCAAAAGATGAGGTGGAGAAGAAAGAGATGCAGCTGATTCCCTATTCCAACATAGTTGGAAGTATGATGTACATGATGATTTGTACACGGCCAGACATTGCTCATGCTTTAAGCTCTACAAGCAGATACATGGTTGATTATGGGAGGCAGCACTGGAGTGCTTTGAAATGGATAATGAGATATCTAAATGGAGCACACAATCTTGGAATCCTATTCACATCAGAAGCTGGAGTTGAAGGGGATCCTCTGATTGGATATTGTGACTCAGATTATGCAGCCAATGTTGATACTAGAAGATCTCAGACAGGCTATATCTTTACTTTGTATGTGTTGAATAATTGGTGGACTCTCATTTGGGCTGGTTGTTCATTTGGCCCGTGTGATGCTGAATTGGGCTTGGCCCAAAACTAAACCCTATCACTCTAGATCCTGCCACGTGTACTCCTACTCGGATCATGACTCTCAGCCGCTGGATTGTGGTGTGTGTTTGTTATGTGAGAGGTGAGTCCTTTCATTTCCTCATTCATTCTATTCACTCTCACACACTCTCTCTCTCTCGAAGCTCTCAGAAACTCTCTCTTCTTCTCTCTTTCTGCTTCCTTCTCAAACGGTTCTCCGGTGGTTTCTTAGTAATTTCTCACGGTTGGAAGTGTAGTAGATCGTGCTACAGTAGTAGAGAAGGCAACCACTTCGGTTGCTGATGTGTTGGTGAAAACTAGGGTTTCATGTGTGAGTGTTTCTGTGTGAGGTTGTTCTCGAACGGTTTAGATCTGGTGTTTTGGGGTCGGTTTGAGCTGGAATCTGGAGTGTGAGGTTAATCACTGGTTGATTCTACTGTGCTCATTTGGATCTGAGTTCTTGAGAATAGGCTTGTGCTATCGGCAGGTGTCTGAGCCGAAGCATTGATTTCTTCTGTGTTCATTTCTTGTATCTTGTGTTTAATCGTATAACTGTGTTAGATCTGAGAGGGTCTATTCCTTGTAGTACTGATTCGTTCGTCAAGTGTGCAGGCAGAAGAAGCTGGAGCTAGAAGAGGATCTTAGTCTTGTGTAATAGATAGATCTCTATTCTGTATTCTGTATTCTGTATTCAAGTTCATTGTAATCTTGAATTGTAAAATCAGTTGCGTGGTTAGAGTTTGACTGAGCTCTCTTGTGAAGAACAAAGAGGTCTTGGTAATTAGTGAATCCAATCTTAGTCTGATCCCTACAGTATGGTTAGGCCATTTGCTGGAAATCAAGTTTGCAGAGTGTAGTGGCTTTGTCTACTACAGAGGCCGAGTATATGGCTCTCATTTCAACCGTGAAAGAGAGTAAATGGTTGCTTGGATTGGTCTCTGAGTTCGGTATAGATCAGAAAAGTGTGGCGGTTCATTGTGACAACAATGGGGCGATTTTCTTGGCTAGGCATCAAATGTTTCATGATCGTAGCAAGCAAATCGACGTTCGGCTCCATTTCATTAGAGATGAAGTTGAGAGCGGGAGGATTAAGGTGTTAAAAATTGACACGGCCCATAACCCTGCAGACATGCTCACCAAGTCGTAGAGCAAAGATAAGTTTGAGTATTGTTGCAGGCTAGTAAACTTGCATACTGTGGAATTTTGAGAACACCAGGCCATGACCAGCCAAGGTGGAGATTGTTAGCATTATTGGCTGATCAAGGCATTAGCATGGGTGCATGCGTGCGTACGATGGAGCTGCAGCTTGATCAAGGAGACATGAAGATAGCTTGATCAAGGAGACAGGAAGATAGCTTGATCAAGGAGAAAGGGAGATAGCCGTTGGAGTCGGTTATGAACTAGATCAACAAACTTTCGTGAAGATCTCTTTCACTTAAGTTCTAGTATAAGTAGTTAGTTTGTTTATTCATTGTAGTGCGTGTAAAAATCAGTTGTATACATTCACTACTCGATCAATAAGAGATTTCCATTTGGTTTCTCAAAATAAGAATTCATCTTCTTCAACTTGTGTTCTTTTCTTTTGTTCTTCGTTTATAATCTTTCAACAAGAGTTTATGAGATAATTCAAATTAGCGTGCTTTTATATTCCATTTATTGGACTATCCCTTTGCATATGATTGAGAATTTGAGATTGTAATAGAGAAAGAAAAAGTTAGTCTTTGAAATTTTGAATTTGATGTTGATGATTCAGTTGATAAATGAGATACAACTTCTACATGTTTTTTTGGTTAAGAGTAGCTGGATTTATAGAAATTGACTTGCTGGAGTTGTACTTCTTTTTCTGTTTCAGTTAGGTGAATTGATGTGTTATACTATCGGTTCATGAGATCTGTTTTGTAGATCTGTTATCCGTTTTGTCATTTGTATTGAATGTCAAGAAATCCCCCCTATTATATTTGTTGCAATTACCATCATCATGCACTAAAATGGCCATGATTTGTTCGATTAGCCCGAGTGATCCCTCTTTCTGGATTTGCAACTTAGGATGCAGTGGGGTGCAACTTATATTGTTACTAAGGGATTCTCTTTGGTGCCATTGAGGACAAGGAACTGATTAGCTTGGGAATTTCTTTTAGCTTGTAAGCAAGAATTACAAGGTATCAATGAATTTTAATTTATGTAGTCCTTCATTACATGTAGAAATGGCAGTGTTTTAGTTGAACTGCTACATCCTCATATTGTAAAGGACTGAACATCAAAACACTTATATACAAGAATTGAGCAATATATTTTTGTGTATGCTTGCTTGACTTGTAGTTTACTGTTTTATTAAGCTATGGATGTTTCAATGATTGTATTGACATTATAAAACCTTTTAACTTATTATCTCTTGTTAATTGCTTGCTATTGTACATGTGTTTGTTTGAAGGAGAAAGTTTTGGCAAGGGTTGAAGAGTTACGTGCTAATGGGGTAGAACCTGATTATGAAGCGATCTTTCTCGAGCTTTTTGGGCGAGTGAAGAAAAGGAAATAGGTTCCCGGAGCTGGACATGCAACAAGCTTGTATTTTCCATTTGCTACCAGCTCAGTTGCTGCCTCTACATCTTCGGGATCAATTGGTCTTAACACTGACCAAGCCTGATGGTTGGGCGAATTTTTGATAGTAGTAAATGCAGGTAATGAATATAGATCACGACACAAGGAATTACGTGCTTCGATTTACTGAGGTAAATCTACGTCCACGGGAAGAAAGGAGGGCAAGATTGTATTGCTTGATCTGGTTTTCCAGCTTACAAATACAGACTTGCTATATGATATTTAATGTCTAGAGCCCTCTTCTATCTGATCTAAGTTCTATTTATACATTGAACTAAGATCGTGGCTTGCATCACCACTAACTAGGTCGTGGCTTGCATCACCACTAACTAGGTAGTGGATGTCGTGGAGGTCATGAGATCCTGCATGGGTCCACTATCTCTTTGTTTGGTCCGCTATCCTGCATGAGTTGACACCACTAAATAGATCGTGTAGTGGAGGTCGTGGAGGTTCTGCATGAGTCCACTATCTCCCAGTTCGGTCGAATACTGAGACCGAACTTCTGAACTATTGCCGAGCAGCTTTTGCCGATCTGAGAGTAGAGCTTGATTGGTCGGCTTTTACCGAGCTGTAGGCTGGGGCCGAACTCTTTGGTAATGCCGAACTGATTGGTTGGCTTTTACCGAGCTGTAGGCTGGGGCCGAACTCTTTGGTAATGCCGAACTGATACTCTTCCTTGGGCTTTGGGCTGATGGACCGTCACTGCTATTGGGCTTGTTTAGTACGTACCCCATCACTACCCCCCCCGAAAAGCGAAGTGAATCACTTCGGCGAAGCGAGTCACTTCGGCATTCTGGATAAAGGTACGGGGGAGGCTGACGTCAGGGGACGTGCCTTGCGCGTGACTGCATTAAATGCGACAGTAAAATCCGGCCGTTGAATCCTGAAAAGGTGGGATTCGAAACGGTGCGAGGATTTTGAAATCTTCTCCGAATCTGATAAATACGTCCTTTCTTCATCATTTGAACACTTTTGCTATTGCTTCTTCTGCATTCTCTCTCTTTTGCGTAAAAATTTCCTTCCACTTTCAAGAATTTCTTCAGAATTTCTTCAGACTTTCAAAGAGTAAGAACCATGTCTTCTTCTTCTTCTTCTGAGTCAGGTAGCGGTAGGAAAGGGGGTAAGGGGTCTTCTAGCCGGAAAGAATTCGGGGAGAAGACCGTAGAGTATTTTCACAGCATCTTGAGTAAGGATACTGTGATATCCTTACACGAAAAATATTTTTTTCCTGGGGGGAAGGTTGCGATTCCCGACAACCTTCATAGGGCTGACTCGCCGCCGGAGGGTTACGCCACCGTTTATGAAGCCGGCTTGGAATGCGGGCTTCGTTTCCCACTTCCCCCTGCCTTTGTAGAGCTGCTAGATTTTTTTCAACTCCATTTAGGTCAGGTGACTCCGAACTCTTGGAGGCACTTATCGGCCTTTGCTGCCGAACTGCGTAGGCTAGATAAGGATCTGTCTCTGAGGGCAATCCTTAATTTCTTCCAGTTTAAGAGGAAGGGATCTTGGTTTTACTTGATCCCTTTACAGCCCTTTAGGGCCTTCTGCAAAACCAAGTGGCCAAAGTGGCAACATCGCTTCTTTTTTTATAATAGGACAGCGGCTCCGGGCTTTCCCTGGAGAGGGCCGAAGTCCGTGATTCCTCATCCTCGGTTAGAACCGTTGGACGAGCTCGAGGGCGAGCTCAATAAGATTCCTATGATTAGGAAGCAGTACCTGGAGTCTGAGCTCGTCAAGGGCGACTTCGTGTTCGACTCCTCGTCTTCGGACGAAGAGACTGAGGGTGAGGAATTCTTTTTTATGCATTACTGCCTTGACGACGAAAACTAACCTTGTTTTCTTGCTTTTTGGCAGTGAACTTGCTGAACAAGATTAGTCGCAAATCCTCCGAATCTAAGGAACCGGAGAGGCCGAAAACCACCAGCTCGGCGTCTGATGCCGAGAAGAATCCGAAGAGGCAAAAGACCTCTTCTTCGGATCCAAAAAAGCCGGAGTCCACTTCGGCAAAGGGGAAGGGGAAGACCCAGAAGCCCCCAAGAGCGCCAGAGAAAGACGTGGTCTTGGCGCCTCCTTCGGAGCATATCTGTGAGCCATTTTTATGGCCCACGGACTTCGCCGAGGTGAATTCTCTTCTTGATTTTCTGGCCTTGCTTTTTTCCTGTATTTTTTGTGGTCCCTCGGTTGACTTTTTCCTTTTTCCATTTTCAGAGGAACGATATGCTCTCCAAGCTCGTCGCCGTTGAACTCTCCAAAGCGTCCAACGATTATGCTGAGATGCAGAGGAAGTTGGCGGCTGCTCGTCACCAGGCCGAACAGGCTAAGGCAGACTTTGAGAAGGCCAGAGCTGCTAGGATCTCGGCCCAGGATGAAGCCCAGTTTGCCAAAAACCAGCTCGTCATCCAGCGAGAGCAGACGAAACGGAGGGATGCTGCCGCCGTGGTTGCCCAAGGGGAGGTTCTCCGTGCTTTCGCGGAGAAACTCTTTCTGAGCAATCAATTTTCGGCCTTTGTCGGTGATCTGCTGAAACTGATGACCGATAATGCCGAGCAGGGGCCCGAAGTCGTTCTGCCGCTGTACGGCCGAGAGATAGCAGCTCGTCTCCAGAGTCTGCCGCTCCTTGAGGAGCTTGCTTCGTCCTCGGTCCTGCTTTCTGCTGACCGAGTTCGTAGTTGCCGAGCTGACCGGGACGAGAATATGGAGGCTATCTTTGCCTCCTTAGGGCCAGTTTCACCCGCTCCAATTTTCCACGGAGAGGGTGAGAGCGAGCAGCTTGATCTGCAGACCGGAGACAGGCAGGCCGAGCAAGAGGTGCTGCTGATCGGTGATGGGGGCACCGAGCAGGCTGGGGGGAGCAAGGAGGCCGAGGCTGAAGCTGAGGCAGACAAGGAGAAGGAAGCTGAACTTCACCGAGGAGCCGGAGACGAAGCTGGCGGAGTATGATTTCGTCTCCCTTCTCTTAGTTTAGTTTCTTCCTTCTTGTAAAATGGCCTTGAAGCCCGCCTTGTGTAAAAATTTTTTCTTATGAATGAAAAAATTCTTCTTTCTGCACTTGTGTCTTCGTATAGCTTTTCGTACTCTCTTTTACTCCTGTTGTGGTTTACTACTTGCTCAGCAAACTGAAATGCCGAACTGACATAGGCTGCTTTGTATTCTTAACTCTTAAGGAGCTGGAGGTACTTCACTGGAAGCGGCTGTACTCTTCCGCTTTAGACGAAGCTGAGAAAAAAGCCATAGCTGACCAGATGAAGAATGACGAACTCTTGGCTTGTTTAGTGAAGCTGGAGGCCGACAATAAGGACTTAGAGTCCGAAAAGAAAGATCTGGAGGCCGAGCTGAACACTGCCGTCGCTGAGAGGACTGCGTATGAGGATTTCATCAGCAGGCGCGGGGGAATGACCATCTCTGAAGTTCAGGAACGAGTTGACGAACTGTGGGAGGAATATCACGTACTCCGGAGGAACAATGCGCTGGAGAGCTCGGCTTGCCAACAAGTTGTGAAATCATTGCGGCGCTGGGCTTCTCGGTACGACATCGTTCTTTCCCGGCGTCCTTCAATCGAGAGATTCCTTAGGCATTTCCCGCCAACAGATGCTCATACTCCAGCTCAAACCTCTGATCCACTTGCTCAAAATCCTACTCCAAATCAGCAACGAACTCAGGAGCAACCGGAAACGTCAAGACGAGAACGGACTCAGGAGCAACCGGAAACGTCAAGACAAGGACGGACTGAAGTTCGTAGAGGAGCTGTGATTATGAGTGAGCAAGATCAACAAATGCTTCGTGAAGAGACTCTTCGCCGCCGAGGTGCCAGTACTTCCCGGACTCAAGGAAGAGGCGGTAGGTCGATCAGAGCATCTCGTCGACCTGCTTATTCTTCAGCTGCCCGGAACGCCCGAACTCGGCTTCACGAGGATTTTGTGAATAGATGGCTCAACTTTAGCAACCAGGGACAGTAGAATAGTCCTTTGTAATAGCGTAACGCCTTCTCGTAGGGCAGCGGAGTTGTATGCCGAACAAGTTTTAATAAATGAAATCTTCATTTCGCTTCTATCACTGCGTATTTACAGCTCAGCGAAAAAATTTCATCGTGCTCGTCCTCGGTCTTATGAAGTAAACTTCTTTGACCGGACTCGTCCTCGGTCTTATGAAGTAAGCTCCTTTGACCGGACTCGTCTTTGGTCTTATGAAGTAAACTTCTTTGACCGGACTTGGTCCTCGGTCTTATGAAATAAACTTCTTTGACCAGACTCGTCTTTGGTCTTATGAAGTAAACTTCTTTGACCGGACTCGTCTTTGGTCTTATGAAGTAAATTTCTTTGACCGGACTAAGCTTGTGTCCTAATTTGGCGAGTTTTATCGCTCGGATCGGACTTTCCCTTGTCCTAATTTGGGGATCGGACTTTCCCTTGTCCTAATTTGGGGATCGGACTTTCCCTTGTCCTAATTCGGCGAGTTTTATCGCGTGGATCGGACTTTCCCTTGTCCTAGTTCGGTGAGTTTTATCGCGTGGATCGGACTTTCCCTTTGTTGCAGTTCGTTTCAGACGAACTGCTTGTTTCTTAAGCTGAATTGTGGTCTTGTATCCTCCTTAGAAGCTTGGACTCACAATCGTTGGCTTATATATGTTCTAAAAAGGGGATCAGCCTTCGAAGAACAAGATACCTCAGTAACATTTGTAAGAGACGACACGCATATAGACAGACAAAACGCACATAGACGAACAAAACGCACATAGACAAACATGAAAAACAAGTAAAAAACAAAGAAAGCACATACCCCTAGGACCGAACTAGACACAAGACTGACTGACCGGACTGTCTCTTACAAATGGAACTTCTTGAGGTTGGAAATGTACCATGTTCGGGGTACTTGTTCTCCTGACATGTGAGTCAATTTGTAAGACCCTTTGCCGAGGACTTCTGACACCCGATATGGACCTTCCCATGTGGGTTCGAGTTTGCCCAGCTTTTCTGCTCGGCTTACTTCGTTGTTTCTCAAGACGAGATCTCCCACTTGAAATTGCAGCTTTTTCACCCTTTGGTTATAATACCGGGCTACTTGCTCCTTGTACTTGGCTGCTTTTATGCAGGCCAATTCTCTTCTTTCTTCGGCCAGATCTAGTTCGGCTCTCAGTCCGTCCTCATTCAGTTCTGCCGAGAAATTAAGAGTTCGGGGACTGGGTATGCCGTTCTCAACCGGAATCACGACTTCAGTGCCGTACACCATCGAGTTCGGCTCCGGTGTGACTTCGGTCATTTCGCCTGCCTCTGACTCCGGCTGCTGTGATTGCTATGCTTGATGGTGCCGAGCTGATTGCTCGGCACTTTTAAGCGCAATCTGCAAACACTCGCTCTTTTTTGATCACCTCGGATGACCGCTATCCCTCCTTTAGTGGGGAAGGAGTTCGGCGAGGAAGCCTCTGATCGCTATGATCGGGCTTCTTTTTGTCTTCTCTAGATGAGCTGTCTAAAGACCGTTTTCGACGGTCTGCCTCATCGGCACGAGAAAACTGGTCCGCAATGTCCCACATCTCTTGAGCTGTTTGCGGACTGCATTCCACGAGCTTTCTGTAGAGAGCTCCGGGCAGGATTCCATTTTGGAATGCCGAAATGACAAGTAGATCATTGAGATAATCTACTTGTAGGCATTCCTTGTGGAACCTCGTCATAAAGTCGCTGATCTTTTCGTCGCGACCTTGACGTGTAGAAAGCAGCTGAGCCGAAGTGATTCGGGCTTCCGCTTTCTGAAAGAACCTCCTGTGGAAAGCATCCATTAGATCTCGGTAAGATCTAATGCTGCCTTGGGGGAGGCTATCGAACCACCTTCTTGCGTTCCCGATAAGCAGCTCGGGAAACAGCTTGCACATATGGACCTCATTGAGACCTTGGTTCGCCATGTTATACTGATAGCGTCCCAGGAAGTCATGAGGATCCACTAACCCGTCATAAGTCATCGACGGAGTTCGGTAGTTCTGTGGCAAGGGAGTTCGGGTGATATCGTCCGAGAACGGAGTCTTCAATGCTCCGTACATGGCGAACCCGACATCTCTTCGGTATGGAGGAGATGGAGTTCTCTTGTGATTCCGGTACCGAGGAGGAACAGGAACATGTCGGGGTTGAGGATTTTTCTTCCTGGAAGACACGGCACTACTGCGGTAGTGACTTTCATGTCTGGATGAGGAGGGAGAATCCACCGTTTTCGTCTCCGGCTTTTGGCCCTTTTGCAGGAAAATTAAGAACTCTTCCTGCTTCTCGGCCAAAAACAACTTGACAGCCTCGTTCAAATCAGGCTGCTGGGAAGACTCGGTGCGATGAGTCTTTGAGCGGCTTGTTCCTTCTCCGTGAGAACTGGAAGTAGATTTCTCCCGAGGCTGTTTTCTAGACCTGCGGGCTGGACTAGCTTCCTCATGGTTATCACGAACGGTATTATGGGTGTTACGTGATCTGGTATGCATTTTTTTGGTGGAAGAGGATCAAAAACTCGCTTTATCACAAATTTGGTTCTCTGTTTCCCACAGACGGCGCCAGTGATGGTTGGGCGAATTTTTGATAGTAGTAAATGCAGGTAATGAATATAGATCACGACACAAGGAATTACGTGGTTCGATTTACTGAGGTAAATCTACGTCCACGGGAAGAAAGGAGGGCAAGATTGTATTGCTTGATCTGGTTTTCCAGCTTACAAATACAGACTTGCTATATGATATTTAATGTCTAGAGCCCTCTTCTATCTGATCTAAGTTCTATTTATACATTGAACTAAGATCGTGGCTTGCATCACCACTAACTAGGTCGTGGCTTGCATCACCACTAACTAGGTAGTGGATGTCGTGGAGGTCATGAGATCCTGCATGGGTCCACTATCTCTTTGTTTGGTCCGCTATCCTGCATGAGTTGACACCACTAAATAGATCGTGTAGTGGAGGTCGTGGAGGTTCTGCATGAGTCCACTATCTCCCAGTTCGGTCGAATACTGAGACCGAACTTCTGAACTATTGCCGAGCAGCTTTTGCCGATCTGAGAGTAGAGCTTGATTGGTCGGCTTTTACCGAGCTGTAGGCTGGGGCCGAACTCTTTGGTAATGCCGAACTGATTGGTTGGCTTTTACCGAGCTGTAGGCTGGGGCCGAACTCTTTGGTAATGCCGAACTGATACTCTTCCTTGGGCTTTGGGCTGATGGACCGTCACTGCTATTGGGCTTGTTTAGTACGTACCCCATCAAAGCCAATGAGCTTATCGAGAGACAAGTACCACCATTGCAACAGGAAATCGAAGAATTACGGGAGCTGGTGAAGGTCCTTAGTCAACAAGTTCAAGATTCGAGAGGAAGTGAATAGATTTATGTGTGTTTGGTTTGGCATATAGGAGCAGTTAGTGGCTCATTCGTTTCCTTTTCTAACGTTTGGTTTGACATGAATCATCTGTGGAATGCATGGTTATAGGTTGTGGCTCGCCTATTAAATACTTTTTTATGTAGAATATAGTTTTTTTTTTTCTATGTAAACTTTGAATTTTTTTATTCTTTTGAATTATTTTATATAATTTTTAAAAAATAAATCATAATACTAATTTGAAAAAATAAAAATTAAAAATTAGAGAATTTGTGAGCACCTCTGTGCTTGCAAAAATAGGTCAGAAAATTGAATTATTTGCCAGCACAGCATAATGCTTGCATGTGGTTGAATTTTACGACCACATTGAGGAAATGTGCTCGCAAAAAGGTGCTCGAAATTTCTACTATGTGCTCTCAAAATTTAAGCAATGTGCTCGCCTGTTGCTCGCAATTATTTGTGACGAGGCTAATGGGGAGCACCTCGCAAAGTGCTTGAAAAACACCTCTTTTGCAAGCACATTTGGTTATTTTCGAGCACTTTGGTGATTGCAAAACACTTTTCTATTAGTGGCATATTTTAATACTTCCTCTGGTCGTCATTAAATTTCTCATATTTCCTTATTTGGACGGACCCTAATAAATATCTCACTTTACTTTATACTATTTTTGGTAGTAGATCTTACATCCACTAACTCATTCTGACTCACATTATAAAACTTATGGATTATATAAAAGTATGACTCATATTCTACTAATTTTTTTCAACCTACTTACAAAGTCAAACAATTTATTAAAATCCGCACGCATTAAATATGAGAAACAATTTATTAAAATCCGCGCGCATCAAATATGAGGCATTAAATGAAGATTGGAGAGAGTATAGAGTAAATAATAGATAAAAAAAATTAAAATTAAACGTAAACTAATTTAGCAGGATCGATCAAAATAGGAAAAGAAAACTAATGGTTAGGAACATAAGAACATAAAATATCACTTTTAAATCATAAAAATATAAAATTGTCACTCGTCATTCGTAAGCCTATAGTGAAGGAAGTCTCATAGCAATTTTCGCTCCATCTAAATTCGGTTGCTCAAGAAATGGATTCTTGTGTGATTCAATCATTTTTAATTTATTAAAAAAAGTCTGCCCAATAAAAAAAAGAAGGAATAGCTGAGAATCCCCAAAACACTCAATTTTAACCTAAAAAGGTATATCCAATCTCATTAAATTCCTTGTGCCACGTGGCAGAAACCCATTCACAGTCGTAAATTTCGTTGGAGAAAAGGAAAGTAGACAAAAAAAGATATGCAGAGGGAGAGAGTGTGTGTGTGTGGAGAGATGGCAGGGATAACATTTTGTCACCACTTAGCCTTCTCCTCTCAGAGGTAATACACTATTTCCAATTCAAATCTTTAACCAACCAAATCATACTGCAGAATTCTATCTATGCAATGCTTAAAATCACACTTTAGTCCAAGTTTTTATGTGTAATTTTCAGATCTTGAAGATATGTGTAAATAGATTTTCACATTAACACTATACAAGTTGTGAGTGATCAAGAAATGAACTTTGCTACTTACTCATATGGTTAATTAACAGCCTAGCAATGTGGTTTCAGCAACTTGAGCCCATCTTGGTTGATCACCGGAGCGACTAAGAGGCCACAACTGCATATTAGAAGATCGGTGATCAGGGCCGAAGTGAGCTTCGTGGACTCTGATGAGGCCAACAAGCTGATAGCGGTCGAGGGCTACGCGGTTGTAGACGTTCGCGACAAAACTCAGTTTGAGAGAGCACACATAAAGAACTGCTACCACGTCCCGTTGTTCATTCAGAACAACGACAACGATTTAGGCATGTTATATTATTATAACTAACTAACTAACTAACTCATCTTGCTGCTGTTTGTTATGCAGTTGGTAACTAGTTTTTTGTATATATGTTTGAAATGGCAGGAACGATAATAAAGAGAACCGTGCACAACAATTTCTCGGGCTTGTTTTTCGGGTTGCCTTTCACCAAGCCTAATCCGGAATTCGTTCAGTCTGTCAAGAACCAGTTTTCATCTGAGAGCAGCAAGCTGCTGCTTGTTTGTCAAGAGGGACTCAGGTATCATTTTGCTATGAATTTTGATCCTTGTAATGTTGTAATATCAGTAATGTAGATCTTCGACTGGACGATAATTGAAGGTCTGCTGCTGCTGCCTACAAATTGGAGGAAGCCGGTTATCAGAACATAGCGTGCATAACATCCGGACTACAATCTGTAAAACCTGGTGATCAATCTTCAACAATCCTCCTCTGTTTTAATTGGTGTTTGAGTATTATATATATAGGGAAATGATCCAAACAAGAAGGTATCTAAATCCAGAAATGCAGCCCAAATCTTGGCCCTATGATTAGATAATCTAATGGTGAATAATTAACCAAAAACACAAAACGTCATTGTTAATCAGTTTTAGGTCATTTTATAATTTTTAGATCATTTTAGGTCATCCTTTATTAAAATGACCTAAAAATATACTACGTATAAAAGCAAAGGGGTAATAGATAGCGTGGCTGCAGGTACATTCGATGCCATTGGCTCAATGGAGCTGCAAGATGCGGGGAAGGCTGGTCTGATTCAAGTCCAAGGCAAAATCTCTGCAGTGCTGGGGACTGTTCTCATCTGTGAGTGCGGATTTTCAGTTTCTAGTGTTACATTTTCATGTCATATCTCGTGTTATATGCTCGTTTTTTGAAAGACTGGTTGCTCGTTGCCTAGGTGCGTTTCTGTTCATTACATTCTTCCCTGACCAAGCAGAGAAGCTGTTCCAGCTCGCGCCAACAAGCTAAAAGCTCGAGTAATTCAGTATGACTTAGATTTTGCACCTGAGAAGTTGAAATATTTGAACACAACAAGGAAATAGATTATTTGGTGTAATTATCCAATCAGAAATTGCAGGTTCACAGCAGCTTTTAAGACCCAAAAATACAATCATTTATACATTTTCAGTGTGCTAATGTTTTACAAAGAACTCAACAGGAACTGCACCATCAGTAACTAGTTGATATTTGGGTTGAGCCTTTTCTCGCGGGTGTAGACATAATTAATCTTGTCCGTGTCCCTTTTCTCGATACCTAACTCTTCAAGGATGGCAGAAGTGGCTGCGAATGCACCTCCTGCGGACATGGCTGATGAAACGCTCCTCCCTGTACGTGTTTCGAATTTCTTTTGGCCACAGTTGAGACAAAATTTCTTCCTAGCACAGGCCTCATTTAAGTTTGAATGAAACAGAATGATAGTATGAATTCCTTTTGGTCACAGTTCAGACAAAATTTCTATACAATTGCTATTTTCAAAATCAAGACAACCAATATAACAGAAGATGATAAAGCAAAAATACAACAACAAGAACTCAAGGAAATCAGTGAATAGCAGTAGTTCAGTTCATTCTTCTTGAGTGTCATTCCATCCATCAATACATAAATCTTTATCTTCTTCCGTCGAATTTACATAGTACAAATTCTCTTTAATTTTGAGTAGCAACATTCAGGAAAACAATAACTCAAAGAGAAATTTATAAAGAAACACAAAAACATCACCAAAGAGTAATAACAGTAACAGTATGCAAATTTTCTCAAAATCTGGAATTGAAATAAAAACTTCCCCTCCTAATATCTAACTGAAAAAGCTAGCACATTCATAGTTTTCATAATCTGATGAAAGGTTTTCCATAAGGACACCAAAATGGTTTGTGCAAAACCACAAAATTCCATCATCAATTCAAGTCATGGATGAGAAATTTCTTGCATATAATTTTATTTAAGATTTTTTAATCATAAGCATAATCATAATCTTGCTTCTATTTTTGTGGCTTGTGGTATTTGATAAATTCTATAGGCTTGTATAGTGGTTTTCTTTACAGGAAAAAGATAGTGTGCTGTGTGCATACCATCGAGTTATTTGAGTGAAATACTTGTTAGTTGTGAGAGAGTCTCACTTTGGTGTGTATTGATAGAGCACTTTTGGGTAGCCAAGATCTATAGTAGATTTATCCATTTCACTTGTAAAAATAGATTATAATAGATCATGGCATTGAAAATCTAATTTAAGATTTATAAAACCAAACTGAAATATAAACATATTTTAAAAAAATTCAAAGCATGTTTTAGAGTTAAAAAAAATTATAGTTTATTTGAAATTTCCAATTCACCGTGCCAACCATATTCGGGTCGCGGGTTAATCAAATGCGAACTATTATAAAAGTAAAATTAATGGGTAAATAATAGAGGATACATAAACACATCAAATCAAAAAACAAAGAATACACACCTCATTTTCCTCTTTTCATATGTACAAATCGATTTCTACATACAAACACATTTACATTTGTTAGCTGTCTATAGTTACTATTCTCTACTGCTACATGATATTTGCCCAAATCAATTAAACAAGTTACACCCAAAAAAAACAGGGGAGAAACAATTACATGAACAAAATTCAAAACAAAAATATGGGGCAAAAAGGGAACATCCCAAGTCTTTTAATCTATTACATCATATTCATACAACAATTCATTTTCAAATATTCACTGTCTCAGGTTAGACTTCACCATTTTAACCCATCATCCACAACATGAAATTGTTAAAGGCACATTCGAATTCAAACATAAATGAAAATGTCTGAAAACTAAATAGAAGGTTCAGCCTAGCGAACACGAAGAGGTGTCCCCATGCCATCTCATCCTCTCCTACGTAGAATCTTTATGCATACACCTATCTGCTTTTGCTGGACTCCAGACTTCGGCCGAACAACTTCCAACAGAATATCACGGCTCCCAACTACTGTCGGAACAAATATGTTAGACACGAGTTTATACTGTCGATATCAACCAGATATCTACTCAGTGCTAATTGACCTTAAATCAGCACCCCAATAGCAATATCAATGACATAATCAGAATATTCGATTGAATAGACACATTTAGATATAAATGGCATACAGTACTCCTTAAGTGTGCTAGGTGTGCCGGATCTCACAAAAAAAAATTCTACAAGAAACTACTATGCAATGCAAGAGTAAGAGGCAACGGATAATACATTGTTACAATTTTCTACTTTTGTTTAGCCAGAAAACTGCTCTCTAACTGTATATTTTCCTCATCAAATTTAATGCTGAAATATATTCCAGTATTTGCAAATACTATTTTTTAATATACTACTTCACCTTTCCATTCCATGGGTGTATATTCAAAACAATCTGAGATCTACTTCTAAATTAGCCTTCGCCTAACACAAAAAGGAGACAGCAGTTCTTCAAGAATCGGAAAATATTTTTTAATTAATAATTCCCAAATTTTTATCACCATCTACATCATAGAGCCATCTATGCACCCTTGACATTGCTGGGCTTTATGTAACCATGTAAGGTATAAAATAATAGTCGAGAACAAATTTTGCAGAGCAGGGAACAGTTGATAGGACTCCATTAATTTCGTGGATCAGAGTCCTTAAACCAGTTCTCACTTTAACTATTTGTGAGAATAATATTTGGAGGTCCATATAATATATACATTGAGTATATGCTGCGACAGATAGGTGATGCTCACTGAAATAAGCACACATAACTCAGAAAACTCTAACCCCCATTCGGCACTACCTAGTACCTACACCCAATAACAAACAAAGCATTCCAAAAGAAAATTTATCATTCGAAATGCCTTGCTAGATAACCAAATTAAAAAGGGCGAGCAAGAGCACGTATCTATTTCTGTTATTTCATTAAACAAACTATTATCTTGTTGAGTTAGTATTATCAAAATTAGATTAGAACTAGACTGTAGTCAGCTTTGGGCATTTTGCCCCGGCTCTGTAAAATAAAAGGGCTGTTTTCCGTACAAAGAGTCATCTAGGCTTTGGGCATTTTGTCTAGCACTAGGGAACTGAAAATTATCTCATTTGTTGATCCCTATTATTTCGAGATTGTTTATTAATTAAACCATTCATGTTTGCTTCTTAAGTTCTTGTGTGGTCCTTTTTACTCGATCAGGCCGGGTGATAGTTATTGCTAACTAACATTTAATTCTTGCTTAAGTTTTTCACTAATCTGAAATTTTTGCCCAAGAAGACTTATCCAGTGAACAAAAACGAAGTTAAGGAAATGCACTAACATTCTCAAAGTTTAACAATGCTGAGAGGCACCTAAACTAAAAAATGGAAACTGTCAGTTCAGAGTTAGAAATACTACAGAATAAACCTCAATAGGCAGCTCAAGTGCTCAACTTTAGTTTTAGGTTTTCAAGAAGGGGAATCAACAGACAGAAATGCATGACCAAAATCTGGTGCTTATTGGTGTGTAATGATCCAACTATAATCAACATAACAAAGAAGGTCAAAGGCTGATTTTACATTACTAAGAAGAGATAGCAATTAAAACAAATAGCAAAGGCAAAAGAGTGTACCATATGCATAAATTCAAAAAGAATAATATAGTAGAAGAACTTACTAGCATCCAGCAAGAAAAGAAGCGGTATCTTCAAGTTGCTCTACAATCCAATAGAGTTAATCGGAGGTCAGACGCCGCCTCTTCCCATAATCAGCATCCCTTGATCGTGATCTATGCTCTTCCTCATGAGATACCCTTGACTTTCCGTGGGATCTTGATGATCTTCCCCTGTCCCAATCATCATCATATTCTACCTCGCGATTTTTGTGCCTATGATGATCACCATATCTGTCTCTATCATCTCTATGTCGTTCTCTTTCACGTTCACGGCCACCACGCTCATGGTCTATGGAACGCTCGCGATCTTTTTCACGTTCTTTTTGCCTGTCTCTGACAACATCTTTGTCATCACGATGTCTCCTTTCTGACCAATCATGATCTTGTCGAACATCCTTCTCTCTAGACGCATCTCTTTCATACCCAGCTCCTCGATCATCTCTGTACCTTCTTTCAGAAGAGCCAGACCAGTCCCTTTCTGACCCTCTATCTTTATCCTTCATGGTATTGGGCCACGGCCCCCTCTCTTGACTCCCCTCCCCATACTGATGGTCCGATGTAGCTTCTTCCCCATAACTAGATTCCCCTGCTCTCCCTCCATGTTCATCTCCAGCCCATCCTCCCATATTAGGATCTGACCACATTCCCATATTAGGGCCCTCAACTCCAGGAGTGGGACCCATCCCCATGCCACCCAAGGGCATCCCCCTCCCAAAGAACGCAGGATTAACATGTGGAGCTACACCGGGCAAACCGACATTCCCGACAGGCCCAAATGAAGACAAGATGCTCGGAAAGGGAGCTGCAGGAGCACCAGGAAATCCACCATAACCACCCATTCTCCCCATGTGACCTGCAAAAGCAGGATCGAAACCTTTGCCCATCATAGCCTGAGGGTGCATCATTGGAGGGGCTCCACCAAGCTGACCAAATCCGTTACCAGCTAAGCCACGACCAGCCATTCCACCAGCTCTACTCCTCATGGGGCCAACTGGGCCTCTGTTATTCATACCTCCCTGAGCATTACCTCTACCCCAGTTTCCTCTCCCAAAACCCCTGCCATTATTATCACCACCATTGTGAGGATTCCCACCAGCATGTATATTGTTACCAACTCCACCAGGTTTACTGGGTAAATCTGCAGGGCCTCTTCTTGGTTGGTTAACAGCTGTCCCACCCATTTGTTGTTGATTTCTATTAACCTGGGCCTCACCCATTCTTTTAACAGTATACGGTGAGGCATAAGCAACAACGCAGGGCCGTCCATTGAAAACATGGCCACTCATTCCTTCTTTGCAGGAAGTCGCAGCTCCAGGATCAAAAAACTCGACTTGACAGTATCCTTTGGACTTGCCACTAGCTCTCTCATCAAAGAACTTCACCTCTTTTACCGGTCCATACTTGCACAGTTCTGCTTCCAGTTCACTATCTGTTGTCCACCAATGCAGGTCACCGACAAAGAGTACTGTCCCTCCACCCCCACTGCCAACCCCAATTCCACCTCCAACTGCCCCATCACCTCCAATACCAGGCCCTCCACCCATACCATCAGCTCCATACACATTTCCACCAGACCCGTTCATATTCCCCATGCTCCTAGCATTATCATAAGTCCCTAAGTTAGCCACATGTGGCTGCTGATGATGAACCATTTGTTGGTTATTTGGGACATTGCTGTTTACGGCCCGCTCTTCCAAATCAGCTATTTTATTAGATGACTGCCCTAACTCAACTCTAAATCCAACCCCACCACCAGGAACTAGCCCTCCCGCACCTCTACCACGTCCCACGTCACTTGCACTGGCATCCCCTCTAACTCCCACATCTTGAAACCCCGCCACTATACCAGGAATCCTAGATGGAGCTCCCTCATCCGACAAACCCATACCTTCACCATCTATCTGCGGTTGAGGTTGCGGCTGAAGCAGTGGCTGCTGCTGCATCTGTGGCGGAGGAGGTGGAGGCGGGTCCACGATCAGCTTCTTGTCTTGAACTTCCTCAGTCCTGTGAGCAGGGTGATCCTCATTGCTACGAAGAGACTGCTGGAAGTTCTCGCCAACATTGACGTCATTGTAGAGATCCTCATAGTCATCATCCTCCTCGCCCAGAAAACCATCGTCATCAGCAACAGCTGAGATTGCCTCGTTACGGTGGAACTGCTCGTTCGGATCTCCACTGTAGCCATCACCTCCACCTTCAACTTCATTTTCATCCATCACTTGACTCACTACTCTAAACAATAAGGGTTACAATAAGGGTCCTGACAAATAAATTAAAAATACAACAAGCCATCAAACAAAAATTGAGGGCACTATCCACTTCAGAAATTTTGATCTGCAGGCCAAGGGAATAAGTATAGGTAAAACACAACATTGATTGGAATAGAGAAATTAAGTAAAAACTTCAATTCCTACATTCAAGAAAAAATTTAGCACCCTAAATGTGCCCAAACAGCCAATCATGCTAAGGAAGCCAAAATGGTTTGTGCAAAATCACAAAAGTCCATCATCAATTCAAGCCATGAATGAGAAATTTTCTAACCCTAGAATCGAAACTGATGCAGCTCGTCACTAAAAATTGAAAAGGGCGGAAAGGTAATGCAAATAATTAAACCGAGACACTATTATTCAGTGTATATATTCCGAGAGTAAGAAGCTCACCTGATGAAATAGCGAATTTAGATCCGTCGGAGAGGGAGGGAGGGAGAGATACAGAACAGAAGAATCGAAAATACGGTCGATAAAGAAAATTGGCAGCTCGTGCGGGCCTTTATTGGGCTTTATTGATCCAAGTAGCCCGTACATCTCCATTTTTCATCTGCCATATCCGGCGATTTTCGATTTTTTGTGCATTTTCTTTTCTTTTTATTATTATTATTATTATTATTATTATTATTATTATTATTATTATTATTTCCTTCTCATAAATTTTAACATAATTTATGAGAAAACATCCGATCCCCAAACTGCACGCCTCTTTCCACAAACCTGCCCCCACCCTATTCTCTCCTCCATGGCAGCGGGACCAAATATACATAGATATACAAATTTTTTAGATCTCCAATTTCTTCTCCTCAATCCCGCTCCAGCCAATCTCCAGAAACTCAACCGCCACCGTTAAATCTGACCCGATCCTCAAAAATTCCAGCCTGATCTCGGGCCAAATTGAGCGCAGATTCCTCTCCAGCCTGATCGAGAGGAACTTCATCTCAAGTAATCACAATAAGGAAAGTCACGATCATCAAAATATAGAGCCCCAAAATCACATTCAACCAAGTAGTAGTAATAGTGGGAACAGCAGCACGATCACGAGCCA
This sequence comes from Salvia splendens, assembly GCF_004379255.2. NCBI lineage: Eukaryota > Viridiplantae > Streptophyta > Magnoliopsida > Lamiales > Lamiaceae > Salvia > Salvia splendens. The sequence continues at coordinate 21,114,576 of NC_056041.1, read as the reverse complement.
CAATTTGAACAGATATGAGCTTGATTGACAAAAACTATGGCGTTGGGGATGAGAGCGGAGGAAGGTGGAAGAAGGTTTGGGAGAAAAACCGATTTTTTTATAAACTGTGTTAAAAATTTGTAAGGGTAATTTGGTCAATTATAAAGGTTATGAAGGAAATAATAAAAAAAAAGAAAAGAAAATGCATAAAAAATCGAAAATCCCTAATTCCGAAAAATACGCATGCATTGATCTCATATTTTGAAAGGTCGGCGAATTAAATGTCAAATACGAAAGGTCAGCGAATTTAATCATTTTTTCCGAAATTATCTTTTCAAAATTTTTATGTTACCAAATAAAAAAATATCAAAATAATATATAAATTAAAAGGCAACACCTAAAATAATTAATATTTAAAAAGAAAAAAGTTAGAAAATTCTTCGTTCGGGTGCCAGCAGTAGCAAACAATAGCCTAAACGACCGTTGTCCGGCCTTTGGGCGCTGACTAGGTGGAGGGCGGGGGTCTAGGGTGGGGTGCTGCAATAGTGGACGATAGCCCAGACGATTGTGAATGCCCTTATGTGATGTTATGCTTATTCTGCTGGTAGTGTAACTCTAATTCCTTTGATAATTAATGGAACTTTTGTGATATTTACAATAATAGGTCACTTTTTAAAAAAATTGCAAAGTTAACATTCAATTAACAAAGCATGTTAGATGTGAATCTAGTGAAACGTATCGTATGTGTCGACCACGGACGAGGGCTACGCCACGACAATTGCAAGATTCGTTAGTCGTTCTCATTCTAAGCAATAATAAGGGAGAAGAGGCATGACTCAAGGAGGTCTGAAGTTTGAAGAGACTGCCCGAAGTCCAGAATGACGAAACGAGTCCAGAATAGTCCATAATAGTCCATAGGAGAGGACTCAACAAGGTGGTCTGCCCGCACGAGACACAACTATGCTCTAACAGCTACATGATATTTGCCCAAATCAATTAAGCAAGTTACACCCAACTAAAAACAGGGGAGAAACAATTACATGAACAAAATTCAAAACAAAAATATGGGCAAAGAGGGAACATCCTAAGTCTTTTAATCTAATTACATCATATGCATACAACATCTCATTTTCAAATATCCACTATGCCTTTTAACCCATCATCCACAACATTGATTTGAAAAAGACACAATCGAGTTTTAACATAAATGAAATGTCTGACAACTAAATAGAAGGTTCTCTGCCTAACGAACACTACGAGGTTTAACCATGACTTCTCATCCTCTACTAAGTAGAATCTTATGCACCCTCTGCTTTTGCTGGATTCCAGACTTCAGCGAACAACCTCCAACGGAATATCAATGCCTCCCAACTACGGTCAGAACAAATATGTTAGACACGAGTTATATACTATTAGTGTCAACCAGATATCTAATCGGGGTGTTGCAGTGGTAATTGAGCTTAAAACAGCACCCCCAATGGCAATATCAATGACATAATCAGAATGATTGATTAAATGGACAGATTTAATTAAAAATAAAGGTATCCAACACGACGTATACAAGTAACTATGCATCATAGTTGACAGGGTTCCGTTCATTTCATGATCAGAGAGCTAAATGCAGTTCTCACTTTTCTATTTCCAAATATTTACAGGGAGAACATATATGGTAATAACCAACATCCAATAAAAACATGGAACAAATTAAGATGACAATTTGGAGATCCATATAATCTATACATGAGTATTGTGTTGCAACAGATAAAGGTGATACTCACTGAGGCACACACATCTCAGAAACTCCCCCCCCCCCCAGAAACGGTCAGGCTTTGGACATTTTGTCCCGGCTCGGTAAAATAAATAGGTTGTTTTCCGAACACAAAGGCATCGAAGATTCATTTTGGAAATAGCTGGCCCAGCGCTAGGGAGCAGAAGATTATCACTTTTGTTGACTCCTATTGTTTCGAGAGTGTTTATAATTATACTATAATCATGTTTGCATATTAAGTTCTTGTGTGATCCTTTTATACTCTAGCTTGCCAAGTGATAGTTATTACTCCCTCCGTTCCACGGTAGTTGAGTCATTTCATTTTCTGCACTCGTTTTGGAAAAATAATACTCCCTCCGTCCCACATGAATATGCACTCTTTCCTTTTTAGTTCGTCTCACACGAATATGCACTTTCCAATTTTGGAAACTCTTTTCACTCTAATGAGGTGGGGCTCATTCTCCACTAACAATACTTTAATTACTTTTTCTCTCTACATCTCTCTTACTTTCACAATTTTGCATTAAAATTGGAGAAGAAATGAAGTAAAAAAGAGAATAATATAGATAAGACTCCTCTCTACAGTATTGCCTCTCTTACTTTACTATTTCTCTACTTTAACTATTTATTATCATTTTTCTAAAACGAGTGCAGAAAAAGAAATGACTCAACTACTGCGGAACGGAGGGAGTACTATCTAACTTTTAATTCTTGCTTAAGTTTTTCAACTAAACTGATATTTTTTGCCGAGAAGACTTATCCCGTGAAAAAGAAAGAAGTTAAGGTAATGCACTTATATTCTCAAGTTTAACAAGGCTGAGAGGTACCTAACTACTAAGAATTGGAAACTGTCTGTTAAGATTTAAAATTAAACCTTAATAGGCAGCTCAACTTTTGTTTTAGAATTTCAAGAAGGAAAATCTAGTGCTTTACTTATGTGAGATGATCCAGCTATAACAACATAACAAAGAAATCAAAGGCTAATTTTACATTATTAAGAAGAGATGCAATTGAAACGAATAGCAAGGTAAGAAAAGTCTACCATAAATTAAATGAGAACAATAGAGTTGAAGGACTTACTAGCATCCAGCAAGAAGAGAAGAATTATCTTCAAGTTGCTCTGCAATCCATAAGAGTTACTCAGAGGTCAGACGTCGCCTCTTCCCATAATCAGCATCCCTTGATCGTGATCTATGCTCTTCCTCATGAGACACCCTTGACTTGCCATGGGATCTTGATGATCTTCCCCTGTCCCAATCATCATCATATTCTGCCTCGCGGTTTTTGTGCCTATGGTGATCCGCATATCTGTCTCTATCATCTCTATGCCGTTCTCTGTCACGCTCACGGCCACCACGCTCATGGTCTATGGAACGCTCACGATCCTTTTCCCGCTCTTTTTGCCTGTCTCTGCCGACATCTTTGTCATCACGATGTCTCCTTTCTGACCAATCAAGATCTTGACGAACAGCTTTCTCTCTAGGCGCTTCTCTTTCATACCCAGCTCCTCGATCATCTCTGTACCTTCTTTCAGAAGAGCCAGACCAGTCCCTTTCTGACCCTCTATCTTTATCCTTCGTGGTATTTGTCCACGGCCCCCTTTCTTGACTCCCCTCCCCATACTGATGGTCCGAAGTAGCTTCTTCCCCATAACTAGATTCCCCTGCTCTCCCTCCATGTTCATCACCTGCCCATCCTCCCATATTAGGATCTGACCACATTCCCATATTAGGCCCCTCAACTCCAGGAGTGGGACCCATCCCCATGCCACCCAAGGGCATCCCCCTCCCAAAGAACGCAGGATTAACATGTGGAGCTACACCGGGCAAACCGACATTTCCAACAGGCCCAAATGAAGACATGATGCCCGGAAAGGGAGCTGCAGGAGCTCCAGGAAATCCACCATAACCACCCATTCTCCCCATATGACCTGCAAAAGCAGGATCAAAACCTTGGCCCATCATAGCCTGAGGGTGCATCATTGGAGGGGCTCCACCAACCTGACCAAATCCATTACCAGCTAAGCCACGACCAGCCATTCCACCAGCCCTATTCCTCATTGGGCCAACTGGGCCTCTGTTATTAATCCCTACCTGAGCATTACCTCTACCCCAGTTTCCTCTCCCAAAGCCCCTGCCACTATTATCCCCAGCACTATGCTGATTTCCAACAGCAGGTATATTGTTACCAACTCCACCAGGTTTACTAGGTAAATCCGCAGGACCTCTCCTAGGTTGGTTAAGTGCTGTCCCACCCATTTGTTGTTGATTTCTGTTAACCTGGGCCTCTCCCATTCTTTTCACAGTATATGGTGAGGCATAAGCAACAACGCAGGGCCGTCCATTGAAAACATGGCCATTCATTCCTTCTTTGCAGGAGGTGGCAGCTCCAGGATCAAAAAACTCGACTTGACAGTATCCTTTGGACTTGCCACTAGCTCTCTCATCAAAGAACTTCACCTCTTTTACTGGTCCATACTTGCAAAGTTCTGCTTCCAGTTCACCATCTGTTGTCCACCAATGAAGGTCACCGACAAAGAGGATTGTCCCTCCACCCCCACTGCCAATCCCACCTCCACCTCCAACTGCTCCATCACCTCCACCGCCAGGCCCTCCACTCACACCATCAGCTCCATACACATTTCCACCAGACCCGTTCATATTCCCCGTGCTCCTAGCATTATCATAAGTCCCTAAGTTAGCCGCATGTGGCTGCTGATGATGAACCATTTGTTGGTTATTTGGGACATTGCTGTTTACGGCCCGCTCTTCCAAATCAGCTATTTTATTCGATGACTGCCCTAACTCAACTCTAAATCCACCCCCACCACCAGGAACTAGCCCTCCCGCACCTCTACCAAGTCCCACGTCACTTGCACTGGCATTCCCTCTAAATCCTACATCGTGAAACCCCTCTACTACACCAGGAATCCTGGATGAAGCTGCATCATCTGGCAAACCAATACCTCCACCCTCTAGGTGTGATTGAGGTTGCAGCTGAAGCTGTGGCTGCAACTGCAGCTGTGGCGTGGGTTGGGCCACCTTCGGCTTCTTGTCTTGCACTTCCTCGTTCCTGTGCGTTGGGTTGTCCTCATTCCTACGAAGAGACTGCTGGAAGTTCTCACCAACATTAACGTCATTGTAGAGATCCTCATAGTCGTCATCCTCCTCGCCAAGAAAACCATCATCATCAGCAACAGCTGAGATTGCCTCGTTTCGGTGGAACTGCTCATTCGGATCTCCACCATAACCAGCACCTCCACCTCCAACTTCATTTACATCCATCACTTGACTCACTACTCTAAACAATAAGGGTATAAAAAGGGCCTTGAAAAACAAATTAGACAAAACAAAATACATTAGAACCGCTCAGACAAAAATCTATACATCTATACATCTATAATGACAGATTTTTCTAAAAATTCACAAAATCCCATTCTAGCTAATTTTGGCAGGAAATCATTAAATGATTTCAAAGATAATATTATGTACATCTAATGCATATTATATAATTTTCAGAGAAGCTGTTGTATTAAAGACTGAGAAAAACTAAAACTGTCAATTGGTTAATACATGTGTATCTCGAGCCGTGTGCTCTGTATTGTGAAGCTGCATTACATATCTAGCTTTGTGCGTGAATATTAAATTTATGTGGTAAAAAAGGTTGGCTACAGGATGATTTTATTAAAGATAATGGGATACTGACATAGTGTGAAAGATTTTTTAGAATAGATTTTCTGATTCTGATTTCCGAGATATATGACAAAATTCGAATTCAAACTTGAAAAAAGAGCAAAATCACTAAGAATTTGTCTATAATTACCAGCCACCATTTATTTGTTTCCATGTTCATTTCACTCTCTTCTCTTGGTTTCACTCTCTTTCTGCAACCTAAAAGATGTCTCTTGTGCATGCCTCCATTCAATTGCCTCATTCTTCATGACTATGAAGGCATGCACAAGTGACATCTGTTAGGTTGCAATAAGACAAAAGATAAGATAATATATCAACAAATTAGTAAGTTCCAGCAATGTGTATGCTAAAAAACTTCTGACATAATTAGGATACGGCATACTATATTAGTAAAGTCTAGAAATATTTATTTGACATAATATGGTACATATTAGTAGTAATTATCGCATAGAAAAAGAGCTTAGACAATACTTAGAGCCAAGAAAGATGTTATTCTAGCAAAGAGATGTTTGCAAGTAAGATTTGTTATCCCCATACTGGCAAAGAGATGTTAGCAAGTAACAACTGAAGCTCACCTTTTTATTCTGAATGAGCTTGCAACCTTCAAGAGGACCTATACCTGACAAAAATCCTGATAAAGAGGTTCAGTAAATTGAGGGTTGATATTTCCAAATAAACAGTTAAATGCAGACATCACATATACATATAGCAACTAGTATCGAAAATCCAAAATCACACCTAAAACAGTTAAATGCAGATTTTTCATTTTTCAAGTGAAATTTGGTTGCTTTAACAGTATATTCTCAATTGGCAAACCAAGAATAGATTTTGTTCTGCACATCTCATGAAGGCATGCTGCATATAACTATATGAGTGGAATTGGGCTGCACAGTGCGTTCAACTCATCGGTTGTAGAAAACAAACAATCTCGAACCAAATTTCAGAAACAAACAAAACCTTACCTACAATGCAGTTACAAAGCTCTTAATTCTCTCCATTGACGAAGCAGAGCCTCCGATTCTCCGTTCGAGCTCTCTCCGCCTACGTTAACAACACATATTCCACTCAGATGATCTAATCAGATTCAGCTTAGGGTTCGGCGCCGGCTTAGAAATTTGGGGCTAAACCTAGAAGGAGCAATATGGTTGGGCTCTTAATTAATTTTAGGTATACTTCATAATTGAGTTATTCAAATGTATGTACTCCATTTCCCAGCCCAACAAATTAAACTCTTCTTATTACCCCATAATTATTTAATATGGCACGAATTTTACAAAATCTAAAAATTGAATGAAAGAGATTCGTGGAAAATTGATCATACTTTTGTATATTGCTTTCGTCTCAATATGGGTCTCATTTTGACTCTAGGTTTTAGAAATATAAAAAAAAAAAGCAGATCGATAAACTTAGTGGTACGTGGATCCTATTTTTATATACTTAATGTCTCATTTTTCCTTTTTAATATGTCCGCCATAAATGTTATCCTACTATATTCAACAAGGGGATCTCACATTCTACTAACCCACGTTTTACTCACATTTATTATAAAAACCAATATAATATACAAATATAATCCACGTTCCACTAGTCCTTTTTTAGTTTTTTTTTTACAAAATTAAATAATTTTTTAAAACCCGAGCCAAGAAAAAATGAGACATTTACTAATGAGCGAAGGAAGTATTAATTTTATAATAAAATACGAATGAAATTGAGTTAGTGAAATATGGTGTTTGTTATAAAAAAATATTAAAAATGAAATGGAACCATAATAAGGGATAATAAGGGGACTACAACAAACAAGAGGTTCATACAACAATAAAAATATGAGTGACGTAAAGTTAGTGGAGTGTGGTATAATTATCAAAAGTGGTAAAAAAGTAAATTAGACATATTAGTGGAATGTTATGTTTTTTATGCTTTTAATTAAGTTGGTCATTTTTAAATTTTTTGCTTAAGTTAGTTTGGATCATTGAATGTAAGGAGATGATTTGTTTTGGAGTATAAATTTATGAAATAAGAGAGAAATTGTTTTCGTTATTTGACAATGATGTTAGAATCTTCAATACACTGCAGAGGATCCTTGCCGCTGTGACCGACCCATATAAGAGGATAGGAACCCTCATCCTCCACCACTCCTATCGACGGTATGTCCACTGAAATTGGTGAATTTGTTTGAAAATTTGATGTTTTTTTGGAAATTCGATTGAAATTGGTTAATTTATTAGGAAATTTGTTGAATTTAATTTGAATTTTGATTAGGGTGTGATAATTTGAGTGGATTTGAGAATTTATCTCATCAGCTTTATTGATGGATACTCAGCTCCACTCAAATCATAAAGAATGCATCTGAAAAAACCTGTTGGCCAATTGCAGGCAACCTACTCGACGAAATTCCCCACTAAGGTTTAGGGGGAAATCTCTGTTCAATCAGCGATGTAAAATAGATGTGCAATCAGCGGTTGCTAAACATTGTATTTCTTCCACTTTTGAAGTGGTGATCATACAAGAAACTGAAGAACTTGATGCTGGCATCACTATTACTTTCGAGCAGAACGTCTTTTTCTAATTCGACAAAGAATGAAACAGTTATGTTACACAAGACGAGCTTTAGATAACACGTAACCGTAGTGATCTTTGCTCGTTTGGATGAATACCTATGGAAGAACAATGTGAATGCATTCGTTGTTATGCTTTCTGTGCACACAGACTAGATGCTATATCTGGTAGATACGTTTTGAAAGCATCTGGTGTTTTCTGCACCAGAAGATGATGAGAAGATTGCAGTCTACTCTGAAATGTTCCTGCAGCCATGTCAACTGCGGCATTCACAATGCTGCGAGTTCAAGTTTCAAGAATGAACAGCCTTTTAATGTGTATATAGGCTCCTTGTGCAATCAGAAGCTTTTCAGGGATGCCCTTCACGCCTTTGATGCTTTACGAAAGAAAGCAGATTGTGTGATTGATCCTAGCACATATATTCATTTGATTTCTGCGTGCTCAGCTTTGAGATCCGTGGAATATGGAAGGAAAGTTCACGATCATCTCTTGAGATCTAACTTGCTCCCCTATATGATTCTTGAGAATCACCTAATCAATATATATGGAAAATGTGGATTAACAGGGGATGCTGAGGAAGTTTCGACAGTATGTGGGAGAGAAATGTGGTGAGTTGGAATGCATTGATTGCTGGATACTCGCAGTACGGCCAGGACATTGAAGCCATTGAATCGTATATCGAAATGCAGTGGTTTGGTTTTATGCCCGATCACTTCACTTTTGGAGGTGTGATTAAAGCTTGTTCACGTCTGTCAGAGGCTGGTTTGGGGGAGCAGTTGCATGCCAAGGTTGTTAAGTCTGAATTTGGTTCCCACCTAATAGCTCAAAATGCTCTCATTGCAATGTACAACAAGTTTGGTCGAATTAACGAGGCATGGGATGCTTTCTCCTTAATCAAATTAAAGGATTTGATTTCCTGGAGTTCAATTATTGCAGGGTTGTCAAAACTGGGTTATGAGATAGAAGCTCTGAGTTGTTTTAAGGAAATGCTGTCACGGGGTTAGTGGATCTTTGGGAGTGTTTTTAGAGCTTGTGGATCTCTTGGTCAGCCAGAATATGGCAGGCAGATACATGGGGTTAGTGTTAATTATGGGTTTGAAGCCAATGCTTTTGCTGGTTGCTCCTTGGCTGATATGTATGCAAGATGTGGCTTCTTGTATTTGGCCAAAACTGCATTTAAACTGATCAAACATCCTGATATAGTATCATGGAATGCAGTGCTAGCAGGCTTTGCATATGGTGGTGATGCAAATGGAGCAATGCTGTTCTTTTCTCGGATGAGGCATTCTGTGATACGGTCAGCGGCCTGGGCGGTTGGAAGGTATACACACGCCGCAATAAGGGGAAGGACGTTGGAGGCGGCGAGGAAAAGAAGGGAGCCGGTGCAAGGGGTTGAAGAAGTCAGCCGTCAGCTCATTTATGTTTCAGCTGTGTTGGGATTCAATACGCACAAGACTTTCACACACTCAGGTGAATCACACACACACTCACAGTTGTATGATCACTCACAATGCAGAAGAACACACACTCACACTTAGAGTATCGAAGATGGTAATCTTGGAGAGAAAACTTGAAAACTCTTTATTGATTTTTTCACTACTAACTACGTACATGGTTTTGAGCTATTTAAAGCTCTACAATCAAGTAGCAACTGCTACTAACTAACTACAAGAAGAATCAAGAAAGCAAGAAGAATAACTGCTACATCTCGGCTAACTAACTGCTGCACCAACGGCTAGTTTCTCTAGGCCGAACTTCCTTCTCGGTTCAAGACCGAACTGTAGCTTCTTCTTTTTCGGCTCAAGACGAACTCTATTCTTGACTCAAGACCGAACTTTCTTTTCGGCTCACAACCGAGCACTCTCTTCGGCTCACAACCGAGCTCCCTTCTCGGTTCACAAACCGAACTCCTTTCTCGGTACACAAACCGAACTCCTTTGCTTCTCGGCTCAAGACCAACTGTCTTCTCGGCTCAAAGCCGAACTCAAAGCCGCGCTCAAAGCCGAGCTTCCTTCTTCTTCTGCTAGTTCCAAGCTAGTTCCAGCTCGGTAAGCCGAGCTTACCGAACTCCTTTCTGGCCGAGCTTCTTCCAACTGAAATGAGCACTCCATTATTACAATTCTCCACCTGAGGGCTCATCTCAGTTCGTGCACAAACATTGATCAACTTCTTGCAATGATCAAACTTGTCTCTACTTAGAGATTTAGTTAGCATATCTGCCGGATTGTGCAAGGTGTTAATCTTAACCACCTTCACCCTTCCCCTTTCAATCTCATCTCTAATAAAGTGCAACTTTATGTCTATATGCTTGCTCCTTTCATGGAAACCCGGATGTTTAGCCAAGCATATAGCTGAGCTGCTGTCACAATGAATCACCATTGTTTCTTGGTCAAAACCAAAATCAGAAATTACTCCCTGGATCCAAAAGCTCTCCTGTACAGCTGCAGTGAGAGCTATATACTCTGATTCTGTAGTTGAGAGAGCAACTACACTCTGCAGACCTGATTTCCAACTGATCACAGTTCCAAACATGGTGAACAAATAACCTGTTTGAGACTTTCTGGTGTCCAGATTTGCAGCATAGTCTGCATCACAATACCCCTGCACAACCTCCTCAGATCCACCTTCCCAGCCATTGAACACAATCCCCCAGTCCTTAGTTGACTTCATGTACCTCAATATCCATTTAAGAGCATTCCAATGCTCCTTCCCCGGGTCTGCCATGTATCTGCTAGTCACTGAGATAGCATGAGCAAGATCTGGTCTTGTACAAATCATAGTGTACATGATACTCCCAACAACACTAGCATAAGGGATAGCCTCCATCTCATCAGCCTCTTGCTTAGTTTTAGGAGCTTGTTCCTTTGATAATCTGAAACTCTGGGACAAGGGTGTTGAGGCAGGTTTAGCATTCTCCATTCTGAATCTCTGCATAACTTTGTCAATATAATCAGTTTGCAGCATCCACAGCTTCTTGCAGCCTCTATCTCTCTGAATATGTATGCCTAGGATCTTCCTTGACTCTCCTAGATCCTTCATTTCAAAGCTCGACTTCAGATCTTGTTTAACTTTCTGAATTTCTGTCATAGAAGGGCCTGCAAGTAGCATATCATCCACATAGAGTAATAGGTAGGCAATGGGAGTCCTGCCTGCCTTCTTGATGTAAATACAATCATCATATTCTGACTTGGAGAAGCCAATCTTCTTCATCTGTGCATCAAACTTCTTATTCCACTGTCTAGGACTTTGCTTAAGTCCATAAAGACTTTTCTGTAGCAGGCACACCTTGCCTTCTTCTCCAGTCTTCACATAGCCCTCTGGCTGTTCCATAAAGATAGTCTCCTCTAGATCCCCATTGAGGAAGGCTGTCTTCACATCAAGCTGTTGTAGCTCCCAGTCTAGCTGGTTCACAACTGCCAACAAGATCCTAATAGAAGTGTGCTTAACAACTGGAGCAAATACTTCATTGAAATCAATTCCTTCTTGCTGTGTGAAGCCCCTAGCCACCAGCCTTGCCTTGAATCTGATTCTATCTTTATCAGTGGTCTCAATCTTTTTCTTAAACAACCACTTACAACTGATCAGCCTCCTTTCTTTTCCATCTGTAGTCAGTCTGGATTTATCCACCAAAATCCATGTTTTGTTCTTGAGTAAAGATTCCATTTCCTCATTCATGGCTTCAATCCACCTTTCTCTGTCTTTACTCTTCATGGCTTCTTTATATGTGAGAGGATCTGCAATATCAATGCCCTCAGCAGCACAAAGTGCATAGTAGACCACATCAGAAAACCTTTCAGGTGGTCTTGTATTTCTTCTGCCTCTATCTCTTGCTATCTGGTACTCTCTGGCAGAGTCTGCTGTAGGCTCATCAATTTTTCTACCTCGAGCTAGAGCACCATCATCCTCTGGTTCAGACTCACTTTCTGAGTCAGAGGCTCCACCTGCTCCTTGGCAAAGTCCCACTGGCTCCACCTTGAGGAAATCACTCTCAACTTCATTGGAGTCCAGCTTCCTTTTTAAGTATGGCATCTGATCCTCCAAGAACACAACATCCCTACTCACCACCACCTTCTGCCTACCAGGCTCAATGCACCAGAGCCTATACCCCTTAACACCCCTCTGATAACCCAGCAATATGCATTTTAGAGCCCTAGCCTCAAGCTTACTTTGCCTAGCATGAGCATAGGCTGCACACCCAAACACCTTGTATTTTGAGTAGTCACTATGGGCTCCATACCACATGTAATCAGGAGTCTCAGACTTAAGGGCAGTAGATGGACACTTATTTATGAGATAGGCTGCTGTATACACAGCCTCTCCCCAAAATCTGTTGCTCAGACCAGAACTGAGTAACAAGCACCTTACTCTCTCTAGGATAGTCCTATTCATCCTCTCCACAACACCATTTTGCTGGGGGTTACCAGGAACAGTGCGGTGCCTCTTCATACCCTTCTCTTTGCAAAACAGATCAAACTCAGTAGACAAGAATTCCAAGCCATTGTCAGTTCTTAGGCATTTAACACTCCTTCCCTTCTCTAGCTCCACCTCTTTACACCATATCTTGAATTTTGTGAATGTCTCTGATTTTTCTTTCAGTATATACACCCACAGTTTCCTAGTGTAGTCATCAATAATAGCAAGGTAGTATTTCCCACCACCAATTGAGCTTACAGGTGAAGGGCCCCAGAGATCACTATGTATGTAGTCTAATGGGGCTGTAGAAGAGTGAATACCTGTAGGATAGGGTGCCTTCTTTGCTTTTCCAAGTATACACTGCTCACAGGGGTCCATCTTGTTGAAATCTCCAGAGATCAGGCCCTTCTTGATGAGTTCTTTCAAGCTTCCTTCTGCTGGATGGCCCAATCTCTTGTGCCATAGCATTATGGAATCATCTGACACTGCATTGCTTTCTCCATCAACAGCCTTAGCCTTCAGATAATAGAGAATGTGCTCTCTGTCAGCCTCCATCATCACTGCATTCCCAGATTTCACAAGCATCTTTCCCTGACTCATCAATATGGTGAACCCTTTCTCCTCCAGCATTCCCAATGAGATGAGATTTCTTTTCACTTCCGGAATATACCTCACCCCAGTTAGGATCTTTATAGAGCCATCTTGCAAACTTAGCTTCACTTTCCCTATCCCTTTGATCTGACACACATGGTTATTTCCAAGAACTACAGTCCCTGATGCTTCCTGAAGATCATGAAACCAAGATTTGTTGGGGCACATATGGAAGCTGCACCCTGAGTCCATTATCCACCTGTGACTGATCTCATTATCACTTACATTCATGAGTTGAGCAGGGGGATCAGTACTCTCTACACAATCAGAAGTGTTGTGGCCCTCAGAGGCTAGTTTTCTCTTCCAGGCATGGCAGTCCTTCTTCAAGTGCCCTGGTTTCTTGCACCAAAAACATGCTCTGGTTTCCTTCTGAGCATCAGAACTTGAGGGTTTAGAGCCCTCAAACTTTTTCTTGAAGTTCTGCTTTTTGAACTTCTTCACATTCAAGGCCTCTGCAGTTTGAACATTGGAGCTTGCAGAGCTTCTGCTGGTAGTCTTCTGGAGTTCCTTAGCCATCAAGGCCGAGTAGACTTCTGCATAGGTGATAGCCTTATCTCTGCCATAGATAATTGCATCACTCAACTGGTCATACGAGCTAGGCAAGGCATTCAATGTAAGAATGGCCTTGTCTTCATCTGAAATTTTAACATCCACAGAGCCCAGATCATCAATGATCTTATTGAACTCCTCCAACTGCTCTATGATAGATTTTTCACCAGAAAAACTATAGGCATAGAGCCTCTTCTTGAGATACAGCCGGTTAGCCAAAGATTTTGCCAGGTAAACTTCATCTAACCTGTTCAAGATCTCCACCGCAGTCTTGGCTTCTTGAACTTCCCTCAAGACCTTATCTCCAAGGCACAGAATCACTGCAGAATGTGCCTTGAGCTGCATCTCCTCCATCTTTGCCTGAGCTTTATCATCAAGCATTGGAGCCTTTCCTTTCTCTTCTGTATTTGCAAGAACTGCGGCCAAGCCTTGTTGAATCAAGACCGCCTTCATCTTCATCTTCCACAGGCTATAATCATTCTTGCCTGTGAACTTTTCTGCATCAAGCCTTGCTGCCATCTCTGAAACCGTTTGATCCTCTGCAAATCAGCTTCAATATCCCCTTCCCACAGACGGCGCCACTTGTTGGGATTCAATACGCACAAGACTTTCACACACTCAGGTGAATCACACACACACTCACAGTTGTATGATCACTCACAATGCAGAAGAACACACACTCACACTTAGAGTATCGAAGATGGTAATCTTGGAGAGAAAACTTGAAAACTCTTTATTGATTTTTTCACTACTAACTACGTACATGGTTTTGAGCTATTTAAAGCTCTACAATCAAGTAGCAACTGCTACTAACTAACTACAAGAAGAATCAAGAAAGCAAGAAGAATAACTGCTACATCTCGGCTAACTAACTGCTGCACCAACGGCTAGTTTCTCTAGGCCGAACTTCCTTCTCGGTTCAAGACCGAACTGTAGCTTCTTCTTTTTCGGCTCAAGACGAACTCTATTCTTGACTCAAGACCGAACTTTCTTTTCGGCTCACAACCGAGCACTCTCTTCGGCTCACAACCGAGCTCCCTTCTCGGTTCACAAACCGAACTCCTTTCTCGGTACACAAACCGAACTCCTTTGCTTCTCGGCTCAAGACCAACTGTCTTCTCGGCTCAAAGCCGAACTCAAAGCCGCGCTCAAAGCCGAGCTTCCTTCTTCTTCTGCTAGTTCCAAGCTAGTTCCAGCTCGGTAAGCCGAGCTTACCGAACTCCTTTCTGGCCGAGCTTCTTCCAACTGAAATGAGCACTCCATTATTACAAGCTGCTTTCCTATTCTCATGCACGGCAGTTTCAGCTGCTTTCCTTTTCTCATGCATTCCTAGATTTATGCTTTTAGTTAAGTTCCGCTTAGTATAAATAAAGGTAATTAGGAAGCTCTTTTTATCTGGGATAGATCATTTGTAATTGGACGACTGAAGTCGTAGGCCTCTGCGGAGGAGTGTTCTCTCTTATTATTTCAGCAATCCAAGTGATCGATTCCTTCATTATTACCCATACAATTTACATATCGAAACAAGAGCATATCTCGTGCTCCCTCTCCTCTCCCCTCGCCTTTCACTCCTATCAATTGGTGCGGTGAACAATGGTGAACTCTAGGGCGGACACGCGACTGGATGAATTGGAGAAGGCGACGAGTGACCTGCGCCAGACCAGCCTCTCGCTGGACGCCGCGGTGAAGGAACTAAACACTCAGTTCCGCCATACGGAGGAACAGGTAGCGGCCATGCTTCAGGAGATGCGCGAGGGTTTCGCGTCACTGAAACTCAAAGACACGACTAACCCAGCAGATGGATCCACGTCGGCGAACCACGGCCCCAGGCAGCCGGCCACCGGGGGCGTTTCGGCGTCTCCCATGCCCACGTTCGATGGCTCGGATGCCCTCGCCTGGCTGGCACGGGCGGAGCAATACTTTTTGATCGCAGGGACTGCCCCCGAGGATCGGGTGGGTCTCGCGATGGTGGCCCTGGCGGGCTAGGCCCTTCCGTGGTACCAATTGCTGCGGCTTCGAGTTCCGGACCTGCCGTGGGCTCGATTCGCAAGGGAACTGATGAAACGTTTCGGGGGCACCGGAGCATTGAATGAATACGAAGCCTTCGCAGCGGTCAGGCACACGGGTTCCGTGGCGGAATTTGTCGCGGCATTTGAGGCACGCCTCGCGCAAGTACCGGACATTTCTTGCCAGCAGTACCTCGGTTTCTTCATGGCCGCACTTCGACCAGAGGTGCGTCTCCAAATGAAGGCCGCCAAGATCACGACCTATGAAGACGCGGTCGAAATGGCCCTCGATCTAGACATCATAGCCTCGGCTCAGCCCCAACGGGCTGCCTCTTCCCAGACCACGGTTCAAACGCCCTCCTTTCCGGCGCCCTCAAACCGGTCGACCTCCAAGGGGTATTCCCCAGGCCCCGCGTACTCCACGGCTTCCTCGAAACCGGTGTCAAAACGTTTCCGTAACGTGTCCCCGGAGGAGTATAGGCGACACATAGCAGCGGGAACCTGTGTCAAATGTGGGCTGAAGTTTGGGCCAGCCCATAGATACCCTCCCAGAACCCTCAATGTCATGATATGCGACGAGGAGGAAGTTGCGGAAGAGGACCCCGACGCTGAAGACTCGGAGATTTTGGAGACTGGGGCGGAACCCCAACTGTCGGCCTTGTCTCTAAACGGCTTAGACACGGCGAATACGATGAAACTTTTTGGGGAAATCGCATCACAACAAGTAAAAGTAATGATCGACAGCGGCGCCAACTATTGCTTCATATCCGAGGAGTGCGCACGGCGACTCGAACTACAGATTACCCCGACCTCGCCCTATTAGGTGGTACTAGGCGACGGCTCCACACGTCGGGCAGCCGGGATGTGTAGGACCGTGCCACTTATATTGGGGAACGAGGAGTTTGTGGTGGCGTGCTACGTGTTTCCCCTCCGGAACATCGACGTCATTCTAGGGGTCGCTTGGCTCGCATCCCTCGGCTACGTCATGGCTAATTGGCAGCGGTCATCCATGGATTTCAAGGTCAACGGTCGGCCGGTCTCACTCAGGGGAGACCCGTCCCTCATGCGCCGAGCATGCTCCACCAGCGACCTTCGCCGCCTCGAGGACGGGGACTGTTGCTGGGTCCTCCACGCCCTCGAGAAGGACACCGCGGCCGAGCCTTTCGGGTTCGATCCGGCACTGCCAACCGCAGCCAAGTCGCACCTCCTGAGGCTGGTTGAGGAGTTCCCGGCAATGACGAGGGAAACCGTCGGGTTACCCCCCGCCGCCGGACGGACCACAGGATCCCACTTCTTCCCGGCACCGACCCCGTCTCGGTAAGGCCCTATCGATACAACCACTTGCAGAAAGATGAGATGGAAAAGCTCGTCGCCGAGATGTTAAGTTCCGGGGTAATTCAACCCAGCACCAGCCCTTTTCGAGCCCGGTACTCCTGGTACGCAAGAAAGACGGCTCATGGAGGTTTTGCGTCGACTACAGGGAGCTCAACAAAAGAACAGTCCCGGACAAATATCCTATCCCGGTGATCCAGGAACTGCTAGACGAGTTGCACGGCGCCAAGTGGTTCAGCAAAATCGATCTGAAAGCAGGGTACCACCAAATTCGGGTGGCCAGCAGGGACGTTCCGAAGACGGCATTCCGAACCCACTCCGGCCACTACGAGTTCCTGGTCATGCCTTTCGGCCTCACCAACGCGCCCGCCACGTTCCAGAGCCTAATGAACGACATCTTCCGCCCGGCCCTTCAGAAGTTTGTTTTGGTATTTTTCGACGACATTCTCGTCTACAGCACGTCGTGGGATGATCATGTGCGCCATCTCGCCGAGTCTTCGAGGTACTTAACGCCCATGCACTGGTGATCAACGCGAAGAAATGTCTTCTGGGTCGCTCCTCGAGTATCTCGGCCACATTGTGTCGTTCGACGGCGTTAGAATGGACCCGGCCAAAATTTCGGCTGTCCTCCATTGGCCGACGCCGACGTCCCTAAAAAGCATCCGCGGGTTCCTAGGGTTGACGGGTACTAACGCCGCTTCATCAAGGACTACTGCAAGATTGCCGCCCCATTGACGGAGCTCTTGAAAAAGCCCCTCGTCACCCAATCTAAGGCCGCATGGGATTGGCCGCCGGCGGCAGCCGCTGCCTTCGACACCCTCAAATCGGCACCGACATCGGCACCACTGCTCCGGATGCCGGATTTTACAAAGGAGTTCGTCATAGAGTGCGATGCTTCGGGGCGGGGCCTCAGCGCTGTTCTAATGCAGGACCGCCAGCCGGTGGCATATTTCAGCAAGACACTGTCCTCTCGTTGGTTGGCCAAGTCGGCGTACGAGAAGGAGCTCATGGGCCTCGTCCTCTCGATCCATCATTGGCGTCCCTACTTGTTGGGCCGGCGATTCGTCGTGCACACGGATCAGAGAAGTCCTGGCCCACCCCGTGGCCCACCCCCTGGCCACCCCGGCACAACAAAACTGGGCGGCAAAACTGCTGGGCTATGATTTCGCCATCGTATACTAGGAGGGCAGGTTGAATCGGGCAGCCGATGCGCTGTCCCGGCGGGACGAGAACACACCGGAGCTCGCGGCGATTTCCATTCCGTCTTGGCCAGACTGGTCCTCGGTCCAGGAGACCCTCTCGGCCGACCCATCTTTGGCAAAAATCAAGACCGCTTTGGAGGCCAGCCACCGCACTTCCCCACACTACGAGCTCATCCATGGGACCCTATTCTATAAAGGGAGGATAGTCGTGCCACCCCATTCTCCGTGGATCCCGAGACTCCTGGCCGAATTCCATGTCACCCCCACCGGGGGGCACTCGGGAGCCTACCGCACATACCGACGGATCGCATCAAACGTTTACTGGCCCGGGATGATGAAGCACGTCACGAATTTTGTAGCGGCTTGCACAACGTGTCAGAGGCACAAGGCCGACACCAAGTCCCCGGCCGGCCTCCTCCAGCCCCTGCCAATACCGAGCCGCGTGTGGGAAGATATCAGCATGGATTTCGTCTCGGGGCTGCCGAGAGCTGGGGGTCTGGACTGCGCGTTTGTAGTCGTCGACCGTCTGTCCAAATACGCCCACTTTATCGGCCTTCGACACCCGTTCACAGCCCGGCAGGTCGCGGACGTTTTTACCGACGAGGTGGTTCGTCTCCACGGCATTCCCCGGTCCATCGTGTCGGATCGCGACCCCATTTTCCTCAGCTCTTTCTGGAAAGATCTATTTCGGGCCACGGGCACTACCCTCAAGATGAGTTCCGCCTATCACCCCGAAACCGACGGCCAAACGGAGGTGCTAAATCGGTGCCTACAGACATACTTGCGTTGTTTTTCCTCCGACAGGCCGAAGCAGTGGAACAAGTGGCTCCCATGGGCGGAGTACTGCTATAACACGAGCGCCCATTCTGCTTCGGGCATGACTCCGTTCGAAACAGTTTACGGTCGTCCCCCGCCCACGTTGCACGCCTTCTTGCCAGGGGAGGTCCGGCCCAGTCCGTTTTGGACTCTCTACGCTCCCGTGACGAGATGCTGGAGCTGCTGCGGCACCACCTGCGTTGAGCCCAGGACCGCATGGTGGCCTCCGCGAACAAGCGACATCGGGATGTCGAATACTGCGTTGGCGATATGGTCTACCTACGGTTCCGGCCCCACCGGCAGTCCTCGCTGTTCACGACCCGAAATAGGAAACTCACCCCCCGATTTTTTGGGCCTTTTAAAATCGAGGCGCGTATTGGGGCAACGGCGTATCGGCTGCAGCTTCCCGACTCAGCCCGCATACACCCGGTGTTCCACGTCTCCCTCCTCAAACGGGCCGTGGGAGACGCACCTGTGGAAACCACGCTACCCGACAGCCTAGTCGATGTCGCGCCCCCTTTCCTTCCGGACAAGGTGCTGGCACGTCGAACTGAGCGCCGAGATGACGATACCGTCGACCAGGTTCTCATTGGGTGGGTCGGCCTGGGGGATGACGAGGCAACTTGGATGGACGAGGCGGACGTCCGCGGCCAGTTTCCTTTCTTCAGCCTTGCGGACAAGGCTGTTCCGACGGGCGGGGCAATTGATACGGTCAGCGGCCTGGGCGGTTGGAAGGTATACACACGCCGCAATAAGGGGAAGGACGTTGGAGGCGGCGAGGAAAAGAAGGGAGCCGGTGCAAGGGGTTGAAGAAGTCAGCCGCCAGCTCATTTATGTTTCAGCTGCTTTCCTATTCTCATGCACGGCAGTTTCAGCTGCTTTCCTTTTCTCATGCATTCCTAGATTTATGCTTTTAGTTAAGTTCCGCTTAGTATAAATAAAGGTAATTAGGAAGCTCTTTTTATCTGGGATAGATCATTTGTAATTGGACGACTGAAGTCGTAAGCCTCTGCGGAGGAGTGTTCTCTCTTATTATTTCAGCAATCCAAGTGATCGATTCCTTCATTATTACCCATACAATTTACATATCGAAACAAGAGAATATCTCATGCTCCCTCTCCTCTCCCCTCGCCTTTCACTCCTATCATTCTGGGTCAGCACCGAATGATATCACTGTCCGTTCCCTGCTCTGTGGCCAATGGTGTTATCTTGGCCAATGTTATCAGAGCATGTGGGAAAGTCGCCACATTAGAGATGGGGGATCAAGTTAACTGTTGCGCTGTGAAGTATGGGCTCGACTCTGGCATTGCTGTCATGAATGGATTGATTGATATGTATGTCAAGTGAGGATCCCTTGAAAGCGCTGGAAGGTCTTCGACTGCATGCCCAATCCGAATGTTGTTTCGTGGAGTAGTTTAATTGTGGGATATGCACAGTTTGGCTTGGGACAAGAAGCTCTGAATCTCTTCAGAAGAATGAAGAAACACGGCATAAAACCTAACCAGGTTACATTTGTAGGAGTTTTGATTGCTTGTAGTCATGTTGGACTGGTGGATGAGGGGATACAGCTTTTGAAATCTATGGAACACGAGCATGGTGTGATCCCTACACGAGAGCACATCTCGTGCGTTGTTGACCTTCTTGCTCGAGCTGGTCGTATCCATGATGCAGAAGTTTTCATTGATCAACTGGGATTCGAACCGGATGTAATGACATGGAAAACTCTATTGGCTGCTTGTAAAAATTGTGGCAATGTTGAAGTTGGAAGGCGTGTTGCTGAGAAGATCTTGAGGGTTGATCCTTCCAACCCTGCTGCTCATGTCTTACTGTGCAACATACATGCCTCTGCTGGCAACTGGAAAGATGTGGCCTGTTTGAGAGCTTCGATGAGAGAGAAGGGCATCAAGAAACTCCGTGGACAGATATGGATCAAAGTCAAGGATCAGATCCACGTTTTCACAGCAAAAGATGGACTGCATCAGGAAAAGGACGTGATATTTTTGACTTTGGATGAGTTATTGTTGCAAATCTCTGAGGTTGGGGATGTTCCCACCTTCAACTAGAGATCAACATTTTCTCAAAGGTACACACTGTTTGGTTTGATTGTTGATTGTATAAGGTTACATAACTCTAGAATGAAAGGAAAGAAGTTGAAGAAGTTCCTTTTCTTTCTCCGGTTGCAGGTTTTCTTAGTTAAAGTGGGAAGGAGGAGAGTCGTATTGAACTTCAGAAAGGCAGATGCTGCTCTAGCGCAGCTTGAAAATAGGGAGGTTAAGGTGGAGAAGAAGGAAGAAGACGATGAGGAAAAAGAATGTGAAGAAGAGGAAGAAGAAATTACAGAAGAGGTACAAATACAATATTTTCGAAAAAATAAAATTGTGTGTGTGGCTTGATCAATCTGGTGACTGGTGTCATTTTCTTATAGTTCTAAAGTTGAAATGGTGCATGAAAATTGTGTTTCTATCTGCATTTGGTACTAGAAGGTTCCAAGTGATAGCTCTTTGATACCATCATCTCATGCTTAACAAGCTCGCACCTTGGCTAATCATGGATTATCTTGTTGGTTAATTGTATCTTTCCTTTGATGCAGGATTTTCTTAATAAGTATAATAGCTGAAGCTAAGAAATGAGTTCAAATAGTCTCTGCTGTGGATGCCAGGTAAAAAGATCGCAGTAACAGTGATTGAATGCCATGTCTGTTGCTTAACTTTAATGCGGAATGCTGGTTTTTAACCTTAAACATTTTCAGTACGAGTCCATGGAGACCTTCGAATCAAGCTGCCTCGGGATTAATGAATACAACCACCAAACTTTAAAACCTACAGGCACCACCTCAGACTTGGTCTACACCGAATTCTTATAACGTGGGAAAGCTAGACAGGATGATGCATTCTAAATATCTAGACAACTACTCCTGAAGAATTTTCTATCATTCTGTGAGATCAGCAAATGGTCTATTTCATTCTGAAATAACTAGAAACATCAATCTTAGTTGTATCAAAGATTCAGGTTTAAATGGAGTAATAAATTTCAGTTGTTTACTGTATTTCGTCCAAACAGCTTGATATAATCATCCAATTCTGTCACCATTGCTAAAGTTCAGTTCTAACAGAAGCAGATATTCAAGAGTTTAGGCAGTTACCTTCAAGAAAAACAGCATATAGCTGATCATCATAATCAGCTTAGGATATCAAATGCAAGTATGTGCTATCTGCAGAGGAACAAACAGCAGACAATAATAACATCACACGTTCTACAAGTACATTGTCGATTATTAAAAACACCCGAGCTTCGACTGAGTTCGAGTTTAAAGAGACCAATTCATATGCTGAAGGGAAGCCTGGCCATCGAAGTGCCCCTCATTTGGCTGAGCCAAGCCGAGGTCCCCAATGAACTCATTGCTGGCGCCATGAGTGGTCTGTCCGTGACCAGCATCATGAACCTGGTTGTATGAAAGTGGAGCACCATGACTATTGATGAATGGTTGAACCATGGGCACCAGTGCACCGTTGTTTCCAGGAAAATTGCTTGCTCCAAGGCTGTTGGAGCTCGTTCTTGAGCCCCAGGGCTGAGTTGACAGAAGAGAGAGAGCACTGGTGGAGTCGGAGACCCCATTGAAACATCCGTGTAAGGATGATCCGGGACCAGGCAGAGGGTTATGTGAGCTGCTCTGCAGTGGAAGCTGGGACTTTCGTGTTATCGAAGCTTGATTTCCCGGTACTCGTTCTGATGATGTATCCAGTCCATTGAGAGTCGGGTAGGTGCTGAAGTCCATCACAAAGCCTCCAGAATTTCTGCGGTCTTCTCACATGATCTGTTAGTTAATATTCACAGAGCGAGCGAGAGAAAGGAGTTTAGGTCAGTGATGCCTAACCAAAAATGGACGGGAAAAGGCTTCCATAGCGAGGAGACAACAAGGATCCTGCTGGTGGCTTCCTCCTACGCTCGTTGTGCCCAGCTAGGCGCCTCCGGCAACTCCTCTTTCCCTGGTCGAATTCGGGCAACTGATGAAATCTAGAACAAGGCCAACATATTATAGTAAAAATAGAAGGTATGTGTTATTCATAATCATTGCAAATTCACCAAATTCTTTGTCATATTTAATCTTCTATCATTTCATTTGACAGAACCAGATGTGAACTATTAAGACTTAGACAATCAGATTATATCAATTGTAAACTTGATTAGCTAGAAATGGCTGCTGCCTTTAATGAAGCATTTTTCTTTCTTTTGGAACATTTCAAATCATGGATAAAATTTCCATCATTTAAAAGTAGAAGGTTTTTGTAATACTAGTTCACTGAAAATGAAAGAAAACAGCTTAAAAATTGAGTTACAAGTGAACTTCAATGGCTTGTGCATCCCTATCACATTAGCTAAGCCAAATTATATGAATTAGTTCTCACTCCAGAAAAGAACAAAAGCAGCAATATTTCACACACATAAATATATATGCCAACTGTAAAACCTCAAACATCAGTATCAAAGCCCAATCAACATCTACAAATAAACAAGAAAGCAAGGGCATACTATTATAAAGCAAGGAAAAAGCAATGACCTTGAAAAATAAAAACAATTTACAATCAATCAAGAGAGAGAGAGAGATGACCTGCTACACTGCTGACAAAACCTTTGGTGAAGGGAAGCAACAATGACAGTATGAGATTTGGAATGCATCCCACAAACTTTGTGCCTGGAATAGTAAGGCTTGGCATGAGTCAGATCTACTCTGCAGCCCTCCACCTGACACACAGGTGCAGTCCTCCCCTTCTTGCCAGAAGAAGAGCCCTTTTCCATTCTTGCTCTCTACAGACCATCCATTGAGGCTGTTTTGTGAATCAGATTATTCAACCCCACATGCATTATTTTAAAATGGAATGAAATGGGGTGTCATAAAAATTGGGTCTTTCAATTAAAAATGGCTTCTTTTTTGGTATTCTCTCAAAAAAAGAAGCCATGAGTTGAAAGGCTGCTCTTTTGTGTTCACTGCTTATAAGTAAATACTCATATATATCGAGGTGGATTTCAAAAAGCAGTGTTTCTGTGTTTGAAATTAAATAGTGATATATATTTACAACTCATTTTTTTAATACCTACCTCTGATACTTACTTCCAAGTTCCAAGTTTGAAATTTAAGTGACACAATTATTCTTTAATATCATGGAAATTTTTTTGAACATTGCACTTTGCACAAAATTTTCATTTCTTTAAAACTAAAAAGCTCTTAAAGCCATGAAGAGCATTTTGACTATGTTAGTATTTTAAATAAATAATACATTGAATTTCAAGTCTCGCGTGAATTTCATGTCATTCCGAGACTGCGGCATTTATAAGTTTTTGTGGACTATATTTGCATCATAATCCCCATCTTGAAAAAGACTCGAGCTCGAGTCTACTTCATCTGCTTCTTCTTCAGCGTCACCTTGGTACGGTGATAAATCAGCCACTTTGATTCGTTCAACGTTTCAGGATCGGCGGTGATTAAACAGCCACCGAATGGTACACTTAAATAGGTGGATTGAAGAGAAACCTCTCTTTCATTTCTGATATGTAAAAGTTTGTTATCACCTCCGTTTGACCATGTTGGCATGTTAAGTTCAACACCCAACAACTTAGAGAAGTCTTGCCAAAATTTGCTCAAGAATATAACATCTCTATCACTTATACGAATATTGGGAAGACCATGTAAGTTGAAGATGTTATCTAAGCCACTATAATAGCAGCATATGGATAGCAAAATGTTCATATTTAGTTAGTTTGTCCAGTCCACCACCACCAAGATTGAAGTTTCCTCATGAGCCCTCTATAAACTCCAAGCTCACTTGAGATGAAGCCTCTTCAGGTATAGAGAGAGACCGTAGCAATCCCGATGAAATCTGACCCCGAACCCCGAAATGTGTATTTTTGGGGCCAAGCCACCGGACCCCGAACCCCAATGCCACAACCGTCCTCTGCCCGGTGTCTGTCCCGGCTCACTAGATAGCCGAGCTCTGCACTGCACTCCTTTGAAATCTGAATCGTTAATTGAATCTGCAAATTGAAGATTGAATTAAGGGAGAAGAAGGCTATTTGTGCTTATAATTTGAGTCATTAAAAAGTGCAAAAGTCTTTCCAGCGACATTATATCGATGTTTGGGGATGTCTGACAATATTTTCAAAGAATAAGAACCGCGAATGATATTAGTGCAATGTACAAGGATTAAAAATGTAGTTCTCTCTTCTCTTAACTGACTCATTCTTTCAACAATTCAAGTAATTCATAATAAAGTTCTTGAAATCCGACAAAACTTTATAATGTTAATGTTTATTTACACTCATTTCATAATGATGCTAAATTATTCCAAATAAAAATAAAACAAATGAAATCTTAGTAATAACAAGAGCCCTTTTATTAATGATGGTATTAATTCATGCACAATAATAGAAACACCAAACTTATTGTTGTCTTGCAAAATAGTACAAAGCAACTTATTGGAGCTAATGAATCAACAAAAAGGCACAAAGTAGTATAGTTATGTTATAAGGAAAAGATCATAAAACATGTAATCCACTAACACCAAAAAATAATTATATAGTACTAGAAGGGGGTGTTCGGTTTGCAAGATTGTATCCCGGGATTAAATATGTAGTGTGTTTGGTTCATAAGATTCAATCCCACAACTCAATCTTAGATGGATAATCATAGAATAATTAGTCATAGCTAACCCTCCATGACAAAAATAATCTCACAACTCAATCCTAGATTATATCTTGATATTATTTTATCTTGGAAACCGAACACCACCGAATAGTAATTTGTTTGCCAGCAAAGTTGGTGATAAAGTCAAGCAATGAGCCTTCTAATATCTTTTCTTCATCACCTCAAGAGGAAGAGAAGAATAGGACTCATGGATACCGAACACCCACTTCTATCAAGATAAGGCCCTTATCTACCCTATCAAACGCGCCCTAAATGTCAAACATTTAATGATCTTGATGTGAACTTGTATTGTATTCAGACTTGGAACTCATAATATTTATAGCTTCAATGTGATCTGTTTTACCAACTTAGTCATTCCAATGAAACAACTCCACATTTTGTACATACCTAAGGGGGCAAAACTCAAGAGAAGAAGGGATGAGTTTTATATATGAAGCATGTAACCAGAAAACTTTATAACAAATTTCAGCAAAATTAGAAATTTGACTCAATCTTTAAGTTTTAGCAATCTCCATTTCAATAGATCATCATTCATTCCCAGTTCAACAATCTGAGCTATCTGCGTAGCTAGTTTACGGCTGAGAATCACTACAAGCATAAAAGGCAGATATTGTGAAATACACAGCCCAGCCACAAGTTTTGCGAGGACACATTTCCTCGATTTTTCCTCATTTCTACCAACATGGACTTATGACTCTTGATGAAATTCGAGTTTTTATAGGCTTTTCAAACAGATTTAACCAAAAGCATTACTGTCAAAGCAATTCCCAAATCCCAACAGGTGTAAAGGAGACAAGAAATAGAGATAGAACATCATAACAAAGCAGTGATAGAATGACAGATTGAATAACAGAGACATTTTGAGTAAAATCTCATTCACCGACAATTAAGGGGAAACTGCATTAGGAAGAAACCAAACAGTGAGGACATCTCCATTTAGCTATAGTTTGCAGTGATATTGTAATGTTAACACCCAAGTTTAATTAGCATGTACCTGCACTTATGTATCGTCTGCCTTATTCAGATTCTGCAGGTAGCAAACCATACTTTTCCACGCCTGCCTGCCATAAGAATTCCGGTCCAAGAGCTCGTTGAAACTAAATTATTTAAAGATATGTTTTTTATTCAGACTTATCCAAAATTCAAGCCCTCTAGCGTGAGGAACTACATAAGCTCTGAAAAATTCTTCATCCGTAGTAGCCAAGAGCGTGCTCAGGGACAAACCGGGACGCACTGCTCCTTGACCTTTAAGCCATCTGTACATTAAAAGCCTAAGCTTCACCCTCTTAATTGTGTAGGATAAAATTTTGGGATGAGTGAGTAAACCAGACACTCCGTAGCCCAACTCCTCAAAGAAAAGCCGAATCTTCGTCTCAATAACATCACGAGTCTGGTTGAGGATTTGAGGAGATATTCTGACCATCTTTATTGCCTCCTCGCGGCTCAGGCCATTCTTCATTAAACAGTTGAACCTCTCTTGAAGTTCAACTCCTCTGCCCCGAAGCATTTTAAGACTCTTTTCCAAGTCCTCTGAATTCTTTTTGAAGCCTAGGCATATCAGAAACTCAGTTTTCAAAGCCATACTTTTAGCAGCCCTCTTTTGAGTTTCTAGTCGTTCGAATCTCCTACCAAGGACCCATGCCTCCATTGTGAACGGATCATCGTTGACCATTTGACAGAGCCTGTTCTTGCCACAGGACAGTAGGCTTAATATGCTTTTCACTTTTTTTAATTCAATGGAACCCAAAAGTGCAGGGTACGAGCAGACTATTTTACCGATATCTCGGGCAGCCATGTCTATTTCAGAGAGGAACATGTAGGAGGTATGTAAATTCTTAGTAAACTTCAAAACTGGTATTTGAGGAAACTGATGAAAAAGAGTGTGTAGATCACTCTTTGTGGCTCCGAATTTTAACAATAACCCGATTAGGCCATAGGTAACGCGCCCAGAGCACTCGAGCAGAAGATCGGGATGCTGCTTAATCAGTTCCCCGACTTGCTTCTCGCTCCAGCCCAACTTGCACAATAAGCACATGAGCTGAAGCATGCATTTCCAGCTGTAAGAATCCTCCTCGCATATATTCTCCGAAAGCCATTCGCATTCAATCCCCACCATCTTTAACATCTCCAGAAACTCAACAAATTCATCAACATCCACCTTCAAAAGACGAGGACTCGCAGCAACAATCTTGGCAACGAGAGACCGTCTCAGCCCCAAATCCTCTAAAGATCGAAGCTTTGCCTGCAGAGAGCCGTAGTCACCCCGGAATACCTCATTAGCCTCTCTGAAAATCTTCCCAATCCTATTCCTTTCAATGCCATAGTTATACAGAACATAATAATTGTCCAACAACAACTCATCATCACACAAAAACATCAAGTTTCTAGGAAGATACTCCACGTATTCGGAACGATTCAATCCTATGCTCTCAAAGAAGGGCTCAAACTCATTAACTGGATGGTACCTCTAAAAACGCATCACGGAATGCTTAATCTTGCTATCATCATCTATAGCCACTCTCTTCATCAACCTATTGAAAAACTCTAGGGTATTTTTCCCCATATTTTCAGCATCCATGATCCTCAAACTCCTAGTTGAATGGAAGTACTCTACCAAAGCAGATTGTGCTTGTGCTTTCACTATACGCCCCATTTTCCCACTCCCACCAAAACCCACACTTTTTTTTCAAATCAATTGAGCTCTCTGTTGTATACGGGAAAATCGGGTTTATAGGGCACTTGGCCTTTAAAATAACGAAAATGTACCCATTTTAGTATCTATTCTATATATGGGAAAAACGCCAACTGCATTGGTATTTCTCTAAGTAAAGACGCCGAACGCATTGGCGTTTCAATAAGTTAAGACGCCAACAACATTGGCGTTTTATAATGGCGTCGTATTTTAGCTGTATTTTCTCCAAAATACAGCTACGATAAAAACGCCAACTCAAGTGGCGTGTTACAAGAAAAAACGCCAACTGCGTTAGCGTGTTCAATTTTAAAAACGCCAATGTAGTTGGCGTGTTCAACTATAAACGCCAATGAGGTCGGCGTTTTTAACATAAACACGCCACCCTGGTCGGCGTGTTTCTGTTGAACCATATATACCAATCAGATCTCCCCCAACTTGGCGAACCCTAAATACTTTCCCTCCCCAAAACGCGAAAACCCTTCCCAAGGCGGAAAAACCTTAAGGTAATCCTTGCTCGGGTCGAACCGGTGGTGGATTTGAGCGTGGAGATTTCGATTTTTGCTCATTCTTCCAAACATTATTCCTTCTAATCGGTTAGTATATCAAATTTTAGACTCAATCTTCCAAATATTAGTCTTCCAATATTTGATGGATTGTTGTGATAATATATATTGTAGTGTAATTAATATAATATTTTGACCAATTGTTATGGGCACACTAATATTTTGATGGATTATTATGATAGTATATATTTTAATAGAAATATTTTGACCAATTGTTATGCTATTATATGTTGTAGTATATCTAATTTTGTTACCAATATTTAATGGATTGTTATGATAATATATATTGTAGTGTATTTAATAGAAATATTTTGTCTAATTTTTGGCTCACTCTACATAATGATGAATGTAAAAATAATACATATTTATTTGTGTTTTACAGTATTGCAGATAGTATGACGTGGTGTGCGAATTTATATTGGGGTGGAAAGATAATTCCCGGTGCAGTTATTCCGTACCCTCCTTTTGCTAAAGGATTCATTATGTTGGATGAAACAATTTCGTACGATGAGCTTGTGGAAAAAATTTGTGAAAGGATGGGGATAAGCATATATGAAAACAAAATTCAAATAATATGGAAACGTACTATATGCTTTGGATCCGGAGTAACGTTTGTAGGTATTCTACTAGAAGAAGTATGCATGCAACTAATGTTTAGTAAGAGTATGGTTATTGGAGATCTAATTGAATTATATGTTGAGTATTCGGCAATTACTCAACATCATAGTCATCATGTCATAAGTTATGATGTTGGTACGTCTACGAGAGCCAAAGAACTATATTTTGCTGCAACACAAGATTTTGAAGCTGGAGGCGTGCATTTAGGGGAAAGTGACAATTGTGATGTGGTTGAGGACATAATAGGTCCTGATAAAGCTGACTTTCTTGATCCACAATCACCTTATTATTCTGAAGATTCCGACCCGGTTAGTACAGACTCAGATGGTGATCCGTCGGATGATGAACAATTTGTTGCTTCAAGACCATCCATTCCACTTGGAGAAACAACAGTTGGAGAAACATCAGTTGGTGGAAGGACAGTTGGAGGAAGAGTAGTTCCACAGTTCCCACAGCGTGGAATCAACTATTTTCGCACCTTACCAGGTCCATATGATAGTTTTGATCCCAAAAACTTTGAGCGTGATGATCCCAGTGTGCATTATTGGAGTGAAAAAGATCCTAGCAATGTCGGTTTGCATACTAAATTTAGAACGAAGTTGGAATTGAAGGCAGCTGTGACTCATTGGCATTTGGAAAAAATCCGACAATATACAGTTGTTGAAAGTAAAGGAAAGAGATGGCATGCAGTTTGTAAGTGGCCACAAGGAAATCCGAAGGATACCTCATTACCGAAATGTATGTGGGAGTGCCGAGCAACACTGAGAAAGCATGACGAACACTGGCAAATTAGAGTGTTTAGCACTGCTCATACTTGCATGGGGGATCGTAACTATAATGGGCACGTTAATCTTTCGTCGGGTATGATAGCATTGAGTGTTCGACATCAGATAGAAAACGATCCTTGCTACAAGGTAAAAACAATTGTGGCGGATATTGAAAATAGATTTCATGTCAAAGTTAGTTACAAGAAAGCATGGTATGCTCGGAGGACAACGATTGAGCTTGTATACGGTGGATGGGAGTGGTCGTTCAAAGTTTTACCAGCTTATTTGAATGAAATGCAAAGACAAAATTCTGGCACAATTGTGGAATGGTTGCACGATGACATATTAAGCAATGGTATGAACAACGTATTCAAGTACGTATTCTGGGCTTTTGGACCAGCTGTGGAGGCTTTTCAACTATGCAAACCAGTTTTAACGGTTGATGGAACTCATCTATGTGGACGATGTCGAGGTAAAATTCTTATTGCCGTTGGATTTGATGCTACTAAAAAATGTTTGCCTGTTGCATATGTCATTGCTGATGAGGAAACCAAAGAAAGTTGGAATTGGTTTATGGAACGCATTAGACTTCATGTAGCAAAGCATGAAATATGTATCATATCTGATAGGCATGTGGGAATCATAGATGCAATGAATTCTCCCATATGGAAAGAAGAACCCAATGTGGGTCATCACAGATTTTGCTTGGTACATGTCAGAAAGAATGTTTTGCAGAATCACAAAGGTATCATGGTCAAAAGACTTGTTTGGAAAATTGGTATTGCTACCAAGAAGCGCAAGTTTAAGATCAGACATCGTTTACTTCGAAACGTCAACAACGAGGATTTGCAGTATCTTGATGCCGTGGAGTTAGAAAAATGGAATTTGGCGTACGACAAACACAAAAGATGGGGTGAGATGTCCACTAATATTGTGGAATCTTACAACAATGTGTTGAGAGGCGCAAGACAACTCCCAATCAAAGTTTGCATTGACATGATATTCTGGAGGACTGTAGAATGGTTCAATGAGCGGTCAATTGCAGCAACACAGTGTGTCACGCCACTTACCCCGTGGGCGCATGAGAAAGTGTGCAAACATGATGTAAAAGGTCAGTTACATAATGTCAGAGCATCAAACACAATTGCAGGGATTTATTTGGTTCGAACAAAAAGTCGACTTGGTGGAAAGGGTGATAACAAGTGGAAGGTAAAGTACTTGGAGTCGAAGTGCAAATGTCAAAAGTGGCAGATGTGGAGACTTCCATGTTCACATGCAGCGGCAGTTGCGCGGTTTAGAAACGACAACATGCTGTCGCTTGTTGATCCCGTATACCGCACAAGTGTTTGGGTACACCAATATTCTACGGTGTTCAATCCACTCAGACACCAAGATTATTGGGCCGTGCCTGAATGGACTTTGCAATGTTCACGAGCTCAGTTAATGCCTAAAAGTCGTGGTCGATAC
Organism: Salvia splendens; assembly: GCF_004379255.2. Lineage (NCBI taxonomy): Eukaryota > Viridiplantae > Streptophyta > Magnoliopsida > Lamiales > Lamiaceae > Salvia > Salvia splendens. The sequence goes on along the minus strand of NC_056041.1, from coordinate 21,082,805 downwards.
CGTACTACTAGGATTCCTAATCAGATGGATGTCCCTGAAGCTGACTAGCCACGAGCCCGACGCTGATGTAAACATTGCCGTCAACCAGGTCACGACAGGCGCAACTGCCCGAATGCTCTTGCAAGGATGGATACTCAGTTGGTAGATGAGGCGGCTGACGATTTTATGCCTCCACCTCCACCAAGATCTGCATTTCGAGGTCGTCATTCTGTCAGCCACACTGATGTTGGCGATCACGATTTTATGCCTCCACCTCCACCAAGATCTGCAGTTCATGGTCGTCATTCTGTCAGCCACACTGGTGGTACAGGCGAAGACATCGGTCTCAGTGATGTCCCACATTCTCCACCTCGGTCTTCTGTGCGAGACGATTTTTTCGGGGTTGATTTAGAGAATGTCGTTATGCAAGATACTCCTCCGTCTAGACTCTCAACCGCCAGAATCGGGAAGGGTATCCGTAGCTTTTTTACGCGGAAAAGGAGAGACAATTGAACGTTTAACAACTATTTAGTTGAATTGAACATTGTTTTGTTTATAATCCTAGTTGTTTATTGAATTCAACATTGTATTGTTTATAATCCTAGTTGATTTTTTATTAAAACACACCAACTTTATTTGCGTTTTTCATTAAAAACGCCAACTGGATTCGCGTTTTTTAATATAACACACCAAATGGATTGGCGTTTTTTAATATAACACGCCAAATGGATTGGCGTTTTTTGATAAAAACACGTCAATGGGGATGGCGAGTTTGTTCAGAATGTCCGATTCCTGCGTGGAAAAAATTGACCAAATTTTGTTCTAACTTAGAAACGCCATTGCAAATGGCGTTTTTTAGAAAAACGCCAACTATGTTGGCGTTTTATAAGAAACGCCAACTTGACTGGCGAGTTTGTTCAGAATGTCCGATTCCTGCGTGGAAAAAATTGACCAAATTTTGTTCTAACTTAGAAACGTCATTGCAAATGGCGTTTTTTAGAATATGTTGGCGTTTTATAAGAAACGCCAACTTGACTGGCGAGTTTGTTTAGAATGTCCGATTCCTGCATGGAAAAAATTGACCAAATTTTGTTCTAACTTAGAAACGCCATTGCGAATGGCGTTTTTGAGAAAAACTAAGACACGCCAACTTGACTGGCGAGTTTGTTCAGAATGTCCGATTCCTGCGTGGAAAAAATTGACCAAATTTTGTTCTAACTTAGAAACGCCATTGCAAATGGCGTTTTTTAGAAAAACGCCAACTATGTTGGCGTTTTATAAGAAACGCCAACTTGGCTGGCGAGTTTGTTCAGAATGTCAGATTCCTGCGTGGAAAAAATTGACCAAATTTTGTTCTAACTTAGAAACGCCATTGCGAATGGCGTTTTTGAGAAAAACTAAGACACTCCAACTTGACTGGCAAGTTTGTTCAGAATGTCCGATTCCTGCATGGAAAAAATTGACCAAATTTTGTTCTAACTTAGAAACGCCATTGCGAATGGCGTTTTTCAGAAAAACTAAGACACGCCAACTTGACAGGAAAGTTTGTTCAGAATGTCAAAGAAAACGTGCTTTCCTCTATCTCTTTATTGTCTCTTTTTCATTTTAATTAGGGAGTACTAATATCATATATCCAAAACAATTTATCATATTTTATCAAATTATCAATATGAAAACGTATAAAAAGAGGATTTATCAAATTACTAAATTAAAGAGTTCAAATCAATGAAAAAACATCAATATCAAGATGATGTATCAAATTACTAATATAAAGAGTTCAAATTAGTTTAATCGTCTTGCTGTTTCCGCATAAATAGGCCTCGTATCCCCTTCCCAATTCTGGATGTAGATCTAGGGATCCTAGAGGGAGGAGTATCTTGAACAACAGCGTTCTCTAGATCCACCCCAAATAAATCATCTCGCCCAGACAACTGCGATGGAGAAGCGGGGACATCACTGAGGCCAATATCTTCTCCGGTACCACCGGTGTGGCTGACAGAATGACGGCCTCGAACTGCAGATCTAGGTGGAGGTGGTTCCACAAAATCATCATCGGAGTGGTGTACGAACTGAGATGACGACTCTCCGCAGGCAGTTTTCTTCTTGGTTCGTCGTTTTCCCTTTTGCCTAACGGGTACGTCCACGTCCATTGCAGAGCGCTGGGAAGGACGGTAGTCCATCAGCTCAGCCTCCCCGGATATCTGCAGTCCGTCTTGAACCATCCTCGAAATGGTTTCCAAAGCCGGATGTTCTGTCATATCTTGGCCACTTAGAAAGTGGCGTATATTATGAAGCGTCTCCACCTACAATTTTCAAAGTTAATTACATATCATAATATGGCTTTAAATAATTAAAAGTTTTTGTAATTTACCACGAAGTTATGAGAAGATGCCGTTTCATGGAAGCCTTTTTCAGCATGCACGCCAGGTTTGGTTAAATAAACCACAGTTATTTGGCGAAACCAATTCATATACTCTTCGGTTGCAACAGGCTCATCACTGTCCTCCAGATCAGTCCACACCAAGAAGTGTCTATTGTCCCACTCCTGTATATAATGGGCGTGCCATTCAACCCAATTCCGACCAGATTTTCCACGGCAATCCTGTTTCGCAAAATCAGTACCGTGGAATTGGGGGAGGTTCGGGATATACGGTTGGACAATCCCAAATTGGCGCAACACTCGTTGAGGCAGGTGTGGCTCAGCCAGATTCCAGCAAATAAGCGTTGTTATCTACATCCATATAGGACGCGGCATCACAACATTGCGGCAACTCCCGATGGAGATAAGACCTCCAAATAAACTACATGTGACACAAATTTATTCACAATAATTTCAATAAAAAACAACAAACAAAAAACAATTTATAGGTATATGAAGTACCTGGTTGGCATGCATCATGGAGAACTGATCTCGGAAATTTTCAATACAATGCCTGGGTGCTTTTACATAAGACGCCGGACCATTCCATCTAAAAAATTTAAATTATGAGCGAATAACACGAAATTGATGAACATTAAGCTTAAAAAATGAATTAGTGAATAACTTACGCGCTTGCACATGGTAGATAGTCTGTATGCACGGGATCTAGCATCATCGGTCTAATATTTGGGATTCTCTCCCAAGCCCACAGCTGTAACAAAGTTAAAGCTCCCCCGACATCGGTCATCTTAGCAACGACAGCTTCACACAAATTGTGGTACAAGCAAACAAGCGTCGCACCACCCCAACTATAAGTAGAACACCGTTCTACATCCATGAAAAATTACAGGTAGAAGAACGGAATTTTATTCCCGGAGGCGTTTGGAATCATCAGACCTCCAAGTAATAGCAGACAATAGATACGACCCCGCTGAGCATATATGTAGTGCTCGTGGTCATCAGTCAGCTCAATCCTCAATTGACGCGATAAGCTTGTCTGCTTAAAAGCCATTTCTTTCAACTCAGATGCGTCATGTATGAATCCTAGAAAATCCAGACACCTGTCCTTCCAATATCCCACATCCGTCGGGGGGAGGTAACCCGTCACAGCCTCTCCATCAACTTTGAGGCCCCATAAGACCTCCACGTCTTCCAATGTCACAGTCGCTTCACCGACTGGAAAGTGAAACGTGTGAGTCTCTGGCCTCCAACGTTCAATCAAAGCGGTGATAAGATGGTGGTCAATGTCCTTTGGTTGACCACACCTCAATATACCGTCGAACCCCATCTGGTCCACTATTGTCAAAACACGGGGATGTATGGGAACCTTCCAAATTATTCGTTCATATCGTCAGCAGCGTACGTCTTCGGATGGAACTCCTGCCCATATGCTATTATAGACGTGTTGTCTCTGAAAATACAATACAGAAGGATCCGCAGGACCACATGCAAGCCGACGACGAGAAGTTGAAGATGATGCCATAATTTACCTACACATTAGTCCTCAACCCAAATTAAACAATACACAAATTCACCTACACAACATTGCACATTCAAAAGCATAACACAATTCACAATTCACCTACACAATTCACAATTCACAATTCACAATTCACAATTCACCTACACCAACCTAACAATTTCAATTTCAATTTCAATTAACAATTTCAATTAACAATTTCAATTTCAATTTCAACCTAACAATATACACAAAAGTAACAATTCAAACTAAACACTATACATCAACAAAAACCCACATAAACCAAATCAATTTGCCCAATTTTTATGTTATAACAACCTAGGGTTTAGGTTTATAATCAAAATTATATACAAATTCACTTAAACCCAAACAATGCAACATAATAATCAACAACAACGGCATTCAAACAATCCAAAATTCACAATATTTCAACTCAATTCACAACCCATTACAAACCCTAGCTAACTATCCAACAATTACTCTAATAATGTAAAAGATAAGCATACTAACCGAAGAAAATATATGAATTTGGGGAAGAATAGCACCGATTGATGAATGGAGGGCGAAATCACGTAGAGGAGGGCGAATTCCCAACAAGAGGCGCTGTTTTGTGTTTTTCGCGAAGTGTGTGGTGTGTTTTTCGCGATTTGGGGAAGGTGAGGCTGTTATATCAGGTCTGTGAAAACATGCCACTCGTGTTGGCGTATTTAACTGTAAAACGCCACTTGTGTTGGCGTCTTTTGATTGTAAAACGCCACTCGTGTTGGCGTATTTTAATTGTAAACGCCGTCCTTGTTGGCGTCGTTTAATAAACACGCCGATCCCTTCGGCGTTTCTACTATAATAAACACGCCAACCCCAAAGGCGTTTTAATATAACTGTATTTGTAGAAAATACGCCTCAAATACGATGACACTATAAAACGCCAACTGTGTTGGCGTTTTTACTTATAGACACGCCAATGTCATTGGCGTTTTTCCCATATATGGAATAGATAACAAAATGGGTACATTTTCGTTATTTTAAAGGCCAAGTGCCCTATAAACCCGATTTTCCCGTTGTATACAACCTAACCTTTTGTACAAGATGATGCGAGCCATAACCATAAAAATTGGATTTTGATGATTTAAAATTGCTATTAGCGCTTGGTAAAGAAATCCAACGCAACAAATGGGGTGCTCTGATAATCTGTAATCTGCTCATGAATTTATTATTTTTTTGCAAAATTTGTAACAAATTAAAGAATTAAAGAAAATGAGTGTTCCTTTTTTTAGGGTTGAGTTTATCACCTTGATCGGGTTTTCTTGAAGAAGTTTGGACATGAGGCTTCGAGCTTCGAGAAAATGTGGAGATACAGCCTACAGCTTTCTCTACAGTATACGCCCTCATTGGAGATTAAACTAAGAGCATCAGCAATGGTGGACTTCCGCGCGGATGTCAGACCGGCGTGCGCGACGTCCACCATTGTGCAACTGTTCAACGGATACGGACGTCCGATACGGATACCGCATGTCCGCGCCTTTTTGCTGACGTCCGTCGGGACGTCCACCATTGCGTTGACTCCCACGGACGTCGGTGCGGAATTCCCGATTCTTGCATTAATTTTTTTTTAAAATCCCGATTTTTGCATTAATTTTAAAAAAAATTCTATAAATACGTCTCGTTGCACTTCATTTCAATCGCACCACTTGTTTTAACAAGTTTCTCTCTCTCTAACACACTTTTCTTTCGAAGAGCAATGGAGCACCACGATAGCGATTCCCCCGCTTCGAGCGACTCACCGTCGCCTTTTTTTCCCGTCGGCGGAACGGCGCCGATATCTGCCGCGAAGCCCCAACCTCAAATGCCGGCGGGGATGATGCCCGGGTACTACAACATGTACCCGCAGTGGTATGGGATGATGAGCCAAATGTCCCAGATGCCCGGGGGAGTTCCAGAATGCCCAAAATGCCAGGTATGATGCCCGGAATGCCGGGTATGATGCTTGAAATGTCGGGGATGATGGACCAGATGCCCGATATGATGATGCCGGGGATGATGCAGGGTCGTCGGCGGGTGCGGGGGGGGGGGGGGGGGGGGAGTAGGTAGGGGGGTCCCCTAATCACCGGTGGACAACGTCTACCGGCCTTACATGGATTTACTGTCGCCGGACAACCCGACGAGTACTCCTGTCGAGACCCAGTTCACTGGCCTCGACACGTTCTCGCTGGAGGAGTTGGGACTATCTCCGATCCGGAATTTTCCCACCGACGCGCCGACGCCCATGGGGAGAAGGGGAAAGGGAAAGGGGAGGGGACGGGACACTACATCGTCTGCGGCGGTGTACGATGGTGGATCGGGGGCCGCTGAGGTGGGGGAGGGGTCCAGCGGGAACAAGAGGACCATCTGGAGCATGGAGGAGTGCATTGCGCTGGCGAAGGCGTGGATCAGTGTAGTGGAGGATCCATACGTCAGGGCGAACCAGCACATCGACAGGATGTGGTGCCGCATTAGCCAAAGCTACCTCCAGTTCAAACCGGCAGGGGGTAAGCCTCACAACGGCGAACAATGCCGGAAACAGTGGGAGCAGCTGAGGAGGCAGCTCAGCTGCTTTGCCGGCCTTTACACGAACTATCTCCGCATGGCGTCCAGCGGCATGTCCGCCGAGGACGTGAAGCTTGCCGCGCACCAGCAGTACATCGATCCTTCAAAGGGGTTCGAGGAATTCAAGTATTGGGATGTCTATCTCGTGGTGCAGGATTCGGCCAAGTTCACTGCGGGCGTTGAATCTGGCTGGCCGAAGCGAATGAGGATTAGCGCATACGGGGAGTATAGTAGCAGTGCTGGTTCCTACGAGCTCCCCCCGCCGAGGCAGAGTTCCCCACACCCACATCGTCGAACCGCCGCCGTCGCCCGGGTGGGCAAAAGGCCGCGACGGGGACTCCGGGGGGAAGCGGCAGCGGATCCGCCAAGGCCCAATCTGCAGTACCCACCCAAAACGATCCCCAGAACCCCTCATTCGTCCGCATCGCGACACATGAAACCTTGTTACGTGCAATGGTTGAATGGCGCCAAGCAACCGACCCCCATTACAAGCGGAAGCTTAAACCCCTCCTAAACAGTATGCGGTGCGATTTGGGGTTCGACGAGATGTCGGTTAGCGGCGGCGAGGGGGGTGGCGGCGGCGACGACGAGGGTACCGGCGGCGGAGAATCCGAGGAGTGAGAAGGCGGTTTTTTTATATTTATATAATTTTTTTATGTATTTTTTTAATTAAGTATGTTTTTTTTAATAAAATGTTCTCATTTTCTTCATATTTGTGTCGAAATTTTACTTCCGTAAATTATTAAATTGGTGAATTTGTGGATTTTTTAATATATGAAGTCCGTCGGGATGTCCGCCACTGTGCAGTGAGATATCCGTATGACGTGGCATCCGCAGTGGAAAGTCCGTATGAAGTGGCATGAGGTATTTTGGAGATGTCCGCCGGGACATCTGCACCACTGCGGATGCCCTAAAAGGAAAATAGAATAGAAATTAAAAACGAAAGCTGTAATTTTTAAAATTTGAATACTGATAAATTTAGTCTTTTCATTATTTCGAAAATTCTGGAACTGATTAATTTTAAGTAAAAGTAACATTTTTTTTCAAAAGATGTAACTATGTAAGAAATTCTATTCCAATTTCACTAAGAAAAACACAAATTTCCCCTAATAATAAAAATATTTTTATGTTTACTGTTAGTTACTTATACACAGCGTAGTTTATATTTTCGAAATTGACAGAAGATATAGGGATAAGCGAAAGAGAAATAGCAAAACATAAATAAAAAAGAAAAATCATTAAATTTAATTATAAAATTATTAAAAGCAAATTGATTTAAAAAAATTATGTGATTTAATTATATTATGAAATTATTTTATAATTAATTTTGATAATTATAATTAGCAATACGTTAAATCATAGTACTAACATAATAAGAGAGCCGAAGGAGTAATTTCTTTATTTTTAAATATGATTTTAAATTATCTCACTTTTAATGTGATTTTTATTTTTAGAATTTAAATTATGTACTAATATTTAATTTTTAAAATTTTACTGATGTAAATATTAATTTTTAAAAAATTTATAATGATACTTTCGAATTTTTTTATGAAGTTTTATTACTAATGCAATGTTTTTAGGAATTGTAGTTTTTAAATTGAATAATAGAATAATAAGACTCATAAATAGTGAAGAGCATGCTCTTTGATTATAGACATTGTGCCTTAATTAAGAGTATGGAATAAAATAGGAATAAAATTGGAGTATGACCTATAAATAGTGAAGAACATGCTCTTTGTTCCCTACATCAGCTATGAGTCTGTCTAATGCATTCATATACTATATTGTTATAGAAAAATTGATTGAGTTAACAATATAAATTGTGATAGATTATTCATATTTTCAAAATTGAATTAAATATTATCTCCTAAAAGTATGATAAAAATGATTATAATACTATAAATTTAACACGGTACTAGTTTAAAAAATATAATTTAAATAAATATCATACAATTATGAAAATTTGAATACATTAAAATTGGATTAACATCATGAGAAAATATAAATCTATAATTTGATTTCTTTGCTTATTGTAAACGACTAAACGACATAGAACAAAAACTATTAATTCATATATATGTGAAAATTAATATATGGAGTACTAAAATTTAACAAATGCATTATACAATCATTATTTAATTTATTTATTGAAAAATTTAACCCTCAATAACACCACACAATAAAATTTGAGGAATGTTACGTATATAGTATTTTTAAAAACAAATTATAAAGTCTGTTTATGATTTACTAAAGCCAAATTTAACTGTCTGAGAAGCCTAAAATAAAACCGTAGGTAGAATCCAAATTTATCGGATTTTAAATAAACTGAGCTAATCTCTTGAAACAAATATTACATCTCTATATTATTTTCTTATCTACAATACTCACATGCTAATTAAATTTATATACTACTAACCAGGGGTGCATTATAAATCCAAGCCCTCTAACTCAAGTGGTTGAGGAGGGAGGCAAGGATATCGCGCCATCCTACAGGTCACGAGTTCGACCCTTGGGAGACGCAACTTGGCTGGGTAGATAGGTTAACTTGATACCCTTGATTGGGTTGATACAGTTAATTGGTCTGGACCCGTGCTTGGGACCCAGGCGCTGGGGGAGATTGGTCTGGACCCGTGCTTGGGGAAGGTTGGCTAGCGGAAGGTTGGCTGAAGACGCAACTTGGCTGGGGTAGATAGATTAACTTGGTACCCTTGATTTGGGTGGATACAGTTAACTGGTCTGGACCCGTGCTTGGGACCCAGGCGCTGGGAGAGATTGGTCTGGACCCGTGCTTGGGGAAGGTTGGCTGACTCGTTCCTTCCTATCCTACAGGTCACGAGTTCGACCCTTGGGAGACGCAACTTGGCTGGGTAGATAGGTTAACTTGGTACCCTTGATTGGGTTGATACAGTTAACTGGTCTGGACCCGTGCTTGGGGAAGGTTGGCTGACTCGTTCCTTCCCGTCCTGGTCTGGACCCGTGCTTGGGACTCAGGCGCTGGGGGAGATTGGTCTGGACCCGTGCTTGGGGAAGGTTGGCTGACTCGTTCCTTCCCATCCCGACAACGAAGCGCGTCTCAGTGGTAAGACGCTTCACCTCCGACCGTTAGGCGGGGGTCCGAGTCACTTCGGGGGTAGATGGGGAACCATCGTCGATCCTCCTTAATAAAAAAAATGTCAATAAAAAATGTATTAAAATATCAATTTAAGTTTATGTTGACATTTCATTATCATCGTGTTGACATTTTTAATACACTATGTTGATGGGTTAACAAGTTAGCAACTTTAAAAAAGTTAGCAACGGAACACACCCCCTACTAACTAAATTTATAAACAAAGTTAATTCAATTTAATTTAAAATATTAATGACATATATATGTGGCTTCAAATCAAAAGAGAATGAATAAAATAAAAAATAAAAACGAATAAAAGTGGATAAAATGAAAGACCACGAAAAAAGAACAAAAAAAATGTTAGCACTAAGTGGGCATGGAACAAAAAATACCTTCCACCACTAAGATACCAATTCTTTTGAAATTGAACATTATATGAGTATAAATAAATAAAAACAATAAACTCTATAAAAGTTTAATCTACCATGTAGTTTAATTTGGACATTCTTGTACATGATTTATATCAAATGTTGAAATTCAAAAACTCTGGTATATATCATGCAATGCATGAATTGATTCACTCAGACTCAATAGCTTGGCTACTATGTTTTCTTTCCATTACACTTATGCTCGTTTTTCCCTCGTTCCCGGCCAGCTAGCTTATCTTGGACGGGAAGACCATGTCGTCATCAGAACCGTCCAAGATAAGGATCTCAGGATCTGAATCTACCGCGCTCTTATTATTGATCACACATTTTGTTTCTGTGAGATTTTGCGTCGTCTTCTGTTGCTGATCGAACATCATCTTCAGTTGTTTGTTCTGTTCTTCGATCCTTAGCTGCAAGTTCCTCTGTATCTGCATTTTCATCTAAAGTTAAAATCTCCTTTTTTTTATCACGTTTCAAGATATGGTTTTGCTACCTACCTCTAGTTGCTCGTGCAGACGCCTCTGAACGTCTAGCTGCATCTGCAGTGCCTCCTTGAGCTGCAGCCCGCTGCAAAAGAAATTGTTTCCATCAATTTGTGTCGAGTATGTTGTTTTATGCACTAATAAGGAGGAGCACTACGTTTGGATATCGATTTCTGCTGCGTTATTGCTATTAGTCTTCTTCTCTGCTTTCCCATTTGCTGCACAAAAAATGAATGTATATCGGATTAAGAATTATTGACCATCAGATCGCCTAATCTTAGTACCACGATTTGGGCTGCATTTCTGTATTAAGACGCATTTTTATTTTTGTTCGATCAAGATTTGTGCGATGAGTATTGATTGGTTACCTTCCACAGGTTCCGGTGAGTATTTGGCGTTTCGATATTTCTACAAATAGATAAAACAGAAGCCATTTTAGGTGTTACAAAAATAACAAGATTCAAATTCAGTGACATTCTAAACACCTGCAAATGACTCTTCACATGGAAAATGGTGAGCCCTTCAGTGTCCATCAACTTCAGTACTTGTTTCGGCGTTGCTTCTGAAAACACGAACGTTGGTTAAATGCACGAGCCTCGACAACGAAAAACATACGACCACTTACTGTCGGGGCCACCAAGGCGATTCACACACTCCACAAACCGGTTATGCAGATCCTGCGTCCACCTTATTCGCGTCTTGTTTGATGAGGGCGACGATGAGCTGCTGTTTATCGGAGTGGGAAGCCTCCCGAGCTGCTTTATTTGCGCCGGATGAGTTGCATATAGATTACTATGTGATACCTAAATTTGGACACATAAGTATCATTTGGTCAAGGAGAAAAAGGGATGTATTGATTTCTGATTTCTTACTTGTAGATCATGATTTGTGTCGAATGGAGCGGGAGGGCTTCGCCTGTTTGAATAATCGAGATCACCGAGTAGCTTGTTTTTGAGGTGAAGTATCTGTTCTCTCTCAGATATAGTGTTGAGCAGGTGATTTCTATAAAATCCACCACTTCTGATCATATGGTAGTCTGCGTCGTTTCTAGCCGGGGATTCTTGAAAAAGACCGTTTGCGGGGTGAGGGTTCTTGGATTGCTGGGAGCAGCTCTCTGGGAGATCATACTGAGATAAGCCCATAGCAATCTCAGTTGCACAGAAAGCAGCAGCAGGTGATCCGATCCGACCTATGATCGTGCCGGATGAGTTTTCGTGCCACGGGTTGTGGTGTGTGGGTTGGTTTGGGAGTCCCATTTGAGAGTGGAGATTTTGAGGGCAGTAGTCAGGAAATTGTGAGACAAACTCACTAGGATGGCCATAGTTGTGGTGTATTTTCTTCATTGTTTCTGACAGCTAAAAAACAGATTCCTAGAGTAGACTCAAACCAAACATGTGGCATTAAACAGTGTGAAATTTCAAGAACCTGAGAAGAGAGAAAACTCCTCTTCTTATATGATGCAAATATCTTGAAATTTAAAGGGGTGTTAGTTATTCCTTAACTGGATAGGCATGAACAATGATCTCTCCTCTCCTTGAAGAAAACAATGTCAAAGTAGATTTTTTTTATAACACAAAAATAATACTACTAGTAAAGAATGGTGTACTGGAACTTTGTCCAATCCATCACCCTATTTAAAAAAGAAAAAAGATAACTTTGTTTTAATTTATATATATATATATATATATATATATTTCTCTCTCACACACACACACTCAAGAACATATGGATATATGATTCCCAAATAATTTTTTGGCATCTGTAACTAATTATCTCACGTGGAATACTCTAGGGACCAGGGTATATATTCAATATCAAGAGCACATGATTATTCTTAGCTCTGCAAAAATTAACTAAATCCTCGTGCATATTGCTAGTGAGCCTTGCCTAACAACAACTTGAATCAATGAAATTTCGGACCTAAATTTAATAAGGGGGGAAAAGCATTATTTATGGGAATAATATATCAGGTGCAAATCTGCATTCAAGATTCTGGTTAGTAAAGTGCAAAAAGAAAAGGGTTGGGAGAAATTGCTTTTTTCGTACACAATTTTTATTTAATGCATGCATCTGCTCAATTCTTTGTTAAAAAATCTTTTAAATCTCGTTCAATATAGTGAGGATCTTGTCTCATTTATATAAGTGTAGATAATTCTCTTATGTGAGGCCTTTTAAGTTGGTAAGTGACACTTTTCTAATAAGTGTCGCCATTACAATAACCTTATTATATCCGTCCATAAAAAATAGACAAAGTTGTAAATGACACGGATTTTAATGTGCAATTAGTAAAGTAAGAGAGATGAAGAGAAAAAGTGGTGGAAGTAGTATTAGTGACTTGTGCGGTCCACATTTGAATGATATGTAAGGTTGTACTTGTTTAAAAATTTTCATATTTATAATTGGTCTCATTTTAGTGGAAAACCCAAAGCGATAAAATTAGTCTTTTTTTTAAGGACGAAGGTAGTACTCCATATTTTTAGGGACACAAAAATTGAGACGCAATTACTAACGTTTGAAATTTTTAAAAAATAATCATAATTTAGGACACAAAAGAAAAAGTGTCCCTAAATTGAGGGAAAATTATCTTAATCTTTTGTTTTTTTAAAGATGTTTCTATTTGTGGCCCCTAATTTAAGTTGGAACATTAACAATAAGTACACGTTATGAAGCTTTGGTGGTATAATTAGTCACACAAATTAGCGTCCTTAATAGCATTAAAAAAATATCCTTAATAGCATTAAAAAGTGTCCTTATCTGATTTTTTTTGTTGTAGTGTGCTTGTCTTGTCTACCAAGTCAATGATCATGTCTTATCATATATATAAAGACACACAAAGTAGTGTCCTTAATAGCATTAAAAAGTGTCCTTATCTGATTTTTGCTTTTTTTTATTGTAGTGCGCGTGTCTTGTCTATCAGGTCGATGATCTTGTCTTATCATATATATATATATATATATATATATATATATATATATATATATAGGGAGATGATCAAAATAAGTATGTGTTTAAATCCAGAAATGCAGACCAAATCTTGGCCCTAGGATTAGATGATCTAATGGTCAATAATTAACCAAAAACACGGAAGGTCATAATTAAGCAATTTTAGGTCATATTATAATATTTGGGTTTAATGTCATGATAAGATCGTTTTAGGTCATGCTTTGTTAGCATGACCTAAAAATTACCTAATTATGACCTATAAGTGACCTAATTATGATATTGTTCTGCGTTTCTGTATTTAAATCTAGTTTTGCATAGATCAAAACCCTATATATATATATATATATATATATATATATATATATATATGTGTGTGTGTGTGTGGATGTATTCATTTCCTTTTTGTATCTTTTGTTCTTTGTTCTTTTTAATCTCAGCCCCACGATTTTGTCATCCGACGGTTAGATTGGTGCCACGTGTCATTTAATAATGTAGATTTTCAGTTGAATAATGCACACCGACTAATAATCACCATTATAGTGTAATAATGCAGATCATCTGGACCGTTGATGAATGAGATCTAACGGCCCATATTAAGAAGAATAAAGGATCTAAGGGATATATATATATATATATAGGGGTGTGATAAACTACAAACCCCTTAAGATACAAACTATGCAAACTCTAATCCTACACGTTTATTAGAAATAATCAACGGTTAGTATAGATTGTATACATAATGTCAACATTACCTATATAATTGTTCACTAAGGGTAATTTAGTGATGTAACTAAGCAGCCCACATAATTAGGCGTTAAGTTGTGATTGAGAATCCAGTCAGTTACTCCTTTTCAACATCCACCCCTTAATCACGTTTCTTCTCTCCCATTTCCTCCATCCGAACCCTTCGATGATCTACTGCAGTCAATCGCGTTTCTTCAAGGAACCAAGCCTCCAGCAATCGTTCGAATAATCGGTGTTGACGCGACCTATGCTCCGGTGACATGAGTTCTCCGGTGACCTTTGCACCAATTTTAATCTTCGTGATTTCAATTCGATTTTGAAAGTTAGGTAGAGAAATAAAACATTATCATGTCAGTATCATATTTGTAAATTATGCGTGCAAACTTCAACAGCAACATACCACAAATGCACCAATTCTCTATACATAATCTCATTAGCCATCATAAAAAAAAAAGTTCAATGTCAGCAGTGGATAATGTCAACAGAATATTTGGGTAGTGTGTTTACTTTGCAATGTTAACGCCTAATTATGTGGGAATGTCAACAGAATATCAGTAAAACCACAATGTCAACAGAATATATATATATCATGGGTAGTGGATAATGTCAACAGAATATTTGGGTAATGTCAACGGAATATCAGTAGAACCACAAAGGCACCACACAAATGGCAACACGAAATTGGGAACATATCTGGAACATATCAGTGAAATGTTATTGACAAAGTTAAGGAATGGTTGGAGTGAAATGAGGGCTTTTTGTAACCGAAGCATGAATCACATTCCATAAACACCCCCAGTGACATAATTTGTGTTAAGCGTTGATATCCCCATATGCATCCCAAACGTGAACCGTTGATCAATTACAAGGAGTGTGGAGGATTAAAGTTTGTAGTTTGTATTATAGATATAAGTTTGTATTTGATCACACCTATATATATATATATATATATATATATATATATATATATATATATATATATGGAGATGATCATATGATAACCCCCAATTTGTGTGATAACCCTATAACCAAATCTGGACCACACATATTTTCTAATCATGTGGTTCAGATTCAAACTTAGCTTTCCTTCATAAAAAAGGCGCAGAGGGTAAATATGTCATTTCCCTCATTTAATTTCTGAATTTCGCTCGTGATAAAATGATAACATGATAAAATGATAAAATGATACTCACAGCAGATAAAATGATACTTCTAACCTATAAAATGATAAAATGATACTCGCAGCAGATAAAATGATAAAATGATACTCACAGCAGATAAAATGGTACTTCTGACCTATAAAATGATACTCGCAGCAGATAAAATGATAAAATGATACTCACAGGAGATAAAATGATACTTCTGACCTATAAAATGATAAAATGATACTCACAGCACATAAAATGATAAAATGATACTCACAGCAGATAAAATGATACTTCTAACCTATAAAATGATAAAATGATACTCGCAGCAGATAAAATGATACTTCATACCTATAAAATGACAAAATGATACTTGCAGCAGATAAAATGATACTTATGACTGATAAAATGATAATCTTGGGTGATTATCCTCCGATGGTGGTGTAAGTCGATTAGATTGAAAAGTCAATTTTGTAAGTCAAGCGTCGGAGACGTGTATTCATCCGAAATTACCAACTAATAGGAGAAAGTAGAAGTAGTTCATAAAGCAAAAAGCTCAGAGAGACCAGAAATCAACCTTGCTTCTAAAATCAGCAGAAAGTGTATGAGCAACACCCGATGGTCCAAACAGTGGATTCCTAGTAATCCAAGATGAGGAATCTGTTGTTTCGGGCTGTGCAAAAATCGCAGCCTCAACCAGCCGCCTTTCCATCAAGACAAGGAGCTCATAGTTTTGTTAGATTAAATCTAGACCACGTATTTTAAAAATGTGTGGTGGGGATTTAGTTATAGGGTTATCACATAAATAGGGGTTATCATTAAAACGCACCCCTATATATATATTATATATATAGGGGTGCGTTTTAATGATAACCCCAATTTACGTAATAACCCTATAACTAAATCTGGACCACACGTTTTTAAAATCACGCGGTCTAGATTCAAACTTAGATTTACTTCATAAAAAAGGCGCGGGGGTAAATATATCATTTCGCTCATTTAAATATCTGAATTTCGCTCCATTCTTTCACTCTTTCTCAGTTCGATTCTTTCCTATTCTCCGCGATTTGGTTTCAGATTTCCATAATCTCCATATTTCCATAATCTCCAGATTTCCTTCCGATTATTTCCATAGACTCCAGATTTCCTTCTGATTATTTCCATAGAGATTTCCTTCCGATTATTTCAATAGACTCCAGATTTCCGTCCGATTTGGTTCATTATTCAATAATCTCCAGATTTTCATTGATTATCTGTTCAATAGCTGTCAGAATTTGCTTCGATGGAGAACGTAGCAAATAACGAAGGTAACAATCATTATCTATTATTTAGCTTATTGATTGTGTTCATATTTTATTTTATTGATTGTTTTGATTCATGTATTGAATTTGATTTTTGATGAATATTAGTTGTCGATTGGTTTATGTTTCTGATGTACTGAAATTCTTATTTAATTAAATTATGTAGTGCCGTTTTTGTGTTAAGATGATAGTTTTGGCTTATAAATTTTAGGTTTGCATCATAAAATGATAGTTTTGCCGGATACAATGATATTCTGAGTTGATAGTTTTTGGTGTATAAAATGATACTTTCGGCCAATAGAATGATACTTTCAGCCGATAGAATGATAGTTTTGCCGGGTAGAATGATACTTTCAGCCGATAGAATGATAAGTATTTTTGGTGTACAAAATGACATTTTTGTTTAATAAAATGATACTTTTACCTTATAAAATGATAATCTAAGCGGATAAAATGACAATTAGCTTATAAAAATAATAGTTTAGCTGGAGAAATTGCATATAAGCTGATAAAATGATACTTTAACGTGACAAAATGACATAAAACTGATAAAATGATAGTTTTGTCGAATAGAATGATACTTTCAGCCGATAGAATGATAGTTTTGCCGGGTAGAATGATACTTTCAGCCGATAGAATGATAGGTATTTTTGGTATATAAAATGACATTTTTGTTTAATAAAATGATACTTTTACCTGATAAAATGATAATCTAAGCGGATAAAATGACAGTTAGCTTATAAAAATGATGGTTTAGCTGGAGAAATTGCATATAAGCTGATAAAATGATACTTTAACGTGACAAAATGACATAAAACTGATAAAATGATAGTTTTGCCGGGTAGAATGATACTTTCAGCCGATAGAATGATATGTATTTTTGGTGTATAAAATGACATTTTTGTTTAATAAAATGATACTTTTACCTGATAAAATGATAATCCAAGCGGATAAAATGACAGTTAGCTTATAAAAATGATAGTTTAGCTGGAGAAATTGAATATAAGCTGATAAAATGATACTTTAACGTGACAAAATGACATAAAACTGATATAATGATAGTTTTTCCGGATAGAATGATACTTTCAGCCGATAGAATGATAAGTATTTTTGGTGTACAAAATGACATTTTTGTTTAATAAAATGATACTTTTACCTTATAAAATGATAATCTAAGCGGATAAAATGACAGTTAGCTTATAAAAATGATAGTTTAGCTGGAGATATTGCATATAAGCTGATAAAATGATACTTTAACGTGACAAAATGACATAAAACTGATAAAATGATAGTTTTGCCGGATAAAATGATACTTTCAGCCGATAGAATGATAATTTTGACGGGTAGAATGATACTTTCAGCCGATAGAATGATAGGTATTTTTGGTGTACAAAATGACATTTTTGTTTAATAAAATGATACTTTTACCTTATAAAATGATAATCTAAGCGGATAAAATGACAGTAACCTTATAAAAATGATAGTTTAGCTGGAGAAATTGCATATAAGCTGATAAAATGATACTTTAACGTGACAAAATGACAGAAAACTGATAAAATGATAGTTTTGCCAGATATAATGATACTTTCAGCCGATAGAATGATAGTTTTGCCGGGTAGAATGATACTTTCAGCCGATAGAATGATAGGTATTTTTTGTGTATAAAATGTCATTTTTGTTTAATAAAATGATACTTTTACCTTATAAAATGATAATCTAAGCAGATAAAATGACAGTTGGCTTATAAAAATTATAGTTTAGCTGGAGAAATTGCATATAAGCTGATAAAATGATACTTTAACGTGACAAAATGACATAAAACTGATAAAATGATAGTTTTGCCGGATAGAATGATACTTTCAAAAAAGAGTTTAATGCATGTGTTTGGTCTGATTTGTTAGAGCCTGATGAGTTTGATATAATATGGAATGATATTATGGAACGGTATGGATTAGAAGACGTCCACTGGTTTGGATCGATGTTTGAAGATAGAGAATTCTGGGTTCTTGCTTATTTTTGAGATTTTCCCATGGGGTCGCTTCTTAGGACTACATCGATGTCTGAATCAGAGAATAGCTTTTTTAAAAACTATACAAAGCCTCGTGCAAATCTTGTACAGTTCATGAATTTCTTTAACTGTGCTGTTGGAGATCAAAGGAATGCTAATTCACGATTGAACTACTTGGATTACTCAACTATTCCTGATTTGTCAACCCAATTGCCTATTGAGAAGCATGCATCTACAATCTACACTGATAATATTTCAAACATGTACAACAGGAAATAAGTATGGTATGTGAGATTGTTTCGATAACTGTTGAGGATAACATCAAGATGCATAAGGTCAAGGACCAATATGGTAGAATATGGGATGTTAAGTATGATTGTAAGCAAGACACATTCGAGTGTAGTTGTAAGAAATTTTCCAGAATTGGTTTGTTATGCTGTCATATATTTTGTTTGTTGAAGAATAAGTCTGCTAATCTCATTCCTGAGAAATATTTTGGTCGAAGGTGGTTGAAGAGCTCTTTACTAAAGGCAGCACATGGTCTACCATCTGAGGAGATACAACCATTTGAACGTGTGCTCCATTTTTAACCTTATTGTAAAAACTCTATTTTTTCAGTCAGAGAAATGATAGTATTTATTGTAATAATGTTATCTTTTACCTTGCAGATTTGGA
Source organism: Salvia splendens (assembly GCF_004379255.2). Lineage (NCBI taxonomy): Eukaryota > Viridiplantae > Streptophyta > Magnoliopsida > Lamiales > Lamiaceae > Salvia > Salvia splendens. Next base: position 21,063,509 of record NC_056041.1, on the reverse strand, counting down.
TGAAAAGTAGGAAGTTAAGAAAAAGTTGTTCTCCAACTTTTATCGATTAGTCCAAAAGTCTGAGGGAAGTATGGATCATCTGTCTTTGTTATGTGCTGGTCTTGATGATTTGGAAGAGCATATATTTGGAAATTGTGCAATACCTTCAGTCATTGAAAAGAAAAAGATGGTTGAGGAATTTTATGGAATGACAGTACCTGATGTAATTGATGTACATCCTCCAGATGTTGTTAGAACCAAAGGATCAGCTAGTGACAAAGTATCAAAGAGGGAGAGTGCAATAAGGAAAGCAAATACGCCTCTACGACGGTGTGGTAAATGTCATGAGATGGGTCGTCATGATTCAAGAAATTGTGGTAGAGTGAATGAGAAGACAGATTGAAGCCATTTGATATAAAATGATACTTTCAGCCGATAAAATGATACTTTCAGCCAATAAAATGATAGATATTTTTGGTATATAAATGATAGGTTTACTATATAAAATGATAGTTTTGCCGGATAGAATGATACCCTGAGTTGATAAATGATAAAATGATATGTTGTGTATGTTCATTTTGAGCAGTGATATTATTGGTTTTGTTCTTTAAATTTGGAAAGTGTACTCTTTCCGTTCCAAGCTTATTGAAGCATTTTCTTAAATATAAAGTTTAAGAAATTGATACTTAAAATTTAATAGAAAAAAGAATGAAATATGAAAAATAACAAACAAAATAAGATAGTATAGTTATGTGGTCTGATTCTCTTCCCACTGAGTATTAAAGGGAGCATCCACGGTCATGATTTCTGAATTTCGCCAAATAATACTTAAAATGATAAAATGATATATGTTAGGGTTGTTGCATAGAATGATAGTTTTTCCGGATAGAATGATACTCTGAGTTGATAAAATGATACTTTTGACTGACTGATAAAATGATAGGTTTATTGCATAGAATGATAGTTTTGACGGATAGAATGATACACTGAGTTGATAAAATGATACTTTTGACTAACTGATAAAATGATAAAATGATATATGTTAGCTTAATTGCATAGAATGATAGTTTTTCCGGATAGAATGATACTCTAAGTTGATAAAATGATACTTTTAGTTTATAAATGTTAGGTTTACTGCATAAAGTGATAGTTTTGCCGGATAGAATGATACTTTCAGCCGATAGAATGATAGTTTTGCCGAGTAGAATGATACTTTCAGCAGATAGAATGATAGGTATTTTTGTTGTATAAAATGACATTTTTGTTTAATAAAATGATACTTTTACCTGATAAAATGATAATCTAAGCGGATAAAATGACAGTAACCTTATAAAAATGATAGTTTAGCTGAAGAAATTGCATATAAGCTGATAAAATGATACTTTAACGTGACAAAATGACATAAAACTGATAAAATGATAGTTTTGCCGGATAGAATGATACTTTCAGCCGATAGAATGATAGTTTTGCCTGGTAGAATGATACTTTCAGCCGATAGAATGATATGTATTTTTGGTGTATAAAATGACATTTTTGTTTAATAAAATGATACTTTTACCTTATAAAATGATAATCTAAGCGGATAAAATGACAATAACCTTATAAAAATGATAGTTTAGCCGGAGAAATTGCATATAAGCTGATAAAATGATACTTTAACGTGACAAAATGACATAAAACTGATAAAATGATAGTTTTGCCGGATAGAATGATACTTTCAGCCGATAGAATGATAGTTTTGCCTGGTAGAATGATACTTTCAGCCGATAGAATGATAGGTATTTTTGGTGTATAGTGTTGGGTATCGGTGGTGCACACCCGAACTCTACATTAGTATGATATTGTCCGCTTTGGGCAAAAGCCCTCACGGTTTTGCTCTTGGGGTACTCCCCAAAAGCCTCATGAACCCTCGGATCTCACGGATCTAAGAAACCAACCGATAAACCTCCCAGAAATCACACAGGGAAAAACTCAACCGTTTGAACTCACTCAAATCTCCAGATCAACGCAGAGGTTGAGAGATAACTCGATCCTCACCAAAAAGAAGAGATCGAAGGCATCGGAGAAGAAAATTGGCCAGAGTTTCAGAGAGAGAGAGAGAGTTTCTTAGAGAGAAGGCAGAGCGAAAGCTCGAGAAGAGAGAGAGAGAGAATAGTGAATCGAATGAGTGAGTGAAGAGTTGAGAGTCGATTAAAGATTCAGAGAAAACAAACCTCACAATCCAACGGCTCAGCGCCAAAATCCGGGTGAAGATGACACGTGGCAGCCATCGGGTAATCGCTCCATAAGTAATGGGCCAAGAAGAGTTGGACTCATTACACTTAGAACGGGCCATCAATTAAAACGGCCCAGCCGAATTAATTCCAAGCCCAAAAGGTGGTCCATAATTCCACATACTCCACCTTGGACTACCTTTGGTAAACAGAGGAGAGCCTTGGTCATCGTGTTGCTTCATCACAGCCTACAAGGTTAGAACTAGACACCAAAGAGGCAGAGCTCATTAGTCAAGAACTAACCAGGTTGTCTAACAAGGCACCAAAGAGACAAAGCTCATTAGTCAAGTAGGTCTTTAACTTTGCCTTGGGATTCCAGTAGACCAAGGTCTAGAGGACCAACAAGGTCTTCCCCCGGGACATGCACATGTACATGCTAACCACAATCAAAATGCAATCTTTTAATGCAACTAAACAGTTTATCAGCAGGTAAACACTTTGTTCCCATGTCAACAGGGTTCTTATCAGTATGCACCTTATGCAACAATATTTCTTGTTTCTCAACAACATCCCCAATGAAATGGAACCTAACATCTATATGCTTAGTTCTATCATGAAAAACAGGATTTTTGCATAGTTGAATAGCAGACTGACTATCAGAATATAAAGCAGGAACAGATTTTAAGAATTTAAGTTCAGAAAGAACTCCCTTTAACCAAATTGCTTCCTTCATAGCCTCTGTGATGGCTATATATTCCGACTCAGTAGTGGAGAGGGCTACTATGTGCTGCAATTGAGACTTCCAGCTTATACAAGAACCACAAACAGTAAACACATAAGAAGTAGTGGACTTTCTTTTGTCCCTATCATTTGCATAATTGGAATCAACAAAACCACATAGATTTACACCATCATCACTCTTCATAAAACACAGACCATACTTAGAAGTATGTTTCAGATATCTCAAAAGCCATTTCAGGGCCTCCCAGTGCACAGGTCCAGGGTTTGACATGTATCTACTCAAGCAAGAAACAGCATAAGCAATGTCAGGCCTAGTACTAACCATTAAGTACATCACAGAACCTATAGCATTAGCATAAGGAACCTTTTTCATAGCATGGATATCAGCTTCAGACTTTGGACATAAATCTTTACTCAACAGAAAATGAGCAGCTAAGGGCACAGAGGCTGACTTAGCAGCAGACATGTTAAACTTATGCAAGATTTTAAACACATATGGTTCTTGGTGAAGCACAAGCACAGAATCCTTTCTGTTCCTATGGATATTAATACCCAAGATCTTTTGTGCATCCCCAAGATCCTTCATGTCAAAGTTATCACATAAAGCAGATTGCACATACTTAATAGATTTAAGGCAGGGTCCCATAATCAGCATATCATCCACATATAGCAACAGAAACACAGGAACTTTATCAAGATTTTTCACATATAGGCAAGCATCAAAGGTACTTCTCAGAACCCAAGATTTTGCATACAAGAATTAAATTTGATGTTCCACTGTCTAGGGGATTGCTTTAAACCATATAAGGCCTTTTTTAACAGACAAACATGATTGGGATACTTAGGATCTACAAATCCCTCAGGCTGTTTCATATAGATAGGCTTATCTAAGTCACCATGCAGGAAAGCAGTTTTAACATCCATTTGTTTAAGTTCCCAGTCAAAATGAGCACACAAAGCAAGCATAAGTCTAACAGTTGTATATTTAACAACATGAGCAAATATCTCAGTATAATCTACCCCCTCTTGTTGAGTAAACCCTTTGGCCACAAGTCTGGCCTTGTACCTAAGACCTTCTACCTCATTTTTAATTTTATACAACCATCTGCAGTCAACAACAGAAGCACCAACAGGTAGAGGAACAAGTAACCAGGTACAATTGACTTTCAAAGACAACATCTCATCTTCCATGGCTTTTTGCCATTCATTCCAAAATTTAGATTTAAGAGCCTGTTTATAAGACTGAGGCTCCTCACCATCAGATTCATGCACATTAAAAGCCAAAGAAATCAAGTTAACCAAACCAGTATACCTTTCAGGTTGACTAATGTGCCTCCTGACTCTATCTCTAGACAGGAGATAATCACTCAAGTCTGGACCAGGGTTAACAACTTGGTCATCAAGTAAAGCTGGTTCAGGCTCAGGTTGAGGCTCAGGTTCAGGTTGAGGGTCAGGCTCAGGTGCAGGGTCAGTGGTGATAGGATTTGGAACCCAAAATTGCTCCACCTCACTTGGAGTATCCTCAGATACCTCCACCTCAGTGAGGTTATCAGTGGACTCCACCTCACTAGGAGGCTCATTGTCCACACTTAGAGGAGTGGTATCAGGGGCAGGTCTAACACAGGGGAACTCATCTTCATTGAAGATGACATCTCTGCTTATAATGACCCTGAAGCCAGGCTCACTTCTGTTCCAAATTCTATAACCCTTGACTCCCTCAGGGTAACCTAGGAAGACTCTTTTCTTGGACCTAGGTTCTAACTTGTCAGTCTTGGTATGAACAAAGGCACTACAGCCAAACACCCTAAGATGAGACAGAGAAATTTTTCTACCAGTGAAAACAGACTCAGGACACTTTCCCTTTAGGGGGGCTGAAGGAGACCTATTTACAAGGTAGGCTGAGGTCAGTAGGGCTTCACCCCAAAATTTTTTGGACATACCACTCTTAGACAGGAGACACCTAACCTTTTCTAGGAGGGTTCTATTCATCCTCTCAGCAACTCCATTTTGCTGAGGGGTATAGGGGGTAGTCTTGTGTCTTTTAATTCCAAACTGAGTACACATGGAGTCCATTTGAGAATTACAAAACTCAAGACCATTGTCTGTCCTAATCACTTTGATAGACTTTCCAGTTTGATTTTCAATAAGATTTTTCCATGCAGAAAACTTATCACTGACCTCAGACTTGTTTTTCATTAAGAAACACCAAACTTTCCTTGAAAAATCATCAATTATGGACAGAAAATAGACTGACCCAGAATGAGTTGACACAGAGGCTGGACCCCACACATCCATGTGTAGGTATTCTAACACACTGTGACTGATATTTTCAGTGACAGGTGTTGGGAAAGACACCCTATGTTGTTTGCCCAAGACACAAGTGTCACAAAAAGGAAGACTATTTTGAAAATCATTTTCAGAAAGCAACTCATTTTTCTTCAAAATATTTAGACCTTTTTCACTCATATGACCATATTATGCCACAACATGGCTTTATTAACCCGAGCCAGGCTTGAGACATTATTCACACAGGCCAAAGGTTGAGCAGAACACACACAGAGATTATATTTTTTCACAGCTTTAAACAAGCACATAGCACCCTTACAGATCTTCATAACTCCTTGCCCCCACTTACCCTCTAGCCCATCAAGCTTCAAGCAAGTGCAGGAAAGCAAATTGTAACACAGATCAGGCACATATCTCACATTGTTCAAGTTTAGCACATAGCCATTGCTGAATTTTAAACACACTGTACCAATGCCAAGAATTTGACACTTCTTGTCATTTGCCATAGAAACAAAAGTATTTTCTACAGGTTTAAAATCAGAAAACACAGATTTAAAAGGAGATATGTGATAGGTGCATCCAGAATCAATCAGCCAATCATTTTCAGTAAAAGAGCAACCCAGAGAAGAATTTACAGACAGAATATCATGAGTCATGAAGCACACTCCTTCAGGATCATTATTCTTAGCTAGGTTAGCAATAGAATCCAGATTATTATTACCATGTTTCTGCTTCTTAGGGTTGGGGCACTCTTTCTTGTAGTGGCCTACCTCACCACAGTTAAAACACTTTCTATTAGCCTTAGGATTCCTACTGTTAGATCTAGACCTTCCCTTTCCTTTCTTCTTTCCTTGATCATTAGATTTATTGTTATCATTACCCCCTCTGGTTTGGGATCTACCCCTAACATGCAGGGCTTTAGACTGAGCAGATTTAAAGGCATTATGTTCCTTAATTTCAATTTCCTTAGATTTTAAAGAACTGATGATTAGGTCCAGAGGAGCACTATCCCTACCATACTTTATAGCAGCTTTAACATCATTATAAGAGTCAGGGATAGCATTCATCAAAGCAATACTAGTATATTCATCAATAGTCTTGTCACCAGACCTTTTAATGTCCTGAACAAGTTTCTGGGAAATATCAATGTTATCATCAATGTCCTTAGAAAGATCAAGTTTGAATTTGAAAAGTTTTTCAAGTAAATACATTCTGGAGGACATTGAGGTTTCAATATACAAAGTATCAAGTTTCTGCCATAGCTCAGAAGCAGATTCAATAGACCCAACTTTTCTAATCACAGAATCAGAAAGGTTTAAAATAATGGTTGATCTGGCCAATTCATTCATTTCAGAAATTTTTTCAGCAGGTTCAGTGTCGGGAATAGTTCCCTCCACAGCTTTGAAAACTTTTTGCTTAATTAAAATACATTTTATTTTCTGTTTCCAGATAGTAAAATCATTTTTCCCATTAAAGGGTACAATACCAACTGGTTGAGTCATTTTTAAGAAAACTTTCACACAGAAAACAGTACTAGCAATCCAGAAAGCACAGCAAACAACCTTACTGTCACAGAAGCTGGACTTAAGAACACAGGACTTAGAGAGACCACTTAAAACAGATATACATGTATTTCTCATGCAGAAAACACAGATGCAAACCAGGCACACAACAGACTGTAATCAACGGAAGTAGTTAAGCAGGAATGCATCAAGAAGCAAATCAGAAACACAGGAGCACATAAGCCTAGACCACGACCAGTGGTATCTACCAGAAACAACTGCCCAATCCTAGACTAGAAAGCAGTAAAAGTTTTAAGGATTTAAGCCAATTTACCAGAGCGGTTACCCTTCGTTAAGGTGTAACCGTCTTACCTCTGGGCCTATACCGGAGGCCGAGCTTTACTCTGACGAGCCCACCTCCTTAATTTTTAGCGACCCGGCGTGCCCAAGTAATCCCCCCGTGGCTCTGATACCACTGTAGGGATCAGATTACTCGGGGTTCACTAATTACCGGGACCTCTTTTTATATGACAGAGACTGAGATGGCTAATCTCAGAAGGTACAAGCCAAGTACAACACCAAATATTACAAACAAGAACAATTCAGGGAGTACAAGAATTGGTAGACTAAACCCTAATCTATTACAAGACTTAACCTCTTGCAATAGTACCAGGCTTCTCACCACAATTCACCTGCACACTCAAGAAATCAGTTAGTAATATAAGGAACAGATCCAGAATGGATCGAAAACTGTAAACACAAAAACAGAACACCAGGAACAGAGAAATGGCTCAGGTCGCAACCACGACTACACCAGGGCCAAGGACCTCCTCCGTCCTATCCAACAAGTCACAAGGGAGCACCGTGGAACCAATCTAAACCCCGAGCTAGGGTTACCCGACTGCTACCACTTACAGCCACCTCACGCCACAGATCTGACTCAATCACAGCCACAAGGCCTCAAGAACCCTCGGATCTCACGGATCTAAGAAACCAACCGATAAACCTCCCAGAAATCACACAGGGACAAACTCAACCGTTTGAACTCACTCAAATCTCCAGATCAACGCAGAGGTTGAGAGATAACACTCGATCCTCACCAAAAAGAAGAGATCGAAGCCATCGGAGAAGAAAATCGGCCAGAGTTTCAGAGAGAGAGAGAGTTTCTTAGAGAGAAGGCAGAGCGAAAGCTCGAGAAGAGAGAGAGAGAATAGTGAATCGAATGAGTGAGTGAAGAGTTGAGAGTCGATTAAAGACTCAGAGAAAACACACCTCACAATCCAACGGCTCAGCGCCATAATCCGGGTGAAGATGACACGTGGCAGCCATCAGGTAATCGCTCCATAAGTAATGGGCCAAGAAGAGTTGGACTCATTACACTTAGAACGGGCAATCAATTAAAACGGCCCAGCCGAATTAATTTCAAGCCCAAAAGGTGGTCCATAATTCCACATATAGAATGACATTTTGTTTAATAAAATGATACTTTTACCTGATAAAATGATAATCTAAGCGGATAAAATGACAGTAACCTTATAAAAATGATAGTTTAGCTGAAGAAATTGCATATAAGCTGATAAAATGATAGTTTAACTGAAGAAATTGCATATAAGCTGATAAAATGATACTTTAACGTGACAAAATGACATAAAACTGATAAAATGATAGTTTTGCCGGATAGAATGATACTTTCAGCCGATAGAATGATAGTTTTGCCTGGTAGAATGATACTTTCAGCCGATAGAATGATAGGCATTTTTGGTGTATAAAATGACATTTTTGTTTAATAAAATGATACTTTTACCTTATAAAATGATAATCTAAGCGGATAAAATGACAGTAACCTTATAAAAATGATACTCTGAGTTGATAAAATGATACGTTTATTGCTTTGTGATAAAATGATAGGTTTATTTCATAGAATGATAGTTTTGCAGGATAGAATGATACTCTGAGTTGATAAAATGATACTTTTGACTGACTGATAAAATGATAAAATAATATATGTTAGGTTTATTGCATAGAATGATAGTTTTTCCCGATAGAATGATACTCTGAGTTGAAAAATGATACTTTTGCCGATAGAATGATACTCTGAGTTGACAAAATGATAGTTTTGCCGGATAGAGTGATACTCTGAGTTTATAAAATGATAAATGTTACTCGCAGAAGATAAAATCATATTTCTAACGTATAAAATGATAAAATGATACTTGAAGCCGATAGAAATATATGAGGGCAAAATTGTCATTTCGTTTTCAAATTGGCGCGTCGTTAGGAAACGTGAACTAGACGCTAAATTTGATTTCTCTGACACTCAAACCCTTTGAATTGCTTCCAAACCCTCCGTATCGCTTCCAAACTCTCCGATCGCATTCAAACCGTAGTTTCTTCAGTTTCGAAGGTAAATCCATCCAAATTCTGTAATATGACGTCGGAAAACGCTCAAGCATCAACGAAGAAAGGTTGGATGAAGTTTTTTGCTTATTTTACTTTTATTTTTGCTCGATTTTATTATTTTGCCTGTGATTCTCCTTTTTTTAGATTCTATAGTTTTTTAGTGTAGATTTAGAGTTACATATGACACCATGATGAAATTACTTAGAATTTACTTCATACCTTGTTCTATATCCTAACTCAGCGATTTTTACATTCTAAATCAGCGGTTTATTCGAAGAAGTTTATCAGTGTCTATAGCAAATGTGTGACTATAGCGGCAAAACTCATATTGATAAAGCGAATAGTTGAGATCCTTTAGTTTATCAGTATCTGCAGCCAAATCCTAACCTCATGACATTATTAAAACGCTTTGGTTTAAAAAAATGTATGCAGCAGTAATGCAGATTCGAAGAAGTTTATATGAGTACTGATTTTGTGAGTAGTGTTTTGTTCTAACCTCCTGACCTTAAGTGACAAGTTTTGCTCTCTCTCTTGTTTTGAAGTCATTGAAATTTAGGTGATAAAATGATAGTTTCAGAAGATAAAATTATATTTTCAGGTGATAAAATGATAGTTTAATGTGATAAAATCATAGTTTCTGGTGCTAAAATGATAATTTGACTTTATATAATGACATAAATCGTTTAACACGCTGAAATCTTTTGTGTATTAGGAAACAACATTCCTGATGTTGTTGCTGATGATGATGTTACACTCTTAATGATGATTTCAGAAGGTAAAATGATAAATCTTTTGTGTATTAATGATAAATCTCTAAATTGAAAATGATAGTTTCAGGGGATAAAATTATAGTTGCACTTGATAAAATGATGGTTTCAGGGGATAAAATGATAGGTTCAGTGATAAAATGATACTTTTCAAATGATAAAATGATAGTTTATGGGAATAAAATGATAGTTTCAGTTTGTAAAATAATAAACTTACTAGTTGCAATTGATAAAATTATAGTTACACTTCATAAAATGATGGTTTCAGGGGATAAAATGATAGTTTCAGTGGATAAAATGATACTTTTACTTTATATAATGACATAAATCGTTTAACACACTGAAATCTTTTGTGTATTAGGAACAAACATTCCTGATGCTGGTGCTGATCATGATGATAGACAAGTAGTGATGGTTTCAGAAGGTAAAATGATAAATCTTTTATTTATTAATAATAAATCTCTACATTGAAAATGATAGTTTCAGAAAGTAAAATGATAGTTGCACTTGATAAAATGATAGTTTCAGGGGATAAAATGACAGTTTCAGTGTGTAAAATGATAGGTTCAGTGATAAAATGATACTTTTGCATAAAATGATAAAATGATAGTTTCTTGGAATAAAATGATAGTTTCAGTAGGTAAAATGATAAACTTACTAGTTGCACTTGATAAAATGATGGTTTCAGGGGGTAAAATTATAGTTTCTGGGGATAAAATGATACTTTGACTTAATATAATGACATAAACAGTTTAACACACTGAAATCTTTTGTGTATTAGGTGATGCAGCTGCTGCTGCTGATGATAGAATATTGGCTGATGAAATAGAAAGTATAAAAAATAACAAGAAAAGAAAGAATGATGACGCAAGTAAGAAGAAGGCTGCTGCAAAGAAGGGGAAGAAAATAGTTCTTCAAGATGATGCAGCCATTGACTCACCAACCTTGGCAGGAAGAAGGAATACTGACTTCTTCGTTAACATGCTCGATTCTCTAAACAAGAATCAAAGAAGAGCGGTTAGAGAGATTGGGTTTGGCACACTCCTACACTTCAAAATAAGAAGTTTCCCACGATCATTGGCTTATCATCTGATTTACAACTTTAACCATAATAGTTGTTCTATTAAATTGAACAGCGGGGAATCACTATTTTTAGATGATGAAGATGTTCATATTACTCTTGGGTTCCCTACTGGACCTTTACTTATGAGTAGGAACAAATTTCAGAAAAATATCAACATTAAAAGTGAAATTGCTAGATTCTGTAAAGGTGGAGAAAAAAATATGGTTCCAGATTATGTTGTAGGACAGATGATGAAAGACGAAGAAGGTGGTGACTGGTTCAAATTGAATTTTATGATTCTGGTTGAGTATGCCTTGATCAACACCCCTGCTGATGGAAATCTGAGCCCACAAGTTTTTTATTACATAGCTGATGTGAAGAAGATCAAAGAATACAATTGGTGTGGCTATGTCATATCCAAACTGCTTGAAACACAAAAGCGATGGAAAAATAACACAAGAAAGATATTTATCGGACCAGTCATCTTTGTAGTGGTAAGAATATATTTTTTTCCATTGTCTATGAATCTATTTACAGAAAAACTAATATTTAGTTTTTGTTAATGTAGGCCTGTTACGTCGACAGAATTGTGTTTCAAAAAAAAATGGTGCCAAGATGCTATCCAACAGTTAAGGGTTGGACTGCCGAACTGCTGAAGGAAAGGCAAAGAGCAGAAATGAGTGCTTCAGAGTTTGGTCTCGGTCATAAGTATGACCGATATATAAAGCAAAAACATGAAGAGAACGATGAAGTTGATGAATCTGAATCTGAAGATGATGTACCTGAAGATGTACAATCATTGGAGATGAAAGATCAGGGCAAAGAGGGGACAACCAGTGGAAGTCAACAAAAGACTTTCATAGATCAATGGAAGGAGGCTGCCAGTGAGTGTAAAGCCTCAATGTCGAAAATTGTTGATCTCCTTGAAGCAGCACAGGTTGAAATCAGGAATTGTAATAGCTTTAAGATTATCTGTGACACAACAAGAAATGCAATGGGAATCAGAGAGGAAGGTACGCAGAGTGTCACAGAAAGTCAGAAATCAATGTCAGATGCTTTGAGCAATGATGATATTGATGATCCTGAATTTATCGATATCATGATTGAACTTACTAAAGCTGCTGAGAGGACTTATATACTGAAAAATAGGGATGAGTTCCCTACATTCACTCTGATTCCCGAATATGACCAGACTCCTGATGAGAATCCAAATTTTAATCGAGAAAAGGATATAGAGAAGGAAAAAATTCCAGAGAATGAAATGGTTAATAAAGCAGCTCAAGAAGAGAAGGAAAAAGTTCCAGATAAAGAAGTTGAATTGTTTCTCAATGATGAATTTGAGGTAACTTTTAAAAATGATAGTTTAAGTACATAAAATGATTGTTTATATGGTTAAGATGATATATGTTTGATGATGTTTTTTGGTTGCTCTGTTTTATTTGTAAAATAATATTTTTGCATCATAAAATGATAGTGTAAGGGGATAAAATGATAGTTTCAAATGATAAAATGATACTTTTGCATAAAATGATAGTTTCAGTGGGTAAAATGATAGGGTTCATTGATAAAATGATAGTTTCAAATGATAAAATGATACTTTTGCATGAAATGATAAAATGATAGTTTCTTTGGAATAAAATGATAGTTTCTGTGGGTAAAATGATAGGTTCAGTGATAAAAAGAAATTTTTGTTTCATAATGATAGCTTTAGATTTTTGGCAGATAAAATGATAATATGAGTTCCATTGGGTAAAATAATATCTCTTATGTCAATAACAATTTATATTTTTGAATGAAAGGACGAAAGAGCACGTGCCATAATATCCACTGTCATGGAGGATATACATGGTGAAACCGGAGATGATGAAGTTTTAAAAGAGAGGGAAGAAGTTTTGGAAAAGGCCAAAGGTAAGAAGAAGGTTTCCAAAGAACCTCCTGTTGAAAAGGAGAAAGTTGCCAGAACAACAAAGAAAGTTGTTGAAGCACTGTGCTCTCCCTACAATATCAGGGCAGTAAATATAAAAGGAAAACTGAGTAAAGAAGAGAAGGAAATTATGTACTGGTTGATGAAAGATGAAGAAAGCGAATAGTAAGTTTTGAATTACATAATTATATTCTTATTAAATTCTTTTAACTAACATTAAATATGATTTTGAGATCAGTTATGAGATGGTTTATGAGAACGACATGATCAGCATATTCAAGATTGATTTCCACACCCTTGCTCCACGTACGTACGTCAGTATCAACATCATAGATGCATGGGCTGTGTACCTCAACTACAATGAAAAATTCAAATCAAATGCATCTCCGAGTCGTCTTTTCATTAACACCACACCTACGGTACAGTAAACAGGTAAATAAGTAATAGCGTTACATTAAAAGTTAAATTTATTTACAAAAATGTAAACATGACAGGTATACAATATTGCTGCGAGGAAACCTGATTGGACTCAACCCGAGGCGCAGGAAAAATTCTGCACAGCATTAAATGAATTTGTGTCAAAGATTGAAGATTTCAAATGGGAAAATTATGACATGGTAAGTCATAATGAGATATACATTACAGAACAACGTACCTATATTTTTGAAAATGACATTTGTATATAATGTTTTGAAAATTAGATATTATTTCCGATATGGGCGCACGATCATTTTTATATCCTGTGCTTCAATCTCAAAATTCAAATGCTGGATGTGATTGACAATGCTCTGGTTACGGAAGAGATGGTAAAGCACAAATATGGAGGTGCACCAGCTATTCTGGTATGTTTAGTTAAATGCATTCAATATCATTTAGTACCAAAACATAATATCATTTTTAATCAACCTCATGTATGTTTTGTGTTATTTGAATAGAAAAATTTCTTCCGAGATTATCTTGGAAATGGTGTTAATCCAACAATGGAGAGTATTGTCAAAACGTCAAAAATCAGACACATGACTCTACCATGGCAGAACGATACAAATAAAGTTGACTGTGGAGTTTATGTGATGCGCCACATGGAGACTTACATGGGTGGTCCAGTTCGTAACTGGAATTTAGGTTTAGCGAAGAACGGGACAGAGGCGTTCATAAAACTTCGTGCCAAATATACTGAAGCATTGCTTGTTGGAGAAACTAACAAGAAGGCTTTTCAGACATTTTCAATGATACAGCAGAAGTTTCAGAATGATAGGAAAAAAGGGGAAATCAATGTTGAAAAGATGATTAGAGAATTTGAACCTCGTAAAGATGGGTTCTAGTTGTAATAGTAACTTGTAAGACATCCGTTTACCGCCGGAACCGCTGGTTTTCGGCGGAAACCGCCGGTTTAGGCGTCCGTTTGAATTTTCAAAATTTGGAAAAAACGGCGGGAACCACCGGTTTGCCGCCGGAACCGCCGGTTTTCGGCGGAACCGGCGGTTTCCGCCCATGGTTTCGGTCAAATCCGGCGGCCGCGGGCCCGGTTTCTGAAAAGGCTAGGAGTAGGACTGAAATTGTGCCGGGAACCGCCGAACCGGCGGTTCCGGTGCCGGTTCGAACCGCCGCCGACGGTTCCGGTTCCGGTTCGGAACCGCCAGTGACGGTTCCAGGCCGGTTCGTCCGGTTCGGTTCGGATTGGGGACCTCTAGTTTGAGGGGATAAAATGATAGTTTCACAAGGTAAAATGATAGACTTGATAAAATTATAGTTGAACTTGATAAAATGATAATTTTAGCTTATACATTTTAGGTTTACTGCTTAAAATGATAGTTTTGCTTCATAGAATGATATTCTGAGTTGATAAAATGATACTTTTGCAGATAGAATGATACTTTAAGTAGATAAAATGATACTTTTGGCTTATAAATGTTAGGTTTAATGCATAAAATGATAGTTTTACCGCATAGAATGATACTCTGAGTTGATAAAATGATACTTTTGCCGATAAAATTATAGTCTGAGTTGATAAAATGATAGTTTTGCTTGATAGAATGATACTCTGAGTAGATAAAATGATACTTTTGGCGATAAAATGATAGTTTTGCCGGATAGAATGATACTTTCAGCCGATAGAATGATAGGTATTTTTGGTGTATAAAATGACATTTTTGTTTAATAAAATGATACTTTTATCTGATAAAATGACAGTAACCTTATAAAAATGATACTCTGAGTTGATAAAATGATACGTTTACTGCTTTGTAGGTTTGTATATTATGTATTGTGCCGATTATATTACGATTATTGCATAGAATGATAGTTTTGCCGATAGAATGATACTCTAAGTAGATAAAATGATAATTTTGGCTTATAAATTTTAGGTTTAATGCATAAAATGATAGTTTTGCCAAATAGAATGATACTCTGAGTTGATAAAATGATACTTTTGCCGATAAAATGATAGTCTGAGTTGATAAAATGATAGTTTTGCTTGATAGAATGATACTCTGAGCAGATAAAATGATACTTTTGGCGATAAAATAATAGTTTTGCCGGATAGAATGATACTTTCAGCCGATAGAATGATAGTTTTGCCGGGTAGAATGATACTTTCAGCCGATAGAATGATAGGTATTTTTGGTGTATAAAATGACTTTTTTTTTAATAAAATGATACTTTTACCTGATAAACTGATAATCTAAGCGGATAAAATGACAGTAAGCTTATAAAAATGATAGTTTAGCTGGAGAAATTGCATATAAGCTGATAAAATGATACTTTAACGTGACAAAATGACATAAAACTGATAAAATGATTGTTTTGCCGGATAGAATGATACTTTCAGCCGATAGAATGATAGTTTTGCCCCCGCGCCTTTTTTATGAAGTAAATCTAAGTTTGAATCTAGACCGCGTGATTTTAAAAACGTGTGGTCCAGATTTAGTTATAGGGTTATTACGTGATTTAGGGGTTATCATATGATCACAACTCTATATATATATATAGTCTCATTATTCACAAATCCACTCTTAAAGACCGAACCACCGAACCATACCAAATTAGGGTTTTTAGATCTAGTTTTTTATGGATGAGAGACACAAATTTATCAATTATTTCCGCCTTCATCACGAGCCTATTTTAATTCATCCGAAGGTAAATAAGTCATACTAACATGTTACGAAGATTTAACTTCATTCCAGTAGGTTTTTACTTCATTCAAGTAGGTTTTTACTTCATTCCAGTAGGATTATTACTTCATTCCAGTACGTAAATGCGGTTTCGTAGTCGCGTGCCGTTCTTTCTCTCTACAATATCTATCACCACCGCCACAACGCTGATATGGTGTAATAAACACATGGGATGATGTAATAAATTATTGGAATGAAGTATGTGTAGAAGCATTTGAAGTCCAACTGGAATGAAGTAAAAACCTTATCCAATGAAGTAATAAACGCACTTGAATAAATTGCATTTTTTAATGTAAATAAAGTAAAAACTCAGATCAATGTATTCAAATGAAACATATGTTGAATCATTTCAAAACCTAGTGGAAGAAAGTAAAAACATGATGTAGTTTCAAGGTATTACGTACGGAATGAAGTAATAAACCTATACAATGAAGTAAAATGGGCTTGTAATGAAGATCGAAAAATTTACACAGCAGCACATCTCATCAAAAAAACTAGATCTAATGGCTCAAATTTGGTCTCTAGTTCGGTCTTTAAAATTGGTTCGACATTCATCACAACTCTCTCTCTCTCTCTCTATATATATATATATATATATATATATATATAGGAAAATGATCAATACAAAACTTGATCTCAATACAAAATCCAGACCAAATCCTGACCATGAGATTTGACAATCCAATGGTCAATAATTAAACAAAAACACGGAGGGTCATTGTAAAGCAGTTTTAGGTCATATTATAAACTTTGGGTTTGAGGTCATGTTAAGATCATTTCATGTCATCCTTACTATAATGACGTAAAAATAAGCTTACAATGACCTAAAAATGACTTTTGTATGCTTAGTTCTGCATTTTTGTATTAAGAATGATTTTGCATGGATCAAAACCCTATATATATATATATATAAAGTATGAACGGTCAATTTCTAATATTCTTGAATAACTTATTTAATTACTATATAGATCTATTGCACGTTTCTACCTACGAGATCTTTTGTAAGTATTATGAGAACAAATGAATCCAAAACATATATTCATTACATAATATCCGATGATGCTGACTTAAATTACAAGAAAACCTCGTTTAATTCGAATCCAACAACATAAGTTACAGCCAATATTTGTGACAGCTGAGAATTACACATAACAACAACTGGTTGACTTGTATTTTATAGTAAATACCGCAACTAATTTAATATGTAGTGCACATTTTATTTTCTTTCAACAAAAAGAAATCTTGAAAAGTTTTTAATTGTTCTTGCATAAACCAAAGCTACAGCTATGGATGCTTTTGAATAAATCTAAGAATCTGACGGCGACTACGGAATCATATACATGAGCAACAAGCCACGTTTAGACCTTTTATTGAAACACTACGTGTTACATAAAAATCGACACTGTCACGTGTAGGGGCAAACGTAGAAATTTGTTTTTTAAGGTCTTAACATTCTAAAAAATTGAACGAAAATAATCTTGATACATTTTTTGTGATAATAAGAACTTTTGCACAGCGATTCACACACAGTACCGAAAATTTGACAATCTCTTATGGGGGTGTTCGTTAGGGGTGTCGAAACGGGTACCCGCAGGTACCCGCACCCGATTTCGCCCCCAATGTTAGTCCCGATACCCGTCCCACACTGTGTCGGGTATCCCGCACCCGACGCTGCGGGTACTCGACCCGACCGTAAATCACAATTCCTTCCTAACAATTTTTGAAATCAATACAAAAAATAAAATAAAAAAATTCAAGAATGAAAGTCCAATTCAAGAATAAGATCTATGAACAATGAAAATACAATGGAATAAAAATATACTATGAAGATGCGAGTGGTGTGGTGGGGGTGGAGACGTCGCCGGTGGCAGCAAATGCGAGTGCTGTGGTGGCGGGTGGAAGGAGGCGGCGGCTTGGACGTGAATGAGAAGAAAAAGGTGAAAAAAAGTACAGACGTGAGTGAGAAAGAGAGGGAAATAGGTAAAAAAAAGTTTAAAAAACTTACCATAATTAAAAGAAGAAGAAAAAAATTATACTGTGACTGCATAATTAAAATAAAAAATGATAATTACAAAATGCTAGTATAATTATAAACAATCGGGTAATTTTTGGGATTAACGGGTACCCGCTCGGGTATCGGGTATACCCGATACCCGCAAAACCCAAAATATAAATACCCGATCCCGACCCGTTTCCCGTTTCCGTCGGGTATCGGGTACCCGCTACCCGTTTCGACACCCCTAGTGTTCGTCTTGCAGGACTGTATTCAGGATTAATTTTGTAGTGTGTTTGGTTCATGAGATTCAATCAAACCACTCAGACCTAGATGAATAATCATGGGATAATTAGTCATAACTAACCCCTTATGATTAAAACAATCACACAATTCAATCATATATTATATCTTGATATTATTTTATCTTGGAAACCGAACACCACCATAATAATAATAATAATAATAATAATAATAATAATAATAATAATAATAATAATAATGGCAGGGGCGTATACCCCCACCCCAACAATTTTTTGGAATTTTTTAGGGATATTTAAATAGTCAGTATTTTTAAAAATATACTATTGTTTAATTAGTTCAATTTGAGAATCAAGAATTTGTGTCATAACGAAGCTCTAATTATATGACTGATTCATTTATCTCTTTTTTTTATTTTTTAGGGTTTACTACTATATAATATAAAGAGGAGTTTATGAAATTTGTTAAATCTATGTAAGTAAACAACCCCTAAACTTTTTTTTACAAGAACGTAAATGCACTAACTGATAAATATATTTAAACTAAAAGACGTTCAGTATCGACAATTATATAGTACTATGTTTACATTAAGGATGTCATAAGTTGAAATTTGAGTGATTACTCAAAAAATTCAAGAATTTGCAACGTTGACACCTAATTCGAATATTTTGATCAGCTTTTATTTTAAATATATTTATAACCATGCGAGTAGCAACTATTGATTCTTACAATTGGCATGCATGACAAAAAATTGAAATTTGAAAAATGGATAAGATGTGGAAAATAGATAAAGAAAAGGTCCAAGAATATAATATTAATGACTTTTCAGAACTTTGGTACTGCAGAAACCATGGTTGTTCATGAATAGAAAAGACATTGGCCTGTTTGGTCACAATATAAAAAGCTTAATTATAATGTTTTATGTCTCTTTGATTTCTCAAAGGACATATATATATTCTATATACATATCCCTCAAATAAATGAACCAGAAAAGGAAAAGTATTTCTTGCAGAATGAAAAGAAAAAGAGCAGATTCTTAATTCTAATATCAGCATATATACAGTCACAAAATTTATTTTGATTTTGCTATGGGCATTCTTTTCTTCTAATTTAGTGAGAAAAAACTCGTTTCCACTATCATCATCAATGAATATATATAGGATTAGATAAATGTTATCCTACTATATTTAATGTCAACACTATTCATTAGCATCATTCCCGTTTGGTCTTCGCTATCGTGCTTGTTTATGCATTTATTTTGATTCTAATACCTAAATAATAATTATTATTATTATTATTTTATAAAATAATTTTATTCATTTTCTTCATAATTTTAAATAAATAAATAAAAAATAAACCGAGCTTTGATTTTATGTAAATTGTAAAGTTGTAATGTCAATAATAAATTTTAATATATTGGAATCAAATTAATTAAATGTACACAGAACAAAACAAATGGTGATGTTAAATGTGCATTACACAAGAATGGTGTTCATGGATAATGCTTGCATAAAATATGCTGATATAACATAATATTTCTCTATAGGATTATAGGCCGATAAAAATGCATCAACTTTTTGCATAACACATAAACTCAAAATCTGGTAACAACCAAAGGAGTATGCCCGCCAATGAATCCCTTGATAATTATAAAAAAAAATTCAAAATCTGGTATGATAATAAATCAATTTTTGATTTTGTCATAATTTTAACATAAAATTATTTTTCAAATTTTAAGAGGACGTTCATTTTGTAAATAGTAGTATTATGTTAAATACTCAAAAGTAGGTATTTATGAAAATGTGAAATGAATAAGCCTGGAATAATGGAAGTATTAATCTTTTTTCTCCAACCCAGTACAAGATTCAAAAGTTTCATTTCTTTATTGAGAAAGAATTGACAAAACAGGCGACAGAATTAGATGCTTTTTTCTTAAGATTTTCAATTTGCGATTAAATTTAGAAACGGAACTAATATAATGCTAGCCACGGTGGTGTTTCCCTACATGATTCATTTCACTAAAAGGGAACCTTAGATTGTTTCCCACTACTAGCAAACTTTTAACTATGCAATTAATGGGATTTCGACTTTGATTATGATGTTTAAAAGAGTTCTTGATAGAATATATTCTTTGTGAATGGTTTTCACTTAATGACATTTCCGCACTTCCTGGAAAGAACAAAGAAAGAATTTTGCATTTTGGTGGTAGGCAATTAAAAAAATTCACAATGTGTGTTGATAGTCAATTCAACAAATAGATTCAAAATTTGCTTCTATGCATCGTACCGTTAGGAATTCTTGTATCCATTTAACGTGCACAGCGGAAATGACATGCAAGAATAACAGATCTAACAGATGTAGATTCATAATCATATTGTAAAATGAGCACGTAAAACACAACAGAATTAAATCTTTTTTATCGTGTTGTTGTTTTCTTCGATTGAGATTCGATTGATTGAATCTGTAGGTTGAGTTCACCACTATTGAAGTCCACGTGTAATCCAATCCGATGTAGGAACTTTCCCAGTACAATTGCTCTGTAGAAGAAAGCTAGGAAATCTTTCTACAAAGCTTTACGTATTTTCTATACTGTGATTCTTCTGTTTTTCTCCTCTCACGCTTTTCTCATTCTCCACAATGAAGAATAAATAATCATTATAGTACTCATAAATTAATATTATTGTGTCCAACTATAATTACTTAATATTAATCTAATTTTAGCCTATTTTAGTGTTTACATTGACAAAATTTTTATAGTCAACCAATAATAATCTTGAACAATAGTAGTATTAATTTATTTTGCAGCGTATTGATCTAGAACAAAATTCAACCAAAATAGGAAAGAGAAATTGGTCTCTAAAACCATAAACTTTGCCTAAAATTTGGTATTTCCCACAAACTTTGAAATTGGTATATAATATCACAAACTTTGCACTTTGTTTGGTATTTCCCACTGCATGTTTATCTATATTTGACTAACTTACGAGGTTTTTTTTATCATACTTGACACAATTAAATCAACTTGGTTTTCAACGTGACTTTTTATACTACGTAAAATAAGATTTTGATAAATATATCTTATTTGAGTGAGTATGGGAAATACCAAACAAAATGCAAAGTTTGTGATATTATACACCAATTTCAAAGTTCATGAGAAATATCAAATTTTAGTCAAAGTTCATGGTTTTAGAGACCAATATCCCAATAGGAAACTCGTCATCGGCTGTTTAGGTAGACACATATCTATATTACATCGATCACAATTCACATACTATTAGAGTTCTCATGAAAATGGTTCAGGTTATATTCATATTCTTCGTTACATTATAATATTCAAATTCTTGATTGCATTGCTTATGCTGTGACTATTATAATAGTACAAAGAATCAACTTTGAGACATTAATTTTATAGCTTGAAGTGGCAAATTAGCACCCGAATAATCTATCAATTTGCAAGCAATTGATTTCAACCCCTTAAAAGTTATTCTTTTATCTTTGGTGAATTTGGACCACCAACAAAATTAAGACAAAATTGGGATATTTTTTAGGTCCGAATTTCCATGCGTATTAAAAAGTTATGCCAAATAACTGATGACAGTATAGTATTTATTTCATTACAATTAACAATTAAATAATTCACACATGAGTTAATAACATTTTCTGATCCACAAATTAAGTTGTCCGTTTTTTCCCAAAAAAAAAAGACTCCATTTTAGTTATCAACATAATTATACGTGTTGCTCGGTTCTCATAACTAATTATCACATGATAATTCATTTAGGATTAAGTTGTGAGATTATTTTAGTTTTGAGGGGTGGCTATGACTAATTATCACATGATTATTCATCTAGCTAGATTCTAGGATTAAATTGTGGGATTCAATCTCATGAAGCAAACACAATACATATTTAATCCCGAGATATAATCTTGTCAACCGAACAGCCCACTAGTATATTAATTTGTTTTGCAAGATTTTTAATACTATGAAAGACTCCACAATTTTCTGGTGGCTTGCATTAGCAATTCAAAATGTATATGAAATTAAACTATACTAGTGTTATCTAATTTTGATTTACGAATGGGCCATGTGACTAGGACATACATAACAACTTTTGCCTTAATGGGCTGAAACATCAAGCAGAATTGGGGCTCAAATTCGTATTTAGATCCAAGCTATCATACCTCGTTTGATTAATGATTATGTTTATATTCTTATTAAAGCGTTGTCGTTTAGCGTGTTTGAACACGCGAACAATCAACATAGTCATGTGTGTTTAAACACAAATAGTATTAGTGGTACGTTAAGCACAATTAACAAAAATCTTATGGCAGCACAATTGGTTAACAATTCTTCCTATTTTCTGCAAGGTCGAGAGTTCAAGCCATACCTCAAGCGAATAAATTACATACTCAAGAAAATAAAAATATAAGTATATTTTACCCTATAAAAATTATTCAAAATATTTGGAAAAATATTAATTGTCATAATAATTTTAAATCATATTGACCATGATAAGATAAAGAAATTATATTGAAGTAATAACATTTTTGATATTTTTAAGGTAAAAGAAAATTTTGCTTGAGGCAAAGCTCAAACTCACGATGTGTTGTCATGGCATTTTGTTCATTTTGCTTATCGTACTACTACTAATATTTGTGTTCAAACACTTGTGTGTTTAAACACGCAAAATGGATACGCATTTTTCCAAAGCCTTTTTTTAAATTGTGGGAACCTATACTGCTCCTCAAAGTAGAAAAAAAAAACAAAGATACTCTTGCTTATCATAGTTATATTTTAGCTGCACTATACACTTAGGTACACCAATTTCGAAGTAGTAACAAACATATTACTAAAAGATAATGGTAATATTTTATTTTAGTAATTTTACTTGATCTCCATAAAAGTTATGCAATGACGGATCCAGACACTATAAGAAAACAACAAATTTCGTAGGTAATTTACTTGTTTTCCGTCGGTGATTCCATCAGTAATTAACGAGGGATTGGCCACCGTTGTAATTGAACTTTTTTTTTTTTGTAGTGAGGGGATCGACAGACAGGCCGAAAATTTATCGAATTTTGATCTTTCGAGTTGTCGTCAATTCCCGGTACGATAGCTACATCCCTACCCTTCGGGATTGACGTTCACTTCCCACTATAAAAAGCCCTCATTAACGGCGGAAATCTTGTTGGAGTTAGTTTACTGAAAAACATATTTTGAGTGTAGTGCATATATAAACTCATTACCACTGTATTCCATTATCATCTGATTTGATTTATTTATTTAATACTCCTCCGTACCAAGTCCCAAGGAATACGAATCAACTAACTTCGCTCTCAATATATAATTTTTTTTCTTTATATATTATAAATATATGTACTCCATATAATAAGAAGGAATGACTTTTGAAGAATAACGCTTATTTTCCTCTCCGATTCTCAATTTCTCTTCTCTAATTTCTCAATTCACTTCTCTAAATTATCTTCTTCGACTCTCTCCATTAATAAATATAAATTGAGTACATGTCAATAGATATTAAATGTATCAAATTCGTCATTGGATTTCAGTCATGGGCGGGACTGATTTCGAGTTGAATTATATGTAGGATTTAACAAAAATTCCCTGAAAAAGTTCTGATTGTGAAAATTTCCAAAATGGTGAAAAACGATTCCAAGGAATAAAATAAAGAAAAGGTGATGTCTTCCAATCTTCCATTTCAGATTGAATTCATCTTTTTACAGGCATTAAAGTGGTTTGTGTTTACTGTTTCTCTCTAATGTTATTTTCCAGATTCTCTAACTTTAATTTTTTCAAACACTTAACTTTCCAAATAAATACATACAGTAATTTTATTTCTCGAAAGAATCCAATGTTTGCTGCCCATACTAATTATTTTTCATGATGACCAAATGATAGTGACACTGATATAGTAGTAACAAATTGATAGTACCGCCTAAAATTGATTTTTTTTAAATAATATTTTTAAAATTAATCAGTCCTTCAAAATAAATGATGGATTGATTTGATTTATTTTTATGCATTCATCTTGTCACTAAAAACAAATGTACTTGTGTAATCAGCTTAGTGTTAATTAATGTCTTCGATCACGAGGGAGAATCTCGGGGTGAAAATAAAAACATATGTCAGCTTAGATGATGTTCTACGTTGTTTTATTTTTTGTATTAATTAATTAAATCCCATATAATCTTTTTATTTAATTGAAGTTCCCAACAAATTTAACTAATGGTTTGCTTGTAGATCAAACTTGACCCAAGAAATTCATAGATTTATTATTGGTTTCCCAACCATACAATTTTTAATTTCTTGTGCATAATAATAATTGTATAAAATAAATTTAATCGTGTAATCAGTGAATCAGTGAGCTCATGATTAAATAGATAATATAATGATGTATCTAATAAAAATTAGCATAGCTAAATATAAACAGTCAAGATTAAACGATTCTTTTCTCCATTGGGAGGTTTGATTAGGAAAAGATACAATGGTGGAAAAAACAAATAAGAAGGTTTATATATCATCACTAAAGCAACTGCGGAAAACATGGGGGCTAAATAAATTTAAAGTTAGGTAAGATTTTTTTTTTGGGATTATTTTAGGGTGCAGAAAGTGTATATTTTAAATTGTGAATGCAAGATGACTAATTTTAATTAGTTAGACCAATGTCTATCTAAGTGTATTTAATAATGCACTAAACATTTCCTTTCAGTTACAGACTAAAGTTAATGTTCCGCATCTTGCTATTACTAAAGTAGACACTAATTACGGATTTCACATTTTTATGAAAATTAGGGTCGATATCAATTTTTTTATTATATTTTATTCATTTTTATAAATAGACCACAATTTTAACAATAACATCCAATTTAGCTATTAGAATAACTTATATCGGCAAGGTAAATGGTAAAAAAACATGGAGTTTGGTGAAATTCTAGTCAACTTACTTTAAAAAATGGTCAATTATATCATAACTTTGTCATTTTTCTTAATTATTCCTTAGTCTATGATTTGGGGTAAATTATGTATTTTTTTGCCAACCGAAAAATATCATATGAACAAAATATTTGACTATTTAATCAATGTCATTTAATCTTATAGCCAATTATGTCTTTCCTTTTTACATATTTACAAATAGGGACAAATTTAGAAACATAGCATGATAATTTTTTTTGCTATGAGACAATGGAGAAAAATATCAAAGTTATTATATAATTGATCATTTTTTAAAATTGTGAGATAGACCAGAATTTGACCAAATTTTATGATTTTTTTTCCATTTACCCTATCGAAAAACCGGACAACTTAAACGAAGCAATCCTAGGAGAAGAAGTAGAAGAAAAAGTGAGGCAGTATAAAATAAACAAGAGTATAGAGATTGGTGATCAAGTGTTTAGAAATATTGGAACATGATCAAATGCACTTTTGTATTAAAAAAGAAAAATGAGGCTTTTAGTGAAAGGGTTGTTGATATTTAGTTGTTGTCTCTGTAGAGAGAGAGAAGACATTGGTTTTGTAATATGCAGCGAAGAATCGGGCTTGTTTATCTCATCGAGCATGCATTTGATTCCTGAAGCCCAGCCGCAAGACTTGGGCCTTCTATTACTTTTTTAATTAATTTTAAAACTTTCTTACATCTTCACTTTTTTAAAAGATAATGTGTATCAAATATAGTAATTTTTTAAAAAAATAGAAGATTCCTTATAGATATCAAGATCATATCACCCACTTTTCTAAAAGTTTCCGTAATTTCAAAACAAAATTTGCAATTACTTTCTCATAATCTCATTAATTTTTGGTATATAATGTGTAATACAACCACTAGTTGGGTGTTGTTTTTTTATATAGGTTACAAATTTTCATGGAAATTTATTATGAATTAGCTAAAGAGTGATTTGATGTTGACGCTACATTCTGCATTTGGAGGAGGTCTAATACAAAATCTTGGAGGTATAGTTTTGTTGTTAGTATTAGTGCATGTTCCATCTAGTTCAGTTTATCATGGTATTCACTAGCGAAAGCTTTGGGTATCAGAAAGTTGGAGGTGGAGAGTGATGGTGTCATTAGAGTTTACATGATAACGGTAGCTTTGAAGTCTAATCAATTGTTGGTAACCCAGTATGCGCATAAAGAAAGAATTTTTATTGCTTACTGTTTTATGTGGCATTATGATGCATATAACATACTAGATGTTTCTTATATTCGTTAGTTCTTAAGAAAATGCTTAAAAAGACCAAATCAAGAGGCTAATAATTACTTTATTTGTCCGTGAATAGGAGTCTCGTTTTCTATTTTAGATCATTTGGTAAGAGTCTCGGTTGATTTTTACTATAAATGGTAATAGTAGACGGAGAAGGGAGGGGAGAGAGGAATATTTATGTATATTTTTCAAGAAAAGAAAAGTGAATGACTTCCCACTTGAATGATATGCAAAGTTGTTGGCTCTTTATTTAAAATCTCCTATAGTAGTAGTAACATATAGGAAACCAAGATCCTCCTCTATAAAACCATCCCAACAAAAACACATTCCACCCTCCCCCAAGACAGAATGGCTTCCCCTTCCTCACTCAAAACCCTCAACTCCATCAACCTCTTCTCCATCAAACCCCCCTCTCTCCCCCCCTCATCCATCAAGCTCAAAACACTCCTCCAAACCTTCTTCTTCTCCCACATCCACCGTGCCCTCTCCAAAGCAAAATCTCTCCTCCTCCAAATACTCAACCTAATGCGCAAGCGCAACCAGAAGAAGCTCCACTTCGCCTCATTCCGCCTCCACTACAACTGGTGCTCCTCCTCTCGCTCCCTCCGCTACGACGTCGTCGGGGTCAACTGCTCCGGCGAGCTCTCCAAGTACCTGCAGTGGCTGGACGAGAGAGGCGATGACGAATCATCCTGCAATGAGATTGATAGGCTTGCTGATTTGTTCATTGCTGACTGCCATGAGAAGTTTAGATTGGAGAAGCAAGAATCTTATAGAAGATTTCAAGAAATGATGGCTCGAAGCGTTTGATTATTAGTAACTTTTTTCACTATTTTACTTCTTTTTTGACTGGATTAATTAGCTTTTTTTTTTTCTTTTTTGGGGGAATATATAATTTTGTTGTGTTTTTCTTTTTTATTGGGGTTAAGGGATTGGTGGGATTTGTGCAAATCTAATTTTAATGGAGATAATGTTGCAACTAGCCTTTTTCAAATTTGGAGCTTCACTTTGGTTTTTTAGAAATGAATTGAAGAGTCTTAGAATATGACATATACTCCCTCGTCTTAGAATATTAGTCTCATTTATAGTGAGGTCCTCATCAAATGGATGACATATACTCCCTCGTCTTAGAATATTAGTCTCATTTAGCGTAGGTACGTACGAGTTTTAAAAAATGTAAAAAAATAGTGGGTTGGAAAATTTATGGATTATGCGGCCCACATTTTATAGTGGTTTTATAATAAAATGTGAGTGAAGTGAGTTAGTTGAATGTAAGTCTACTTACGAAAAGAAAAATGCCGACGAAGCAAATACCGACCACCTAAAGTGCTCAATAAAATGGGATATACCGAGCATTCTCTCCTTTTTTCCGAGCACTTTGGTGCTCGGTAAACAACTCTACTTTGTAGAGGAAATATGACTCTTATTGTGGGACAGACTGAAATAACAAAATGTGACTCTTATTATGTGACTCTTATATATATATATATATATATATATATATATATATATATATATATATATATATATATATATATATATATATATATATATATATATATATAGGTATTTGATCAAAACAAAAATGTCCTTAAACCAAGAATTGCAGACCAAATTATGTCCATTGGATTATTCAATCTAATCTTAAGATTAGATTAATGAACGGCCTGATTTAATTTTGGGATATTAATATTTTAATCATTTTTAATCGATAAAGGCTAATTAAGTAAATTACTTTATATAGGTAGTTATACTAATTCCTATTATCTTGTATTGTATTCTCTCCTCTAACTGCTCTCTAGTTGATTTTAATAGCCCTTAATTATTCTTCTTCAATCCTCCGTTAAATTTGCATACCATATTACACTGAATGTAGTTATGCATATTATTATGCGTAATGTTACAGTTATAAGACCATGACCTATTTTTTTGTTTGTTATGACACATTAGAATACATTCATCTTTTGAGTTATAAAATATAATCATGTGTTATGACTTGAATGTAGTTATAGTTTCACCTTATCTTAACATAATCTTGTTATGACACATAACATCATCTAGTATGACCAAAATGGTTGTCTATTATTCTACATAATTTTGTGGATTGCTTGAAACCTATTCCACTTAAAAAAAATGCATGGTTGTTTTACTGCATTTGTTGCACACCAAATTATTTTTGTGTTGATCGTACTGTTGTTTAGGTACTTCGTTTGGGTCCCAACAGTGTTAGATATTGATTTATGGTGTTATTATTATTATGACACATTGTATGCTCCAATTGTTATGACCTACTTATGCACTCTATTATGCCTCAATATACGGTTTACTGTTTACAACACCACATTTTGAAAAAACACTTTTAATAAGAAAACCGTATGATGGAATTACTCTAAAAACACATTATATGACCATGACCTGTTTTTTGTTTGTTATGACACATTAGAATACATTCATCTTTTGAGTTATAAAACATAATCATGTGTTATGAATTGAATTTAGTTATAGTTTCACCCTATTTTAACATACTCTTGTTATGACACATAACATTGATTAGTATGACCCAAATGGTTGTCTATTATTCTACATTATTTTTTGTGGATTACTTGAAATCTATTCCACTTAAGGCTTATAATATAAATATTTAATTGATCACTGCTGGGTCATAATAGTGATACAATATAAACAATTAAATGGATACGTCAGGGTATGAAAATACAATAATCTAAGTCATAATAACATATGGATGTGGCCATAATAAGAAATTAAGTCGTCTAAGGCTTATAATATAAATATTTAATTGACCACCGCTGGCTCGAGTATTCACCATTTTCGTGGCTGATTGTCTGATTTTCCCTGCGTTGCTTGGTGGTTCGGGAAAGATTGTATGTGCTGGAGCGCGTATAGTGGCTGGCTGATGTCGGTGAACTATCGGTCGCCTCTTCGACTGAACAAAGAGTGGTTGGAGCTAGTAAATGTTGTGCCGCTTCAGAAATTACAGAAGTAATGTTTGGTTTTGGTGATTAGGGTTTTTTGTGGCGTTAGATATATTTTGGGGGAGAGACGAAGTGAATAGGCGGGAACCGAACAATCAGCGTAATGGCGTATGGAGTGGTGATTCCATGAAATCCGCGAAGAAAAACGGATCGTCTGGGCATATTTTTTTCCAAATTTTACCCTTTTATGACTCCATTATACCTTATTATGACATAAATTTATGATGGTCAAGCCTAAATCCTGGCCGCCCATAGTCAGATCCAACGCTTCAGATTTAGTCTGTATTTTTGGACTTAAGGGTGTATTTTAGGGTTGTGATCAATTGAGATTTTTTAGCCTAATTGAGAATTGAGATGCATTATAAGCCACTCATTTTTATTAAATGAGTGGTCCAGAATTTGCCACATGGAAAATATTTTTACATTAATTAATTGTGAAAGGGCATATTTGTAATTTCATCATATATTTTATTTAATAAATATTTTTTTATTTTTTTAAAAAAAATTATTTTTTTTTCAATTTTTTATTTTTTTATTTATTTTATTTATTTTATTTATTTTTATTTTTTGTCAACTACATATACAATTCATGTCAACTACACACATGTAATGTCAACTACATATACAATTCATATCAACTACACACATATAATGTCAACTACATATATATATATATATATATATATATATATATATATATATATATATATATATATATAGGGTTGTGATCAATTGAGATTTTTTAGCCTAATTGAGAATTGAGATGTATTATAAGCCACTCATTTTTATTAAATGAGTGGTCCAGAATTTGCCACATGGAAAATATTTTTACATTAATTAATTGTGAAAGGGCATATTTGTAATTTCATCATATATTTTATTTAATAAATATTTTTTTATTTTTTAAAAAAAAATTATTTTTTTTTCGATTTTTTATTTTTTATTTATTTTATTTATTTTATTTATTTTTATTTTTTGTCAACTACATATACAATTCATGTCAACTACACACATGTAATGTCAACTACATATACAATTCATATCAACTACACACATATAATGTCAACTACATATACAATTCATGTCAACTACACATATATAATGTCAATTATAAGCTGTTGACATTTGATGTGCAGACTACACATCGTAGTTGACATAATGTCTCAGTAGTTGACATCGCGCGAAAATTTAAAAAAAATTTAAAAAAAATTAAAAAAATTAAAAAAATTAATTTTTTTTTAGTTGTTGACATTTTAATACGAGTTGTTGACATTTGATATTCTGGCTATTGAAATGAAATGACGATAATACCCCTTAGTTGACATAATCTACTTGCAGTTGACATTTCAAAATGAGTGGCTGAAAATGCATCTCAATTCTCAATTAAGCTAAAAAATCTCAACCTAACAAGACCCTATATATATATATATATATATATATATATATATATATGGTAGTGATCAAGATATAACTAATTTTAAGTGTATAACTAGAGAACAAATCTCAGCCACACATCTTAATGGAATAAATATTATTTATTTTAATTATAGAAAATATGCTGAGGGTATTTTAGGAAATTACTTTGAAATTCATAAACTGGAATTGACGTATCTGGATATCAATTCCAATTTCATTTTGAGCTCCAATTTTTTGAGAAATTCCTCCAATTTCACCGGATCTTCTTCCACCGCCACCTGCGCCACCGCCACCTCCGCCACCGTAGTCTCCGAAACCGCCTTCGCCGCCGCGCCGCTCAGCTTAGAAAACACTTGATTCTGCTCGTTTAATTGAATTACTTGATGTTGCTGCAGCTCTGTTAAAAATTTAGAAATTGAAGCTTCTGTTTAAATGCTTTCAGGAGATTAACTCATCTTTCTTAGTTTTATTTATGTGTGTTTTGATAATTGGGGGTTTTACGGTATTATGTGTGCTTTTGGTAATCCTGATCTAGTGAGTTTTTGTTTTGCATTTTTGTTTGAATTAAACAGAAAGAAACATAGTAGTTTGTGCAGTGATTAAAAAATTTGGGGTGATTTTGCAAAGATGGGGGAGTCAATGAAAAAGGTAGCTGAAATGGATGTGGAATTAACAATAGAGGAGAGAAATGTAGGGGGTATATGCTTATAGTGATGTGTTTACAAAACACATCACTCTTAGCGTGATTTTACTTCACTCTTGTTTACAAAACACATCACTCTTATTAAGATTTTACTTCACTCTTGTTTACAAAACGCATCACTCTTATTATGATTTTACTTCACTGTTATTTGCAAAACACATCACTCTTATTATGATTTTACTTCACTCTTGTTTACAAAACACATCACTCTTATTATGATTTTACTTCACTCTTGTTTACAAAACACATCACTCTTATTACGATTTTACTTCACTCTTGTTTACAAAACACATCACTCTTATTACGATTTTACTTCACTCTTGTTTACAAAACACATCACTCTTATTAAGATTTTACTTCACTCTTGTTTACAAAACACATCACTCTTATTACGATTTTACTTCACTCTTGTTTGCAAAACACATCACTCTTATTGTGATTTTACTTCACTCTTGTTTACAAAACACATCACTCTTATTATGATTTTACTTCACTCTTGTTTACAAAACACATCACTCTTATTATGAATTTACTTCACTCTTGTTTACAAAACACATCACTCTTATTACGATTTTACTTCACTCTTGTTTACAAAAACATCACTCTTATTACGATTTTACTTCACTCTTGTTTACAAAATACATCACTCTTAGCATGATTTTACTTCACTCTTGTTTACAAAATACATCACTTTTATTACAATTTTACTTCACTCTTGTTTACAAAACACATCACTCCTAATAAAAATTACACTTTAAGAATTGTTTTATATTTATAATTACTCACTAACTACTCCATATTAATTCACCATCGCCATTTTTTTGTTAATAACAAATTCAGCGACGCTATTTAGATTATTCCAATAGCTCCAAGCCTTCTACGTCTCCATCTCCGGCAAATTCGCCGCCGCATTTCTCGCCGCACAATGCTACATCTCCGATCACCCCAGCCCAACAGCTCCAAGCCTTCCTCCAGCTCAAATACCAGTGGATTCACGATCCCAGCCAGTCCCCATTCGCCACGCATCCAATCGCAAATCGCGTTGCCGTCGCCACCTCCGCCCTGCACTACCTCGGATGCGCCGCTGCGCTCAGTTTCCCACCTCTCCACCGCCTCGCGCACCATCTGATTTCTCTCCTCCGGCTACGCTGCGGTCGCGGCTCTGTTGTCGGTTATCCTCCTGGATTCCGCCGCCCAATGCGTCTAGTTGTTTTTGGATTGCTCTAGGCCGCTGAATTTGCAGAAGAGATCGAGAGATAAGAATTTAGGGAACCTATTTTTTTCTATGCAATGACCATAATACCCCCGCCTTGTTATTATGGACTAAATTTGTGATTGAGGGAACTAATTTCTCCTTAAATTCAAAAATTAATACCAGCCCTTGATTTTTTTGATCTTGTGATTATTATTTGTTCTCTAGTTATTTGGTTAAGAGGTGTTTGCCATAGATCACTACCCTATATATATATATATATATATATATGCATCGAGAAAATTCATTTTATTATAGTCACTTAATTATGGGTTTTGAATTTATCTAAACCTCGACATAACTTTGATTTAATAAAAGTTAGACACAATGAGGTCTTTGCTATTTTCATAAAGAAGCTACCATGTTGTTAACTTCCACACCCACTTTAGAGGGTTGTTCACTTTTTTCCACGAAAAAGGAAAGTAGTGAAGTAGAATGTCGTCTTCACTGAAATTTGAAAATTCAGAATTATAGTTTGGGTGTCCTAATCTCATCCAACTCCTTAAAACAAGTATCTAATAATGAGCTATGTACTAGTACCATGTAGTGCATAATGTGCATAGTTCAAGTATAGTTGTGTGACCAATTTTTAAAGAAAATGACAATCCTATTTACACATGGTGTTAAGGTTGGGGTAGAAATGGGCATGATGAGATGTTAATTTTCATGCACAAGCTTTTGGATTTATTACTACTATCAGTGTAGTTCGTCAAATCGGGACCAAGTCTTGTCGGCCGGTCCCCCACCTTCATCTCTTCCAACTAAATTCTTTTATACATCTATATTCATGTGGGCTACGACATGTCTAGCTATGGAGAAATAAAATTTTTATGGAATTCATCGAGGTTAATTATACTCAAATATTGTGATCTAATTTTTTTTCATGTATCATGACATTTATTTCGGATCACGATCGTGTCTGTAGCTCGTATTGTATGTGCACATTGGTTGTATAACACCCCAACTTTTTATACCCATTTTATTTCTTTTAGTTGTGACCAATTTTGAGAAGCCAAAAAAAAATGATTATTTATTCCAAATTTATAGTCAACTACTTGGTCAAATATATTTCTTCAAATCCCATCGCCAAACGATTTTCCCATATCTCCACTCCCTAAAATCTCTCCAACCACCAAATCCATCAATATCTATCAGTTTTACCTATATATATATATATATATATATTGATTGGATATATATATATATAGGATTGTATTCAAATCCTTTTTCCACTATTAATCCAATCTCCTTTTTAATCTCAGCCGTGGATTTGTTGTGATCGGATGGTTAAAACATTGACAGATAATTAGTTAATTTCTTAAATTTTAAACGTTTAAAGGGCATAATAGAGATTAACATTTGTAGTTAGTTATGGAATGCTCCATAATTTTAGCCGTATTATTTTATGCAGATTTCCCACTAAGTATTTGTGCAGATTTTCATATTATTTTATGCAGATTTCGTTTAATTTTTAATCTCAGCCATATTTAGCTTCGAAGGAGGCATGTTGACATATAAAAACAGAAATGAACATAATGCAGGCACATAGGCAAATAATGTAAGCACATCAACTAATAATGAAGAGCTTATACCGAGTAATGAACAAACAAATATTCGATCAACTCCTTGACAATATAAAAAACTTTGACATGATGCATGATACATGACATATAATGAATACAAATATACACATTAATGAACATAATCATTTACTTAATGAGCATAAGCTATTTCAACAATGACCAACGGCAATTCATGCATATATGAAAATAATTCATTAACATATGAACGTAATGCAGAGATTATATGAGGTAATGAATAAACAAATATTCCATTTGGCTGTTGACAATTAAAAACAGAAATGAACATAATGCATGCACATAGGCAAATAATGTAATCACATCGCCTAATAATGAACAACTTATACCAAGTAATGAACAAATAAATATTCGATCAACTCCTTGACAATATTATAATTTAAGTTGTGCCTTGTGTCGTTGTTTGGCGAACGTTTCTTGTTTGCCCTAAGGGTTTGACAAGCCTAGGGGCTAGGGTGTAGTATGTTCTAAGTCTAAAAAATGTTGTCCAAATACACGAGCTGGAGTAATTCGTCTGGGGTTGCACATGCATAACGCGTGGGTATATTTTAAAACAGATATACATAATGTACATATTGTGTAGTATAATGTGTAGTTTAGTTTCTGTAACGCATTGTTTGTGGTATGTAATGAACATTTATCCTTACCCGTTTAGTTTAGGTTCTATAATGAACATTGTTTGTGGTATGTAATGAACATTTATCCTAGCCCCTAGTTTAGGTTGTGTCGTAATTCGATGTTTTACCCACGTTTCTTGTTTTCCCTAAGGGTTTAACAAGCATAGGGGCTTGGGTGTAGTATGTTCTAAGTCTAAAAAACGTTGTCCAAATACACGAGCTGCAGTAATTCCTCGGGGTTGCACATGCATAGCGCGTAGGCAATTTTTAAAACAGATATACATAATGTACATATTATGTAGTGTAATGCGTGGTTTTAGTTTCTGTAATGCATTATTTGTGATATGTAATGAACATTTATCCAGCCCCGTTTCATTTAAGGTGTGCCGTGTTTCGATGTTTGGTGCACGTTCCTTGTTTTCCTAAGGGTTTAACAAGCCTAGGGGCTAGGGTCTAGTACGTACAACAGCAACCACGTGATGCATAAAACAAGATAAGTAATGCATTCAAATAGCCAAATAATGTTCAGAATCAGTCAAGTAATGAACATACAAATAATGCTCTGAATGTTAACGAACAATGGATATTATTGGCTATATAATGGACCATATGTGAACTGCAATGTATACGAATAAGATGTGCCGTGTTTCGATGTTTGGCACACGTTTCTTGTTTCCCCTTAGGGTTTAATAAGTCTAGGGGCTAGGGTATAGTACGTACACATAAATAACAACGTTTAAACTGATACTAATAATGCATCGAATGGTTACGAATAATGGATATTATTGATTATATAATGCACCATATATGAACTGCAATGTATACAATTAAGATGTGTCGTGTTTCGATGATTGACACACGTTTCTTGTTTCCCCTAAGGGTTTAATAAGCCTAGGGGCTAGGGTATAGTACGTACTCATTAATAACAATGTTTAAACATAAACGTATAATGCACCGAATGGTAACGAGTAATGGATATTGTGGACTATATAATGCACCATTTGTGAATTGCAATGTATACGTATAAGATGTGTCGTGTTTCGATATTTGGCACACGTTTCTTGTTTCCCCTTAGGGTTTAATAAGCCTAGGGGCTAGGGTATAGTACGTACTCATTAATAACAACGTTTAAACCGATACGAATAATGCACCGAATGGAAACGAACTGATACGAATAATGCACCGAATGTTAACGAGTAATGGATTTTATTGACTATATAATGCACCATATTTGAACTGCAATGTATACGAATAAGATGTGACGTGTTTCGATGTTTGCCACACGTTTCTTGTTACCCCTAAGGGTTTAATAAGTGTAGGGGTTAGGGTGTAGTACGCACTCAATAATAACAACGTTTAAACTGATACATGCACCGAATTTTTGTTCGTTATTGGATTCTATAACACTGAATTACTCTAATAACTGTGCGGTTAACTCATTGAAGTACTCATCAGCCCGTTGATAGTTCGTATTTCCTACAACAATCAAAATAATGACAACTACTATCTGGTGCCTTCAGCTTCTCCATGTTATTCAAGTAAGAGCACCAAGTGTCTATAATGACCGGGCTGGCAGCTTTGAACGGTTCCAACGAAAGGAACTCACTCTGCACCGTTTGTTTTTAGTTGTCCTCATACACAATTGCATCTCTGCATATCAAAATCAAACGTAATGTAAAAAAACAGGCTACATAATGCACTATCAAATCCAAATAATGAAATAATATACCATAATGCATTCACATATTCAAATAATGTAGTCATATTGGCAAATAATGAAGAAATTTTAACAAGTAATGAACAAGCAGATTTTCAATGTACTCGTTCACAATCTATAACCACACCAACAACTTTAATAATGTAATCATATAGGAAAATAATGCATTGATATACAGTTTTAATACACAGAATCTAACACTAAATACCCTTCCGCTTTTACTGTATAACACAGAATTACACATAATTCAAGGATATATGAAAATAATGCATTCACATATGAACATAATGCAGAGATTATATGAATTAATGAATATATTAATTTTAGATTTGTTATTTGACAATATAAAACAGAAATGACCATAATTCATTCACATTTTAAAATAATGTAGACACATTGGCAAATAATGAAGAGATTTTAAAAATTAATGAACAAGCAGATTTTCAATTTACTCTTCCGCAATCTATAACCACACCAACAACATTCATAATGTAATCATATAGGTAAATAATGCATTGATATACAGTTTTAATACACAGAATGTAACACTAAATACCTTTCCTCTTTTACTGTATAAAACAGCATTACACATAATTCAAGGATATAGTAAAATAATGCAATCACATTTGAACATAATGCAGAGATTATATGAATTAATGAGTATACTAATATTACATTTGTTATCTGACAATTTAAAACAGAAATGACCATAATGCATTCACATATTCAAATAATATAGTAACATTGGCAAATAATGAAGAGATTTTAACAATTACAGAACAAGCAGATATTTTGCAAATAAAATATCAATTCGAATTGCAAAATTATGTTAAACCATGTCGGAGTAAAATCCAAAAATAAACATCAATTCGAATTGCAAATGAAAAACAAAGGCTCACCCTCTTGCTGGGATTGTTGTGAATTTGTTGGTCGTCCTCTTTTTGTCATTTTAAGAACTGCGAAGGAATCCAACGAAACAAAGGGGAATTAGACTGTATTAACAAATACGGCCGGTCGGTGGTATGCAGTTGAATTGTGGTGTGTTACAGGCGAAACTTGGAGAAAGGGTTGTTGCAACTCGAAAATTAAACTAGTACATACACATTCGAAAACCCTACCTCTTCTTATTGGCGAAAACAGTGATGGTGGCGGTGGAGTATTGTTCAGAACAGAACGGATGACTGAAAATCGAAGGTAACAGCGGATGAATTTAAGCTTGTATCGGCGAAAACGGTGGTGGAGGCGGCTAGGGTTTGGCTGGAATTTGAGAAGTCAAAAATGGAGAGAGAAGCTGGAGTAATTAAGGATGATGATGAATGAGGCGTGGAGTACATGGAAAGTAGTGGGTGTATCCCGCTAAAATCTCGGCTCCTCGGTTTCTCCAGATCTGAGCACATATAATTACTAATTCACCCTCATAATGCACAAAATAAACTAAATAATGAACTACGAAATGCTACTATAAGAATTAAATCTAGATCGTTCATCCTCAAGATCCAACGATCCCAATAAAAACGAAACTTATATATATATATATATATATATATATATATATATATATATATATATATATATGGTTGTTTTATATACCAAACTAATTTTAAACGCTAAACACCAAACACATCATTATAAAACAACGCAGAGTTCATTACAATTTTATTTGTAGTTCATTATAGGGAATTCAAATATTTAAAAACAATGACATCATCTAGCATAATATAAAGATCCGAAGTTCATTATAAGTTTGTTATTAGTTCATTATAATGAACTCCAAGTTGTCTTATAATGATGTTGTTCGGCGTTTAAGGTTTAAGACTGGTTTGGTATTGATCACAGTCCTATATATATATATATATATATATATATATATATATATATATATATATATATATATATATATATACCTATATATATATATATATACATATATAGGGTATTCATCTACCAAAATACACCCTTAAGTCCAAAAATACAGACTAAATCTGAAGCGTTGGATCTGATTATGGGCGGCCATGATTTAGGCTTGACCATCATAAATTTATGGCATAATAAGGTATAATAGAGTCATAAAAGGGTAAAAAGGAAAAAAAATATGCCCAGACGAACTGTTATTTCCACACGCCATTACGCTGATTGTTCGGTTCCCGCCTATTCACTTCATCTCTCCCCCAAAATATATCTAACGCCACCCAAAAAACCCTAATCACCAAAATCAAACATTACTTCTGTAATTTCTGAAGCGGCACAACATTTACTAGCTCCAACCACTCTTAGTTCAGTCGAAGAGGCGTCCACAATACGCGCTCCAGCCCAGACAATATTTCCCCAACCGACCAAGCACCGAACGGGAAAATCAAACAATCAGCCATGACAATGGTGAATACTCGAGCTTCTGGATCAGCTACGACCGACGGAAAAGGTTAGATGTTTGTAGTATCCCATAGCCTATACCGCTTTCAAATACATCAAAACTAAAAGTGTTTTTTTGTTCAACTAGTGTATGAACGGAGGAACCCAAAAAATAAGCCACCACGGATCCCCAAAGGTCATACCGGTAAATTGTTTTCCCCTTCTTGTTTAATTAATGAGTTAATACCGTAGCAATTTTGGAAGCAACGTATGTAATTGTGATATTTTTCATAAGCAAAAGCCCATTCGGCAACAAAACCAACAACAAATTGGTCTGTGAGTGTATGCATGACATAAATCCATATTATTAATAGTATCATGCTTATTATGACCTAACATGTTTATATTTTATTATGACATATATTAGTGCATATTTTGACATGAAAGTGTTCGTACTAATAGTTTCATGCTTATTATGACCTAACATATTTATATGTTATTATGACATATATTAGCGCATCTTTTGACATGAAAGTGTTCATTTTAATATTATTATTATTATTATTATTTACTCATATGACATATTAAAATCGTACCATGACCAAGAGTGAAGCATGTGTATTATAAGCGTATTAATAGTTTCATGCTGATTATGACCTAACATCTATCCACGTTATTATGACATATGTTAGCGCATATTTTGACATTAAAATGTTCATTTTAATATTATTATTATTATTTACGCATATGACATATTAAAAGCGTACCACGGCCAAGATTGACACCATGTTATTATGACTTCGTTTGGAGCATAACATGACACAAAACTGATCATTTAGCTATTTACAGTATACGCGTAAGACGAATAATATGCCTTTTTATACGCGAGCTAAATTTTAATCTTATGACATATTAAAATATTACCATGGCCAAACTCGACTATATATTATTATGACCTAAATTACCGCATATTCTTACCTACGGTGTTCATTTACCTATTATTTGTAATACTCATATGACGTATTAGACGCTTACAATGACCAAATTTTAACTATATTTTATTATACATTTGACTAGCGTGTAGTGGATATGTATTTAGTGGTTAAAATTGTGTATATGAAAAATGTATTACTAAGTAAATGTTTGTTCTGGCTGAACTTCGCTATATGTTATTATGACTTCGGTTGTTTCACTATTATGACCCAGCAGTGATCAAATAAATATTTATATTATAAGCCTTAGCCGAATTAACTTCTTATTATGGCCACATCCACATGTTATTATGAAAGCATTGAAATCTGTCACCTCTCCAAAAAGACTATTTTTCACAACCTACCCTGCCGTGAGTTAACCTATTCGATGCTTTGTTAACCTAAGCATAAAAACTAACACTGCTTATACAAATATGTGCAGTTATACACGGTTGTTATGAGTAATGGACGGGATGATGATGCAGACAAACTAGATGAATTTGCCTCAAACATTGACAAAGAGGTCAGCGAAATACCACACTTCGCATGGGGTGACATAGACATGGTATGTTGCTGCATAGTCATAATCATTCTACTACGTTACTATGAAAAAAAATATCACTCATTCTACCCTTCAGGACTAACCCATTACACAAAATAGGTATTCTTTGCATTCTGCGTTTCAAAAAGGTACTACACTATGTGCTTTTGTTTCAAACGAAAATCAGTGGTGATTATAGATGCTTGTAAAGATGGAGAAGACAATGACTTGCGATTCACCTATGGAAATATTCCAGAGGCGTTGGTACGAATTCAAACTACAACTCACAGTACTACAAAATAGTTACTGAAAGTAACACTTTGCATGCATTACAGAGGACATTCTTTTGCAAGTATTTATCAAGAATAGGATGTCACAATCAATGCAAATCGGTTATAAATATTCCTATTCAGAGGATGAAGATGAGTTGGAGAACAAGAGACAATGCGGAAGACAGTGGCGTTTATTTGCTTAGACACCTTGAAGTCTACATGGGTGAAAGATAGGGACAATGGAATTGTGGGCTAACGACAAAGAACAAAGGTGTGCTACAGTTTTTAAGAGCTAAATACAACCGTGTGTTGATGTTGGCAGGAATTAATCACAGCGCGTTACTGAATAAAGATGCGGCATATAAACATTATGCGAAGGAAAACAAGAAAACCAAGATCAACGTAGAACACATAATAGCAAACTACGGATCGGTGCAAATGTATATTGCGTAGGTTAAATAAGTTTTTCATTTTGTTCGTTTCTTTGATGACACTGTTACCATTTTTTTGGAATTGTGTTTTATACAGCTCACGGATATCAAACACAACGTTAGTCTGTTTCTCCTAAAAGTTATGAATTTTTTTAGAGTAATTCCATCTTACTGTTTTCTTATTAAAAGTGCTTTTTCGAAACGTGGTACTGTAAACAGTTAACCGTATATTGAGGCATAATAGAGTGCATAAGTAGGTCATAACTTTTGTAGTATACAATGTTTCATAATAATAATAACACCATAAATCAATATCTAACACTATTGGGACCCAAACGAAGTACCTAAACAACAGTACGATCCACACAAAAATAATTTGGTGTGTAACAAATGCAGTACAACAACCTTGGCTTTTTTTAAGTGGAATAGATTTCAAGCAATCCACAAAAATTATGTAGAATTATAAACAACCATTTGGATAATACTAATTAATGTTATGTGTCATAACAAGAGTATGTTAAAATAGGGTGAAACTATAACTACATTCAATTCATAACACATGATTATGTTTTATAACTCAAAAGATCAATGGTATTCTAATGTGTCATAACAAACCAAAAATAGGTCATGGTCATATAATGTGTTTTTATAGTAATTCCATCTTATGGTTTTCTTATTAAAAGTGTTTTTTCGAAATGTGGTGCTGTAAACAGTACACCGTATATTGAGGCATAATAGAGTGCATAAGTAGGTCATAACTTTTGTAGTATATTGCAAAACTGAGGAACACATCGTATATATTCGACAGCGATACAAGAACCACAAATTGAATAAATGTATGGAAGATAACAATTTAAAAGGAAATGGCAAGCATCTAGTTTTTGGACTGGAAACACAAATGTTGACAACGAATCAGACGACGCCAAAATGATTACATCGACGGAGAATTTTTGCTTATCTTCAACTGTTAAGAATATGCATAACTACATTCAGTGTAATATGTTATGCAAATTTAACGGAGTATTGAATAATAATAATTATGGGCTATTAAAATCAACTAGAGAGCAGTTAGAGGAGAGAATACGATGCAAGATTATAGGAATTAGTATAACTACCTATATAAAGTAATTTACTTAATTAGCCTTTATCGATTATAAATAATTAAAATATTAATATCTCAATATTAAATCAGGTCGTTAATTAATCTAATCTTAAGATTAGATTGTCTAATCCAATGGCCATAATTTGGTCTGCAATTCTTGGTTTAAGGACATTTTTGTTTTGATCAAATACCTATATATATCCAATCAATTCCAACAAATTTGAAAGTAGATAAAAAAAGAGAGTGCAGGAAACAAAATTGTGAGGAAAATAGGAGACCGGCAGCGGCGGTGAATTGTCACTGAGCGGACGACGATGGCGGCAGCCCGTGTGGAGGAGCTGCTCGACGGAGAGCTGTAGAAGAGCTGGTGAGGTGCTATGACGACGATCCTGCACCACAATCGGGCAGCAGCATGGCGGCGCCGAGAAAGGAGGGAGAGATGGGAGTTGTGGATGGAATTGAGAAAGAGATAGATAGAGCTGACGGCTGTATCCGAGAGAGGCTGAATTTTGCTGGACAGTCGACGGAGACGGAGAGGATGGTGGCAGCAGCCCCATCTTAAGGGTTGTTCGATGCCGAGCTCACCGTCGTTGGACTACGGTGACGGCAGAGTCCGCGAACTGGCAAATCAGCAGGCTATATACGACGCTGACAGACAGCAAAGGGGGCAGCAGCGGTAGGTCCGGCGGATGGAAGTCTATAGCGCTGAGCCGTGACAGAAAGAGAGATGAGAGTTGATTTGGCGTTTCATGAGGCAAAGAGAGTGATCGAGAAGAAGAGAGGGAGAGAAGGGAGTTGCTGCGCAAGTTTTGGGGAAAGAAGAAAAGGAATTGAGAGAGAGTGGAGTGTCACGTGGGGTAAGAAAGAGAATGGGGAAGAAGAGGTTTGATCTCCACTTTTGTCTTGGACAAGCAAGTAAAGAAAGGAACTAGGAATATTTTTCCTTTTGGGCCAGATGGAAATTGGAGTCTTTTTGAATTTAGTTTTGGGTCTAGAGTAATTATTTTTAGTTTGGCTGCTCGCTTAATTATTTTGGATTGAACTTAGAACACAAGAATGATGGAGACACGTGTGGCCATCTACGACATCTTGGATGACCTCGAAAATAAATGAAAGAGAAGAGAAACATGGACTCAAGTAAAGGATTTCTCCGCGAACAAAACTGAAGTCGAAGTAAGGAATTCAAATTTTCTGAAAATTAAGAGAACGAGGTGGGCTTTCTATCCTACCTTATTGTGTAGGCTTACTTTTAAATTTAAGCAATATTTTTTCAAGTATGAGTTATGTGCTTAAATTCTAAATATGTTGTGTCATGCCGTATTTTGTTTTGAGGATGTGCCTATTTGATCGCCTAGTGGGGAGTGAGTCCCTTCTAGAAGTTATGAGTTTAATCAAATCCGGGTTTGTCTAGGGAGTGAGTCCCTATTCAAGCTAGTATACACAGAGGGGATCATGCGCTATCTTTCGAGTTGGCCGGTCCAATGATAGGAGAATGTGGTCACGTTCTCGTTTCACATATGAGGTTCAGATATGGTACGAGGAGAGAGAGAAATGGGCTGCAACCATACTTTTGAGCAAGAAAATGTTTTGGTGACTTGGTCTTTTGTAAAACCCCGAGTTTACTTTTAAATGCTGACACAATATTTTATGAAAATTATTTTGCCATGTGTTCACTGAGTGCATCAAGTACTCAGCCCTGCATTTCTTTTTTAAAAATATGCAGGTTGAGCGTGACGGGTGTGGTGGGTGTTGAGCAAAACCGTTGAAGAAATTTAAGTATCTAGAATGTGTTATGTCTTCACACGTGGCATATTCTTTCTCTCAAATGCTTCCGCTGAGTAGTTGTTTTCTTTTGAGTTCTTGTATTGCTGAGATAGTGTTTCTTTTTGAGTTATTGTTTGTTGAGATACTCTGATTTTATTCGAGTTATTCCCAATTGTTTTGAGCTATGATCGAGTTGTGTTGTTTTCCCCTTTCTCCGGTTCTCGGTTAATCGGAATCAAAACCGGAACTGACCGGTTAATTAAGGAACCGGAACTGAAATATTCGGTTCCGGTTGTTCCAATTTTTTTTTGATAAAACCGGTTCCGATTCTAACATGTGCCGACCGGTTCCTAACCGGGAACCGGATTAAATTTAAATTTATTTTTTTATTTATATTTTATAATTTCATATTAATATAACTT
Source organism: Salvia splendens (assembly GCF_004379255.2). NCBI lineage: Eukaryota > Viridiplantae > Streptophyta > Magnoliopsida > Lamiales > Lamiaceae > Salvia > Salvia splendens. Next base: position 21,018,846 of record NC_056041.1, on the reverse strand, counting down.
AATACCATTACTATTGTTCAAGTTTATTACCCTATTTTATAATTTAGGTATTGACTTGTCGAATATTTTTAAGTGTTGGACTTTTTTAGGTGTTTAATTGTTTAAATTTTTAGTTATTGGATATGAATATTATTGCTTTATTAGTTTTTACTATTTGACTCGTGTTTATTCGTACTTTTAGGCATTAAGTTCATGAATTTTTATATTTTTAGATGTTGGATTATTATTATTTTTGGATATAGAATTATTTAAATTTTTATTCAAGTAAAATTCTTAATTAAAATTACATGACAAACCGGTTCTTCGGTTCCAAGCTGGAACCGGCCGGTCTCGGTTCTTGAATTTAGAAAATTTTGTTACCGGTTAACTGGTGGTCCGGTTCTAACCGGAACCAGCCGAATAAGCACCCCTAATTGACTCATTCCGTATGCTATTAAGAGTCTCATTTGATTTCGGCACGAGTTTTAAAAAATATGAAGGAAAGTTGGATGAAAAAAGGTAGTGGAATATTGAGATTCATATCTATATATTAGTTTTATAATAAATTGTGAGTGAAATGAGTTAGTGGAATGTAGGATATACCTACCATTTATAGTAAAAGTGAACTAGATTTCATAATGGCGGACAAATTAAAATGATAAACCGATACTCCTCATGGTGGATGGAGGTAGTATAATTTAATTTAATTTTAATTTTCTTTTATTTGCAAAAGCTATTCAAGGAGAGTTCGGAACGCAACTATGGATATTGATAAGGCTCATTTCATGCATCGGTTTTGGGGGTAAAACATATACTACTTGATCGGTTTATCCCGCAAACAAGTGTTAACATGTGCAGAAATGCTACTTGTCCAAGGCAGCAAGGCCGAACTGATCAAGCACGTACAAAAGGCGAAAAATGCCAAAAATCAGGGGATTTGATCAGGGGCGAGGTCAAGCAGTTAAAGTGGGGACCGCTGGTTTCTAGAAGGAAAACGTGAGGAAATGAGCTGGATGCGGCGCACCATTCTGTTACCCAGGACGACGTTCTAGAAGGGGACACGTGCCAGCTTGTGAAGACGCCAGGACGAACCGATCAGAAATTTGTTATCCAAAAGCGTCGTTATTCTAGAAGAAAGAGCACGTAGCAATCAATGAGTCGCTCATCCTCTGCATGAGCGAATATTCCCTGTCAAGATCGTTATCCAGCTGGAGGCCGAATCGAGCTTATAAATTGAGGCTGCGCCACCACAAGAAAGTATCGGAGACTTTACTTTCCGCCTAGTTTAGCTTAGTTTGGCTTAGTTCAACTCTCTAGCTTAGTTTAGCTTAGTTCTGCTCTCTTAGCTTAGTTTAGTTCAGATCTCTAGTTTAGCTTAGATAACGTAGTTAAAAGGGCGACCGAAGGGAGCGCTGCAGAATAACCATTTCTGTCGGCGTAACTTAAGTTTCCCGTTGAGATTCTTCTCAGTTTACCGCTTTCTTTATTTTCGAAGTGTTAGCTTAGTTTATTTTTACGTTGTAATCGTATCTTAGTTTAATCGAAGTTATTCTCTCTTTTAAATCGCGCATTTACTTTCCTGTTATTACCTGCAATTTACTTGACCCAGTGTTTTAAATTTCCGTTGATCAAGCTAACTAGTTTGAATTCTGCCTAGATAAAACCGTAGTTAAAACTCCCAAGTTAAAGTGTGGCAGCAGCCAACCCCCCTGTTCACTACTCACACACTCGACACACCAACTTCTCTGTGGGATCGACCCCGAACTTGCCGCTTTACTGTTAAAGTAGTGCGAAATCGGGAGTTATAAATATTATCTTTGGCGCGTTTCGGTTCGAGGATTGATTCGATTAAGTGACAACGACAATTTGCTAACTGGTCCAACCGATTCAGTTATCCTCCATATAACTTGATCCAATTTTAATCCACGCGTTTCCGAGCCCACCAAAATGGCGCCGTTGACGGAGAAGCATGGTGTTACTTTATGTTTGTGTGTAGTGCGTAGGAGTAAATAGTTTATTTCTTTCTTTTCTTATTTGTTTTTCCTGCTGTTGATGAGAAGGTACCACCAATGCGATTACTGGAATCATCCTTTGATATATAGAAGAACTAACAATCGTTGGAGAGTCCAGGAAGCCGGCGTAGTTACCACTCGTTACAAAGCAGCTTTAGAGGCAGCAGCAGCAGCTAAGCAAAACCCACCACCACCACCACCAAAGCAAACAGAAGCAGAGATGGCCGTTGTCATCGACGACTCGGGAATCGGCTCTTTGCATGCTCATGATGAGAAGGAGCCCACACATGCCATTGCCGCCACTCCTGGGATGCGGACCATCGCTATCAAATCAGGAGTGCTGGCCATCTTGACCCACTTCTACGGTCTCTCGAATGAATGTCCGTACGCCTTTCTGGAGGAGTTCTGCCGATACTGCGATATTCAGCCCGTCCCGGCTGGATCCATGTCTGAAGATTACAGGCTCAAGGCTATCCCCTTCGTTTTGAAAGGGGACGCAGGAGTATGGCTGTCAAGGCTACCAGAGGGATCCATCAGGACTTGGGCGGAATTCCGCATGATATTCCTCGACCGTTTCTTCCCAGCATCAAAGACAAGTGCCCTGAAAAGGGAGATTACAGAGGCCAGACAAGAGTACGACGAGCCCCTCGGCCAGTACTGGGACAGATTTCAAGGGCTGCTTCAAGCATGCCCCAACCACAAGCTGGGAGAAAAGGAGATCTACTCGATCTTCTACGGCGGACTCACGGTGGACAGCAAGAACGACCTCAACCTCGCAGCTCAAGGGGATTTCTCAAAAACCCCTTTTAGCCAAGCTAAGAATATTCTGGAGAGGCTAATCGAGGCCAAGCGATCGTATGAGACAACCCGAGGGCAGTACAGACGAGGGGCAGTGCACGCAGCAGAGGCGCGCAATGATGAAAAGCTAGAAGCTCGATTTGAGCAAATGGAGAAAAGGCTGCTGGAGGCAGTGGAGAAAGCCAGACCACCACCACCAACTGCACCCAAAGAAACGTAGTATGTGCCGCAACCACCGCCGCCAGAGGAACATCATTACTACTACTGCGAGTTTCCCCCTGAGGTTGAGCAAGTGAATGCCGCAGGCCACTGAAATGCAAATGGCAACTGGATCCAGGGGAAGCAGAGAGATGCTCCATGGAGGGATCACCCAAACTTCAGATGGACCGATCAAAATCAGAACCAACCACAACTACCCCCTCCACAGCAGACGCACTCCTCTGACGGGCAGTCCAACTGGCCGTCCCGAATCATGGATAGACCAAACACTGGAGGAAATAGAGTGCAAGGGGGTCAGGCAGGTTGGTCAAGTGCCCCTCAAGGGAACTGGTCAAGCGGAGGACAATCCAATTGGTCAAGCCGACAAAAAGAAGGAGACTGGGGAGGATACCAACACCAAATCACCCAGTATAGCAACCAGGGAAGGCAGTCAAGTAACCAAATGGTGAGTTATGTTCCACAGTACTTCCAAGGGAACCAACAAAACCACCAGTTCCAGAGCCAACCAGAGCCAACCAGAGCAGTATGGATCGTCCGGTTTCTATCAGCAAGGTTATGGAGGAGGCCAATTTAATCAGAGAAATAACAGGCAGCAAAATGAAAATCCAGGGGATATGACGATTCCACATCAGCCCAATGATGCGGTGCGTGAAATACAGGAAACCAGAGGGAACAAAGGGCTGCATTAGAGATGTTTACCAAGCAGTTATCTCAAGTCGCCATATCGTTGGGCGAGCTGAGAGGTAATGAAGGAAAGATTCCGGCTACAGTGCAACCACCAGCAGGGCGGGAAAACGTCAACACAGTGTCCCTGAAATCAGAAGGAGTTTATCAAAGCTCAACTACAAGTTTTCCGACACCCAAGATCAGTCATAATGCAAACTCTAAATCCGTCACCTCTGATCAAGTCACAGCGGAGGAAGAATCTGACATCCGAAAACAGGTTGCTGAAAAGAGAAGGAGGATCGAAGCAGAAGAAGTGACCAATATGGTCCGACCTGGTGATCTTCCCCCCAAGAGAACTGACCTAGGGGTATTTACGCTCCCAATCTCCGTTAGAAACGTCCAAATAGAGCACGCAATGTGCGACCTAGGGGCCTCCATCAATATTATGCCATACTCTATATTCAAGAAGCTGGGGAATGCCAAGCTCGTCGAAACTAATATGGAAATACAGTTAGCAGACGGATCTTGCATTTACCCCGAGGGAGTTCTGGAAGATGAGGTCGTCAAGGTAAACAGATTCATGTATCCCGCAGATTTCTTTGTTATAAAGATGACCTTTCTTATCCACCACCAACACGGTCATTGACGTTCGCCAGCGAACAATTAATTTGGAGTTTAAAGGAGAGTGGCTTACAGTCGAAATTAATAAAGCTGCAAAACGGTTGCAGGACAGAGAAAGCATACAAACTGTAGACGCCATTGGCCCTCGGAGACAGAAGCATCCGATGGAGCAGTCCTTCAAGGAGCCACCATCTGTATCCACTAAGAGTAAACTGATCAAGAGAGAGGCAGAAGATTAGCTTGAAGCGACAATGACTGGAGCAAGGGATAATCAAGCCGTTGGGGGCGCAATTATGGAATTTTGCCAGCCATCGCGACCCACCGAGGCAGGAGAGGGTACCCAACCGAGAAGGGTCGAAAAACCTCCAGACCGAACCGCCCCACTAAAAGGAATGTTGAAAAGGGATCTCTCGCTTACAAGGCAACTACTCCCCCAACATCACTCCCAGCTGATGCCTAAGAAGCGAAGTTCAACTTGGTCGGACCTTCGAGCAGTCACGGCAAAACTTCCATACCCCATTGACCAAGAGGAGGTCAGAGCATTGTTAAGACGCGCTGGAGCCCATAGAAGACTCATAAAGGATTTCGCCGCAAGAGCACAGGTCCTAACGAAGTCACCCCGGAGCAACGTTAAATATCCTGATGTCTGCGAGACCGCGTTCCCGTTTCTAAGAGATTGATTCAGGAGTTATTCTATGATGCGCGGTCCTGACTGGAATCACTCTTTTGAAGTGATGTGTGAAGCTGGTGACCATGCAATCAGAACAGTACTGAGTCAGAGAATCCGAGGGAAGAGTCATGTGGTCCTCTACGCGTCAAAAACATTGGGTCAGGTGCAAAGAAACTATGATGCGACCAAAAAAGAAATACTGGCAGTAGTTTTTGCATTTGAGAAGTTCAGACAGCACCTTCTTGGTTTGAAGGTGCTGGTGTATACTAACCGTGCGGCCATCAAGTACCTACCGTCAAGGGAGAAGTCAAACCCGCAATTGATCAGATGGTTACTCTTCTATAGGAATTTGAGTGGGAGGCAGTTGATAGGAACAAATATGAAAATACAGAGACGAATCACCAGCGCCGAGCTCTGCAGGAAGAAAGAAAGGGGGGCCTTTCAGACAGAATCCCTGAAAAACACTTGTATTTGATCAAGTCCAAGTCTGAGAAACGGCGGGTCTACCAAAAAGGGAGGACTGATCAAGGAAGACAGAATAGCTGGGAACGACTTGAATCCAAGAAGGCAAGGCTCGCAAGTAGCAACGGATTGAAGGAAGAAGGGTTACCCGGAAAGGACAAAAGGGAGGCGTTTGTAGTGGGCTACATGTCATTACCAACGCCTAGCTCGCGCCAGTAAACAGGTAAAAGGAGTGATCGAGTATTCATGGATAGTCTGCTTGATCAATCGATAATGTCTAAATTTCTTAATCTGATCAAGTGACATTCCAAAAAAACTCGGTCAGCCCCTTGTTGGTGTAAATAGTCTTTAATAGGTTTAGTTTTATTTAAATCAAAAGTCGGAAGTAAAAGCAAGAAACTGATCGAGTAGGATTATGTGAGATGTCATGGCTCACGTGATCAGTGCAAGTTGAGTTCAATTAGTGGTGCAGGGATTGAGATGATTAAAAATAGGAGATGATAAGAAGTGTGCAGTAATTAGAGGAGTGTCAGGCGGCGCCGACTGTTGAAATGAAAGGACACCCTGAAGAGAGATGAACGAAGCTTGTCGGGGAAGCTTTGCCACCTGGCATTCTAAAAAGGCGCATCGGTATGCGAAAGGTCACAGAGACTTCGATAGGAAGGAATCTCAATAGTCGGAGCCCAAGCATAAAAGGGATCTTTCAGATCTCACTTTCCATCAGCTACCTCTTTACTATCCTTATCTAATTCTCTCCAATGCAAATCACCTGCAAACATAATCAGAAGAGATGAAGGACTATCAACTCGAAGTTTCCAGTACCTCCTCGTTTTCTTCAGGAGCCGGCATCAACAGTGATAATCAGAGATCCTTGTTACCGCCCAACCCACCAACAACCAGAACCCCTTCATTACCTCCTAGGGTCATCGGCCCACTCCCAGTTATGAGCCCGACTGACATAAGGCGTGTGTGTTTCTTACTCAGAAGTTTCCCCGCCGGCGCTGACCCCGTGGAAAGACACATCGCCGTCAAGGTTCGCCAAACAATTTCTCGACCAAAGGACTTCTCTACGCCGCCACCGACGGAGGGTATGCTTGCTCAGAACACCAAGTCACTACCCAGTGGCAAGGACCTTATGCACCTTCACGAAGGGGTGCCTCTTCCTAGTAATCCCCTATGGCAATGGAAGGAGACAGAATGTAACCTTTCTTTGACTATAGAGGTTTACTCCATCCCGAAAAGGACGTGTCACCAGACTCCGAACCAACTCCTTCTTGAAGCTGAGGGTTCAAGGCAGCAGGTGGATGAGAAGAGACAAGTAGACCGAGGGACCATGCCAGCCGCAGAAGCAAGCAAGACTGTGGGAGGCAGTCAAATTAGAGCAGAGGAAGGAAGTGTTCTTCCTCCTCCGAAGAAGGACCACCATACCAATCAAGGTGTGAAAGTCCACTAACGCCGCCAGCATAAGTCTTCCCCTCCTAAGGAGAAAAAGAATAAAAATTCCAAAGAGGAGGAGCTCCAATAAACGTAAGAACCATGGAGGCAATAAGGAAGGCCTGTGAAATGGAGGCTATAAGGAAGGCGTGCAACATCCCCTGATCCAACCATCTAGAAGGCAACAGTATCACCCTCAACTATGTTTCTTTGTGCAAATTGCGTTTTGACTCCACTCTCACACTTAGTTCTAAGTCGAGACTAAGTGTGAGAAGTTTATGGAAATTATTTTTAGTTTTGCTTAAGGGTTTTGTGTTTCTTAGCATGTTTTGATTATTGGCACCGCCTCACACTTAGCCCAATACTTGGTCTAAGTGTGAAAAGTTTCCCTTGTTTGTTTTTGTGCAAATTGCCTGTACCTAATCCTTCTTTCCACTACATCCAGTCCCTCGATGACGAGCTCATATGCAGTGGGGAGGGGGGACGGGTTAGTTACAGAAAATTCATACATGCTGAGGGGGGACGGGTTAATTACAGAAAATTCATACATGCTAAAATTTTTCAAAAATAACAAATTTTAGATAGCAATAAGATAGGAAATATGCATGAAATCGGATAAATGAAAGACTTGATTACTTCGTGGAAGAGTTAGAGAAATGATTCAATACGCTCACATGTAAAACTTGATTGCAAAAACTTGATCAATTTGAATGACGCAAGTATGATGGAATCGCTCAATTTCTAAACCAACTGTGAAGCCTCTCTATATGTGAGTTATAAGCCAAAAGTATAACACTTTCTACTACTCTTTACAAAAGAAAAATTACGAGAGGCTAACTTTTAATATTGAGATGAAAATTGCACAAGTAGTGAGGACTAAAGGCATTAGGATTTAACCAGTTGAGCCGTTTTTCTTCCTTCGTTCCACGAACCCGCCTCATTACTAAAAACACCCCTTAGTCAGCCACTTTGAGCCCATACACTCTTACCCATTCTTTGAAACCTTAAAACCAAAAATTTTCGTATCACATGAGGGAAGAGGGTCAAAGAGATGAAATTTATCAAGGGGAACAAAAGGGGATAGCAATAGAATAAAAATTAAAAGGTAGCCGGGTCGATCAAGTTAGACAATCAGGTTGATCATATAAAAAAATTGAGAAAAGGTTTAAGAAAAGAAATGGGCAGGAAATAGTTGCAACCTAACCCAGAAAAAAAATAAAATAAAGCCGAAAGTTATAAGGCTAAGGGTCAACATTGACCGAGAAGGAGCATCAAGTGGAAGAAGAAATAAACACCCCAAATTTGATCCAACAAGTTTAGTCAAATCTTTGGCTTTTTGACTCATGTGATTTTCTCTTTTAAACTTAGAACCCCTAGGACCCTACCCTAACAAGTTACTACCCCTGAGCCCTGTTACAACCCGAAACAAAGACCTTAAGGAACTATCTTGTGCAGTCCGATTCAAAGTATTAAATTTGTAGCAACACCGAGTGAACGGTCCTAACATCTCTGGTGAGAAATGAGTGACTGAGTGAATCCAACAGTGGTTTTTAAATTGAGCAATCTTGACAAGCTGACTCCTTGATCAAGCAGAAGCGAAAAAGCAAAAACATAAGCTACTGGTTAATGGTATGACCTCGACCTCGGGTATGATTGTTGGAAAATTATTCGGTCCAATGCATACATGTGAATACGTGTTTTTAGTTCTTGTTCTTCTTTCTTTTGCTTGTGAAATAAGTAAACCATGCCTGAAATTTGCCTTATCTTTTTCTCTTTCTTTTTCTTTCTCTTTATACTTGAGGACAAGTATGTTTTAAGTGTGAACAGTTTGATAAGACTCATTTCATGCATCGGTTTTGAGGGTAAAACATATACTACTTGATCGGTTTATCGCGCAAACAAGTGTTAAAATGTGCAGAAATGCTACTTGTCCAAGGCAGCAAGGCCGAACTGATCAAGCACGTACAAAAGGCGAAAAATGCCAAAAATCATGGGAGTTGATCAAGGGGCGAGGTCAAGCAGTTAAAGTGGGGACCGCTGGTTTCTAGAAGGAAAACGTGAGGAAATGAGCTGGATCTGTTACCCAGGACGACGTTCTAGAAGGGGACACGTGCCAGCTTGTGAAGACGCCAGGACGAACCGATCAGAAATTTGTTATCCAAAAGCGTCGTTATTCTAGAAGAAAGAGCACGTAGCAATCAATGAGTCGCTCATCCTCTGCATGAGCGAATATTCCCTGTCAAGATCGTTATCCAGCTGGAGGCCGAATCGAGCTTATAAATTGAGGCTGCGCCACCACAAGAAAGTATCAGAGACTTTACTTTCCGCCTAGTTTAGCTTAGTTTAGCTTAGTTCAGCTCTCTAGCTTAGTTTAGCTTAGTTCTGCTCTCTTAGCTTAGTTTAGTTCAGATCTCTAGTTTAGCTTAGATAGCGTAGTTAAAAGGGCGACCGAAGGGAGCGCTGCAGAATAACCATTTCTGTCGGCGTAACTTAAGTTTCCCGGCTAAGATTCTTCTCAGTTTACCGCTTTCTTTATTTTCGAAGTGTTAGCTTAGTTTATTTTCACGCTGTAATCGTATCTTAGTTTAATCGAAGTTATTCTCTCTTTTAAATCGCACATTTACTTTCCTATTATTACCTGCAATTTACTTGACCCAGTATTTAAATTTCCGTTGATCAAGCTAGCTAGTTTGAATTCTGCCTAGATAAAACATTAGTTAAAACTCCCAAGTTAAAGCGTGGCAGCAGCCAACCCCCCTATTCACTACTCACACACTCGACACACCAACTTCTCTGTGGGATCGACCCCGAACTTGCCACTTTACTGTTAAAGTAGTGCGAAATCGGGAGTTATAAATATTATCTTTGGCGCGTTTCGGTTCGAGGATTGATTCGATTAAGTGGCAACAACAATTTGCTAACTGGTCCAACCGATTCAGTTATCCTCCATATAACTTGATCCAATCTTAATCCGCGCGTTTCCGAGCCCGCCAGATATGCATGCTTTTTGGTATAAGGACGAGAGACAACTTAACATGTCTATGCATTTATACTCATTGAGTAGTGATAAAATGCAAACTCATATATTGTACAAACTCCAAACTATGATCTGGACCGTCAAAAAATATCAACAGATGACAAAATAATAGCAACAGAAAATGTCAACACAATATCAACACAACATCAACCGTTGACATTTCTGTTGCTATTATTTTGTCATCCGTTGACATTTTCTAACAGTCCAGATCATAGTTTGGAGTTTTTACAATATTTAGAATTTGCATTTGATCACCTTCCTATACTCATTAATGTTATATTTGGAATAAAAATCCATGCATTTTATCCTTCACTAAAACATTTTAGAATGAACAATAGAATGATTAGCTAGATTTGGATCCACATATGGACATTACTATATCAATGTTATAATTTATAAAATTTATTTGTGTTTTAAAACTTCGGTATGTAGTATAGTATAATAGATTTGAAATATTTTTTTTTTTTTTTTTTTATAACAAGAAGAGAGAATCACCCTAAAGTTCAAACACCGCCCCTACATTGGGCACATACGGCCATGGGCGAATTGAAAATTAAGTTTCCATCGTAATGGGCGAATTGAAAAATTATAATGTACTGTACAATTGATAGCAGATGGCCCAATTATGATAGGTCTGAGCAATTGATAGCAGATGGCCGGCCCAATTATGAAAGGTCCATTGTCAATCCATATTAGTATTTGATTATTTTATCGGACTAAATATGCATATGATTATTTTATGGAATTAAATACTTGAAATGAAATTAGGCTAATAGCTTGAACCACGCTAGCCAATATTAACCTCACCTCATAATTGTTCTTCTACCACATTAATCCCAAAGGAGTGACTGACTATTTATCATTTATCATCATTTAGAAAGTTACGAGTCTCTAACTGTTTAAACCAAATTGTTTTATTTAAAGAAAGAAAAATGGAACCATTTTATAGTAGATGATACCAAACACGCAACTCCTCCACCCCCAAAAATCAAGCCTCTATTTTGCAAACGAATCGCAGCCGTCGATCCCCGCCCCATATCAAGCCTCCATTTCAAAACCCTTCCCTTCAATCTAACCTCAGTCTTCCTCCTCCTCCTTTATTTTTTTTTTTATTTCACAAAAACCATATTTATATATTTAAATATAATTTCTTTTCACTGCATATATATATTTACCCTCAGCTGGATCGATACATACACTCTCGTATACGTATTTCTTTTTCCGGATCTGAGCCTCGTCGGAACACGCCGGCGCTTAAACCCCCGCGCTCCGCCTCCGGAAAACCCTAGGTCGCTCCGCCGACTTACTTTTCGTTTCTGCTTTTCGGCTCCTCTAGATCCTTCCAGCGCCTGTTTTCGTTTTCTGGCGGGATTTTATTTTGCTGTTTTCGCTTCTTTGAGTGTGGAGAGGGCGTTTTTGGGGTAAGTTTTTGTTTTGCGCCCCTTGATGTTTTTTTGAATTTTTTTGTGTGTGTTTTTGTGGGTTGTTGCGTTGATTTAGTGGTTATCGTGTCAAGCAAATGTTTGCATGCATTGTTGATGCCATGTTTTTTGGGCTGTAGTGTTTATTTTATGTTAGCTGGAATTAACCTCAACTGTATTCGAGGTATGTTTCTGTTGAGCTGAAGTGTACTTTTCTTGACCTTGCTTTGATGATAAAGGTCAATGTCTGTTCGTTTGTGTGTGAGATAATCAGTCATTGCAGTTTTCTTGAGGTTGTCATTGTTGGAGTTCATTTTACTATTCTGCATTTCGTGTGTGTGTGTGGATGTGTGTGTTCACTTGCATGACAGACTAAATTAGTGAATCTACTTTTGCTTATGTGTTGCAAGACTGGAGATGTTAGGTGCTTGGATTAGTTTTCGGGTACCAAAATATTAGCTCATAGAGAATGCCTGGCTGTAGGAAACCATTAGTTTTGAGAGGATGATAGTGTAGAGAACTCAAGTAGAATAACATAATTTTCGGTGAAAGGGCCCATGGTACAACACGAGAGATGAATTTACATTGGCAATGATTTGATGAGGAATATCTGATTGTAATGATATCCTACGTAGCTTTTCTATGAGTAAACTGTTTGCAAAAGTTGTTCTCGGTATTGACTTATTGAGAGTGGTATGTTATTTCGGTAAAGTCCTTACTCTAATGAGTGCTCAACAAGATCGCTTATAGGAGTAATTCATATGTTAGAAGCCTATTGCTCATGCTGTGATTGTGGAATTCTCTAACCATTTGTTTTTTCTTAGCTGTCAAGAGTTGTGAATTCTTGCTCACTTAGTGCAAAATAGTGAAGTAGGTATGAAGATGATAAACCTTGTATTGCTGAAATTAAAACCACTTATAGGTGTGGCATGTATATTTAGCAAGAATGGCTTCACATATTGACAGTGGTTGATGCAATGTTTTTGAGTACTACCGTTCATTTTTGAGAAAGCACTGTTTTAGAAACTGACCACAGAAAGAGAAGGAAGACACTAGTCAATTGTGGATGATGAGATGGTTTGTAGCATAATCAAACACAGGCTTTGAGCATCTTATAGATATAACGTCAGTAAAGACACAATTTTGCCCCAGTTGTAGGATTGCTCCACATAATTGTTGATAGTTGTGCTCATGTTATATCAGAATATCCTCTATGCTATCATTTTTATGATCTGCTCAATATGAGGATTTATTGGCTTTGTTCAAATTCTGCTCTGTCTCTCTGTCCATCTTATTTGCTATATATGCACATATTGTCTTTGCGAGCTCATTTGTATCTTTCTTATTTGCAAGATGTATGTAGTTATTGCTCGCTAAGTATGTGGACTATCTGACTCCAACCATTGCTTTTATGTACTGCACTAACTTATGTTTAACAATTTTCTGTTTTTGTAGTGTTAATTATGAGGTAGGTATACTGATAGTCATGGCCTCGAAGGGTCCAAGGTCTAAACTTGACCATGAATCGCGGGCTAAGCGGCAGAAGGTGAGGATTTTAACTTCATGTGTGTGCCAACTTAATTTGTATTAGGCTCCTAAAACATTTACTTCACCTCTCATTATCTGAGTATATACTTGATTTATAATTTAACCTAGAATATGTTTAACCTAAGATTTATTTGGAGATATGATCAATGAATTGTAATATTTGTCACTCTAGGATCTACTAATTTTGTTAATATACATAAAATTTGTCTGTTTGTTAATTGTTTTACATGCATACAGCTACAATTTCTACTTTCTTAGTTATACTTATAGCTTTCGAACATGGATCCCATAATACAGAGCCATGTTTTTGTTATTTATTCTGTGTTGTTTATCCATACAAATAAAGTTGCATTTGCTTGAAATCCATTACAAATCATATTTCTAAAGCTATAAATTTTGAAGTCATGGCTATCCAATATCATAATATTGTACTCCCTCCGTCCCATTACACGTGACACATTTCTTTTGGGGTAGTGGTGTTAAGTGGTCAAATGAAGAGAGAATAAAGTAGGAGTGAGAAAAAAGTAGAGAGAAAAAGTAGGAGAGAGGATAAAAAGCGAGAGATAGAGTGTTGTTTTTTTGCTATAAAAGGAAATGTCTCACTTATAGTGGGACGGCCTAAAAGGAATACGCCTCACTTATGATGGGACGGAGGGATGATCTATGATCGGGTATTAGAAGTATAAGGACTTATCATGCAAACACACACACAGACATCCAATGCATATCTTGATTGATAAATGCTAAGAAAAGCCGGGGCACATAGCAAAATGTCCGATCATTATATTCGAGCTTAGAATGACTGAAATATTCTGCTTCTATTGTTTAATTGTTTGCACTGACACTTTTTTTTCTCTCGATCCTAGGCCCTTGAAGCTCCGAAAGAACCTCAACGTCCTAAAGCACATTGGGATCATGTCCTGGAAGAGATGGTCTGGTTGTCAAAGGTAACCAAGTATATATTCTTTCAACGCGATACCTAGTTGATTGGCTCAGTTTTTAACTTTCTAAGTTTTTCCTGTATTGTTGTTTAGGACTTTGAGTCGGAGAGGAAATGGAAGCTGGCACAGGCAAAGAAAGTTGCTATACGAGCCAGCAAGGGGATGCTTGATCAGGCAACAAGAGGGGAGAAGAGAGTCAAGGTGCACATTTTTCCTTTTCCATTTTGCATGTGGTTGGAGGACTTTGAAGAAAGATGTCATTTTCACCCCTTCGTTTTGGCCTGATGTCTTACAATTATTTATTCAAGTCCACTGATAATTTGGTACGCTGAACACAATGTAATCAGGAAGAGGAGCAAAAGTTGAGAAAAGTTGCCCTCAATATTTCGAAGGATGTAAAGAAATTCTGGATTAAAATAGAGAAGCTGGCAAGTGCCCTCCTGAAATTTCTTTATAATGATTTTCTTTATATGATGATTTGATTAAATATCTGGTTACCATGGTGGTACAGGTGTTATACAAGCATCAGTTGGAGCTTGATGTGAAAAAGAAGAAAGCTCTTGATAAACAGCTTGAGTTCCTTCTTGGACAAACTGAAAGGTATTTTGTTATATGGGAGCTTTTTGACTGACTATCGGCCTGTGACTTTTATAGTACTATTTTTTATGATGAATAATTTCCATGGAAGATCAACGTCAGCAGATTCATGAAGAACTTTGTCCGTGTTATCCTATTAATTGACATACTGATGCTCCTCACCTCATCTTTTAGGTACTCATCAATGCTGGCTGAAAATCTTGTCAATCCACTTAGTCTTTGCAAACCATCTTACTTGTGCAATGCTGAGGCAAAACCGAGTACTTCTGGTAGAAGAGCTGACGAATCAGATAATGGTATGTCATAAATTTTGGCATTGATCAGTTCTACTGTTTTTGTGTCTTTTATGAGTTTTGATCCTTTGATAATGCTAGGATCCCAGTCAGATATCAAAGCTGTAGATGAAGACTATGATTTGCAATCCACCGAAGAATCTGTAAGTTCTAACTCTCAATAGTGGTTATCCTTATGGATGCTGTAAGCAGTATTCACAATTTTGTTGAAGATATTTGCGTATAGACATTGTGCAGTTTCCATGCATTTTATATCCTAGCACTAAATCCCCTTTTCTGATTCTTCAACTGTTTTGGCAAGTAGACCTTGACATGAGCTGTTAGTCTTTTCTTTTCTAAATCTTTTCTTACCCGTGACTACTTTATCAATCTATTTGACAAGGTAGCAGGGCTTTTATACTTGAGATAAACTATGGCCAGTTTTCATCTATAATAAGATGTTCTATATATGGTTTGAGTATTTTCTTGGAGGATCACCGTTGATTGTTTGAAGATTATAATTGAAGCCATGCGCTTTGTTTGTATAAAATTATTTATCTCTGGAATCCAAAAGGCTTGCATTCATCCATTGGACATCTTTGGCTATCTAGTATCAGTATGTGAGCTTGTAGAAAACTGACTATCTTCCTGTGCTTTCTTGCAAAAGTTAATCTGCATTTTCATTTTATGGATCCCAATTTAGTCTTAGTGAAATCTTGTGCTCTTATTTATAGCCATTATTAAAGCATCCCATTATCTTTCGTTCAGGATGATGATGAGCGTACTGTTGATGCGGATGAGGCTCTCATCACTAAAGAAGAGCGGGATGAGGAGTTGGCAGCATTACAAAGTGAAGTCGATTTACCTCTGGAGGAGATACTGAAACGTTATGCTGCCCATGAGGGTACCTCTTTATTTATGTCATTATGGGCGTCTCAATAAATTTAGCTCTGAAATTTTGGTTTCTTCTCCATGTTGTATGATTATGTAGTAAACTACTGTTGATTAATGTAATTTTTGCTCAGGCAGCAGAGAAAAAAGTCCCCAGAAGGATGATGATAAACCTGGAACAACCGGGCATAATGAACCTAATGGTTAGATCTTATCATGCTGCTTTTGAATTTATTTCTACTCACTTCCTTTTAACTTTTGAGGTTCAATCTTATTCAGGAAAAGAAGATTCCATGGGAGATGCCCTTGTGATAGAGAAAGGCAGCTCGCCTGTGAAATCTGGTCGTCGTTGTGTAAGTTGTATGTGTTTAGATATACTGTTGCAAATTGTAAAGACTGTCTAATACTCAACATAATATTCCTTGTTTGATAAATTCAGGTTGAAAGTAATGGTATTTTGTCTGCTCCAGAAATCCATTGTCCGGAGGTGGCTGAAAATCACAAGAGAAGTTCTTCGAAGAAACTTCTTGAGTCAGAGAAGAAGCAGATCTCACATGAGTTCAATGACGAACAGGTAAGTGTGTCTGTTTGGTTTCTGAATATATGTAGCTGTTTAATGTATAAGACCCTTAATGTTGTAATGTTGTGCATATTGCTACTTATCATGTTTATGGCATTCTTTTAGTTCCCAACTACTATGTATTTAGTTTTTACTTATTCCTTAATATGGTGTTTGTACTGGATTTCTCAAATTAATATTAGCCTATTAGGTCTAATTTTTTTTCCAACCTTTTCTTGCTAGTGCCTGCTCTTTCTATGTTATGCATTTGATACAGTTCAGATTATGTTGAACTCTGATTACTTCAATTTTTGTAGGAAGATGATGATTTTGTACTCTCAGCCCGGGAAGAAAATGAATATGACATGGTAAGCTCTCGATTATTAATTAATGTTTGGAATTTGACATGTTTTGCAATGCACCATTCTTCATTTGTAAGGGTACCTGCAATTTCGTATCATTAACAATTTGCTCATCCATCACATGCAGCTAAGTTTCTCCTTTTTCAGTGAGTGCTATGCATTATTACCTAATGGACTTGGGTACCATTATTTTTCATTATTCCACATAATCCATCCAGGCTTTAAAATACATTTTAAGAACCATAGCTCATAAAAGCTTGATAAATATATGAAAACACATCAGTCATAAGCCATAACTGCTAAATAATTACAAGTCAATATCCAAGAATATTGAATCATCTCCCTCTGTCTCCATCTTCATTTGCACCGTCAACCATATTCCTCCTGTTTTTGCATGATTGAAAAAATAAATATTAGAAATAAGTACTCCCTCTGTCCTATAAAAAATAGAAACTTTTGGGACGACACGGTTTTAATGAACAATTGGTAAAGTAAGAGAGATAGATATAAAAAGTAATTGGGCTATTGTTAGTGGAGAATGGGCCCACCTCATTAAAGAGAAAGGAGTTACCAAAAATAGAACTGTGCTATGTTTATGGGATGGACCAAAATGGAAAGAGTTTCTAACTTTCTATTGTTATGGGACGGAGGGAGAATATATTATGTACTATACTTTGTCAAAAAATAAAACTAACCTTTTGGTTGATTTGTTTTCTCTTCCTTGGTGCTCAAGACTCCCCCCCCCCCTCTATTAGCAATGACATTGTTGCTTCGTCATCTTCATTATCTGTGTTGACTACCCACTCATCCGAAGGAAAATCTTCTATATTTTTAGTCTTCTCTTTATTTGATACCTGTGGTCGGTTTCTAGGATGACGAAACAACTCTCGTGGAGGAAGAAGAATTAGCAAATGCAGAAAAAATCAATACTGCAGATGAGGTGAGGATGTGGGATCCTTATATTCTGAAGTCTTGAATTTTCAAACTTTTATTTAGTCAATTAGACGGTAATATTAATTAATCATATGATTTTCAGATTGCACTTCTCCAGAAGGAAAGTGAAGTTCCTATAGAGGAATTGCTAGCAAGGTATAAGAAGGTACGTAGATGAGTTCCCTGTTTCCTCCCCTCTGTTCTTATTGGGTGCATATAGTTTTCTGATGATACTTTATTGTTCAGGATTGTGACAGTGGAGATGTAGATGGGGATATAGATGACGACTCTAGATCCTTGTCTACTTCTGGTTCTGAAGAGTTATTGGATTCACCAGAACATAGGATGTCTAACCTTATGCAGCCTGATTATGGGTCAAATGGATTGGAGCCAGATATATGCTCCCATCCAGAAGAAGAAGCTGAATGTTCAGGAAAATCTGGAGAAGAGGCACAAAGTGAAAATATAATTGCTGATGCAGCAGCAGCTGCCAGGTCAGCACAACCAACTGGAAATACTTTCTCAACGACAAAGGTGCGAACAAAGTTCCCTTTTCTTCTAAAGTTTCCCCTGCGTGAGTATCAGCATATTGGTTTGGATTGGCTTGTGACCATGTATGAGAAGAGACTGAATGGAATACTTGCTGATGAGATGGGGTTGGGTAAGACGATTATGACCATTGCGCTGCTTGCTCACCTGGCTTGCGAGAAAGGAATTTGGGGTCCACATCTCATTGTCGTTCCAACTAGTGTCATGCTCAATTGGGAGACTGAGTTTCTTAAATGGTGTCCTGCTTTCAAAATATTGACATACTTTGGAAGTGCAAAAGAGCGGAGAATAAAGAGGCAAGGATGGTTGAAACCTAATTCATTTCATGTTTGCATTACGACTTATAGACTCGTCATCCAGGATTCAAAGGTGTTCAAGAGAAAGAAGTGGAAGTACCTTATTTTGGACGAAGCCCATCTAATAAAGAATTGGAAGTCACAAAGGTGGCAGACGTTACTCAATTTTAACTCCAAGAGGCGTATTCTACTAACTGGTACACCATTACAGAATGATCTTATGGAACTGTGGTCTCTGATGCATTTCTTGATGCCACATATTTTTCAGTCTCACCAAGAATTTAAGGATTGGTTCAGTAATCCTATATCCGTCATGGTAGAGGGACAAGAAAAAGTAAACAAAGAAGTAGTTGACCGACTGCATAATGTACTCCGCCCCTTCTTACTTCGCCGATTGAAAAGGGATGTCGAGAAACAGCTTCCTTCGAAGCATGAACATATTATATGTTGTAGGCTGTCAAGGAGGCAGCGTAACTTATATGAGGACTTTATTGCTAGCTCCGAGACTCAGGCTACTCTAGCTAATGGTAATTTTTTTGGAATGATCAGCGTTATTATGCAACTTCGTAAGGTTTGCAATCATCCCGATCTATTTGAAGGCCGTCCAATTGTAAGTTCTTTTGATATGCGTGGTATAGACATGCAACTTAGCTCTTCTGTTTGCTCAATGCTTGCCCCTGGGCCATTTGCATCTGTTGATCTTAATGGCTTAGGATTTTTCTTCTCTCATCTGGATTTCTTCATGACATCTTGGGAGAGTGAAGAAATTCAAACTATTGCTACACCTTCAAGCTTGATTCAGCAACGTGCAAACCTGTCTAATTTGGAGGATAATTGGGTCAGATGCAAGAAAAAGAATAACAGGCATTCGACAAATATATTTGATGAGATTCAGAAGGCACTATTGGATGAGAGGTTGAGAGAAATGAAAGATCGTGCAGCAGCTGTTTCGTGGTGGAATTCTATAAGGTGTAGAAGAAAACCCATTTATGCCACTGGCCTCAGGGAGCTTGTCAGTGTCAAGCATCCTGTCCATGATATTCATCGTCAGAAACACAATCCTTTGTCATATCTGTATTCATCCAAGCTTTCTGATATTGTACTTTCCCCAGTTGAAAGATTTGAAAAGATGGCTGATCAGGTCGGAAGTTTCATGTTTGCAATACCTGCTGCTCGTGCACCACCCCCAGTTTCCTGGTGCAGTAAGGGTGGATCACCTGTGTTTATTCACCAAACGCTGAAAGAGAGATGGTCACAAGTTTTTTCCCCTCTTCTTACTCCATTTAGGCCTGCTATTGTCCGGAGGCAAGTTTACTTTCCAGATAGAAGACTTATCCAGTTTGACTGTGGTAAGCTGCAGGAGCTTGCAGTTCTGCTCCGGCGACTTAAATCAGAGGGTCATAGGGCTCTGATATTTACCCAAATGACAAAGATGCTTGATGTTTTAGAGGCATTCATCAATCTTTATGGCTACACTTACATGCGTCTAGATGGTTCTACTCCGCCTGAAGAGAGGCAGACACTCATGCAGAGGTTTAATACAAACCCCAAGATATTTCTTTTTATTTTGTCAACACGGAGTGGAGGTGTAGGCATCAACCTAGTTGGGGCAGACACTGTGATTTTCTACGATAGTGACTGGAATCCTGCTATGGATCAACAGGCACAAGATAGGTGTCACAGGATAGGTCAGACACGTGAAGTTCACATATATAGGTTGATAAGTGAGAGCACAATCGAAGAGAATATTCTGAAAAAGGCCAATCAGAAGCGGGCTTTGGATGATTTAGTTATACAAAGTGGAAGCTACAATACAGAATTCTTTAAGAAGCTGGATCCAACAGAATTGTTTTCGGGCCATGGAACAGTTTCCCAAAAGGATACACTACTAGAAAAAACATCCAAGAATGGTGGTGAGGTAACATTATCTTGTGTGGATTTGGAAGCTGCCTTAAAGAATGCTGAAGATGAGGCAGACTACATGGCGCTAAAGAAAGTGGAAGAAGAAGAGGCTGTAGATAATCAAGAGTTCACTGAAGAAGCAGTTGGCAAGTTGGAGGACGATGAGCTAGCCAATGAAGAGCAAATGAAGCCTGATGGTCCTGCCGAACAGCCTGCTTTGAATGTGAAATCAGATGAGGGCAATGTTGTGAGTGAAAGCCATCCAGTTGAAGAAGGAGCCCTTGCTTTACAGAATAATGAAGAAGATGTTGATATGCTGGCTGACGTCAAACAGATGGCTGCAGCTGCAGCTGCAGCTGGGCAGGCTATCTTGTCTTTCGAGAATCAGTTACGCCCCATTGATCGATATGCAGTACGCTTTCTTGAGTTGTGGGACCCAATTATTGACAAGACTGCAGTTGAGCCCAATACTCAAATCGAGGAAGCTGAATGGGAGCTGGAGCGCATTGAGAAGTTAAAGGATGATATGGAGGCCGAGATTGATGATGATGAAGAACCGTTGGTGTATGAAAGTATGTGCTCTTTCAAGATTGACTTTTTTTATGTTTTTTATTGCTTTGCAAATATTATGTGCATTTTAGAAAGTTATGGTACTATGGAGCATCTTTCCTATGATTAGTAAGCGTTGTTACCGTTACAAATACGATCATAATCTTTTAATACACATTGATGGTTTTTTATGTTGTGCTTTCTCTGTAAGTTGGATTTAAATTGCTTTGCATTTCAAATTTATATCCTGGATTCTAGATGAATCTTGTGTGATTTGACTTTCACTGTGTTAGTTACTATCTTCATATTTTTTCCTTTTTTCTCTCTGTCAAGTTTGTCTTTTCTTCTTTTCTGTTATTTTTGATTTTTTGTTGGCAGTGGTTGAAAAACTACATTGTCATGGAAAATATTGTATTTCATTAAATCTCTTGACAAGAAAATCCGCCTCACTCGCTATGTAGAAAATAAGAGAAGTTAATCACCGCATGCATCGAGACTTTATCTTAATTTAATTGTTGTTGTTTAGGTTGGGATGCTGATTTTGCAACTGAAGTATATAAACAACAAGTTGAAGCTCTAGCGCAACACAAGGTATGCAGCAGCACTTGCTTTATGATAAGATTTGTGAGAACCAATTCATTTGCTGGTGGATCCTTTTGGAATTTCTACCTCAATTTAGTTATTTTTATGGTTGAAGATTTTCTTCCTAACTAATATTTAATACTACCTATCTAATAGTTGATGGAAGATCTGGAACGTGAAGCCCAGGAGAAAGAGGCTTTAGAATGTGGTTATTCAGACGCTCAAAGGTTAGTATTTGTAAAAGAAACTCTGAATTCAGTGTATGGAGTTTTTTTGTTACTTGTTAGTATACATGCAGACTAGACTAGCTTGATAGACATATCTCATTCAGTGGCCTCTTTAGTATTCACGGGCAATTCTTTTATGTGAATTCTAGGACCTAGGTCTCTTATTAACTGATTCTAAGTTCACCTAACAAAAATTATGTATACATGCTTGCTCACTAAGTTCACCTATTCACTTACTACACTAGTATGTGATACAGAAACATGTACTGTAGTTCCTCTTATGCAGAAGAATAATATCATAATAGGTGTGCGTGCTAGTTTATTATGTTCTATTGAACAGCTTTCCTTCTAGCTTACTCTGTTTTCTGTCCAAACAGGGATTTCGTTACTCCAAAACCAAAACCGAAAAAGAAAGGCAAAAAGGCCAAGTTCAAATCCTTGAAGAAAGGAGCTCTAGTTTCGAAATCCATATCTATAAAAGAAGAGTCATCAATAGACCATATGTCAATTGATGATGACATATTATATGATGACACCCCCACATCTTCAGATGCTTTATCTCCCTGCTCAACTCAAGAGAAGAAACGTAAACCTTCAGATAATGAAGAACACAGAAGCAGAAAGAAGTCTAAAAAGTTGAAGGCTTCTGAAACTGGGAACATTGTTTTGTATCACAAATCTCCTGGAAAGCATCAATATGAACTTAAAGACTTGAAGATTTGTGATAATGGTTACTTTGATAATGAAAAGCAAATAAATAGAAACAGGGTGCGAGGAAAGCTTTCTATCCCCATCATGCCTCTGAAACGAATTTTCACAATAAAACCAGAAAAGTTAAAAAAGAAAGGAAACATTTGGTCTAAGGATTTCCTCCCTTCTCCTGATATTTGGTCACCAAAGGAAGATGCCGCTTTATGTGCAGCTATCCATGAGTATGGTCCAAATTGGAATTTGGCAAGTGAAATCTTGTACGGAATCAGTGATGGTGGGTCTTACCGGGGCAGGTTTCGTCATCCTGTCCATTGCTCTGAGAGGCTTAGGGAACTAATTCAAAGATATGTGTTATCAGTTAACGATGTTACAACTAATGACAAAGCTGTTGGCATGGGTACAGGGAAGGGTCCTCTAAGAGTAACTGAGGTATGTTAGCAGCTCTCTCTTGATGCATTGTATTAATTCATATGTTGCTGTTTGTCTGCTATCTTTGCCAGTAAATAATTTTCTGAAGTGTTATTGTTGCACCAATCAACGTTTCCTGAAATGTTTATGTTTGTGAAATAATGTGTTTTTGTTACGATAAGTGAAGTATTAGTAAGCGGTGACTTGTTCCTTAAACCAAGGATACAGCAGTTACTTTGCATAATCTGACAAAAATATAGTTTGAATGTAATTTGTTTAGATTTCTGCTTGTTCTTGGACAATTAAATCCTCTCAGTAAACCTCTTCTTTAGGGATGAAGCTTGAAATGCATGCTCTGTTGATTTGTGATATTAGGCATTTCAGTTTGTTATTGGCTCCAAAAATACATATGTTTCCTAATTTCTTTTGTATGTTTCATGAAATAGGATAACATCCGGGTATTGCTTGGCATCACTTCTGATTTACCAGATCACGAGCCACTTCTTCAAAAACATTTCTTTTCAGTGCTCTCTGTTGCTTGGAGGAATATCTCGCACTCCAGCCACAGTGGCAATGCTCTATTATTTCAGAACAGATTCTATTCATCGCAGGAGTTTTATGCCTCTGCCAGCAGTAAGAATTCCTTGGGAAAATCACCAGATACGCTGGGATTCTCTAATTTGCCTCAGTGTGGGAAGTTAGTAGCCGCTGCTCTGAATAGAAGCCGCAACATTCAAACAGATGACAGGCTAACTATCATCAATCCTTTGGAGGATACCCCTGTAGAAAAGGAGATATTGGATTTAACGCTTGAGCTTGAAACAGATAGGGATGAAGTTCTACCTCTTCCCTCGGTCGTTAATGTGTCAATTCTTGGTGCAGACCCATCCACGTCTTTCAAGGGGAATGCTGGAGAGGACCGGCAATTTAAATCCTCCAGGGGCACAGTTGAGAGTCAATTCAGGTATTATCTCTTGTTAATACTGTATATATCTTCATTTTCGGTTCATAGTGTATTCCTTGTGTTCTTTGTATCTTAATGTGGGAACCTAAATGCTGCCAATGTTGCACTAATCTGTGAGTTTTGATAAGCAACCTTATTCTCATATCTTCTCTCTTCGTGTCCAGAACTGCATCAGCTGCACATTTTGACAGTTGTTTTGGGGAAGAATCACAAGTATTAACCACAGGCGATAACAGGTCTTCAAATTCAGGAAAAAACAAGCTCCCTGTTTCTGAGCCGATCAAGCCTTCTAAATCGAAGTCGAGAAGAGCAAGTAAAGATCAAACTGACTCGCAACATTTGACTTCCACTGAAGTGTTCCAAAATCTGCCATTGTTGCCAACTGACCCCAGTCTGAAGTTCGATGACTTGTCCTTTTCTGATATTGGATTTGACTCTGCCAGCCTGGTGGACATGGATGAAGGTTTATCCCCCGACATGACAGAGCTGGTCTCGTCAAACTATGACCCGGACTTGACGTATGGGCTGGACGACCTGTCAGATTTTACTGAATTTATAGAAATGGGGTAATGAGCAGCAGGCAAATGCAAAAGAAACGCCATAAAGCTTCAAATGGGAGAGTTGCCATGTATTTGAACGGCTAAATCTCAGGACCGAGAAACTCCCAGTCAATGAAAGTGAGCCCGGCTCAAGGTTGTTGAGGTTTAAATGCTGTGCTATCGGGAATAAACAAAGGGAAAGATAGACCTCGATGAATGACCTGCAAATCGAAGTTCCTGGTGGTTGGGAGTTGGGGAAGATGAATGCAGGCCATTTATAGGATTGTAGAAGTTCCAGCAGGAGATAATGAATTTGTGATATGGTAGGCTGTAGGATAGTATTCTTGCAAGTGGTGTTTCTGCTGCTTAATTTTTCTTCCTTGCAGTTTTGGGGGCTATATTTTTTTCACACTTCCATTATTAGTTCATGCATTGTAGGCACATCATCTGCACGGAAATTGCAACATCTGCTCTATTTTAATATTAACAAAATTGAAGTTGAAAATTCGTATACCAGAGGAATATTTAACTACATTTTATTAAAAATGAATCTCTCAACTTATCCAACAGAATTACAGATTGAGGGCACAAAACAAGTAAATTAACACAATTAATAGTATTAAATGCCTCTTATCTTTTTTTTAATGATACAAATGTTTGAAATTTACATAAATTATACAAAAAAGTTCATCTATGTTTTAAGTTAATACATTATGTCATACTCCCTCTGTCGGTGAATAGGAGTCTCGTTTTTTCATTTTAGTCCGTCCTAGAATAGGAGTCTCGATTCACTTTTACCATAAATGGTAATAGGGCCTCACATTCCACTAACTAATTCCACACACATTTCATTTAAAACTAATATATACAAGTGAGATCCATGTTCTACTAACTCTTTTCCACCAAATTTTCTTAACATTTCTTAAAACCCAGGCAACCAAGGAATGAGACTTCTAAGGGCATCCACAATGGGGCGCCAGAAGGCGCGCCCGATGCGTGCCATCGTCCTCGGGCGCGCCATCGGGCTCCATTGTGGGTGCCCGGACGATGGCACGCCCTACTCCCATGCCCTAAGCTTCGGGCGCGGAAGAAGCGCGGACGATAGGCCCGTCCGCGCCATCGGGCACCATTGTGGGCTCCGCGAACGATGGCGCGGACGATGGCACGCGTTTTTGAATTTTTTTTTCCGAATTTTGTCTATTTAAACCTCGTTTCTCATTCACTTGTTCATACGAACATCTCGCCCCTCTCATTTCTCTCATCTCTCACATTTCTACCTCTCTCACATACCAAAATGAACCACGACGACGACACTAGTTCCTCGGAGGAAGGTTGTCCGACCTCGGATGCCTTAGATGCAGCCGTTGAAGAGGCCATGACGGAATGCTTAGTCGAAATGCAGCGCGAGGAGGCGGCGGCGGCAGTGGAGCAGATCCGCAGGCCTATTCGACGTCAGACGGTTGTCCGACGCGACCACGCGGCAGCTAACCAACATCTGTTACAGACTATTTTGCCGAGCAACCACGGTGGGGCCCGACTATTTTCCGTCGCCGGTTTAGAATGCCGCGTTACCTTTTTCTCAGCATTGTCCAAACGTTGGAGTCACGTGATGAATACATGACGTATCGGGAAGATGGCGTCGACAGACCCGGACTTACACCGTTGCAAAAGTGCACGGCTGCACTCCGTCAGTTGGCCTACGGCACCACGACGGACATTTTCGACGAGTACCTCCACGTCGGGGAGACAACAGGCCGGGAGTGCCTGAAGAGATTATGTAGGGGAGTTGTGGAGGCATACGATGACACATATTTGCGCAAGCCGACTGCTATTGATTGCAGTCGACTGGGCCTGATGAAGATGCACGAGACGGAGCACGACTTTCCTGGGATGCTAGGGAGCGTCGACTGTATGCATTGGGAGTGGATACAAGGGCAACCACCCGACGATGATCTTTGAAGCCGTGGCTGACCGTCGGCTCTGGATCTGGCATGCTTACTTCGGCGTAGCCGGGTCGAACAACGACATTAACGTCCTCAACTCATCCACCCTCTTCACCGAGCAATGCAATGGCAACGACCCGACCATCGAGTTCACTACCAACAGGCGCCAATACCGCATGGGGTACTACTTGGCCGATGACATATACCCACGGTGGCCTGTTTTTCTAAAGACGACCAGCTGCCCAATGGGTGAGAAGAGAGTTTTATTTGCGCAAAAGCAGGAGGCGGGGCAGAAGGATGTCGAGCGGGCATTTGGTGTGCTCTAAACACGGTGGGCAATAGTGAAAGGGCCTGTTCGTCTCTGGTTCAAGGAAATCATCGCCGATGTTATGTATGCGTGCATAATCATGCACAACATGATAGTCGAGCATGAAGGTGGGAGCATCACCGACTGGAACGATGATGAAGGTGCATCTAGCTCCTCCAGCACGACGACCGTGCCCCCGCTAGAGGATTACCGATTGGCTTCAATGAGGTTCTATCTAGACAGGCCTCAATGCGCAACCAACAAGACCATGCTCAGCTCATGAACAACATGATTGAAGAAGTGTGGTTCCGTAACCGCCGTCGCTGAGTTTGCCTATTTTTTTAATTCGTATTGTAATGTATTAATTTTTATAAATGAAATGAAGTTTTTCCCAATTTTTGTAGTTATTTAAATATTCAAATAAAAGAAAATACTTAGGGCGCCCCACTGCAGGTGGAAGGGTAGGAGGATAAAAAGGATGAAGACGGTGCATAGGGTGCGCCTAAGGGCGCCCCATTGCTAATGCCCTAATGGCAGTCTGAGGGAGTATATGTGTAGACGTCTTTGACTGTCAATATAAAATATTGATATATTAGAACATTTTGTACTCTACATAGAGTTAATGAAATTCAAACATAAATTAGAGAAAGTATTTTATAAATTTGTAGTAATTTTTTTTTTGTAACAATATAAAATCAAAGTAAAATATTCTGTATTAATCGTGTGATTACCATTTATTTTTTTTCATGTAAGTTAATTAATAAAACGTGGACGAAACGAAATCCAAATTACAAGCGGTGTCATAACAGATATTTTTGCCAACAATATCTAAACAAAGAAAATATATTTTTATTTTTGTATATTCATGGAAGTAACTAAAGTTAACCCTTAACTTCGTGGAGTATTATACATTATTAAATGAAGTAAATTATGGAGATTATACCATAAAATTATATTATGAATCCAAACATTGCCTGCTTCCATATATATCGAATTATTATAAATTAATTAATGAAAGTATTTAGTCACTACTATAAACTAAATTCTCTCTCATTAAAAACTAAATATTTGAAAGCAGCTAAAAATTTGGGAATTCCCTCTGCTTAAACCCTATTTGTATTCCTTCCTTCCTTCCCCCCAAAAACCAAAGATTTTAGGAATTGAATTCTGTAGTATATGAATCAGAAGCGATGCCGAGAGAGAGACTTAACCGTAACACTCGGAAAGGGAAATCTGACGACACCGGCGCTGCTGTTGATCGAAGGCTTCTTCGCTCCAAGTACCTCACCTTCAAAAACCGAATTTCAGGTATTTCCACTTTTTTTTATATTCCCCAGTTTCTAATTACGATTTCTGTTTTGAAATCGATATTATCCTGCTCTACTATTAGTTTCTTTGTCGCTAGAGTCATGTGTTTAGTCTGTATCTCAAGATTTGTACTCGTTTCAATATCTTAATTGGGGTTTGTATGTATTTATGTATGTATGTGTTCATTAATTTTGGACGTTTCTGATTAATTTATCATTTATGGCTGGATATTTTATTCCTATTTTATTGTGCAGATGAGAGGGATGATATATCCAAAGTTGATTCTCATAAGTTGATAACATTTATTGAAGAAGTAGATAGCTTGCATCAGCTAGGTAAACTTCCCAACTACTTATAATAAATGTGTTATACTGTTTCATAGCAAAAGATTCATGGAATGATGGAAACCTGGTTAAATTTTAACTTTTGAGGATTATTGTGGAACATCTGAATATTTATATTATGGACGGATGAAGAAGTAAGCCAATTGACTGTTGGGAAGAGCTGGGATGACTTAGCATATACATCCGGGAAAGATTGATTGCTTTACTAGACTACCATTAACTATTAGTTAGTTATGTGATGTTATATTATTGGTACATTTGTATTTCATTCTAGTTTGGTTTAACTTAGTGTTTTTTTTTCTGTATAGTACAAAATCCCAGGGAGCAAGTAGTAGATGCTGAAGCTCTATTTGACATTACAAATACACTGGTGACCTCTGTTAAAGCGTATAATAGTGATGGCTTGACACCTTCAGAGTTTGTTAGTTGTATTCTTAGAGATTTTGGAAAAGAAGGTGGACCATGTAGTTACCGAAATGAGCTAAGGAGTTCGATAAGATGGGAAGACATTGGGGAAGCTGTCTCTGTTGTTTTCAGGAGTGCTCCTGGCTGTCGTACAATGTAATCTTTTTTTCTACACTTCCCCAGTTTGTTTGTTTTTTTTGTAAAAGTTAGCAGGGTGCCTAACTTAGTTATGCTTACCATGCACGGCAGGATTGGGCCCATGAACAATGAGTTGAAGCGGCGTAAGACTGTGCTTCGTAGAATGCGTGCGAAACCCGCTAGAAATATCCGACCAGAAGAGGTAAAAACCTTTCAATCTTTAAGGAAGTGAAGTACCATGTGATGTCAATACTTTTTTACTCTCAATACTTTCTTGGACAGCTTGATGAAAAGGATCATGACAAAACCACAACTGATAAGAATATGGCTACTATATTTAATATCTTGAGGAAGAATCGCAAAGCCAAGCTTGAAAATCTAATGTTAAACAGGAAGTCGTTTGCACAAACTGTGGAAAATTTATTTGCTCTATCATTTCTTATAAAAGATGGACGTACTGAGATTTCAGTTGACGACAGTGGACGACATCTAGTTTGTAAGTAAAATCCATTGTAGTCCTAGTTCAATAATGTGTCCTTTTATCTCCTCCCTAACGTACTTCTACCCTGAAACGCTCCTGCTTTCAGCCCCGAAGAATGCTCCTAGTGCTGATGCAATTCAATCTGGCGAGTCTGTTTATAGTCATTTTATATTCAGATACGACTACAACGACTGGAAGGTACTTGTAGCAATCAATTCCTCATATTAACCAGACTTTCATATATTTATATTTCCTGGATAATGTCAACCTGTAGTCAATGTTGGACTCTGTTGCTGCCGGGGAGGAACTAATGCCACATAGAGCCGATGTGAATGAAGCAAGAAGTAACGCTGAGGCAGAAGTAGAGTTTGATGAACCACAAGTTGCACCGTCTTCAACTCATTTAAGGAAATTGTGTAGGAACCGAGGTTTAGTTATGCGGGAGCTGACTGTCGAGGAAGTTTCACCCGAAAGTGATTGTAATAAAGCTACTGACAGGGCCGCTGCCATTCGTAGAGGAAAGCGAAAACTATGATGATACATTGGTTGGCCAATCTCTCCTTGGCTCGATCATTATTATTGTTTATTTTCGAAGTAGACGTGCATAGTTTGGATTAACAGTTCTCTTTACCCCGATCGATTAGGACTGACTGGGGTAATGGTTCGTTCCACTTTTTGTCCTCCGATGGTCTGGCAAACTGGAACCGGTGGTTGCTGAACCTCGGGCATCACTAGTTGATGCTAAATTTTGGAGTTTTCACCATTGTGGGAATATTCATGTAAGTAACTAAGTAGGAATGATTATTGAAATTTACATTAATTTCTTTCGTAATTAATCCACGCACATTTTCTGGTTAATCCTCATGGGAATATGGCTTAAACCTATATGTTTAGTTAGATATACTCATCCCATTACAATTTGTAATTCTGATAGACATTGATAGATCATAGATGCAATAATAAATGCAATTAATCAATCTTAATAAATACTCCATTTTAATCGATTTAATATTGATTAATAATTTGGCTCCATTCGCCCAATACTTTTTCGAAGCCCATTGATCCATTATAACAGTCATAACTTTTTATTTTTATTTTTCTGTGAACATTCATATTTTAAGCTTATTTCCATCTGATTAGCGTGAACTATATTTTAATCATTCAATGACAAATTCGCTAGTAAATTCAATTTCTCGTGTTTCAATTGAAAAATGTAGTGTTATAACAAATTTTGAATTTAAATTATAATAAAAGTCCCTGTGGAATGAAGTGTAGCAACCGAAGCCCTTTTGCCTGGCGCGATCCTCCACACACCTGGAACGAACCCTCCCCTGAACCTCCAGCAACGAGTGCCGCACTCCATCCGAGCAGAGCGGTGCGGTGCGGCACCTTCCATTTTTCATCTGTTAATGTAGAGTATCTGCAACCATTACACTAAACTCAAACCCATTTTAGAGTAAATATCAAATCATATAATGATTTTGCTCTCACAATTTATACTAAACTCAAATTTAAAAGAATATTTTGTTTAAATATATTTTTTTACTTACTCATAAAATTTGAAACATGGTTCAAGTTTGTTTTAGTGTAAATCCAAAAATGAATGATTATATTTTAATCAAAAAAATCCAAAATGAGTAGTTTTAGAATATTATTGGAGTTAATTATAAACACATTCTAAGTTTTAGAGTATAATTTGGTTTTTATGCATGTACGCACTAGTAGTAAACAAACGGACGTGATTATCATAGCACATTGTCGTGTTATTATTTTAGTAGTATCATTTGCATCATGAAAACAATAATATGTTTTTATTATCAATCTTTGTTAGTACAGTCTCTATATCAAATCACAGCATATAGATTTTAAAAAACTAATGACATATTCCTTTGAAAATACTGAAATATTACTAATAAAAAATGGATAATATAGTTCTACTTTTCAATCTTTTATTTTCAAATAATAAGTTCTAAATATTCCATTCGGTGAATTGATATGAAATACTCCTCTCTTCCACAAAGATGTCACGCTTATGAGATGACAAGAGATTTTAGAAGGTTTTATTTTATGTATTAACTGCATAGAGAAATAGTATAATTTTAGATTAATGCGAGAGATAATTTTTGTAATAATATGATAATATATGTTCCATTTAGAAATTAAAAGTCCGCATATTTTAGTGATGATGATTATCGGTAATAGGTAGTACAAACTTTCGTCTAATCTATATTAGTGGAGTACCATATTACTATTAATTAATATATGACTTCTGAAAAATTCACGTACATCCCGCAAATTAAAGTGACGATGACTACTAGTAAAAGTTACAGCTTTCGTATAATCTATATCAGTACTATTAATTAATAGGAGTTTTGAAACTTCACGTATATACCAACTAATATTTGGCGTGGCATTAAAATTTTGCATTATTTCTACACTACATGTCTACGCCTCTCGGTAGATATTCCTGATACATTAATGTCACCTAAATATTCAGAAATGTCAATCTAACTGAAATTTGTAGGTTGGTTGAATAGTCCGAAAAAATAGTGGGTTAGGCTGTAATTTCGCTTTCCATATACAAAACGAGCTAAACGGGTTAGTCCATTAGGGTTTGCGGGTTAAATGGGTTGGGCCGAACGGGTTGCGGTTGCTGATTAAAACAAGTTTTAGGGGTTTTTCTTATACTTTTGGATTTCATGCCCTACAATTTACTAGTCTTCTTCGATTGTCATTCCACTTAACAACTTTTAAGTTCTACCTCGACCCATTCTTTCGTCGTCCCAACATCTATCACTGCCGGCTTATCACCGCAAAAGCCAATCAATATAAAATTTAAAATTAGCCCATCAAAATTTTCAATATATTTAGTGTTTTAATAGTGATTTTTGTAAGATATATTTTCTAATTTTCATATAGAATTGATTATATTACCAATGCCAAAATAGTAACACGAATACTTTAATTCGATTTGATTGATTTAATTTTGATTTATCTGTTAACTAATATTGAAAATCATGAAAAATTAAAAATTTTATGTGATTCTAAATCTAAGAAGAAAAAATATCTAACATTTAGAATTATTTTACAAAGAAAATTTTGATAACAAGAGATTTTTTTAAACAGCTTTTTGTCCTGAATAGCCCGATGAGTTAGCTCGAAATCCGGTGGATTAGGGTTAGAGTTGAAAGTTTACACCCAAAAAATTCATAACCCGACTAGCTCATACCCAAAAATAGCCCGGCAACTCGTTCGGGTTGACCCGACCCGAACGGGTTAGCCCGATTGACATCCCAAAATGTAAATATAAAATACCTATTTAGTTCTATCAAATGTAAATACTACTCCCTTCATTCCAAAAGAATATGTACTTTAGGTTGGATACGAGTTTTAATGCACAATTGATAAAATTAAGGAGAGGTAGAATAAAAACTAATTAAAATATTGTTAGTAGAGAAAGAAATAGATAAAAAGGGAAATAGTGCATACTTTTATGAGACGGATGAAGTCTAAAATATCTAAGGACAATAAAAGATTACCTCAATTTTGTCGAAGAAATGAATTATGAATCAATGAATATTTTACGTAAGGTGATCATTTAAATGGTACACAAACAAACATGTGATTTTATAATATGGATAAACTATTTTATAGCTATTTTTGAAGTCTTTAATTGATAAGAATTCCTAGTTTTACATTCCGTTTCATCTTTTTGATACAAGATAGTAGAAATATTTTTCTACTTTTTCATATTTTTATTTTACAATTTTATATGAAAATTTTTGGACTTTTACTCTATATCTTATCAATTAAATAATGCATGTATATATTAGGTACATATACCCACGTGTGATTAAGGTATCAATTACGTCCTCAAAATAATTAAATAACTTTTGCCAACTGCCAATAGCCAAATATAGCAAATTAAGTGCTGATTTTTCTTTGTGAGTTGCAATAGAGCCTACCAAATATTGAAATAAAAATTAGTACTACTAGTATTAATATAGTAGGTGCGACATCGAATAATGTAATTCAAATAACAAGTTGTACGCAATTTGCAAAATCTAGTCACATACATGCAACTTGGCAACCTTTATACCAAGCAAACTCGTTGGATTGTTTATGGTCGCTAATTATATTCATGATATTCACATTACTCATGATAGTGACATTACAGATTTCGTCCACGAACTCATTAGTTCTATTATTACATTATTTTAATTACTACATCGTCCGTCCCAAAAGAATATGCACTTTGAATACAACACGGGTTATAATATAAAATTGATAAAATAACAGAAAGGCATAGAGGAAAATTAATTATAGTATTTTTAGTGTAGAATGAGTCTCACCTCATTAAAGAGAAAGAAATTTCTAAAATTAGAAAGTATATATTCTTGTGCGACGGACTAAAAAGGAAATATTGCATAATCTTGTGGGACGAAGGGAGTATATTTATAATGTTGTACTCCCTCTATCCCACAATAAGAGTCCTATTTTGCTATTTCGGTCTGTCTCACAATAAGAGTCATATTTCACTTTTATCATAAAAAGGTAATTAGGTCTCACATTCTACCAACTTATTCTATTTACATTTTATCATAAAATTAATATATAAGTGAGACTCATATTCCACTAACTT
Organism: Salvia splendens; assembly: GCF_004379255.2. NCBI lineage: Eukaryota > Viridiplantae > Streptophyta > Magnoliopsida > Lamiales > Lamiaceae > Salvia > Salvia splendens. The sequence continues at coordinate 20,985,129 of NC_056041.1, read as the reverse complement.
ATTCAACTCACTTTTTTTTACATTTCTTAAAACCCATGCCATAACTAAATATGACTCCAGTTGGGGGATGGAGGGAGTAGCAAGTTATGATTCGCACATGCCTAGTCTTTCATTCCCCATCCTCGCCGAACAAGTCTCCGCACAAGACATTGTATAGTACATTGACATTAATCCACTCTCACTGGTTCAACATTTTCCGCACTAGTCGATCGTCTTATCTCACCTGTCTCGGAGAAGAAGATATGGTCACCACCATCCCATTTCCCATGAGCTTTACTATCTTTTGGCCCATTGGATAGCTTAGATTGGGCAACATGCTCGTAGTCATGTCCTCACTCGGACCACCTGATCTTTTCTCGAAGGCGCTCTTCGTTTGCTTACATTAGTCATAGTCTGATTCTCCTACGCCCAACCATTTTTCGCAGCTCCACACATTCTCCTAAATATTGAGCTACTTTTTTTTCTTCTAATTCAGTACGATTAATAATAATATTTTATATGTCCTAAAATGACTTGAACCTTCAACCTATTGGATGAAACAAAGTATCTTACCAACTAATTGTATTTCATTGTCAAACCTTGAGGTACTTGAAGTGGTTGTAGATGGCGGATAATAATCTCTGGATTTGGGTGATCAATTATACCTTTGAGCACATCATTGTATCCATTGACTACATTCCACTAAAAAGCCCAAGCTTTTTAAAAGTTGAAAACGCAGAGATGTTCACTAATGTTGACATAATATTCGAATTATCATTTTAGTCCAAAACGTTTACATTATCTACGTCGGTAAATAAAAATATTCACTGGTATATGCTTTAATCACCAATTAAGTAAAATTACCACTTCATCATCAATAAACATAAAAATTTTTTTTTAGCATGAGTGGTCAAAATTGCCCCGATTGAATAGAACAGATACGATCATCGAGGGCGTGGGGCCCGCCCTTTTTGGTAAAAAAAACAAATATCTGCTCTTTTTTTTTTAAGTAGAATCACCTGGTTTGGGTTTGGCAGTCGCCTCTCCTCTATTTATAACGCTGTGGTGCCGGCCACACCACTCCACTCTCCACCCCTTCCTCTCTCTCTCACCGCCACTCCTCCGGAGAGCCTCCCGCTTTAGGTACGCCTCTTTTCCTCTTCGTTTCATCGCAATGCCTTTCGATTCTTCGATGCCTCATTGTTTCTGATTTTTTTGGCGGATTGGGGAAATGCGCGTGGATCTTCTTCTGGTTTGTGTTGTTTGGATCCTATATTTTGGGGATTTTGACGATTTTTGCTGTGCATGTGATTTTTTTTGGTGAGATGCGTGAATAGATCTGGATTAGCTGTGGATCTGATTTTGTGAGATTTGTCGCGTGTTTCTACATGCTGAATCTGGAATAATGGATTTGACTGTCAAGTGTTTGTTAAAATTGTCAAATGAGTTTAGTTTTTCGATCTACAGCTGGATGAACTCATTTTGCCGTAGCTTGGGGAATTACAAGGAACACAAAATGAATTTTTTCTGATTTTACTTTTTAATAATTTTCTCCTTCTAGGATGGATTACAGAGATGAATCGCCATCTGAGCCTCAGAAATATCTGTGATTTTTTACAATCATCAGATATATTCCAATGCCATTGCACTCTACAGCTGTGGCATTCATGCACCTCTAGATCTTCTCATCCTCAATAAGATTTGGTTTTAGGAGTATTATTTTTTATAGCACCTCCAGATTTTCTCTGATTTTTTTAGTATTTTACCAAAAAAGCTGACTTCTCAAAATGTGGAGTAAATCACGTGTGATTCGATTAATAGTTTTGGTTGGTGCAGGGTCAAATATTTTAAGTTTACACTAATAATTTCTCTCATTTTCTTAGTCTCTAACAATTTCTTATTAATTTAATTGGCACAAAAATAATAATCATCGCATTCTATTAATGGGGTAGTGCAATTAATCTATTGTCTTGATTTCCGAATGAGATAGAATATGTGCGTTTTAGGCAGTCTGTCCCATTTCCATCTTTCATTTTTAGCTTGAGATAGAATATCTTTCATTTTAGACTCTATGAAATCCTTGTTCGGTAGTTGGAAGGTTATTATTAGAGCCCAACTTTTCACATGCGCAGTTAGAAGTCTGGACAAAATTGCTTAGGGGCCATGTCTGCTTTCAGCCTTTCGGTGATTTTGTTTTTTAGTTAATTTTCTATCTATATTTTCATTTAATATCTTTTTACATAAAAATATTCTGTAATATTCTCTACTATGACTATGGCCAACTTGCTTTGTCCATAAAAATTGTTTCCCTAGCAAGTATTGGCGTATTTAAGAAACGACCCTTTTGATGTGATTGCTTGTATCGTTTTTAATGGAAAATGAAAGATTCAATGCTTTATTACGCCGAAATCTAATTGACAGCTGCGGTTTCTGTTATTAAGTCTAAATACCACCGGGGCCACAAATAAAAATTAACAGTTGTCTAATTAGCTTGGTGTTGTACAACATGTACACACAATTTTATCATTACTATGCTTTGCTTAAGCCGCACCTTTGAAATTCACCTCCTCCATAGTGGCCACATCATAGGTTTTTGTTATTATTTTAATCACGGTCAAAGAAATGTATAGGCTTCCTTTCTTAAAATATCTTGCATGAGAGAAACGTATAATATAATTAAACTGGTAAATTTATCTTTTCGTATCGGTTTTCCCTTTTTGTAGGTGTTTAAGAAGGGATGACTTAAGTAACTCCTACTATAGACTTCTTTGTAAATATCAAGCCATGATACTTTGTGTAGGTATCTAAGAAATGACGATCTACTTATTTCTTAAGCTGTACTTCCTTAATTTGGAAGTTCTTCTCTTGAGGAATTAAGGGATCATGTTTAATTCTTGCTCACCCCTACTATAAATCTTTCATTGTCCCAATATTTTAATTAAATAGTTCAAATTGCAAATTAGAAACACAAGTTTTTTGCCAGACCACATTAAATACTAGTGGCTCTATGCAGGGGGTACAACTATACCCTCAAAATACAATACTAATACACTATGTATTGTGATAGAATTTACAATGGCCTTTGTGGTCTAGTGGTTCTGCTATTAGTTTTCACCGACTTATTTCAATTATTTTTTGTTTTAGTTTTGTTAATCCAATTTGTTTACTTATTTCATGTTTTATTTTATTCAGAGAATTAAAAGTTCTGTAGCCTTTTACTTCTTTTCTATATTTTTTATTAGAATAATGAATTTACTTTTGTTGTTTACTTTTATTCAAACAATTGAAAGAATAGATGTATTATCTTTTTTATTTGTTAAAACAATTCAAAAAATAAATTTATATACTTTTTGATCAAATTCTTAAATAATCAAAAAATTTACTTTAAACCTATATTATCTGTTTTGCAGCAATTATGTGCAAATCTATATAAAACATTTACAACTCATAAAAAAATATATAACTTTTAAAAAATAATTGACATTTTGCTTAAAGTATTTATATCCTCGAGGTTTTGTTCTAAAAACTGTCCATTAAAAAATATTTAAAAATTTACTCAAATATTTCATGTCAAAAAAATTAATTTATTTCCAAATTATATAATTTATGTCTATAAGACATTTATATTTAAGAGAACAAAAATGATTGTTTGGATTTTTAAACTTCGAGAACTATTTTCGTAGCCCCGAATCAAAAATCCTGGATTCGCCATTGGCTCTATGCTAGCTGCCAGTGCCTGTAGACAAGTTGGATGCAGTATAAATCCATACAATATAAGTCAATTGAACTATTCATGTAGTTGCGTGATCCATCTGGATTTGAAAAGTACATTCATTTAATTTACTCATTATATATAGTGGTTTCATCTTTGCAGTTTCATTGGAAGTGACTAACACATAATTTTGCAGGTCGCTGAACAATGGGTGCTGGAGGGCGTATGTCTGTACCCCCTGCCGATAAGAAGGCAAAGTCTGACGTCGTCCAACGAGTTCCGCACGCAAAGCCTCCATTTACACTTGGCGAGATCAAGAAAGCTATTCCACCCCATTGTTTCAAGCGATCTATTCCTCGTTCATTTTCCTACGTCGTGTATGACCTTATCATTGCCTCTCTGTTTTACTATGTCGCCACTAACTACATCCATCAGCTCCCCCAGCCTCTCTCCTACCTAGCCTGGACTCTTTATGGGATATGCCAAGGTTGTATCCTAACCGGTGTTTGGGTCCTTGCCCATGAATGTGGCCACCATGCCTTCAGTGATTACCAATGGCTAGATGACACCGTTGGTCTAATCCTGCACTCATTTCTCCTCGTGCCGTACTTCTCTTGGAAATACAGCCACCGCCGCCACCACTCAAACACCGGCTCACTTGAGCGGGACGAGGTGTTTGTCCCCAAGGTCAAGTCAGGGGTCAGCTGGACTGCCAAGTACATGAACAACCCACCTGGCCGAGTCATCATCCTCATCATCCAGCTCACTTTAGGCTGGCCTCTATACCTTATGTTCAACGTCTCCGGGAGGCCTTACGACCGCTTTGCATGCCACTTTGACCCAAACAGCCCGATCTACTCTGATCGGGAGCGCGCACAGATATTCATCTCTGATGCAGGCATACTTGCTGTCACCTATATGCTGTACCGTATGTCTGTAGCTAAAGGGCTTGCGTGGGTTCTGTATGTCTACGGTGGCCCACTGCTCGTGGTCAATGGGTTCCTTGTCTTGATCACGTTCTTGCAGCACACCCACCCAGCCCTCCCCCACTACGACTCATCAGAGTGGGATTGGCTGCGTGGCGCCCTGGCCACAGTCGACAGAGATTATGGCATTCTCAACACCATCTTCCATAACATAACCGATACCCACGTCGCACACCATCTGTTCTCGACAATGCCGCACTACCATGCAATGGAGGCAACAAAGGCTATCAAGCCAATCCTGGGAAAGTACTACCAGTTGGACGAGACTCTGGTTTTCAAGGCCATGTTTAGAGAGGTGAAGGAATGCATCTATGTCGAGCCCGATGAAGGTGAAGAGAACAAAGGTGTGTTCTGGTACAATAACAAGCTTTAGAGGTGTGGGGACTGTTAATGTAGGAAATGCAGTTTCTGGGGCAGTGTTTGTTGTAGGAGAATCTGCTTTGCTTTATTTGGCTAAAGTCTAGGTTATGTTGGTTGCTTGTCTAAGTGAGGAAGGCTCAGTTAGAACTGTGGTGTTCTAACAAGTCTTGGTTCCTGTTGGATGGGAATAAGACCGTGTAAGAACTATTTGTGTTTTCAAGTCCGAACTTCGACTTGTCAAAGCAAAGTTTTTTTTTTAAATTAATAATTATAGTATGATTTGTGTAATAGCAGTACTAATCTTTATTAAACTCTAGCTCATATTTTTGTTCACTAGTTACCGAGCTTTGTTTTTTAACGGAATTTGTTCCTGAATTATGTTACCAAGAGAAGGAGCGTATATATATATATAGAATAGGGAAATGCTATGTAGCCACATTATGGCTGGCCATAAAATGACATTTTAATAAATTTAGATAGTATGACTATTAATGTTTCAAATAAGTCATTTACTGCTCAAATAATTTTACACTATTACCCTTTTACTTAATTCTAGTTGTTTTTTATTTCATTTCTCTAATCCAAATTTTACACTTTTATACGTATTTCTTTTATTAGATTCATTCATTTTTTTAATTTTATGTTTTCAATAATTTATTTTTACACTATTTTTTAATTTAAGATTAAAATTTTGTCCTTTTAAAAATGTTTTCCTATTATACCAAGTTGGAATCAATAAAGTTTTGTATTCGTTATGAAATAAATTTATTTGGAACTAATTTGATACTTGCTCTCTAGTTTAGTGATCATTTATAATATTAACCCATGATTATTAATATAAATAAGTATATTGATCAAAGCTCAATTTTACTTATTTGTAAATATACAAACATTTAGAGTATTTTAAGTAAATGTGAAAAATAAAAGTATTACCACGATGCGTTGGTATTATAAATATAAGAAAGAATTAAATTAATTATCATGTAACCTTAATAAATATTAATTTTTATTTATATAAATTTCATGCAACATGAGTTAACTAATGATCCAATTGAATAAATTCTAGTATCTTCATATTTATATTTATAACTAAGGGTACAATTGTACAAATAAAATTGATACTTTTTAGAAGTATTGATTTCAATGAAATGGCATTAAATACACTATCTTTTATTATTTTTTTTATTTTTATGGCTGGCCATATGGCCATTTAGCACTACTCATATATATATATGTATAGATTTTTTTAGAAATCATACCCACCTTTATCTGCTACCCCCGTACAAATACATGGCCACATTTTCACCAACCAAACTAAGACAAGAGCGTGTATTTTTATTTTGATACACCTAAATCTATTTTCAAATCCTTGGATAATTTTGTTTCCTATCAAATCAAGATTCGTCCCACTTTGAAATTTAGTAGGCTCGAAACCTATAAAAGAATGAAGTAGCTTATTGTTGATAGTATTATTGATATGTGAATTACGTTAATGCTTCGTTGTTAAATGATAAATTGTCGAATAAAGCATGAAAAATAGTCCAATTTTAGTTTGTCCCATCCTTTTTAAATTTGGAATAATAAATCAACAAGTTTCAGAATTTCACGATTATTTCATACGTCAATTTTCCATTAAAATTCATGATCAAGGGCAGATCTACTTGGAGAGGTTAAGGGGCAATTGTCTCTCCTTAGTACTTGTCTCATCCCTTAAAAATAGACCAATTATTTAAAGAAAGATTTTTTAAAACACTTTTTCTTTCTTTCTTTCTATATCTCTTACTTTACCAATTGTGCATTAAAATTCACACCCAATCAAAAATATATATATTTTTATGGTATGAAGGTAGTACTCCATGAAACATGATAAAATTTGACTATTCTTCATGATTTATTTGACAAGCATGATAAAATTTGACTATTCTTCGTGATTTATTTGACAGTCTATCCTTATTTAAAAAAAAGTAGAATGCCTCTTAACTTACACTAGTCAGAATAAAAGATTTTTTTTAATTCGATTAGTGGGTTATCACATAATTAGATGGAAGCACCATTTCCAACTAATAACTGCAAATTTTTCCTCTAGAAAAAAGGAAGAAACATAGAATAGAAGAGAGAAAGGAATAGTGTGAAATAGTAAAATCGGTTAGCTGCAATGAAAAAAAATAAACAGAAGAAATGGTGCACGTTAGCAGAAAGCGGCAGAATCCAGCTTAATCTGCGCTAAGAAATGGCGCGTTGAAATGGTCCAATGTGGGCCAGCCCAGCCGGCACACGAGCTTCGCGTTCGAAATGACGCAGATCTTCTGACACCAACGTGCACTTCATCCAACGGCTCTCATTCTCTCCATTTAGATCCTAATTATTTCAAATTTCAGAATCTTTGGCCGCCTAGAATACATATAGATGCTATGCTCTCTTTTGTACTAAAATTTGTATTAGGCTATAACATGAATTCTAATTGAATTCTAATTCATATATAAAAAAAGCAATTTTTGGCCACTTTATTGAGTTTGAGTGAGTTCATATCCAAATTAGAAATTACTCAACTATTGTCATCCAACTTAAGAAAAAGTGTTTCATTCGATAGAAACTCAGATTGTTATTTACTACTAATATCACAACAAGTACAACGTTAAATCAACTACGTTAATTTGCAATGGTCGGCAAAATTAAATAAACTATGTATATCTTAATACTTGAGATCTGTACTTACAAGTGCAAAAGCCGAATTAGAAGAAAAACGTACTAATTCATAATTAATTAATTGATGGATGATGGTTCAACAAGTCCGGCTTGGATTTTTCACTAAAGAATGTATAATAGAAACACACACAAACATTACAAAAGATTAGACATCAGCCATTAATGAATGAAATAATGCATTTGTATAAACCAAATCATGAGTTTCTCATAGTAGTTTTTTTTAATCTTTTTTTTATAAAAAATTTCAAGATAACGCCTAGATTCCTAATTAGTAAAAAATATAAACTGAGCAAGTTAGCATCTATGTGCATGTTTTACCAGAAAAGGGCTAAACCTGAATTTAATCATAATTGAATACATATAGAGACCCCTTGTTTAATTTGTCACAATATATGTCTAATTGAGTAGCCATTTTGTCTTATTCAAGTACAAAACCCCCTTGTTGATTTGCTTTTTTCTATGCATGGATGCATAGAATATATGATTGTGATATGGGGGACCATTCTGTTTTACTTCCTATACTTTATTCACACACACTAACACTCATCAAATTCTTGCCTATGCTACCTATATATACATTAATTGTGTAAGAAAAAATAATTTCTTATACAATGGAAAACCACATTACTTTCTGCCCAAACACACCTTCAACACCTCCTCTATCAATGCACAAAAACTCCCAAACTATATCCAAAATCAAGCCCAAAATTAGAATCATCCACATTTTCGCACCGGAAATCATCAAAACCGACGCAACAAATTTCCGGGAGCTCGTCCAAAGGCTCACCGGCAAGCCCACCGAGGCTGACCTGAGCACGAAAAAGACGAAAGCAAGAAAGAAAGTGGCAAGAATCTTTCCTTCAAGCAAGAAAATGAGTATGAGGGCAGGATTCCATGCTAGCTTAAGGGAGAGAATCAAAGGAGAAGAGGAGATTTGGAGCAGTGCTAATTCAGGAGGTGGATTCTTGGGTGGTTTTGCAGACTTTGATGGCTTCATGCAAGAAATCAACCACTTTCCTTTTTTGGAAGGTACAACATCTCACTGCATGGATGCCAATGGCCTCTCTCAACTTGCTTGATTGATTAGTTAATTAGTTGAGTTGGATTGAGGATGTAACTAATTCTGATTTTAGCCTTGTTATTATGGATTGAAGGGATTTGTTTTATGTTGTTAATGTTATTAGGAAAAACTGAATTTATTATCTCAAATTTCTTGTCTCTTGTATGTCCAATTTTGAATTTCAATTGTCCCCAAGACATGTACTCCATGTTACAATTAATTGTTACACATTTTTTTGTTGAAAATTATCAATTATTCCACATTTTAAAAGAACATATTATATACCTTCTATTTGGCATATGTGTAAGTAATAAGATACTACTCACAACCTAAAAGAAATTGATTTCAACTTCACAGCCATCTCCATAGCCATAACCCAGAACCACTAAAGCTAAACAGAGTTTTAAAAGAAGGCATAATTGATTCATAAAACAAATAGTAATTGAATAAATAACAAATTGGTTTAGTTTTCACTAAAGATGGGCCGTCTAGTTCATTAATTTGTATCGGTCGGCTAAATAAAAAGATCTAATAAGAGTTTCTCACAATGAACAAAGGCCAAATGAGAAAATGCCACATCCATATGCATAAAAATACTTTTATTTCATTATAAACGTCATTCCATTTGTTGAATCGGAAATTGAATTGGGATGATGTGATGGTTTCATGATGGGCATGCAAAATTGAAATCTCCCTTACGTGGAAAGATATCGATCTCCACCAAAAATAGACATAGTTGTATAGGATAGAATTTTAAAATATAATTAATAAAGTAAAAGAGATGAAAAAATTAGAGAAAAATAGTGATAATGGATTGTATGACTCACATTATTAGTACTCCATCCGCCTTTAAAGAGCATGCACTATTTCTTTTTTCGTCCGTCCTTAAAGAGTATGAACTTTCAATTTTAGAAATTTTCTTCTCTCTAATGAGGTGGGACTTATTCTCGACTAACAATACTTAAAAAACTTTATCTATCTATCTCTCTCTTACTTTACCACTAATGCATTAAAACCTGTGTCGAACCCAAAGTTCATACTCTTTGGGGACGGAGGGAGTAGTATTTAAAACTGATCTAGTTTTTATGGACGGATGTATTATACTCCCTCGTCCCCAAAGAATATGCACTTTGGATTCGACACGAGTTTTAACGTAAAATTGGTAAAGTAAGAGAGAGGTAGAGAGAAAAAATAATTAAAGTATTGTTAGTGGAGAATGAGTCTCACCTCATTAGAGAGAAAAGATTTCTAAAATTAGAAAGTGCATATTTTTGTTGGACGGACTAAAAAGGAAAGAGTGCATATTCTTGTGGGACGAAGGGAGTATTATTTTAAAACAAAAAAGATGTACACATATTTATAGTATAAAAATGTGCATGCTTATAAATGCAATCAGAATCAGCTGAGATCCTTAAAAAATAACGCATAACTATCTTAAAGTCATGAAGTTTCCTAGGCTAATCTTTTTCTAGAGAGAAAAGGGAGGGAACGTGCGTGCATCTAAAAAGTCGCAATGAAAGGGATATATGAGTAAGAAATTGACGCACTCCATTAATTGGACGCCGACTTCGGAAACGTCAACTGTGTCGAAATGACTTGAAATTCGATTGAGCCTGCGAAATGGACTGGCGAGTCAAACTCATCGCCTTTGCCCAGACATACGATGAATTTTGGCCATAACATCATTGAAAGGAAGAAATCATCATTTTAATAATTTTTTGAGCTTTTTTTAAAATTTCATTTTTTTTGAGTTCCTAGGATTTTCAAACCATTTATAAATAGTAACTTTCATTGTTTTCGGATCATAAATTAGTTCAAAACGACTCTTTGCCTAATTTTGGTGAAAATGAAAAATATCGTGTATATATATAGACTCCATATCGAATATGCATAAATTTTGAAACTTTACAATAAAATATATCTTCCCTCAATCAAGAAAATGATTTAGACACCAAGAGAGGATACCAACTAAACACGACTAATGACAACAATCATAGAAATATTTTATTTGGACAAGTTGGCAACTACATATGACTAAAGGGCTGTTTAATTAATCAAATCTAGTGGTAAATTAACTAAATCCTTTTTTAAATTTTATCTAGGATTAATTTCAATAATTCACAAATTTTCACTAATCATTGAATTTCAACACAATCTTAGAACACCAAAAAAATAATTATGACATGTCGAGCGCAATGCTAATTGATAAAAAATACTTCATTAGAGACAATCAAATTGAGACAGCATTGGCTCTAATTAATTACGCATGCTTCGAAACTATATGGATGCTAAGCAGAAAATTTGAGGGTGTTATATTATTCTTGCAACCTTTTAAAAATTGAGTAAAAATTTTCAAACTATGTAAAAGTTGGTAATTAACCCTTTCTAAACCCCTCATTTCATCATTTCAAGTGCAAAACTCTTGATTTACATAGAATATAATGGTATGTTTATTAGAGCTAGAGTGGATAAGTCTTCTATCTTCACTTCACCTGATTCAAATTTTTATCGCTTTTTATCTTATTTATCTTCCCTATTAGATTTCTATGAAAAAAGGACCACTTTATTTTATTACATCTCTCACTCATATGTCATAGCAAGGTTCATCCAATTTTTGCCTCATGTATACTTCTTAGCTGTTTTTTTCCTCTTATTTTAATGTTCTACCAATGTTGTCCATTAATTATTCAATAAACAAACTTCTACATTTCCCACTTATATAAACAAACATCCCAACTCCTCTTAAAAATCAACTCTCCTCTCCCAATCTCACAAACAACATTACTATGAAAGAAGATCAAATCTACTTCCCAAAAACAGCCTCATCAAACCTAGCCATGCAACGAAACTCACGAACGATTTCAAAGACGAAGCAGAAGATCCGAATAATCCACATATTTGCACCGGAGATCATCAAGACCGACGCTGCAAACTTCAGGGAGCTCGTGCAGAGGCTCACCGGGAAGCCCGAGAAAACGAAAGGGTTGCGAAAGAAGGATGCAAGAATTTTGCCTTCAAGCAAGGAAGGGTTTTGGATGAGTGGAAATTCAGGAGGAGATGAGTTTTTGGGTGGTTTTGATGAGATTAATCACTTTCAGTTTTTGGAAGGTTGCAACTTGCTTGATTAGGATTAAGGGAGGATATATAATTAATTACATATACTTCTTGATTGTGAGGATTAGGGTTTTGTATTATGATTAGTTAGTTATAATTAAGAGTAATTATGATTGGTGTTGTTGTGGTAATCAATGATTGATTTGTTTGTACTCGGATGATCATTTGAGATTTTCTATATGATTTTATTTGTTTGTACTCGATTTTTTCTAATTTGGGATGTAAATATATTGTATATATATAAGTTGGTTTTGTGCCTTTTTCTGATTTTTGGTATGTAGGAGTAGCTGGCAAGAGAGGATTTGAACACTAGGCTCCATTTGGAACATTTTCAAGTAACTGAATTTATTAGTATTTCAAAATTTGTCATTTCACTATCTGGATTCTTGCGCATATACTCCATATTTTCACTCGTATATAGTATTTGTGTATTACACGTATAATATCGAAAAAGTGCACAAACTACCAAAGTTGCGCAGCTGGCAGCGCGAAGCTGTGGTGACCTTGAGATCACGGGTTCAGTCCCCGCCACCCGCTGAGAGACTTTCAGCCTTAATCTGTAAATCCGGTCGCACAAGAACACATGTGGGCATAGGGGTGTCGAAACGAGTAGCGGGTATCGGGAAACCCTCAACCCGACCCGCTACCCTACCCGCCGGGTATTGGGTACCCACTACCCGATGACAAAGGGAAATGGGGCGGGATCGGGTAGTTTGTTTTAAATTTTTGCCTGTATGGGTATACCCGCTACCCGCGCGGATATACCTGTTAAACCCGATAATACCTGTTATTTTTAGGGTTAGGGTTTTAAAATATTTTATTTTAGTTAATTAGTTTCATGTTTATATATAATCAGTTTATATTAAACTTTTGAATGGTGATTTAATTTTAGACATGCTAGATGTTTCTATCATATTTGCTTGTTTGAAATTTGGATTTGCATTATATTTCATACGCATATTATATTTAAGAGATGAGAAATCACCGTATTTGTGCATAGTTAATAGTTGGAAATTATGCAAATACAACAAAGTAAAAAAAATACAAATCTAAAATCATAGTGTAGCAACTAGCAACAATCCCAAAATCCATTCTAGAATTACAAACATATACATAAAATTATTTTATTAGATGACTAGCATTGATGATAAGCGAAAACTAAAAGCATAATACCATTGAATAATATAATACACAATTCAAATTATGTCTGCGGGTTTGGGATACCCGATGCGGGTATCGGATTACCCGTATAACTATACGGGCCGGGATTGAGTAGTATAATATTGAAGTTTTCGGGTACGGGTACCCGCAAAATCGGGTTTGGGTATCTGCGGGTACCCGTTTCGACCCCCTATGTGGGCAAACCAAAATAAAAAATAAAGAGTGCACAAACTTTGAACTAATTTTTGTTTTTGTAGACGACTTTAAATATACCAGAGTAAAATTAAATCACATAATTTGATTATTGCAACTACTATTATCATTTCACCCCTTATATATTTGATCATGATAAAGGCGATTTAAAGAATGTTGTGAGTGTAAATCACGAAATCTAAAACGAAAAATATAAGCAAAAATAGATGGTAAGAAAAAAAACTTATTAGAAGAAATGAAACATGATTGATTGAGGCTAACAAATGATGTGAACCCAAGTCTTCCGCTATATATAAATGGGTTAAAATTGACTTGCAAACTACAAAGTCAATGCCAATAATATTCGCAATTTGACAATTTGTAATACTATAAATTGTTGCAGATCAATGATTATCCAAGTACTACTTGTTTAAGAATTAAAACGAAGTTGATAACATAAAAAACAGACGATTGCAAAAAAAATTGATATTAACAAAACCTACATCAGTTATGGCTTAGGTTTGACTAAGCAAAGTAACTATTAGGTATGAAAGATAACACAAACCACACTTAAAAAAAACTTGATTATTAAGAACACAAAAATCGAGACATAATTATTTGCATTGAAATTTTTTAAAAAATAACAATAACTTAGGAGCAAAATAAAGCATTACTAAATTAAGTATATATAAATTAACTTAATCTTTTACTTTTTTAGAACACTTCTATTTGCACCTCTAATTTTAGGTGAAACACCAACAATAAGGACGTTTTTTGAAGCGCTGGTGGCATATTTAGAAACACAAATTAGCGTCTTTAATTGCACTAAAAACGTCCTTAACAATTTTTTTTTGTTGTAGTGCCATGATAAGAACACACATTTTAGATCAGATATATAGAGGAATTACCTACCCTAGCAAACGACAATTAAACAATTCATGAATTGTCATAACGTCCACTGCAGATGTTTTTTAGTGATCACCATGATTAAAAATACACTTTAAAACAACATTTATGGTTCACACCATCTCTGTATATTTTCTTTGTCTTAACTGATTTAAACATCAAGTGATTATTTCCAGATACTCTTAATTACACACTTTGGATTTCAAGTTGCATGAAGAAAAAACTTAAGAACAATTAACCATGAAAAGGATTGGATCATATAAGTCAATCAAAATAAATCTAGAAGAAGAAGTGATGCTCAAAAAGTGGAAGATATATCAAAAGAAGTAAATATTTGAGGAGAAAGATTCAGCATTCACATTTGACAGTTTCCTATTTTTAAAATTCTAGAAAACAGCTGTCCATTTTTTCCCACTTTTTCATTAATTTCCATAAAAGAAATGTGAACAAGGAGAAGAAGAAGGCTTCAATATTTTACCAACTCATATAACTACCACAGCTAGTTGTTACCTGCATCAACTAATGCTAAAATCTTATCTCAGATTGCACTCACTTAAAAGGAAAGTTCCTTGATCATAAAATCATGCTAGAAGCTTTGTTTTATTAATAAAAATAAAGGTGTGCTAGCCATAGTTCTGCTTCGGCTATCCTTTTACACGAAGATATGCTATCTTCAGCTTTCGTATTCGGTTATTGGCTCTACTAGAGGCAATGGCCCGGGATCAAGTCTTGTAAGGACTTCGGGTACTCCAGCAGTATCTCGTATAATCTGCACATATAGAATCCTATTCATACATAGTGATGAAACAAGTGACACGGATCAAGAGTATTCCTAGTAAACGTAGAATCTAGATCGAGAAGATAAGAATTCAGATAATGCATTCATGATTCCATAAACATTGGTCTTCCTCTAGTTGTAAAATTGGAGTGAGTTTTATGATTAAGAGCATAGAAGAAATGAGCTGTCAAATGACAAGAAATCAAGAAAATGCGACAATTGTCCTGTTTCGTTGCCTGATTTAAGCTTAATGTATTCGTAAAGTCCCGATATCTGCAATACAATAAAATTACCAGGATCTCTTCATCGAGATAAGATATCATAAACAGCCTGCTGAATGTCCCACCTGAAAACCGATAAAAGCAAGCAATGAATCACTAGGTCGCTGAAAACTTTCGAATTGTTGTAGTGTTAGCGATAGGCGGAGGATAAACATGATGACTGGTGAGAATTAACGACCATTAAACCTATAATGAAAATATACGGATTCATTCCTTTTCCTTTCGTGGAAAGTGGAACTGCATAATCAAGCAGTACAAGTCTCTTAAATTACATACCAAGAGGGATCTTAAATCCATTAGCCACGGCATCCCTGATGGGAACAGGAAGCTGCTGCAACGTATTAGTAGCCTGAACTAAAGCACCTCTTAGTTGTTCAGGCATTGTTTCCTCATTAACTTTTGGGGAGCCAAACATCCCTTCAACGTATTCCTCTTTCATTCTAAGTGGCCCCTCGACAGTTAGCCGGGTGGAGACAACAAATCTGCTCTCTATCTGCAAGTAATCCAGAAATACTTGTTAGAAGGTGAGACAAGGAAACAATATCAACAAAAAAAGATGCTGGACCATAAGCCATATTTCTAATACATCACCCTTTTGATGTAGACATGTCTGGGGCTAAAGCTCCATACAGCGCTAGAAAAAATTCGAGCTTTAAATCTGCCAAAAATCATTCTTATTTTCTGTATTCATAAGTATTGTATTCATCTCTTTACCAAGTTAGTATCTTCAACTAACTATGTTTTTCATCTTAGGGGCTGCTTGATATCCTAGCTATTTACGGGAATGGATTTGAGCCGTATCACGTTGCTGAGTTATTAGGACAATGAGTTCTCATATGGTTTTCGAATAGCCAGTGGAAAAAAATGAAAATAGAACAACTTTCCTCGGCTAAAATTGTCGCTACATTAGCTATAGTAAACCATTAATCTTATCAAACGCTATAAAGAAAGTGATTTCTGGTTCTATCTTGCATATTTTCTCAAATAGTTTCTTGATGGCTTTTTTTCTGACGAGCATATCAAACAAGACCGGTGTCTTATATAAACCTCATGACTCAAATCTCCTGGCTATTCAGCTGCACTAATATATTGATGTTACTGAAAAAAAAAACTAAAAGGCCAAAGAAATTGCAGTGCATTACTGAATTTAAGAATTTCAGACTTGCAGAAATATTTGCATATCCATCCTTGATCACTGCGTCCAGGCTCGATAAACTTGCCAATGTTGGAGGAAACCTCCTGCGAAACAGTAACAGATGTAAAAATAAGTTGTGTTCACCCATTACAAGAACTAGCAACTAGTACAATGTAACTTACTCGAACAAGATCCTAGCAGCAAGAAGCCAAGGGCTCCCGGATCTAAACCACTCGAAGTTCCAATTGCCTTCCAGAAAAGGAGACCTGAAGAGCCGATAACAGAACTGAACAGCCAACAACCTTTGCTACATCGATGCTTTGAGAAAAATTAAACAGCTTACGTTGTTGGTCTTGGAGTCGGGTTGAGCCTCTCGAGGCTAACTATTCTCTCATTCACATCTATTTGTTGATCACTCGTTGTCTTCCCCGTCACCAGCGCCTCAAACCCTCCCGCATCTTTGAACTGAAACACACAATCTAATCATGGACATTACAAATGTACATTTCAATCCACATTCAGAACATTATCTTGAAATATCCAGATAATCATCATTATAGAAAGTATTATTTATTCCTACACTGCATTAGTTCCTTTGACACATCAGAAAAACCTTAAAACTCATAAGATACAAATTCTATACAAGTGACAATGAAATCAAGAAATAATTTTTACTACATTGGACAAATTAATTCACCAAAACAGAAGACTCTGGAGCAAATTGGGGCCAAATAGAGCTAATTGAAGTAGAGATTAAGCAACCAGATCATGCCCATTACTTATTTTCCTTGAGAAATCAAGAGAAAAAAGGAATCTTTAAATGAAAAAGAAAAAAAGACTCACTGCAAGAAGTAGAGATTCTTTAGCAGAGAGTGTTTCCATTTGTCTGGCATAAGTAGCTGAAGGCCCTTGTACAGTTTCCTGCACCATTGCTCTGCATTTTCTGCTTAATTTCCTTTTCCTTATCGCACCATTTCTAACAGGATTTTCAAGAAAAAACAGAGGTGCAGCAGAAGATGGATACGAGGACATACGGGCAGTATGCATTGACAATAGGCCCTGGGTTGAAATTGAGGTCGACATTTCAATGATTCTTGATTGAAGCTAGTTGAGATGAATATGAATATGATGGGAGTTTATTTCAACCTCCGAGTCCGACCTTCCCTCTTGCGTTGATTGTGTGGTGTGCTTATCAATTGTAGAGCTTTCTGTAATTAATAAAACAAATATAAAAAAAATACATAATCTGTATGAAAATCGTTAGATTTTGTTCTATGGTTTTAATGGTTTAAATAATCTGTATAAAAATCAATAATTTCATTAAGACCTGGGTGTAGCCAGAAAATTATATTAAAGGGGGCAAAAATATATACTCTAATTTTAGAGCATCCTCATCCATGCTCTTGCCAACGAACATTGATATGGGCCTGGACCCACTTTTACTCACTGCTCTTAGGCAAGAGCACAACACTCACATACGTGCTCTTCCGCAAGGACAAGCTCAAGGGTCCCATCATTCTATTATTCAATTTAAATAAAAACATTTCCACAAAATTAAAATATATTAAAAATATCCGGAATACTAAATTTAAAAAAATTAAAAATCACATAATTAAAATCCTAAAAATTAAAAAGTACATAATTAAAATCATAAAAATTAAAAATTACATAATTAAATTCATAAAATTAAAAAAACTTACTACTCGTGGCCGAATTTCGCCAAAATGTGTTTGATTAGGTCTTCTTGTAGCTCAATGTGGGCTCGGGTATCGCCCATTGTGTTACTTGTTTCGATCATTTCGCCCACCGTCGTATGCACACCTCGGCGTGGGGGAGACCTTGCGGTTAAGCTTCCGGCTTTATCCTCGTTGTAAAAGCTAGCCGCCATCGGTTCTTCGTCAGCTATAATCATGTTGTGCAAGATAATACACGTGTACATGATGTCGGCGATATTTTTCACGTACCACAACCGAGACGGGCCTTCACAATGTTGAATCGGGCATGAAGGACCCCAAAATCTCGTTCGACGTCTTTCTGAGAGGACTCTTGACGCTGCGCAAAAAGAACTTGTCTCGGGTCTTGCGGGTTGCTGAGCGTCTTCATGAAAGTCGACCACCTTGGGTAGATACCATCAGCGAGATAGTAACCCATGTGGTATGCATTTCCGTTGACGGTGAAGTCGATCGCCGGTGCTACACCATTCAAAACATCATTGAAGAGTGGTGAATAATAGAGCATGTTCAAGTCGTTGTTTGATCCGGCAATACCAAAATATGCATGCCAAATCCATAGGCGGTAGTCGGCGACCGCTTCAAGGATAAGTGTTGGGACATCACCTTTGTGGCCGCTTAAGTGTTGCCCCCTCCGAGCAGTCGGGCAATTCTTCCACCTCCAATGCATGCAGTCAATGCTGCCAAGCATACCGGGAAAACCATGGACTGTTTCATGAAGACGAAGCAACCGTTGGCAATCATCGGTGGTGGGTGCCCGAAGGAATTCCTCACCAAAAGCTGAACGAACGCCGTCGCAAAAAATTTTAAGGCAAAGGATTCCAGTTGACTCACCTACATGCAAATACTCGTCGAAGAGGTCAGCCGTTTGCCCAGTAGCAAGTTGTCGGATGACACACGTACACTTCTGCAACGTCGAGAGACTTTGCCGACCGGTTGCGTCTGTACTTGTTTGAAAGTATTCAATAAGGGCGGATAATGTGTTGACAATATGCATAAACAAGCGTTTTAACATGCGAAAACGACGCCGAAAGTAATCTTCCGGAAACCACGGCTGGTCGGAAAAATAGTCAGCAACGAGACTTTCGTTGGCTCCCTCCCGGTCACGATGGATGTAGCGGCGAGTTGATCTAGTTGGTCGAGGAGGAGGGGCGGGGGTATTCGCGGTGACATAGGCTTCATAGGCGGCACGATATTGTTCATAGAATTCTTGTTTTTCGCGCTCCTCTTCCGTAATGAGATTGGTGAAATTCATTTGAGAGGGTTTGAGTGAGAGAGGAAGATGTAGATAAGTTGTATGAAAAAATATGAATGAGAGATGATTTGATGTGAAAAATGGATGATAAATGTGTGTATTTATAGATGATTTTGAGAATAAAAAATAAAATAAAATAAAAAAAATCCAGAAAAACGGTAAAAAAATGGCCCTAATTTTGGGAATCTGAAAATATATTTTTTAAATTTTTGGTATTATTTTCGATTAAAAAAAAGAATTTCAAACGGAAATGTTGTTGACCAATCAGAATGCGCCACGTCAGCTGCTCGCTGGCACGGACGT
Source organism: Salvia splendens (assembly GCF_004379255.2). Lineage (NCBI taxonomy): Eukaryota > Viridiplantae > Streptophyta > Magnoliopsida > Lamiales > Lamiaceae > Salvia > Salvia splendens. The sequence continues at coordinate 20,965,471 of NC_056041.1, read as the reverse complement.
GCTCGATGCATCGAGCAGCGCCGAGCAGGCGGTGCCGCACCGCTGGCACGGACGGACGCGTGCCCACTCACCGCGGCGGATGCTCTTATGAGTTTTAGTAAGGGGGCATTTAATGAAAAATTTGATATATATTTAGAAATTTGTAGCAAAAAAATAGAAGGGTGAGTGAGTGTAAGTCACAATTATATTCTTCACTTTTCATATTTCATCACCAAATTATTTAACAATTCATTTTATTTTCATATTTTGCTTTATAAAACAAAAACAGTTCAGCAATAGAAGGTAAAGACCATGAGGTTCACAATGAAGCTCTACCTTGATTTTTCGTCGTTTCATAGATTCGAATGCGTAAACAAAGTAAATGCCACCTATGTGTACAATTTTTTTACCTTGAAATTGAGTAAATGATGTGTTGTAAATTCTAAAAATTGGTGTGTCCATTTGGTACTTGAGTGGGGTGTGGATTTATGTTCGATTAATTAGCGATTATGTAACATTTAGACGTCGTTGATTATAGTTTGAGCTTTGCTTTGAATGGATTGAACCTCAATATATGAAGTGCCATATAGAACAAAACCCTAAGTTAGGAATGTTGGGATTTTATTGTTGGTTTGTTAGAAATGTTTGGGAATGTGGTATAAACGTGTGTTTTCTTCAATAGTTTGGAGGGGATTAAGTCCTCTGTTTTTCAGTCCTATGTTCCGATTTCTTTAGCAAATTTAGAACAGTAAAAACCTTGATTTACCAATTTTAAAAATAACTCGAAAGAGTCTACAGGTTCCCTAATTTTTATGGAAAATTTAGGAGTTCATTTACTACGTGTATATTGGTAAATGTTGCCAAAAACTGTTCGATTTTGATAGTCTGTGATTGCTTCATAAACTCGACTTCTTGGGGTATTTGAAAATATCGGGTTACGCCTCTAAAGCCTTTTGAATGAATGTAGCGCGTTAATGAGAAATCATTTACTAAGGACGTGTTTGGTTTGTCGTTTACCGTACCATAAGAAAATATGATCAGGCTGAAATAGAATTGCTTTTCCTGGTATGGATAAGTTGTTTGGTTTCTGATTTTACATTTCTTGGTTTATATTAGTATGTGATGTTTGGTCTGTATGTAATCAGACATAAAATGTTTTCAAAAGTCCTTTTTACCTACACTTTCATTAATGACACAAACAGCTACCCTGTAATATGCAATATGATTCTCAGACTTGTTCGTCAATTGCACCAAAACATGAGATCTACTATTTCAATTCAACTACCACATACCACAAATTCCATAGTATATTAATCCAAAAACATCATAGGAAATTGAAGCAGGCTCATCATTATTTACAGGAGCTAGCTAGTTGTCACTCATCTCTCGGAGAATGGTTGTTGTCCAATCACCGTTTCACGGTGGAAAGCGATATAATATAAACAGGGGTTTTTGAAAAGTTAGGAAAATTTGTGTTGGATTTCTTCCGGTTAAAGAGAGAAAGAAAGGAATAGATTTGAGGGCTGAAGTCGGTTTGTGGAGTTCTTGGTTGTGGTTGGCGGAGATAAGGTCAAAAATTTAGGTCGGCTCGCTCTTCCTACAAAATTGAATGAAAACAGTACAGACAGTGTAGGTCGAAATGGGGGCAACTAAGTAATTTCATTGGTGTAACTTAATTTATCTGGGTCACTCTGATACATATCACACTCAATTTGGCAGATATGGTAACTACCGCTTTAAGCCTCAAGAGCTCGAGCCTTTGTCTTTTTATTGGGCCATGAAGATACACTAAACAACAAACCAAACACCAGTAAATACTGGTTAGCAGCCACTAACTAGGTTTTTCATACAAACCAAACACATCCTAAGATATTAAGTGAGGATAAAGAAAAGAGTTTAGTTTTTAGTAGTATCCTTTCTTTATAAACTTAAGTGTGTTATAATGCTATAAAGAAGCTACACCCAAATGTTTGCAAAGGATTGGAAAAAGATCGGCGAAAGAAGTAACGACGAATGAAAAGGTTTGGAAATAAACGTTATCAGGTAGCATGCTCAACATTTAAATAGCTTAATTCGCTTATGTGTTTTAATCTGACCTATTGTCTTGGTAAATTATGATTAATTATGTGGATAAAGACTTATGAAGTAAAATATGAAATTTTAAATTGACATACTCGATTACTGATGCACTTTTTATTAGCACTGTAAATACCTGCAAGTATACAGAGTAAGAATAGTATAGCTAAAGGTGTCCAGAGCCTTTGTCCTAGCGGCAAGGAGCTTAGACATTATTGCATGAGGTGCCGAGTTCGAGCCCTCTTGACATCAGTTGTAATTTCCTCCTATCTATAGTATAGGAGCTTATTTGTAATTTCCTTCCTTATATAGGAGTTAATTTTAAAAAAAGAATAGTATAGCTAAAGGTTAGTACCAAATATCGATCACGGGGAAAACAAACACAGACTGTCTGTCCTCTACTAAAACTCAATTACTATTTGGAGAACCGAAAGTTTTGGAGATTTTTTAAAACAAAGAACTTTTGAAAGCGAATAAACAACTAATTGCAAATAAACACAGAGATAAGGGAATTCCAGGGATGTGCTTTCACAATTATGGTTATACAAATTCCAACTACTACACCCTAGCACAGTTCTTACTTTGATAGAACGAGTCACCTAGTTTATGCTCATGCGATACAAACGCTGATTACTAACATTGGGGTTGTCAATCCTAAATACGTAACTCCTAAAAGTTCCTAAGACCCTTAAAAAGTCCTCACTCTCAATTAACAGTGTCATTTTAAAAGAAGCTAATTGTAGTGTCTATTAAGTGGATCTAACTTGCCCACCTCATCTCACGATTATGTAGCAAGTTATATTATATCATCATTAAATGTGTCACTCAAGCGTGAAGCATTATCCATTAACTTAAGGAAGAAACAAAGTAAAAATAAACGGATGTTAAATAGAAATAGGAATTGTATAAACCAATAAAAGTTACTAACACATCCCTAGAATTCTATGAGTTTAGTTATACATGATATAATAAACTAAAAACAAAGATTGAAAGGAATACAATTAAAACATAAGAACTAAACCAATAAAACCAAAATGTTGAATTCTTGTAGCCTTGATGATCTTGATTTCTTCTTCAACTCCTTGCACAATGAAGAACTTTAACTTTTAAGCTCTGGAAATATTTGGCAAAGAGAAGATCTCTTTTTAATGAAGCTTTGAGGAGTATTTATAGGGGAAAAATCGCCCCTTCTAAAATAAGGAGACATGCTGCAAAATATGGTAAATCTTGGAGAGAAAGTAAGATAAATTTTGCTCGCCGCTATTTCTCGGCGGGCCGCTGCACTTTGGCTAGCGGTCGCTGTGGGTTGGTCCGATGCTTCTGACTCTTGGCTGGCGAGCCGCTGCACTTGTTTCAGCGGTTGCTAGCCATCATCTCGTAACTCTCTGGACTCTCGGTAGTGGTCACCACGCACTCCCCAGCGGTCGCTGGGCGTGTCTTGACTTCATGCACAACTTTCCCGAAGCGGGCCGCTACTAGCTTAGCGGCCGTTGGACGCCAGTGGTCGCCGACAGTGTTGCAGCGGACCGCTGGACATGCAGAACAGCTCCAGATTCCCAACTTCGTGTTTTGACTCCCCTTTTAGGCTCAAATATGCACATTTCTCACAAAACATGTAAAAATACCAAAATAGATAAAATATGCAAATAATGGACATGTAATGCAACTTTGACATTAAAAACGGACCAAAAGATGGCCTTAAAACCGTGCAAAATCCGAGCGTATCAATTACGCCTCTTTATGACATCACCTATTCGGCCGACAGCCGGTCAAGTAGGAGGTGTTATAGTGAGAGTAGGAATGGGCAATTGCCCCACCTAGGCAAAGGCTAGATCTTCCCCTGCTGCTAGAACATGCCAATGAAATACACTCTTGCATAATTATGTGGTAAAATTTCACATACCAATTTGACTTCTACAGATGTAGCTTTTGTTTTTCTAACTTGAATTGATTTCTTAACTGCTTTGCATATGTTGATTTGCTTATTTTTCATTCTTCACAGATTAGTTTTGGGATTTTGAATTGCTTCCACTGTCTAGATTGACTGTTCAAATTTTCGGTTTTGACATTTCATGTTTTAGTTTATGGTTTTGAAATTACATGTTTTAAGCTTTCCTTTCCCTTTATTTTAGTTGGTAAATATCTAATTTATTTAGTTCTATAAATATGTAAATATAATTTAAATGTTAATATATATAATAAATATTAGTATAATTCACATAATGACTTGAAATTTGCATGATGACTTGAAATTTGCACGATGGCATGAAATTTGCACGATCACTTGAAATTTGCACGATGGCATGAAATTTGCACGATGATTGTATTCAAAAGTCCTATTAATATAATATTTCATGTATTTCTAAAATTATCCGACAAATATACATGAATTTTTAAGTGAACATAAAATTTTATAAATAGTTTAATCATATAAATGTAACTACTTTTTAATTTATAATATAAAATTCAAAAATACGTAAAACTTTATTTCAAAATACATGAATTTTAAGTAAACCCGGCTCAACCCGACTTAGCCCGTAGCTCGGTTCAAGCCGTGCTGACGTCGATGAGGACTTAGCCCAGCTCATTTCACCGGTGGTCCCAGGTTAGGTCAATTCGAATTTATAAAAAGAAACCCAATCCAACCTAGTCCACATGGACGGTGGGCCTGGGCTGGGCCAAGCAAGTTGTCCGGCTCAGCACAACGACGGATCCAGTCAGGGCCTTGGCCCGACGTTGTTAAAACTCTAAACTAATTTTATTTGAAACTGCTATGAAGATTATTTTTGCAATTGGGTACACTTTGGATTGACATATCATTGTCAAAATATTCATATGATATTGTATTAATTTGTTAGCAAATCGTGGTAATGTAATTTATATTTTTATTATAACGAAGAAAAGCTTCGAGGAACGCTTTCTAAACATGAAGCAGCCTCATCACAGAGTGTGCTTCATTTTGCAGCATTAAACGGACATGAAGAATCGGCCAGGGCCTTGATTAATCATTTTCCCACGCTTGTGCACGCGAATGCCTCAACATTAACCAGATCTTTGCCTTTACACTTAGTCGTAGAGAAGGTCATATTAATATATGTACACCGTTGATAGAAGCCTACCTGACTGCATGCATTGAGTGCAATACCAATGGATGAATCCAATTCATTTGGATGCCCAGGAAGGTCATCCTCACGTATGCAAGATATTGCTTGAAAAAGGTCCATTGGCTTGTTGGGTTGAATAGTCTAGGCATGATTCCGCTTCATATTGCCGCCCTGAAGACGAATCTAAATGTACTCCGACTGCTTTGAAACGATATTATCACTAATACGGCTGTGAAGCAAAGGCTCCATCACAGGCAAACCATCCTGTGTGCGTGTATCGCTCTTGGCTAGAGATGCCCAAGGTTTTCGATTCCGGCGGTTAACCACAAAACCGTAACCGTCGGTTCCGGTTCCGAACCAGAACCGTGACTTTTTTCTTGAACTGGAACCTTCATATTTTGAACCGTAGGCCGGTTCCGGTTCCAAATTTTACTAATCACGGGCCAGTTCTGGACGGTTTCAAACCGGAACCTGAAATCTAGCTGGAACCGCGAAAAACCGCCGAAAATCGACGATTCAGAACCGTAAAAAACCATCGGTTCCGAACCGAAACCGTAACCGTTGGTTTTGGAACCGGAACCGTGAAACACCCTCACGGTTCGGTTCCGGTTCCGGTTCGACAATTTCTGAAACTGGAACCGGCGGTTCCGAACCGTAACCGTCGATTCCGGAACCGTGGGCATCTATACTCTTGGCCAATTATATTTGTTAAGGGTTTTAAGAGAACATCTCTTTTACGACGATGGGAACACGATGTTGCATATCGTTGTTGCAAGTATGCAACATGAAATTGTACAATACTTTGTTTCTGAAAACAACGTCATGTGCTTGCGCAAAAACAAGATAGGGGTGTCGGAGCTTGATCTCGCAAGTGACAACGTGGAAATGAAATCGTTGTTATCAAATTTCGTCTCGGTGAAGTATGAGTTCAAAGGAATTGATATGAACAGTGACGGACGCAGCATATAGGCCAAGCCATCGCGCTAGTAGGGGCTTGGCCTGTGCCGGACAAATTAAGTACTCCCTCCGTTTTCTTATAGTTGAGTCATTTTTCCATTTCAGAGAGTTCCCTCATAGTTGAGTCATTTTTATATATAGTAATATTTTTCTCTTTCTTACTTTACTGTCTCTTACTTTATTCTCTTACTTTATTCATTTTGTTACTTTATTATCTCTACTTTTTTATATCTCTTACCTTTTTATCTATTAATTTAACATACTCAACATCCATTTCTTAAACTCCGTGCCGAAAAGTTTCGCCTCAACTATGAGGGAACGGAGGGAGTTTATAATTTAGATGAACTCATACGAGTTCTCTCGCTGTTTATGTTTTGTCGTTTCAGATTTTATTTTTTTATAGATTACCAATCTTGGAAAGAGTAGTCTTGTTTAAGCTTCAGAGTCTTGTTAAAGTTGAGTTGCTTAAGCTTTAAAAATGGTTTGTTGTTGGCTACCAGAAGCATCTCAATCCCTACTCTTCCGAAGGTACGCTTCTAGTGTAAAATCTTAGGTTCTGAATGTGTATAAATGTAATGAGGTATGTGGAGCTGCTGCAATGAATTGTATCCGTTATGTAAAGAACCACGGGGACAATCAACACAGATATAACTGCCCAAAAGCACAGTCTTGCAAGAAAAAGAAAGAAAGTAAGAAAAGTGTTGTTTGCAAATATCTTTATTTTTTATGTAGAAATTGCAGAACAAAGGGTCTTCCTTGTTTAAGTTTTAGCCCATGCTCGAGGAAATTTGGGATTTCCGAATAGGACAAGTGCTCAAGCAAATGTGTACAAAAGAAAAGAATGAATACTATAAGATGAAGGAGGAGAAGGGGAAAGGAAAATCCAAGATATTGGATTACAAATCTTAAGAGTATCTTGAAGATGAGAGATAAGAAGGTGGAGAAATATGCCACGGCAATCGAGGAAGAGGAAATGAATATGGAGGAAGGGAAATGAATATGAAAGAGAAGTAGGTTTATAAATAGGTTTGGTTTTAGCACTAACATCATTCTCAAAATATTTACACCAAACTAAAATTCAATTTTTTAGTACGTGTCACACCAAAAGTAATTTTACTCCAATCATTTACACCAAATTCAAAATTTACACAATTTATTAGTTTTTGTCTTTGCAGTAACACCATATTTGGTGTTGTTTAACAAAAAAACACCAAGAATGAATTTGAGCTTAGTGTGTTGTTGGAGAAAATTTCTACACTAAAACTCATTTTTGAGGTAGGGTTGGAGATGGTCTAAATTTGTTGGTTTTGGCACTTAGTTCACTTATTCTTATGGCTACATCAGTTTGTATTTTGTAAATGTGTTACCGTAATTAATTGTCCACTAAATGCAATGATACTTCAATTATATATAGAAAAAAATGCAATGATACTTCAAATATATATAGAAAAAAGCAATACTAGTGATTATTTCTTGAAGGAAATTCCTGGTGTTAACCGATACACAATTAAGGTAATCATAATTAGTGAGATCCTACAACGCCGATGCCTCCATCTCCATATATAATTCTACTAATAGTAATACAATACATTTTGTCCCTAATTTAGCGACATTTTATCGCATAAAGACTGATAAGCTGCACTGCAGACCTTGAATTTCTCTTCTGCGACAACCTGCAAATACCCGTCCCACGACCAACTAGTTATGTTTTCCAAAAACACGATATAGAACTCAGCTCATAAGCTCGTAGTCAAAAAGCATCAATGTCTCGTTAAGTAAAAACAAAATGATTAGGCATACAAGTTTTGTAAGATTCAAGAAATTATACTTAATCGTGCATTCAGAGGGCGTTGCGTTTATTTTGGTTGTTTGATCGTTTGATCCTCTGTCTAAACTCTAAATCTAATCCACATAGAGATAATTGAAATGAAGACCACAAAAGAATACCTTGGAAGAGCCCTGGTGACGATCTGGATGCCATTTTAATGCACAAGCTCGGTATCTAAATAATAAGAACCATGGAATCACAATCTGCATCAAGATCACTTTGGAAAAGGATAGGAAATTATATGAGGAAATCTGAAGGGATCTTACGCGCTTTTGACATCGTCTATGTTTATTGGACCAGACGGACTGAGTCCCAAAGCAAGCCTGTCGGTCCTCAATCCATCTACTGGCCTCTCGTACTCTTGTGATGTGTAATATTCCTCGTATTCATCACCAAACTGGTATGACCGACCACGGGAAGTCCTAAAATTGCCAGAGTAATTTGACGAGCGCCCAAAATGTGGTTCATCATCATCTATTGTGAAGGACCAATAGAAGGATCTGTTTCCACCAAACATGGAGCGGTACATGTCATGATATTTATCACCATCATCATCATCATCACAAAACTCAAAACGCCCTGAGAAGTAAGAACATAATAAGAAGATAGATAATAAGGAACAGACATGTTAGCAACATAGGATTAGCAGTTGTGTACAAAACATGTTTTATGGTATAAGCAGTTTGCGCAGATAAGTGAGAAACTTCTTCTGCTTATATTAATGGTACGTGATTACGATAAAGGGGCATACGTACTCCTAAATTGTGATGCTCTATATCTTGACCTGCCCCTGTTAGATTCATTGTCCCTGAAATTTGGTCGGAACCATGAATTTCTTCGACCTGGTTGCTCGTACTTATCACCATCTGTACCCCATCCCTGTTTAGTAGAAACATCACGAAGAATTTCAGAAATTACAATGATCATTGGTAGCTCCATGGCAATAACATCAAGCATTTAATCTATTAGTTTTGGGTGGGGGCGGGGAGAAAAAGGCAAAAAGCATTTTCAGGAAAGTGGAAACTTATTAATAAAGAAAGAGTTACAACAGAAATAAACTGAACCACAAAATGCAGCAACACAATATGCGAATATATGATTTTCGTTTCATAAACAGACATTATCATTCTAGAACAGACATCTTGAAACGACTGCCTGCTGTAATTGGATACAAGCTGGAAATATTGATGTAGTCATTCAACTAATAAGTCATGACATTCAGCCCATCTTTTAACATGAATCCCAGACCATTTATAAAATTTATGAATCTAGAGATTTAGAAAATAGTTTGAGAATTAAGGAGTACAGGTAACGGCTGTAGGGGGTTTAAGAGTAAATCCATCAGATATATAACCTGAAATAGATTCTCAGCAAATTCATGGACATCTCGCAACAGAGTCTTTTTCTTGAGCCTTCTCTGGTGCCGGTTAAATTTCTACATAAGAATTGACTCATCACTAAGAATCGACTCATCAATGATACTTAAAAGCAATATGACATCAATGCCAAACATGAAATGGATTCCACTAGAGGTCAGAGGAGATCACTCATCCAATATAAACGAACTCCATTGTTTGGAACATCTTAACTGAAACATTACAACATTCCAGTTCAAGAACCGCTTCACTAATTGAATAGGGAGTTGGTTGTGAAATTCTCACTTACTGGATCAACATTGTTAATGATATCTTGACATGCTTCTGGAAGATATAAGAAGCGGGTATAACTCAGATTATACAAGGAAGAGATTTTCCAATCTACCACCCATTATGTAACTGTGTTTGCTAATCGCCTAATCCAAGGAAAGAAATCAACAAACTAGACAAATTGTAGACTTAGCAGAGCCATCAATCCTATTCCTACACCAGTTCATTTTCAATCTATACTATTAGCAAGGAATACGAAGCTAATGAACACAAACTGTTGTGTTCAATGTTATACACAAATATTCCAATAGCAACGTAAATTAAGTGTAAACTATAAAGCTTTTTCTGCCCAACATTCATTTGTTATCCATTGTAAAATAAGCAAAGCACATTGCAAAACTGAAACAGATAAAAATGTCACCTTTGCGGAACCCCTAACAAAGCTTTCCTGCACAACAAGGAAAAAGAGAATAAATTAATACTACTACAATTATTAAGGAAATACTACAAATCTATTTCAAACTAATCATTCCCAATTTTCCACCAAAATACCCTAATTTGAAAATCCACAACCCGAAATACGTATTGACAGAATCAAATTGAAAGATAAGAAGGGGCGTACGGGATCCCAATGGGTGCGCCGTCTGCGCTCAGAAAGAGGAGTGCTGTGAAAAAGGCAAGCTCTGAGGTGAAAAGGATTGGCTTGCGAATTGATCGCCGCCGCAGCTATTCTGCCGGTTTTATTCATCCTCTTATATCATTAATTCAAAATAAAAATTATGAAATTTGCGCTGCTTGGTTTTTGTTGTGTTGGAATTGGGAATGGGGAGAGTGGCGACCCTGAAATGAAGGGCGATACACAGACGAGTGAGTCGACTCGGGAGGAAGACGCGGGTAAACGGGCCGGGTCATTTTGAATGTATTTTATAAATGGGCCCAATCCAACCAGGTCTGAGCCTGGGCCGGGCTGAGTCGTCCGACCCACTCAATTCGAACTAGATGTAGGGTCTGAAATATTCCCTCAATCCCTTAAAAATATCTCTATTATTTAGTTAATTAATGATTTACCATATTTTTCCATATATACTTAGGAGTATTTTCTTGTTCCTTAAGTCGGATATTTCATTCATTCAACAAATACCAAATTCTATTTTTTTTTATTTCTAATTAGGTAGGTCTTGATACGTAATATTGCTATTCTTGTCATTCATTCAATAAATTTCAAATTATTTATATTTCCTTTTAGGTCTTTCTTTACATACTTTATTTCAATATCAATTCTAAGTTGATGGACGGCTTCCGCGACTTCTTCTAATTGTTGTACTTTAATTACTTTTTCTTTTTACCTCTCTTTTAGGTTATAAATTTCCGTCCCTGATTAATTGTCACTCTTTTCAATTCCTATATGTCCCTCAATAATTAGCACACTTCATTTTTACCATAAATGGTAAGTAGGTCCTACATTTCACTAATTCATTTCACTCACATTTTATTATAAAATCAATATAAAAAAGTGAGTCTCACATTCTACTAACTCTTTCAACCAACTTTTCTTTACATTTCTTAAAATATCAAAGCGTATTAAAGCAAGAGATGAGAATGGTGGATAAGGTGGTGTGCGTGACGGGAGCATCGGGTTACATAGGTTCATGGCTGGTTAAACTGTTGCTCCACCGCGGTTACACCGTCAAGGCTACTGTTCGTAACCTCAGTTAGTCTCTCTCTCTTCTCAACTTCACCTCATTTTCTTATACTAATAACATCAATTAAATTGTATGTGAGAGTTAGCCGAGAAAAGTTAATAATGTCTAATACCTGGTGCAATCTTTAAATTTATGTTAATTTAACGATAAAAAACATCAATTAAATTAAAAGAATAATTGGTAATGATCATCTTATAAGCTAACTCAACTACATATCTTAAGTTTTATGATTTTCTCTTAAATCTAAATATATGAGTGATACTATATAAATTTGCAGTACTACATAATTTTCTCTTAAATCTAAATCAATGGGACACACATAAAAATGTCAAAGTTATGATATACTGTAAATGACTAATTTTTAAAACTATGAGATTGATCGAACTTCGTGATTTTTTTGGCAATTTGTCCTTTATTATATACTTCATCCGCCCCCATAGAAATAAACGATTGATTCATGGCGAGAGTTTTAATACGTTATTGGTAAAGTAAAAGATAGTGAAAAAAAGTAATTAAAATAATGTAATGTATAACGATGCCCATAAATTATTCTTAAATAGATATAAACTATTTTTATGGGACGAAGGTATTAGCATTTATGACGTATGTGTGGGTGAATAGGCGATATTTGTAAAGTGGAGCATCTGAAGGCGCTTGAAGGAGCTGAAGAAAGACTTCATTTGTGTGAAGCTAATTTAGTGAAAGAAGGATCATTTGATTCTGTGATTGATGCTTGTGATGCTGTCTTCCACACTGCATCTCCTGTTATACTTGACAATGTCAATGACCCTCAGGTCCATTTCTAACTTTCTTAATTTGTTGTGATGTTGGAAAAGGAAAGAAAAAAAAAAGAATAGAATTTGATGATGGGATATATGCAGGTGGAACTTATAGAGCCAGCAGTGAAAGGAACACTCAATGTTCTTGGTTCATGTGGCAAGGCACAGTCTGTGAAAAGAGTGGTCTTAACATCTTCTATGGTCACTATTGCCTTCAAAAAACCCACCCAAAACTCCAACCCTTTGATTGATGAAACTTCTTTTTCTGATCCAATCTTTGCTCGGGAAATGGAGGTGACTATATCTTTGCTTCAGCCTAATTTTCTACATATGTTAAATGAGAACCGAAAACCATATCAGTTCGTTTATTCACTAATACTCCTTTCGCCCCACTTTAGAAGTCCCGGTTTACCATTTTTGGGTGTCTCAATTTAGGAGTCCCAATTGGAATATTCCATAAATGGTATTAGACCCCACATTCCACAAACTTTTTTCACTCACATTTTATTATAAAACTAATATAAAAAGTAGGTCCACATTCCACTATCTTTTTTCTCCAACTTTCCTTTACATTTCTTAAAATCCGCGTCGAACTCAACTGGGACTCCTAAAGTGGGACGGAGGGAGTATTAGTAAACATATCAATTTGAATCTCAAAACATATCAGTTCTCTTTATATTAATTTTAGTTTGTATATTTTGAAATTCATTTTACCCTAGCTGATATTCATGAATCAACGAACTGATATTCAAGTCAGGAAAATCAAGACCATCATCCATTTTTCGATCTAATGGACTATAATAATTTTTAGTTCTCATACAAAGGATGGTCTTAGGGGATGTTGATCCTAGGAGATTGTTCATTTGAAAATTCTTCTTAAACTTAATTGAAACGTAGAACCTTATTAGTTCGTAAATACATTAATATAAGTTGTCATTACAAAACATATAAGTTCACGACTCAATATTATTTCGATTATTCATAAATATCAAGAACCGATATGTTTTGTAATGTCAACTGATATTTTAATATATCAACAAACTGATATGATTTTCGGTTCTCAAAATTCTCATTTAAAAAAAAAATCTCCCTGACCCTATGTATGAAAATTTATAAACTTGTGTTTCAGCGATGGTACGTTATTTCAAAAATATTGGCGGAGGAAGCCGCATTCAAATTTGCACAAGAAAATGGCATAGATTTGGTAGTTATGAATCCTGGGCTAGTTATAGGCCCTCTTCTCAAGCCAACTCTAAATGAAACTTCCCAATGTTTTCTTACTTTGATTACACAAGGTAATAAATACTACTAATTCTATTTATGTAATATGATTGAATTAAGAGGGTTAAATTGATTATTAATTTGTAGGAAAGTATACCTATGCAACCCCAGGTGGAAATTTTGTATATGTTGATGTAAGAGATGTTGCAAATGCACATATCCTAGCTTTGGAGAATTCAACAGCCAATGGTAGATATTGTCTTGTTGCACAAGTGCTGAATTGCTCTAAAGTTTTACAAATCTTACGTGAACTCTAACCTACGGCCAACTTCCCAATCTGGTAACTCTCTTTTCAACTCATTATTTTGTACTACATCGTTATTAATCTTATGAGCAAATTGTCAAATAAATCACGAAAAAAGTCAAATTTTGGTTTGTCCTATTCTTTTCAAAATTGGAATGATATATCACCAAGTTTCAGATTTTTGCAATTATCACATGCGTCGTTTTTCCGATGAAACCTGCTATGATGTAGCAACCAAATTTATCTACTTGAAATAAAAAACAGCGGAGACACATTACGACGTCATTTGGTTTTTGGTTTACCTTGAACCGACGTCGTTTTAGGTGAATAAATTAGGGTAAAAATTGTGCGCAGGAGGAAATACTACACAATGTTTTGCCCTAATTAATTCACCTAAAACAACGTCGTTTCTAGGTAAACCACACAACGTCGTTATGTGCCACCGTTGTTTTCTCCACGTAGATAAATTTAGTGGCCACATCAACGTGGATTTTATCGGAAAAACGACGTATGGGATAATTGAGAACATATGAAACGTGATGAGTTATCATTCAAAGTTTGAAAAGTGTTGGACAAACCAGGATTTGACTATTGTTCTTAATTTATTTAGCAATTTGACCTTACTTTAAGGGCAATTGATAATTGGTAGAAATAAATAATTTTCCTCAAGTAATTTACTTGCAATCAATAATGCAACTCAATGTAACATATTGGTTTATTGGTACTAGCGAAACGGAGAATCCAAATGCATGCAATGACAAGACAAGATCATTGGGTATGAATTTTATTTCACGTGGAGCAAAGCCTCAAAGACACCACTGAAAGTCTCATACAAAAAAATTTCTTCAATTTAAGAATGTAACATTTAAAATATAATTATATGTGCAATGCCAATGTATGTCCATTGAATGAATTTTGGGACAGTAATATTCATATTTAGATGGATGAAATCAAACATGTTTAGGTAGTCATTAATACAACCATTATATAAAACAAAAGAATCAAATCAATGGAGCTTATACATAAATTACAAGAAAATTAAATTGATTCAATGATAACAATTTCTTGTGTTTTCTAATAGTAATTGATTATAAAATCCTGTGAGAGCCTGTGAAAGAGGTGTGGTGGAATATCAAACACAGGTCCAGGTTGTGGCAATGTGAGGTCTAAAAATGGTTGAAGCAGAAAAGACTGAGTTTCGTTTTCTCTAGCAATCTCAGTCTTCATCTCTTCAACCAAAGCTTTACTAGTATCCATGCCTATAAAGATAAGAGCAAAAAGAAACGTTACTCTCGTCCCATCCCATGCACGTAGCCATTATTCATCTACGTGTATTAGTCTCACCTGAATAGTAGCCTCCGTGCACGTACCCATTGAACTTTTCGCTTGTATGTTCGCCTGAGAAAAATATCCTTCCAACCGGTGCCTGTACCAAAAATCCTTCAACGACTTAACATGGTGATCAAATCGAAACTTTTTTCTCTCGTAGTATGTATATTTCATTAATGATTTATGATTGTCACCGGAAGATGCATTATAGTAATATAGTAGTACTATAAACAAAGACCTTGACACGGTGTAGGAGGTGATGATCGACGTGAACCGGATAGAAGCTGTAGCTACCGCGTTGGAAGCGATTGTTCCACCACCTTGGCACGAGAATGTCGCTCGCCTCAGGGACATGAGGCCAAAACATGGCTCTCAACACTCCCATTGCTTCGCTCTTAGTTTCTTCATCGGATTGTGCTTCGATTCGTTTGGATTCTTCATTCGTTAATGTCACAACCAGGATGTTCGATCCTGGGTAAGCATTCTCCATACTCTGTTAGTTAATTAACATGTCAGATTCGAGTCCACTGTACCACAACCTTTAAATTTAATTGCTAGTATAATAAAAAAAGACATTGTTTGTGGTAACCTGCCAAAAAGTGTAATAACCACGTGTTTGATGTGCATACATCAAGAACTCTTCGTCCGCATCTGACGGCCAGAATCTATTTGGGAATTTTAGGAAGACCTTTGTGTATACCATAATGTCAATATTTGAGATGGCCTCTGTTTTCCATCCCTATCATACAATATACTTACATGCTTCAACTTTAGTTTAAAATTTCATAATTAAACATGGTAATGTTTGGTATATTATACCGGCAATGGTGGTGAGAAGGAGATTAAGTTGCTTTGAAGACCTCCGATGCTGACCGACAAAATCGCGTATTTTGCTTCGTAGACATTGCCATCCTCCGTCTTCACGACCACGGCGGTCGTCGATTGTTCCATTGTCCTGATTACCTGTATTAATTTGTAGTCCATATAGTATATTATGGGGGTGTTCTGTTTCCAAGATTATATCTCATTGTTTGGTTTATGAGATTGAATCTCATGAATTAATCCTAGATGGATAGGTATGTGACAATTAATCATAGTCAATCCCCTCCTACTAAATAATCTCACAATTTCATCATAAATTATATATTGTTACTATTTTATCTAATAAACCAAACACCCCTTATTATTATTATTGCTAGTACAATTTCTTTATAAGTAGTGAATTGATCATAAGACCATCCACTACGTGTCTCGCCGGCGTCTCGCGTCTCGTCCCGGTGAGACGGGACGCCGGCGCGACGCGTTGCAGCCTCCATCTCGTCCCGTCTCGTCCCGCGTCTCGTCCCGGCGAGCCACGAGACGGGCTGTCTCGCCACGCGCCGAGGCGACGTGGAGCAACCCGGCGTCGTGCGTGACGCCCACTCGCCGGCCCGCGAGTGGGCGTCGTCACGTGCTGACGCAATAAATATTTAAAAAAAATCAAATTTAAATAAAAAAAATTGTAACGGTAATAATACCATTTTTTTGTTTTTTTTATAATTTTTTTGATTTTTTATTAATTTTTTTACTCTATAAATACACCTAAACTCATCCTCATTTCACACACAACTACACATCTATTCTTCCTATCATCTAAATTTTCTCTCAAATTTTCTCTCAAATTTTCATAAACCAACTCAAGATGTTCGGCGACGGCGACGGCGACGGCAACTACGGCGGTTCCGGCTCCGGCTGGTGGGATCTCAACGCGTTTGGCGATTGGGAGACCATGATCAACACATTGGGCGGTTCGTCAACCCCTGGGACTCAGGGTTCGGCGACGCCGGGGGGTACCAACCACCCAATTTTGACCTTGATGCATATGTCCGTCCCTCCGCCACGCGGTATTCGCAGGGATTATCACAGATCCGGGAGGATTTTCCCGGTGGCACTGGCGGTGGAGGTGGCCGAGGCGGTGGAGGTGGCACTGGCGGTGTACAACCCCAGGCGGGCGAGGACGAGGAGGAAGAAGAAGAAGAAGAAGAAGAGGATCTTGGTCGGCATCCGTACAGCAACTTCGAAATGATGACGGTGTACAACGCCTGGATCACGGTCTCGTACGATCCCATCGTCGGGAATCAACACACCCGGAAGTGTTTCTGGGAAAAGGTCTGCGAGGTCTACCACCAGATAAAGCCGAAAGGCTCCCGCAAGCGCAAAGTTAAAATGCTCCGCTCTCACTTTGACCGAGTCGACCGACAGATCAAAAAATTATGCGGCATCTACTCGACTGAAGAGGCGCGCTACCAAAGCGGCGCGATGGCCACCGACATTTTGACGTCCGCTTTGCGCGCCTACTACCAGGACGAGGGTCATCAGTTCAGATATGTTGATGTTTGGCAGGCCGTCAAGGACGAGGAACAGTGGGCCGGAGGTTTCCGCTCCAGCTCGGGCTCAACCTCGAAGCGCACGAAGCATACGGCGAGTGGCCAATACTCGTCTGGTGGTGCGTCTGGTGGTGACACCGATGGTATCAGCCAACCTGAGGCTGAATCCCGGGAGTTTGCAGGTACGGTCGGCGATGCTAGAGGATCCGCGCGTGGGCGCCGTCGGCCGCAAGGGACGAAGGCGGCGAAAGCGGCTAGAGCAAGGAAGGGCCGAGGCGAATCAAGCCAGCCAGCCTCGGGCTCGCGGGGAGGCTCGGACACACTTATGGTGGCGTACATGACCGCCACAATGGCGGACACTTCCCACTTCTCGTACGCCCAATTCACGGCCTGGTGGAACGGAATTGTTGCTATGGCAGCACAACTTGACCTTCCGACACCCCCTAAACCTCGACCGCCTCCAGAGGATGATTCGCCGGCGGAGTAGTTTTTTTTTATTTTGTGTGTTTTTTTATTTTGTGTCTTTTTTATTTTGTGTGTTTATTTAGTTTGTGTGTTTTTTAATAAAGTGTATTTGTTTAAATTGAATTGGGTAGGAAAAAAAATTCTAAATGAAATTGAATGAATAGTAATTAAGGGACGGTATAGAGACGGTTAAGAGATGGAGCGTTGCAGGTTCCGTCCCTTAGTTAAGGGATGGAGGAAAAAAGGACAGTGGAGCCCTCAAATAGTGCTCAAATAGTAGTTAAGAGACGGTTTAAGGGACGGTATAGAGACAGCGTAGTGGATGGCCTAATCAATGAGAGGGGTTCTTACATTGTTGAGTTTCAATCTGGTATCTATGATTTGACCATCCGAGGTAGAAAGAAAGGACTTTGCCAATTCGTACGCCAAATGCTCGTAACCTCTTTTATCAGCAACTAGAAATTCACTATCCCCAAAATCCACATAAGTAGGTATTGGCTCCACCTCTATTACAACAGCAATAATCATTAGTGGCGAAACACTACATTAATCAATTAATTAATTTTAATATCAACTAATAGTAGATAAATAGTCATTTAAATCACCAAATTTCGTCAAAATCTGGTTTATTCCACAAATTTTAATTTTTCTAATAGTAAAATAAATTTACCAGCCATTTCAAAGTCATGCAACATAAAATCAATCGCAAGAGCAATTGGCCTTTGTGGAGATCTGCACAATAACAATTTCTCATTACATATAAAAAGTTAAAATGTAGATCCGTAATTAGTGAAGAGGGAAAAGGCATTAATTAATTACGTTGGCGTTTCATCAGATTCTTGATTGTTCAGCTTCGCAACCGCCGACTCCACCGCCTTGTCGTAGGCCTCCGCCGCTACTCCAGCCGGATATATATTTCCGCTACATTAATTAACACAAACTATAAATAAAGGTCGCATCAGGTTAATACTAATATATAGTAATAACTAATAACTTTTTAATTATTTGTATTAAAACTATCTAACATAAAAACATAATTATATCAATACAACATGTAAATTTAAACGGACTTGTTGTGATAGATATTGAAGCGAGCGTTGGAGTAATCAGAGAAGTAGGTGCGGAGATTGGACCGGCGGGCCATTTCCCAGAGGGGGTTGGTCTGGTTTCCAACCGGCACCCGGCTCCACCGCCACGCCGCCGAAATCCTCCTTCCTCAGCCTGCCCCCTATTTTATCAGACGCCTCCACTATCACGAAATCGTCCACCCCATTTTCCGCCAGCTGCTTCGCCACCGTTATACCTTTAAGGTAAATCAATTATCAATAAGTAACCCATGCTCGTGTAGCAGTCCACCAAAAATAGTCTTATTTGTAGACGATACGAGTTTTAATGAAAATTTTATAAAGTAAAAGAAAATAAAAAAATATTGATAAAATAAGAGAGAAACATTCACAATCCAAAATGATAAAAAGAGACTATTTTTCATAAACGGTTCATGGAGTATAATACAAGAAGGGCTGGGTCTGGAAAACGGACCATCAAAATTAAACGTTAATATATATATATATATATATATAAGAGAGAGAAGGGTTGGTTGATTCGGTTTATATAGTTGTTCAGTATCGCCTCTCCCATCTCTTTCAATCTTATTTTTCCCTTTTTTTTAATAAGTTCTTAATCATTCAATCTTGTTTTGTACACTGAAAAACATACAATAAATGCTTTTGTTAATAGTGTCATTGTTGACCCATATTTTAATATAGTATATATAAGGTGAGTGTATTATGTGAAGATTAAGGTGATCCACTTTTTCATAGGGTTATATAAATATAGTACTGTACTATATTAATGTGGTAAAATGGTGAATAAGTTGAGAAAAATATGAATAAAATATAGAGAGTTAGGCATAACAAATTCTAAGTGACCTACACGATTAAGTCAATCATGTGATAAAATTTGGTCATATTTTAACACACCCTTATGTATATAAAAGCAAATCTAATGTTGCACCTCCCGAAAAATATTAAAAATTGGAATTAATCGCATATATTTCGATAGAAACATAATATCAATTCCCATTCCCATTCCCAGTGTGGTTTACTCGGTTTTGGATAATAAGTAAAATTAAGACATTGATATTCATCATGACCAATAGTGGGTCCCAATTAAGCTAACGTCGTCGTTACGCGTTCACAAAGTTATCTGAGCACGTGATCATTTTAATTGATTAATTGCGTCACGTGTGTTTCCATTAAAATACTGAAGAACAACTAAGTAATCTGGATAAGGGGCTTATTGAGTATTTAATTCATTATGGTTTGTTTTAGAGCGACAAATTGATATGTTTTATAATCTCAACTAATATTACTATATCGACGGCGTGATATAATTAAATTTCAGAGTTTGTATTTTGAAAAAATTCTTTAAGATAGTCATTCCGGTCAGATTACTACCCTACCTATTATTTTTTTATTCAACAATTATCATTGAATAGACCAATATTATTTATACACAATTAGAGAAAAGTTCAAATTGCTTTATAACAGATAGAGTACCCTACTTATGTATATGGAGTGCATTCTTTTTATATTCAACAATTATCATTGAATAGACCAATATTATTTATACGAATTAGAGAAAAGTTCAAATGTGATGAATTGCAGAATTATATAATTTATATGATTTGAATCAAGTGTGATGAATTGCAGAATTATATAATTCATATGATTTGAATTTTAAGGAAGCTTCCGGAAAGATCCTACTCCTATGTGAAAGCGACAATATTCCTACTCATATTCAATAAACAAAAATATTACTAAAATGCTTTTAAGTGATCAGTTTATTCTTATTTATTATTTACATGCTATCTTCACAAGTATTAAATTAATTTAATTTACTAAAAAAGTTTGAGATGGTTCAAAAAAAAGGGTAATGAAGAGATTAATTTCACAAAACCGGTAGAAATATTTTTTTATTGTAAGTTATCAAACATAAATATTTATGTAAATAAAATGTAGATAATTGATCATTATATAACTTACGGTTTGGGTTAAAATGACAATACCTCTTAAAGTAACATCATACCACCATTCTTAGCCAATCATTTGTACACGTGGACGAATAATCAGCTGCCATGTGGCAATCATAAAAACGCTAAAGGACAAATTTTCTCGGGCTGCAATATCCAATACGCTAGACAACAATTTATAGATTGCAGTGTAGCGTTTATACTATTGCAATGTAGCGTTTATAATATGACAGGATACGTGATGTCACTTTAAAATGTGTTGTCATTTTAACCCATCCCTATAACTTTAACTTACAGTTGTCAAAATGCATAGTATATGAATGTATTTATAATTATTTTTTATTAAATCTTTTGAAAAAAAATCCTAATTTAATTTTGTAGACGGTAGAAATAAGATTTTGTATTCATACTCTCTCTATCTCATTTATAATGAAACGTTTTTATTTTTAGTTTGTCCCATTAAAAATGAAATGTTTTCTAAAATGAAAACAACTATATCTCTACTTTTCATCTCTTTTACTTTACTCTCTTTTCATTAACTCAAAGAACAATATTACATAAAATCATGTGTCAATTCTCAAATGTTTTATATTTAATGAGACTGATGGAGTATTATATAGATACATGTACGTGGTTTTGTGCATGACATCGACAACCGGAAGTGGGCGATTTAAATATTTAATAATAGTAGGTCTCAACCGCCCTAATTAATAGTAACAAATTCTTTTTTCACTTTACTATCCAATGATGGAGTGAGATATTTATATTAAAAGCTCAAATAGACATTTCACAATTCATTTGACACATTTTTCTTCAAAGTAAACTATAATTAAATTATACTCCCTCCGTCCCGCACTACTCGCAACTCTTTCCTTTTTGGGCGTCACAAGTTACTTGCACTCTTTCCATTTTTAGTAAAAATTTTCACCTACAGCCGCAATTTTTGACTTTCCTATACACTCATTCCTTAATCTCCGTGCCGAAAAGGAAAGGGGCGAGTAGCCCGGGACGGAGGGAGTATGTACGAAGTATTACTCAAAATTTGGTTTTAGAATTTTGTAACTTTTGGATTTTAATTATTTGCAATTTGGCATGTGTTCAAATTTTATTGGCTAATATCGAATTATAAAGTTCAAATGGAAATTTGAATGTACTAATGAAATTACTGTTGAGAGTTTTCCAACAATATCTTTGTGTTACCATTGAACAATGAAAACTGAACTATGACAATTTTTTTAAAAAAATAGTCAAAGTTAATATAGTTTGTTTGATCAAAATATTAAAATTAGTACTCCTACTATTTTAATTTGGAAGGAAGGTTCTGTCATTCCTTTTTCCATCTAATTTTCAACTGTTAGGCTACTTTCTTCAACTGAAACTTACGAAATTGATCAGTGTCTTATTATATAAGTATAGTTGACAAAATTGAATCCAAACTGAAACAGATTTTACTCTATAGTCGTCGTTGAATCAATTTAAAATCAATATTGATTGCATCGATCCTTTATTATTTCAAGTTTAACTTTCATTTTAATTAAGAGATGTGAAATTTGTATTGACAATAAAAAAATCAGATTGTATCTATTAGAAATGGGTTAATCATCCTTAAAAGATCTTATAAGAGAAAGGATTATCCACACTTATATAGATTAGATGAGATCTTCACCAAATTAATGTGGAATAGAATTTAGAGAATTTAACAGTATCTAGATAGAGAAATGCATGTGAATGTGTGTGTATTTATTTGACTATGGGAATTATTAATATGATGAAAGTTGCAACTGCAAGTTAATAGTGGTGATCATATGATTTTAGTGTTGATTGATTGAATCAGTCAATGAGGTCAACCTAAAATAATCCTCTTTGAATTTCACACACACGTTTGTGTACACGTCAATTTACTTTTGATTTGGGAAGCTTGAAGCACACATTTATATAGATAGGGGGAAGGTAGCTATTTTATTCAAATCATAGATTCGATGCCATTCACATCACTTTATAAAAATAATCCGTGCGTCCATGAAATATTGTCCAATTTTATCATTTCGGTCCATCCGCAAAATATTGTCCATTTTGCTTTTTTTTACCATTTGGTGAATTAACTTCACTTTCAATTAACTCATTACGCACGTATTCTATTATAAAAATAGTATATTAAGGTGTGACCTATATTCCATAACTTTTTCCACTCACTTTTCTGAAAACTCGTGTCAAGTCAAACTTGGACAATATTTCGTGGACGGGGGAGTATATCAATATAAAGATATTGTACTTTTTTTTTATCATAAAATTATTGATGTTGATTAATACCTAGCTTGATTTTGGCTAAACAATTGCTTATTGTCTTAATTAGTAAGATGTTGGTTTGAGTTACGGATCCAGATCAGGATAATCCCTCACGCCCATTTATATTTTTCTCCTACTACCTTAGTATTTTATCATTCAGTCCTTCCTAATTTATATAGATTCATTTTAATTGTTAATGTTTATCAAATAAAATAAAATAATAAAATAAATTATTAGAAGGCAAAAAAATAGACAAATTTACTAACATTTTATAAAACTCTATGTGCACTAATAATCGTCTCATTTTACCATTGTCGTTCGTTCATTAATAAATGTCTCATTTGTTTTTTTTTATAATAGACCTCACATTCTATAATTTTATTTCACTAACATGTTACTAGAAAATTAATATAATAGTATAAAAGTAGAACTCATCTTCCATTGACATTTTCCACCAACTTTCTACTACATTTCTTAACTCTCGTGCTCGGTCAAATTTGGCCTTTGTATTGATAGACAAGGAATCATTCGGTCATTTCTCACCCCTAAATCTTACAACCTCAGACAATTGGTATGATAATTAGTCAAAATTTATAAATTACATTTAATATAGTGTTTATATGTTTTGATGACGTGATTGGTATGTGAGGAGAATAAACTAAAAAGTAATGGAGTTAGGTTCCAGACAAAGTGTTAATTATTCAGAATCATCTCTCCCTAAAAATTAATACTAATTCAAAAAGTTATGGAGTTAGGTATCGTGCTTATTGATCGAGTTGCGATTTCTTTGTTTGCAACGTAACGTTTCTTCGCTTTCATTTTGTTTTATAAAATGGCAATATTTTAGAGGCATTACTTGTTCCCAATTTATTTTATTATTTTTGACATAAATTCCTTATGTAATTTATTTTTGTTACTTTTATCCTTTTTAGGCGTTGCATCAATTTAGTGCCTATTCATATACCGTTTTTATGTAATAGAAAATGTTAAAAATATAAAAAGCAACGAGCAAGGGTATATCAAGTCAACCAACCATTCTATTTCAGTGTAATATACTATATATTCTGGCGGCCTAAATCATGTAGCCCAGTCAAACAACCCAACTCCAATTAATTAAAAAGAGAGGCCCAAACATGAAATTAAAAGGAATTCTTTCTTCTGCAAAACACACAACCTCTGCTTCTCTCTCTGCGGTAGGCTAAAGCAAACTTCTTTTTTCTCTAATCTCTGTTAATGAACTCGTCTCCTTTCTCTCTAACTCTTTGTTAGAACATATATGATTTAGGGTCCAAGTGTATATTTAATTTCCTTCTCTTTCCAAAACAGAGATATTATTTCTTTTGTAGCACCAACTACTAAACAACACTTCTATTTGAATATTTTAACACACATTAAAACATATCATTTGTTCACGATCCCATGTGTTCATATTCTTTCATCAATACATCAAACCATATATCAGTTTCATCAACCAAATTCTAACTTGGAATAGATCAATAATCTCCCAAAACGGATCACCAAAGATTTGGGCTTCAAACTTTAACAACAAAAATAGCATGACACAAGTTACACAAAAAGTGTAATATGATTACACTAAATCCATTAAATATCATTATAGAACTAAACTATACATTCATGGTCATTTTACACGGTTGAAAAAAAAATCACAATACAAAATTTGCTGGAGTGAAATAACATTAATAAATTAAAAAATACATTTAACCTTTTCTAACACATCTTCATCAACTAGATTCCAATTTCCTCTTCACCAGAATCCACTCATAATCTCCTATTAACTCATTGTGTGCACCAGAATCCTTGCAAGTATAGAAAACAGCTGAGTATTAGAGTTACAACATATATGGAATAAAAGCACACTATTTGCAATATTACATCTCACTTCTAAATGTCTAAATTTTCCAACAATTCATTCCACCTATCAATTTCTCTCATTACAGCCTTTTCTGAGTTGCCTTAAATCCTTTTTCATGGGAAGAAACTCATTACCATACAGCCAATAGGTGCATCAATTTGGAATTTAATAGATAAGCCAAAGGAAACAAGTGCACAAAAAGGACGTTGCACTAACCTGAAGAAACATGTGATGGAGCTAACCGAACTTCTTTCTTGTAGTCACGATAATAGCAGGATATTTATCCTTCATGGACGTTTTTCAGTTCCGATGAATCTGTTTCCTTCCTGACCAATATAGGTAATACGTAATCAACAATCACATTCTTGAGTAAGATAGTAGACATTTCAAAATCTTGATTTATGATACAAAGAACTATCTATGTCGTAGTACAAGATGCAGAATTCCATACGACATGATCACACATTAATCAATTTGTGAGCTAATGAGGATAAAAGAAATAATCGATGGAGCAGTGTAAATGTACAAGGTACCTGAATTATGAATCACCACGAATCATTTCTGAGCAGTATCAATCATTCCTTGTGAGCGACAGGCCTGGATGATTGTACTGAATGTTATATTATCAGGTTTGCAGCCATTCGCCTCCATTGCATCGAAAAACTGCATCATACTTTCGATATCACCAGCATTTCCGTAAGCATGGATGATACAGTTGAAGAATGTCGTATCCAGTACAACATCCGAATTCACTACTTGCTTTATAATAGACTCAATCTTTCCCAAAAGCCCTGCTTTACAGTACGCACTGACAAGAGAACTGTATGTAACTGAATTAGGTTTCAGACCTTGATGTTTCATCTTCAGAAAAATTTCTTCCATCTTCTTTATATTTCCAGCCTTTCCAAATGTATCAATTGTTATGTTATAGGTTACTATTGTAGGAGAAAAGAATCTCTTCTCCATAAAATCTAACACAGATGCCATCTTCGGGTATAAACCAGAATTACCGTAGGACTTTATCAAGATGTTATATGTCACTATGTCAGGCTTTAATCCCATCAGCTGAAATTCGTCAAACCAATGCTCCATTTCCTTGATCCTTCCACATCCACCGTAAGCCCCAATTACAGAATTGAACGTAAAAATATCTGGAAGACAATCTCCACTATGAATCATATTAGTCAATGAGCTCTCCATTAGTTCAAAATGTTTAGCTTTTCCATATCCGTCGATAAGGATATTATAGGTCACAACAGTACATTTAATTCCTGAATGCACCATTTCCTTCAGAATAAGCTCAATTAAATCAAAATGGTGAAGCTTAATGCAGCTTTTGATGAGAGTAGAGTAAGTGAAAGCATCCGGTTTGCAATCACGGACCGATTTCATCTCATCAATAACACAAAATGCCTTGTCTAAGAGGCCATTGAGGGCATAGGCACTCACCAGGGCAGTGTACACATCAACGGTAGGCTTTAGGCCATCAGACAGCATCGTCTCGAAAAGCAAGAAAGCCTGATTTGGCTGCTTGCATTTACCAAGCATCACTAATAGCTTTGTATATGTCTGACACCGTGCCTCATACCACTGTTGCCGACGTAGAAGATTAAATATCTACAAACAGGAGAAACAATTCTATTGTCAAAGAA
Organism: Salvia splendens; assembly: GCF_004379255.2. Taxonomy (NCBI): domain Eukaryota; kingdom Viridiplantae; phylum Streptophyta; class Magnoliopsida; order Lamiales; family Lamiaceae; genus Salvia; species Salvia splendens. The sequence goes on along the minus strand of NC_056041.1, from coordinate 20,938,872 downwards.
CAAGGCAGCATAGCATCATCAATAACTCAATATGTCAAAGTACTAACTTGGCTTTTGAAAAGTGGAGCTACATAATTCACACAATCAAGCAATGAAACAAGAAACGTCTCCTACGGCCAATAATACATATCAAATGTGAAACAGCAAACAAGGTAAATCTAGAATCCTCCTGTCACGGTATTTAGAAATCCAGTTGCCTAAAATTCAAGGAGGAAGAGAAACTCAGCAGCATATTAAAGACAGGTACTCTAAATCTGGAAACATGAAATTCAAAATTTCAAAACACAAAAAGTACGCATCATTGCACAAAGTTCCAGCAGAAAGCCCTCAACATGAAATGGGGGTGAGTGGAGCAAGTAACCTTAAGGGCAGACTCCCAGCGGTTTTGCTTAATTGCATCATTTAAAGCTTCCAAAACAGACTTGGGCCAAAGATTGTTATACTTCGAAGAGTTTGCTTTTCTCTCGACGGACTGAATGGCGGATTCCTTCCTCAAGACTCGTGAAAGTTCCTTCTTCGAAAGCTTACGAATTTGGAGGTTCTGCAGCGGAGAATTGATGTCGGAATCCGAGGTATGCTTAGAGCATGAAGTCACTGTGCAACAGGAGAGACGAAGTTTGCATGGATTAAGGAGGCGGAGATCCATCGCCGCTGGTAAACAATTGTGGCGGTTGACAGTTGGAGAGATATAATTAATACCCATTCCTCCTAAAAATAGGACTTTCAAACGATGAGACGAGTTTTAATATAAATTGGTAGGTATGAGAGAAAGAAAAAAGACTCGTCTTATTAGTAGTGTAACGCTTGGTGAAAAAGTTTACAAAAATAGAAAGTAGACTAATTTTGTGGGATGGAGGGAGTATGATAAGAGGGCAATGCATTTTTAGATTAAGAGATTAGTGTACAAGATTTAATGATAAGCATTTTAACAGGTTATTTGCCTGTACACGAACTTTTAACATTTTATAGTTTTTCCCCCGAATTTATTTTATGAATACAAATACATGAATTTTAGACTTTTCTAGTTATTCCCCAAACTGATAGGGCAAATTAAAATTTATGTGGCAATCATAACGATATCATTTTGATTAGTTAAGTTTAAAATATTAAAAAAATTACATGTCATCATATTCTTCACCCTTTCTCCAATTTCTCTTCTCTTGTAGAAATGCCCCGATCTCTAAAACCAGAAAAAAATATCTTTCCATGCCAAGTCTGCTACATAGGTCTAGTTTGCTAAAATTTCAAAGCTCTTAAATGAATTCAGTATCTTTGCAATAAATTTTGATTTAGAAGGTCATTAAATCAATGGACTTAGAATAATAATAGAAAGATAAGCTTATAGCATTGCTAACAATGGAAAATGAACTCATTTGGTCAGTCAAATTAGCCCTGCAAAACTGTTGCAACAGTGTATTTATTGGCTATCAAAGACTTCCCACTCCAAAGTTCATTTCTTTGATTCTAAATTACATTAGAAGACTATGTATCAACACTTACACTTACACATAATATCATTAATAAGAAGTCCAACTTCAATATGCTATTAAGCATCTCTTACGATAGCTATCGTATCAAAATATCCAAGAAAAATCAAATACACATAAATTACCAAAATATAACTAAATTAAAGTATTCCAACTTTTAGAAAATCCAATTAATTCAAACTATATCACACTCATCTCCTGAATTTCTGATGAAATCAAAACAAATTTAATAATATAGAATAAGAGGAAGAGCGAGCTTACCTCGGTTTCGAGGTAGTCAGCAATGCCTGGCAACACGAGGCAGAAACGGCTGACCTGGAGAAGGCACGCCGTCGCTTTCACGGCAATGGATAAGATTTCCTCGATTTGGTTGATCCGGAATCGGAAAATTTGAGTGAGAGAGAGATGGATGGTGAAACTTGAGTGGGCAATGGAAACGACGTCCCGATCAGGCGGGAAACGAAAGTCGGCGATGTATGCGCCGGCGAGAGAAGAGAAGGAAAGGGGGAGAAGATGAAATCGAGATAGAGAGTGATAAGGAGGAGAAGAGAAGGAAAGGCCAAATTAATTCCCAAATCGAGAAGAGAAGAAAAGGACAATTAATTACTCCATATGTTAGAACTAATTAATAATTAATTAATTCCAAAATGAAATGGTAAGGCTTTTGCTTATGTGCCTTCTTTTTATTGGTTCTCATTTTAATAATGATATTTTAAAAAAATTACCTTTTTCATATTTCATTTTTAAATTTGTCCGGGTGAATTCTCTGAAGGAACATACAATTTAAAATTTAAAACTTAAAACATTGACATACAATATAGTACTACAAGATAGTATCACATTAATTTCATGATAAATTGTACAACAATCATCTCTGACAAAGGCAATGTGCTTTAGAAATATCTAAAATCTAAACATTCAACATAAAATTGGTAAGCACTATATCCATTATTCATTGATCTTGCTTTATACTACTACTACATTAAATTTTGGTTTGACATTTAAACGAAAAAACTTTCATCATTCATCATTCATCATATCACCATTTTCTTAATACTATAGCAGCAAAACAGAATTTAAAATTCGCATAATGTTTTCTCCAATATAATGTGTTTTCAACAGACAATATACTCCTACTATTAACTATGATTCATAAAAAAATTAGCAGCAGTAATATATTTGGAACTTATATTTCTAAATTCAAATGAATTTAAAATTATAAAATTATAAAATTTAGATCTTTTGCTCAATACTAAATAAACCCTAGTTAAAAGAAAAATCTACCAACAAATACTCCACTATTTTAGGATTGCAACAAACACGATATACAAATACTACTTTTTAATTATGGTTTATAAATTCTTAAACGTTGGAAGGCATAGAAACAATGAAATAAAATCATTCCAATTCCAAATATATAACTGAACTATAAATGCACTAAATAAAAAAAAAGTGAACTATAAATGCCATCGTTAATTTCATAGTCAAGTCAAATTTAAAAATCAATTTTTTATTCAAATCACAACATCTAAAACTTGAAACTTCAAAAAATTCATACTTAGAACACGTAATAAAAAACAAATTACATTGATTTGAACACTTCAAAATTTTCCCCAAGTACACGCACTACAATTCTTCACCAAATTTTTTTCCCACACACTGCAATCTACTTGTGAAAACCTACTTCATCAAACTCACAGTAAGAGCACCCGCAACGCGTGCCGTTGCGGTGCCTTATTTCGTTCCGGAGGAACGGAACCGCGGCGGCACGCGTTGCAGCCGCCCGTTCCGTCGCCATTCCGTGCAGGTGCCGTGCCGGGTGCCATTCCCGCGAGACGCGGCACAACACGTTCCGCCACGCGCCGAGGCGACGTGGCGGCCTCCCATTCGACGCGTGACGCCCACTCGCTGCCCCGCGAGTGGGCGTCGTCACGGTGACGCAATAATTCGATTTTTTTTTAAAAAAATTGAATTTAATAAAAAAATAATAATAAATTTTGCAACGGTATTGTTACCGTTTTTTTTGGCCGTTTTTTATTTTTTTTTTATTTTTTTTTTATTTATTTACTCTATAAATACTTCTATTTCATACTCATTTCACTCACAAACACACATCTATTCCTCTCAAATCCTCTCTATTTCCACCCCAATTTTCATCTCAAATCAACTCTGTTTTTCTTCTCCCAAATTTAATCAAATTAATAGATCCTTTTGAACAAATGCGTCAAATATTGGAACAATCACTTGAACAAGATCGACGACGGGAGGCATCCAAGCCCCTTGGCCTAGCGGTAAAGGGTGCTGGATACCGCGTCCATCCCGGAGGTCTCGAGTTCGAACCCTGGGTGGCGTAATTTGTCTTTCCTCCTTGTTATAGGAGTTGATTTGTAATTTCCTCCTTCATATATATGATATAAATATATGAAGTTAATTTTTTTTAAAAAAAAAAAAAAAAAAAAAAAAAAGATCGACGACGGGAGGCGGAAGAAGCCGCGCCGCCCCAACGACGCTCCCGTACGTACATCCATCGTAACCGGGAGGAAGCCGCCGCAAGGTTAGTACACGACTACTTCTGCAATAACCCGGTTTGGGGAGATACGTACTTCCGTTGCCGTTTCCGCATGGGGAAACCGTTATTTCTCCACATCGCGAATACTTTGGCAGCCCGGGAAGAGTTCTTCCAGGAAGGGTTCGATGCGGTCGGCCGTCCCAGCCACACGACGCTGCAGAAATGTACTGCAGCAATCCGCCAGCTTGCGACTGGACAAACGGCCGACATGTTCGACGAATACCTCCACATCGGAGACAGCACTGGGCGAATGTGTTTGCTCAAATTCTGCAAAGGCGTCTGGGCAGCCTTCACCGACGAATTTCTCCTGAGGCCAAGCACGACCGATTGTCAGTTCCTGCTCGACCTTCACGAAACAGTGCACGGATTCCCCGGGATGCTCGGCAACGTCGATTGCATGCACTGGCAATGGAAGAATTGCCCGGTGGCGTGGAAGGGGTCCTACACGAGTGGCCACAAAGGCACCCACCCAACTTTTATACTCGAGGCCGTTGCCGACTACCGCCTTTGGATCTGGCACGCGTACTTCGGGGTCCCCGGGTCGAACAACGACGTAAACGTGCTTCACCAGTCCGACCTCTTGACCGAAGTTTTGGATGGTAAAGCGCCGGCCATCAACTTCGTCGCCAACAACCGGCTTTATAAAATGGGGTACTATCTCGCCGATGGTATCTACCCGAAGTGGCCTACCTTCGTGAAGACGTGCAGTGGGTCTTCTAACCCAAAGCAAGCTCTTTTTGCGCAGAAGCAGGAGGCTGCTCGCAAGGATGTGGAGAGGGCGTTCGGGGTTCTCCAAGCGCGCTTCAACATCATCAAAGCCCCGGCTCGTACGTGGTTCATGGAGAACATGGTCGACATCATGTATACGTGCATAATCTTGCACAACATGATTGTCCAAGACGAAGGACCCGAGGCGGGAAATTGGTTCGACCCCGAATCCCCCGGAAGCTCAATCGCAAGTAGTCCGCCTCGAAGTGGAGCGCATCCGTCTATACAAGAACGGTTATCTATTCGTGCAAGGACACGCGACTGTAGCGCCCACACCCAACTCCAACAGGATTTAATTGAACACATTTGGGCAAACTTTGGCGGATGAAATTATTAAAATTGTGTAATTTTATTATTTTAGGATTTTAATTGTGTGCTTTTTATTTTTTTTAAGTTTAAGTTGTAACTTTGTTTTAATGTTGTGTGCTTTTTATTAAAGTGTGTTTTTATTAATTGAATTTGGTTGGAAATAAAAATTAAAAATGAAATTGAATGAATAGTAATTTAAGGAACGGAGGGTTGCAGGTTCCGTTCCTTAGTTAAGGAATGGAGTAAAAAAGTACAGTGGGGCCCGCAAATAGTAGTTTAAGGAACGGTATAGAAACAGCGTTGTGGATGGCCTAATGGCTACAAACGAAACTAACAACGAAAATCCAGCAAATAACATCAAAATACAATCTCACTTTACTTCCACCTTCACATACATTTTTCGTACTCAAATCGGAGCCACCTACAACCATTCCCTCCTCCTCCATCAGCCGAGTTTTTAACGGACAACGAAGACATGAAGACAAGTCTACATTGCTCGGCGTTGCAGAGGGAAGCACGAAGAAGAAGAATTACGTCGAGATTTTGCGGAGGGAAGCAGAGGAAGAAGGGAAGTGAGATAGGAGAGAGAATTGTGTTTACCTTATATTTAAAAGAAAGGCAAGAGAGAGAAATATAAAGTGACAATCAATGACACAGCCTGCACAAATCAAATAATGAGCTGACACACTCAAAAGTATAAATATTGAAATGATCAAAATGTTCAAACCCTCAAAAGGGTATTTTTTACTCAAAAAAGGGCAAAATGACCGAATTTGAAATAAACCCTTAGTCCAGAGTTGTCTGAGGATATTTTTAAAGTCCATGGATTATGGGCGAGATAAACCCATAGTCCAGGGACTGTTTTTGTAGTTCACTCTAAAAAAATGTACTCAATCCAAAATTCAAGTTCTTAATCCATTCAAGTCGATCTCGGCATCTACTTTTGCTTTAGGGTCGACAATGTAGGCTCAATCTCGACAATTTGCTGCTCGACAGACGAATTGGACGTGGACGAGGACGAGCTACTATCTGAGTCAGACTCACTTTCGTCTTGGACAAGGTAGAAACAGAACTAGTAGATGAATTGGCCAAGTCAGTATCACACGATTCATTTGTTCGCCTATACCTCGCAAATAAACAACAAAGCAAATCGTTAAAAAAACAATTTTATACTATTTTAGAGTTAAATGACACGTTATATAAACCTTAACTTCCTCCACATATATATCATCATCAAAAAGAACCCGGCCACATAATTTACAGCATCTGCGCATGATTATGATTATGTCAAACAATTATTTAACCTAACTGTATAAACCCAAAAAAATAGAATTTTTAAATATATATATATATATATAGGAAAATGATCAATACAAAACTTGATCTCAATACAAAATCCAGACCAAATCCTGACCATGAGATTTGACAATCCAATGGTCAATAATTAAACAAAAACACGGAGGGTCATTGTAACGCAGTTTTAGGTCATATTATAAACTTTGGATTTGAGGTCATGCTAAGACCATTTCATGTCATCCTTACTATAATGACGTAAAAATAAGCTTACAATGACCTAAAAATGACTTTTGTATGCTTGGTTCTGCATTTTTGCATTAAGAATGCTTTTGCATGGATCAAAACCCTATATATATATATATATATATATATATATATATATATATATATATATAGGGTTTTAATCTTCCAAAAGAAGCCCTTATGTAAAGAAATTCAGACCAAATACGGATCGTGAGATCTGGAAATGAATGGCCACGATCTGCAATTAGGAACGATTTCTTTGGGTCATAATAGTAGTGTTCTGTGTCATGTAAGGGTACTGTAGGTATATAAAATATAAACAACTGCTTTCCGGTTTTTAATAGCGGATTAATTGGGATCATTACTCCACACATTATTAATCTGATCGCGCCATTCAATTCGTCTCTCTCTCCCCAAAATCTCAACTCAAAAACGCCCAAACCCTAGAATCTGCTCTGAAAAACACACAAATATTCTTGCCATCCGAAAAGCCCAAACCATACAAAGCTCTACAAATTAATCATCCCCTCCACTATTTCATCTTCGCCTGCACCAAAAAACGCCTCTGCGAGAAAATCCGTTTCCGCTACCAAAAACCTAGTAAGAATCCAAAACTCAACGAAGAAGGGGAAGAAAACTCTAATTCAACCATGGTCAACACAAGAGCTGGATCCGCGTCTCATGACGGAAAAGGTAAGTAAGATGTTGTAACCCATGACTTGAAGTTGACAAAATCAGGCCGATTAATATCTTCAATTTGTTGTTCACGTAGTTTATCAAAGAACGACGTCGAAGAAAAAGCTACCAATTATCCCAAAAGCTCCGACAGGAAATACGATACCAATTTCTGGTATTTTGATGCATGTAGTTTTGATTCTATTTGGAATTTGGTATTTACTTGTGTTTTTTTGTTTCATAACCAAAAGTCGAAAATTCAACAGAACCCTCAACTGAAGCCATTCCTGATATCCATGACATAAATCAAGGTTAAATTTATACCTTCTAACCCTTATTGTAGCTCTGCTCTTTAATTACTGATGAATAAGTATGCTGAAAAAAGTTATGGAATAAATGAATATTTATATGCTTAAGTTGTAAATTGTCATATATTCCTCACTGTGCTGGTTAGGTACTACCCATTGTTTGTGGGAAATAAAGTTTGATTTTTGGTGACAGGCTGGAGTTTAAATAAATTTCATTTTTGTTTAATGTTTGTAATATGTTTCTGTAAAAGTATCACGTAGTTGTAATATGCTTTCAGATACGGGAACTCATACAAAAATCATTCAAGCGTCTAAAGGGAAAGAGACGGATAAACAAGTATCCAATTCTGGAAAAGGTATGTACATGAAAAAAATAGTAATAACTTTCTATGATTGTGATGATTTGTCTATTACACAATAGTTTTGTTATGACACTTATGACTCAATATTAACCTCTTTCTTATGCTTACATTGCACATTGCACATTATGTAATTAAATCCAAAAATGACTCAGCCACTGGTGTTACACTTTAAATGTTTAATTCCTAGTTTTACAAATGTAATGTAATAAAGAACGAAAGTTGAAGACTAACTCGAAACCAATGTAATTTTTGCTGGTGAACCAAGTTGCCTGTACTAAATATTTGAATACTGTTGTGGACGAGACTTTTGAAATTTGTAATGATCCAGTGACAATGTGGAACCCATGGCCATACTTGTTGTGGACAAGACTTTTGAAATGTGTAATGATGCAGTGACAATGTGGAACCCAGGGTCATACTCATTTAGCACGATGTTTAACCTTTTTATTTCCATGAGCAAATATGTGTTTAATATGACCCAAACGCATATTCTCCATGCGTATGACCTAGAGCCTGCTTATTATTACCCAAATTAAACGTATGTATTATGACTCTATAATCCGTTTATTATGACCCAAAATTCTCCATTTAATTTTTTTGTCAGTGTCAGTGAACGCGTTGGACATATAACCAAGTTCCAGCTTGTTATGACCTAATTTAACCATATGTTTTTATGACTTAAAAATCGATTAGTATGACCGAAAACACATATTTAATGTTTGTTGTACTTGTTAGTGTATTCTCCGAGCGTACTACTATTTGGAACCTATTTCAAAACTTTTATTATATATTTAGCATATAATTGCTCTTTTAGTTTGATTTTTGATACCATTATCCAAAGTATTTTGTTTGACAACCAAACTGAATTGCAGGGTGATCTCGCAAGAAGAATCGGTTTGAAACAAGGAAAAAGAACTAACATAAATGGAGTACAGAATTGTGTTGTTACACCACAGGCCGGAGTAAACAAGGTAATTGTTGTGTAATAATTTTTTACTTTTATTGATATAGATCGCAATAAATAGGGTTAAAGTCTTGATATTATCATACTATGCAATTTTTTTTGTATATCTATGACATACGTAAACATTCATTAATACTACCATTTATTTTAGTCTGTTTCGAAGATTAGTAGCTTCACAGCTATAGGAAGGATCCAAATCTCGGACACTGAAAAAACTGTTATAAGTGTTAGTTCTGGAGCAGCTCTTTTGTGTGCATCAAAGGTAAATGTTAATGTTAAAATGTCATTCGAAAACTATGTGTACTACCATGTTTGTTGAGGTGATATATAACACTTAACATATATGATTGTTCCAGAGTGAGTACTAGGTCAACAACCCAATAATTGGTACATCATTTAACAGTAGTAGCAATGCATCACATCTGACGGGTTTAGAAAAGGTACTTCCAGCTTTGAAATATATTCTTGTATGCATCCATTATGAACCAAAAAAAAGCAGAACAACGTCAGCCAAATATTATTACACTTATTAAATGTGCAATGTATTATAAATAGGAAGGATGTATCAATGTGGAAGAGATTGTAAAATCAGCCATGGCCGACTACATGGAAGGCGGTGGAGATGATGCTGCTGATGAATTTTATTCGGAAGCTTCGGGAACGAAATCAATACCAATTTTGGATAATAAGCTTATAAGCAAGGATGAAACTAATGTATGTGTCTATCCTTAATTACATTATCAATGAAATAGTACAGTTTTGTATGACTTCTTATGTACCTTTCTGGTAATAAATATGTAGGATAATGAACTCGATGTGGAAGCCATTGTACAGTCTGCAGTGGAAGCGTACATGGAATGTGATGATGCTGATGAGGATTTTGTCACACCTTTCGCTAAAAAGTCAGAACCAAAACTGGGCAAAGAATTGGTCGTCTATACAAACGAACAAGTAAGATTTGTTGTAATTATCTATTTAGTTGTACGTAGTAAGGCGTGTACTGCCTAAACTGAACATATATTAAATTTATACATCACATATAACTGATCTATACCATCTAATTGTAGCTACATGACAACCAGCAAAAATTGAAGATGAACATTCGCCCTAAGGCAGACTTGAGATGTTCTAATGCATTGCGTTCACCATTTCTTGAGAGAGCAGTTACAGTGTCATGCAAGCTTACTCCAGATGAACGAGTTATGTATTACTGGTTGCTGACTATGGATCTCGCCAAATGATTATGTCGTAACTTAGATTAGTGGATCATTTTGTTCATTTCATCAAAGATAGTATTTCTCTTGTTTTTGAATCATGTTTTATTCAGCATGTGGATGTCATTGGTACAACACATTGTTTCATCTATAAGCTGATAAAAAATTCCCTTAAAATGACCTTTAAATTCTTTACAATTATTTCTTGTAATGTATATTGAATGTGTGTCATATAATTGTTATGTAAATCTGTGGCATAATATACGGACACATGAGGAATTGCGTAAAACTACAAAAAACAAAAATGACCATGTTGTATCTTGTAATATATATTGAATGTGATTCATAGAATTGTTAGGTAAATCTGTGTCATAATATACCATCACATGAGTCATGGCATAAAACTATAAAAACCAAAATGACTCGTTCTATTAGATATATATGTTTGGATGCAAAAAAAATAGTAGTAGTACGAACGAATAATATTCCCGTGCGTTGATCATATTTAAAAACCAATACACGAGTCGGGTTTTGATCTATGCAACTACATTTAAATACAGAGACGTAGAACAATATCATACGTAGTGCATTGTTAGGTCATAGTTAGTTAATTTTTAGGTCATGCTAACAGAACATGACCTAAAATGATCTTAGCATGACATTAAACCCAAATATTATATATATGACCTAAAATTGCTTAATTATGACCTTCCGTGTTTTTGGTTAATTATTGACCATTAGATCATCTAATCGTAGGGCCAAGATTTGGGCTGCATTTCTGGATTTAAATGCATTTTTATTTTGATCATCTCCCTACACGAGTCTATGCAAGTTTTTAACATACAAAAAAGCTATAACGATTGAATCCTGCAAAAAAAATTCTTAATAACATTAAATATACTTTTGGGTCATAATAAACGATTTTATATGTCATATCGTTATGTGGGTATATTGGGTCATATTTAGGCAACATTAGAGTCATCAAATAAAACTAGTGTTTTATACACCAAAAACTTAATTTAATCACTTGGGTCATAATAGATGGATATATGGGTCATGATAAACTAACGATGAAGATTAAAAACAAGCTTCCATCTACTGGATGTAGAATGATAATATGTCATAATAGGATGAAATCGCGGCATACAACTCATACAACTATCTTCAACTAAAATGTGTCATACTATACAGAAATTGAATCATAGAGGATAAATCGATCAAATAATATAATTACAAAAGATTCATATAAACGAATACGATGACATAAACAGATACAAATATGTGAATCAGAGCAGAACAAACAACTGAAAATAAAAAATATGACCATAACTTGTATTGCCAACAACGTCATCGGAATATGAGTGATTATCTACGTGCGAAGTAGAATGTATGTCGGATTCCATTTTGGATTTTTAGATTTGCCAACGATGATGATATAGAATATAAAATTGAACAGAAAAATCTGTAACTCGATTGGAGTTATGATCTTCCAACGAAGATGATATATATTTAAGAATGTAAAACAATAATCTGAAACAATTATAATTGAAGTTTGATGTTACAGTGGCTGAAGAAGATGAATATAGGTAGAAGATGCAGTTTAAGAAATTTATCTCATAATTCACGCCTAAACTCTGATATTGGAAAGAGAAATGGCAAGATTATAGGAGATGCCATAACCAACGTGATAGAGCTAATTACTTAATTAACCTTAATGGATTTTTATTGAATAAAATAAAAATATTTAATGACATATTTGAGCCATCAGATGTTTTAAAATCAAGATGATCTCGCCATATCCTATGGCTGAAATTTGGCCTGTATTTCTTTATATAAACCCATACTTGTTTTGATCAACCTCCTATATATATATATATATATATATATATATATATATATATATATATATATATAGGGAGATGATCAAAATAAGTATGTGTTTAAATCCAGAAATGCAGACCAAATCTTGGCCCTAGGATTAGATGATCTAATGGTCAATAATTAACCAAAAACACGGAAGGTCATAATTAAGCAATTTTAGGTCATATTATAATATTTGGGTTTAATGTCATGCTAAGATCGTTTTAGGTCATGCTTTGTTAGCATGACCTAAAAATTACCTAATTATGACCTAAAAGTGACCTAATTATGATATTGTTCTGCGTTTCTGTATTTAAATCTAGTTTTGCATAGATCAAAACCCTATATATATATATATATATATATATATACGAATTAACTTTAAGAGGCCTTACATTTTGAAGTCGGCCTTATAAATCTCACATCTTTTTTCACAGTGCACCATTCCGGTTTCATAATGGAATTATGAATTTGAATTTAATGAAACAATAAGCGGGTTATAAGAATAATTGGAAGACACATACGGCGGTGGAATGGAAACGGATTCCGGCGATTCCAAAATTCCTGTGTGAATAAATAATATAGGGGAATACTTATTTATAACCCTAACAGAATCCTTAACCTACGGAAACAAATATATATGGAATATAAGGAATTAAATAGATAACTACCAATATTTTATTTGAATGATATAATTTATAGGTTACCAAGTTTAGGTCTCATCCGCATATGTTAAGTTTATTATTGTAACATTCTTTAGTTTATCCTTTTGAAACAAAATCTAACAAATTTAAAATAAAACTTACCATGAGAAATAATACTTTTTTACGATTTTCCCATGGCTAGTCTTATTCTTAGTTCATTAGCTATTGATTTGTTTGTATTCTTTTATTTTATTATACTAATAGATTTTTTTATAACTAGATTAATTCATTTGTCTAATAATTAATTTATGTTTTTGATTCTCATAAATTCATTAGGTATAATAATAAATTCATATATGATCTTTTTTTCTCACATAAGTAATTTTGTACTATTATAATTTAAGTTTTTTTTTCATGTTGTAAATAATGTCATTGTAAGATCACAAAGTAATATTCTTTCTAACTTAAGGGAAAAAAATTAGTCTCATAAATATGCATATACTATATCATGTAGTATTAGTAAATTTAATTTTAAAGTTATGTACTTTATATAAATTTCATTTTTCAATTATTTCTCTATTATTCATCTGTATTGTTTATGTCAGGATTAGTACTAAAATCGTAGGTCTGTCACTGTTTGCTTGAAAATTGTAGATTAAAAAAATTAGCAACAAACAATATATTCCTACTATTTAATACTACTACTTAATATTTATAAATTACATTAACTATGATTCATAAAACTTAGTAGCAAATAATATATCTGGAACTTATATTTCTAAATTGAACCGAATTTAAAATTACTAAATTATTAAAATTTAGATATTTTGCTCACAACTAAATATTAAACCCTAGCTAAAAGAAATATCTACCAACAAATGGTTTATTCAAAACTAATACAATATTCTTAGTAATATTTTAGGATTGCAACAAACACGATAAGCAAATACTACTTTTTCAAATTATGATTTATAAATTCTTAAATGTTGGAAGGCATAGAAACAATGAAATAAAATTATTCACAATCCAAATGTAATAACTGAAATATAAATGTACTAAATAAAAAAATGTACTCAAATCCAAAATAAGTTCTTAATTCATTCAACTCGATCTCACCACCTACTTTTGCGTTAGGGTCGACAATGTAGGCTCGATTTCAACAATTCGCTGCTCGATGAACGAATTGGACGAGGACGGGCTACCATCTAAGTTGGACTCACTTTCATCGATCACTATATTGGACAAGGTAGAAATAGAACTAGTCAACGAATTCCCCAAGTCAGTAGCATACCAATCATCTATTCGCCTCTACCTCGCAAATAAACAACAAATCAAATCGTTAAAAAGAACAAATCTACACTCTTTTCGTCTCATATAAAGTGGCACGTTATACAAACCTTAATTTCCTCCTTCTGTGTATCCTCAAAAAGAACTCGGCCGCATATTTTACGGCTTCTGCACATGATTGAAATGTTACGTCAAACAATTATTTAACCTAACTACATACTATTACAAAAAAACAAATTTAAGAGTTTATATATATATATATATATATATATTGTATTATATATATATATATATATATATATAAGAAATAACTTTAAGGGAGCCTTACACTGTGAAGTCGACCTTAAAAGTCTTACTTCTTGTTCCACAATTACTACACCATTCCGATTTCATAATGGAATTATGAATTTGAATTTATCGAATCAATTGGTGGGTTATCGGAATAATTGGAACACACATCCGGCGGTGGAATGGAAACGGATTCCGGCAGCGGTGGTTCCAAAATTCCGATGCGAATAAATAATATAGGGAGTGAGTACTTATTTATAAAGAATCCTTAACCTACGGAAACAAATATATATGGAATATTAGGAATCCTTAACCTACGGAAATAAATATACATGGAATATAAGGAATTAAATAGATACACCAATATTTTATTTGACTGATTATAATTTATAGTTTATATATCAAGTTTAGGTCTCACCCGTATATGTTAAGACTATTATTATAATATTATTAATAATGAAACAAAATCTAACAAATCGGCAAGAAAATTACACTTTAAAATAAAACTTACCATGAGAAATAATACTCCACTTATTTTTTAGGATTTTCCCATCGCTAGTCGGATAGAAGACTTATTCTTAATTCATTAGCTATTAATTTATTTGTATTTTTTTATTTTATTATACTAATAGATTTTTTGTTTTATAACTAGACTAATTCATTTATCTAATAATTAATTTATTTTTTTGACTCTCATAAATTCATTAGGTAATAATTAATTCATGTAGGTTCTTTTTTTTCTCACATTAGTAATTTTGTACTATTATAATTTCAGTTTATTTTTTTCATGTTGTAAATAATGTCATTGATCACAAAGTGATATTCTTTCTAACTTAAGGGAAAAAAAATTAGTCTCATAAATATGCATATAATTAGTAAATTTAATTTTAAAGTTATGTGCTTTATATAAATTTCATTTTTCAATTATTTCTCTATTATTCTATCTCTAACAATAGTTTAGATCGTTAGTACTAAAATCCTAGGTTTGTCAGTGATTGCTTGAAACATCCTAAAGACAAGAAACACGTGATTAGGTAAAATTGTAGTAGCAATCAACTGACTGTTGTGGACTTAGAGCACAATTTTGGGTCACTATTGCGAGCCACGAACGTGTGGTTAAGTATAATTCGACAAAAACAAAAATTGCGACATCTTAATGATTTGTACATTTTAAAGTCTTATAAACATGAATTAATCGTCTACTTACGACATGAGCTTCTTTAAGTCAAAGTTAAAGATGTTCTATATCCGGCTACGATCTCGGTCTATTTGAAACCAAACTCTTTCTCCAACTGCTCCAACAATAGTTTAGATCCTTACCTCAGCTATTGATTTTCAGTCTTTGAAAATTGTATTTTGCTCTTCTCCTATGATGTGCATCTCGTATGCTCATTTGGTTTCAAAGAGTATAAACAATGTATTGAAAACGATAGTAATGAGAGAATATTGCTCACTGATGTATTATTTCTGTCATTCATCCCTCTTAATATAGGGCTTTGTACGATGTAATTTAGGTAGTGAATCACCTATTCTTAGACATTATAATTACATATCAATCACATATCTTTTTCCTGATTTTTCTCTTCTCCATTTGGTAACTTCTGTTTATGGTACGTTTGACATTCCCCCTCAAGTTGAGCAACGGCATCTCCGATACTCAACTTGCTCAAGACTTCTTTGAACACCTTTGGATTTACAACCTTTGTAAGTATGTCGGCCAACTGATCTTCTGATCGGACGAATGGCAGCTCTATGGTGCCACTTTTAATCTTCTCCTTGATGAAATGGCGATCCACTTCCACATGTTAGTTCTGTCATGCTGGACTGGGTTTTCCGAGATGCTGATGGCTGCTTTATTGTCACAGAACAACTGACTCTTCTGATGTAGGTGGGAATCCTATCTCTATGAGCAGTCGACGTAACCACAATATCTCTGTCAATCCACTCTTGATTCCTCTGAACTCAGCTTCTGCACTTGACAAAGATACTACCTTTTGCTTCTTGCTCTTCCAAGTGACCAAGTTACCTCCTACAAAGGTGAAATAGCCTCCAGTGGACTTTCGATCAATAGGATTACTAGCCCAGTCTGCTTCAGTGTATCCATCTATTTCTATATCATCACTTTTCCTTAGCAACACTTCATGGCCTATCGTTCCTTTCAGGTAGCGAACTATCTTAGGCACAACATCCATATGATTTTCTTGAGTTCGGTGCATAAACTGGCTTATAACCTCAATTGCATATGCAATATCGGGTCTTGTGTGTGCAAGGTAGATCAGTTTACCAACGAGACGCTGATATTCCCCTCGGTCAGCCAGCTTAGGGTTTTCCTCGAACTGTAGTCCGTGGTTCACCATCATAGGAACATCTGAAGGTTTACACTCCAATAGCCCAGTTTCTGCTAGAAGATAAAGAATGTATTTCTTCTGCCGGAGGAATATTCCTTGGATCGCAATACCTCAATTCCTAGAAAATACTTCAAGGGCCCGAGGTCCTTCATTTAAAACTCTTGAAACAAGTTCATCTTTAAGTTCTCAATTTATTCTTTGTCATTGTCTGTTATGATCATGTCATCAACACAAATGATCAAACATGCAACTCTATCATCATTTCTTTTAATAAATAGTGTATGATCCGAATGGCTCTGAGTGTAGCCATATTTCAGCATTGCCCTCGCAAATCTTCCAAACCAAACTCGGGGAGACTGCTTCAGCCCATATAGAGTTTTTTTCAGCTTGCACACCTGCCCTTTCCTAAATATTCCAGAATATCCTGGATGGACATCCATGTAGACTTCTTCATTCTTCTTCAGCTCTCCATGTAGAAATGTGTTCGTCACATCGAATTGGTGAAGTGGCCAATCCTTACATACCGCTACTGAGAATAGAGTTCTGACAGTATTCATCTTTGCCACTGGGGAGAATGTCTCCTCATAGTCAATCCCATAGGTCTGAGTGTACCCCTTTGCCACTAGTCGAGCTTTATATCTTTCAATAGACTCGTCTGCTCGTCGCTTGATGGTGAAGATCCATCGGCATCCTACTGGTTTCTTGCCTTTAGGAAGCTCGCACTTCTCCCAAGTGTTGTTTCGCAGCAATGCATCCATTTCTTTCTTCTTGGCCTCTAGCCAGTGTTTGTGCTTCATCGCCACCTCAGCTATTTGAGGAATGTCTTCTTCCTCATATAGGGCCATCTCAAAGGCCCGAGCCATTTCGGTGATCTGTCCCTGCATGAGATTTGTTACAGAGTATCTCGTCTTTGGTCCTTGCCAGTCAAGCGAATATCTCCTTGGCGGTATTCCCCTTGTGCTTCTTGGTGATAACTTAAATGGTCGTTCACTGCTTTCTGGGGTTTCCTCAGATTCCTGTCTTATATGGTCAGAATCATATCGAGGAGTGTTGTTTTCAGTGTGACTAACCTCAGTATTTACAGACGGGGAAGAAGGTGGGACAGTGTCACTGGACTTGTGAGGTTGTACATGGGGTTCTGCAGATGGCTCGGTAGTACTGCAGCTCGCTTCGTCTGTTGGACCAACTTCAGTCAAAGGGCTTGGCAATGGCAACAGAGTCAGAATAGGATCTGAAGTTTTAACATGAGAATTGTTCAACTTATATGAATGTCTGTGGCTTTTCGCCAAAAAACAAGTGTCACACTTAAAAGAGAAATGAGTGCTAGCTAACTTAGGAAAAAGCATTCTTAAATATCCTATGGAAGGATGTCCTAACCGGCGATGCCAAAGTTGACCCTGTGATTCAGTCGATCTGTGAGTCAGCATCGCAGTACCGTGTTGAGCCACCTTTTCCACATAGTACAGTTCCCGTCGTTCAGTGTCATGTCCAACTATCGTCCCCGTCTTGATATCCTGTAAGACACAGAAATTTGGCTTCCTCAGCAAGTTACACTTCAATTCACGTGTTACATGACTAACATATAGTAATTTGTGAGCCAAAGTTGGAACATATAGACAGTTCGAGATCTCTAGAGTGGGAGAGATTTTGATTGTTCCTTCCCCCTGAACTGAAATTAGAGGCCCATTTGCCGTTTGGACAAACTTTTTCCGGGAGGTGGTGACACTCGTAAAGTCAGACGCCTTAAAGGACATTGTGTCCGTGGCACCACAGTCGAATATCCACTGGGAATCCTTCTTCCAAGCTCCAAGGGCAGACGAGTTAGCCAGTGCCTGAAACTTATTTTCACAAGGAATATTGGGCACAATATCCAATCCTGAAGAGTTGTGTGGGGTACTATGGCAAATCAGGGACCTTGAGGTTATGCATTCGGAATTTTTGAAAGTGCAGGGCTGCTCTGGGCGATTTTTCTTGGTTTGGGGTTTTTTTGGAATTTTTGTGAACTGTTGGGGTTGTTTTGTAAGGAAGGTGTGGGACGGTGCCCTTTTTGTAATAAAAGCAAATTTTGGGGCTGATTTGTGAGAAAGATAAGGGACAGTGCCCTTTTTGAAATAAGGGTAAAGTTCACTTTGTAATAATTGGAAATTATGAGGATTTAAAGGAAATATCATTGCATTACCTCCTTCAAAGAGTGAACTAGCCGCTGCAGCATGTGCCGTCTCCTCGCCAGTTCGGTCGCCGCCGTCGGAATCCCTGTCGTGGGTTGTGCCGCCGCTGTTGCCCGCTGCTCTCCCAGCGTCGGCGGCCCGGTCCGCAACCGGAACCGCCGCTCGGCTGTTCCTATTCGCCGTTCTCACCGCTCGTGCCTTGTTCATGTCATCCCACCAGTCGGTATACCCGACGAGGTGGAAGCATCCCTCCTTGGTGTGTTTTTTTCCACCACAGTGTGAGCATACCAATCGATTCCGATCTTCCTCTGATTTTCGAATCTCGGGCCGATTGGGGTGTTTTGATGCTGACCGTGGCGGCCGCGGTCCATGGCGTCTAGTCCAGTCCTGATTCCGGGGTGTTGCGTTTCCTTCGTGTGGCTGCCTCCGCCCATGATCTGCTCATTCGTCGATTCCCGGCGCACTATACCGTAGGCGACGCGAGCTGTTGGTAGGGGTTCGCGTCGGATGATTTCTTTCTTTACGACTTCAAATTTATCATCTAATGCAGTGATAAATTGGTACAATCGTTGTTTCTATACAATCTTGTTATACTTCTCTATTGCTGATGCAGGTTCGTCCTCCATGGGATTCGGTTCGTGGCAATCTATTGAGATCCACATGCTCTATAATTTGTTCCAGAGCGCTTCTAGGGTTGTTCCTTCTTGTTTGATCACACTTGTCTGCCTGTGTAAGTCATACACTCGGAACGGGTCTGTGCCACTGCCATACGTGACGGCGAGGCCCTCCCATAGGTCTATTGCCGTCGTGTATTGCGATACTTCATTGACCAATTCGGCTTCAATATTGTTGATAATCTAGTTGAAGACGGTGTGGTCTCGTTGCTGGCACTGTTGGTAGGTCGGATCTGATCGAGGGGGGTTCGGTGACTCCGTCGATGTGCGATGTGAGTCCCTTTCCCTGTTAGGATTGGTATACTGAAAAGCATATTTCGAGCATGTTGCACGGATAGAATTGCTTGTATACAATAAACTCTACAATTCACTTTTAACCCAAGGCGAGAAGAATTAATTTTATCGCATTGATGTTTGCTTGTGCATTTATAAGATGTATCTCAAACATTTAAATGTATAAGAAGCAAATAAGTCTAATTCTTCTACATAGTAGACTGGTCGTGAATAACGTTCACAGAAGGTGACTCAGTCGGTCCTTTGTAGAAGAGAAATAGAATTTCACAACCTAGATAGGCTTTGGCTACCTATCGTGAAAGGTTGCAGTGTCAGTCCGCATGTTTCCTTACCTAGGAAATAAACGACACTGGTGTGGTATAGCACTGAAAGATCTAACAGTTGAGATAAGTCTTTCTTGCTATTTACTGAAAGACGAGGTCTTGGTGATTGTTATTTCTTAATCATTGTTGACATAACATTGAGCATACGATATTGATTATGCACTACTTTGATTTATCAAATGGTGCGGATTTTTCGCAATCCAAGAATCCTGGTATCTTGGGTAGTGGTGATCAATGTCTAGAGGTGCTAGTATTGTTATTGCAATGAATCGTGTGCTGGGTGAGTCCAATTTGATAATATCCTCAAGAGGTGTTCGAAAAAGGTTTTATTATTCAGAAACCCGGCCGGTTGGAATTTATTCCAGAATAATAAATAAAGATTTTGAACTAGACAACTCTTGGAAAAAGATATTAATTAATTAAAGTCAAATAGCAGACTTAAATTAATTAATGGATATTTATATCTTAAACACGGGAAATAATAAATTAAAGAGGTAAAGCCTGGATTACTCGTAATTTGGGATTGGACGGGCAGTCAATATTATTATGCTATAGTGGATGATAATAATATTCTATTAGACTTGTATTAAATTAGGGCTCAATTTAATTAGTAAAAGTCCAACAGGTTTGGCCCAAGTCCAACCTCCATGGATCCCTAATCTGGCCCATCACAACTCTATATAAAAGGAGATTAGAAAGGAGATTTAACATGAATTAACATTAAAATTTCTTGCTCCTCATTTGCAGTGAACGATTTTTCTCAGTTCTGCGAAGAACTGAAGTTCTGTCTTCTTTCTAATCAAGCTCTTTTCGATTCTGACAAGCTTTGCCCACCCAAAGGTCATTATCTGAGTTCGGGATACATATTAGAAGGTTCGTGGTTGAGTACGAAGAACATCACGTGGAGAAGGCGCAAGCAATCGACGATTCTTTGGAGAATCAAATCGGTAATTCTAAACCGTAGGAATTCATGTTTTAGGTTTTAATTCCTTTTACATGAATTATGTGCGTTCTTGGATGCAATTCTGTGTTTAACATGTAGTTAATTGATCCCAAAATCGGTCAAATAGATCTGTAATTATGATTTATTTGTGAATGCATAACTTCCGCTGTGCAAGGGGCAGCAAACCCCAGCAATTGGTATCAGAGCCAATTTTTGGCTCTGATTATGTGGATTAATTTCATGTTGTGTGAATTGTATGAATTTCTTCGTTTGGTTTGTGTTTTTGTTTTTATCGAACTTGAAAAACACTAAATACGAAGAAGACAAAGTTGCGCATGCGTATATTTCTTGTGCGATAATGTGTTGGTTTTAATTCAATGAATGGGTAATCATTACATGGATTCAAACTTGATTCTCTTATACGTGATTATGCATTCATTATGTGATTTGATTTACAATTCGTAATGGATGTGCGCGATTTGAATCAAATCGCAGAGTTCTCCGTCGGGCTTCAAGGGGCAGGCTGCGTCGGAAGCCCAAGCCTGTGGGCTGGGCAGTTTGTGCGACGCGGCACAGCAGGTGCAGCGAGAGCAGCGACGCAGCTGCACGATAGCAGCGGCGATCTGCAAGCGCCAACAGCAGCGAGGCGGCAGCGAAGTCAACGTCGCAGCAGCGACGACGACTCAACAGCAGCTTCGATAGCAACGACGCAGAACAGCGGTGACAGTTTTTCGAGTGGGAGCTCTTCTTGGGCAGTTCCCGGGATCGGAGGAAGCTGTTGTCACGCAGAACAGCAGCTGTTCGTGAATCGAGTGGGAGCCCTTCGTGGGCAGATCCCGGACTCGATAGCGACGGAGATGAGCAGCAGTGGCTGCGGGCTCAGTGGGAGTGCAGCGGCGCTGAATTAGGGTATATTTCCCTATGCGCGACGTCGCATCGCCTCGTCTCGTGACTTCGCGTTCTAAATTAGTTAGGGTTTTCCAGACCCTAGGAATTAATTTTGAATATTTTTTAAGATATAATTTAGAATAAGATTTGACATATCTTAAATGGATTATCTAAAATTTAATTTTAATTAAATTATGGATTAGTTGGAATTTATCCTTATTTTATGAATTTGGATAGATTTGATTCTCTCTAGATAAATCCTAGATAAATTTGGATAATAATTAATTTTATTTTGTCTTATGGATTTATATAGATTTAATTCTATGTGAATAAATCCTAGATAGACTAAGATAAATTTTAATTAAGTTTATCCGTATCTTGTAGATATTGATAGATTTATATCTATCTAGAGTATATCTTAGTAGATTTGGATAATTAAAATCCATGTTTATCTTTATCTTGTGGATATTTATAGAATTAGTTCTATTTAGAAAATATCCTAGTAGATTTAGATAATTAAATGTATCTCTATCTTATAGATATTGATAGATATATATCTATCTAGAATATATCTTAGAAGATTTACATAATTGTTAATCCAGTATTGTAATTATATTTTGGATTTAAGATAGATTTAGTTCTATCTAGTTAAATCCTAGTTGAATTAATTAATATTAATTCTAGTTTATCCTAATTTTATGGATATAAATAGATTTAATTCTATTTAGAAAATATCCTAGATAAATTTGGATAAAGATAATACAAGATAATCCTTATCTAATTAGATTTTGATAAAATTAATTTTATCTAGAATAAATCCTAATAGATATGATATATTCTAGTTTCTTATTCTAAATAATCTAAGATTTTCTTAAATCTTGGAGTGATTGGATTTTATCTTTAACTTATGGATTTGGATAGATTTGTTTCTATCTTGAAAATATCCTAGTATGATTTAGATAATGATAATCCAAGGTCAGTCTTATCTTGAATTTTAGGATTTGATTTTATCCCTGTAAAATCTAGAATAATCCTAAGAGGATTTAGATAGATTCCACTCTATCTAGATAAATCCTAAATTAATTTGGATAGTCATTATCCAGATAAATCTTATCAAATCTGAGATTCCTATTTTGGATAAGATAAGCAATTACTTATTTAATTAAATCTTCCTAGATTTATTAAATAATTTAAATAATTATCCAATGATTAATCACCATGAATTAAATAGATTTATCTGTTTATTTGGTGTTAATCTATTTTAAGTGGGTTATCTGCCTTATCTACTTATGTGATAATTATGCAAAAACCATGTTTAAAATTACTAAGCGATAATTACAACAATGCGTTGTATATGGTCTCCATAAATTGGTCTATTTATGAAGCAGTTTCTAATATTATCGCGACCCACCTTAGTGGGAGCAATAATCCTACGAAATAGCAAGTTCATAAGATTAGACTTCTTAATAGTAAATTGTTTAAACTAGAAGCATGTTTCTAATATTATCGCGACCCACCCTAGTGGGAGCCATAATCCTGTGAAATTGCAAGTTCATATGTTTAAAACATATTTATAAGATAGCTATGGAATTTTGTTAGTGGCGTACGACCTTCCCTAGAAGGAGTATCAAAACAAAAACGAAATTCCTAGATACAAATATTTATGGTAAAAGCTTAGGCAATATTTGGCGGTCATGCCACCTTAGTGGTCTCTGGACTATTCGTCGGTATTGTTACCAGGAAATTGTTGGAATCCGAATTTGTATGACCTCCCTAGAGGCGTACTTATTTTGGTTTTCACAGTTGTGAGATACATAAATTGTTTTGTGGTTGTTTGCGTTTATGTATCAAGCATAGTATGTGATAAATAGTTTTATTTCTTCTCATCCAAACTCTTAATAAGGTCTGCGAACCTTAATCAAATCAAACTCGAAGGCCAAAATTATGTAGACTGGAAATGTAAATGGATAAGATTCTCATTGCTGAAAACTTAAAGTTTGTACTCACCAATTCATGTCCTCCATTTCCTCGACAAAATTCCACAAAGAAAGTTTGAGAATGCATTTTATGCATGTACTTGACAAGTTCTTTGAGGAAGAAGATCAAACTACTTTCTTTTAAGTAGTGAGACAAGTCTTGGTTTTTATTGATGATAAAGAGATATCCAATAAGGACGTTGTCTAGATTCTATTGGAATATCCACAAGAGATAGAATGTTTTGAGGAATCTTCTGATTCAGTTACTCAAATATTTTCTACACTCAGTTCATCGCCAAATGTAATATGAAGTGATTATATGAAGGTTGTTACTGAAAAGTTGGAAACCTTAAGCATTATGTTCACTTAATTACTATTGGAGGAAGATAACATGATAGTTGATGAATTCATTAAGGCTGCATCTTTCCTATGTCTCAGTTCAATCGAACAGAAGACTAGCAATGGAAAGAGGGAAGAGCTGAATTGTCATCAATGTCTGCTGAAAGCAAGAAAGACAAGGTAAATTAGGTGAAAAGGCAAAAAGAAGATGCATTGTAAGTCGGATTGACATCTTCTATAGAAGGATAATGGCTTAGATAACAATGCAACTTCTAAAAGAGAGATCTAGATCCATTTGGGCAGTTGTTGCAGTAGGAGCTATTTTTTTATGCTCACTTTATTGTTTTGTTTTGATGTATAAGAGTTTGTTTTATTGGTACAGTTTAGTTTGGAAAAAATTCAGTTTCAGTTTCTAAACTTGTTAATGATTAAACGATGTTCGATGTCATTTGATAATGCGTGCATTGTTGAGAAATGTGGATCGAATATCTATCATAGTACCATAGAAAAACAAATTATACATCATAGTATCTAAACAATATAATTGCAAAAAGATTGAGTTTAACACGACAATTCAACTTCTTAAACAATGAATGATAAAGTATTTATGGTACTTAAACATAAGGCCAAGAAAGTACTTAGTAATTGTTCAAACTGATTTTGTCTAACTCAAGTGACTATCGAGATTTTAACAACTTGTTTGTTAAATAGATTGAAGGTCAAGTAAGTCTGGTTGATGCACTATATAAGTTAGAATCATTTGGTGGTTCAAGGGATTCAGAATACTTATAGAGATGAAACATAGAAAGACTAGTAAGTCTCAATGGTTTACACCATAGGAGACGAGCAAATGAGTTAAGATCAGTGGTAGGAGTTAAATCCTAGTTGACTACTCCAAGCATTCTTCTAAAGAATGGGATAGTCATATAAGAAGATATCGAAGTCTCTCGAAGACAAGTTCGATAAGTGAACAGTTTTACTCAATAACACCTTATCATTAATGGGATATATGTTAGAAACAACGAGTTATACCTTAAAGAAACTACCATAACATCAGTACCTTCTACAACACACGAGTTGTGGACTAGAGGCAAGTCTAGTCCACCACATCACAAGGTGTGGAGTTATTCCAACACATGTTTTGGAAAGGTATCCAAGTAATTGGAGTTGTGTACTGAGGTATGTTTTAAGGTTGTCCCAAATGTTCGAAAAGGTACAAGTTCTATAATCTTCACAGCAAGATATGTGTTTGTTTACACGAATACTAGATTCATTGATGAAGATTATGAGAAGAACTACAAGCCTAACAAACATGATAATTCTCAAGATAATGAGAATATATATTTTCCATCTTAACCAAGAAGTCATACCATTAGAAACTTATGCATTAAGAAAATCAATGTTTGTACCTAAGATTGTAAGAGTCGTGTCATAGTGGGAGCGTTCTTTGCGAACATAATAAGTTCATGAGTCTAAAAGAGTCTTAAGACTCAGTCTTAGACCAACTTGAACATAATCCCTGTAACTACAAGGACGCAATGACTTATTCGGATAATCATTCTTGATAAGATAATAGATTCTAAATAACAATCTTAAATAGACAAGAATGTTTACAAGAATTGCGATACTACCCATAGACTATTTCAGTCAATGGGAGCTAGTGGACCTGCAAGTGTAAGCATGGATCTGAAAATGCTAGAATAATGGCAAAGGGTTATACCCAGAGAGAATTATATTCTCGCCTGCCAATTTTGCCTAAGTCGATCTGTATATTGTCTATTGTAGCGTACATAAATTAGGATGTATGTACTATGATTGTCAAGACAATTTTCTTTAAGTAGAAGTCTTGAGGAGATCATCTGCATGGAACATCTTAATGGTTATGTAATACAGTACAAGAAAGTTGAAAGTGCACTATGTATGGTATTCTTGGTACTCTACGATGATGACATCTATAAAAGTTGATAAACAACTAAGAGGGTTATCTAGCGTAGGAAACCGGTCGTCTAGCCAGTTTAAGGATGATGGATTTAAGATAATCTAGTTACATTCTAAGCATCTATGTCATTAGATTGCTAGAAAAAGAATGTTATGTTTCTTAAAGAATCCTACATCTACACAATACTTAGACACTTTAGCACTGAAAATTCCTAGAAAATGTTTTACTTTTCTAGATGGAATTATCTTGTCTCTAATAAGTGTTTTACGACACTGAATGAGATCAAGAGGAATGAGACAAGTTCTGTAATTGGAAGTCTCGATTATACTATGATGTGTATTAAGTTAGATATTAGCTTTGCTTTTGGCATAGAAGCTTGATATCATATTAACCATGGCCAAGGACATTGGATTGGTAAAGAATATACTATAGTGCTTGAAAAAGACTAAACGGTATGCTCTAGTTTACCAGACATCCATGTTATGTCCTTTAGGTTACATCGACTCGATTTTATAAATGATTGATGATCGAGTTATCCTCTGACTATGTGTTAACGTTGGGAGTTGAAAACTGAGTCATGAAGGAGTGTGATTACATCACAGACTCTATCATGAAAATTACAAGTGTAGTTTCTTCGGAAACTGCTAAGGTAGTTGTTCATCTCAGTAATTTACTGATAGCTTTGACCGTGAATCCGAGTATGCCTATGAGTATTATATTTTGTTATGATTACTCTAGCCAGGTGTCTAACTCGAGGGAAACACGATCTGATAAAGCTAAGCAATCACATAGAGATGAAGTATGAAATTAATTAAGGATTAAGTGCGCAGCAAGACGTTATGGTTTCCAAGATATCATCAGAGAACAACCTGGCAGAATTTTTCACAAAATGTCTATATGGCAACATGTTTTACACATGAGGTGAAAAGTATGGTAGTTCGATGTATCATGGTCCGAGACCTGCTTAGAGTATAAGTGGGAGAGTTTTGGCTGTGGGTATACTCGAAAGCATGATTTTGAGTATAAGTGGGATATTGTTAGGATTGGTATACTGAAAAGCATATTTCGAGCATGTTGCACGGATAGAATTGCTTGTATACAATAAACTCTACAATCCACTTTTAACCCAATTGATGTTTGCTTGTGCATTTATAAGATGTATCGCAAACATTTAAATGTATAAGAAGAAAATAAGTCTAATTCTTCTATATAGTAGACTGGTCGTGAACAACGTTCACAGAAGGTGACTCAGTCGGTCCTTTGTAGAAGAGAAATAGAATTTCACAACCTAGTTAGGCTTTGGCTACCTATAGTGAAAGGTTGCAGTGTCAGTCCGCATGTTTCCTTACCTAAGAAAACATGCGGACTGACACTACAACAAATAAACGACACTGGTGTGGTATAGCACTGAAGGATCTAACAGTTGAGATAAGTCTTTCTTGCTATTTACTGAAAGACGAGGTCTCGGTGATTGTTATTTCTTAATCATTGTTGACATAACATTGAGCATACGATATTGATTATGCACTACTTTGATTTATCAAATGGTGCGGATTTTTCGCAATCCAAGAATCCTGGTATCTTGGGTAGTGGTGATCAATGTCTACAGGTGCTAGTATTGTTATTGCAATGAATCGTGTGCTGGGTGAGTCCAATTTGATAATATCCTCAAGAGGTGTTCGAAAAAGGTTTTATTATTCAGAAACTCGGCCGGTTGGAATTTATTCCAGAATAATAAATAAAGATTTTGAACTAGACAACTCTTGGAAAAAGATATTAATTAATTAAAGTCAAATAGCAGACTTAAATTAATTAATGGATATTTATATCTTAAACACGAGAAATAATAAATTAAAGAGGTAAAGCCCGGATTACTCGTAATTTGGGATTGGACGGGCAGTCAATATTATTATACTATAGTGGATGATAATAATATTCTATTGGACTTGTAATAAATTGGGGCTCAATTTAATTAGTAAAAGTCCAACAGGTTTGGCTCAAGTCCAACCTCCATGGATTCCTAATCTGGCCCATCACAACTCTATATAAAAGGAGATTAGAAAGGAGATTTAACATGAATTAACATTAAAATTTCGTGCTCCTCATTAGCAGTGAACGATTTTTCTCAGTTCTGCGAAGAACCGAAGTTCTGTCTTCTTTCAAATCAAGCCCTTTTCGATTCTGACAAGCTTTGCCCACCCAAAGGTCATTATCTGAGTTCGGGATACTGATTAGAAGGTTCGTGGTTGAGTACGAAGAACATCACGTGGAGAAGGCGCAAGCAATCGACGATTCTTTGGAGAATCAAATCGGTAATTCTAAACTGTAGGAATTCATGTTTTAGGTTTTAATTCCTTTTACATGAATTATGTGCGTTCTTGGATGCAATTCTGTGTTTAACATGTAGTTAATTGATCTCATAATCGGTCAAATAGATCTGTAATTATGATTTATTTGTGAATGCATAACTTCCGCTGTGCAAGGGGCACCAAACCCCAGCATTCCCCCGATTGCCCTGTCCATCAGGTTGGCCCAGAGGGGGTAATTCTCCCCATCCAGTTTCATCTTGACGATGATATCTCCCAAAGACTCGGGTTGATGAGTCTTAGTTGGAGGGTTTGGTTTGCTCGGAATTGAGCAGAAGCTTTGCCTTAGGAACTCCGCAAATTGAGCGGCGAGTTCTAGAGAAAAAACAGGCGATTCTTTGCTGCCTGTAGTCTCCAGTTTCGGTTGTGATTCGGTGTCGGATTCTGACATGATTGTGTTTGGTTTTTTTTGCAGGTACAAAGGGTCGGGAAAGGTTTATGGACAATGATGAAATTGCTCTGAGTCCTCACCCGCTCGTGATACCATATTGAAAACGATAGTAATGAGAGAATATTGTTCACTGATGTATTATTTCTGTCATTCCTCCCTCATAATATAGGGCTTTGTACAATGTAATTTAGGTAGTGAATCACCTATTCTTAGACATTATAATTACATATCAATCACATATCTTTTTCCTGATTTTTCTCTTCTCCATTTGGGAACTTCTGTTTATCGTACGTTTGACACAATGAAACAAAATTCAACCGATCTACAAGAAAATTGTAGATTAAAATAAAAATTTAGCAACAAACAGTATACTCCTGCTATTTAATACTACTACTACTTAATATTTATAAATTACATTAACTATGATTCATAAAAGATTAGCAGCGAATAATATATTTGGAACTTATATTTCTAAATTGAACCGAATTTAAAATAACTAAATTTTCAAATTTAGATATTTTGCTCACTACTAAATATTAAACCCTAACCAAAAGAATTATCTACCAACAAATGGTTTATTCAAAACTAATATTATTAATAATGAAATAAAATCTAACAAATCTGAAAGAAAATTACCCGTTAAAATAAAACTTACCATGAGAAATCTTTTTTAGGATTTTCCCATGCTAGTTTTATTCTTAATTCATCAGCTATTAATTTGTTTGTATTCTTTTATTTTATTATACTAATAGATTTTTTTATAACTAAATTAATTTATTTATCTAATAATTAATTTATTTATTTTGACTCTCTTATATTCATTAGGGAATAATTAATTCATGGATGTTCTTTTTTTCTCACATTAGTAATTTTGTACTATTATAATTTAAGTTTTTTTTTTATTTTGTAAATTATTTTTGTAAGATAACAAAGTAGAAAAAAAATTTGTCTCATAAATATTCATGTACTATATCATGTAGTATTAGGCCATCCGCAGCGCTGTCACTTATCTGTCTCTTAACCGTCCCTTAAATTACTATTCATGGGCCCCACTGTACTTATTTACTCCATCTCTTAACTAAGGGACGGAACCTGCAACCCTTCGTCTCTTAACCGTCCCTTAATTCAATTTCATTTTTTATTTTTATTTCCAACCAAATTAAATTAATAAAAACACACTTCATTAAATAAAATAAACTTACAACATAAAATTCGTAAAAAAACATAATTTAATAATTTCCTAAAAAATTAAAAATACATAATTTAATAATCTCATCCGCCAAATTTTGCTCAAATGTGCTCCATTAGATCATCTTGGATTTGGGCGTGGGCGGAAGAGTCACGTGTCCTTGCGTCAATAGACAACCGTTCTTGCATAGACGGATGCATTCCACTGCGTGGCGGACTACTTGCGGTAGAGCTTCCGAGGGCTTTAGGGTCGAACCAATTTTCCGCCTCGGGTCCTTCGTCTTGGACAATCATGTTGTGCAAGATTATGCACGTATACATGATGTCGACCATGCTCTCCATGAACCACGTACGAGCCGGGGCTTTGATAATGTTGAAGCGCACTTGGAGAACCCCGAACGTCCGCTCCACATCCTTCCGAGCAAAAAGCGCCTGCTTTGCGTTCACAGGCCTGGTGCACGTCTTCACGAAGGTTGGCCACTTCGGGTAGATGTCGTCGGCAAGATAGTACCCCATTTTATGGCCGGCGCTTTACCATCCAAATCTTCGGCGAAGAGGTCAGATTGGTGGAGCACGTTAATGTCGTTGTTCGAGCCGGGGACCCCGAAGTACGCATGCCAGATCCATAGTCGGTAGTCGGTAACGGCCTCGAGTATAACGGTGGGGTGGGTCCCTGTTGGTTTATGGGATTACAAGAGATACAGCCGGGCATAATACAACCCAAAAGAAGGAATACAATAGGGAAAACTGAACTGAAATTACAATTGAGAAAACGAAACAGTAACTGTGAACAGTTGTTTAGCCGAGTCGAGGAGGACTCTTTCCGCAAGACGCGATATGCTCCGGTAGTGCTCTCGGTTTGGCGTGTCGTCCCCAAAGATAAAACGGCTACGTCTCTGGTGAAACAGCACCGCAATCAACTGAGCTCCGGCGAACTGGATGGAGGAGAGGGCAGAGCTTTCGACAGAAAAACAATGCAGAGAGAGGGAGAGAGCTTATGCGTGTGAATGTTGTGTATGATGTCTAATGCAGTGAATGGCTAGCCTATTTATAGGCCAAGCCACCATGCAGGGTCAACCAAGCCATGAAGGCTCATCATAACGCATTTGTAACCGTCGGCGGCTACAAGCTTGTGCCAGGAGTGTACCTTACGCGTGTGGAGTGTGTGGATTTCTCACGTGGCAGCCGTGTAGGCCTTGACTGTGCCACGCTTGACTCAGCGGTGGTCTAAAAAGATTACTACGGGTCCAGACCCAAGCCCAAAGACCACCCAAAGACCGATTGCCAAGTCCAAGTCCAAGATCGAGATCGAGATTGAGACTGAGACCGAGACCGAGCCCGGGCCTGAGGCCCGCGGCCCGTGACCGCGACCACGGGCTCGGGCTCGGGCACGGGCGGCGGCGCGCGTGTGGGCTCTTTCACCCTTCTTGGTCCACTATAATTATTAAGTAACATAAAGTCACTTAATTTAAGCACATTAAAAGATGTGTCACTTCTCCTATGTGGGATAATTAACACTAGTTAATTATTTCCTAAACTCAAATTCCAAGCTTTAATTAAAAGCTAATTATGCCCAACTTTAATCCACTATTTCTCACTCACCGGAAATCGGATTTGAGAATGTGAATATACTACATTTATCTACGTAAAATGTAGATCGACGCTATATCATTTAATTTCACAAAATTAGATGTCTCGTCACTCTTATTATTTGGTCAAAATCCATTGACCGGGCATATATTATTCCATGATTTCTACAATCCCCCACATGAGTGGAAATAGCCAAATGCATATGCATGCAGACACAAGCTCAACCCTCGAGAGGTATATAAGCATAAGGATAGGTAGTTGTTGGCTTTAAACCCTCCATAGTCGACACCATCGGATACACAGACGTCTTAGTAGCGCGATGCTTTGAACTAATCCCCCACGGCGTGCACCGAGACAATGGTGTTAACGCTTAAACACCTCAACCTCATTCGTTCTCACGTTTTGTGTCCTTTGCGGCCTTGGACACCACTTTGCGTTCATAAGTGTGTTATATGAAGCGGCCTCACTTCACACTTATATAGGTGATTCCTAATCGAGTATCTTGCCCTACTCGGTCTCCTTGAGAACTCAATCTCCTCGAGATCCTTTAGGAGTCATTAAAAGTATAGACTTAGCCTCACCACTAGGCAAGTTTTCCGACACTCTATTGCTTTCTAGGGAATAGATATAGTTGAGTGTTTCTCATGAACTCTTATAGCTTAGTTGTCCCTTTGAACCAAGTTCTTGGGATCTCCAGTCATCATGGTTGGATTACCACTATGATAATTCTTTAGTTTGTGGATTTCAAACTCATTCCCTCTAGCAACTTATTCATTTGATCACAGTTTAACCCTTTGGTTAGCGGATCCGCTAGATTATCTATTGACTTCACATAGTCAATTGTAATCACCCCTGTTGTGATCAAATGTCTCACGGTGTTATGTCGTCGGCGTATATGTCGAGACTTACCATTATAGAAGCCATTGTTTGCCCTTCCAATAGCCACTTGGCTATCGCAGTGGATCAGCACTGGTGGCACTGGCTTAGACCAACATGGAATATCTTAAAGGAAGTTCTTAAGCCACTCGGCTTCCTCACCAGCCTTATCTAAGGCGATGAACTCTGATTCCATTGTTGATCGGGCTATACATGTCTGTTTTGTGGATTTCCACGATACAACACCACCCTCAATAGTAAAGACGTATCCACTTGTTGAAAGTGAGTCTCTATTGTCGGATATCCAATTTTCATCACAGTACCCTTCAAGTACCGGGGGGTATCTCGAGAAGTGTAGCCCATGATTTTGAGTATGTTTTAAATATCTCAAAACCCTCACAAGAGCTCTTTAATGCTCTTTGTTTGGATTGCTCGTGTAACGACTCAACTTGTTCACGGCACAAGCAATGTCAGGTCGAGTGCAATTAGTCAAGTACATAATGCATCTGATGACCCGTGCATACTCTTCTTGTGCAACGGGCTCGCCTTTGTTCTTGCTCAAGTGTATGTCGAGTTCAATTGGAGTCTTAACCGGTGCGCCATCATAGGCTTTGAATTTATTCAATATCTTCTCAACATAACGTGATTGTGTTAAGATGATTCCATCAGACGTTCTTAGAATCTTCATTCCAAGAATTACATCGGTTAAACCCATGTCTTTCATGTCAAAGTTTCTTTTTAACATGGCCTTTGTATCGTTAATTACTTGAGTGTTGCTACCCAAGATTAACATATCATCAACGTATAGACACACTATAAGATGGTCGTTATTAGTGTTCTTGATGTAGACACATTTGTCGCACTCGTTGATTTTGAACCCATATGATAACATCACATTATCAAACTTCAAGTGCCATTGCAATGGCACTTGTTTCAATCCATATAGAGACTTTACGAGCTTGCATACCATTTTCTCTTGTCCAGGTACTACAAACCCTTCGGGTTGTTCCATATAGATTTCATCTTCTAGTTCACCATTTAGAAACGCGGTCTTTACATCCATTTGATGAATCTCAAGATTGTGCAATGCAGCAATAGCGAGAAGCACTCGGATAGATGTAATCCTAGTTACAGGTGAATAGGTATCGAAGAAGTCATGTCCTTCCTTTTGTTTAAAACCCTTTACTACTAGTCGGGCTTTATACTTATCTACTGTTCCATCGGCCTTAAATTTCTTTTTAAGTACCCATTTGCAACCAAGAGTTTTCACACCTTCAGGTAGATCTACCAACACCCAAGTGTGGTTTAGCAAAATTGAATCAATTTCGCTTTGAACAGCTTCTCTCCAATGTAGCCCGTCTGGGCCATCAAAGGCTACTTTTATAGATGTCGGTTCTTCATCTAACATAAAAGCAATATAGTCATGACCAAATGTTTTTGGTGTTCTAACCCTACTACCACGTCTTAGTACTGTATCTTTCGGATCGGGCCTTGCACGCTTGCGCGATTCAGGTTCCTCATCCGCTGATTTAGAACTAGTGGCTTCTTCTTCCACTGGTTTAGAACTAGTGGCTTCTTCTTCAATTCTTGTCTCAGAATTGGTTGAGACCTTTTTCTTGTCTTTGCAAGGAAATGTATTTTCGAGAAATACAGCATTCCTTGACTCAATTGTTGTTCCTACAGTAATAGTCGATATTTCAGACTTGTGAACAACAAATCGATATGTACTACTATTAAGTACATATCCAATGAAGATGCAATCAACCATTTTAGGTCCGATTGTAACTTCTTTGGGCGGAGGAACCATCACCTTTGCCAAACACCCCCACACTTTGAGGTATTTGTAGGATGGATTCCTTCCCTTCCACAACTCATAAGGAGTAACATCTTTTCCTTTGAGAGGGATTTTATTCAAGATATAGTTGGCTGTCAAAACAACTTCCCCCCACATGTTATGTGGTAATCCTGAAGTCAGAAGTAGTGCATTCATCATCTCTTTTAGAGTTCGATTCTTGCGTTCTGCGACACCATTAGATTGTGGTGAATATGGAGCAGTTGTTTGATGAATTATACCACTTGCATTGCATAACTCCTCAAACGGGGCTACATATTCGCCTCATCTATCGCTTCGAGTCATTTTGATTTTACAACCAAGTTGATTCTCAACTTCGTTCTTATAATTTTTGAACGCTTCCATTGCTTCATCTTTACTTCTTAAATGATAAATGTATCAATACCTTGTGCAATCATCTATGAAAGTGATAAAGTACTTTTTACCACCTCTAGTTTGCACCATCTTTAAATCACATACGTCCGTGTGAATTAATTCAAGGGGTTTTGTGCTTCGTTCAACCGAGTGAAACGGCAACTTAGTCATTTTTGCTTCAAGACAAATTTCACATTTATCTTGGGTATCCACTTCATTAGCCTTTAGTAAATCTAAATTCACTAATCTTTTAATGGCTTTTGAATTTACATGTCCCAATCTACAATGCCACAAATTTGAACACTCAGTCAAGTAAGAGGAAGTAGATGCTTTATTATTATTAGCCAACGACTTTGCAATACTGCGAGTTGCCACACTGAGCTTGAAAAGTCCATCGGTTACATAACATTTTCCGAGTGACTTTCCAAACTTGTACAATGCAAACCTATCAGACTCAAATACAAGTTTAAACCCCTTATTAACTAGTATTGATCCTGACACTAGGTTCTTGCAGATGTCCGGGACATGCAGCACATCCTTCATAGTGATAGTGACGCCAGACGTCATCATGAGAATCACGTTGCCAATGCCGAGAACTTCGGACGATGCTTGATTCCCCATGTTGATCTTCCTTCCTTCAACCGGAGTGTAGGAGGCAAACTTGCTCCTATCTGAGCAGACATGAGCAGTAGCGCCGGTGTCGATGTACCAGCCACCATTGTTATCAACAAGGTTAACTTCTTTAGTGACCACAGCAATGAGGTCGTTTTCATCCCAGTCTTTGAACTCCTTCTCAACGACGTGGGCTGCCGGCTTCTTCTTCTTGCTGCGGCAATCCTTAGCAAAGTGGCCAGTTTTGCCACACTTGAAGCATTCGCCTTCAAATTTCTTTGCAGGTTGCTTTCCCTTCCCTTTATCCTTTTGACTTGGGCGAGGACGTTTGTTGGAGGGACCGCCCCGCTCCAACATATTGACTTTGGCTTCAAGTGGGCTAAAGCCCTTAGCCTTTTGCTCACTTTTGCGCACATCAGCCTCAATGCGCAATTTCACGATCAAGTCTTTAAGGGTCATTTGCTTTCGCTTGTGTTTGAGATAGCTCTTGAAGTCCTTCCAACTAGGAGGAAGCTTGTCGAGGATCGTGCACCTTAAGAATTTGTCAGGCAAGGTCATCCCTTCAGCCACTAGTGCGTGGATGATCATTCGGAGCTCTTGAACTTGCTCCATGATGGGTCGAGAGTCGACCATCTTGTAGTCCATAAATTTGGATGCTACAACTTGTTCAGTATCTGCAGCATTATCTATGCTATACTTTCTTTCTAGGCTTTCCCACATCTCTTTTGATGTGGTTACAACGGAGTATACATTGTACAAACTATCATCTAAAGCACTTAGAATGAAATTTTTACAAAGATAATCTCCTTTTCTCCAAGCTTCATAGTCCGCCATGACTTCGAGCCTGGTCTCTTGATCGCTTGGAGCGGGCGGCTCGTTTTCCGTGAGGAAGTTGGCGACGCCCAATGTTGTCAAGTAGAACAACATCTTTTGGTACCACCTTTTGAAGTCAGATCCTCCAAACTTTGGTGGCTTCTCGGCAGGTGGCATCATTCTTGGTGCCAAAGGTGTCGAACTTGGTCCATGGAATGAACCAATTCCGTTGCCCCCGAAGGAGCCAACAACGTGGTTGGGCATAGAGCCCCCACCATTCATGTTGGGCATGGAGCCCGCCATGGTCGTACAAGCCCCGAAGGAACTAGCACCCGCGTGAGACCCGAAGGCCCCAGCATTCGTGTGAGACTCGAAGGCCCCAACACTCGATTCATTAAAGGATCCGAATGAACCACTAAAAGTGGAACCAACCGATCCACTCGAGGTGGATCCACCAGTGGGCCCAAGGGGGTTAACAAACTCCCAAGGGGTTGTTGATGAAGATGGATAGAACCCGGGGGTTGGCATCATCGATGGAATCGATGACGTGTTGACAGGTCCAGTGGTCGCCATGGTGGAGAAAATGGCGGCGGCGGATGTGGCAGCAGCGGTGTTGGATTCAGTCGACATCTCCAGCAAAGGTGTTAAATGTTTCGAAAGTGTTAAGTTCAGTTTATAGTCCAAATTCCTTCAAAGACAAGTTATCTCGTCTTGCGATTGTTGGTTTATGGGATTACAAGAGATACAGTCGGGCGTAATACAACCCAAAAGAAGGAATACAAAAAGGGAAAACTGAACTGAAATTACAATTGAGAAAACGAAACAGTAACCGTGAACAGTTATTTAGCCGAGTCGAGGATGCCTCTTTCCGCAAGACGAGATACGCTCCGGTAGTGCTCTCGGTTTAGCGTGTCGTCCCCAAAGATAAAACGGCTACGTCTCTGGTGAAGCAGCACCGCAATCAACAGAGCTCCGACGAACTGGATGGAGGAGAGGGCAGAGCTTTCGACAGAAAAACAATACAGAGAGATGAAGAGAGCTTATGCGTGTGGATGTTGTGTATGATGTCTAATGCAGTGGAATGGCTAGCCTATTTAGAGGCCAAGCCACCTGCAGGGTCAACCAAGCCATGAAGGCTCATCATGGCGCATTCGTAACCGTCGGCGGTTACAAGCTTGTGGCAGGAGTGTGCCTTACGCGTGTGGAGCGTGTGGATTTCTCACGTGGCAGCCGTGTAGGCCTTGACTGTGCCACGCTTGACGATGTGTCAAGCCACTTGAATTGCTGACTCAGCGGTGGTCTAAAAAGTTTACTACGGATCCAGACCCAAACCTAAAGACCAAGTCCAAGTCCAAGTACAAGTCCGAGATCGAGACCGAGACCGAGCCCGCGTGCACGCGTGTGGGCTCTTTCACCCATCTTGGTCCACTATAATTATTAAGTAACTTAAAGTCACTTAATTTAAGCACATTAAAAGATGTGTCACTTCTCCTATGTGGGATAATTAACACTAGTTAATTGTTCCCTAAGCTCAAACTCCAACCTTTAATTAAAAGTTAATTATGCCCAACTTTAATCCACTATTTCTCACTAACCGGAAGTCGGATTTGAGAATGTGAATATACTACATTTATCTACGTAAAATGTAGATCGACGCTATATCATTTAATTTCACAAAATTAGATGTCTCATCACTCTTATTATTTGGTCAAAATCCATTGACCGAGCATATATTATTCCATGATTTCTACAGTGCCTTTGTGTCCGCTCGTGTACGACCCCCTCCACGCCACCGGGCAATTCTTACATTGCCAGTGCATGCAATCAACGCTGCCAAGCATCCCGGGGAATCCGTGCACTTCTTCGTGAAGGCGGAGCAGGAACTGTCAATCTGTCGTGCTTGGCTTCCGGAGAAATTCATCGGTGAAGGCTGTCCGGACGCCT
Organism: Salvia splendens; assembly: GCF_004379255.2. NCBI lineage: Eukaryota > Viridiplantae > Streptophyta > Magnoliopsida > Lamiales > Lamiaceae > Salvia > Salvia splendens. The sequence continues at coordinate 20,900,720 of NC_056041.1, read as the reverse complement.
TTGCAGAATTGGAGCAAGCACATTCTCCTAGTGCTTTCTCCAATGTGGAGGTATTCGTCGAACACATCCGTCGTTTGTCCAGTTGCAAGTTGACGGATTGTTGCAGTGCATTTCTGCAACGTCGTGTGGCTGAGACGGCCGACGGCGTCGAACCTTTCTTGGAAGAACTCTTCCCGGGCTGCCAATGTATTTGCGATGTGGAGAAATAGTTGTCGCCGCATAAGAAAACGGCGACGGAAGTAGGTATCTCCCTACACCGGGTTATCGCTGAAGTAGTCGCGGACTAACCTTGCGGTGGCTTCCTCGCGGTTACGATGGATGTAAGTCCGGGAGCGTCTTTGGGGGGGCGGCTTCCTCCGCCTCCCGGCGTCGATCTTCTTCAAGTGATTCTTCCATTATTCGACGCATTTGCTCATATGGATCCATTAGATCGATTAAATTTGGGGGAAGAATAAAACAGATTATTTGAGATTAAAATTGGAGAGGAAAGAGAGAGGATTTGAGATATTTAGATGTGTGTTTGTGTGTGAAATGAGGATGCAATATGAGTATTTATGGAGTAAAAAAATAAAAATAAATAAAGAAAGAAAACGGTCAAAATGGTAATATTACTGTTTTCGATTTTTTTATTTTTTTTATTTAATTCAAAAAAATTTTAAAAAAATAAATTATTGCGTCAGCGTGACGAAACCCACTCGCGGGCCGGCGAGTGGGCGTCACGCATGGCCTGGGAGCGTGCCACGTCGTGGGAGCGTGTGGCGAGACATCTCGCGCTGCGTCTCGGCGTGAAGTGTGTTCCGGCGGGATGGTGACGGGATGGGACGCTGCAACGCGTCCCGCCACCGTTTCATCACAGAGGAACGAAATTCGGGCCACCCGTGACGACTGAGCAGCTTTAATCGTTAATCATGAATTAAAAAACAACAAAAAATGAGCGTAATTAATGATTAGAAGACAAGCAATCACGGACTCAAATAAAACTCTCCCTCTCCCTCTCCCTCTCCCTCTCCCTCTCTCACTTGGACAATTCCCACTTCCATCTCCATGGATCCTCCTCCTCCTCCAACCTACACCCTCACCGCCACCTCCATCTCCTACTCCAAATCCCCCTCCCCCTTCCTCTTCAAGCCCTGCTCCTCCTCCCCCCCTACCACCATCCTCTCCAACGTCTCCCTCTCCGCCCATCCCTCCCAAATCCTCGCCATCGTCGGCCCCAGCGGCGCCGGCAAATCCACCCTCCTCGACATCCTCTCCGCCCGCACCTCCCCTTCCTCCGGCTCCCTCCTCCTCAATTCCCTCCCCATCATCCCCTCCTCCTTCCGCAAGCTCTCCGCCTACGTCCCCCAGCACGACGCCTGCCTCCCCCTCCTCACCGTCGCCGAGACCTTCGCCTTCTCCGCTGCCCTCCTCAACCCCCATTCCCCCTCCGCCGTCGTCTCCGACCTCCTCCGCGACCTCTTCCTCTCCCACCTCTCCCACGTCCGCCTCGCCCATGGCCTCTCCGGCGGCGAGCGCCGCCGCGTCTCCATCGGCCTGAGCCTGCTGCACGACCCCGCCGTCCTCCTCCTCGACGAGCCGACCTCCGGCCTCGACAGCGCCTCCGCCCTCTCCGTTATGCAGACGCTCCGGTCCGTCACCGACACGCGCCGCCGCACCGTCGTCCTCTCCATCCACCAGCCTAGCTTCAAAATCCTCTCCACCATCGACCGATTCCTCCTCCTCCGCAGCGGCGCCGTCCTCCACCACGGCACGATTTCCTCCCTCGAATCCTTCCTCCTCTCCCGCGGCTTCTCCGTCCCCCCGCAGCTCAATCCCCTCGAATTCGCCATGGAAATCCTCACAGACCTCCAACCATCGGAAAAACCAGAGCAGGAGCCGGAAAATTCACCTCATTCCACCGTTCCGCTTCCAATTGAACACAAAATCAGATCTGGAAGCTCGAGAATCCACGAAATCGCACTCCTATACCTCCGATTCTGGAAAATCATTTACAGAACGAAGCAATTGCTCGTCACCAACACACTGCAAGCCCTAGGAGTCGGAATCGTGCTCGGCACGGTCTACATCAACATCGGACTAGACAAATCGGGTATCGAGAAGCGATTAGGTCTCTTCGCGTTCACACTCACCTTCCTCCTCTCCTCCACCACCGAAACCCTCCCGATCTTCATCAACGAGCGCCCAATCCTCCTCCGAGAAGCCTCCAGCGGCGTCTACCGCCTCTCCTCCTACCTAATCGCCAACACGCTCGTCTTCATCCCCTACCTCCTCGCCATCGCCGCCGTCTACTCCGCCTCCGTGTACTTCCTAGTCGGCCTCTGCCTCACCTGGCAGGCCTTCGCCTTCTTCGTCTTAGTCATCTGGACCATCATACTAATGGCCAACTCCTTCGTCCTCTTCCTCAGCTCCGTGGCGCCTAATTACATCGCGGGGACGTCGCTGCTGACGCTGCTCCTCGCCGGATTCTTCCTCTTCTCCGGCTACTTCATCTCCAGCGACCGCCTGCCAAAATTCTGGGCGTTTATGCATTTCCTGTCCATGTATAAGTACGCGCTCGACGCGCTGCTGATCAACGAGTACTCGTGCCTCGCGACGACGTGCTTGATCTGGTACGACGAAGGGAGCAAGACGTGCATGATCAACGGCGGGGATTTCCTGGAGAAGAGAGGGCTCGATGAGGGGCAGCGGTGGCGGAATGTGTACGTTATGATCGGATTCTTCGTGGTTTATCGAATTCTCTGCTTGATGGTTTTGATCAGAAGGGTTTCCAGATCCAAGAAATGAATCTTCTTCTTCTGTTTTTTAGCTTTGTTTTTACGTGTTTGTTCAGAATAAAATTCAACTGTGATTATGCATGCATGCATTACTCTCTAATTGATGTATGGATAAGAATAGAACACCATGTTTGAAAGTGAGTCAATTAATCAATTAATTTGGTCGCTATCGATTGGATTCATGGTAGAACACGATAGGCACAACAACTGAGTCACGAGGTATAAATAGATACAAACCGAATAATATTAAACACAAACAAATGTGTATCTTTCTTCAGAGATTCTACACTTTGGATCTGTATGAAACATCATAACACTTTTTTTCAACAAAAAATTAGGTTATAATTTAGGCGCTAATAAATCATAATTAATAACCTAATCCAGTCAAAATCAATTAAACCGTCATTGACTGTTAATTTTAAACTGTGACGTCCAAAAAGGATTAAATCCGGCCCGTTTTCAATTGTAGTGGACGAAATAAGTCAAAAGATAATGTCTTCATATGATCATGATCATTTTTTGCCTTTACTCTTTTAGATGTGCATGGAAGATTTTTGGATTGGATCTTCTTCTATGACATATCCGACTTCAATTTCCTCTTAAATAAGGAGTACTAGTATTAGTTGACAATCCAAATATATGTACAAACTTCTTTAAATAGGGGTTGATACCAATTATTATGTTCCAAGATGATCAAAATGTGAGCCAAGAGGTCATCCATCAAAACTTCCACATGTAATGTAATAATATAATAATGTCATGGAATGAATGAAAATAATGTAGTTATAGTAGGACCGTTGGGGCAAGAGGTGATTCAGAAATGGTGTTGTCTTTTTGAAGAGAATCAGAGCTTGAATGGTTCACGGGTTGATTTACATTTTACACTCACACATGTTATCGTATTCGTATGGAAAAATCACTGCAACGATGAGGTGGATTCCATGAGAGAATGTTGGCCTTGGCTTTTCCTACTTCAATCAATTGTTTTCTAACTTATCAATCTATACCTTCAAAATATAGTTGATACTGAATCTTTCAAAATTATTTTTTTATGATTTTTTAAAATACCATCATTTTTTTAGAAAAATCAGAAAAAATACGTCCATGTTCACGAAAGAGAGGTTGTCATGTCTTTAAAAATTCAATTTTCAATGAATATAAAGGGATACCAGTTCTCGTCTTTAATTCTAACATAAACCAATGTCACTATCAAAATACTTTTTTGAAAATGTATTCCAAAATTCATACCTGAATCGACATTGATTTTCTGAAAATAATTCTAAATCCGAAATAGAGCACTTCTAACTTCGACGTAAAAAGAGGCTCATGTAGTTCATGTTTATAAGACTTAAAAATGTACAAATCATGTGCAAAATAGTGACCCAAAATGGTGCTCTAAGTCCATGATAGTTGAATGCTAGTACAATTTTAATTTACCTATTCACATGTTTCTTGCCTTAAGGAATTAGGATGCTCCATACAAAAAGTGGCAGACCTAGGATTTTAGACTTTTAGTTATGGGGATCTAAGCTACTGTTTACGACTGTTGCATATTTTTAGTGTCAATAACAATTGAACTAATCCGACATAAACAGTACAGAATACTAGAAATGGAACAGAGAAATAACTGAAAAATGAAATTTATATAATGTACATAACTTTAAAATTAAATTTACTAATACTAGTATGCATATTTATGAGACTAATTTTTTTTTCTTAAATTAGAAAGAATATTACTTTTTGATGTTACAATAACAATATTTACAAAATGAAAAAAAAAACTTAATGTCACGACCGCACTTTACTAATGATAGCAAAGGCGGGAAATCCGTGACTAATAAGTGGAATTAACGAAATGATGAAAGAACTCAAGGGACTTGCCGAAAGGCCAATCAATTGATACCACAATTTAGAAGCCAAGTATTTGATTACAAGATCTCAAGATAGAATCATTCGCCATAGCAACTAAATCAGAGTTCGAATGTGAGACTATAAGATTCTCACTTAACAAAGAATATATATATGCAGCGGAAAAGAGGTCCCTATTAAACGATTTCGTGTATGAAGACACGAATCGTCGAGAAATCCACATGCTTATTTAGTAGCCTCGACCCCAATCAATTCTTCTCCATCTTAACGTTCAACCTGCACATTTATAAATATATGCAGGGCTGAGTACAGGAGTACTCAGTGGACACGTGCCGAAAACAAAACATACAAATATAAGTTGTCATCCATCAACAGTATCACACGGGGGTTTTCTTAAAAGGCCCGAGCATACTAAGTTCTTTTGGGAGCTAACAGTTCGTCTGCACACTAAGTTCTTTCATCATTCATCGTTCATCGTTCACCGTTCATCACCGAATTTGTTCATCACTGAATTCGTTCACCACCGAATTCGTTCATCACCGAATTCGTTCATCACCGAATTCGCTCACCACCGAATTTATTCATCAGCGAATTCGTTCATCACCGAATTCGCTCACCACCGAATTCGCTCACCACCGAATTCGTTCATCACCGAATTCGTTCACCATCGAATTTATTCATCACCGAATTCGTTCATCACCGAATTGGTTCACGGTTTGGCGTCGCCAGAACCCAAGGCATATCGCCCCAACAGATAGGTCTCAACAACAAACTTTTTATGGCATGACAACGACTTAAAAAAAATAATCACATCTCCATTTTTTAGAAAAGATGATATTTCATAACTTCAAAATATTTGCTTTATATCCACACTATAGTGCTGGATATTAAAAGAAAGCCCACCTGGTATGTTTATCTCCAATTAAAATTCCTCGGTTGGCCTCACTTGCCCTGGTATAAATTCTCCTTTAGAAATAAATAGCGAAACACGCTAATTAGTACTCGAACTATTTTTCCTGATAAAAGAAATGCATGCATCCTATAGGATAGCACCTACGTCTTAGTCTTAGCTTTTATAGGATTTTTCTTAAGGCCGCCCATGGCGTCGCGGGGCGACGCCGGTCGGCTTTCGCGCCCCCAACTTCATGATTTTCCATCTTCGGAATCTTAATAAATTATTCAGGAATTAATTAATCAAGCTCCAACTCGATTCTTAAATTAATTCCATCCAAACGTAATTAATTTCCAAGTCTAACAATTAAAATCTCGGCCCAACCATGATACTTATTCTCAGCTCACATAATTAAATTAACAGCCCCAAAATTAAAGGATGCAGCTCATTTGTCCAACTTATATTCTTAGTTATATTAGAATGAAATTGGTAGTCCAATTAAATAAGGAAGCGGCCCACTCATTTATCTTAAATACTAGGGCCCAAATCAACTAATTGTATAGTCTCAAAAGAATTTGGCCCATTTCAAAATTCAATTAAATGGCCCAATCTCATTAGGTGGCCCAAATACATCCATATACTCCCTTCCACCGTGACTCTCTCACTCCCCTCATCCTTATTCCAATTTCTGGAAAAGAAGAAGCACCGCGGCGCCTCCCTCGCCACACTCTCGTCGTCCGGCTTCGCCGGAGGTCTACCGGCGTTGTACCCTTCTAATTCGCACATCCTCTCCCCTTTTTTTCTTCCGATCTGAAAATCCCCCAATTGACGAAACGCAGCATCTCCACTTCCTCTCTCTCCCTCGGGCTCCTTCTCCGACGAATCGCCGAGCGCCGGGTAGCGTCGACCGTCTCTTGGCGCCGCCTCAACGATGCAGCCGCCGCTGCCTTCTTCTCAGCGTTGCTGCTCCGGGGGCGTCTCGCCTTAGCCCTCGGCGTCAAGCATTCCGTCGGTTCTCCCAGCGCCACTGCATGCATCCTCCATTACTCCCTTCGACGAGTTCTCCGCCGTCAACGCTCGTCGTCGAACGGCCTAAAAGCTAAGTCATCTGATGATGTGGCGAATTTTTGATGGGAATAAATGCAAGTAATAAACGATCACAACACGGAAAATTACGTGGTTCGATTTACTGAGGTAAATCTACGTCCACGGGAAGAAGAGAGGGCAAATTTGTATTGCTTGGTCTCGCTTACAGATTACAATACTGATTTGCTATAAGATTCAGGATCTAGAGAGCTTAACCCTCGTCTATCTGATCTAAGTTCTATTTATACATTCGAACTAAGATCGTGGTTTGCAGCCCTGGTAGTGGGGTTGATAACTGCTTAATACCACTAAATAGATCGTGGGTGTAATGGAGGTCGTGGAGATCCTGCATGGGTCCACTATCTCCTTGTTCGGTCGAATACTGAGACCGAACTGCTGAACTTTGCCGATCAGCTTTTGCCGATCTGAGAGTTGAGCTCGATTGGTCGGCTTTTACCGAGCTATAGGCTGTGACCGAACTCTTTGGTTGTGCCGAACTGATACTACCGAGCTATAGGCTGTGACCGAACTCTTTGGTTGTGCCGAACTGATACTCTTTCTTGGGTTTTGGGCTGATGGGCCGTCACTGCTATTGGGCTCGCAATTAGGGTTTAGTTGTTTAGTTCGTATCCCATCACCACCCCCCCCCGAAAAGCGAAGTAAATCACTTCGGCATTTTGTAAGGGGGTCAGGAGGCGTGCTCTGCACGTGTCTGCATTAAATGTGACAGCAAATCCGGCCAGAGAATCCAGAAAAAGTGGGATTTGAAACGGTGCGACGAATTTGAAATGCCTTTGCGAATCTGATAAATATTTCCTCTCTTCATCATTGGAATACTTTTGCGATTATTTCTTCTGTATTCTCTCTCTTTTTCGTAAAATTTTCTTCCGCTTCTTCAAGAATTTCTTCAGAGACTTTCGACCATCAAAGAGTAAGAATCATGTCTTCTTCTTCTGAATCTGTTTCTGAATCAGGTAGTGGTAGGAAGGGGGGTAAGGGGTCTTCTGGCCGGAAAAGGTCCGGGGAGAAGACGGTAGAATATTTTCACAGCATTTTGAGTAAGGATACTGTGATATCCTTACACGGAAAATATTTTCTTCCTGGGGGGTTAGTGGTGATTCCCGACGACATTCATAGGGCTAACTCGCCGCCGGAGGGTTATGCCACCGTTTACGAAGCCTGCTTAGAATGCGGGCTTCGTTTCCCTCTTCCCCCTGCCTTTGTAGAGCTTCTTGATTTTTTTCAACTTCCTTTAGGTCAGGTGACTCCAAATTCTTGGAGGCACTTATCGGCCTTTGCTGCCGAGCTGCGTAGACTAGAAAAGGATCTGTCTCTGAGGGCAATCCTTAATTTCTTTCAGTTTAAGAGAAAGGGATCCTGGTTTTACTTGATCCCTTTACAGCCCTTCAGAGCATTCTGTAAAACCAAATGGCCGAAATGGCAAAATCGTTTCTTTTTTTACAATAGGACAGCGGCTCCGGACTTTTCCTGGAGAGGGCCGAAGTCCGTAATTCCTCATCCTCGGGTAGAACCGTTGGACGAGCTCGAGGGCGAGCTCAATAAGATTCCCATGATTAGGAAACAGTATTCGGAATCTGAGCTCGTCAAGGGTGACTTCGTGTTCGATTCCTCGTCTTCGGACGAAGAGACTGAGGGTGAGGATTTCTTTTTTATGCTTTACTGCTTTAGCGGCGAAAACTAACTTTGTTTTCTCGCTTTTTGGCAGTGAACATGCTAAGCAGGCTAGGTCGCAAATCCTCCGAATCTAAGGAGCCGGAGAAACAGAGAGCCACCAGCTCGGCGTCTGATGCCGAGAAGAATCCGAAGAGGCAGAAGACCTCTTCGAGTCAGTCTTCGGATCCAAAAAAGCCGGAATCGACTTCGGCAAAGGGGAAGGCGAAGACTCAGAAACCCCCAAAAGCGCCACAGAGAGACATTGTCCTGGGGGGTTGTGGATCCGGAGCGGTTGCGGCCACTTCGGAACATATCTCTGAGCCTTTTTTATGGCCAAAGGACTTTGTGGAGGTGAATTTCCTTCTTGATTTTCTGGTTTTGCTTCTTTCCTATATTTTTTGTGGCCCCTCTGTTGACTTTTTTCCTTTTTCCATTTTCAGAGGAACAATATGCTCTGCAAGCTCGTCACAGTTGAACTCTCTAAAGCGTCCAGCGATTATGATGAGATGCAGAGGAATTTGAATGTTGCTCGTCACCAGGCCGAACAGGCTCGGGCAGACTTTGAGGAGGCAAGGGCCGCTAGGATCTCGGCTCAGGATGAAGCCCAGCGTGCCAAAAACCAGCTCATCATCCAGAGAGAGCAGTCGAAACAGAGGGAGGCTGCTGCCGTGGTTGCTCAGGGGGAGGCTCTCCGTGTTTACACGGAGAAACTCTTTTTGAGCAATCAATTTTCGGCCCTTATCGGCGATCTGCTGAAATTGATGACCGATAACGCTGAGCAGGAACCCGAAGTCGTTTTGCCGCTGTATGGCCGAGAGATTGCAGCGCGCCTCCAGAGTCTGCCGCTCCTTGAGGAGCTTGCGTCTTCATCGGTCCTGCTTTCTGCTGAACGAGTCCGTAATTGCCGGGCTGACCGTGACGAGAACATGGAGGCCATCTTTGCCTCCTTGGGGCCTGTTTCACCCGCTTCAATTTTCAAAGAGGGTGAGCAGGAAAATGAGGCCGGCCGGGAGACCGAGCAGGAGGATCAGCAGACCGGCGATGGGGGCGCCGAGCAGGAGGGAGGGAGTAGGGAGGCCGAGGCTGAGACCGAGGTAGACAAGGAGAAAGAAGCTGAAACCCACAGAGAAGCCGGAGACGAAACTGGCGGAGTATGATTTCGTCTCCCTTCTCTTAGTTTAGTTTCTTTCTATTTGTAAAATGGCCTTGAAGCCCTCCTGGTGTAAATTTTTTCTTTGAATGAAAAAATTCTCCTTTCTACACTCGTGTCTTCTTTATAGCTTTTCTTAATCTCTTTTACTCCTATTGTGGTTTACTGCCTGCTCGGTAAACTGAAATGCCGAACTGACATAGCTGCTTCGTATTCTTTACTCTAAGGAGCTGGAGGTACTTCACTGGAAGCGGCTATACTCTTCGGCTTTAAATGAAGCTGAGAAAAAAGCTATAGATGACCAGATGAAGTATGATGAACTCTTGGCTCGTTTAGTGGAGCTGGAGTCCAACAATAAGGACTTAAAGTCCATAAGGAGAGATCTAGAGGCCGAGCTGAATACTGTCATCGCTGAGAGGACTGCATATGAAGACTTCATCAGCGGGCGCGGGGGAATGACTATATCCGAAGTTCAGAATCAAGTTGATGAACTGTGGGAGAAGCTTCATGTACTCCGGAAGAACAATGTGCTGGAGAGCTCGGCTTGCCAACAAGTTGTGAAATCATTGCGGCGCTTGGCTTCTCTGTACGACATCATTCTTTCCCGGCGTCCCGCGATCGAGAGATTCCTTAGCCGTTTCCCGCTAACAGACGCTCACGCTCCAACTCAAACCTCGGATCCACTTACTCAAACTTCTACTCCAAATCAGCACCGGACTCAGGAGCAACCGGAAACGTCAAGACAAGAACGTACTCCAAGTCAGCAACGGACTCAGGAGCAACCGGAAACGTCAAGACAAGAACCTACTCCAAGTCAGCAACGGACTCAGGAGCAACCGGAAACGTCAAGACAAGAACGCCCTGAAGTTCGTAGAGGAGTGGTGAATATGAGTGAGCAAGATCAGCGAATGCTTCGTGAAGAGACTCTTCGCCGCCGAGGTGCTAGAACTTCCCGGACTCAGAGAAGAGGCGGTAGGTCGATCAGAGCATCTCGTCCACCTACTGATTCTTCAACTGCTCGGAACGCCCGAACTCAGCATCATGAGGACTTTTTGGATAGGTGGCTCAACTTTAGCAACCGTAGACAGTAGAGTAGTCCTTTGTAATGGTGTAACGCATTCTCGTAGGGCAGCGGAATTGTATGCCCAACAAGACTTAGTAAATGAAATTTTTTCCTTTCGCTTCTATCACTGCGTATTTACAGTTCAGCGATTTTTTATTTCATTTATTGTACGCGTCCTCGGTCTTATGAAGTAAACTCTTCTTTGACCGGACTTAGTTAGTGTCCTTATTTGGCGAGTTTTATCGCTTGGATTGGACTTTCCCTGTACTCGTCCTCGGTCTTATGAAGTAAACTCTTCTTTGACCGGACTTAGTTTGTGTCCTTATTTGGCGAGTTTTATCGCTTGGATTGGACTTTCCCTAGTTAACCGAAGTGGTTTTCGGCTTATTGCAGTTCGTTTCAGACGAATTGCTTGTTTCTTAAGCTGAATTGTGGAGTCTTGTATCTTCCTTAGAAGCTTGGACTCACAATTGTCTTTAATAATTGATCTAAAAAGGGGATCAGCCTTTAAAGAACAATATACCTCAGTAACATTTATAAGAGACAAAACGCACATAGAGAGACAAAACGCACATAGAGAGACAAATAAAAAGGACGAAAAAGATTTTAATCTTTTAAAAAACGACAAGTATAAAGAACAATACAAATATGAAAGCACATACCCCTAGGACCGAACTAGACACGAGACTGACCGGACCTTGTCTCTTACAAATAGAACTTCTTGAGGTTGGAAATGTGCCATGTTCGGGGTACTTGTTCTCCTGACATGTGAGTCAATTATAAGACCCTTTTCCCAGTACTTCTGACACCCGATACGGACCTTCCCATGTGGGTTCAAGTTTGCCCAGCTTTTCTGCTCGGCTTACTTCATTGTTTCTCAATATGAGATCTCCCACTTGAAACTGCAGCTTTTTCACCCTTTGGTTATAATACCGGGTTACTTGCTCCTTGTACTTGGCTGCTTTTATGCAGGCCAATTCTCTTCTTTCTTCGGCAAGATCTAGTTCGGCTCTCAGTCCGTCGTCATTCAGTTCTGTTGAGAAATTGAGGGTTCGGGGGCTGGGTATGCCGATCTCAACCGGAATTACGGCTTCAGTGCCGTACACTAGACTGTACGGAGTTTCACCGTTGGAGGTTTTTGGTGTAGTTCGGTAAGACCATAGGACTTGAGGAAGATTTTCTACCCATTGTCCTTTGGCTTGTTCTAACCGAGCTTTTAATCCTTTCACCAAAATACGGTTTGTTACTTCCGTTTGTCCGTTTGCTTGTGGGTGAGAGACCGAAGTGAACCGCTGTTGAATATTCAACTCTTGGCACCAATTCTTGAATGTTTTGTCAGTAAACTGAGTCCCATTATCCGAAATGAGGATATGGGGTATGCCAAATCGGCAAACTATGTTCTTCCAGACAAAATCTAATGCCTTTGAGCTTGTTATCGTAGCTAATGGTTCAGCCTCCACCCACTTTGTGAAGTAATCCACGGCAACGATCAAGAATTTCATTTGCCGGGGAGCTTGTGGTAGTGGTCCTACTATGTCTATGCCCCATTGCATAAAAGGCCAAGGGCTTTGCATAGCACATAGATCAGTCTGCGGCGTCCTTGGGATATTTGCATGGATTTGGCATTTCGTACATTTCTTAACTAGCTGTACTGCTTCTTGTACCAAAGTTGGCCAATAATATCCCCATCTCAGAACTTTTTTAGCTAATGCTCTAGCTCCGATGTGGCTACCGCAAGATCCTTCATGAACTTCTCTAAGGATGTAATCCGTCTCTTCTGGTCCTACACATCGCAATAACGGTTGAAGGTAGGACTTTCTATATAGGACTCCTTCATGAAGTTCATACCGAAGTGCTCGGCATGTGATTTTCCTTGCTTCTCTCTTATCCTCGGGCAGTTGTCCTTGATCTAGATACTTTAATATTGGCGTCATCCAGTTTGGTGAACTGGTTACTGAGTGTACTTCAGCTTCATCAATGCTTCTGTGCGGTAATTCATCCACCTTTGAGCTCGGATATGAGGCCAACTTACTTAAAGTATCTGCTCGGCTATTTCCTGCTCTGGGAATGTGGATTATCCGAAAATAAGAGAAATTTCGGCTAATACTTTGCGCTTTGTCCAAGTATTTTTTCATCCTTTCACCACGGGCTTCACTTGTACCCAGCATGTGATTCACTATGACTTGTGAATCACAATGAATTTTGAGAGATTTGACAAGTAGATGTTGCGCTAACTGAAGTCCGGCAAGAAGGGCTTCGTATTCGGCTTCGTTATTAGTGGTTGGGAATAAGAACCGAAGTGAATAAGTTACTTCGTGTCCGTCGGGAGCGATAAGTAGAATACCAGCTCCACTTCCTGTCTTATTCGAAGCTCCATCTACGAATCCAATCCAACAGTCCGGCGGCTCTACTTCGGGTTTCTGGGGCTGTGTTAGTTCGTCATTGGTAGGATTTTTCTGTTCGGCAATAATAGGGATTGCCTGATCGAACTTTGCCTCTACAAGAAAATCTGCCAAGGCTTGTCCCTTGATGGCTTTCCGAGGTAGATATTCTATTGAATGTTCTCCCAACTCTATGGCCCACTTGGCAATTCTGCCCGATGCTTCGGGCTTAGTCAAAACTTGCCGAAGTGGAAGATCGGTTAAGACGCACACTTTGTGAGCATAGAAATATGGCCGCAGTCTCCTTGCTGCATTTACTAATGCCAGAGCAATTTTTTCCAGAGGTTGATACCTTGTTTCGGGACCTCTTAATGCTCGGCTTGTAAAGTAGATAGGACGCTGTTTTAGGCCTTCTTCTCGTACAAGCACCGCGCTAATGGTTTGATCTGATGCCTGCTAAATATAAGAATATCACTTCGGCATCTGTTGGAGCAGAGAGAGTAGGAAGTTCGGTTAAATAACTTTTGAGTTCGTCAAAAGCCTTTTTCTGTTCGGCTCCCCACTCAAACTTTGGTGCCTTCTTCAAAACATTGAAGAACGGCATTTGCTTTTCGGCTGCTTGGGAAAGGAATCTATTCAGTGCGGCTAGACATCCAGTTAGCCTTTGCACATCATGTATGGACTTCGGCATTGCCATGTTCTGAACAACTTGAACCTTTAGGGGATTTGCCTTGAGTCCTTCCTTTGAAACCCAACAACCCAGAAATTTTCCCGAATCTACCAAAAAGGTACATTTTTGGGGATTGAGTTTGAGGTTGGCTTTTTTGAGCACGTCGAGAGTGGATTTGAGATTGTTTTCGTACTCCGAAGTGCTTCTGCTTTTAACAACTATGTCGTCAACATATACTTCAACCTCTTTTCCGATCAGGTGCCGAAATAGCTTATCTACCATCCTTTGATATGTGGCTCCGGCATTCTTTAAACCAAATGGCATCTTTTTATAAGCAAAAATACCGAAGTCAGTAATGAAAGCCGTTTTTGAAGCATCATTCTCATCCATTAAAACTTGGTGGTATCCTTTATACAAATCAAGAAAACAGAAAATTTCGAAGCCTATCAGAGCTTCTACTTTTTTATCTATGTTGGGAAGGGGGGTAGCAATCTTTAGGACAGTGCTTATTTAGATCCGTAAAATCTATGCACATCCGCCATCCTCCTTCTTTTTTCTTGATCATCACAGGATTGGCCACCCAAGAAGGATATTTTACTTCAAATAATACATCCGCTTTCAGTAATTGGCGGACTTCGTCATGGATGACTTGATTTCTTTCTGTCGCAAAGAGTCTTTGCTTCTGTTTTATAGGCCGGACTGAAGGATCAATATTTAACCGATGTGTAATTACCTCGGGAGACACTCCAGTCATGTCCAACGGAGACCACGCAAAGACATCTTTGTACTCTTTGAGGAGCTGGATGGTCTTTTCCCGGAGTAGAGGTGTTCCCGCGAAACCGATCTTGACCGTTCTGGATGGATCGTCTTCGTATAACTGAACTGGTCGTGAGTTCGGCTCCGGTGTGACTTCGTTCATTTCGCCTGCCTCTGACTCCGGCTGCTGTGATTGCTATGCTTGATGGTGCCGATCTGATTGTTCGGCACTTTTAAGCGCAATCTGCAGACATTCTTTTGCTCTCTTTTGATCACCTCGGATGACTGCTATCCCTCCTTTGGTGGGGATCTTGATTGTGAGGTGATAAGTAGAGCAAATGGCCCGAACTGTGTTGAGCCAGTCTCTTCCCAGTATAATGTTATACGGGGATCGAGCTTTTACCACAAAAAACTCGATCACCGTACTGGAGCTAGTAGGCGCTCTCCCTACCGTAATCGGAAGGCTGATAATACCTTCAGGGCGGGTGTCCTCCTGGGCGAAACTTTTCAGAGGAATTGGGGCCGGACTGAGCCGAGCTGGATCCACTTCCAGTTTATCAAAACATTCTTTAAAAAGAATGCTAACCGACGCTCCTGTATCCACAAACACTCTGTGGATCAGTTTATTTGCCACTCCAGCTTGAATGACAATAGCGTCTTGATGAGGAGAAATGGCCGGGACGGGATCTGCATCTGAAAATGTAATCACTTCCTCCTTCTTCAGCCTTTTATGTGTTGGCTCCTCTCGGTTGAAGCCTCTGCGCTCTGATTTTAGAGACGATTTAGTCTTCCCGGCTGGGAGAGCGTCAATAGTCTGGATCACTCCATCATATTGCGGCTCGTCATCGTCTTCGGGATCCTGTTGCCTTTTAGGATCCTGAGGAGCGCAGTTCGCACTTCTCTGTTTCTTATTCTTTTTCGGCGGCTTGCTTTGGTATTTTTTTAACGTCCCTGCTTTCACAAGAACATCAATACCTGCTGCCAAATTTCGGCACTCCTCGGTATCGTGACCGTGGTCTTGATGGAAGGAGCAATATTTATCCTGACTTCGGCGCGTGGCCGATTTCGTCATCTGCTTTGGTTTTTCGAACATATCAGAATGCAGTTCGAAAATTTCCGCTCTCGACTTGTTCAATGGTACGAACTGAGCGGGTGGTTTCTCAGGATTGAGACGTGGTCCCAATCTGTCTTGTACCGGTGCCCTTTGAATTCTTTCAAAAGGAGTTCGGCGAGGATGTCCCTGATCGCTATGATCGGGCTTCCTCTTGTCTCCTCTGGAAGAGCTGTCTAAAGACCGTTTTCGACGGTCTGCCTCATCAGCACGAGAAAACTGGTCCGCAATGTCCCACATCTCTTGAGCTGTTTGCGGACTGCATTCAACGAGCTTTCTGTAGAGAGCTCCTGGCAGAATTCCATTTTGGAATGCCGAAATGACAAGTAGATCATTGAGATCATCTACTTGTAGGCATTCCTTGTGGAATCTTGTCATGAAGTCGCTAATCTTTTCATCGCGACCTTGACGTATAGAAAGCAGCTGAGCCGAAGTGATTCGGGTTTCCGCTTTCTGGAAGAACCTCCTATGAAAAGCATCCATTAGATCTCTGTAAGATCTAATGCTGCCTTGAGGGAGGCTATCAAACCACCTTCTTGCGTTCCCGATGAGCAGCTCGGGAAACAGCTTACACATATGAACCTCATTGAGACCCTGGTTCGCCATATTATACTGATAGCGTCCCAGGAAATCATGAGGATCCACCAACCCGTCATAAGTCACTGACGGGGTTCGGTAATTCTGGGGCAACGGAGTTCTGGTGATATCATCCGAAAATGGAGTCTTCAGCGCTCCATACATAGCGAATCCGACATCTCTACGGTATGGTGGAGATGGAGTTCTCCTGTGATTTCGGTAACAAGGAGGAGAATGAACATATCGGTGGTGAGGATTCTTTCTCCTGGAAGATACGGCACTACTGCGGTAGTGACTTTCATGTCTGGAGGGGGAGGGAGAATCCGCCGTTTTCTTCTCCGGCTTCTGGCTCTTTTGCAGGAATGTTAAGAACTCATCCTGCTTCTCAGCCAAGAACAACTTGACAGCCTCATTCAAAGCGAGCTGCTGGGGAGGCTCGGTGCGATGACTTTTTGAGTGGTTTGTTCTTTCACCGTGAGAACTGGAGGCAGATTTCTCCCGAGGCTGTTTTCCAGACCTACGGGCTGGACTAGCTTCCTCACGTTCATCACGGACGGAAGTATGGGTATTATGTGATCTGGTATGCATTTTTTGGTGGAAGAGGATCAAAAACTCGCTTTTATCACAGTTTTGGTTTTCTGTCGATTCCCACAGACGGCGCCAGTGATGATGTGGCGAATTTTTGATGGGAATAAATGCAAGTAATAAACGATCACAACACGGAAAATTACGTGGTTCGATTTACTGGGGTAAATCTACGTCCACGGGAAGAAGAGAGGGCAAATTTGTATTGCTTGGTCTCGCTTACAGATTACAATACTGATTTGCTATAAGATTCAGGATCTAGAGAGCTTAACCCTCGTCTATCTGATCTAAGTTCTATTTATACATTCGAACTAAGATCGTGGTTTGCAGCCCTGGTAGTGGGGTTGATAACTGCTTAATACCACTAAATAGATCGTGGGTGTAATGGAGGTCGTGGAGATCCTGCATGGGTCCACTATCTCCTTGTTCGGTCGAATACTGAGACCGAACTGCTGAACTTTGCCGATCAGCTTTTGCCGATCTGAGAGTTGAGCTCGATTGGTCGGCTTTTACCGAGCTATAGGCTGTGACCGAACTCTTTGGTTGTGCCGAACTGATACTACCGAGCTATAGGCTGTGACCGAACTCTTTGGTTGTGCCGAACTGATACTCTTTCTTGGGTTTTGGGCTGATGGGCCCTCACTGCTATTGGGCTCGCAATTAGGGTTTAGTTGTTTAGTTCGTATCCCATCATCATCCTTCCCCCTTCCCCTCACTCGATTTTTCTTGTTTTGAGTTGTTACTTGGTGGTGGATTAAAGATGGGGAAAACATTGTTATCTTACTGCCTAAGTTGATTCTGCATTGTGTGATTAGCTCGCTGAAATGAGTATTCGTTGCATTCGCTTAGTGCTATATCTTGCTACGGTTCATATCTGATTCTCTGAGCATCTGAGTTACTACGTTTCTATGTATGATGCGTGGTTTGTGTTGGGAGGTTACCTTGATGGGTGAATCCTTGCTGTGTTCTTGCTGCCAATTCCTCTCCTTGCTCTTCCTCCACTCCTTGCTGCACTCCTTGGATTTGAGTGAATTTGTGGTGCCGAAATGTGTGTAGGAGAAGGGAGATGAGGGCTGTTTATATACATCTCAAGTCTGGGCATTTTGCCTGAAATCCTTGGAAAGTGATACGCTATTTCGGGTTACAATCTTAGCTTGCTTTTGAGCTTTGTGACATTGTTGTTCACTCCATATTGGTGAAATTCTTGGGGAAAGAGGTTCCCTCCCTTGGCTGCTCCTTTAGCCTCGATAAAGGGGACTTTGTTCTTCAAATTTTGGCTTGTCGTTGAGCCTTCTTACCTTGTGGCAGCTGGGTCTTGATTCCAAAATGATGCAAGTTGAAATGGGACAATTTGTGGCTGCTCTCACAGCTAGACTGCAGCCTCTTGGCTGCTCTACCTTGCCTATCACTTCTCTTTCCTCAATTTAGCTTGTGTCTTCTTTTCCCTTCTTATGTGCCAAAATTTTAATACCCTTTTTGGTGTTACATTGTAGGTGGAAACCGAGAAGATATGGAGGAAGAGAAGAGGGGAATCTTACTACATTACTTACTTTGTTTCATTGCTAAGTTTAGCAAATGGGTTAAGCATTAGGTTTGGGATAGCTCTTGACCAAGTCCTAATTTAGCCATTAATTTGGTGTTAGCTCCTCTCAAAGTTTAGAGTAGGGTGAGTTGTTATTTTGTTCTCATAGTGTGGGAATCGAGGCATGTAATACTTGTATTTTCATCATTCTTGTAAAATACTCCTCAAAGTATGTTTCTATTTTTCCAACAAATTGTAATTCAAAACTTAAATTTCCTTGCACTTTAATTTCTAATCGTCTCTTCATTCAAATTTTTTTTTTATACTCCAAAAATCCGTGTACGAAAACTCGGGGTGTTACACTTAAATTGTAATAGTACAATATTACTAATGTGAGAAAAAAAATCCATGAATTAATTATTACCTAATGAATTTATGAGAATCAAAAAGTAAATTAATTATTAGATAAATGAATCAATCTACTTATAAAAAATCTATTAGTACAATGAAAATAAAATAATACAAACAAATTAAGAGCTAATGAATTAAGAATATAACTAGCCATGGGAAACTCCTTAAAAAATAGTATTATTTCTCATGGTAAGTTTTATTTCAACGTGTAATTTTCTTTAAGATTTGTTAAAGGATAAACTAAAGAATATTATAATACTAAATCTTAACAGATACGGGTGATAAACTATAGATTATATAAGTCAAATAAAATATTGGTGGTTATATATTGAATTCCTTTTATTCCATATATATTTATTTCCTTTACTTGATTTATATACGTCGCAGGTTAAGGATTCTGTTACGGTTAAACCCTCCTTATAAATAAGTACTCCCCTACACTATTATTTATTTGCACCGTAATCTTTTTTTTACAATCCCCATTCAAAGTTCCATTTATTCTCCATTTTTTACACCAATTAAGTCAAGTTGCTTATTTTTCGAATCGATTACAACACCAGTGGAGTCTAATAAGTTAATAACTAATATCTCGACGCATAGTATAAGTGAGTTATGCGAATAATTTTTTTTACAAGTTATGCGAAGATATAAGGCTATGAAATTTCCTTCAAATGTATTCTAGAATTCTTTGTTTATACTGAAAAGTGGGTCGAACTCTTACTTTTCAATTTTCATTGGTTTAGATGATTCAAAATCATAAATTTTTAGACCCAGTAGCTCACCGATAACTTATTATTGATTTTATTTATTCCCTCTTTTTTCTTTTCTTATGTAGTTTTGTTTGAGAAGAAACATTAACATACCGTCCATACATATTGCTTATTGACGATGAACATGTTGTCAATCGATGAGTTAATTAAACAATACTACTATTACTATGCCCAATTGATGATATAGCAATAATGTCGCCTTTGAAAAAAAATTCTCAAATACTAGTAGGTACTCCTTCCATTTCAAGTTAGTTGAGCGATATTTCTTTTTTATTTGTCTCAAGATAATTAAATTATTTCTTTTTAGTAAAAAAAATTTTTCCTCTTTACTTTACTTTATCTTTATTCAATTTTTTACTTTACTTTTTTCACTTTAACTTTCAACAAATCAATTTCTTAAATCACGTGTCTAAAAAAATGCTCCAACTATATTTATTAGACACGGAGTTCAGTGTATATTATAATTGTGACGTCACTAAAATTAATAATCAGAAGAAAATTAAATCAAAAAGCGACAAAGCTAGTTAATAATGACTAAATTAGGTAACTACATACAATGAATAGGCATTAGAGCATCCACTATAGGAGGAAAGGGGGCGGACGAAAATCTGGGGCGAGGGTGGGGCGGTCTATAGTGGATCGGACGTCCGCCTCGGGGCGGACAAGAAAAATGGGGCGAGGGTGGGGCGATAGAGGCTTCGCCTCCTACGGGGCGAGGGTGGGGCGATGGTGGTGGCGGCGGGGCGATCCGGGGCGATGGGGGGGCGATCTATAGTGGGGCGACGGGCTATGGATGTCCGCCCCGTTTGAGTTTTTTATTTTTTAAAAAAAAAATTCAAAAATTATATCTATAAATACCACTCCTCCACTTTTCATTATTTTCACACCAAACATTCCACATCTTCACACACATATTTTCTCTCACTATAATTTGTAGTCTGGAATGGACGATTTATGGAAGGAAATGTAGTGTTTAATTTTAATTTCTTCACTTATGCCCGTTTTTTATAATTACGTATAGTCCGATAAATTTAATTACTTATTATAATTAAATTAAAATTAAAATTGGTTGTTAAAATTTTGAGGCTATTGGAAGTGTCCGCCTATAGTGGGGCAGTGGAGGAAAAAATTGGAGCTATAGACAAAAAAAATGGGCTGTGAAAAAAAAGGGGTCAGGGCTATTGGGGAAGGCCGCTGTAGGGATGGATGCTCTTATATCGTTCCAGAAAGTCAACTAAGCAATGCGAACATAAGGGCATAATGGTAAATTTATTTTATTGAAATTTTCCACGCATCGAATCTGCGGAAACTTGACGCGGTTCTGGACAATTTATTTGAATAAATTCTTCTAAAATTCTTTGATATTTCAGGAGAGCCCTTGTGTTTTGCGGTATTCCATATTGGACCTCATGAAAAGAATTTCGTAAATTACGTTCCAAAACAATAAATATTCCAACTCAATGCCTTATTATAGTTTAGGTACATCCAACTCTTAATATTTAACAATTATTGATGTTTACTTTGAAATTTATTCTACTTATTTAATTTTAAATTCACTAAAATGCTGAAATATATTAAAGTAAACGCCCCATTAGATGGGATAAAATTGTCCACTTATCTTTTGAATTGTGCATGTTTTAAATTTTTATAGAGTATATAGATAATTATTTACAATCAACAAACTATGTGAACTAAGAAAAAATTATAAATAAGAGATAGGAAGAGTTATGAATAGTGATATGGAAAGTGAAATTTAATAAGAGTATAATATTGATATTAGTAGGTGTTAACCGTTGAGCAAATGAAAAGGCAAGTAGGTGAGTTTTTAATAATTTAAGCAACGGGTATGGATCGAATGGTTGACACAAAATAAGAATAAAACGGTGGCGTATAAACTAAAATTATTCCAATTAATAACGAAAGAGGAAAATAAAAATAGGACAAAGTGCAGGGGTACAATAGCAAATTCTGGATCCCTAATTCTCGGTCTGTGTGAAACGAAGCGGCGTAGAAAGACCTCGGCAAAACCACTATATAAACCCCCTAATCCCCCAAAATTCTCTCAGTCAAACACAAGATTTCTACATTTTGATGGGCTGGGACGTGTTTTGATTCTCCCAAATCACAATCCCGTTTCCTCAATCCTTCCCCTTTTTTCCTTCTTCCAACCTTTCTCGCTGAAATTCTCGGAGAGGGGAAAAAATTAGGGCAAAATTCTATTCTAGAGAGAGAGAAATGGCGAAGTACATGGAGCTGTTGGACGCCGGCGTGAGGATGGCTTGCAGATTCCACTCTCACTGCCCTCAAACAGCCAGGATGTACTACCACCCTCCCGCCGGCCACGAAGATTCCGGCCGGGGAGGTGCCGCCGCTACCGCTGCCATAGATCCGGCGGCCGCGATGGGGTCTAAAGGTGTTGCGCGGATTGAAACGTCTGACTTCATTCTTTATACTATTGCTTGATTGTTGAGCGATTGAATTTTATGAATTGAAAATTTGTTTGATCTTTGATTGTTAATTTTGGTTTAATCTTATTTGTTGCGTTTTGGACGAGTTTTGGGCAATTTCAGGTGGTTCCTGGCTAGACAATTTTTTTGAGTAAAATTTATGAATGATGAATTGGAAAAATATGAAATAAGTATATATTGAAATTTATTGTTCATGCGAAATCCACACACTCTATTCCGGTGGGTCTTAATTCATTAACGGGAAGAAGATTTGTAAGAGTTGTTCACACGAAATACATACAAATTAATTGTTCATAGTTCATACGAATTCCAGTCCAAGTCAAAATGCAATGAGAAAGACCGGAAATTTTGTCCAAGTCAAAATGCAATGAGAAAGACCGGAAATTTTGTTGAGACTTGGTCAGGATCATAAGAAAATGATGTTGATTTTCGTTGCTGAATTGGTCACAGAAAAGAATACATAAAATTTTACTAATATGTAAATTTTTAAGAACTTGAGTGCAATGATTTAGGCCATCCACAATGGCACGCCCGATTCATTCATCGTCCGCCCCCATTGTGGATGCGTGGCATAGGCCGCGGACGATAGTCGCGGCCTATGCTTCGGGCGCGACTTAAATCGCGGACGATGGTCATCGTCCGCGCCATCGTCCGCTCCATTGTGGACGTCGCGGACGATGGCCATCGTCCGCCCCATTGTGAAGACCGCGGACGATGGCACGCGGTTTCGTTTTTTTATATAAATCTCGTTTCTCATTCAGTTGTGCATACGAACATATCGACTATCTCTCAACATCCAACGAAAATGAATCCCGGCGAAGACACCAATAGTTCTAGTTCGTCTGATTTCGGTCGTTCGATTGAATCCCGGTGAAGACACCAACAGTTGCGTTTTTTATTATTTCGCATTGTAATGTATTAATTTTTATTAAATGAATGAAGTTTTTAAAATTCGTATTTTAAATGTATTTTAGTTTTTTTTTTTAATTCGTATGTATTTTGTAAATATTACAAAATTGATGATGTGGCGCGCCATAGGGCGCGCCTTAGGGCGCCCCACTGCAGGTGGAGAAAGAGGAGGATAAAAATGCTGACGTGGCGCGCCTTAGGGCGCCCCACTGCTGATGGTCTTAGTAAAGAGTAAAGAGGCCAAAATTGGTCATACGATTTTGGTCATAGACTTTATCTTTTGAATTTTTGTATCCCGAATATTTCAACTCGGATCAATTTTGGTCCTCCGCTAACAATTCTGTTAATATTTAACAGTCACTGATCGTAAAATGGACATATGTTCAGGACTAATTTTGGCATTTACTCTTTAGTAAAATATGGTCCATTTATCGTAAAATAAACATATGTTCAGGACCAATTTTGGCAATTACTCTTTAGTAATGGTCCATGTTTATAAAATGAAAACAAAAGAATTTAAAGAGTAGAATTGGATATTATAGTTTTGTGGAAGAATGGACTAGATTTTTTATGAACAAATATAAATTATTAATATAATGTAATCTCTATTTTATTACTAGTATTTTTTGGAGTATATTTTATTTTCATTCAATATAATTAAAAATATGTTTCACTTAAAACGAGAAGGGAATGTCATAATTAAAAAATTCCTAACTTAACAAGGCTTTTTTTAAAAATGTTCTAATTTTTGTGGTACCTAATGAAAACTATCATCGTGGTTATGTGAATCAAATTGTAGTAACTTTTCCTAAGATCTTATGCAATTTTTAAGTGTTTTCCCAGATTCACTTGTGGGTAGAATAATCTCATTGTAGCTTGAGAAAATATAGAGAAGGGGAAAGTTTAGAGGAATAAAGAAGGCCAAATCATGTTAAGACTATGTCATTCGACCGAGTGGAATATTGACAATAAGTCAGTCGACCAAGTGAAATTTGGTGTTTGCAGTAAATCTCACTCGCTCGAGTGTGATGTCAATGATAAGCCACTCGGGCGAATGGGAGTCGCATCCCCAGTGCACATCACTCAATTGAGTGGTGTATTGATGACATGCCACTAAGTCGACTGAGGTGACTCACGATTTATGGGTCAAAATTAGGTTTTTCGAATCTTGATTCAAGTCTATCTGCTCCACCCTATTAAAGGACTCACAATATTATTTGTTATTCTTGAGAGTTGGGAACAGAGAGAATTCTAAGAATCCTCACTAAATGCAAGCTACACATGGCCGAAAGGATCAAGCCTCCAACTTATCCATCAACAAATTTGTCCCAACAACATATATAGAATATCAAAATATTAAAAAATAATTAACACCTCTTTTTTAATTTATTCTCTTTTTATTTAAAATATAATACTTCATCCGTCCCTTAAAAATAAAAACACTTTCCTTTTTGTTTATCCTTTAAAAATAAAAAATTTCTATTTAAGAAAAAAAAATTCATCCACAATGAGGGCGGATTATACATCGGACTATGCATTGTCCGGGCTATAGTCTGCTACTGCGGATGACCGCCCTAAGCCTCGCCCCATACATTAGCCCTATGTATAGTCTGCTGTTACGGGCACCCGGACTATAGCTCGGACTACGATTTTCTAATTTAATTTATTTTTGTTTTATTTTCCACTATATAAATACAATATATTTTATTTTCATTTCTCACGCCTTCCGGTCTCTTTTCCCAATTCACTTCCCATCGAACAAATTTGGTCACGTAAGTTTTTTAGTATTTCACATTTGTACCTTTTTCAACTTTTAATAAAACGAAGATTTTCATATTGATTTATGCATATTTCGCTATTTTATTTTATTCGAAAACAAAAAAATTAAAAAAATTACAAAATACTTGTTAGAAAATATTGGGCGGGCTATAGGCCGGCGCCCCATTGCAGGTGAATGGGTTCCTCTATAAAATAATGACGTGTAGGACTATAGATTGGTTTAGGGCGGGCTATGGGGGCGGACAATATCCATTGTGGATGCTTTAATAGGGTGGAATACATTTTCCACTAACATATTTTTAAAATTTTCTCTTATTTTATTATTTTACATTAAAATTCTTGCTAATTTAATTGATTGTGAAGTATTTTTTAGGACCGAGGAAGTACAATGTACTACATAAATTCTTATAGTACTATCAGATAAGAAATGCTTCCATTTTGAATATGATAAAGCAAATACTTATAAAAAAAATGCACAACACATGTATAAATATGCATAAGAGCATCCGCAATAGCGGACCGGTCGACGGCTTAGCCACGGGTGTGCGGCTAGGGCACTCGGCTAGTCCGCTATTGCGTCGGACTAGCCCGATGGACAAAAAACCAACGCATGAGAGCGGCTAGCTGATTTTTTATTTATTTTTATTTTTTCTAAAATATCCTATTCCCATTTTATTTTTTTCTATGTTTTTTTTTTCACTTCATTTCATTGTTGTTGTTTTTGGTGTTATTTTCATGAGGGATAGGATATTGACTAGCCTATTACTGAACTATGGGAAGTTTTTGATAATGTAGTACGTTGTAGGAAATTTTAGTGATGTGGCAGAAGACGTTTTTAGCTAGCCTTCCTACTAGCCACGGTGCTACCGTTGATGCTCTTAAAAAAATTGGCCATGGGACATTCAAAAATCAAAATTGTAAACAGCAAAATATAAAATAAATAAACATATTATCAAATAACGACCATCAAAAGAGAATTTTCCCCATCTAAGACTAAATATTCCACCCACTGCAAAGATCGTCTTCAACAAGAACCTCCACACCCTTGATTCTTTGCGCTTTTCTGAATGTGAATTTTTATTTTTTCTTTTTGCTTTCTTTCGTGCTGGATAAATTATTCTCCGTATTCACGAAAAAAAAAAATTAACGCAGCAATTAAAGGTATACATTCTTACAGAAGGAGTGATAGTTGAATACTAGGGTTGTAGATAAGTATTATTGGGGGGGGGGGGGGGGCGGAGTTTCTTCATCATGTGAGGTGTTCGCAATTTGCTGCTGGAGACTCTTTATTGCTTAGGTTCAATTGTTACCCAATTCACTGTGATTGAATCTTTGTGCAGAGGCATCTTACATCGGGACAATGGCTGATGATGATGATTTCACCTTTTGTCCTGTAAGCACTGCTTAATTCGTTTGTTCAGAAATTTTGACGGTTTAGTTCCGAAATCTGCGAATTTCATGTGTTGTTTGTGTGTTTTGCTCATACCTATGATTCCTGGTTCTGAGAATTTTAATACTGGATGTTGTTAGGCTGGGCCACCTCTAGATGGTTTTGCAACTGAGAAAGCTTCTGATGCTGTTAGTCAGATTCGTATAGATGATGGTGAGAATACGGCGGATAGGAGTAGTACGGAGAATAGTGGTAGCATATGGAAAGTGAATGCTTCCTCACAGAAGCAGGAAACTGTAGGCTCTCTCTCCTTTAATGTGATTGATGCGTCGTCTCGTGGGGCAGGGCAGCAATGGCCCAAACAACCTATACAAGATGGTGCTGGAAGTTCAGCTAAGGCTTCAGTGGAATTGAAGGCTCCTTCCAGGAAGCCTGCAACCCGTAATAAGGTTCCTTTTGAGAAGGGATATAGTCAGATGGACTGGCTTAAGCTTACCAGAACACACCCTGACCTAGCAGGTTGTTACCATTGTGTGGAAATTTAATCGAGTTTCTGTGTTTTAAATAATTTCCTTTGCACCAAAAGCAAAAATGGTGATTATTTTTTACTGTTGACTTTTTTTACTCTGGTGAAGTCTCATCTGTGTAGGTCAATAATCACTAGCGACTGAATTAATGATTTAACACAAATGACGTGCTTTGTGCTAGGCCACTTGTGGGCTGAGCATTGTCAAAGTCTTGCTTTCATATGTTAATTATATTGCAATAAAGTGTCATTGGGGAATATGTTTGTTTGCATTGGTACAGTTTGTTTATGAATATGCACTCAACATGACATGTTTAACTCCGAAGCACTGTAATGCTATGCAATAGTATTGATTATTCTTCATCTAACTTGGAATGGGTTCTTCTGTGTTGATTTTTTTTTTGTCTCAGGATTGAAGGGACAGTCAAATAAGAGACTCATATCACTAAATGAAGTTAAACAACATCAATCTGAAGGCTCCATGTGGACTGTTCTCAAAGGTCGTGTCTACAATATTGCACCATATATGAAGTTCCATCCTGGAGGTAGGCATTAAATTCCTAACTTAGTTGCGTCAGCTTTGGAGTTTATCTTCTTTGCATTACCTTGTTATTCGTGGTTGCTATTATTGCTTCTTTGGATTTCTCTAATACTTCTAGAAGTTTGTTGTCTATTTCAGTCCATGGGGAAAAAAATAATTTGTATTCTTTTATGCTCTTGCATTAGAATTTTAACTTAATTGATTTTGTAATCCATATCTATTCTTTACACGTTTATCATCTGATTTGGTTCCCATTGGCATCATAATTTGTTTTGCCTCTTGCCTCTAAATAAGGCATGCTAATTGTCATTGTGAGTGTTATTATTGGCTGGAGGGTCATATTGTTCTATATTGGACTTTGGCCATCTTGTTCTCATCGTCCATTTAATAGGTTAAATGTAGCAAAGAAGTCCTGTAACAGTTTAAACTGCACGCATAGGCATTATTTGTGGTGAGAGATAGTAAAGAAAATAAAAGGTAATCAAGAAACATGTATCTGCATCTTGCTCAGTCATTACATGTGCTAGTGTTTATAAACACATGGATTGCTTCCGAATCTCCCACCTATCATACTTTTTATGCATTCACTTTACATAGAAGTTTCTCAGACATGATTATGTCCTTAGAATCATTCTGAATACCATCTTACAACTCTTATGTATTAATCTATCCTTGATCAATTGTTAGTATGGGGGCTCGTGGTTAATGTTTCCCCATTTGGAGATCTCTGTTTCTACCTGAGGTTATCATATCCTTTATGCCTGACTTGGACATCACATATCTTCCTCACTTAATTACCCTGTGAGATTCTGCTAGTGTTATGCATTATTAGGTAACTGGCCTAAAACCTCTAATGTGAGTTTGAGTGGTTTGATTTCATATAGCTCTGCTTTGGATGATGATTTATGGGACTTAATGTCTATGCTTTATATCTGCTGACTACAGTCTTTACTCTTGAAATCATTTGATTTTGCCTAGCTCTCTACTATGTTCAGAATGTTAGCAATTGACGTGATTCTATCTAGTTCATTTTGCACTCTACTATGTTGAGAATGTTAGCATTTGACGTGATTCTATCTATTTCATGTTGCACTAACTTTCCCATGCATCTTCTACTTCCAGGTGTGGATTACCTTATGAAGGCTGTTGGAAAAGATTGCACATCTTTATTCAGTATCCTCTTTTGTCAAATATGCTAACTTTATTACTTTAGCAATTCTAGAACATAATTTATATGACATGGAGCTGGTGATGTTTGTTATCCTGACACGTTTATTCAGACAAATACCATGCTTGGGTTAATGCAGAGTTCTTGATCGAGAAATGCCTAGTTGGTATTTTGGATGAAGGAAAATGAAGATGCTCACGTTTTCACAAAAAGAAGCTTCAATTCTCTGTAACCATTCCGATCTTGACATCTCATGCTTCCCACCTGGAAGTTTCACTTCTCTGAAGGCCTATGTATTTCGTTAAGTTCCAACGGAGCAATAGATAATATATAAACAGAAAGAAAAAAATGAAATAAAGGAGGAAAATGTATCTGCCCATCCTACCAAGCTGTAGAATAAATTCTTGATGGTGACTGAGTTCAATTTGGTTGTTAGTCCATTACCTATTCATAGGTGATTTTTGTGTATTTGACAATGTCTTGACAGTGATTATATTCTTTTCCCATGTGGTTCTTCACCTAAGTTTTAAGTGGTGGTATTTAATCTATATGTGATTTTTGGAAAGCCTACTTGGATCGTGTTGGGAACTCGAGTTGCTACTGAATGAGTGGTACAGTAGGGCCTCTTGTCTTGTATCAAGCGGGATAACGTCTCTCTCTGAACTTGTGATTCAAGAAGTAGTAGTGTATATAACTATGATGGATCTAGTACTTCATACATAAAATTAGAGTTTGCAGTAATGTGCAGTGTGAATTGCTATTGCTAGAACTCTATTGAGGTATGCTATGCCATGTGTGTGAGTAACTTGTATATGCAGGGAAAATCGGGACTTGAACGAGAACAGGGCCGCCCAGCTTAGGTGGGTTCTGCTGTGAAGTGGAAGTGAAGTGAAGTCGGGAAACTCCCTTTCCCTTAGCCTTGAGAGTTGAGCAGCGAATCCACCCCCGTGCAATAGCAGTATTGTCATATTGAAATGCTATCAATCTAATCATATTGAAATGCAAAATCTCCGATATTTAGATGAAGAGTATCAAGTTGAATGTTCAAAACCACATCCCAAAAATCTCATGCAATTAGATGATGTCGAAAATTATTTAAATGAGTTGGACAGAAAGTTCGGTTTACCTCGACGAGGGAAGGGTGAAAGAAGCGGGGTAGAAAAGGGAAAATATTGGGACAACTGAACATGAACTTAGGATAGCTGAAAATAGCTCGAAATGTCTTAGAGTGCAAACATATTTCAATAAACTTGGAATATTGTTAATTTGTACTAGCAAAACTGAAATGGGTTTAAGAGCGAATGACACTGTGTATACAGACATAATGCATCCAAGTACCATTCTATCGAAAGATCTTTGTCGTTTCTGCTCAACATCGACCATTGTCATTACTGTTCAACTTTCACATTTTTAAAACATATGCATGGCTAGTGTACTCAGTGGACACATGCCAAAATACATTTAACTGAAAAGAAACTGATTTTGTCAAGCCATGATGAAACTTTTCAAAAATTTGTTAACAACTACATATTTATATGTGTTAACAGCTACATATTTATATTTTAGGTATTGGCGCATAATATCACACTCCTTCAGTCCCATAAGAATATGCACTATTTCCTTTTTAGTCTGTCCCACAAGAATATTCACTTTCTAATTTTTGAAACTCTCTTCTATCTAATAAGGTATGACTCATGCTCCACTAAGACCACGTTTGTCGGTCAAAAAAGGTCGACTGCCACGTCATTAACTAATTTAAAATAAAAATAAAACTTCATCCTAGCGGTTTCTCTCTCTTTGACACAGGTTGGGTGGTTGGCTAACACAGACCGAATGGTCATTCATTCATTTCACCATTCAACCAATGAGATTGTCCTATTTGACACAATCTCATTGGTTGATATATATATTTTTAAAAATTTATATATCTTTAATATATTATATTTAAAAATTATAAAAACTATACCAAAATTTATAATTTTTCATCCTCTATAAATAGAGACCACATCTGTTATAGTTTTGCATAAAAAATATCATCTTTTCTCCTCCTATAATCCTTCTTGTTTGATACAATTTCACATTTTCTAGTTTCTTTTGTTGCTAACTATGGAGGATGATGAGATTAATATATTATTTTAAAAATAATATGTATAAAATAAATATATAATGAAGTGGTCGGGTGGTCATTGATAAACCATAAAAAAGGGTTTGGTTGGATTTGATGAATATTGATGGTGTGGAGGAGATAGAAATTAAGTAAGTATTGAAAAAGTGGATGGTTGGGTTGGGTTGGATGGTTGCTTATAAACATAGTCTAACAAAACTTTAATTACTTTTTTCTTCCTACCTCTCTCTTACTTTACCAATTTTGTATTAAAACACATACCGAACCCAAAATGCATATTCTTTTGGGACGAAGGGAGTAAAACTTTTCCAAAATTCAATATTTCTACAAACTTTAAACGTGACATCTAATATCACATTAAATATGATTATCACTTAAAAATGATAGTAATGCTATTATAAAGTCCTTAGAAGACAGATATAGCTATCCATCTCATTTTAATATAATTGGGTTCCGTGCCGGTGGAAAAATTCAATAGCTATTTGAGTTCATAATATTATATGTAAAGTGTAAACTTTGTAGAAAATTATAAATTTTTGGAAGGTTTGTGATATTAGGTGTCGACCCCTTATATATGTGTATATACAAAACTAGTTTTGAACTCATGTTATGCACGAGATACTAATCTTTATTACTCCCTCAGTTTTGCTCTATATGAAATCAGGAACTATCGCATTAGTATATAACTAGTATTGCTATGCGCAGATTAATAGTATATTTTTAAAATATTAATTTTCAATTTTAAATTAATTAAATAAAATTATAATTAATATTAACAATAAACAATATGAGTAACAATTTTAGTTATAGGAGAATAAAAAATCTATACAAATCAACATTGAAGCATAATAAATTTGAAACAAATCACATAATATAATATTTAAACATTAAATCATGGAGTAGGAAGATAAAAATCTATCACAACAAAAAATATAATTAGGAAAGTGTTAAGAAAAGAAAAAATATAATTAATAAAATGAAAAGGAACGAAAACATAATTAAAAAGAATAAAATTAGCCAACCAAAGAAATTGAAGAAGCCTCGAGCTCACTGAGCATGGTGTGGAATGGTTCCATGGCGTCAAGCTTTCCTCCTATGGTAAGAGCAAAAATGCTATGCTTCAGTTTTATAAGGTAAGTGGTGTGGATATCTAGCATTTAAATGACATATTTATAGGCTAAAATATTATGCACATAATTGTAAAACCTCACACTCACTCCACTTAATTTATAGGTATTTTTGTATAAAAATAAAGTTATGGAGATTCCATATATTTTTTGGAATTCCAATCAAACGTTATTTTCCCATATCTCCAACTTTAAATGACATAGTAAAACCTCTCACTCACTCCACTTAATCACACATTTTTAGACCTTTAATTATACATTTTTAATTCAATATAATTTTTAAATTAAATAGCAATCTTGTAAATTTATCTAAAACCCCCGCTTTTATATAGAGGTATAGATGTATAGATAACAACCAATATAAAAAATGAAGACAAAGAAAACTTTTAGGCCATGTTTGGTTGGCGGGAAAGTAAAGTTGGCAAGGAAAATGATTCCTGGGAAAATGAATCCTTGGAATATGATTCCTAATAACTTTACTTTCCGTTGTTTGGAAAATATCGAGATTTTAAAGTTTATATTTGATTTAAACACTAAACTAAAAATATGCTTATCATTTTTTATTTATAAAAAATAATAATACATATTATTTAACAAATTATTAATTACAAATGATAATAATTATATTATTTTATTTATTATTACGATGGATAGTTTAAATATGGATTATACATCATAATATATAATAATATAATAATAAATAAGATTATTATTATTATTATTATTATAATTATTATTATTATTATTATTATTATTATATTTACTAAATTTTTAATTGAATAAATTTTATAATTTAAAATTTTACTACAATTTTATTGTTAATTACTAATTATAAAGTAATAATTATTATATTATTATATAATTATAATTATATTTAATTATTTAATAAATTATTATGATAATAAAAATTAAATATAAATATTAATAATATAGTTATAATTATGATAATTTGAATTATAGTTATTTATTACCCTGAAATTAAGTATGGTTTATACTTTTAAATTATTTTTAAAACATTGTAATAAATAATAATAATAATAATAATAATAATGATAATAATAATAATAATAATAATAATAAAACTATACTATATTGCATTAAATATGTAAGAATCCTAAAACTGGGAAAAAGAATAACTAAGAAAAGTTAGGATTCAGAATCCTGGAAAGTTGTACTAACTTTCCTTGTTTCAGGATTTTGATTACTTTCCCTGTTTGATTAAAAACGGAAACAAACACAGGAATTTAAAATTTAAGGAATCAGATTACTTTCCTAGACAGAATCCTGGCAACCAAACATGGCCTTAGGAGTAATTTTTATAGGTGGATTATTTAAGACTCATAAACCTTTTATAATGAGAGCATCCACAGTGGCGGCGAGTGGACCGACTAGCTGATTCCTGGCGTTGGCCGGTTCACTCGCCGAACCATTGCAGGCGGCGAGCGGCAATTCAGCGAGAAATCGGCGAGCGCACGCCGATTTTCGGGCGCTGGCCGATCCGCTCGCCGGTCGACTGGTCGCCATTGTAGGCTCCCGATCGGCGAGCGATCGGCCAACCCATGTTTGTTATTTAATTTTCGAAACACTATATATACGCGATGAGCAGAGCCATGCTTATGGGTATTGTTGAAGCTTTAGAGCATCGATATCTGTGTTTCCGCTTCATGCACGATGCGGCTGGCAGACCCGACCACACACCTATTAAAAAGTGCACTGCGGCAATCAGGCAGTTGGCCTACGGAGGCGCGGCAGACATGTGGGACGAGTACCTCCACATCGGTGAGACGACTGCCCTTGAATGTATGAAGTATTTCTGTCAGAGCGTGGTTGAAATATTCCGTGATCAGTACCTTCGAAGCCCTACCCCCAAAGATTGCCAGGAGCTGATGCAGATGCACAGGGAGAAGCATGGGTTCCCGGGTATGTTAGACAGCATAGATTGTATGCATTGGGAGTGGAAGAACTGTCCCGCTGCCTGGAAGGGGTTCTACACGACCGGCTACAAGGGAAAGAATCCCACGATGATCCTCGAGGCCGTAGTTGATTACCGGCTGTGGATTTAGCATGCGTATTTTGGGGTAGCCGGGTCGAACAACGACCTCAACGTCCTCAACTCGTCGCCCCTTTTCAACGAGCAGTGCCAGGGCATCGGTCCGACCATTAGTTTTGTCATCAACGACAACCGGCATGATATGGGCTACTACTTGGTGGATGGGATATACCCTAGGTGGCCCGTCTTTGTGTAGACGATCAGATGCGCATCAGATGAGAGGAAGACCTACTTTGCGGAACGGCAGGAGTCGGCGCGCAAGGACGTGGAACGCGCATTTGGTGTGCTTCAGTCTCGATGGGAGGCATTTAGGGGTCCAACGCGTTTGTGGCATGTCGACTGCATTGCTGATATAACGTACGCCTGTATTATCATGCACAACATGATTGTCGAAGATGAAGGTGTACAACTAACTAGTTGGGCCAACGACGATAATGAAGCCGGTCCAAGCCACGACGTGGCCGCCCCCAACGTACGAAGCAGGGTACCTCACGATGAAGCCGGCCGCCTCCAAGCACATGCCGACATGCGCCAAGTGAATGCTCATATTCGACTCCATTTAATTGAAGAGTTGTGGGCGCGGAGGAATGCACGACGTTAGTTTTTTTTTTTAATTATGTAATTTTTTTAATCTACCTTTTTTTTAATTATGTAATTTTTTTTAATTAATGTACTTTTTAAAAATTAAATATTATTATTGAATTTTCCCGTATTTGTGTCGTAAATTTAATTCCGTATTTTGTGTCGTAAATTTAATTCCGTATTTTGTGTGAGTATTAATTATTTGTTTTTTATAATTTTGTTTATTGTGGCTAGCCTATGGCTAGCCTATTTATTGCTTGTCCTGATGATATGTCAGGAGGAGTTTTTAGTGCTGATAATATGACGTGAGAAGTTTGTGGCTAGACTATGGCTGACGGGTATTGCTATTGGAGATGCTCTAAACCCAGCGGCTAGAGAACCCGCTCGACCCTAACCCGAAAAAGAAAAAGAAACCTTATAGAGTAATTTTTATACGAATACCAAATTCCCTCAAACCCTTATGAAGGTGGCGCCTCTATATTTGTAGAGAGAGAAGAGAGAGTGGCGTTGAGCTTAGCGCTGTTGCTGCTGTAATCTCTATTGCTTCCGCAAAAGGTTTCGCCACCGTCCAGCCTCGCCGCATTGCCGCCAGCTCTCCTTCCGCACTGCCTCGGTGTGTTGCAGCAGTTATTGATTCGATTCAATTCAATTCAAGTATTCTGATCTTATTGTTTCTGTTTCAATTGATTTTGTTTCTATTCTAGATTGAGTTCTCTTCACAACAGTTTTTGTCTAACGAATAAATTTGACTCTACTTTTGATATATGTTTGGACTTCAGAATAAATCTTTACTACATGCTTCAAATGCAATAACCAAACTTTTTCATGAATTTATTATGTTTCCCGAGCTTAATTGCATTTCTGAAAATTGTCCCAAAACTCTCTATATTAGTATAGATATATATAGAGATAGATTAAAAAAGGTTGTTGTTGTTAAACTCCAATTATAGCTTCTCAAACTCATCCCATCTTTGTCAGCTGTAGAACCCTAAACCCTATTGCGCATAACTATCTGTTTTCCTTTTTTTTGATCTCTGGTGGAAATCCTTATATAGTTTATCTGTAAGCTATGATTTTTTCCCAATTTAGCATATTAATAATAATGTAGTAATTGAAATATATATGATTTTTTTTGTTCTTGTATCATGTTTAGTTCTTTGGTTGACTTAGAAAATTGTTCTTTTCTATGTGGTCAGGTATTTCTTCAGTTTCAGCAATGGGGAAGAAGAAAGCAAGAAGATAATGGAGAGTGATAGTGAGATGGGATTGGACGAAGAAATGAACGACAGTATTATGCATGTTAGAAGACCACTCCTTAGTTTTGTGACTTTTGTCAAATTTATCAGTGTTGAATTTGTTTTTCCATCTACTTATTGTGAATCTTTTATCTCTTTTTTATCTCTTATATGTAGATGGACAGTGATGATGGCAACAAAGATGATTTTCGTGATGAAGATCAAGATGACTATATTGGTGATGATAGTGAAGATGAAGATCAGGATGATGATGATGAAGAGGATGAGGGGGAGGAAGGCTCAGGAGAGGACAACGAGGAAGGAGAACATGGCGATGAAGATGTCCAGAAAGGCGAGGAGCTGGACGAACTGGAGAAAGAATATAGAGAACTTCAAAGCCAGGAGCAGTAAGTAATTGGACTGCTGCATTATTTGATGTTCTGCAAATTAGCTTTCTTATTAGAGAATTAAACTATAGTGGTATTTTATGTTCCATATTTTCTACTTTGTTGGCTTCTGTTATATGTGCACTTCAGTGATAAGCTGCGGCTAAATATTTGTTGGTGAAATGCTTCGTTATATGATTAAGTTGGAATTTAAAAAACATTATAGCTAAAATTTAGAAACCTTCTGAATTCCTAAGATGATGCAAGAAAACCTATGTTCTTAAAGTTATTCTTCAAGTTCAAATTCGGTGTTTTGCTTCACATGTGAGAAATGTGCAACATTTTATTTTCTTCTCTTTGAGTTCTGCTATCTCATCTCTCCATGACTGGGTATAGTATTAGTATCTAAAAACCTAATAATAAATCTCAATCTCAGCTTAGTATAGGGCAGTAAAGGAGATTGCGAGGAAGAGATACAGTATGTTGCTTATCATGAATGCATCCTGTTATCTTATCCCAATAATTGTTTTTTTTCTGTATCATTATCTTCTATGTACCAGCTCTCTTAGACCACTCTACCATTTACACTTTTGTAACTTGCTAACTTCCTCGGTATCATATCCAGAGACATTTGGAGGAATCTAAAGCATCGTACGGATGAGGACATTCAAAAAGGCCAAGCTGTAAAAAATCAAAGGGTATGCTGTTACTGGCCCATTATATCTAGTTTATTTTGTCACTCAATGTCTAATTTTGAATTTGCTCTGAATAATGTAATTGCCTACACTGATTTCCTATAAAGTCATTTGTACTTTCAAGCTCAACTTTTAGTTCTTTTAGCAACTTTATTTTTGAGAAGATACTTTAAGCAGCTTCTGGGTTTCACTGCCTTTTAAACTAGTATGCTTTTATATGTTTGCCTATCTATTTATGCACTGCTCCCTTTGTTGGGTTCTACTTTCGATTTGTTGGTAATTATACTATTATTGTGATCTTGAGTTGGCATAATCCGTCTCCTCCCGTGATTAGGCTCTCTGGGATAAGACACTTGAGCTCAGATTCTTGCTGCAGAAACCATTCTCGAGTAGTAATAGACTTCCAGAGGTTCTGGCCCATTTTTCGCAAGTTATTTCATAGAAAGCATGCCCTGAAACAGTATACAAAAAACCTTTTGTCAACAGGAGCAGGTTAAGTCCTTATATTGTGAAGCTGATAATGAGGTCAGTGAAGCATATTCAGATCTAATTGCTTCATCAAAGAAGACATTGGATTCTATACTCGAGTTGCAGCAGGTATACTTGTTATTTGAGCATCTATCTCCTTTAGTTTCATTTTGATGCCCTATACATTTTAATTACTTCAGTAATTTATTTGTGTTATAAATGTGCCTAGCCCTTCTAAAATTTTTAGTGCATAACTGATTGTTAACCTTTTCAGGCTCTGATGACAAACAATCCATCTATCACTCGATTTGAAGAAGGTGTGCACGTTACATTACTAGCCTTTCTTTGTTCTTAGAATGGTTGAAGTTCCTCATCTTGGCTATTGAAACCTACCTCTAGATTATGATTACTTGATCTGAAACTAGTACTTATAACATTTTACATGAAATTCTTCTTTTCATTTTCATGTTTTTTGCCTTTGGATATAATACTATTTGTTTCTCTAACATAGTATATATGACCTACATGCTTTGCAACATAAAACTTCCACTTTTTTATTATAAATTTATAATGCAAAAACCTCCAAATTAACATTATAAAATTATTAAATCAAGTGTAGAAATAACATGAATGTGAAATAGTGAAGGATGAATAATAGAATATAAAGTTGTAATCAACAGTTCTTATTTTGAATCCTAAAGATATTGAACTTGTGAGAGTGTATTTTTTGTTAAATAGTAGTACATAAACATGTCTTCTTTATTGAATGTTGATGTGGAATGTGGTTGGGTATTTTCTCCTAATTAGGTTATCCTGTCGGAGATTCCAAGCAATTAGATGTGCCAGGCGTCTCAGATAGGAATATTGATGAAGAATGGCTTCAGATTTCCAAAATACAATCAAGGTACTTTTATTATCTAGCCGATTTTAGTTCTTCATATTTATTTGATGAGCCACTTTCTCAGTATCAGCTTCAGTACAATAGTGCCTGTGCCTATGGATCATGCGTCTAATCTGATTTGATGTGCATGTGCATCTAACCTGCTACTACATATAAAATGGAAATAGTGGTAGTAAAGTGGCCTTTTTTCTTTCTAAATGGAGCATACAGTCACCTTGCTTGACCACCAGCTCATGGAAGGCTGGGACAATCTGCGAGGACCCTATGTCCATCCTTCTACATGCATTGCACATGTATTTTGGTGCATTATGACTATTGACATCATGTTCTTGGCTTTTCTGGAAACATAGTGAATTTGTACTGATGTTAAGTTTACCAACTGTTCTATCTTGCAGAATGAATTTGTTTAGAAACAAGTCAGTTGACAAATGGCATAGGAAGACCCAGGTGACAACTGGCGCAGCTGCTATTAAGGACAAATTGCATGCCTTCAATCAGGTTTCTAACAAAGACCACTGAGACTTCCTCATTCCATGAGGTCTGCAACTATCTGCTTCTAACCTCTTTCTCTCCTTCAGAGTATAAGTGAACAAGTGGCTGCTTACATGAGGGATCCAAGTAAAATGATTAAGGGGATGCAGCAGAATAGATCGGCTGTTGCTGTATTTGGAAATGTAGGTTTTCAGTACAGTCTTAAACCAATTTGGATTTGGATCAACACTAGTCATTTGAGGATGTGTATATGTTATTCTACACTTTACATGAGTGCTGTGTTTTTAATCTCTTTTGACATTCTGCAGGTGCCATGCTATGCGGAGAATGATAAGCAAGAGGTATTATTTTAATTATTTTGGGTTACCAGCAGGGATTTTGTTTGTAATTATATATTCATTTATGTAGCTATAAGGGCATATGTAACTGCATATTTCTCCCATTAAGATCATCAATCTGTCAACATCAGTGCCTCACTGAAGATTTTGTTTTCTCCTAGGTGGTCTAAATTAATGAGATGTTGCATGATGTATGACTGATAAATCTGTTAAAGGATTAAATCTACATGTAGAATGTTACTTATACAACTCGTACTTTAGCAGTTCAACGAGTATTCAAATTCAGTTAGTAGTTTATTGGTTCAATGCACACATCTTACTTTTATATAAGGTTAGTGATTCTCTATGGGAACAACCTATTTGCTAAAATCAAAAAATTAATATAGGGGATGGGGCAAGATTTCTTATCTAAGTTTCAAGAATAAATGCAATTGAGAAGTGAAGACTTTGTGAAATTAGAGTTGGAGCTGTTTGAGAACTTCTTGACTTGTAGCCTACCTTAGACGTTATGAACATCTTGTATTGTTTGATGCCTGAATTTCTTTTATATAATTGACCAGGAGACTTCCACAAATGGAGATCCTGAACTTCTGGATGACTCAGAATTTTACCAGCAACTACTGAAAGAGTTCTTTGAGACAGTTGACCCATCATCATCTGGTAAATTTTTGTAGTTCAGCCTATTAATTGTCGTAGGAATACATTATGATGGTGTTCAGTTTCCAAGATAATATAATACCAAGATATAATCTAGGATTGAGTTGTGAGATTATTTTAGTCATAAAGGGTTAGCTATGACTAATTATCTCATGAGTAATCATCTAGGATTGAGTTGTGGAATTGAATCTCATGAACCAAACATACTACAAATTTAAAATTTAATCCTGAGATATAATCTTGCAAACCGAACACCCCCTATATGAACTACTATCAGTTTCTCATTTTTTTGGCAAGGCTTTGTCTTGCTCTTTTAGTGTTCCTGTAGCTTCCTTTGATTTTATTTGCAAGCATGCTAAAATAATTTATAGATCGTGACTGCCTGGAAATGTCGGTTTTGTTGACAGAAGTGGCTTTCTATGCTCTCAAAAGATTGCAAACAAAGAAAAGAAAAAATGTTGACCGTCGTGCTTCAAAGAGTCGCAAGATTCGGTAAGTTTAGCTTTTGTTGGCAGGAGATATGTTTAATTACTTTTCTGGGTTGGTTTGACTCTTGAAATGATTCTCCAGGTATCATGTTCATGAAAAGATTGTCAATTTCATGGCTCCTCAGCCCGCTGACATCCCTCCTACAGCCATAAAATTATTTGAAAACTTGTTTGGCCTTAAATCTCAGAAATCTGCCTCTGTATCATAACAAGCTTTTGCAGACACTTAGATGGCCCCTAAACTTGAATTTCTGTAAAACAACACTTACCGTGTCGGCCTGAAAGGAAAGGTATTATGTGAGAGTCTCCAAGGATCGATATTGCGGAATTTGCAAATTGTACTAGTTATACATGTTTGTTCATCAAATTTTTGTGTTTTAGTTTCAATATCATGTTTATGAATTAATACTAGACTCTCCATCTCTTTTGTTCTACGAGAGCTATAGTTTTGTTTCAATTAGACATCTTATTTTACTTTCAACTTTACTGTTATTTGTCAGTTTGAATATGTTTACTATTTTACTCTTCCTTTAAGATTTCTTATCAAAAAG
The DNA here is from genome assembly GCF_004379255.2 of Salvia splendens. Lineage (NCBI taxonomy): Eukaryota > Viridiplantae > Streptophyta > Magnoliopsida > Lamiales > Lamiaceae > Salvia > Salvia splendens. Next base: position 20,860,554 of record NC_056041.1, on the reverse strand, counting down.
TAGTAAGTGCAGTAACAAGACGCGGCCTGTGCCACACTGCCATGTGGTTTGTAATGTGGAAATAAAAATAAATAAAATTGTTTTTTTTTTGTTGTCATGAACAGCATTCGTATATTCATTATTTTTTGTTTTATTTCTCCATCTTAAAATACCTCTTTCTACTCATCATTCATTTTCATCCCTTCTTTTGAGACAGTATTTGTATAGTCATATTCCTTTTTAAGTCGTTTTGTCATGATTGAATTATTTTTAACATAAAGGTAACACATTACCTTTTTTCTCTCTCTTTATTCTACTTTATTATTCCATTTAACATATTAAACATTTAGTGGTATTTCTGCACAAAACAAAGTTCTATTAGCACAAAACAGAATTGAGGATTTACCAGCATGTCAAAGTTCTACCAGTTATAACTTTCAAGTCTAGGAAAAATATGCAAAACCATACATGACAAAAAATTGTATGTAAATAACACTAAATATACAAAATACCCTAAACAGCAAATGAATGAGGAACAAACAGCTCAGAAATCATTTCTACAATATTTCTTTCTCCTTTTTTGGTTATATAAACATGTCCATCACTTAACAGCTTCAGGAGCTGAGTTGCAGTACGGTGTGTGCAAGCACACGAGCTTCGTGCACGTAAGACACACGCTAGCAAACACAATGCCAACGATGACCCCGAAAACGCTCTTCCATTTATCCAACTTAACCGCCCTTCTCACTGTGCTCCCGAAGCATGGAAATAGTCCTCCGCAAGCAAACACCAGAACATGGTCCAGCCCGCTGTAGTCAATCCCGGCAAGTATCGCCCCAATGGCAGATAACGGCCCCGCCAACCCGATTATGGCAGCAGATAAGAGGGATGCATGCCAACTGTCGGTGGCTCCAAAGATGCAACTAGCAACAGCTGTGCCACGAGGGAACCCGTGGAGGGAGACGGGGAGGACCATGTGCCTCCCGAGCCCGTAAGCTTTGGGTGCAGCTACACCTAACGCAAGCCCCTCAGCGAAAGCATGAAGGGCGACTGCTGCACAAGCCAGGACTGACTGAAGTGTGAGCGCACTTACAGTGAAACCGGTGACAGAAGATAGTGTGTTTGCTGAAGTCTTCCTGTGCAGTCGAGAATTTGTGAGAATGGATGTAGGTACGTGGACGAATGCTGCTCCGAGTCCAAGAAGAAACAGGAGCGGAAGAAGCCCCATCTTAGAAGACGCAAATAGTTGCAAGGGTCGCCAGGCACCGAGGACAAAGGCAATGCCAGAGGCCATACCGGTAAGAAATGCATGTCTGAGCCTGAAAGCAAGAGCAAATGCAACGAGCGCTACACCACCGAGCAAAGGACCTAGACCGAATAATAGAGAAACAAAGAAACCGGAAGCATCTTCTTGACTGCAAAAAAAATATAACAATGTTATGGACAATCGACGAATGATGAATTGAATGGGAGAAAATAATTCACATCATCATGCAATTTAACACAGATTTCAGCAAACGTGTAGCTACAAACAAGGTATCTCACCTATAGTTTTGGCTCAAATGCTCAAACAGAGCACCAAGTGCCTCCATAAATGCCACAGATAGTGTAGCTGCCGATGCAACTTGAGATGGGGAAGACTCCTGCAAATAAGGGGAGTGTTAAAAACATCTAAAAAGTGGAAGACTTAGTGATGCTGGGACCACCACAATCCTTTTCATCTAACATGTACAAGTAAAAGTCATCAGATAGGATTTGATCATGTTTGAGGGAATAACATTTCAGATTGTAAAAGAATGGAGAATCAACAGAGACATCATTAAAGGATGCTTTTCGTTTCATAGCTCAATAAAAAAACATTCTATTTCTACACAATCATATTCCATGAAAAGACTCAATCAGGAAGACATGAATTACTTTGATTTGATATTCACAAGCACGTCTAGCTTTTGATGCCACACATAGCTCATAGTAATTGAAAATGGAAATACTATAAGGAAATCAATTCTGGCCTTAAGAGAACTTTCACTTATTAGCCTTTATGCATTCAATATATGTTCTATATTTACCTTGAAACCATCTGGCAAGACCTCAGCCATAACCATCCAAATCATACAACCGGCAGCAAATCCAGTAGCAAATGGCAAGAACTTGTTGAATGCATCAGCACATATGAATGAAGGAACCGCAACAAGAGGCTGCATTAACAAACTACATGAGATACTAATCTCCAACTTTACAAACAAAGATTTAACAATCTCTTCCACCACCACCCCTCGCACACACACAAAAGAAGAAGGAGCCTCTAAACGCGCACCCATACACAAAAAAAACACAATTTTACGTGCCACAGGTTTCCAATATCCACAAATAGTATCTGAGAAGTCAAGCAGTCGCAAGTCATAATTCAAAAACTAGCCAAAGATATTTACCCTTACATTACCATAATAAGATCCACCCCACAGAATCTACAATAAGTGGTTCCAAAATATATTGATTATTTCTCACCTGTTCCAAATGGAATATATTATTGATACCGTCAAAAAGATAAGTACATCATCCCTGTTTAATCTCTTACCTATATTTCATTTTGTATTTAGAGGTTAGTAAATTATGCATAGTTTTTCCACGATCGGGATTAACTACCTGTGGTAGTGACGTAATCATACTCCATATCATGGCATTCTGTGGAGACACTCCTCTTGAAGAAAGAACCATACTAACGGCCAGGCCCTCAGGTATATTGTGCACAGCAATAGCCAACGTCACCAATATTCCTTGTGATAAGCCCTTAGAGCCAGCAAAGGAAACTCCCACACCAGATCCCTCCCCAAAAGAATGAAGAGTCATGATTCCAACAACAAGAATGATTTTAGTAGCATCTGCTCCCTTTATGTCCAGCATGCTCATTTCACCATATTGCTCAAGAAACTGAGATAAAACACACACACACACACAATAGAATGTTTTTAGCAGTCTAATAAAGGAAGAAGACCTATCAATCCAAAGTACAAATAATGGCATGAACTTAAGCTTCTTCTAACATGAACAAAAAATGTGGATTAGAAGATAAAAAAACCTATGTCCTAGAGCTACTTGGGACAATAAAATTTCAGAGTAACAACAATGGACAAACCCAATTGTTCTTAAAGTAATTGAAGAGAGACAACAATGGACAAACCCAATTGTTCTTAAAAAGAAGGCCTTGTCATTGGATATAATGTTCTTTATTATGCTAATGGTATAGTAATAAACAAAATATAGACACACTTCTATTGACATGGATGTCATAGCACAAACCTCATTAAGTGATGGAAAGGGGTCTGGGTCACTTGTGATAGGATCAATTTATCATCTTTTTTCCTAAAGTAATTTCATTGTCATTCATGTTGTGAAAATAGAGACTATTGTTGGGCATGTATATCCTCTAGCATTGCAATAAACAACACAAGTCTGTTAATGACTGTGCATTGGATAACAACGTCACCACATTCAACAACATTGAGAAATTTTGCTAAATAAAATCATAGAATCATATCATGAAAGCCAGTTTGACTTTAAGATGACATAATATTACAGTAAAAAAGATTTACCTTCTTGCAGAGCAAGATGAAAACACCACCAGACAAAATACCCATCACAACCCAACTGCCACTTCCATGGCCCTGTCCTTCTTGTATAAGGTCAAAGCTTGCAGCGAGCATTACTCCTGCTGCCATTCCGTTGCATATTCCAGCTAATTTGGGATCAAGTTCCATAAAAAAGAATGGGAGAGCTCCCAAACCAGTAGCTGCAGCCATTGCCAGTGTGCAAATTGCAACAGTTGACACCGACACTCTTCCATTTCCATCCTGCCACCCACCTGTTTCATCATTGATATGCTCCGTACCAGATCCATCTATCACACCACCACCTTCTGCATTCCTCCGCGGAGCAGTTATTACTCTTTGTAAATTCTGATTATCTTGTTCCGCTGTTATACTATGACTAAAAGTTACAACAAAGAGGCATGCCAAAAGAAGCTGGTTCACTCTAATACCCATCATTTTTTGCTTCATACTATGAAATCACTCGATCATCATATGCACATAACAACTGCTAGTATTAGTGTGTTCCCTACCAATCCCAATGAGAGGGGATAAAAAATAATTCCTGGCCTACGGCACTTCACAATACAGCTTAGTGATTGCCAATTACTGCTCTCCACGCATGAATGTTGAATTAGCTTAGTGACTGCCAATTACTGCTCTCTTCTTGCTCTTCGTGAAAGGGGCTAAAAAATAATTCCTGGCCTACGGCACTTCACAATTATAGCTTAGTGATTGCCACTTACCGCTCTCCACGCATGAATGTTGAATTAGGTAATACTGTTTCAGCAAGGAACAACCATCATAAACAAAGAACACGACTCAAAATGCAGTAATATTATTCACAAGCAAGATGTTGCGACAACATACGATGAAATGATTAAAGCATTAATTAAGAACTAGCTCTTTTAGTGTTTCAGTCAAGTGGCACAAGTTGCATCACAACAGGATCTGTGAATTTTCTTTATATAACTCTATAGATGGCCTAATTCAAATCACAAATATTGGCTAGAACAACAACATCAACAAAAGAAATCACCTTGTTTCAACTTTCTAAAAGTTCAAGCACAACAAACTTTGATTAGATAGCTTCACAATCTTAGTGTGATCAAGAATCATAAATCCCCAAAGCCCCACACAATTTCAGATAGTAAACACATAAAATCCAACCCCATCAAAACAAATAAGAGCAGAAAATTAATAACTTGATTAATTCCAAAAACAAAAGAATTATTGACTCAATCATCAGGAAATGAACTCAAAAGGTGAGAACTGCCCATTTACATACAATTACACGTATAAACAAATGGGAAGGCACAAGATCTCAATTTCCAACGGATTTTTTTTATGTTGCCGGAAAAAACAAAATTTTGACCCAAATTTGACACCAATTTTGAGCCGATCAACGGAAACCCACCTTTCCAAATCCGTACAACCAATCAACGGATGTTGTTGACGATGATGGTGATAATGCACTATCTCACCACCACCATCATAATTTTATTTGTAATTCACAATCTGAATTTCTGATTATGAATGCCAAAACCGTGAACCGCCAATTGTTTATACGTTATTCTTTAACAAAATGAATTTATGAGGATTTCCAACTTTAAAGAAACAAGATTTGAGGGTTCTGTTTCTTCTTCTCTTTATTGATTTTTTGTTATCTAAGTGTTGACTTTATTCAAGAAAAAGCAAAAGATTAACTTGTTTTTAGGGTTTTTAGGAAAATGTTTAATTTGTGGTGGTAATATTATCTAATAATGTCTTTTTCAATAATGCAAGCTACACATTTAATTAATTAATTAATTATTCCTACTTAGTGCAAGTCAAAGGTAATTAGGCAATTGCGTGATTATTTCAACACTCATTTGTTATATTGTCCTTCTTTCACTAAGGCAAAATTCTTTAAATAATTCCAAATGGGTTCCCAAATGAGCTACTAAGAATATCTTCCATCATTTGTACTAAATTCGAATTAATTTTAGTATAAATATCATATCAAATATGATTTTACTTCAACTATTTACATTAAATTCATACTTAAAAAGATATTCCCTATATTATGCTTCTTTTACTCATAAAATTTTAAAAACTTTTAGGCCATGTTTGGTTGTCAGGATTCTGTCTAGAAAAGTAATTTGATTCCTTAAATTTTAAATTCTTGTATTTGTTTCGGTTTTTAATCAAACTAGGAAAGTAATAAGAATCCCGAGAACAAGGAAAATTAGTACAACTTTCCAGGATTCTGAATTCTAACTTTTTTTAGTTATTCTTTTTCCAAGTATTATGATTCTTACACATTTAATGCAATATAGTATTATACTTTTATTATTATTATTATTATTATTATTATTATTATTATTATTATTATTATTATTATTATTATTATTATTATTATTATCATTATTATTATTATTATTATTATTATTAATTACAATCTATTAAAAGTAATTTAAAATTATAAATCATACTTAATTTTGGTATAATAATAATTATAATTAAAACTATCATAATTATAACTATATTACTATAATATATATATATATATATATCTATATTTTATTATCATAATAATAATTAATAATTTAATAAATAATTAAATTATAATTATATAATATAATGTATATAATAATAAATAATAATAATTATTTTATAAATTAATAATCAATAAATAAAGTTGTAGTGAAGTTTCAAATTATAAAATTTATTTAATTATAATATCCGTAAATAATATAATCATAATTATAATTATCATATTTATGATTATACTCGTTTATGATTATAATACTCCATGCAACTATAATTACAATCATATTATTATATATTATGATGGATAATCCATATTTAAACAAATAATAAATATAATAATTGTCACGACCGCACTTCCTAAGGATAGGTAGCACGGGAAATCGTGACTAGTGGGGGAAAAATAAGAAGCGGGGATGAAGGGGGAATCAATCAAACAGCTCAAGGCATTACCACTTAACAGTCAGAGACGAAATTCCATTTAAGTTAACTAACGTTTCAACCCCGAAGTTTACAAAATGAAAGATAACAGAGTTCGACAATAAAGAAAATAACAGAGTTTCTTAGGACATTAAGTAGCGGAAGCAATTTGAGAGTTTAGCTACTACTACGTATGGAGACATAATAGTAACCGGACCAGTTCTTGAATCACCACTCAACATCCTCCGCCTCCCGACCTCGCTCAACCTGCACATAGGGAAAACATATGCAGGGGCTGAGTACTTGATGCACCCAGTGAACTCATGCCCGAAAACATTCATCGTTAAGATATGTCAAGCCATCATCGTGTGAATCCCGGGTTTCACTTTAAAAAAAACCGAGAAGCACAAGAAAAACCATTTCCATGAAATAGTGTCCGCGCGGACTAACATCATCCTCCATCATATACCATATCTGAACCATCATGTGAAACGAGACTGTGGCCACAATCTCGATCACTGGACCGGCCGACCTAGGGGACGGCTCACGATCCCCATCAGTGCACTAGTCTAAGTAGGGCGTAGACCCTAGTTAGACCCGAATTCGTTAACCATCAAAGTCTAGTAGAGTTTTATTCTAGTAGACAATCAGATAGGCAGTTTCAAAACATAAACACGGCATGACATACTTATAGAAACATCCTTATAACACCGTAAACATATTGATTTAAAATAAACGTTAAAGAATAAAGCCCACCTCAAAAGCTTATGATTTCCGTAAAATTCCTCGTTCTGACTTTTAGCGTGCGTGCGAACCACCTTTTCGGAAAACACATAAAATTCATATCAAACTTCTGTAACGACGATAATTAGAATGCATGCACTCTAATTAAAAATCTTTTAATTCTCTTTCTCGATTTTCGTGCATTTTGATTATTCGGCGGCCGCCCAAGGCGTCGCGTGCGACGCCGGTCAGCCGCTTACGCTCGTTCTTTCCCTCATTAGCTCCTCGTATTTTCCATAACGTCGAAAATAATTTCTAAAAATTATTTAAGCGTATACTTTAAATTTTCATAATTATTTACCATTGAAAAAGTATTATTTCAAACTTAGGTAAATAATTCATTCTTCAAAACTTCTGGGAATTAATTAAATAATTTCCCCCTCTCTCTTTTTTTTTGTGAAGTGCAAATGGTTACAAGAGTAAGTGGGGGTGGCTTTTGTGGTGTAGGTATTGATTGGGAAAGTGGAGAGGTGGAACATTGAGGAGTCTCCCCCTTGAAGAGGAGGAAACCGCCGGTCATGGGGGAAGAAGGAAACCGCCGAACGTGGGGGGGGGACGGAAAATTTTGGGCTTAGTTAGTTTAAATCCATACTTGGGCTTCCATAAATTAAACTTCAATTGGGCTAAAACCAATAAATAAATTACAAGCCCAAGTAAAAACTACTACTCCGAGTGATTAGAAATCAAATTATCTTATATTTAATTGGACTTCAAATTTATTTTGGAAAGACCAAAATAAATTCATACATTTTTATATTTTTCGTATTTTCCTCCGTTAAATAAAATTCACGGGCCTTTATTAAATTTTGTTATCTCGTTCTTCATAACCAAAAACTAAAGTACGAGAAATCGTACATAAATTTATATTTGGTGTTGTTCCAAACATAATATTCATTCAACCGTTCCTCGCTTTACGCACGTCGTTATCCATAAAACATTCCTTTCCACTTAATTCATTCGTCTTGCTAAAGAATAGCAATTTCATCATCGACCTTTCAACGAAACCTTAAACGTGCCTCCCATCGTTCACAATTAAGAAAAACATAAACACATTCCTTTTCGCACACACACATAAACCGTAATTTTTCCCATATCACATTTATCGAGAAGCATAGCATTTCGAAATAATTTTATCAATTATTCCGTTACATAAAATTAATTTCAAACTTAAGGTACGAGTGTTACATTCTACCCACCTTCACAGAAATTTCGTCCCGAAATTTACTCATTTCTAACGAAAAGCTCCGGGTATTTCTCTTTCATTTTATCCTCGAGTTCCCAAGTAGCCTCCTCGTGGCCATGGTGTTTCCAAAGTACTTTCACAGAAGCGATCGATTTGTTCCTCAACTCTTGCACTTTCCTGTCCAGAATAGCTTCGGGCTTCTCCTCGTAACTCAAGTCAGGATTCAAAATCATTTCCTCTTGATGAACCACGTGCTTGGGATCGAACACGTACTTTCGTAATTGTGACACATGGAAAACATTGTGCAGTCCCAAAACTTGGTGGTAGTGCCAACCTATACGCTACGGGTCCCACCTTCTCAAGGATTTCATAAGGCCCTACGTATCGTGGCTTCAACTTCCCCTTTACACCGAACCTCGTTATCCCCTTCGACGGAGATACCTTCAAAAACACCTTATCTCCCGTATTGAACTGTAAATCGATACGCCGGACATCAGCATACGACTTCTGTCGGTCTTGAGCTTCCTTTATCCTTTGTCGAATTTGTCGCACGATCTCTATCATTTCTTCGACCGAATCTGGCCCGAGTATTCTTCTTTCACCAACCTCATCCCAGTAAAGTGGTGATCTACATTTCCTCCCATACAATGCTTCATACGGGGCCATATTTATTGTCGCCTGGAAACTATTGTTATAGGCGAACTCGATCAATGGTAGTACTACTTCCCAATTTCCTCCTCTGTCGAGCACCACGGCTCTTAGCATGTCCTCAAGAGTTTGAATCGTTCTCTCGGACTGTCCATCGGTTTGTGGATGGAAGGCAGTACTAAAATTCAGTCGTGTACCAAGCTCCCGTTGCAGACTTATCCAAAACCTTGAAGTAAACCTTGTATCCCGGTCTGACATGATTGTTACTGGCACTCCATGTAGCCGAATGATTTCTTTCACATAAATCCGAGCTAGCTTGTCGGATTCATGCGTTATAGGGATTGGTATAAAATGCGCACTCTTGGTGAGGCGGTCTATAATCACCCAAATGGCTGTATTCCCTTGTCGGGTCTTTGGTAGTCCCATCACCAAATCCATGGCGATATGTTCCCATTTCCACTCCGGAATCTCCAACGGTTGCAACTTCCCATAGGGTCGTTGATGTAAAGCTTTTACTTGTTGACATGCCAAACATATTTCCACAAACAAAGCTATGTCCCTCTTCATTCCATCCCACCAGAATGATCCCTTCAAGTCCTGGTACATCTTTGTACTTCCAGGATGAGCGGTGTATGGAGTCTCGTGTGCCTCGGTCAAAATTTCATTTCGTAGTCCTTCGTCGCCTGGCACACATAGTCTCCCCTCGTAGGTGAGTGCATTATCAGCCTCTTCTCGAAACTTCTCATGTTCGCCCTTCCTCACCTTCAGTCGAACTTTCTCCAAACTTTCATCATTGCGTTGCCCTTCTATTATCCTTGTTCGTAGATCGGATGCAATTACCAAGGTGACAATCTTTCCCTTCACGGTCTCCGGAGCTCTTACTACCTCCAATTGCATCTTGCTAAAATCGCGAATCAACTCCGCTTCTTGAGTGAGAAAAGTAGCCAACTGCGGTTGAGCTTTCCGGCTCAAAGCATCCGCCACTACGTTTGCTTTACCCGGATGATAGTTGATACCACAGTCATAATCCTTGACTAGCTCGAGCCATCTGCGTTGTCTCATGTTCAAATCTTTCTGCTCAAAGAAGTATTTCAGACTCTTGTGGTCGGTAAAAATCTCACACCGAACTCCATAGAGATGGTGCCTCCAAATCTTCAATGCGTGCACAACAGCCGCTAGTTCTAAGTCATGGGTAGGGTAATTCAACTCGTGTGGTCTCAACTGCCGCGAAGCGTAGGCAATCACCTTACCATTCTGCATCAGAACACACCCCAGTCCAATCTTTGATGCATCAGTGTAAACCACATAGTCTATTCCCGGTTCTGGCACGGCTAGAACAGGTGCGGTGGTCAATTTCTCTTTCAACAACTGGAAGCTAGCCTCACACTCCGGTGTCCAATTGACCTTGGTCCCCTTCTTCAATTGTTGAGTCATTGGCCTTGCAACTTTGGAAAATCCTTCAATAAATCTTCGGTAGTATCCTGCCAGTCCAAGGAAACTCCGAATCTCGTTTGGGGTCTTTGGTGCCTTGCACTGTTGTACGGCCTCCACCTTTGCGGGGTCAACTCGAATCCCTTCGGCTGTCACAACATGCCCCAGAAAATTCACTTCCTTTAGCCAGAATTCACACTTACTGAGCTTGGCGTACAACTTTTCCGTTCTGAGTGTTTCCAGCGTGATCCTTAGATGCTCCTCATGTTCCTTTTCATCCTTCGAGTAAACTAGAACATCATCTATGAATACCAGGACGAACTTGTCCAAGTATGGATGGAATACCCGATTCATTAAGTCCATAAATACCGCCGGTGCATTTGTCAGTCCGAACGGCATAACTACAAACTCATAATGCCCATACCTCGTTCGGAAAGCCGTCTTGGGTATGTCCTCCCTTCGTACCCTCAACTGATGATATCCCGACCTTAAATCCATCTTCGAAAATACTCCTGCTCCCCTGAGTTGATCGAACAGGTCGTCTATTCTCGGCAGAGGATACTTGTTCTTGAGAGTCAACTTGTTCAACTCCCGGTAGTCTATGCACATTCTCAGTGTCCCGTCTTTCTTCTTCACAAACAGCATAGGTGCTCCCCACGGCGATACACTTGGTCGGATAAAACCCAAGTCCAGTAGTTCCTGTAGCTGGATTTTGAGTTCTTCCAACTCATTCGGTGCCATCCTATATGGTGCTTTCGATACTGGTGCGGCTCCTGGTTCCAGATCGATAGTAAACTCCAACTGTCGGTCAGGCGGAGGTCCTGACAACGCATCGGGAAATACGTCGGGAAACTCACGTACCACTGCCACATCTTCAACTTTCCTCTCTTTCTTGTCATGTCCTTGTAGATACAGAAGATAGGCCGGACGCCCCTTTCTAATCATCGTGGTTGCTTGAAGTGCCGATATCACACAAGTCCGTTGATTCATTGAAATTCCGTGGAAGGTAGAGGGCTCCTTCCCCGGGGTTTGTAACGAGATTTGCCTCTCTTGGCATCGGATAGTGGCATAGTTTTCAGCTAGCCAGTCCATCCCTAGAATAATGTCCACATTATCCATCGGCATAACGTGCAAGTTGTGCGCCACTAAACTAAGTTCTCCCACCATGAGTTCTATGTTCGAGCAAGATTGTGAAATTTCTACAAGGCCTCCTACCGGTGAGTTCACATTCATCTTATGTTCAAGTTCATCAACAGGCAGTCTTAAAGCATTTACGCAGGAGTGCGATATAAAAGAGTGCGACGCACCCGTATCAAACAGAACAACAACAGGCATGTCAAGTAATGTTCCCATACCTGCCAGATTATCTCGTTTTTGCTCTCCCTGTGGGGCTTTCGCTTGCTTGCGTCCCAAGGCATAGGCCCTAGCTTGAGTCGGGTATGGCTGGCGACGCTGCTGCTGCTGCGGAGGTGGTGTAGGATTCCTTCGAGGTCCATTCGGCGTTCCCCCACCTCCAGTATTGTTGTTGCTCGGGCACTCTTTGGCGAAGTGTCCGACTCCACCACACTTGTAGCACACATTGGTCCAAACTCTGCACTCTCCCATGTGGTTCTTCTGACATTTGGCACAATGAGGTGCTCTCTGACGGAAATCTCCACTTTGGAATGGAGCAGCTTGCTTTCCTTTTCCCTGGGAAGAGTTTGGGGTACCCTGGAACCTCTTGTTGTCGAAGGGTGCGCGGTTCCCGTCCCATTTCCTCTTATCCCGGAAATTCTGTTGTGAGGTCGGCGGTGTTGGAGTAGTGGGCGTAACCATCTTTTCCCGTGGCATCGCTTCCTCCACGTCCAATGCACGAGATAATGACTCGGCATACGAGAGTCTACCACGGCATGCCAACGCCATCCTGATTTCGTGACTCAGACCGGCACAAAACTTCTCCGCCATCTTCTCGTCGGTGTTTACTTGCTCGGGTGCATATCGAGACATGTCACATAGGGCACGGTCATATTCTGTCACAGTCATCCGCCCCTGCTTTAAATTGTAGAACTCGGCCTCCTTTGCCTTACGGTAGCTCCTTGGAATGTATTTGTCATACAGTTCCTCCTTAAAGTCTTCCCACGTCAGGGTGTCTAACTGTTCCTGCGTCATTGTCCGCTGCTTAGTCTCCCACCAGAATTCTGCGGACCCGGTGAGCTGATAAGTCACGCACGATAGGCGCTCCTGGTCAGTGCACCTCAAGAACTTAAAGATGCGTTCTATGGCCCGAATCCAGGTCTCAGCCTTGGTTGGATCTCCCATTCCATCGAACACGGGAGGACGTTCCTTTCGGAACTCTTTCTCGATGTTCCGTTCCGGCTGTGGCGGTGGTGGAGGTGGTGGTGGTTGTCCTTCAGGACCCACACTGCTTTGGGTCTCGTTGCTTGCCCCATTCTGTGGTGAACTGCGGCACGTCGGGGAGGCATTCTGTTCAACACATGCATTAGTATAAAATCCAACTTTACCATCACCACTCCACACAACCTTTCCAAAGCGATAACACAACTTTCCATACACAACATGGTAAAACGAATACAACGATAAAACATCGGAAACTTAATTATCTCAGAACCAACAAGTACATGTTTCCACAAGGTCTTTGAAATAGGGAAGGAAAAACAAACGTCAAAAGAAACTACTACATAGTTCGTCAGAACAAAACATTCGAAACTAACAAAACAGCAACAGAAGCACTACTCCTCGGGAGCTCTCTCGTAATTCGCCCCTTCCTCGCTTTCAACCTCAACCTCCCTTTCAAGGGGCTCTTCTTCGGGGTCTTCCTCATCCTCCATGGGATCCTCCTCGTCTTCCAGGGGTTCTTCCTCATTTTCAAGAGGATCTTCCTCATCTTCCTCGTCGTTCTCCCGAACATAAGTAGCGACGTCGATATGCTTATCGACCACAAGAACTTCTGTCGCGGGAGGTGCGGAGGTGCGCATCCCAAGTCTTCTTTTCTTGGGGCAGTTTGGTTGCGGCGTCTCACTCTCGTACCGACCCCCGCTGTAGGGGCTGCGGCTCGATGAGGACGCCTCCTTCCTAGGAGGAGCATAGGGTGACGGTCCACCACGAGCATCGACCAGTGCTTCCAAGAGAACCTTCACAAAACCATGCATGTCTCCCTGCATGCTGTAGTCGGGAAGCTTATGCCAGATGTATGACCGTGAAGCCTCGTCGGCCCACCTATTCCAAGGTGCCGGTAGTCCATCAATCAATCTCTTGATTCCCTCATAGTGCCTCACTCCACAGCCATGAGCATCCCGCCATAAGGTCAAGTAGTCGGCGACATAAGATATCAAAGGGGCCCTCGTGTCCCTTTCGAACCCGCGATACATTTCCACCGCCTGCAATCCATTCCTGACGTACCTTCCCATTAGCGGTGCGTGGATCGTGATCGCCATCTACATAAAAGTAAGTTCCCTTAGCAACCAATCGTAGAAAAAGAATAAACGAGGTAGAAAGAGATAAAAACGTGTAGAGAACGTCATACGTGCTACCGTGCATATACCTGTCGATTTCCATAAGGAAAAGTCATAAAAATTATTTTTTTTATTTTATTTTTTTGTTATCATCTAAGGATAGATGCTTCGTACTTTTAAAGACGTGGTACTTTTACAATTTCGTCAATCCTTCGATCTAACGCTAATCGCGCTTCACAAGGTTTTCCTCGTCTCGTCATCTCATCATTCCTTGGAATTCGCGCCTTTCTGCGCCCCATTCATTCTTTTACTTCTAATATGCTTCGTTTCAAACTTTTGCCTTCTTTCATGTTGAGCGTGGCGAGACGGAGTGTTGAGCTTTAAACGGATACTCTTTTAGTCTAGTGAAACGAGTCTAGACTAGATTGAATAAACGACTCTCGGTCCAGAGCGGAAGGAAAAACGACTCTGATACCACTCTGTCACGACCGCACTTCCTAAGGATAGGTAGCACGGGAAATCGTGACTAGTGGGGGTAATGCCTTGAGCTGTTTGATTGATTCCCCCTTCATCCCCGCTTCTTATTTTTCCACCACTTAACAGTCAGAGACGAAATTCCATTTAAGTTAACTAACGTTTCAACCCCGAAGTTTACAAAATGAAAGATAACAGAGTTCGACAATAAAGAAAATAACAGAGTTTCTTAGGACATTAAGTAGCGGAAGCAATTTGAGAGTTTAGCTACTACTACGTATGAAGACATAATATTAACCGGACCAGTTCTTGAATCACCACTCAACATCCTCCGCCTCCCGACCTCGCTCAACCTGCACATAGGGAAAACATATGCAGGGGCTGAGTACTTGATGCACCCAGTGAACTCATGCCAGAAAACATTCATCGTTAAGATATGTCAAGCCATCATCGTGTGAATCCCGGGTTTCACTTTAAAAAAAACCGAGAAGCACAAGAAAAACCATTTCCATGAAATAGTGTCCGCGCGGACTAACATCATCCTCCATCATATACCATATCTGAACCATCATGTGAAACGAGACTGTGGCCACAATCTCGATCACTGGACCGGCCGACCTAGGGGACGGCTCACGATCCCCATCAGTGCACTAGTCTAAGTAGGGCGTAGACCCTAGTTAGACCCGAATTCGTTAACCATCAAAGTCTAGTAGAGTTTTATTCTAGTAGACAATCAGATAGGCAGTTTCAAAACATAAACACGGCATGACATACTTATAGAAACATCCTTATAACACCGTAAACATATTGATTTAAAATAAACGTTAAAGAATAAAGCCCACCTCAAAAGCTTATGATTTCCGTAAAATTCCTCGTTCTGACTTTTAGCGTGCGTGCGAACCACCTTTTCGGAAAACACATAAAATTCATATCAAACTTCTGTAACGACGATAATTAGAATGCATGCACTCTAATTAAAAATCTTTTAATTCTCTTTCTCGATTTTCGTGCATTTTGATTATTCGGCGGCTGCCCAAGGCGTCGCGTGCGACGCCGGTCGGCCGCTTACGCTCGTTCTTTCCCTCATTAGCTCCTCGTATTTTCCATAACGTCGAAAATAATTTCTAAAAATTATTTAAGCGTATACTTTAAATTTTCATAATTATTTACCATTGAAAAAGTATTATTTCAAACTTAGGTAAATAATTCATTCTTCAAAACTTCCGGGAATTAATTAAATAATTTCCCCCGATCAAATTTTAATTACCGGGCCGAGATTAACTTTCTTAGCCACTATATTCCTCCAAGAATAAATTAGGGTGCCCATCAATTAAAAGAAGAGCCCACAATTTAATTAGACTTCTAAATTATTAAAAGGTCCAAAACCAAAAACAAAGAGGCCCAAAAGCATGGCACAATCTTTTATCTTCTTCTCCAACACACTCTTTCTCTCTCCCCGTCGCTCTCTCTGCCAACGAGCAGCGAGCCGCCGTCGCCCTCCCTCCGACTCGACGCCGTCGCCGCTGGAGTCGCCCTGTCGCCACAGCTGGAGTCGCCCCGTCGCCGCCTGCTGGAACGCTGCGCGTCGCCCGCTGAAGCCGCCCCGTCGACGATCTACAGTCGCAGGGTCGGTGGCGGCTCCGCCACCCCGCTGCTGCTCCGGCTGCCACTGATGGCCGTTGACACGGCGCCCCAGCCGCCCGGTCTGCTCGGAGGTGCCTATCCCTCGTCGCTCCGACCCCGAACCGACACGGCAACCCCCCGAACTAACCCCGAACAGCCCCGATTCAACCCCGAAACATCTCGAAACACACGTTATTAACATAAAGCTAAGTTCTTTCTAAGCTTCAGCTACGTACATCGATCGTTCGGTTGGTTCTACGTCGGTTTCTACTTAATTGGTTATGAAAGAAAACAAGGCTATATGCATATTGTAACGCTATATTAACTCATGCTTTGAGGGTGGAAAAGATAGTATACCTCAAGAGCTTGAATTTGATGGTGGTTGAACAAAAATGGTGGAACCAACTCCTTCTTCTCCCTCCTTCCTCTCGGCTATCTCTCGCAAGTCTCCCTCTCTCTTTTTTTTTTGTGAAGTGCAAATGGTTACAAGAGTAAGTGGGGGTGGCTTTTGTGGTGTAGGTATTGATTGGGAAAGTGGAGAGGTGGAACATTGAGGAGTCTCCCCCTTGAAGAGGAGGAAACCGCCGGTCATGGGGGAAGAAGGAAACCGCCGAACGTGGAGGGGGGGGGACGAAAAATTTTGGGCTTAGTTAGTTTAAATCCATACTTGGGCTTCCATAAATTAAACTTCAATTGGGCTAAAACCAATAAATAAATTACAAGCCCAAGTAAAAACTACTACTCCGAGTGATTAGAAATCAAATTATCTTATATTTAATTGGACTTCAAATTTATTTTGGAAAGACCAAAATAAATTCATACATTTTTATATTTTTCGTATTTTCCTCCGTTAAATAAAATTCACGGGCCTTTATTAAATTTTGTTATCTCGTTCTTCATAACCAAAAACTAAAGTACGAGAAATCGTACATAAATTTATATTTGGTGTTGTTCCAAACATAATATTCATTCAACCGTTCCTCGCTTTACGCACGTCGTTATCCATAAAACATTCCTTTCCACTTAATTCATTCGTCTTGCTAAAGAATAGCAATTTCATCATCGACCTTTCAACGAAACCTTAAACGTGCCTCCCATCGTTCACAATTAAGAAAAACATAAACACATTCCTTTTCGCACACACACATAAACCGTAATTTTTCCCATATCACATTTATCGAGAAGCATAGCATTTCGAAATAATTTTATCAATTATTCCGTTACATAAAATTAATTTCAAACTTAAGGTACGGGTGTTACAATAATATAATTATTATAATTTGTACTTAATAATTTATTAAAAAATTTATATTAGTTTTTTTTATAAGTAGGAGAATATATTTAGTTTTGTGTTTAAATGTATAAAATTTAAAATCTTGATATTTTCCAAACACAAGAAAGTAAAGTTATTAGGAATCATATTCTCTTGATTCATTTTCCCAAGAATCATTTTACTTGACAATTTTACTTTCCCGCCAATCAAACATGGTCTTAGGTTTTGGTTTAGTGTAAACCTAAATATAAGTATTTTTTTTCTCAAAAATCCAAAATGGGATTGGTTTTTGAGTACTATTGAAGCTAATTTAAATATCCCATTTTAGGCTCTAGTGTAACATTGGAGATGGTCTAATTAATTTTTTTACTACATAAGGATGTTACACATTCCACATTAAAATGTTGCACAATCTTGATAACCCCACCATCCGTCCATGAATACCGCCGGAATATGCCATTACCCAACCCTCCGACCTTCAAAATCCCTACCTCTGACCCCACGGTATCGTCTTCACGGCATTGAAAAAAACTGAAAATTAGAGAACAAAGAAGGAAAGGGAAATACAAAAGCAAAGAAAGAGGAGAGATGAGAATTATTCAGTACAGAAGTTTGGGGAAGAAGATGCATAGCGGAGAAGAAAGAATGAGATTTGGTTCCATATTCATTTATTGAGATTTAATACTAGTATTTTTAGATTTGGGCTAAATGAGTTGGGTATTTGGGCTTATTAAATGAGTTTTTTTTAAATATTTTAATTCATTATTATTCACGGAAATCATCATAATTCGTATTCTATTCTTAGTTTGTGATATCATCACAATTTTATAAGTTTCTTCTTATTTTGGTAACTACCATACCAGTAGTATTCAGTAGATACAAAACAATTTACTAAATTTGCTTATCATAATTTATTATATAGTACTAGTACCTTTTAAAAAATAAAAAATTTAATTGCATGATAATATTGGTAAATCACGTAACATATCAGAAATTAAAAAATAAAAATACTTTGAAATATAACCATCCAAGAACACATCTAATATTTAAATTGCAGTACTATAATGCTATGTGATGTGTTCACTATAGATGTGGATATTTGTAGAAATCAACTATTTGCATAACAAAATATAATGTTACTTACACTGTAATTCTTTCAAAAATATATAAAAATATTAGTATTGTTTAGAAAAAAAGGTTTTAAAATCTTTTATATGTATTAACTTCAACTAAGTCCGACCCCACGGGTTTTATAAATTGAATATTGTTTACCTACGCTATAATTATGTAATGTTCACTTTTAGACGTCATTTTAGTTTTTTTAAATTATGTCCATTTATTTTTTATTTAAATAATATAATATTAGTTATTTAATAAAATTATTAGTTATTCTTTAAATAGTCATTTTGCTATTTTATGTTGTCCGCGATTTATAGAACTATTTATTTTATTCTATTTTTAGTATGCGGACCTCACATTCTACTAATTTTTTACACTCACAATCCACTATAAAATTAATACTATTAAAAATGGATCTCGTATTCCATTCAACTTCTCTCTTTATTTTTTTTCACAGATTTCTTAAACTCGTGCTGAGTAAAATGGCTCTTTAAATGGTGTATGGAGGGAGTGTGATAATTGTATTTTGATCACTTAAGTAATATTTTAACACTAAGTCATGTTCACTTTCAATAAATACCAAGAACTGATGTTAAATCTTATCATTTCCTATTGTTCAGTGTTGTCGAACTAATTCATTGGAGTCCGAGAAATAAGGGAAGGCTCTCTATTCACATGAAATGGAATAGATTCATTTATTTGAAAATGGGTGAGTCTGGACCCATAATTGATGGTGAATTTCCAAAGATGCCCTTGCTTCCCACCTCATCATCCCTCCAGAGTCTTTGAATTTCTACGATATGCAAAATCAAAAGGGGAACATGCCATAATGCCATCCGCAATGGCGCCTAGCGCACCGCCTAGCCGAGCGCTGGCGCTAGGAGGTCCGCTAGGCGATCCATTGCAACCGCCCAGCGGATTTCGGAATTAAAAACCGTCGAGCGCTCGACGATTTCGCGGCGCTAGGCGGTGCGCTGGGCGATCCGCTCGGCTCTATTGCAGCGCCCGGATCGCCTAGCGCACCGCCGAGCGGAATTTTTTATTTTTATTTTTTTTATTTTCGAAACACTATATATACGCGGTTTGCACGTCATTTTCATTCGCACCACTTGTTTTAACGAGTACTCTCTCTATCTTAATTTCTGTACAAGATCAACACCGAGAAATGGAGAACACCAACGAAGGTACTCCAGTGACGAGCGGGTCTCAAACTCCCCCGGTACACGTGGGAGGTGGAAGGGGTCCGATGCCAGGGTACTACAACATGTACCCGTGGCAGAGGATGATGCCCGGGATGGCAGTCGGGGGGAATATGTCCGGGATGGCAGCTGGGGGGAGTATGCCGGCGTGGCAGGGGTACCGGGGATGCAACCCGGTATGCAGATGATGCCGGGGTTGGCGCCCGGGATGCAGATGATGCCACAGGGGGGGAGGGGGGACGGCGATGCGCCCCCGACAGGGGGGGTACCGGCGACGCAGGGGACGCCGGGGGTGGGGGACGTCTATCGCCCCAGTTTTGATTTTTCGACTGCTTCGTCGCACACATCGACCCAACGGATGCGCAGTTCACGCAATTTGATGCTTTTTCCTTAGAGGAGTTGGGGTTTGATATTCTCGGAGTTCCGGATACTCCCGTTCAAATGGGGGGGCAGTGCAGGGTCGTGGCGCCCCAAAGAAGAAGGGCAAGGGGAAGAAGGTCGGGGAGTCGTCGCAACCGGGTGAGGACGACGGCTTGGTACGGAGAAGGTGGACGGATGCGGAGAACGTCGCGCTGTCCAAGGCGTGGGTGAGTGTTTGCGACGATCCTCTCGTTTCTAACAACCAGAGGAACGTCAACTTGTGGGGCAAGATAGCAGCAGCCTACCATAGATTTTGCCCGGAGGGGAGGCGACGCAACGGGGAGGATTGCCGGAAGGGGTGGGACCAAATCAGGGCTGTCGTCTCCCGATTTTCTGGTTTGTACGCCAACGCCCTCCGCATGCAGAGCAGTGGCCAAACGGAGGAAGACTGTAGGAGGATAGCGGAGAAAGCCTTCCCCCAGCCCGGGTTGTATAAGGACTTCACCTACTGGAACTACTATCTTGTGCTGAACGACTCCGAGAAGTTCCGAGTAGGTGTTGACGCTGGCTGGCCGAAGAAGCAACGACTGAACTATACCGGTGATTTCAGCGGCAGCAGCGGTGGTTCCCACGACCTCCCCGAGACGGCCCAGGAGGTCCAGACCCCTCGTTCGTTTGCTCGCCGAACTCGCCCGGTTGGGCACAAGCTGGCTCAACGGGAGGCGAGGGGGGCAGCCGGGGGTTCACAGGAGGTCCAGTCGGCATCCTCCCTTGGGCAATCCACAGCAGATCTCAAATTCTTCGCGCGTCAACAAACGCGCAATCAGATGGTCAAGACGATGGTCGAATGGCGGGCGGCGGTGGACCCCGTGGAGAAGAGTTTGCTTCAAACATTGCTCCTGAGCATGCATGAGGATTTGGAGGCGGCACAGAGGGAGACCGGCGGGAGTAGAGGCGGCGGCGACGGAGGCGGAGGCGATGGTGGCGACGGAGGAGGAGGCGATGGTGGCGACAACGACGGAGGAGACAACGACGGAGACGAGGAGTGAATTATTGTACTTTTTTTAATTATTGTAATTTTTTAAATTATTGTACTTTTTAAAATTATTGTACTTTTTAAAATTTTAATAGTATTATTTATGTTTCCCGTATATATCTCGTAAATTAAATTCCGTATATTGTGTGATTGTTAATTATTTCATTTTTATATAATTGTTATTAGTGATGTGGCTAGGCTATGGCTGGGCTATTTGCTTGTTTTGATAATGTGGCAGGAGGATTTTTAGTGTTGATGATGTGGCAGGAGGAGTTTGTGGCTAGGCTATGGCTGAGCTATTGCTGGGCTATTCCTATTGTGAATGGCCTAATAATTATGCTACATTAATTTGCAAAATGTAAGTGCGGATTGCCACTCAATGCAAATAGCTCAACTTGAGATTGCCACTCATTGCCGACTCTGACATGGATTGTGATTCTACCCGGTATTAGGGATGTCAATCGGGCTAATCCGTTCGGGTTCGGGACAACTCACTCGGGTTGTCGGACTATTTGGGTGCGGGCTATTCAGATTATAGAATTTTCGGGTCATAAATTTTCAACCTTATCCCTAACCCACCGGGTTTCGGGCTAACCCATCGGGCTATTCGGGCCTGATAACTTTCAAATTTTCCTCAATAAAATGATTTTAAATTTTAGATATTTTTTCTTCTTAGTGATAGAATCATATAAAATCTTCAAATTTTTCATAGTCTTCCTCAATAGTTGGAGAGGCGTCTTTCATCTCAATCAACTACAATCTAAACAAAGATAAATCAAAGTTAAATCAATTAATTTCAATTAAAGCTTTTGTTCGTGTCATTATTTTGGCATTGGTCATAATTAATTATTTTTAAATTAAAAATCATATCTTACATGAATCATTATTAAAATGATAAATATATTGAGATTTGATGGGTTAATTCTTAATTTTGTACTCCATCCGTTCCCTCATAATTGATTCATTTTTCTATTTCGGGAAATTCCCTCATAGTTGAATCATTTCTATATATGATAACTTTTTTCTCATTCTTATTTTATTCACTTTCTACTTTATTCACTTTCTACTTTATTATCTCTATTTTTTTCTCTTTCTTACTTTTTTATCTATTTATTTAACACACTCAACATCTCTTTCTTGAACTCTGTACCGAAAAGTTTCGCCTCGACTATTAGGGAACGAAGGGAGTATAGATTAGCGTTGGTGGTAGTAAGACAGTAATGGCAGATGATGGAACGATGAAATAATGAGTTGAGGTGGAACTTGAAAGTTGATAGTTTGGGATTGAGTGGAAATGTATAGAATGTAGATTGAAAAAGACTAATGATTGTGTCACATGAAATTCAAAAGTACAAAAAATCCCTAAAACTCAATATTTTTTAATTAAAAGCTGCAACCCATCGGGCCAACTCGTTTAACCTGTTTTTGTTGGTTTCTGGATTACAAGAGATAACAATAGGGCGTAATACAACCCAAAAGAAGGAATACAAATGGAAAACTGAACTGAAATTACAACTGAAAAATTGAAATAACTAAACCGTGAAGTTTGATAGCCGAGTCGAGGAGGCCTCTTCCCGCAAGAAGAGATACGCCCCGGTAGTGCTTTCGGTTTGGCGTGTCGTCCCCAAAGGTAAAACGACTATGTGTCTGGTGAAGCAGCACCGCTATCAGCAGAGCTCCGGCGAACAGGATGGAGGAGATGGCAGAGCTTCGACAGAAAGACAATGCAGAGAGGGAGAGAGCTTATGATGCAAATGCTTGTGTATGTTGTGTCGAGATGCATGGAATGGCTAGCCTATTTATAGGCTCAGTCCACTGCTGGGGGGTCAACAACCATGATGGCTGTCATCATTGCGAGAGTGTAACTGCCGAACGTTACGAGAGCTTGTGGCAGGCGTGTGCCTTTCGCGTGTGGATTTCTCACGTGGCAACCGTGTAGGCTTTGACTGTTCCACGCTTGACAATGTGTCAAGCCACTTGGATTGCTGACTCGGCGGTGGTTTAAAAAGAATAGTAATGGTCCAGACCCAAGCCCAAAGACCAATTGCCAAGATCCAAGTCCAAGTCCAAGATCAAGATCAAGATCACGATCGAGATGGGGATCAGGATCGGGACCGGGACCGGGACCGGGACCGCGCCCGGGCCCGAGGCCCGCGACCACGACCACGACCACGACCACGGGCACGAGCTCGGGCTCGGGCGGGCGGGTGGCGGCGGCGGCGCGCGCGTGTGCGCGCGTGTGGGCTCTTTCACCCATCTTGATCCACTATAATTATCAAGTAACATAAAGTCACTTAATTTAAACACATTAAAAGATGTGTTACTTCTCCAATGTGGTATAATTAATACTAGTTAATTATTCTCTAAGCTCTAACTTAAAGCTTTAATTAAAAGCTAATTATGCCCAACTTTAATCCACTATTTCTCACTCACCGGAAATCGGATTAGAGAAAGTGAATATACTACATTTATCTACGTAAAATGTAGATCGACGCTATATCATTTAATTTCATAAAATTAAATGTCTCGTCACATTTATTGTTTGGTCAAAATCCATTGACCGGGCATATTTAATCCATGATTTTTACAATCCCCCACATGAGTGGAAATAGCCGAATGCATATGCATGCAGACACAAGCTCAACCCTCTCGAGGGATGTAAGCATAAGGATAGGTAGTTGTTGGCTTTGAACCCTCCATAGTCGACACCATCGGATACACATGCGACTTAGTAGCGCGATGCTTTGAACTAATCCCCCACGGCGTGCACCGAGACAATGGTGTTAACGCTTAAACACCTCAACCTCATCCGTTCTCACGTTTTGCGTCCATTGCGGTCTTGGACACCACTTTGGATTCATAAGTGCGTTTTATGAAGCGACCACACTTCGCACTTACATAGGTGATTCTTAGTCAAGTACCTTGCCATACTTGGTCTCTTTGAGAACTACATCTCTTTGAGATCCTTAAGAACCATTAAAAGCCATAGACTTAGCCTTTACCACTAGGCAAGTTCTCCAACACTCTATTGCTCTTCTAGGGAATAGATATAGTTGAGTGTTTCTCATGAACTCCCATAGCTTAGTTGTCCCTTTGAACCAAGTTCTTGAGATCTCCAGTCATCACCACTATGATAATTCTTTAGTTTGTGGATTTCAAACTCATTCCCTCTAGCAACTTATTCATTTGATCACGATTTAACCCTTTGGTTAGCGGATCCGCTAGATTATCTATTGACTTCACGTAGTCAATTGTAATCACTCCTGTTGTGATCAAATGTCTCACGGTGTTATGTCGTCGACGTATATGTCGAGACTTACCATTATAGAAACCATTGTTTGTCCTTCCAATAGCTGCTTGGCTATCGCAGTGGATCAGCACTGGTGGCATTGGCTTAGACCAACATGGAATATCTTCAAGAAAGTTCTTAAGCCACTCGGCTTCCTCACCCGCCTTGTCTAAGGCGATGAACTCCGATTCCATGGTTGATCGGGCTATACATGTCTGTTTTGTGGATTTCCACGATACAGCACCACCCCCAATAGTAAAGACGTATCCACTTGTTGAAAGTGAGTCTCTATTGTCGGATATCCAATTTGCATCACAGTACCCTTCAAGTACCGGGGGGTATCTCGAGAAGTGTAGCCCAAGATTTTAAGTATGTTTTAAATATCTCAAAACCCTCCCAAGAGCTCTCCAATGCTCTTTGCTTGGATTGCTCGTGTAACGGCTCAACTTGTTCATGGCACAAGCAATGTCAGGTCGAGTGCAATTAGTTAAGTACATAATGCATCGGATGACCCGTGCATACTCTTCTTGTGCAACGGGCTCGCCTTTGTTCTTGCTCAAGTGAACGTCGAGTTCAATTGGAGTCTTAACCGGCGCGCCATCATAGGCTTTGAATTTATTCAATATCTTCTCAACATAATGCGATTGTGTTAAGATGATTCCATCCGACGTTCTTAGAATCTTCATTCCAAGAATTACATCGGCTAGATCCATGTCTTTCATGTCAAAGTTTCTCTTTAACATGACCTTTGTATCGTTAATTACTTGAGTGTTGCTACCCAAGATTAACATATCATCAACGTATAGACACACTATAACATGATCGTTATTAGTGCTCTTGATGTAGGCACATTTGTCGCACTCATTGATCTTGAACCCATTTGATAACATCACATTATCAAATTTCAAGTGCCATTGCAATGGCGCTTGTTTCAATCCATATAGAGACTTTACGAGCTTGCATACATTTTTCTCTTGTCCAAGTACTACAAACCCTTCGGGTTGTTCCATATAGATTTCATCTTCTAGTTCACCATTTAGAAACGCAGTCTTTACATCCATTTGATGAATCTCAAGATTGTGCAATGCAGCAATAGCGAGAAGCACTCGGATAGATGTAATCCTTGTTACAGGTGAATAGGTATCGAAGAAGTCATGTCCTTCCTTTTGTTTAAAACTCTTTACTACTAATCGGGCTTTATATTTATCCACTGTTCCATCGGCCTTAAATTTCCTTTTAAATACCCATTTGCAACCTAGAGGTTTCGCACCTTCAAGTAGATCTACCAACACCCAAGTGTGGTTTAGCAAAATTGAATCAATTTCGCTTTGAACAGCTTCTCTCCAATGTAACCCGTCTGGGCCATCGAAGGCTACTTTTATAGATGTCGGTTCTTCATCTAACATAAAAGCAATGTAGTCAGGACCAAATGTTTTTGGTGTTCTGACTCTATTACCACGTCTTAGTACTGTATCTTTTGGATCGGGCCTTGCACGCTTGCGCGATTCAGGTTCCTCATCCGCTGATTTAGAACTGATGGCTTCAATCTCCACTGGTTTAGAACTAGTGGCTTCTTCTTTAATTCTTGTCTCAGAATTGGTTACGACTTTTTCTTTGGCTTTGCAAGGAAATGTATTTTCGAGAAATACGGCATTCCTTGACTCAATTGTTGTCCCTACTGTTATAGTTGATATTTCAGACTTGTGAACAACAAAACGATATGCTCTACTGTTAAGTGCATATCCGATGAAGATGCAATCAACCGTTTTAGGTCCGATTGTAACTTCTTTGGGCGGAGGAACCATCACCTTTGCCAAACACCCCCACACTTTGAGGTATTTGTAGGATGACTTCATTCCCTTCCACAACTCATAAGGAGTAACATCTTTTCCTTTGAGATGGATCTTATTCAAGATATAGTTGGCTGTCAAAACAGCTCCCCCCACATGTTACGTGGTAATCCTGAAGTCAGAAGCAGTGCATTCATCATCTCTTTTAGAGTTCGATTTTTGCGTTCTGCAACACCATTAGATTGTGGTGAATATGGTGCAGTCGTTTGATGGATTATACCACTTGCGTTGCATAACTCCTCAAACGAGGCTACATATTCGCCTCCTCTATCGCTTCGAATCGTTTTGATTTTACAACCAAGTTGATTCTCAACTTCGTTCTTATAATATTTGAACGCTTCTATTGCTTCATCTTTACTTCTTAAAAGATAAATGTAGCAATACCTTGTGCAATCATCTATGAAAGTGATAAAGTACTTTTTACCACCTCTAGTTTGCACCATCTTTAAATCACATACATCCATGTGAATTAATTCAAGGGGTTTTGTGCTTCGTTCCACCGAGTGAAACGACAACTTATTCATTTTTGCTTCAAGACAAATTTCACATTTATCTTGAGTATCCACTTCATTAGCCTTTAGTAAATCTAAATATACTAATCTTTTGATGGCTTTTGAATTTACATGTCCCAATCTACAATGCCATAAATTTGAAGACTCAGTCAAATAAGAGGATGGCTTTGCAACACTGCGAGTTGCTACATTAAGCTTGAAAAGCTCATCGGTTACATAACCTTTTCCGAGGGATTTTCCAAACTTGTACAATGCAAACCTATCAGACTCAAATACAAGTTTAAACTCCTTATTAACTAGAATTGATCCTGACACTAAGTTCTTGCGGATGTCCGGGACATGCAGCACATCCTTCAAAGTGATGGTGACGCCAGACGTCATCATGAGAATCACGTTGCCAACGCCGAGGATTTCGGACGATGCTTGATTCCCCATGTTGATCTTCCTCTCTTCAACGGCAGTGTAGGAGGCAAACTTGCTCCTATCTGAGCAGACATGAGCAGTAGCGCCGGTGTCGATGTACCAGCCACCCTTGTTATCAACAAGGTTAACCTCTTCGGTGACCACAGCAATGAGGTCGTTTTCACCCCAGTCCTTGAACTCCTTCTCAATGACGTGGGCAGTCGGCTTCTTCTTCTTGCTGCGGCAGTCCTTAGCAAAGTGGCCCGGTTTGCCACATTTGTAGCAATCGCCTTCAAACTTCTTTGTAGGCTGCTTTCCCTTCCCTTTGTCACTTGGACGATTTGGGCGAGGGCGTTTGTTGGAGGGACCACCCCGCTCCAAAAGATTGGCTTTGGCTTCAAGTGGAGTGAAGCCCTTAGCCTTTTGGTTGGTTTTGCGCACATCAGCCTCAATGCGCAATTTCACGATCAAGTCTTCAAGGGTCATCTGCTTTCGCTTGTGCTTGAAATAGCTCTTGAAGTCCTTCCAACTAGGAGGAAGCTTGTCAATGATCGTGCACCTTAGAAATTTGTCGGGCAAGGTCATCCCTTCAGCCACTAATGCGTGGATGATCATTTGGAGCTCTTGGACTTGCTCCATGATAGGTCGAGAGTCGACCATCTTGTAGTCCATAAACTTGGATGCTACAACTTGTTCAGTACCTTCAGCATTATCTATGCTATACTTCTTTTCTAGGCTTTCCCACATTTGTTTAGATGTGGTTACATTGGAGTATACATTGTAGAGGCTATCATCTAATGCACTTAAAATAAAATTTTACATAGATAATCCCCTTTTCTCCAAGCTTCATAGTCCGCCATGACTTCGAGCCTAGTCTCTTGGTCGCTTGGCGCGGGCGACTCGTTTTCCGTGAGAAAGTTGGCGCCGCCCAATGTTGTCAAGTAGAACAACATCTTTTGGTACCACCGCTTGAAGTCAGATCCTCCAAACTTTGGTGGCTTCTCGGCAGGTGGCATCATTCTTGGTGCCAAGGGTGCCGCACTTGGTCCATGGAAGGAACCAATTCCGTTGCCCCCGAAGGAGCCAACAACATGGTTGGGCATAGAGCCCGCCATGATCGTACTATCCCCGAAGGGACTAGCACCCGCATGAGACCCGAAGGCCCCAGCACTCGATCCATTAAAGGATCCGAAGGAACCACTAAAAGTGGAACCAACCGATCCACTCGAGGTGGATCCACCAGTGTGCCCAATGGGGTTAACGAACTCCCAAGAGGTTGTTGATGAAGATGGATAGCGCCCGGGAGTGGGTATCATCGTCGGAATCGACGAAGTATTGACCGGTCCAGTGGTCGCAGGAAATGGCAGCGGCGGAGGTGGCAGCAGCGGTGTTGGATTCAGTCGACATCTCCAGCAAAAGGTGTTAATTGTTTCGAAAGTTTTAGTTCAGTTTAAGGTCCAAATTCCTTCAAAGGCAAGTTCCATCTCGTCTTGCGATTGTTGGTTTCTGGATTACAAGAGATAACAGTAGGGCGTAATACAACCCAAAAGAAGGAATACAAATGGAAAACTGAACTGAAATTACAACTGAAAAATTGAAACAACTAAACCGTGAAGTTTGATAGCCGAGTCGAGGAGGCCTCTTCCCGCAAGACGAGATACGCCCCGGTAGTGCTCTCGGTTTGGCGTGTCGTCCCCAAAGGTAAAACGGCTACGTCTCTGGTGAAGCAGCACCGCTATCAGCAGAGCTCCGGCGAACAGGATGGAGGAGATGGCAGAGCTTCGACAGAAAGACAATGCAGAGAGTGAGAGAGCTTATGATGCAAATGCTTGCGTATGTTGTGTCGAGATGCATGGAATGAGTAGCCTATTTATAGGCTCAGTCCACTGCTGGGGGGTCAACAGCCATGATGGCTGTCATCATTGCGAGAGTGTAACTGCCGAACGTTACGACCGTTACGAGAGCTTGTGGCAGGCGTGTGCCTTTCGCGTGTGGAGCGAGTGGATTTCTCACGTGGCAGCCGTGTAGGCTTTGACTGTGCCACGCTTGACAATGTGTCAAGCCACTTGGATTGCTGACTCGGCGGTGGTCTAAAAAGAATAGTAATGGTCCAGACCCAAGCCCAAAGACCAATTGCCAAGATCCAAGTCCAAGTCCAAGATCGGGATCGGGACCGAGGCCCGCTACCACGACCACGGGCACGGGCTCGGGCTCGGGCCGGCGGGAGGTGGCGGCGCGCGTGTTACTTCTGCAATATGGGATAATTAACACTAGTTAATTTTTCCCTAAGCTCTAACTTAAAGCTTTAATTAAAAGCTAATTATGCCCAACTTTAATCCACTATTTCTCACTCACCGGAAATCGGATTTGAGAAAGTGAATATACTACATTTATCTACGTAAAATGTAGATCGACGCTATATCATTTAATTTCATAAAATTAAATGTCTCGTCACATTTATTGTTTGGTCAAAATCCATTGACCGGGCATATTTAATCCATGATTTTTACAGTTTTGTATTCGGGTTACAAAATTACAGTCCTAACCCGCACATTTTATCGGACTATTTGGACCGGGCCACGGGTTTCGGGTTGAAGTACAATTAGGAATTTTTAATTATGTCAAACAAATTAGGGTTTGGTATTTTTCGAGTATTAACAGACATGGTTCATGCTAGTGGCGTTAGAACTGTCACCAATTAAATAGTCCATTTTGTCATTTGAAATGTACATGTTCTAACTTTATCAAGCCAATTTCATGCTATGTCAGTACTATTGTAAATTTATTTCGTCGTACTCGTTTATTAATATGAGAGGCTTTTAGTAGCTGAAGTAGCTAGAAAGAGCGTGTGCAATTGATATTTTTCAATTCAATAGGTCCAGAGGATTTGCTAGATCATAGGGTCTAGGAGATCGTGAAATCTTCAGAATTCGGTAGTTGGACACACACTTTTCCTGCTTCAAAACCTCAACCCACTACACTATTGGCTAGTATAGGGAAGTAAATGATCGATCCCACGAGGACAGATGAGTTAGCATGCATTTGGAGGGTTTTGGGAAGGGCTGGCTACTGCCACGCAACAAGTGGGTTGAGAATTTTAAACTACTGGGTCACGAGAATTAAAAGCACTCAAGTACTAACTAACTACCGGACCTAAGAAACAAGAAGAACACGTACGCATGCATGATTCGAGAGATGACTTAACTAAGGAAATTTTATCAAAACTACCAGGTCAAGTAAAAAAGTTTCCTAAAACGGTTAGACAAAAGAGCATGATAAAGCAGTGGGACATATTCCCGATTTAGCTACTGCGATAGGTAAAGCTGCAAAAGCAAATAAACAACGGATCTGGATCTAATTACCAACAATCTTCATCTTCTTCAGCAAATAAATATGAACATGAACGAAACAGAGCATAAAAAACAGAGCAAACTCACATCGAATGTCGAACATTATGATTAAGCAGAAAACTATCAGATCTAAGCTACCATGTCAAGTAAATCGAAAGCAATAGACATAGCCATGCAGATCCAACAAGTACGTATCAAATTAATCTCTCGAAACCACAATCCACTCCAGATCCAACCGATCCAAACTCAACAACACCCAGATCCATATCCATCCACTCCGATTCAAACAATTCCACAACTAACCAACTCAGATTCAACCAATCTCAACTCCAATTCAACAGTCAATTGCAAAAAGTATCCAAAATCAGTAAAACCCACATCAAACATCAGAAACCAAAGTAAAACAAAAAATAGAAATTGCCATAGCTACGGAAATAAGATCCAGAACACAAAAGCAGTCGCCGAGCTCCCGGCAAGGAAGTTCACGGCGAGAATAAACGATAGAAAATAAAAACAGATTGTATCTTCACCCTCGTGAGGACGGTGTTACACCACAGAAACTAACTATCGTCAAGCCTGCCCAGAATTTCCCATCGATGCCAAGTGCGTGTGTGAAGTGAGCTAAGACTAGAGAATGGAACTAAGGAGACTAAGAGTTATTTTAAAAAAAATTAACTCCTATATAAGAGAGGAAATTGCAAATAAACTCATAAACTGTAGATAGGAGGAAAATTACAACAGATGTCAAAAGGACTTGAACTCAGCACCTCATGCAATAATGTCTAAGTTCCTTGCCGCTAGGACAAAGGCTCTGGACAACTAAGGAGATTAAGAGTGAAAGATAAAAAGTGATAAAAAATTCTTTCTCTTCAAAAGGGGTCGACCCTTTATATAGGCACAGATCCCTAGGGAACTCATTCTTCATAATTTGTCTTTTTTGCCCTTGATCCTTATACTTGCTCCTTGCTCCATTTTTTGTATTATGCCAACGTTTCTTTTCATTTCCTCGATCTGGTAAATTGCTAGCATTTTTCACTTCATTTTCCTCCTTTTCCTCTGCCCCTAGTAATTTGTATGCGCTTCCTGGGTTTATATGCACCGGAACTTACAAACACTTATTAGTTCACTGAATTTATAGAATTTAACCCCATAACCAATGCATGAAATGAGCGTTATTAGTAGCAATGGAATCTCTTTCTGTTGCTCCTTAATAATGACTAGGAACGACACCTGCATATTTGTGAGTGTTGCTGCGGTTTGGGAGAATATGATTTTCCACCTTTCGGATGTTTAGGAATTTATATCTTGATTGCCGATTTTTTTCACCGACATTTATTTACAAAAGTGAAATAATAAATACTAAGTGATGTTTATCCAATCATGTGTGATTCTTTTGAATAACAATCCGAAATAATGAGACAAAATCGACTTACGTTCTGCAAAATTTAAATATGCACACGTAATGTAACCATGTTATAGCGTTATGTGTGAGCTATATCGTTACAAAAGAGATAATTAATTGCAGATGGAATTAAATAATCTAAATTTCAAAAAAATGACAATTTTATCTGAAATTATGAACACAAACCGAAAAATTCAATAGATAAAATGGTAATAATGGTTACATTCCAATCTTATAATAACGTCCAAATTTGAGAATAAAAACGTTATCTATGTTGACAACAAGATTATGCCCTCTTAAATGGGCCAATTCGAAAACCCTAGATTCTGATTTACTCTGTGCAATTTCACATAAAGCCCAAACCCAGCTGCCCCCAATTTTACACCAACCTCAATCTCATCTCTCTCTCTCTTCCCCAAATTTCTTTTCCAATTTCTGATTACTTTTTCCCAATCAACCAAATGAATTAAAACTTAATTTTTGCTGCATAACACCGTTCGCTTAAACACTCAAAATAAATAAAATTTCCCCCCATTTTTCCTCGTGTAATTATGGCCTTTCATGTTGCTTGCCCAATTACCTGGTAACCGCTGCTCTAATCTTGTCACTGACTCCAATTATTTGCGGTGCACACGTTCCCTCACTTGTGTATTCGCATCCCTTCTCCCCATTTCATTTTTATTCGCACTCGGGAGGTGTTTCTGTGTTGAGTTGTGAGTTAAATCTCGGATCTTTTGTGTGATTGCAGCCGGAAAATATGTTTCTGCGCGCTGGGATTTGCTGGGCCGCTGCGGGGCGACAAGGGGAAGGGGGATTTTTTGCAGGAGGCTGCTAGGGTTGAGCAATTCCTCAAGGACCCGTGGCTGATCAAGGCCAGGGAGAATGCGACCGTTCAGGTTAAAGTCCCCAAAGTTCCTGTTTCTCCCGCGCTGCCGCCTCCGCCGCCCCAATTGGCGGCGGATGTGTCGGCGGTGGTGGTCGGCGAGGAGGCGTCGGCGCAGGTGAAGAGGGCTGCGTTGCAGAAACAAGCTGCTGCTGCATCGTTGGTGGCTGAGGATTATGCCAGGAGGTTTGAGTCTGGTGATTTGGAGGTAAATGGCTTTTTTTTTGCACATATAATTTGTGGGGTTTCTGAATTGTTTGATTCATGTGGGGGGTTTTTTGTGTTTGTAGAATGCAGGATCCGTAAAGGTTGGATTTTTCCTAATTGTTGATTGGTTTCTGTGTTTTGAATTTGTCTTCCTAATTTGAAATGGTGGCTTGTATAGGAAGAACTAAGTCTAATTGACAAGTATTTCAGCTGTATTGTTTAAGAAAGTAGTTTATGCACCTTTTAAAATCTGATTAGGGCCGAGTGAAGTTAATCTTATGTCAGGTTTTGTGTGTTTCTCATATGTTAAAGACACAATTTTTTCTAAAAAGTTAATAGAAAGAATTAGGATCTTACTATATAATTCCACTTGATATCTAGGTGCTGTTTTTTGTTTATGAAAGTGGTGTTGGAAACACCCCACAGGAAAAAGGAAATACATGGGGGGGGGGGGGGTACAAAGAAATGGCACAATGTAGTCTTTTAATGACCTTAAATATGAATGGTTTTTTATTTTAATTTATACGGTGTTTGAATGGTTTGATTCATGTTGATAGTGCACCTGTCTTCTGGTCCTAGTTATTGGTTATTTGTTTGTAGAATGTGTGATGTATGAAGGTTGTAATCTTCCTGGTTATTAATTTGCATGGTTCTGTAAGTCGAAATGCCAAGTACCTCATTTGCGATTGTCTATTATAGTATTATCTTGATTTTTGTCTGAGACAGATGTTTCTGTTATATCCTGAAATTAGAAATTTGCTTTCCCATTTTTATCAGTTACTCTATCACATATGTGTTCCACACGTTGCATATATTCGATAAAGTTTTTGTGTAAAGCACATGCTTCTTTTGTATCATAATTGTTTCTTTAATTTATCATCTTCAAAAACATTCTCTAGTTTCTGCAAGTATTGCAGTGTTTCATTAAATCTCCTTGAAATTAAAGTTAGAAGCTTTATAGATATAACCCTTTATTTTGGTCAGTTAACACTTCCTCACTCTGTCAATAGGTGCAAGTTCATGACTACTAAAAACATTACAATTTCTGGTAGTTATTCAAAATATTTTGAACTACATTTGGTTTAAATATCATGATTTTGTGAAAAGAAAGTTAGCATCATACAATCTAACAAAAGGAACTAGGAAGGATGCAAATTATTAATTTTAAAATCTCTAAAGTAATTTTTTTTGTTAAGAACTACTATTAGACATGAATCAATGATGACTGTAATTGGTTTTATGTTCTTTGAAATAAAACACTTTTGGGGATGATATACAATGGAGTATTGCTAAAAGAAATAGTTTTTCAGAACTTGATAATGACATTTCATAATTCCTGTACAACTCTCTTGATAATTTATGCTACACTGAATACCTGAGAATATCTATCTATTCAAGCTAAGTCATTCGGTTGCCCTTATAATTAATTCTTCTAGCAGGCTTCAGCTGGGGATGCTGCTGGAGAAGAGCAAGGCCTATCAACCGCCAAAGTGATGTGCCGAATATGCTTTTCTGGTGAAAATGACCGAAGTGAAAGGGCAAGGAAGATGCTCTCTTGCAATAGTTGTGGCAAGAAGTATCACCGGAGCTGTCTTAAAGCTTGGTCCCAGAACAGAGGTAGTTCTCAGAGCTGCACTGAAGTAATTAATGGCATTTGCTTTGTTTATTTTCTGACGAAATGTTTGAAATAGATCTTTTCCACTGGAGTTCTTGGACTTGCCCTTCTTGCCGTTTATGTGAGGTTGATATCTCACTCCTTATACATTTATGGTGAATTATATAGAAGCATGGTTATTTTTCCTTACTTTGGAGATACATTTAATTTTTATTAATAAGAATGCTGATAATGATGGTTTTTAATAAGGGATGATTATGTACTATCACGGGATTTTGTTATTTAAATTGAGATATTACTGTCCCGTTGAGAAGTTTGACTTTGAAGAATATCTTAAGATGGGAAGATGTGTTGTTGGGTGACAGTTTTTATTTATTTATTTTATTTTATTTTATTTTTTTAAAATTAATTGATTAATACTTGTGTGGTAAGGCTGGTGACAGATATTGGAATCCCTAACTGGAAATCCCATAATTATTAAACTGCTTTTCATATATCTTTTTGTTACTTAGGTGTGTCGGAGAACTGGAGATCCAAATAAGTTCATGTTCTGTAAAAGGTGTGATGGTGCGTACCATTGTTACTGTCAGCAACCACCACATAAGGTGTGATATAATTTTTTTGTTCCTGAAAAATTACCATTGATCAATTAACTTATGCATTTTAATTTGAGGCATGCAGAATGTTGGCCATGGACCTTATCTGTGTCCCAAACACACCAAATGCCATAGCTGTGATTCTACAGTACCTGGAAATGGCTTAAGTGTAAGGTTAGTATTTCTATCTCAATTTCGAGTCATTATTTCCTTGATTGCCAGCTTCTTTGCTATTCTCGTTTTTGAACAAATTCCATCAGCTGATGGGTTTTGGATTATAGTGCGTTTGGTTACTTTGCTTGGATCTTAACTCTATTATGAAGCTTGTATCTATTGTATCTATTGTATATTATGTGCTGTTATGCATGTCTAAAAGCTGTACTTCAGAAGCATCTGTATATATATTATTTACAACAGAACTCCTATCTTCAATACCAATGAATGTATTTCTGGCACATCTCTGATGAAGATTTCTTGTATTTTTATAATGCTATCAACTAAGATCTAGTTTCAGGATGATTGATGAAGTGACTCTGACTCTGACTCGAGTGTATGCTTGAATATTTTGTAGGTGGCTATTGGGCTATACATGTTGTGATGCTTGCGGAAGATTGTTTGGCAAAGGGAATTACTGCCCAGTCTGTCTGAAGGTATTGCATTATACCAGTCCATGTTGACAAATTTACTAGTCCTCCTCTGCTCATAAGGCTCAAAAACACTTTGTCTTAAGCAGCAAAGGTTGATTGCTTAATTTTTTACTCACAACTGCAGGTGTATAGAGACTCTGAATCAACTCCTATGGTGTGCTGTGATATCTGTCAACGTTGGGTGCATTGTCCTTGTGATGGAATCAGGTATTTCTTACTCCTTTTCTTTCTCTTCTCTCATTGATATATTTTCTTTTGGTAATACCTTTTCAGATAGAAGATTGGACAATGAATTGGTAATTTTGATGAAAGATTATTGGAATGTGGGTGTGAAATGTGAATCACATGAGAACTAGGATTGTTGTTTGGTTGTTCCTTAGTCTTGAAAATTTGTCAACTTGTGAAGAGCTAGGACGATAAACTTGATTAAGGTTTAGGATCCATATAAGGGAATTTTAGTTCATATTTATGCCTTCTTGTGCTTTGCTAGTACTTCAATTTATTACATAACCAGGTGACTGTTCAACTTTAATATGCTCTTTTAATGTTCTAGATATAAATTTAGGTTACGAAAAAAGGGAAGATTTAAAATTGCAATTTCATGTTGTTTACAGTATAAAGGAAGTAAAATGCTAAGAATTGATATACAAGTGCTTCTGCATCAGCATATGGTGATTGGTGAATTTAAGCAGGAGCATGTTTTTCTCAGTCTTCTCTCCATCCCAGAAAATAGTGCACACTTTGCCAGTTTTCATGTGACCCAACTTCCATTTTTTGGCCACATTTCCTCAATTTACCCTCATTTTGCACACCTATTCACAAAAAAAACATCACAGTCCTTACTTAGTCCACCATTATCCATAGATTAAAAACAACAAAGTGGGCCCTTTCTACACCCAAAACACACTACCTCACTTTTATTAAAACCCATGCCACACCAAGTTGTACTCTTTTGAGGGATGTAGGGAGTATAACTTTGGTTTATCTTAAGCTGCAGAGGGGTTTATTTTTCAGTTTTCATGTGCTCCTCCAACAACAGTTAAGGACAGGTTATAAACCTATAATCATATTTTTTTAATATTAATAGGTATCTATAGCCTAGTTTTTCAAGAGAATGCATTTTCCACTTACATTGTACTCTTGTTTGCTGAAGTGATAAAAGGGATTTACATAGAAAAGGCCTTGTAGAAGTTGTGTAGATGGTTGGGCTAAAAGATAACAAGAAAAATGAACCCGGGTCTTTTATAAATTTGTGCATCTGGCAATACCTTTTATATTCTCCAGCATTCAAGTAATATTTCCATAATTCTGAAAGTAAGTGATTGTTTAGCTAATCTAAGGATAAGACAACAATCTCTTATAATATGTTAGCCAAAGAGGCATAAGAATGCCGGTTAATTAAACAAGTGCCTATAACGTTCAATTTGTTAGCTTCTAGCATTAGCTGGCTAGGCTTGGAGAGGTATATGTCAAGATTTAACCTTGTGGGCTTGCAGTTCTTCTGTTTTGTGTCACCAAGAAATTTATCTCCTCCTTTCTGATCCTTAAACTCACCTTCACTACTCACGACAAGTGTGGGGCGTTATTGACTAACAGTATGGGCAGCATATACACGTGCTCATTTTTATATGAATATGCAAACTTTAATTCCTCATGTATTAGTTTAATTACACAATCTTCTCCTGCACTCATTTATGATCGCCCTTGCATTGGTGAATGAAATTGTTATGCTTTGGTTTTTCTTGTTTTTTTTGGGTGCATCTTCAGACTTTGCCAATTCTGATTGTTTTGGGCACCTCTTTTGACTGGATTTTGACTTAAATTCTACTGACATCAAACTCAAATTTCAGTGATGCAAAATACATGCAGTTTCAAGTTGATGGAAATCTCCAATATGTTTGCCCAACATGCCGTGGAGAATGCCCCATGGTGATTTTTCGTACATGCTGGTCAATAGGGATATATACCATGTGAATGATGCAATTTCTTTTACCGATTCTCTTAGTTTGGCTTCAATGGTATCTCCTTTTGCCAGGTTACAAATCTTGAGGAGGCTGTTCAGGAGCTCTGGAAGCGAAGAGATGAGGCTGATAAGGATTTGATAGCAAGCTTGAGGGCAGCTGCTGGTTTGCCAACTCAAGAAGAAATATTTGACATTTCACCCTTTTCTGATGATGAAGAGAGCGGTCCTATATCAGTAAAGAATGAACATAGCCGTTCGTTGAAGTTTTCTCTTAAAGGGTTAGGTAATAAATCACCAAGAAAGAGCAAAGAGCATGGCAAAAAATCTTCACATAAGAAGTATGGTAAGAAAAAGGGTAATGAAACATCTTTGGTTGGTGGAGTTGATACAAATCGGAGTTTAGATGGGTATGCTGATGATCCATCTGGACAGAACACCGTCAGTAATAAAAATGATGAAATGCACCCTTCCCATGAACCTGCTTCTACTTTCTATCCTGTTGCTGGAAGCTTGATGGAAGACACAGTTATGGTAAATGAAGCAGCTGCCTCGAAACACAAGTATATAGATGAGGTTTCAGCGACCAATGTAACAAAGGCATCTAGAACTATCAGAATAAAGAGTAATAAATCTCGTGCCTTCACTAATGGGGAGGAAATAGGAAGTAACAGTGGGGCGCCCAAGAATGCTCAGGGGCCAAAGCTTGTTATACATTTGGGAGGCCGAAGTAAAAATGCTAGTCCCCCTATCGGGCAAGCCAAGGCTTCATCAAAAGGTATGCATTTCCTATGTATGCTGCTTTTGGCCTTTTTATAGTTTGGAATTGCTAATGATATTAAGAAACAAAAAGGATCATTTTCTGCTGGTTGTTGCTTACATGAATTTTGTAATTTAGTGATGAAGATGTAAGAAAGTATTTGGATTCAACGTGAAAATAAGTATCGTACTCTATCCTTGAAAACAAAAGTAAAGGCAACTTTTTGGTCAAAGTTCTTGAATCTAATCCCAAACATAAATTTACCTAATGATGAATATTAGATCTATTGATGCATACCATTGTTGAGCTTCACGATGTAAAAAACTAATGCTCTGTGCATGTATGCTGTAGGAACTGAAGATACAGGACAACTGAAACAACATCAAGAGCACATCGATAGACCTAATTCTGCAGTTAAAGTAGGGGAGCAAAAAGGTAATGCACTCTGAGTAAAAGAAATCAAGTTCTCTGTCATGCATCTTCATTTTGCATCCCTCTCGTAGTCTCTTTTGATTTGTGCTCTTCGTATAGTGACAAAAAAACAGTCTTGTTTGTTGCAGGGGAAGTGAAAGGTATTAAGTTACATGTTAAAGAAGGCCCATTGATAAAGCTCAAGAATGCTTCTAATTTAGGTTTGTCTAACATAACCTCAAAACATACCGGAGGAGGTTTCAGCGATGGCCATGAATCGGTTTCTCCTAGGAATACGTACTCAGTGCTTGGCAAAAGAAGTGCCGAAGAAAGTGCATCTGCAAGGAGTGGCTCTGAAGCCCCTGCGAGCCGAAGGATCAAGTACTCGTCAAAAGGGCATGGTGAGGATGCGTCCGTTTCTGGTGACCATATTGATGACAGCAGTGCTCCGACAAAGGAGCGGAAGCCTTACTTGAAGTTTAAAATCCCCAAGAATTCTAACAATGGAAATCAAACCGTATCCAGTAATTTGACCATCGGAAATCAGGATTCGTTGCCTCCTTCTGGGAAGGATGAGATCACTTACACAAGGGGCCAGAGGTCGAAACGAAGGAGACCAGCACCGGGTGATGAAGATTCCTCCCAATGGCGTGAAGACAGTACCATAAAGGACTTCACAGATGCCAATTGGATACTGCAGAAATTGGGGAAAGATGCTGCCGGGAAAAGAGTAGAAGTTCATCAGCCTTCGAGCAACTCCTGGTGAGTTTTCATCGCAAGAGAACGATGCTACATCTTTAATTCACTATCTTTTGAATTGCCCACGTGTTCTAAATGGCGAATTTCTCTGTTTCTTGTTTGGCAGGCATAGGGGTACAGTGGTGGAAGTTTTCGAGGGAACGCCTGTTGTTTCTATCGCTCTTGATGATGGGAAGTCCAAGTGTTTGGAGCTTGGAAAGCAGGGGATTCGTTTCATTTCTCAGAAGCAAAAGCATTGAGTTAGATCTTTAATTTTCTTGTTTGGGAGTAGACAAGGCGTTCTTAAAAAATGGGGAAAGATTTACTGCGGCTCTGTAAAAGTCAGTCTGTAATGTTTTTAATGTAAATGCTTAGAAACTGTTTTGTATCTATAGCTTTGCTCCCTTCCCCTCCCTCCCTAGACCTAGACATACCATTCATAATTGTAAGAAATCTTTGTACCTTTGTATCACTTGCTCTATTCATTTTAAATTCCAATTTAATAGAGAATGCCCAATATTCTTGATTACATATTGTCTTGAATTCATGAACAGTTTTTTCACTATTTAGACTGAAGATTGGATGATAATAGCATTTACAGTGGAGCAAAACATGAAAATCAAGAAGAAGAATATGTAGATGCAATAAGGATCAATTTTTGCATCTCCCAAGCCTCAAAGCAGCAGCATCAGATTATATAATCTGAGATGAAGAAGATGCATTCAAAGTGGGAAGCAAGACAACAATAATCATACTGGCGGAGGTGGGAGGTCCAACAAGAGCCAGAAGCCGACACAGTCGTCCGAGTCCAAGTCCTCTTGAATGGCAAGAAAGTGCAACCCTCCGCAGGCCTTCTTGGCTGCTTCCCAAGCTTCAGCTTCACTTGTACTCACTGGTGTCTTCTTGTATGTGGCATACACGTAACGCGTTGAGATCCCAACGGACAGGACCACAGAAGCTCGACTCGTGTCAGCTTCAACCGAGCACACCTCTAACCCGTTCATCCATCCTGCAACATTGTCATTTCAAGACTCAATTTGAAACTTGTTCACACTAGACTTTACTATTTATTTCGAAGAAGGGTACACATGAGCAGAATCGCATATAAGAACACTGCAACAACATAATACCTGCTAATGGTTTAGCTCGAGATGATGCAACCGCGAGTCCAGGAATTAGTGTTTCCTCACCGACTTCAATCCCCAGAAGATCCAAATCTAAGGTAGCACCAAAAGCAAATCTTGTCTCCAAAGATGATGCCTCTTCTTGGACAGCTGCACAGAGAATCAAAATTAGCAGTTTTCTAACATTTAACATCTGATTTTGCCTTTCTACATTGTAAGATCAATGTCAAGATGTCTTTCAAAATAAATAGGGGAGCTGAGGGCTACTCAAGAGACAGCAGGAGGTGGTATTAAACCTCGAGTTTAACGACTGAACATGCAGAGAGAATAAGAGAGATCCTCTAGAACACTCGACTATGAATCTAGTGACAAACCGGATGTCTTGTGCCATTTCCACACAAGTAAGTACCTGAAAAGGGCAACTGAACAAATGCCCACTTTTCTCCATATAAATTTTCTGGAAGTTCCATAGGGAAAGGATTATCGAGTGCAAGAAGTGGCTTTGATCCCTTCTGGAAACCAGGATGTCGTGTGTATACAGTTTCGTAACGCTCTTCGAGCCACAGAACCAGAGACAAACACTGAAGTAAAGAGCATGTGAAAAATTAAAAAAATAGGATTATCACACATTAATCTAACATTTTCCACACATAAGGCATAAATTTTGGAAATAAGCACAAGCATATTGTAAATCCAAAACAGAAAACTACAGCTATATAAACATAAATCCAGATAACATCATCATCGTATAAATGAAGAACGGATGAGTTGTTCATCCTAAAAAGTTCGAAAAGAGACACAACCACCTGAATTTTCAACTCAAAATCCTCCAAATAGCTCCTTCCAAATTGTTTAGATCTAAAAAGTTTTGCTACTCAAACACTAACACAGACTTTGAAATCCTAGCTACACGCCTCCCTTGCTTAAGGGGCGTGTACTATCCAGGATTGACAATATGCACAATTCAGTAATTTTATGTTCATCACGAGGATTCTCCAATGCTAATCCTTTCAACAAGATATGAACCAAGCAAGTAATCTCAAATTGTAGAAATAACCAAGGGCTTCATGTTATCTCAAGTTTACCAAGTGATGTTGCTAATGCTCACCCGTTTACTCGGAATAGGTTTTATACCAAGCTCACTGCAAGCTCTCGTAATAATCGTCTGCATCTGTGACCTGAAAAACACAAAATTCATGATCTTAAATGAAATTGGGGAAAAGAGCAACCAAACCTCAAAGAAACAACAAAATCCTTACCTGAAAAATTTAATTTTTTCTGGCAAAGGCAAGCCCAATTCATCACAGATGGAGACGATAGCATTCTTAAGAGTGACGCTGTTGATAACATTGTTGGGAAAATACTTGGTATACTGCAGCGAAAGCGACACATCGCAAACAACAAGCTCCCAAGTCTTTTTCCCCCTAATGTCGAGGATCGGCCTAGAGCAGAAATCCACCTCCCACTCTGTGATGCTCTCCGGATCCGTCTCCGGGTCGAGATAGCTGAGCTCCGAGGTGGGGTCGTCGTTTATCTCTTCTTCTTCGAAGGCGGAATTCCCGGTTTCAGGCTGCAATGGCGTGGAAGAAACTGAACTTCCCGAGACAGAGAAGCAAATTGGGGAATTCCTGAGAGTTAGGGTTTTTATGTGGGGTGGGTGAATTTGCACTTTAGAGAGGGGGGTTTTGGTGGTTTTGATTGGAGTGGAATTGAAGGTTAGACTCGCCATTGATGATGAATTGAAGGGATAAGAGAAGAGTGAAGAGTGAGAGGGGGAAATGATTTCAAGGGTTGTTAAATTAGTTATCCATCACAATATTCCTTTCTATATAGTAGTATTTCCTTTGGACTTTTTTAGTTTTTTTTCAAAACCAAAATTCTAAACTGATTCGGTAAATTAAAATTTATGTGGCAATCAAAACGATTTGAATAAGTTTAAAAATTAATAAAAAAAATAAATGCCGTCATCTTTCTCACTTATCTCTCCACTTTCTCTTCCTTATCATAGAGGCTAGTGTCATCAGCCCACAACGTTCCCGCTCGAGCGCGTGGACTCACTCGTCGTAGGCAGGGAGGAGTGGGTCATGTTGCTCCGGTCTTTGCGCTTGTATGTTATCTCGAAGTATAATCATACATCAAATGTCACAACATACCTCCACCTTATAAAATGAAAACGATGAAGCCAAAAATAAAGATCAATAAATACAAAATTCCATCGTTTTGATTGCTATATCAGTTTTGATTTTTGTATTTATATAGAAATAAATTTCAGGAAAAATAACTGGCAAATAACTCTTTATTATCATGTTTTTCTAGTAGGTGAGTTGTAAAATTAATAATATCTTGTCACAATATAAGCACAAATACTATAATTTAATGTGCCAAAGCTTTATGTTAAGTTTTCTTGTGTACTAATCTTACATATCAAATCTCCACCAATATTAGCTAATAAGAAAAATGATGGAATAATCACTTCAAAAATATTCCGTTGCCGGGACTTGAACCCGGGTCTCTCGGGTGAGAGCCGAGTATCCTAACCAACTAGACTACAACGGATTTGGTAATTAATGTGATATAATATAATATATTGGCATACGATGTACACGATAGTAATATTAAAAAACAAAGCTATTTTTAAAATTTTTGGCATACGATATACACGATACTACCTTTAAGTAGAAATTATTTTTAAAATTAGGCGGTTTCTTAAAATTTTAAAATTTTTTATTTTAGGATATAGATCTCACAATTGACTAATACTATTTTCATTATTTTTTATTTTTAAATTTTATTTTATCTATTTTTCTTTTCTTTTTTTT
The DNA here is from genome assembly GCF_004379255.2 of Salvia splendens. Lineage (NCBI taxonomy): Eukaryota > Viridiplantae > Streptophyta > Magnoliopsida > Lamiales > Lamiaceae > Salvia > Salvia splendens. The sequence continues at coordinate 20,816,893 of NC_056041.1, read as the reverse complement.
TACTTTACAATTTTTTTGTATTAAAACTCACACTATTTTAAAACTTTTTACTTTCTAAAGCTGGAGATAGTATTTAACATCCTCATGCTGCTGTAGTGCTGTTAGTGAGAAAGTGAGCCTATTTTATAACACGTAATTAAGATAAAATTAGTGAGAAATATATGATTTTTTAGTATGAAACAAAACTGTCATGAAATTAGAACAGCAAAAATATATTTTCAATAATCGGCCAAACATTAATAAAGTGAGATTCTAATAATTCATAATTCAAAAACAAAATGTAGGGAAAATTTGCATTCATATTATGCCACTCGAATGTAGATAACACGCAACGGAACTCATTTGAGACGACGCTCTCTTGCTTTTTTCATCAACATACACTTTAAACCCTAACACATCATCGGTAGACAGATATGGAATCAGACGAATCCACTGCAATTCCAATTCAATGGAGTCATGAAGCCAATTGGATCATCGCTCACGGCTCTCTCCAATCTACTGTCACCGTCGACTCCTCTGACCACCCGATCGCAGAGCCTGACTCGGAAAATACGGCCACTAAATTTCCACTGATTCTCAAGCCTCCTAGCCCCGATTTCGGTCACTGTGAAATTAAGAGTATGTTTTCTCTTCTGTTTGCTTGTTATTTTTTTTTTTATGAATTCTCAAATATGCCATCGCTGCTAGTGCGTTGTTTTGATTTACATCGCATCGCGGCTTGCTCAGCTTTTATCGTCGATTTATCGTGACTGTAGGTTTAAATCATTTTCTGATTCGGTTGTTTACTTGTTTTTGAAAATTTTGAAGTAAGTATCGGGGTGGAGTAAGCTAGATCATGAATTTATGCGTTCGTAGTCACCTCCTGATTTACGTGTTCAATGTACTATTAGACAATTTGATTGATTGGTACATTTTCATTGAGTTCGTGTTTTCTCTAAGGAGAAGAAATTTGGTGTTTCGCTTCAACTGGTACTTTATGTTTGATAATACTAGCAAACTGTATTAGAGGTTCTGCATCGAAGGTTTTGTTTTCTTCATTTGCTGTATTGCATTCTTTCATCTTCATGTAATGCGAAAAATCCTGAAAAAGAGTTGGAGAATTTAGCTTCTGTTTAGGAGGAGATAATGTTCGGGAAATGAATATACTTATGTTCATAGATCTTATATAATTTTTCATTTAATTCTGGTTCCATTTGATCCTCATAAACTCATAGTAATGTTTCTTATGATGAATTGGAACATCATTTTTTGCAGTATGTTTTAAGCAAAAGTATGAGGTTCGCCAAATATATGTTCGGAGCACTGCACGAGCATATGAGATCTATTATGCAACTTCTCCTAATAGTATAAATGAATATCTCTCTACTGTTCGGTGTGGTGTTGCTGAACGTGATGACAAAGTTCTCCAAACCAGTTGTGTTGAAGATTTTGCAGAGGTGCATGGGGACTCTTTATCAGGAGACGTAGCTGCAGAAACTGCTTCAAGTGGGGGAAGTACTGCCACAAGTGAGGATGATTGGGTTAACATAAAAGTCCCTGGGAGGAGCAGTCCTGCTTCAGATAAGACCAGTACCGTTGGAGTGAACAATGTACAGGTATACGGGAAATCTTCAACTCTTTGCATCAAAGTGGTGCATTTTGTACACTAAAAATGGTTCAATTACCTACCAAGCTAATGTCCATTCCAACTTTCAACTGTGAATTTTGCACACCTACATGTATTCCCAATATTTTTCTTGTTATCTTCTAAACAATAATATTTTGAAAAGCATTTATTTGTAGTTTTCTATCATTTATATTAAGACTATAGTTTTAGTAGTCGTCTATGCATTTAAGTTATATAATTAACGGTGATTCTTAATACCTCCATCCACAAAAAAATAGACAAAGTTGTAGATGGCAGGGGTTATAATGCGCAATTAGTAAAGTAAGAGAGTGAGGGAAAATGTGGTGGGAGTAGTGTTAGTGGATTGGGAGGTCCACTTTTCTCCCCATGCTCCCTCTGCAATTACCTTCCCATGAAGGATTTTCTTACTGGTTGATACTTGATGAATTACCACATTAGCCACTAGTACACATTTGAAGGGGATCCATAGTGCATTCAAAATTTCTATAAGCCTTTCATGCATTCATTACTATGCCGGTGACATGTAGTAGTTTTATATCTTGCAAACTACAGATCCCAAAAATTTCATGTTGTGTATTTTTGTTATTTTATAATTTTTCTTCAACCTCTTAACTCGAGTTACTATGGTGAATCCACATGTTGACTGTACTTTGTTGATGAAGTGTCAATCTCTGCACAGGAAACTAATTAGAGTGTATCATTTTAACTTCTATGCAGGACTTCTATGAGGCTACAGCACAAATAAGTGATTCAGAGCCTTGTTTGTCACTTACAATTCGATTATTATCACTTCACGACAAAGGACATGTATATGTGGATGAAGTATATGTGTTTGTGGACCCTGTGGAGTCAACTGATTCTGGAAATGGGGCTGCGCTGGCAGGAGGCTTGGCACAAAGTTCTCTTATGGCCATGTTCATGCCAACCCTTCTGCAGTTATCCAAATCAGGTGTAAGCCGAGCTCAAGAAAAATCTGATGAGGTGCTTAAGAATAGGAACATGGAATTGGTATCAACAACAACCGACAGAATTGATTCTCCTCAACAAGTTCTGAAGCCAAAGGAAGTTTGTAAGGATGATACTGAGTCAGCTGAACATCAGCAACACACTTCTGCAAAGAAATATTGTATGGCGGCAAATGAAAGTAGTTTTCAGCCAAGTCATCTTGAAACAGCTATGGAACAGCTCGTCTCTCGACTGAGCAGAGTGGAAGTTATATGTTTGAGGTTTGAAGAGAAAATGTTGAAGCCAATAGAAAGGATAGAGGAAAGGCTTCAACAAGTTGAGAATCAACTTGAGAAACTTTCCAAGAGTTCTCATGAGTTTGGTTTGCCACATTGCACAAGAATCTCTGCCCCTGCATTTTCTTGCAGTGGATCAGACACAAGCTCTTTCTACAATAATGAACTTGAAAAGAAGGATTTTACAAGTGATGACCTGCCTGACTCCCTTGAGGCAAATTTTAATCCTGGCCTTATTATAACTGCTCCTGAATTTTCATATGAAGAGGATGAAGATAATGATGATTTGAAACCATTGGAGGATTCTCTTTGTGTGGAACCGAAGAAAACTTTGTCGATCGATGATGCTTTGGCAGCAGCACTTAACGGATTTATGTCTAGTGAAGCTTCTGAACCTATACCAATACCTATAGGTCTCCTTGGTGATGAAAATGAGGAAATTCAGTATCAGGGGCATGCTAAATTTTGTCAGACAGAGACTAGAGAATTCCCTGCTGCAGAGAGTGGCAGTACAGAGTCATCACAGAATGTTCAAGTCTTTACGATTGAGGCTCCTGATTTTACTTTGGAAGAAACTGGCAGCGAGGAGCAATTGAATTCTGTCCAGTCCTTGTTCGATGTGGCTTCTGTTACTGAAAAGGAGAAAGTGGACTTTGGTAATGAGATGGTCCCTCTTAGCAATAATTCTGCTGATACGTCTGATGTTGGTATAAAAGAAAGCACAGATGAGTTAGGTTCACCATTTAATGGTAACTCCCCCACTTCTTCTAATGGATGCTTGAATAGGAGCTCCACAGTAAATGTGATAGAGACTTACTTTGAAGGGAATACGACCAGTGGTCGTGATGAAATCACTAGCAGTTCTGCACCTAGTCCAGCCAAAGACTCAACGGATACCAGCATGCATCAGATTTCTGACGAGAGTAACCTAGGAAAATTAAGTAGTAAGCCCGATGATCAGGATGCTGCTTCGCAAGAGATCATAGGACAGGAGGCTGAGATTGCCTCTGAATCTGAGCAGCAAAATGTTGCAATAGAAAGCAGTGAAGATCATGACGCAGAGCATGTATCCGGCCATTCTAACGTTGCTTCTTTCTTAGACTTCGAGTTACCTATTTTAGAGGTGAAGTTCACTTCTGAGTTGCGCATGAGTGCCAAGTCTGCCCTTGAAGCTCTTCTAGATGATGAAGCATCAGAATCGAATACTGAAGCTCCTCTCACCGATACGAAGAAAGATGATGGTATTTGCATTGATGGGCATGAAACAATAGACGTTTTGTCAAAAAACTGCCTTTTGGTAGATCTTGAAGTTTCTGAAGACACGGCGGTCTCTTCACATTTGGAGGGTGCAGCATCTCACAGTCTATCTCCTACAAGCTGCTCGGAAATGGCCGTAAGTCTCATCTAATACTTTTGATAATATCGAGTCGCTGCTATGTATATATGATGACATGGATAAAATCGCATGTGCTGCAACCTTTCTTTTTATGAGACTATTTCAAAATTTGTGTATCCAATTTATTGATAGGTTCTAATAATCGGAATTACAGAAATAAAACTATGACTAATCGTATCCTAAGATAAGGGAAGTATAATGAACAAAACTATCTAGGCAAGAAAACTGCAACTCTCCGTGTAGCCTTCTAAGGCTCGGGGTTGGTGATGACATAGTCTGATGAAATGAAACACGAGATGAGATAGAGTGCCGTAGATGAATTTAGTCGTTGAGGGAGCAACTTGGGAGTGAATTGAGCTTGGTGGTTTGCACGGCAAGATGGTTGCAAGAAGCTTCAACTTTTTCTCCTTTTTGTTGAGCAGTTAACATCACATTTTGTAGCACCACGTTTTTACATGGAACTGATTCACTGCAGTTCAAATTTATTGCCACCTTTGAAGCACTTGTTCCTATGATATTCCTGTATACTACATTCTCTACTTGAACTGCTGATTTCTGCATATCATTTTCATAAATATCAGAATTTAAATATGTGTTACAAATCATAAAATAAACATTATGGTAGTGGAAAATGGTGGTGATAGATAGTGTAGTTAATTAAATGTACTACCTCTTTATCACATTTTTTATTTTTATCACAGTAGTACTGATTTATGATTATGGGGTTGTGCACATTCCTCATCAATATGTCTTCAAACACTATATTCCTTGCAATTCCACTGCCTCCCTGCAAATAAATAAATTAGTATAACATTAAATATACTCCATATTTTACTAGTTAACTCATCTAACTTGATACTTCCTCCGTACGAGTCACACTTTGCCATTTTAGTCCGTCCCACAATAAGAGTCACACTTCATTTCCACTAAGTCACTTTACTAACATTTTATTATAAAATTAATGTAAAAAATAGGTCTCATATTCTACTAACTTTTCCAAGCCACTATTCTTTACATTTCTTAAAACTCGTGCCCACAATAAGAGTGACTCCTATTGTGGGATGGAGAGAGTAGTTCTTAAAGTCAAGAACATTGTATCTATATGTATATTTCATATTGACAAACTGAGATGGTAATCATAAATAGAAATTGTACATTTAAACTACAGAAAAATGGGTTTTCTGATATAAATTGAATTTCAAGAATTTAATGATGCTACCCGCCGACAGAAAATTTCGAGAAATTATTAATTTCCATGCAATATTTAGGGTTAGGGAATTTAATTTACCTGCCAAGTCTTTATTCGGGCACCATTTGTCGTTCCGGTAAATGTTGCCCCTTTCACATATATATTTGAAACGTAATTTTCTGTGTTGTCTTCACCTAAGCTTCCAATGCTGCAAAATCAGTAGTTTTGGCCTTTTTAGCTATGAAAATAATTCTTGTGTTACAACTAATGGTTTGTGAATTATAAACAAAACAAAGGCAAATATATTATAATTAATCACCTGATGCCATGGCCTGGTCCACAAGCTATGTTTCTCACATCAACATTTCTTGACCCATTCACTATGGAAATACAATCATCACCTAATTGAAACCAGTAAAAACCAGTAATTAATCACATTATTTAAGAAAATATATGTCACAACCATAATCTAACTGATGTGCAAATCACCTGTTCTAATCTGAGAATCTAAAATTTTAATGTTGGAAGTTCTTGTGACATGAATCCCATCTGTGTTGGGGCTCTCCTCTGGTGCTTCCACTACAAGTTTCGAAGCTTCGACGTCGTTGCAGTCCTGGAAATTCACATGCATCTGCTGTGCATTGAGAAGCCTCAAGTTGCTTAGTGTTAGATTTGAGCAGTTTCTGAAGGTTAAAGCCTGCATCACAAGCAAAACATCAATTGGATTTTCATTTTTCAACTCCAAATTTTGATAAATTCAAAAAGACTTTCAAGAAACTTACTGTTGGTGCACTTTGGCTTTGACAAGGCTACAAGTCACAAACAACACAAATATTGTCAATATAATAAGACAACAAAAGAATAACTATAAAGGAAATACTATTATGTGTAATTATTTTTTATTGCATACCTTAGTCTTCTTGATTTTGCAAGAATTCTTCCACCATACTTCACCACTACCATCAATTGTTCCACCACCAAAAATTTCCATGTTTCTTACATCTTCAAACTTAATCCAAAGTCTTTTAGGGGTATCATACATCTTAGCAAAAGACTTGATTGTTCCTTGGATCTACAAAAAAAATTCTTAATTATTTGTACCAAAATGTTTAATTATCCTTATTTATTTCAAAGTAGTGCAAGTCTATAAACGTACCTCCATCGAAATACCAGAGTGACATGGACCTGTAAAATCGACGTGTTTAACATAGTAAACTTTGCCTTTCGGCACCAAAATTTTGATTGATTCCAAAGAATTACAAGCTTTGTCCCAAGCTTTCTTGAATGCCTTCAAAAACAACATAAACCATATCAATATTATAATGTACTATAATTCATAATGTATGTAAGCATATATATATATATACCTGAGAATTGTCTGATTTTCCATCAGCTTTAGCTCCAAAAACTTCAACATCCAAGACTTGTTTTTGAGCTGTTGGAGGTGCCGGTTTCTTAGCATGTTTTGTTTTGTGGTGATGGGAATGTTTTTTGGCAAGACATGAGGAGGAACAACAAATCAAAATTATTAAAAAGGTTGTAACAACATAACTAGTTGTTGGCCTCATCTCCTCCTAAAAATGGAGACAATTTTGAAGTGTGTATGTATGTTATATATGTATGTGTAGCTTCTCAACAAAGTAGAGAACAATGCATCTATTTCATGATCATCATAGATATTGGTATATATAATGTTCACGTTTGCATATTCTGGTTTTAGGGTTAGGTTTGACTACTCTTCATGAGTCTTCAATTGGTATATTTCAACTATGGAGATTGAGGAATATATTGTGTTTCCTTACCAATTTTTCTATGTATTCTATTGTTTGTGAAAATGTAACAATTAGGAATATTATAATTGGGCAAAGCCCACTTAAGTGAAAAGTTGGTGCAAGAAAAATTGCTAACAATAATGAAGCGTATAATTTAGTTTACAATAGGTAATATTTTAATTAAGTTGGAAGCTAAATTCAGGCGTGACAATCTCGACTAGGGGTAAGTTCAGATTTGGTTGAATGGAATTTAAGTAAGTGGTATAATTAAAAGATTTCACAATTGGACCTGTCCTTTTAGAATCATGATAATACTTAATAATCTATTTTACCAATAATATTTAATAGTATCTCATATTTTCGAGAACAAAAAAAATCTTCTAATTACAATATTCAATATATATACTTCATCCACCTTATAAAAATAGAGACTTTTTCCATTTTGGTCCGTCTCATATAAATAGTTTGCTTCTAACTTTGGTAACTTATTTCTTTCTAATGAGGTGAACTCCATTTTCCACTAAAATACTCCAATAGTTTTTCTTTCTATCTCTCTTCTACTTTATCAAATATGCATTAAAACCTGTGTCGTTTCTATTTTTATGGGACGGATGAAGTATATTATTAGGGATGTCAATGTAGCCCGACACATATGGACTAACCTAAATAGCCCTCTGAATTTATAGGGACATGGTTGAAAATTGATAGCCAGATAAATTTTACAACCTAGTTAGCCGGCACCTAATTAGATCACAACTTGAGTAGGACGTACTCGGAACCCGGTGGGTTGGACCTACTTGAACTGTCGTCTATCCTTTTGGTCATGTTAGACAACTAATTCGACAAATCATTTATATATAATTATACAGAAAAATTATTTTCTATTTTATATTTAATATACATATATAGATTTTGTAGATATGAAAATAGACAAATGGATTTTGAAAAATCAAATTTACTATAAGAAAATTTTGAATTCTTAAACATAATTTTAAATTTCTGAATATATATTTATAATTTATTTTATAAATATGACTAATTTTCATCATTTTGTATTATATAAATCGTATGTTAGTCCCAAGAGCTAGCCCAAAATTCAGTCGTTTAAGATAGGAGTTGAAAGTTTCTAACCCTATAATATCACAACTTAATTAGCCTATACCAGATTAATCCACAACTTTAATAAGATTTATCTGAAATTTACTTAGATGGCCCAATTAACATTCCTATTTATAATTATATTTGTTGACAAAACATCAAATTCCATATTGACTTCAATAAATAATAAAATTTGAATAAAACCTAATTCGTGTGACCTCTACTTTTCCAATTTGTATGCACGATTAAAAATAGGTTTGAAGTTATTGGAAGTCAACATTCTTCTCAAGTCAAAGAAGTGGATACTTGAGTAAATGCACTTTCTATATTAAATTTTGGATCTTTTCAACGTGACATATATTTTTTACAGAATTGTTTATTAGATGAATTGTACTAATTTCAAAACAATTTTTGTCGAAAATATTTTAACGAGTTTTGTTTTGGGGGCTATGTTAAGCTTCGCATATTAAATTTTCTTACAATTAATTATTTATTTATTACTTCATAGGTTGTCGTTAAATTGATGTGAACTAAGTGGGGTAGGGGTTGTTTGGCAGGGAGAGTTAGGAGTGTGGCATTATGATTAAATTAGGTTGGTCGAGTTTCCGGTATTTGCGTATAACTGCCAAACGGTCCACAATTAACGACCATGTTTAGTCAATATTTTTTTTAGAATTACAAGTAAATTGTAATAACTATGACATAATTCAGCACACAATGTGGAAAAATAACTACTAATATATGATTGAACCCAAGCTGAGGACAAGAAATAAGAGTCTTACAAGTTATGATATCTTTAGTCAATAATTAGTGCACCATTTATACATTGGGGCTTGGGCGAAAACGCATATTGATACTTCAAGTTTGGCAAATCGAGATATATCAGAAATAAAAAAAAAAGTCGATAGTACTAAATGAAATATGGCATGTGCCCCTCCATACTTCCTTCGTCTGTGAATAAGAGTCTTGTTTTTTCATTTTAGTCTGTCTGCGAATAAGAGTCTCACTTCATTTTTACTATAAATAGTTTTAGAATCTCACATTCACTTACTCATTTCACTCACATTTTATTTAAAATTGATATATACAAATGGGACTCATGTTCCATTAATTTTTTTCCACTCACTTTTCTTAAAGCCCGCCAAAAAATGGGACTCCTAATAATAGACGGGTCAGTATTTATTAGGGGTCAAACAAATCACCATCACATTTTTTAATATTTAATTAAGTATTCTATCTTTCACATTTTCAATATTCTTTTCATCCACCCATACTTTTATTAATGTTTTATCAATAACCATCGAACTCACCATTATATATTTTTAAATAAAATATTTTGTCATTCCTAATTTTATAGAACATAAGAATAACAAACTAAATTTTAAAAAAAAACAAATAAACAACAACAATTGCAATTATCAAAATGAGGGAAATAATCTTAGAAATGATTGTAATTTTAGATTGAATGGAAATTATCAGAGTTGAAGAATATATTATTCTCATCATCCATTGTGAACAACAAGAGATAATACTTGTTGTGATTTATATGGTATTGGGAGTGATCAATTGCTAACTCACTCTCTAGTTGCTAACTACAACTAATTTAAGACCATAGGATTTTAGAAATCTAGTGGTCTAAAATTTGCCACATGTAATTTTCATTTTTATTAATTAAATAAAAAAAGATAAAAAAAAACTACCAAATTAGGGTTTTGGATGAAAATGTCAATATAGTATTTTGAAAATATCAACGTGATTCCTTGAATATGTCAACACAATTTTGCATTGACGTTGTATATATATTATATTGACATATTTTTATACTTACATTTACATTTAACTGTTACGTAAAAATTACGAAAATTAAAAAAAAAATCAAATTTTGACATCGGAACATATACAAGTGAGATCTCGTTAGAATCCTTATAAAATTATTTTTAATATGATATTTTGTGTAAGACAATAATATAAATTGAGATAGTTATAATCATTTAAAGTTTTGGGATATTTTTTAAATGTTGGTTATAACAAACTTTTTGTTAATTGACATTAATACCCCTAATTGACATTTTTTATGCATCATATTGATATTCGTGGATTAAGGATCTTGTACCTTGATTTAATGATTTAATGCCTATAATTTAGTTGTAGTTAGCAATTTAAGAGGGAGTTGGCAATATAACACCTCTTATAAGGTATAATTTATATTCACCAAACAAATAATAAATCCTTAAAAATATTCCCTTCATCCAACAAAAGATGTTTCATTTCCCTTTTCAGTTTGTCGTTAAAACTGCCGCATTTACATTTTTGAAAAAAGTGATCTCTTAATTAATATAAAAATTATATTTTCTCTGTTTACTTAACATACAAAACAAAACCTCCTAAAATTTCATGACAATCCGCAAGTGTGATATATTTTGTAGGACGGAGGGAGTACTACTTTTGCAAGTACACAAATGTGTAATATAGTACAAAAGGTATCGATCCCACACGTAGGGGTTTAATTGCTAAAACTACTAAAAAAATGGTAAATTTGTTTGATTTTGGATTTTGAACAGAAGACGAGTGCAGGGTGAATCAATAAGGCGAAATGCAAGGAAATCACAATACAGCTAGAAGACCACTCCTAGCTTGTTTCGGGTCGCTTATTCATATGTATCGTTTTTAATTCCTTCTCATTATTTATCAGGATCATGTTGTTTTTATGCTCACACGCAGCTGATCACTGCTAATGGAATTTTACCCCTTAAATAAGCTGATCACATCTCCTAGACTTTACTCACCAATCTCTCACTCCTACAAGACACGTAGTAAGCTTGAGGTTGGCTTCTATGAACATTCAACACACAAGTTGGCTTCTAGTTTTAGTCGTAGAGTTTCCAATCTATGTTAGCTCCCCACTCCAAATTAAGGAGACATCGAAGTTAAGGGTATTGCCGAATTATGTTCTCTACCAAAACCAAACCATAATTGATAAACATAGAAATCATTCAAAACAATTCAAAGATTCACATTTACAAGCTTTCCTTACCAGGATTCGATGCAGAAATGAATATGAGTAAGAAGTAAATTTATAAAATTTTATTTAAAAATAAATTTTCAAGTAATTTAGATTATTAATACGGACTTTTATATTATAATATGTAAGGTATGAACAAATTTTGAAACTTTATAGTAGAAATTTTTATAAAAATTGGATGCATTAGGGGCTAAAGCCCCTCCCCTTAACATGTAGTTCTGCCACTGTTCCTAATTAAACTAGGAGTAATCTCTAAAATCTAGCTACTAATCCTAGATAATAATACAAGAAAACTATAGTAGTACAAGATTACAATTTATTCACATCAATACTCTCTCCATCTCATCGAAGATTACCCACTTTCCTTTTCCATATATTCCAACAAAGATAACCCCTTACTTATTTAGGAATTAAAATATTCAACTACATTTTCTCTCTCCTACTTTAAAACATCCAACAACCTTTTCTCTTTTTTACTGTATTAATTTTTCATAATTTATAACACCCAACAAAATTTTCCTTCTCTACTTAAACTACTAAGCGTACATAAAATCTTGTGTCGTCTCAAGGAGTATCTACCCTAAGACGGAGGGAGTACTACATGTGTCCTAACTCAAGTGATTTACACGTATATAAGAAGGATTATATATAGAGAAAATAAGAGATTTTTGTGGGTAAAACAATAGCAAATTTGGTCTCTACATGAAAAAGGGATTATCAATAATTTTTCATTTTCTTTTATTTACATGGAGAAGAGAGAGACCCTGGTCTAGAATAAACTTTGCCTTTATAATAGGTTGAGCACAGTATATCTTAACTTTCCAAACTTTTTGTCAATAATTCTCAGAAACCGATTGGCAATACATGAAATTCACTATAGACAGAAGATAAATATTCTATGCAAACTCCTTAAGCAAGACAGTTTTAGTTTCGAATAAGTTTTAGAAGAAATATTTTCAAGAGTTGAAAAACAAACCCCGACAAGTCATGGTGTTTAGAGTGATATTTGCTTCAAATATGAGAAAATCACATTATCAAGGATGGAAAACACTCGCACTTTCTTCATCACCTATCTATACTGTCAGAAAATAGAGTTGAGTTCCTCTAGTCAACATCTCCATCCATGTCCAAACTTCGCAGCTTTTAATAATAACCAGTGGAGCCTGGACTTCGTCTCTAAATGATGCATCAACGGCTGTTCATTCTTTTTCTTATTCGAGACGCTCCATCTGTGGAAACAAGTAAGAACAAATATTAGAGTGTTCTTTCTTTCGCAGAGACGGAAGCGAGGGTAAGGATAAAATAGAAGAAGAAAAAAAGTACCTTCCACAGTCCATCATTAAGATAATGCATGTTATCAATACCAATTCCTTTGTTGATTGTTCGTCTGCATTCGAGAAAATCATTGGCAGGTAATGAGCTATGAATGTATTCTTTAGCAAAATAAAATGCTTTTAATTTAAGCTCACGAGCAGCTATAACAGGAAAACCAGATCTGTAATGCTATGCACAAGACAGATCTGTTGAATTCAAACTGAGGTTCCAGTGCACAGTTGAACAAGTAGATGAAAGAAAACATACTAAGTTGATGTGTGATATCATGCAAAGAGGGTAAATCAAAATAAAATGCAAGGTTCAATGGTGAGAAACTCAAACTTCATAGTTGAGTTTTTTTTATCAGAGGGGTTAGGCACACCCCCAACCTGTTGATATCGTCAAAAAAAATCAAAGGCTTTGTGTATATGATAAAGTATGCCCAAAAGTGGCACACCCTCAACCACATAACAGAGTAAAAGGACAGGCCCACAGAAAGGAGCGAGACACCTACCTACTCTACAATCGGAGTAATCAGAATGGAACTACATACATAGAGATTAGAGACAACCCAAAATTGACTTCCCCAGAAATCATGTCAATACATACAAGTAACCAAATGGGCAGCGAGATCATGAAATATGGGGGATCAGATCCATTTATGAAACATATTAGATTTTTTGAATTGAGTTCAGTTATAGGGAAACATTTGTAAAAGAGAATGTATGGGAATTGGGAACATAGTCAATAGATCGAAGCCTCTTTAATTAAAGACACAAGGTTTTGAGAGGTTAAACTTCTTTCGAGCTAAGGGCATGATTAGTAAACAAATAGATAAAACTTAAAATTTTCCAAAAAAAAGGATGAAAGGGCAAACAACAGATATTCTGATATGAACTTACATATCTTTTGCTGACATCTTCGTAAATCCAATAGCTAGAGCATTTTCCTTTCCTTCAGCCATTATAGCCTGATAAGCTATCAATAATTTAGTGAAGAGCAATTTACAGTCAGCCAGTAAAACATGCTCCCGTGCAGATGTCTGTACCATTCGGCTCTTGTACTACACCCTCCGTCCCACAAACATCTTTGGGCACATATTTTAAGAAATCTAGTGTTATTTGTATTGTTAGTAGAGAAAGGATCCCACTTTAGTGTTGTTTATAATGTGAGTGGAGATTCTGGAGAAAAGATTCCACTTTAGGAGTATTGTTGTGTAAAGTGATTGTAAATTAATTGTAATTTGTAAGCATATTATGGAACAATTTATGGTGTAGTGCGCAAAAAAGGAAAGAAAGAAATGTGCACGTTATTATGGGACAGTAAAGTGTGCATGCTTTCATGGGATGAAGGGGGTATTTTTTATTAAAATTTTAGTTAGATCTAAAAAAAATAACTAATAGATCCTACTTATCAACTACACAAGCCCTAATTATGGATTACAACACCCTAATTAAGACATAAATAAAGAATAAATAATTTAGCCTAATTATAAATAACTAAAATCCAAAATATAAATATAAAGTATAATTCATATGGGTTGAGCACACACCAAAATCTTAGTCAGAACTAATTTGATTTAGTGAATGGTTTTAATGATCAATTCCCAACTATCTATGCGTAAGCAAATTATAATAGAAGCAGTTAACTCATAATAGAATTGTCTAAATAGAGCACCAAATAAGTTCAGACAATGACTTCCTACCACTGGAGTTTCTGCCTCTACTTCATCGTCCAACACACCCCCAGGAGATGTTAGCCCCGGGCACATAATATTAGCACCAGCAAGAACAAATCTTATCGCGCCCCTATCAACTTGCAGTTTTTTCATGATGTTGGGATCTGCCAATACAGAGTATAAATACAATAAATCTCTATGTTATATGTAAAACTAACCCTTTTCATGGGTCTCTGTTACATATAATGTGCATTAAAATCCAATAGCCAGAATTTACATGAAATTGGTGAGGTGAGTGATAATAATAAGTTTTCACCTGTAGTTACATGAGGAAACTTTTTCCTTGAACTTTTATCCCAATTCAAGTAATAAAATAAGGCAGAAAGATATGTTGCAAAGCATCCGGTAAAATCTAGTATCTCTTAAAATAGGGGGTTATTGAGCAATGAGCATAGCATCCAATCCTCACACACAATCGAGGATTTAATACCAAATTTGAATTTGGCTGCCTGGTAATTCCGTAGATGAAAGTTGCTTGAAGAGGTCATCACCTATTCTACAATGGCTAGGCCACAAGAAGAGCTTCCATTGACATGCCAAATGAAGAACAACAATATATTCATAAAGTCAATATCTATAACTGCTCAGATTCTGGACTATTTAGTTGGGGGTGGTATCAAAAAGGATTGGAATTTGGAACTCAAAAAAGTGTGATTGTCTAAGATTTTGGAATCTTTATGCAGTATATCAGAGGTGCTCAGGAGTCAGAGGTGATAATTTAGCAGTCGGTAGATATACATGCAATCAAGCAGAACTGAAGTTAAAATTATAATATTTACATTGATGAAGCAGTCGTAGTGTTGGCATATAAGGGCCATCACGTATGTTGAAAAACAGTGGCACATTGTTCACCAAAACCAAATTTAGATGATTTGGGCTGCAAAAGAAATTGATGAGATTATCAGATAAAAAAACGGAATCAAACACTTAGACTACATAGTTCAATTAAGAGGCAGATGGCAATTATATCAGTTTCCATTAAGATAAAGAAGGCACCATTTTGCAACAATCAGTGGTGACTTTTTTGGCAACAAATCATCCAAAACAGGTTCAAGTCCTGGGTACTGCAAGAAAACAACAGTCCCTGTGAGTATATGATAAATCAACAGGAAAGTAAACTTAATCAGAAGTAGGCAGCAAGAAAAACCTCTTCAGCAATACTTTGCCGTATTTTGCGCTGCACAGATGCCTTCACTTGATTTTGTGCAGAAACTTCTTCAGATGAGAACCTAAAAACATATAAAAATCAAATACTTGCAAGTTGAATCATTTTCAAAATCAACAATCAAAAGGAAAAAAAAAAAATTCATGCTTAAACATAGACCGCGAAAATGAACAAAATGCACAAAGGACACAGTTCTGAGCGATCAAATACCTTGTGAAAAGCTTCTAGATGTCAAACTAGAAGAGGATTAGTAGTACTTAGCTGTAAATACCAAGCTACCAACACGGAACATTTCTTATTATCTTCAGATTATTGGTGTGGCATGCATCAGTGATGCTTTGCATCATCTCTGGTGTGTCCTAACACACCTTCTCCCAATTCACTAATTAAGTTGATATATTCCAGGAATTGCTTAATTAGCGCACTCCTACGCCACCTTATATGTTCGGATATCCAAGACTAACAGCATGCTCTTATTGGTCCACATATCAGAGATTTGTTACGGCGTAAACTGAGTCTTTTTATGGCTTCCGCCAAGTTATCATCATATTCTTCTGGTGAAAATGAAATCACAATGTAAATTTACAGCTTAATACTCCCCCAGTCCCTAATATGAACTATTTCCAAAGCTCATGGCTAGAAAACTTTAAAAAGCAACTTCAGTTTGGCGTCTCAACAAAATAAGTCATCACCAAAGCTCATGGCTAGACAACATTCTATCTCATCATGGATCCCATTTCGAATTTAAGATTTCGTATCCACTAACAGAAACAAACATAGAACAGTGGAGAAAAAATCAGAATCTAGTAATTCCTGCATCCTCAGCACTCAACAGTGATAAAATTGAAGGAATTATAGAAAGTCGTGCTAGTATTAGGTTCGTCAGATCGAAGCAGAGAAAGAGTATAAATTGATTTTAATATTGGTAATAAAGAAAAAAAACATAATACAATGCTCAAACAGATAAATCTTACTCTTTCAAATCGATACGAAGAATAATTAGCATATTAAAAATTAAAAAAGCCTTGGTTGCAAGAGGTTCTAAGAATTGGCGGTGGAACTTACTTTTTGAACATTCTTACAGATAGAGAGAGTTGTGGTGGCGATCCTCGCCGGAATTTTAAGGGTGAAAGTAGGGATTTTTGGGACACGCAGAGAGAGAGAGAGAGAGAGAGTATTGGGCTCGATGTTGTAGGACTGTCAGTGGATTTAAGTTGGGCCATTAGATGAATTACGTTAATTGGGCCAAATTACTAGTCTCGCTTTAGTGTCACTGATTCTAAAATTTATTTGACTTTATTTAAAAAATGTGAGCTTTAACTTGTCACTGATTTTAAAAATTATTTGACTTAATAAAAAAAATGTGAAAAAAATTAGTGAAATGTAGTATTCACTTTTATGTTTACAGTAAAATGTGAGTTAAATTAATAACGGGGTCTACTTACTCAAACGGAAAAAGACGAATTAAACTTTAATCGCAAATAATTCAAAATGACAAAATGAGATTTTTTCGAGACAGTAGAGTAGTTAGTTGTAAGGCTTAGATTGTTCGTGGGTACTTTTGAACCAAGGTAAACAGTACTAATGATTGTACATTTTGGTTGATTGTTGTTTAGCGAGGGAGCTATATTCTTAGAGCATCCGCAACGGTTGACGGACGGCGTCCGTCCGTCCGTGCCAGCGGCAGGGCACCCGCTGTCCGCCGCTGCGCTCTCGCCGCTGGCGCGGCGCTGCTCGATGCATCGAGCACGTCCGTGCCAGCGAGCAGCTGACATGGCGCGTTCTGATTGGCCAACGGCATTTCCGTTGAAAATGCATTTTTTTAAATCGAAAATAATACCAAAAATATATTAAAAAAAAAACAGATTCCCAGAAATATGCCCGTTTTTTACAGTTTTTCTGGATTTTTTTTATTTTTTTATTCCCAAAATCATCTATAAATACACACATTTATATTCCATTTTTCACATCAAATCATCTCACATTCATCTCTCATTCATATTTTTTCATACAACTTATCTACATCTTCCTCTCTCACTCAAACCATCTCAAATGGATTTCACCAATCTCATTGTGGAAGCGGAGCGCGAAGAACAAGAATATTATGAACAATATTGTGTCGCCTATGAAGCCTATGTCACCGCGAATACCCCCGCCCCTCCTCCTCGACCAACTAGATCAACTCGTCACTACATCCATCGTGACCGGGAGAGAGCCAACGAAAGGCTCGTTGCCGACTATTTTTCTGACCAGCCGCGGTTTCTGGAAGATTACTTTCGGCGTAGTTTTCGCATGTCAAAACGCTTGTTTATGCGTATTGTCAACACATAATCCGCCCGTGTTGAATACTTTCAAACAAGTACAGACGCAACCGGTCGGCAAAGTCTCTCGGCGTTGCAGAAGTGTACGTGTGCCATCCGACAACTTGCTACTGGGCAAACGGCTGACCTCTTCGACGAGTATTTGCATGTCAGTAAGTCAATTGGAATCCTTTGCCTTAAAAATTTTTACGACGTCGTTCGTTCAGCTTTCGGTGAGGAATTCCTTCGGGCACCCACCACCAATGATTGCCAACGGTTGCTTCGTCTTCACGAAACAGTCCATGGTTTTCCCGGTATGCTTGACAACATTGACTGCATGCATTGGAGGAGGAATAATTGTCCGACTGCTTGGAAGGGGCAACACTTAAGCGGCCACAAAGGCGGCGGCCAAACACTTATCCTTGAAGCTGTCGCCGACTACCGTCTATGGATTTGACATGCATATTTTGGTATTGTCGGATCCAACAACGACTTGAACGTGCTCTATTATTCATCCCTCTTAAATGATGTTTTGAAGGCCCCGTCTCGGTTGTGGTACGTGAAAAATATCGCCGACATCATGTACACGTGTATTATCTTGCACAACATGATTATAGCTGACGAAGGACCGATGGCGGCTAACTTTTACGGCGAGGATGAATCCGGAAGCTCAACCGCGAGGTCTCTCCCACGCCGAGATGTGCATACGACGGTGGGCGAGATGATCGAAACAAGGAACACAATGCGCGATACCCGAGCCCACATTGAGCTACAAGAAGACCTAATCAAACACATTTGGGCGAAATTCGGCCACGAGTAGTGATTTTTTTAATTTTATGAATTTAATTATGTAATTTTTTATTTTTAGGATTTTAATTATGTAATATTTAATTTTTTTTGTAATTTGTAATAGTATTCCGAATATTTTTAATGCATTTTAATTTTGTGGAAATGTTTTTATTTAAATTGAATAATAGAATGGTGAGACCCTTGAGCTTGTCCTTGCGGAAGAGCACGGCTGTGGGTGTTGTACTCTTGCCTAAGAGCAGGGAGTAAAAGTGGGTCCGGGCCCACATCCGTGCTCTTGCCAACGAGCACAGATGGAGATGCTCTTATGTTGATTTTATATTTATAATTTTTTGTTTATTTAACTTTTTATCCTCTATTTTCGTTGAGTCTCTAAAACCATTCTGTTCGTACTCTTCACATTTGTAGTGAAAAACTTTATCCATAGACTTAGTTTGATGCAGTCACCTCAACTTTTTTATCATGTAAAACCAAACAAGATATAAATTGGTAAATGAATCATATTCCTTGTTTTTATCTCAAAGCGTGGTAAATAAAACTTATTCCTTGTTTAAATCAATGTAAGTCAAAAAGTCCAATTTTCTCTATGTTTGATACACTGAACATATTATTCACAAGCTTTGCACTAGCAAAGTCGCAAAAGCAATGAGATAAGATATTCACTACAACCAAAGCAGTATCGTCGAGCTTAAATCGATGAATGTGGATATGGAGGTAAGATATAATGGAACGAACATCTTCAGTAGTCTCCCTCCATCAATACATGTTGCATTACTGTATAATTCTTTCTTCGGGGGGCATCCCATCACCATGCTCCTCACTCTCGTCTGCAACCGACTTGATTGAATCAGAGTAGTCTGGTTCAGGTCGAGGAAACAATAGCTTCAGCCGGAAAGCATCAACGCCATTCAAGTAGTACCGGAAAAGCCTCTTGGCTCTAATAAATCCCAGACGACCATACAGTGCTAGTGCCCCTTTATTGGTCACTTCTGCTTCTAGTGTTACCTTTGAGATTAGCAGAAAAGAATTTTAGAAAAATAACACCCCATAGAATGTGAAGAGGGACAAACTAACGTACCTCCTCGCAACCTGATTCCATCATCACTTTAATTGATCTGCTAACAAGCTCAGTTGCTGTCCACAAAAACAAGCAAATAAATCTCAATTATATGAGCACAGGATAAAGTATTTTTAAACGGGTATGCAACCACAGATGGATACAACTACTTTGCCACTTATTTAATAAGATTAAACACTTAATCAAATTTAGCAGCAAAAGATTTCAAATGGATTTAGTAATGTGAGGAACTACCAATGCCTCGGCCTCTGTAAGAGTTGAGAACAACAAGCATGGCGATGTATCCTCTGAAAGTATGGCGGTGATCTCCCATTTTGCACACCACCGTGCCAACACATTTTCCTTTATGGAATGCCTGCCAATCAACCAATCAATTGAAAAATCCTAATTCCTAGTGAGAGAAAGGGTGCATAGGGGGAACTAACGAGAAAAGAGAGATTGGGCCAGAGATAGACGAAGTATCTGTAGGTGAAGATGGAATAGGGCTCACTCAGCTCCTGATCCACGAGATTCATAATCAGTGGCAGGTGATGCTCACCGCTGTAGCTCATGTACTCTATCTCTGACGTATCAAACTCCAACGCCATTAAAGCACCACACTTGTCAGCCAGCTACATGCAAGAAGGGTACACTGATTTTAAACCAAAGAAAACAATTGCAACAAACTTGCGCAAAAGATAAATTAATTATCCTGTTTCGTGCAGACAAATTGAATTTAAGGAGTTGAATGTTATGTAACAGCTGCAGAAACCATGCTGAAACACACAAACATCTAAAATACAAAAGAACCAAAAATTTGCAGTGACACTTCCCAAAGCATAAGGCTACACCAACACCGTACAATTTCTGCATAACAATAATATTCGAATTCAAAATAGTATACATTGTATAGCATCACAATGACAATGTAATTCTGTCCAAGTAAAGCAAATCTTCACAAATTCCAAGTTTTAGCTCTTTACCAAGTCAAGCCAAGCTGAGTAACTATATGTATAACCACCCTTCAAGAATCAAATGCAGCCCTTCTAAAACTGCAAGAACATCTCGCCACCTCGTGTGTGCAAAAGAGGCTGCTTCCACACCATCAGCTGCCAAAGAAATTCCATCTGAGACGAATTCCTAAGTTATTTTTAGACTACAAAACTAATAAAATTAATACTTCGCTTAAGCTTTTTATCAAAACAAGTCATACAGCTTAATCTTAGATACCTTTACCATATGAAAATGGAAAACGGCATTAAAACTGATTATGCGAATAACCAAACGTATTAAAAAAAGATGTATATTCAATCAAAACGATATCTTTTAAATAAAAAAACACCAAAAGGACTCCAATTCCTAAATCTAGATTTGAAAGATGTCCCTCAGAAAAGCCTATTTTCTACCTGGCATAGCAATAAAGAGATGGTTCCTCAACCTCTATTGCAAGAGGGAGCACCAGCTTGCACAGCTCCAGATTACTAAATATTTCATCCATGGGACATCTATCAACAATTGAACGAATTGAAATTTCGAAAACAGAGTGAAATCGCCAAACGTTGAGTGATCGATTCATACAGCAAAAATCACAAAACAGAACATGAAATGTAGGAAGAATGAAAACGAATTTTATTCTCCCATGATAAGAAAAATGGCAAAACCTAAAAATGCAGTGAGAATTTTACTAAAATGTTACAGCATTTTACGCTTTTCAACTGGTTTTTGAACAGTAGAATCGCAAAATAGCAGATTATTGTGTGCTAGAAAATAGAGAAGGGAAGAAAGATACCGCGCTGGTGAACAAATTTGGAGGAGAAATCTCGTGAAGAAGAAGAGAGAGGCGGCGATTCTCAACTGATTCTAGCTAGGGGTTGTCTATTTTGTGATTTACTCTTTTACTTTTATACATTTTTGTTTTATTTTTATCTTTATTTTAAAATCAATTTTATTTAATGTGGGCCATATTTGGGCTATTGATTTTTATCTGTTTGGACTTGATTTAGGGCATCCACTATAGGGGCGGCCGCCGCCCCATGCCGCCGTCGCCCCGCCTAACTATAATGCGGGTAGCGTTTGTCCCGAGGCGGACACAATTTTTGGGGCGGAAGGCCCTCCGGCGAGAAGAGTGCGAGGATGCTCCAATAGAGATGCGCCGCGCCGATGGGCGCGCCGGCTTATAGCACGGCGGATTGGGGCAACCGATTTTTTTTCATTTTTTTTATAAATTCAATTTAATTTACCTATAAATACATCTTATTCCCTTCATTATTTTCACATCATTCCAACTCTTCACTCATACTTTGTCTCACTAAAATTTGTGGATTCAATTGGTATTAAAAATGGACGATTTGTGGAATGACGCGTGGAATTCTCTGATTCAAGAGGTGCAGAACCAAGCCGACGAGGAGGATGCGGCGTGCGCGGCGGAATTGGCGGAGGCCGCGATCCCTCGTGCGGAATTGGCGGACCATCCAACGAGACCAAAGCGGAGCGCACTAGCGTCTAATGGCGGACTTTTTTGTGGATAACCACCGTTATCCACCCGAGATTTTTCGTCGGCGATTCAGAATGTCGCAACGACTCTTCAACCATATAGCGACAAATTTGGCGGAGTGGTACCGGTGTTTCACCCTCCGGAGTGATTGCACTTGCCGGATCGGGTTGTCTACTTTTCAGAAATGCACCGCTGCAATTAGGCAGCTTGCCTATGCCGGACCGACTGATATGTTCGACGAATACCTACAGATGGGTGAGACAACTAGCATAACGGTGCTCGGGCGGTTTTGTAAGGGGATCTAGGAAATATTTGGTCTGGAGTTCCTACGAAAGCCCACATCTGATGAGTGCCAGAGACTGCTAGATATGCACGGTTCGGTTCACGGTTTCCCAAAGATGTTAGGAAGCATCGATTGCATGCATTGGGAGTGGGAAAACTGCCCGGAGGCGTGGAAAGGCCAGTTCACTACTGGTTTCAAAAGTAAAGGTCCATCGATGATTCTAGAAGCCGTTGCTGACTACCGTTTGTGGATCTGGCATGCGTATTTCGGTGTTGCAGGTTCGAACATCGACATCAATGTTCTTCAGTTATTGCCTCTCTTCAATGATGAGTGTCGGGGGGAGGGTCCAGAAATCAGCTTCGTAGCCAACAGAACGCAGTACCGTAGGGGATACTATTTGGCGGATGAGATATATTCTCGGTGGCCCGTATTCGTCAAGACAATTCACCAACCGATTGGACCGCAGAAACAATATTTTGCGCGAAAACAAGAGGCTGCTAGGAAAGATGTTGAGCGAGCTTTTGGTGTGCTCCAAGCGCGATGGGCCATTATACGGTGTCCGGTACGAGTTTGACACAAAGATGATGTCGCGAATATTATGTTAACATGTATCATATTGCACAATATGATAATAGAAGATGAAGGATTTGCTACAGAGCGCTGGGCACCGGAAGATGGCGCAAGTACAAGTCATGGTGTTGCCTCCGTGCCGATACAGATGGGTGTACCACATAGTAATGAATATTTGCTCCAACGTTTCACTGATATGCGCAGGAGCACAGCACATACCACACTTCAGGCCGATTTGATTGAAGAAGTTTGGGCACGTAGGGGAGGTGGCGCAGCGTGAAGAACATTGTGATTTTCTATTGATTAAATTTTCATTGTATAATTTTTCCATTAGCCGTTTTTTTCTAATTACGTATAGTCCGATAATTTTAATTATAATTGATTTAAAATAAACGAAAAAAAATAAAATGAAAAGTGGCTAAAAATTTTGGGGTTATTGGAAGTATCCACCTTATAGCCGCGGACACTTTTTTTTAGAGCGGACAAATAAACTGGGGCTGTGGACAAAAAAGGGGCAGGACTATTGGAAATGTCCGCCTTATAGTGGATGCCCTTAGGTTTAGTAAACCCAAACAATGTGGCCGGAAATTATTCAGGCCCTTCAAGAGAGACAATAAAGCTATTATTATTATAATTATAATACTCCCTCTGCCCACCATTTAAAGAACCATTTTGCCATTTTGGTTTGTCCACGATTTATAGAACCATTTACTTTATTCCATTTTTAGTACGTGGATCTCACATCTTACCAACTTTTTACACTCACAATCTAATACTAATATAAAACTAATACTTTAAATGAGTCTCACTTTC
The DNA here is from genome assembly GCF_004379255.2 of Salvia splendens. Lineage (NCBI taxonomy): Eukaryota > Viridiplantae > Streptophyta > Magnoliopsida > Lamiales > Lamiaceae > Salvia > Salvia splendens. The sequence goes on along the minus strand of NC_056041.1, from coordinate 20,793,007 downwards.
TCCCTTTACTTTTCTTCATAAAGTAAAACAATTTTTTAAAACTCGTGCAGAGTCAAAATGGCTGTTTAAATGGTGGACGGAAGGAGTACATATTTTATTAATATAAGTTTATAGTTTTATTTCTATAAAATAAGAAAATATACATAATACAACACAATATTATTTAGAGTATAAATTATCAATTACATTTAAATAAAATACGTATAAAGATAAACAACAAATAATCCTTATATGACAATGACATAAATTACTTATCTTGTTTTTTAAAATAATAAACTAATTTCATCCTAATAAATTACGTATCCGTGGAATGGCGTCCTCACACCAAAATTTTGAATTCAAGAAAAAAAAAGGACAAAAATACGTGAAAGAGAAATTAAACAGGAAAGTATTCACGCTTCACACAAAGCTAGTTCAATAAAGAAGAGAGAATGTGTCACACATACAAGAAAGAGAAATTAAAAAAGAGAGTATTCACGCTTCACCGTTAACACAAAGTCTAGTTCTTGAATAGCTTACGCAATCTGCTTAATTTACATATAAGATGATAACATGGAGGAGAAATGGACAGTGGTTTCTAGTTCTACCAGAGAAACTGTCTCATATCTGCTCCATTCAAGTAACCAAGCCAAGAATGAATTGCCTGACATACAAGCCATGTCAGAGGAAGCATCCCGATTCCCAGTTAGACGAGCGCTTCATCCACTGCTAAAAGCGGGGCTAGCTTCTCATTTGCTAGAGGAAGGCCCCCGTGGCCCCCGGCTCACTAGCGAGTTCCAGCTGTTTTTGCTCAAATGTCCACTTTCGCAATATGGCCCCAGACCGTGAGGGTTGTTGAACGCCTTGGAGGGAGTATGGTCTTTGTGCCTTTCTTGAACCATAGATAATGCTCCTTCGTTGTTTTGATGAGATGCACCGTTACTGTTTGTGGACAAATGAGCATAAGCGGGGGAGTGTGACTGTGACGAAGCAGTTTCCCCTGATTTTGATTGCTCCGCTGAGGCACAGTTTTCTTTGCCATCGAGCTTTTTGGTATTCAGGAAACGGCCTCCGGAGCCTCTTAACCTTTTCATAGCATGTTTATGACGAGATTCGTGAAGGTAAGGCTGCATTCACCGATACAAAAACAGCATGAGTAGGATTTCTGGAGAAACATACAAGTAAAACCAATAAAATCTGTAATGTTATGCACTTAATATTCCTTGTTAAACAAGTAACAATGCTAACGCTACAACTCTCTCTGGTTCAGAAAAGAAATGGTAGGTGACAAAACAACGGTTTTCACAAGTAATAGACACCATGTATCATCCCTCTCTTTGGGTTCAAAAAATATACTACATCATGGAAAATGCCAACTAAGAAATGATATACTTCACATTGAGATAGAATTAATGAAGAGGCATCTAAACCATAAGATCAACATATACATGTATCAAATATTTTAATGCATGTCATATTAATGGTATCCAGATGAAAACTGAAAACCAAGAGTCAAATATGAAATATACGCCACACAGAAATCAAGTTAAACTTCTGTACTAGAAATAGAATTATTGCATTATAGCACTTTAGTTCTTAAACTACAAGGAGGAAACATGTGCATACTTTAATTCCAGAAAAAAAATTGGTGGTACAGCATGTATAATTATGTGCTTTATGTGTAAGACACGTTTCCTCAAGATCAACCAAGTATTACTCCATAAGCTAAGGAAATGCATGCAAAAATTGAAGGGAAAATAATTTCATTACTTTTCTGTTTTTCACCAATTTCTTTTCCAATTCAGCTTTTGCTCGTATTTGTCTGCGCCTCAGAATTCCATGGTACTGCTTTGCATTCACATAAACAGGTTCTTCTTCCATTTCAAGAGGCAGAGGCATTCTTCCTGGATGATAGCCGAGCAATTGAGGATGCACCTGCAACCGATCCAGCGATCCAGAATGTTAAATTAAAAGAGAGAAGAGAATACTTCCTAAGGCACCAAATAAAGTAATAACAAAAAGTCCAGTACATACAAGAAGTCAACAAGGTCTTAAGAAAAAAATAGTGAAGTAACGCTCACTCGAAAAAGAAGACTTAATTTTCAGAAATTTGAAACAAACATGCATCACATTAACCAGTTTCTTTAACGAAAACATCATGCGTCAAACAAACAAAGCTAATCATTCAGGACTATTTTAGATCAACACGGACATTTTTTAAACTTCAATTTACTCTGAAGACAGATGGTCAAATAGCTAAAAAAAATAAAAGTTATAGGCAGCCCAGAAATGCACCAAACTGAAGTATTGAGATTCCAGCACCTATCCCTCGCTGAGAATGTAGAAATTCCCTTCACACACTCACTCACGAATACCCTCTTTCCAAAAGGCCAAGGAAAGGAAAAAGGAGAGGTTTGGAAGAAATAGGAAACCACGACGGAGGGAGAAGGGCCATGATATAAAAGCTGTCTCTGAGTTTCAAACTGGAAATTTGAGCAATACTTATGCATACCTCAAACAAAAATAGGTGGAATTTGGATAAAATAGAAACTGTTCTTCTTTTGCAAACATGTTCATCATTCCACCAGATGAGGGCAAAAGATGGATATTATTCAAATGCTCGAATCAACCCATTTGCTATTATAATGCTAACAGTCTATTCGCATTGCTAGAATGGAAGACATTCAAATTGTTTTGACTATAAGTACCCATGTTTAAATATGCACTGAAAAAACTACATACAGAACATATGTGCTTACATATGCTGATGCACAAACAGCTTCTAATTATACATGTGTATGTGGTAAACATGTGTGTGGGGTCATGTGCAGAGAAGATACAAAGGAGTTACATAGCAGAGAAGATAAAAACATAAAAAGCGCATTCCATTCGACAATTTATAAGGAAACACCAACATAGCATATATATGATATACTCTGTCTCTTCTTTTCCTTCACATAATATTTCCCTTAACAGCCGTGTCAGGCTTAGTTTTAGAGTTCTATCCCCTGGGGAGGGCAAGAGTGAGATTTGTCTTTACCGGCGCCCCATATGTCAAAATCCCCCCATATTGTGGGTCCGCATATGGATATGATGTCAGCATCTGCAAAGTTAAAAATAAAAAAAGCAAAGAAATTGTTAAATATGTTAATCTAGACAAGACACAGATCACTTTATTACTGAAAACTGCTTTGCAGCATTAACTGTGTCATATCTCTGTCTTTCATATACGCTGGGGAGAGAAAGGGGATTGCTTACAATAGAATGACCAACAAGCTCCATTTGTGCATTTGCATCAAGATGTTGTTGCTCTTGCTCGCCATTGTTTCTATTCAAATCTGGAAGGGGATGTATAGACCAAAATTAGCTAAACTAGAAATAAATGCCCATATAAGACATGAATAAAAAATCAAAAGGGAAGTGAAATGGAAAGACTCTCAAAAAATTGACAAAGTGACCAATGAAATCAATTGTCTAGCAATCCAGAATTTATAACATAAGGATCAGAAAGCTGTACTTTTCTTGGACATTCATTATAAGACACCACTTAAAAGACCATTAGTTGTTTTGGATTCTAAAGCAATTTTCAAATGGGAAAGCTGGCTTTTTATTCAATATTGGCCAATAATATTGAAGACACCCAAAATTAGAGTTGTTTGCTTAAGAGCTAAACGCGTACTGCATGTCCAAGAAACAATGATCCTCAAGTGGTATCTTATAATGAATGTCCAAGAAAAGTACAGCTTTTATAATTTCTCACTGTTCTCAATGCGACCATGGGAATAACATGTTCATGTTATGCTGTCTGTAACTGATACCAGATCTATGAAATTAGGTTATTTGAAAGTAATAAGTATCAGGGTGTGATGGAAAGGGTATCATGGCTGTATGCTGCTTCTCAACTTGTGTGATTGTTGTCTAGCTTCTCCTTCTTATTTCTTTGTAATACAATTTTATTCTTTGTCATTATAATTTCTGTACCTTAGGATCCTAGTGGTGAAAACTAAATTCAAAGTAGCTGAAATGATTGTGCACTCAGATTATGTGGATTTGGTTCCATGACAAACTATGTGATGATACTGTCTTAACAATGAACACCTAAAGAGGATACTTCATGCAGTATGGATCTGCATGCTATTTTGTTCGATATCTTCTCACATAGAAAACATGAAGTAGTAATAGTCCATGGATACTTTCTTTCACATGTTGCATACTTTAGTGGCTGTGGTGATTGATCGACTTTCCCAAAGTTATTTAAAGAATCTTTTGCTTGGGGTTAAGTTTCTCAAGTTCAAATTATGAGTTTATTGTGGTTAATTAAAGATTTAATTTGCAGTTTTAACATGAACATATTATTCCCATGGTTGCACACTCACATTGAGAACAGTTTGAAAAATGAAACCTTAGACATAGCGGGAACAGCAAAAAGAACAGTAAAATATGTGGCACAATAAAGGGTTACCAGAGTGAAGAACAGCATTAGTTTCTGTATCCCTGGGGATCCCTTCAACAGAGCCTTGTGGTTGCACAGCTTCAGGATTTATGGAACTATCTTCTTGCTGCCCTGAAGAAGGCATGTCATTGCTCCCAATACCCTGCCACCAGGGCTGACCATAGGGTGTTGAGGTCTGGATGCTTCTTAGTCCTTTCTCTACTTGTCTATTAGTATTACTTTTTGTAAGCGTGGGCATTTTCTGTTGACTCTCTCCCAAATATTTAATGGCCTAAACATAATCTTTAAACCATCCAATCATTTATATGCATAAACAACTTACAGATACACTACCCAACCAGTCAAAAAATGAGAATCTACAAAACCAACGGAAAAAAAATTCAAGTGAGGAAGATCACCAGGTAATGCTAACCACCTAGAGTATTGGATCAGTAATATACAGATTTAAAGTGCAAAAGAAAAAAAAGTCTATAATGTGTGCACTTCAACTGCTTACATAAGAAAAAAAAACTGTAATGAGTGCACTTCAATTGCTTACGCTAAAGCGTATATCTGTCAGAAGCACCATCTTTAAATTCTCTTCATCTTAACACTCTTTACCATAAGATACCCAAAGAATGATAAAAAAATCACAAATATTATAGTGAGAAACGCAGCTATGTAGCAGGCACCAAACAGCCTAATCTATGCCAAGTCAGGACCTCAACAATCAGAGGCTTGGAACTTCACCAGTAAGCAGATCTATTAGCAGAACCTTGAGTTCCTAATGCAGGTAAAGCAGATACAGATCTTTACACCCCTGATTTACCTATGCTTGTACAGGATATACAAGATACAGTACAAAATAACAATGTAAACTTCCAACCATGACTAGAAAGATGATTTTTCCAAGAGAGAAATGATCTTTGCAAAGTTGAATTGAAATAGTAGAGTGGATCAAATCACGCAGAAATTTCAAATATATCGTCATAGTCACAGTCACACTTGATGTAATCACAAAAAAAAATTATCCACCAATTATTAAATTTGAGTAAAAAAAAATCACTAATCAAACCAAAAGAATCTATAAAAACAAAATAAGTAAAATCCAGAAGTTAGTTCCCAACTCCAATTCTACAAAATATCCATGTTCGAAATTCACATAACAGGAAACCAACACACACATGCACACAAAACAATCGGTGGGGAAACCAAAATCGAAAACATATATCTCCTAAATCCAGAAAAAGGAAATAATAATTTAAACTCAAACTGATAATTTCACGTCTATACTAATAGAATTCGCAAACTCAAAATCAACCATACAACACAAAACCACAGATACCGTAAGCGTGAGCACTGGATTAGTAATCAATTAGATAAAATAAAATCAAAAAATTACCCTCGAATTCCGCGCGATGATGTGAAGAAGGTAATCCCGAAGCTATCTGAGACCCATTTTAGCACTATTTCGTGTGCTTCAGCACTTTGTTTGATAATTTTCTGGAGAGAGAGAGAGAGAGCCAGTATTTTGTGTGGACTTTATATTAATAATTTAATTTAATTTAATTTAATTTAATTTAATTTAATTTAATTTAATTTAATTTAATTTAATTTAAATTAATTTACTGTCGCAGTTTTTTTTAATTTCTACGCCAACGTCGTTCTCTTTGTCTCTGTTAAGGAGGGAGAAAATAAAATTAATATAGCTATTTTTTTAAATACATATATTAATATGTGGATTATCTAAATAGCTAGAACGTGTTCTGGTGGTCCCATGGAGAAAAAAAGACGTAAATGCCCTTTAATGTTTAACTGTTTGTATCCACGCATCAAGGAGTCTACGATAAATTCCTATTCGAGTAATTATGCTTTCTGATGGTAAAATAAATTGTATAATTTGCTTATGAACTGTTGAAACCCCCAGCAATTATTATTTTAATGTGTTTAATTTAACTTTTTTAGGCCACCCGCAAAGCGTCTCGCGGGTGGCTCGTATCTCGTCCCGCCGAGACGAGACGGCGGCGAGACGCGTTGCAGCGCCCCGTCTCATCCCGGTCTCGCCGAGACGCCCGTCCCACCGAGACACCTCGCGGGCTGTCTCGCCACGCGCTTGCGCGACGTGGCGCGCTCCGGCGCCATGCGTGACGCCCACTCGTTGGCCCGCGAGTGGGCTTCGTCACTCTGATGCAATAAATCTTTTTTAATTCGAATTTAATTAAAAATAAAAAAAATCAAAAATCAAAAATAGTGATATTACCATTTTTCGACCGTTTTTTTTACTATATAAATACTCCTATTTCATCCTCATTTCACACACAAATACACATCAAATTCTCCAAATCATCTCCATTTCCTCTCCAATTTTCATCTAACCTCTCATCACAAAATGTCCGGCGACGAAAACTCTGGCGGTGGCGGTGGCGGTGGCGGCTCCGGCGGGTTTGACATCAACGCGTTTGGCGACTGGGGGCATGTACAACGTGTTGGATGGTTCCGGTTCCGGTTCGTCTACGCCGGGCACCCAGAGCTCGTCGACGCCGGGGGTACCAACCACCCCATTTTGATGTGGATGCATACGCTCGTCTCTCCGCCCCGAGGTATTCGCAGGGATTATCCCAAATTCGGGAGGATTATCCGGATGAACCCCATCCGGAAGGAGGACGAGGCGGTGGAAGCTCCAGGGCATTCGACGCAGTGGAGGAAGAGGCGGAGGCGGCCGAGGAGGATGAGGATGTAGGTCGGCATCCGTACAACCGCAAAGACACGATGGCGGTGTACAACGCCTGGATCAGCGTCTCGTACGATCCCATCGTCGGGAATCAACAATCCCGAAAGTGCTTCTGGGAAAAGGTCAACGAGATCAAGCCAAGAGGGTCCTGCCGCTGCACATTGAAGATGCTCCGCGCTCACTTTGACCGAGTCGATAGGGAGGTCAAAAAATTATGTGGCATCTACAAGAACGAAGCGGCTCATTACCAAAGCGGAGCCATGGGAGCCGACATTCTGAAATCGGCTTTGCGAGTCTACTTCGACGACACCGGCAAAGAATTTAGACATGTCGATGTCTGGGAGGCCGTCAAAGACGAGGAAAGGTGGGCCGGCGCCGGGGTGTGCGGTCAAGCTCGGGCTCGACCTCGAAGCGCACGAAGCATACGGCGGTTCGGGCAGTGCCGCACAAGAGGCTACCTCACAGGAGGTTGAGGGCACGGCAGACGATGTCGGGGGGTCCTCCGGTGTGCGTCGTCGGCCACAAGGGACCCAGGCGACGAAAGCGGCTAGAGGGAGGAAGGGCCGAGACGAATCAAGCCAGGCGGGCTCGGGCTCGAACACCCTATTGTCCATGTACTTGACCGCCACGATGACGGACACTTCCCGCATGACGCCTCCACAATACCAATCTCATCTTGCCGGAATTGAGTATATGGCAAGACAAATTGTTATTCCGCCTCCAGGTAGCTTGAGTGCACCGCCACCGCCTTCGGGAGATAATTCACCGGCGGAGTAGTTTTTTAATTTCTATAAAATTGTATTTTAAATTAAGTTTTTTTTTTATTTTTTCACGAATTTAATTATGTATTTTTTTTAGGATTTTAAGTTGTATTTTTATTTTATTTAATGAAGTGTGCTTTTTATTAATTGAATTTGTTGGAAAAAAAATTAAAAAATAAAATTGAATGAATAGTAAGTTAAGAGATGGTTAAGAGACGCATAAGAGATGGAGGGTTGCAGGTTCTGTCTCTTAGTTAAGAGATTGAGTGAAAAGTACAATGAGTCTCATGAATAGTTAAGGGAGGGATGAGACGGTTAAGATACGAATAATTAATTAAATACACATTGAAAAAATAATTAATTGATCAAATCAAATAGTACTTAATGTAGACATTTTAATAAAGGGAAATTAAATTGTAATGAATTAATCAAATCCTTCGTCGCCCACCCGCCTAGTAAATTTATTGTAGCATAGCTTGATATACACAAAATCTATATTTAATTTAAATTAATTGTTCTTTAATTTAAATTAATTGTTCTATTGAGAACATACAATACAATTGTAATGCAAACCCCATCATTTCCCCCTATATAAGTCGAACAAAAATGAAATGTTGCTAATAACTCATTTTAGTCCAAGGCAATAGAAATAAATTTACCTTGGAGAAATGATATGCATAGCTTATATGAGTAGTTTATATAAATATTATCCTCGTTTAATACAGGTTTAATATTATTTGTTTTGTTTTATATATTTGGTTTAATACATGTTTAATATTGTTTGTTTTGTTTTATATATTTGATTTAATTAATGTATTAAAAGTGTTATTAATATTTGTAGTTTAACATAATTCATAAAAAAAACTTGATTTGTTATAAGTACTTTATACTATAAATGAGTGAACTACAAAAATTTAATTTTATAAAATTAAATCTAATATTGAAATAAAGAAACAAAGTGAAGGTTGACAAAAGGGAAGAAGAAGAATAATTTTGAAATAATATCAGATTTAGTACATCACTGAAATAATATCAGATTTAAAATGTTAGAAATGTAAAAAGATCAAATTGCCCAAACCCTCAAAATGGTATTTTCGTATCAAAAAATGGCAAAAGAACCAATTTCGAGATAAATTGTTAGTCCAGGGATGTCTGGCGATATTTTTAAAGTCCATGGACTATGGGTGAGATAAACCCATAGTCCATGTACCATTTTTGTAGTTCACTATATATAAATGTTATCCTCGCTCAATGCATATTTAGTGTTGTTTATTTTATTTTATTAATTTTAGCTTTTTATTTTACTGACATTCAAAGCAAAAGCTCAATTTGTAGCTCGATTTGTTCGTTTTTACAAATCAAGCTTTGATTTTTATGAATTTGTTATTAATAACATTTTTTAATGCATTAGAATCATACTAAATATATAAAAAAACTAAAAAAAAAATAACGTTAAACATACGTCAAATGAGGATTGAATAATGGATCAATAGTGAAAAAATATCATGGGTGAGATTAACCCATAAGTTCAGTTCAAGGACTATTCATATTATTTTAAACTTCAGGGATTATTTTTTTTTAACTTGAAAGTTTAGGTACCATTTATGCATTTCACTCGACTTTTTATGCGTGGAGAAATTATTTGTAAACCGATTTGTAAAAAATGAAAGAATATTGAGACTATTTTACATTGATGCATGGAATATATGGTAAAAAGTTACCATTTTAATTTAGAAATTATAGATTAAACTATAAAACGGGACATAACTTATTACTCTTACTACTTGATCAATTTGTTCATCTGACTAAGGTTTCAAGATAATCAAGACAAATATAGTTGAATTTTTTTTCTCACTATCTTATCCTCTGATGAGTAGAAAAATCAATCTAGTAGATGACAAATTACCTTGTGCAACTTCACTATACAAATTAACAACCACGTCAAATTAATTACTACTCCTACTAGATTGGTTGCTTAATTGTTTTAAATTTACTCGACGCCGGCAGTTCATGACCGAATAAAACAAACTAGGGTTAAAGTAAATCGGTATTAGTGTTGATGTAATACATTAATAACCCATTCCAATATTGACCGATTCAAAAGCATCCCTTGCTATTGAATAAAAAGTCAATTTTTCCTAGTTCTAAATATTTTTATATTAATGTCTCAGTTCTGTATTCGATTTTTAAAAATCAAGCAAGAATTTTTAAAATATACAGTTACATTTATAAATATGTTTATAAACTTTAGCAAATTTTTTAAATATACAATAACATTTATAAATATGTTTATAAACTTTTATTTGATAGAAACGCTTGCTTTCATACATTAAAAATAGGCTAATAGCTAAAAAAATATACCAATATTTTCTCAATTTAAGTTGTTACCATAAACATTAAATGTGGTGAAGAAAATACACCATCTTTTAACTTATAGTAGATGTTCTACAAAATTCAATTTCGCGCAAATTGAATTCGATGTGGCGCATCATGATCAACGTCATTTGACTGCCGATTTCTTAAATGATGGAGTATTTTATAACACGAACTTATAATGATGTAAAAAATTTACACAAACTTTAAATTGCTGAAAATTTTAATCATAATAAATTTTGTATTTTTATTCATAAAAAAACATCATCCTTTAAAGATAATAATTTTTTAAACGACACATGTTTTAATGCAAAATTGGTAAAGTAGGAAAGATAAAAAGAACAAGTGACTAAAATATTATTAGTGGAGAATGAGTTTCACATTATTAAATAAATTTTTTTTCATAAAATAGATATTGCATAATTTTAGGGACATACCAAAATGGAAATAATACACTATTTTTAAAGAACAAATGGAGTATAATTTATTACTATTTTTACTCCTTCCGTCCCAGATAGTTTGTCTCACTTTGACCGGCCACAGATTTTAAGAAATGTAATGAAAAGTGAGTTGAAAAAGTTAGTGGAACGTGGGTCCTACTTTTATATATTAGTTTTATAATAAAATGTGAGTAGGAATGAGTTAGTGGAATATGCGGTCCACTATAAAAAATAATAAAATGTGAAATGAAATAAACTATGTGGGACGGACTGAAATGAAAAAATGAAACAAACTATCTGGGACGGAGGGAGTATTAGCTAACATAAAAATTAATATAATTAATTAATTTTTTATTCGCAATATACACGGTATAAATTTGATTAAGATTTATGTAAAGAATATATGTATATGGTAATCAATTCAACAAATAGAATAACAAGGTGAACATGTGTCAATCTTAAATAAAAAGTGGTGTAAAATAAAAATGATAGTATGAAGATAGGAAGAAAGACATTGGAAGTAACCTAGAAAGAACTAGAGAGGTTACATTTAGTAAAAGCGACATAATTTTTGTTATTGGTAAAGCAAATTGTGTTACAAGTTTCACTGTATGAAATCATTTAGACTTGAAATTTATTGGCAAAGCAAATTGAAAGGGACACAAGAAAAAAAGTTGAAGAGATGTGAGAGTGAGATGACTTCTAATTGCAAAAGTCTAAAAACTTCCTTTTGTTGTTTGGTACTTCTTTCAAAGTGGATCCGATCCTTATGTACAAATAGTAATGTGTGCATATTATTTGTAGAAACATATATTTGTAACGTATCCAGTGACGAATTAAATTTGTGAGGTTTGAATTAGTTGGTTAAAGCGTATTTGCTATTATGTTCTCCTGATTATAAAATTGAGGTCACCTAATTAGTTGAGGTCCGAACCTTGTGGGATTGGAGAATTGTAAGTTAGAGAGAGACGCTCTCCCTTCTCTCTAGAATCCCCCACCACGTTTTGAGTTCCCACATCGCCGCCCACCCCATTCTCGCTCGGCTCACCACTGTCGACGGTCCTCCTCACGCCCCCGCTCCACCAGCCACCCACCATCCTCCCGACCTCGGATTCTCACCAACCAACCACTCCCTTGGCTAAGGCACGAACAAAGCTCCGGAGCGGCTGGTGACTCGACTCATTCTCTCGATCATGCCGGAGCGCCTGCCGGATCCCCCCCCGGAGTCAGAAGAACCGCGCACCATCTCGGACCAGCTAATGGTCCTCCGGCCGGCCGAGGACCCTCTCTCGGACCAGCCAATGAATTTCACGTCGGAGGAGTCTCCCTCCATAATTTTTCCCTGCAGGAAAGTGGCGAGGAAAACTTTGAAAATGAAGGTGAAGGCACGGAAAAGTACACCAGCCCCTCCCATCAAAGGCACTGGTCGGAAAAGGTTCGTACCCTCACCGATGCCGGAGGACAAGCAACTTAGGAAGAAGATTGATTTCGGGGCAGAAGGGAGCTCGCCGGTCGGAAGCCCAAAATGCAAAGGCCCCATCTTCCCGACGTCGATGGAGCCCTCCCCTAATCTCAACGGTGAAGATGAAGCTAAGATTAATGAAGAACTTGCCGGCGCCAGAACTGTTGACAACGCTCCGGCCGATGACCTTGCGGCCGGCGCAAACGCGGGGACTGGTGACGGAGGAGAGCACAACCCCCCACATGATGGCTGCTCGGAGAGAGATGGCTCTAGCATGGGTCAAAAGGCCTGGGTGGACGCGCTAGTCAACTTGCCCGAAATGGGCACAACAACAAAATCACTTTCCGAAAGTTCCTTGGCGCCTTGCCACTTCGGAACACCACGTGATGCTGGCCCCAATGCATCCGTTGAGCCCCCAAAACAACAAAAATCTAGCTCCTTTTTGCAGCAACCCAACTTTCCCGAATTGGCTTGGAGACCAAAACCTCCTTCCGAAAGTGGGCTAACTCCTTTCCGTCCCAAGAGCTCACGTGAGACGATTGTCGTGGAGGCCCCAACGCAACCAACAAAGGCCGAAATCATCCACTTAGCCGCCTTGGACTCGGCGGAGATGCTAGACACATTGGTTGCGCAACCTCTCATTACGGCCGGCCACAATCCACTGGAGTTCCCCCTAAACCCTTCGGGATGCATGCAAAGTGTCACACACACACCTCGGGATGGAAATGGACCCTCTCTTGAGGACTTTCCCCCTCTCGAACGAGGACGAACTAGCAAGCTCCGAGCTACGTTTGAGGCTAGTTCGGAACATCATAGTGCGGAGTTCGGCCAGCCGCGACCGAAGTCGAACCCTAACGTCTACCGAGAAAAGCCTTTTATCGAGACGATGAACAAGGCCACGCCTAGTGCCGAGATGGTTGCAGTGACAAGAGACACACCAACACCCAACGATACGCCTATGGATGATGCCGAACAGACCCTCACCGAGAAGGAAAAAGTCGAGAAGATCCACACCGAGAAAGAAAAAAGCCGAAAAGCCGAGAATGGAAAAGCCGAGAAGGGCACACAACGGCAACGTAGGTGCCGAGAAGATCCACACCGAGAATGGAGAAGCCGAACTCAACAATCCGAAGAGAAATGGAAACACACCTAAGTCCGCGACGGATGCCGCAACACAAGGGCTGAATGTAGTTAATCAACTTGGGGGGGTAGCAGCTACACTGGGGCCCTCGCCGTGGCCGAAATCGATGGCGGACTTGCTTAGGGGTACCCCGTCGGGCTCGGCGAGTAACACTCTACAAGGCCGGGGTGAAGGCGCCGCAAACCACCCCGGTCGGCCGAAAACGATGGCGGACATGCTCAAAGGCTCGACTGACCCTACCGGCCCCCAAGCCTTTGAACCGGATAAGCTCCAGAACATTGGATTTGCTTCAGTGTCCGACGGCATCCCGGCCATTTACTTCTCCGGAGCGGAAACTCAAAAGCTTGCTGAGAGCATGGGACACGCCATTGTGGGTAAGTTTTCTCACTCTATCCCTACGGGACTGCAAATCCAAAAGACCCTCGACAATATTAAACTTCGGTGTGGATTTAGTTGGAAGTACATTAATGCTAAACATATTCTCATTCAATGCGAGGACTTGGCGGACTATGCCCGAATCCTTGGAGGCCCAAGGGGTACGCCCGTTTGGCTCATTGACCGACACCCGATGAGGGTCTTCAAATGGTCCCCGGACTTTGATGCTTACTGCGAGTCCCCCATTGCGGCAATCTGGTGCAACCTAATTGGCCTCCCCATTCACCTTTTCGACCAATCCGCCTTATTCGCCATCGGCAAGCTTCTCGGCAATCCAATACAAATTGATCGAGCCACGGCAAACAAGACTCGGCTTTCATTTGCCCGAATCTGCGTCGAGATAGACATCACAAAACCACCTACCGAAGAGATAATCCTCGATCTTGGTGGGCGAGAAACGGTGCAGCGAGTCCGATGGGACAAGATACCATCATATTGCCGAGAATGCAAACATGTCGGCCATGCAAGTGAGGTGTGCTATGCGACGGGCAAGAAGGAACGGCCGCCAAAGAGAAACTACCACAACGGCCCGCCAAAACAGCCACAACCCGAGAGACAGACCGAGAAGGGGAAGCAAGATATGGGGAAGAATGCCTCCAGCTCCAACGAATGGAAACATCAGGGGAAGAAGCAAGGCAAGGCCGGTGATCGACCAAACAATAACAAAACAAATGGGGAGGACTCCGGTGATACTTCCTGGGAGGGACCGAACTCCAAGGGTGACTCTACTTTGGGGAGCGGACCGAGCTCCGGAACTCAGAATGCCGGGCTTATTGCCGGGATCGAGATTGGGAAGTCCCCACCGAACCGGGGGAATCCATTGCATCCCACCACCGAACCACCAACACCACGTGGGAACATGGACGTGGAGTGGGGCTCCCCCATTGCGAGGAGCTTGGTCTCACCAGTTCGGCGAGGGAATCCGAGAGGAGGCGCGCGCCATGCTTTGACAAGGGGGCGTGGGTTCTTCTCGGCAAAGAACCACATGAGCACTAACCAATATTATACTCTCATGGAGAACGGAGAATTTGATGTTGAGAATTGTGGGGATGCGGACGAAGACCTTATGGAATTGCATGTGGGGGCCGAGAAGTTAGGAGGCAACAGTTCAGCCGAGGACGCCGAGGAGGTCGCTCCGAACAAAGAGCAACACCGTACTGACTATCAAGGAGGGCCTTCAACCTCTTTGGGTACGCACCCTTCTTGTTAATAATGTCGTACAATCTCATGTTTTGGAACGTGAGGGGGATCGCGAATGCGCCCACTCAAAACGTTCTGAAAAGACTAATTGGTTGTCATAATGTTTTATTTCTTGCAATAATGGAACCGCTCACACAACCGGACCCGGACCGTTTCTCTAAGGCCTTGGGGCTGTCCTTCATTGGTTCGAACATGAACGAGAAGATTTGGATGTTTGCGGAAGAGGGGTCCACTTTTGATATTGAGGTTGACTCGGAACAAATTCTCCACGGGTACCTCAAATCCCACCGCCTTGCTAGGCCGGTGGCCATCTCAGCCGTGTACGCCAAATGTACAAGGGCTGAAAGACATCACCTATGGGACAAGATGAGAGAGATTGCCGGGCCTCTTGAGGGAACACCTTGGATCATCGGTGGCGATTTCAACACCATGCTATCTCATCAAGACAGAGTTGGAAGTGATACCAACCGGCAAGCCGAGATGGTAGATTTTGCGGAGGCAACGGAAGATTGTAGGCTGCTTGACCCTGGTTTTGATGGAGCGGCATTCACTTGGGCCAAGAATGGCCTTTTTGAAAGGTTGGATAGAGTGCTTGTCAGCGAGGATTGGACTAAGACCTTCGAGGCTACTCGGGTTACGAACCTCCCCCGGATTGCCTCGGACCATGGACCAATTCTTGTCAGGTGCACGAAGATGAACACATCCGCTGGAGCCAAGGCTTTCAGGTTCCAGAACATGTGGATCCGACATGAAGGATTCATGGCCGTAGTGCAAAAAGCATGGGAGGAGCCCACGGGGGCGGGTGGAATCCTAAACATTCAAATCAAGCAGGCCAGAGTTAAAAAGGCCCTTAAGGAGTGGAACAAAGAGGTTTTTGGAAACATTCATGCTAATCTAAAAGAAAAGGAGGAAGAAATTGCTTTGGCCCAATCTTGTTTCGAAGCAAGGCCGACCCCGGATCACAGGACAGCGATCAACAAACACATTGCCGAGTACATCCTTTTGCTGAAAATGGAAGAAGATTTTGGCGACAGAAGGCAGCTCTGAGGTGGCTTGCCGAGGGAGACAAAAATACCCGGTTCTACCAAAGCTGGGTGAAACAAAAGAGGGTTCGTCTCCGCATCCATTCAATACGTGTCAATGGGCAGGAGCTCACCGAGGAAGCCGAGATTAAAAAGTCCGCAGTGGAGTTCTTCCAACAACTCCTTGCCCCCAACAATCCGACACTTGAAGATCCAGACCTCGACCTAATCCAGCAGGTCCACTCAGCCGAGCAGTTCGCTGACATCGCAGATGCTCCAAGTGCGGACGAGGTCAGGAGTGCCACCTTTTGCATTTCCGGAGATAGTGCACCCGGACCCGACGGCTTCTCGGCCACCTTCTATCAAGCCTGCTGGCCTATTGTGGGACCGGAGGTAGTGGACGCAATCAGACAGTTCTTCAGAGGGGCCTTCCTGCCGAGGAGCATCACGGCCACAAGCATAGTCCTTATCCCAAAGAAGGCTTCGCCGGAATCATGGACCGACTACCGACCCATCAGTCTCTGCAATGTTTTAAACAAGATCATTACCAAGGTACTCACCTCTCGACTCTCTCCTTTCCTCCCACAGGTCATCTCCCCAAACCAAAGTGGATTTGTCAAAGGTCGGCTCCTTAACGACAACGCACTTCTGGCTCAAGAGATGTTCCATGAGCTTGCTAGATGCTCCCCAGCGCCTAATGTGGCAGTAAAGATTGACATGGCTAAAGCCTATGATAGGGTCCAATGGCCATTCCTCTTCAAAGTTTTACGCCGTATGGGTTTCCCGGATTCATGGATTTCACTTATGGAGAGGTGTATTGGGTGTTGCTGGTTCTCGGTCCTTGTTAACGGGGCACCCTCGGGCTTCTTTAGATCAACTCGAGGACTTC
This sequence comes from Salvia splendens, assembly GCF_004379255.2. NCBI lineage: Eukaryota > Viridiplantae > Streptophyta > Magnoliopsida > Lamiales > Lamiaceae > Salvia > Salvia splendens. The sequence continues at coordinate 20,776,142 of NC_056041.1, read as the reverse complement.
GGCAAGGAGACCCGATCTCCCCTGCTCTGTTCGTAATCGCGGCGGACTACCTGTCCCGAGCATTAGATAAGCTCATCCTCGGCCAAAAGGACATGACGTTCAAAGCCTCCCGGAGATGCATGGAGATCAGCCATCTAGCCTATGCGGACGACATTATCATCTTCACTCAAGCGGCGGCAAATCCTATGCGCCGGCTAAGAGCCTGTCTCGAAAAATATGAAAGAGTCTCCGGCCAACAAGTCAGCCTCGCCAAGAGTAATTTCTATATTGCCGAGGCCCATGAACACTGGGCAAACTCGATCCAGGCGGAAGGAGGCTTCTCTAGAGGGGCCTTTCCTTTTCTCTATCTCGGTGTCCCTATCTACCGTGGTGTCAAGCGCACGGACATGTTCCTCTTTCTACGGGAAAAGATTGCAAGAAGGATCTCAGGATGGGCACACCGTCACCTATCCTTTGGAGGAAGGCTTACGTTGATTAAGAGCACTCTTGAAGCGATCCCCTTGCACATCTTTCAAGCCGTCGAGCCCACGGCCGGTACCCTCAAGCAACTTGATCAACAAATGGCCCGATTCTTTTGGGGGTCTACGAATGAAAAGAAGCGGACCCATTGGATTGGATGGGAACAAATGTGCCGGCCCACTGATGAAGGAGGCCTTGGGATCCGAAAAACTATGGAGGTCCTCCACGCTTTCAATATCAAACTGTGGTGGCGATTTCGGGAGCAAAACTCCCTTTGGGCAAGATACATGATGGCAAAATATTGCTCCAACTCCACACCGCTCACCTTGAGATTGCCGAGCAGGAGTAGCCCTACGTGGAGAAGGCTCTCAAGAGCATGGCCCCTCGCGCAACCGCACATGAGATGGCTAGTGGGACAAGGGGACATCTACTTCTGGGATGACATTTGGCTTGGCAATAGCCCTCTGAGGGAACTTAGCCTTGATGATAGGGGAAGACCAACCACCCGGGTCTCGGAGTTCATTACAAATGGTGGTTGGGATGTGCCCAAGCTTCAACTCCTTCACAATCAGGCCGGCCTCCCTCAGCATGTTATCGATGGCATCATTAATACACCGATCCTCCATGACGAACAGGATATCCCGAGGTGGAACCTCTCTAAGCATGGGGAATTCACGGTGGCTTCGACATGGGACACACTTCGAGGACGAAACCCGATCATCCATGGTTTGGGGGACGTTTGGAAGGTAGGCCTCACCAACTCAATAGCCATCTTTATCTGGAGGCTTCTCTCCAATCGGGTGCCGGTTGACACGAAACTTCAGTGGCGGGAGATTGAGCTAGCTTCTAAGTGCCAATGCTGCCCCCACAGACCGAACACTGAGTCACTCCAACACCTCTTCATCCAGGGATATGGAGCTCGCAGAGTATGGAGTGAGTTCGACGGCTGGTTCACAGGCCCGTTCCCACGCATCCATATCAATGACACAATCCCTACGAGAATCGAAGTGTGGGCGCGAAGGTGCCAACAGCCGAACAAGAAACATCTTAGCCGAGCCACTCCATACCTCATCCTTTGGTTTATTTGGTCGGAGAGAAACAGGAGCCGCCACCAAGGCACACAGTTTAAACCACAAAACGTGGTATGGCAGGTCCACATGTTCATTCGAAATGCTATGTCTAATGGAAGCTTGAAGCCGAAACATTGGAAGGGAGTTAAACTTGGAATCAATATTCCTCAACAAGCGGCGGCAATCAGGGCGCTACCCCTAGCCATGGCAATCAAATGGAACCCCCCGGATCAGCCGTGGATAAAGCTCAACACGGATGGCTCCTATAATGAAGCGAACGGCAGTACAGGGGCTGGCGGGATTATTCGAGACCACTCGGGTAAGATGCTCGTCGCCGTCAGCACACCCCTTGAAGCCCACTCGGCGTTAGAAGCGGAGCTGTTGGCCATGATCCACGGGCTAAATATAGCCAAGGAATACGGCCTACCAATCTGGATTGAGTCAGATGCAGAGCAAGCAATCAAATTGGTCAATGGGACGGGATGGGGGCCGGCACTCGCTCGGCAAGCGGTGGCGCAACTAACCATTCTCAAACGCCAACTCAAATTCCGAGCCACCTTCATACACAGGGAGGGGAACAAAGCGGCGGACTTCCTTGCGAAAATGGGGCTAGTCCAAGACAGTGGCCTACGAATGCACTACAACTCAGCACCGAGAGAACTATTGGACTTGGTTAGATTGGACGAGATGGGAGTGTCGCACATCCGAAACCTAGACGGGGACGGGCATCAAAGTTGATCATGAGACGACGGGAGACAATAGTGACTAGCTTTGTGGTTAATTGTTTTTTGGAAAGGAGTATGATGAGGTCCGAACCTTGTGGGATCGGACCGCATACTACTCTTGATTTTGTTACGGCACACCACTTTTGGGTGTGGCCACGCCTTGTAATTATCTCTTGTGGAAATATAGGGATGAGGGACCCACGAACCCTCCACCGTAGAGGTGTTTGATTAAAAAAAAAAAAAAAAAAAAAAAAAAAAAAAAAAAAAAAACATTAAGGTTGTCAATCTTAAAATGCAAAACACAAATAATGATGGTTAAAGCCTTTTTTTGCACTATCTTGCCATCAAGTCCACATGTACTATTACAGTTTACATATCTTTATATTATAGTAAATGAGCCTTTATAATTATTTTCTCTTATCCAGACATAAAATTGCCCTATTCGCTCACTCTGTTTGTTTTTTACCGTCCTGTATATCGAAAAAAATAGTCATGTTTGTCCTAAACTAAACCCGTAATATATATTCCACCCATCTGTTTTCGAATCCTGGATGTGAAGGACGAGACTGGAGACATGTCACTTAGGATGGGACTAATTGGGAGTCCCATTAGGGAATTGGCATTCCTTGTGAATTGTGAATGACCATTCCTATATGCAAATACACGTATATGTCAATTTATCAATTTTTTACATTATAAATCAACATTGTAACTTTACTATAGCAATGAATATTGCGGTTATTCCGTCATGAAGAAATCATAAATGTTCTCCTTTCACATAAGGGGGGAAATGACATGCTACTATTAAACTGAATTTATCTTGTATTTTTATAATGTAACTTACATAAATATTTCAACGATTCATTTTACTCTTAAATATAAATCTACATATGAGAAATAGTATTTGGTTTGAACATAAAGTATACCCTCAATAGAAAAGAAAAGAAAAAAGCAAAAGATAATTTACATATTGTACTCCAATCTCGTGGCTTTATTTCACTCATCATAATATGATCCAATAATGAAAAAGTTTCCATGATCAAGACAAGAATTTGTAGGTGACCAAATTATCTAATTAGAATAACAGGGTGGGTAAAGAATGTATAGTAGCAAGGCCAACAACATCATTCACTTGTATTCCAAATCAATTTATAAGAAGCAACATTTCCCAGTTGGAAGAACATGTACTAACCCACAAACTTGTATAAGCACAACTCAAAAGTAGTACTTATAAAATAGCAAGCTGAATGCATTTTGGAATAAAATTCTAAAAGCACATTAGCAATGGCAACATCGGTGTGATGAACTCAGTGAATGCTTCCTTCGAATGAAAACGCTTGTAATGTTCAAGGAAACATCCCACAGAGATATTCGTCAAAGTTTTCATCATCATCGTCTGGCTTATGATCACTGTCAGATGTCAAAGCCTTGCCTCCTGAAAGCCAAATGCAAATTCACAAACCAAGAAATTGCCAAACAGGAGACGAATTTATTTTGGAAGATTAATTGGAGGGGGAGGGGAAGAAAGCAACCATATACCGAAAATCATTCACCAATAAGCTTTTTTATACGGACTTCAGGTAATGCTTGTTAACATAACCTTGAAGCCAAATCTATCCTACCATGTAAGCTGCTGAGGAAGTTTTTTTTACCTTTCTTCTCATGTCTAAACCTACCATCTGTATAGAATTCGATACTGCTATCGCCATTGACCTACAAACTAAGGCCAGTTTCACACTCTCCAAGTCGCTGAAACATCAGAGCTGAAGTTCATGGGTAATGTTTTCTACAGGTTTACTGGTGGTGCAGAGTGAGCTGAGGTGAGGAATGAACCAGCAAAATATTTGCTTTTAAAGAACAAATTGTGGATAAATTAGAGATCCGACTCCCAAAAAGGATTCAGATAAGACATCCATTATGGTCCCATTATTTTCATCCAATTCAGATATGTATAATAATGGCCCAAACTAGCACCCATCAAGGAAAGAATTTGGGTTTTGGAAGCTTGACAGAGTGATATCAATAGAATACCCTAACCGCCTATCCAGAATATAGATTTTGAGATATCAGAAGGCTACTAAAACAGGCAATGCACAATTTTATTAGCAAGGAAAACAAATCCAGCTCCCAAAGAATCATTGAAGGAGAAAGAAGTCACAAGAAGATATCTATATTACACTATCACAGAGTCAAAGACCATAATGCCTTTATCTTCCATAGTTAGGGAACGACTGCTGAGAGTATGTATATGATAGTACTATTTAAACTCTACGGTTGTAATACTTTAAACTCTCCATCCTGTATTTATAAACCACAAGTGATAATAATTCAGGAGCATAATTTTGTGAAGCATAATACCTTTTCTCCTCTCTTTGCCTTTTCCATGCTTGCTACTTGTGTCATCATCACTCTCAGAGTGATCCCTAAAAGGAAATTAATTACCCAAACAATTTTTTTGAATTTCTAGTCTCGTTAAGAAATATGTACATAGTACTAAATACAATTAACAGGACGCTCACCTTTTCCTTTGGTGCTTTTCGCTTTCTATTCTCTTCAATCGTTCCTTCTCCTTTTGTTTCTTATAATATAGCTTCTCTGCACATCTACCCGATAATCAACTTCAATATAGAAATTCATGATCTAGAAAACTCACAAATCAACTTCAATATGAAATTCGCGAAGAAAATAAGATAAAATAAAAGTAGATTCTAAACTTGAGTGATCCCTGCTATAGTTCATCTTCATTATCAATTTGGCAAAAAAATCTAAAACTACATTTTAATGGCCTTTGTGAAGGCCTTATTAAAAGTTCACTTTATGAGCTGTGCATCTAACACCAAAAATAAGGAACAACATAAGATCGCCAGTATACCTACCAATAGGTGATATATCAGGTGCATAACTAAAATGCAAAAGGAATATTTAAGTAACTAGTAGTATGTTAACTAGGTGAGAGACAATAAGTTCCTTTGCTTTAGAATTATATCTACACAACAAAATGATGAAACTGTTAATAAATTACCCCTCACAGGCTACTAATTTCACTAGAGCTTGTTTGTTTTCTCCAGCTTCAAAATAGGAAAAGTTCACCTGGATATGCATAAGTGAGACGTTAGCTAATGCATCCATAAAGAAGATAAAAGAAAGCCTCAATGATAGATAAATTTGTATACTGTCATTAGGAACATCAAACATTCAGTTGGGGTTCTCTTTTTATTTGGAACAATTTGCTATGCTAATTTCCTCTTTGTCATTTCAAATCCAAATCATACAGAACAGATGATAGCTTTTTGAAATTGGCGAGTAACTGGAGCCTTTTCAAGCACATTTTCCACTGTCTCCTTCTCCGTAAAATTGCTATGCTAATTTCCTCTCCGTCATTTTCAAATCCAGATCATACAGTACAGATGATAGATTTTGAAATTTGCTAGTAACTGGAGCATTTTCAAGCACATTTTCCATCCCCCGTAAATTTTTTATCGTTCCATTAAGCTCCATTCAGAAAATAAGGCCACACAAAAATGATACCAATGTCACCTAGAAATAGGAGGCAAATGATGCCAAAAGAAAGTGGTTTCCATTCCTCATTCATTCACTAAAAAATAATTGGCAGATAATCTTGGCCACAAACTTGCCTCATAGCTTGACAAACCATCTTTATGGTCACAGTGCTTATTGCCACAAACAAACTGTCCTGATAGTTTAAGAGGCATTCAGTCAGAATTAATTCCAAAGAGAAAAACAGAAACTCCATAAGCTGAAACTGAAAAGCAACAAACTATAATGAATAGAGAGCACCCAAAAGATCGTTCATGGATAACACCTCATTTTTAGAAAACATTAATGTTTTTTTTTAAGTTATTCTTCTTTTCATTGACACTTGGCATGCCTTTCGTTGCCTAAAAGGTTAACCACTTATGCAGATGGCGACTCACCACCCATTGCACACAATGAAGGGTCGTCATGTCATAGTTATTACATTAGTGGTAGAGTTAACCAAAACTCATATGAAATTTTTTGAAAAGGGAAAACTACTTAATTTTCAAAGGAAGTACACCAAAATAATTCCATCAGGTAACACCAATAAGGAAGAGAACTCCAAATTAATCTTGTTGAATCCTAAATGTCAAACGCCTTCCCAGAGTAAAACTGAATTGCCCTTTAATCTTCTCCTCACATAACTAATTTACTTTCAGCATACTCCATACTACCTAATACCTACAAGGGTCGGGGACAATACAACACTTGACTGGTGTGGTGGTGCCAGAAAAGGTACCCGAAATACATGAAAACAAATAAGTAGCAATTAAAAAGATAGTCTAGAAATAGCTCAGTAGTATGACTGATTTCTACCATATGATGTGTAGCTAATATGAGATCCCTAGCCAAAGTACAAAATGCCCTAGAACTGCATTTGATGAATATTTAAATGGACAATCCAACACTAAGAAGGGATCACCAATGTTTTATTTTAGAATACAGTAAAGAGAAATGTTTTCAACAAAAACTTAACTTTAAACTGAGAATGAAGAGAAAGCATCATTTTTCACTCATGTTTGACTTCCATGATCCAGAAAATTAGTGGTTCTCAATAAAATTCATGGAAACCTAGAATCATCTTGATAATTAACTTTTTAAAGCATTAAAGATGGTTAGCTTACAAAAGATAACTAACTACTTTACCTGGTTCTACAAATTCTAGAATAGTATTTTTATTTGCCAACTTATTGTTTACACTCAAAAGATTATATTTTGAATTTCCAAGAGCATAAGACATAATCTTGGTTAGCCCTCCCACGATTTGTTCTCCTTTATTTTCATTGGCTGTGAAGATATTGACTTATCACTAAAAGTTATACTTACAACAGTAATGCAAAAGTTAGAAGATAAGTTCTGCTACAACTAAATGCTAGACAGAGGAAGAATCATGCTACAAGCATCATTTGAGTGCTTCGTGTAAAAATGTTTTCCATTAACACTTATAGTTGAAAGCTGTCCTAATTACTTAATTCTAAGTACTTAATAGGAGAAAAGGAATTTGAAGTAAACCATACCTTTCCCAGCTATTACTTCCTTTTCAGTCCTCCATCTGAGACCAATCTAAAAATAGAACAAGCTACGTTTTAGCAAAAAGGCTTAGTATAAAATAACTAAATCATGCAAAACTACAGAAACAATAGTTGCATGCATGCGGGTCACCTAAATATACTGTATAGCTAAGTAGGTGAGTCTTACTAGCTAGCCCAAATAAATTCGTTCTGAAATATGCTGAAAGTACAAGTGTTCGTTCAAATTCTCTTATATTCCAAAAAGGGTCCTCGTTTAAGAAATCTAAGTAAACAACAAGCAGAATATATGTATGAGATAGATGGACGTCTCCATACATATCCAAGCCAAAAAAATTAGCATTCCTTGGGTTTAATCAAAGATACTGCAGTTCATAATCCACCATCTGGCTGAAGTTGAGCATCTATGGGAAGCCAGCTGGTTACTTTGATTACTGTTGGAAGAGATTTGAGTCTACAAATTTTGATCATTCTTCTAGGCTCTAGAGGTAAAGTAATAACGAGAGATGGGGTGGGATCCTATTGACTATAAAAGCCTACTAGATGCTAAGGATAAAAAAAACTCATACCTTGCCAGTCTTGTAATGGGACATGTCAGCTATGCAATATCTTGAAAGCGTTAAGATAAATAAATAAATTGGAAGAATCCGTTTCTCAAAAACCAATGTAGCAGCTAAAGATTCTATTTAAGAACTTTTTCATACCACAACATTGTATGAATCATGATGTTGAATGTTACTTGACATGTATATTTAAGGGAACAGAATTAGTAAGATGACATGACAACATTTTCACTAGTTACTTCAACACTAAGTTTGGTATAACTAGCATTTTTTTTATATTTCGGCCTTTGGAATCATGTGTCTTGGCATATTGGTTTATCATATGTCAGCTAGTAACCCGAGAACTATCTAATGTCCCTGAGTTAACATTTTTCTAACTACTTTGGCCATGTGAATGTGCAAAACAAATTTCTCAATGTCATTAAATTGCAACAGACATAGACTTGACAGATCCAATCTGAAATAAAGGACATACTCACATAGCTATATCTCTGTGCTCACCCTCCAATACATGAATTGTCTTTCACGAGTTCAACGATGTGATTGAATCATGTTTACTAATTTTCAACCCCAGGGAGGCAGTAGAAAAACACGAGAAACCAATAACATAGTAAGATACTAAGATCACTTATGCAAAGGATACTCCTTGAACAGCTTGTCATAGTAGCGCTTTACTAGCTTGTGTTCCCAAGAATGATTCATGTCATCTTCCTCAGTCATTATGAACCTTTTGGGAATATGACGAAAGAAATAGTTAGGATCACTGACTAAACATAAGAGCTCAAATAATCAAACTGCAGCGTTATTCATATAGCATACTTACATGTTGGATTTAGTCATTTAGATCTTCAAACCAAAGGTACAAACAATCAACGATTTCTAGAACATATCATTTCAATTTCTGAATGTATTTCAATGACAAAAACTTATACTACAAAGTATTAGTACTAAGTCACTGGACTTTGTATGGTTAGATACCAGTATAAAGCCTAATATATATAGTAGGGCTTATGTTTTCTATCAAAAGCTTTGTATTGTTCACTAGCTCCCAAAGCAAACCCATATGACCAAACAAATCACTTCTACTTGGTTGTCACAACAGAACATTTTAAAACTCAAATATCTTCGAAGCTCGAACTCCCAGGAGCATTTTAAAATCAAACGAAATTTGAAACCTACCGATATCCTTCTCTAATGGTGTCTTGGTCAGTTTTAACCGGCAATATTTCTCGAGCAGATTTCTCTTTTCCATAATAAGCAACTGCAACCATAAAATAAAATGACTTTAAAAAATGATTGACCTCTGCTAATATCCCCAAATGCTCTTCCCACAGAAGAACCAGAAATGCATATACATAGAAATAGTATTTTTTGTTAATGCTATGATTGTTCATAAAAGGCCATATCCTATCATATTCATTACAATAACAGTCATAAATTGATGAAACGAAAATTAAAAAACTGACCGTAATCATTCAAAAATTTCTTGTGGCGATCGAATGCGTTGAGCCCTCGTATATTGTCCTGATACTGCCTGATTGTTCGGATATCCTAATTCAGAATTCTCCGAATATACATAAAAATTTAAAACAGAGAAAAAAAACACATACTGCTTTCTTGCTTGTTTGTCGAAAATTTCTTGCTTGATAGACCCAAATGACGCCATGAATCTCTATATCTCAGCGACGCTTCGATTTTGATCAGAAATCAAAAGGGAATTTCATTATTTCTGGAGTAGTGTTCTGTTCTGTCACTTTTTAAATTTTCATCTATTCGAACCTTTCTTTTTTAGATGGTAAATTAATATTTTAAATATAATAAGAAAATATTTAACTGAGTTTATAATTTTAATTAATTATTTTAGTTATTACTTAAAGCATAAATAATATAGGTTGTCTGGGACATACTAAAAATAAAAGTGTCAATAATATAAGACGAATAATACAGGTTGTTTAGAGCATCCGCAATGGCGGACGTCAACGCGGAATTCCCACGGACGTGCCGGAATTCCGTGGCGGACGTCCGCCATTGTGCATACCGGGCGCAGATACGGAATTCCGAGGAAGACGTCGCAGGTCCGCGGAGTTTAGCGGAATTCCGCACGGAATTCCATCCTGACCCCACCATTGCGTGGACTGTCACGGAATTCCGCACGGAATTCCCGTGTGTTGCATTAAATGTTTTTTTATTTTCTATAAATACATCCAATTGAACTTCATTTCATTCACACCACTTGTTTTAACGAGTATCTCTCTCTCTAAATACCTTTCTTTCGAATCATCAATGGAGCACCACGATAGCGATTCTTCTCCCGCCTCAAGCGATTCACCGGCGCCGCATTTTCCCATCTAGTATGCAATTTTCCCAGTCGATGTCCCAAATTCAGGGGATGCTGCCCCAATCTCAAATGCCATCGGGCATGATGCCGGGGTACTACAACATGTACCCACAGTGGTATGGGATGATGCCCTAGATGCAGGGGGGTGATGCCCCAAATGTCGGGGATGATGCCCCAGATGTCGGGGATGATGATGCCCGGGATGATGCAAGGATCGCCTGGCGCTTCGGGGGGAGTAGGCCGGGGGTCCCTCAATCGCCGGTGGACAACGTCTATCGGCCCTTTATGGACCTATTGTCAACGGACAACCCGGTGAGTTCTCCTCTTGAGACTCAGTTCACTGGCATCGACACGTTCTCGTTGGAGGAGTTGAGGCTTTCTCCGATCCGGGAGAATCCGCCGGCGACAGAGAGGATGGGGAGGACAGGGCGAGGGAGGGGCAGTGGACGGGGCGTCCCGGTGTACGCTGCTGACGTGGGGGAGGGATCCAGCGGGACCAAGAGGACCATATGGAGCTCGGACGAGTGCGTCGCGCTGGCGAAGGCGTGGATCAGTGTGGTTGAGAATCCATATGTCGGGGCGAACCAGCACAACGACCGGATGTGGTGGCGCATTAGCCAGAGCTACCTCCAGTTCAAACCGCCAACGGGGAAGCTCCACAACTCGGAGCAATGCCGGAAACAGTGGGATCGGTTGAAGAAGCCGCTCAACCAATTTGTCGGCATTTACACAAACAACCTCCGCTCGGCAACCAGTGGCATGTCCACCGAGGATATGAAGCTGTTGTCTCACCAGCAGTTCCTCGACTCCGAAAAGGGCTTCGGGGAATTCAAATATTGGGAGGTGTATCTCGCGGTGCATGATTCACCCAAGTTCACTGCGGGTGTGGGATCCGGCTGGCCGAAGCGGACAAGGATCAGCGCATCCGGAGAGTACAGCAGCAGTGCTGGTTTCGCTGAACTCCCCCTCGCCGATGCAGAGTTCCCCACTCCCACGTCTTCGGCCCTCCGCCGTTGCCCGATTGGGCAAAGGTCCGCCGCATGTTTGTCGAGGGGAAGTCCCAGCGGATCCGCCGAGGCCCAATCGACAGCACCCACCCAAAACGATCCGGATCCCGAGAACCCCTCATATGCCCGCATCGCCGCACATGACACATTGTTACGTGGGATGCAGGAATGGTGCCAAGCAACCGACCCCCACTACAAGCGGAAGCTTAGACCCCTCCTCAACAGTATGCGTCGCGACTTGGGGTTCGATGCGATGTCGGATAGCGACGGCGAGAGGGGCAACGGCGGGGATGGCGAGGGAACCGATGGCGGGGAATCCGAGGAGTGAGAAACCGGTTTTTATTTCAAAAATAATGTACTTTTTTTTAATCAAGTATGTTTTTTAAAATAAAGTGGTTAAATTTTCTCTGTATTCGTGTCGAACTTTTTAATTCCATACATTGTTTAATTCCGAAAAGTGTTTAATTTGTTAATTTTGTTTGTTGTGGGAATTCCGTCGGGAATTCAGCAGGGAATTCCACCACTATGCAGCGGGAATTCCGTATGACGTGGCAGAGCAGTGGGAAGTCCTTATGACGTGGCAGGATGTGTTTTTGAGAATTCCGCGGGGAATTCCGTCGGGACATCCGCACCACTGCGGATGCCCTTAGGAGTAATATTTATTTGAGAGTACACTTCAAAATTAGTATCTGAAAAATAAAGTTCGTACATTTTAGAGCATCAGGAGTGGAGCGGAATTCCCGACGGAATTCCCAAAAACACCTACTGCCACGTCATACGGACTTCCCACTGCCCTACCACGTCATACGGAATTTCCACTGCACAGTAGCGGAATTCCCAGCGGAATTCCCACATTAAAAAAATAAAGACAATATACCTATGACTGATGAAAATGAAGGAATGTGAGAGCATCCACAGTGGGGCGGACCCGATGCATCGGGCGGGCTATCGTCCGCCTTGCTACTAAATTGAATAAAATAAGAAATGACAAAACACATACCATATGATCATGAAAACATATTCTGAAAACATATTCTGATGCATTTTTTTATGTCCAAACCTGAAGACAATATACCTATGACTTATGAAGAAATGAAAGAATGTGAGAGCATCACAGTGGGACGAACGATAGCCCGCCCGATGCTCTCACAGTAGGACGGACGGTAGTCCGCCCGATGCATCGGGCGGGCTATCGTCCGCCACTGTAGCAAGGCGGACGATAGCGTCGGAATACGCATCGTCCGCGGTATCGTCCGCCCCATTGTGGGCGACGCGGATGACACCGCAGACGATGCAACACGTTCTTTTTAATTTGTAATCTATATATACCTCATTTCTTATTCCATTTTTCACACCAATCTCTCTTTCCGATCTCTCAATTCTCTTTCATCACACACTAATCTTTTTCTCACTCTAAAAATGAGACCCGACGACGACTGGAGTACCTCGGAGGGCATTACTCGGGCCTTGACTCGTGCTTTATTCGATTGCGTTCATGAGGATGCAGCTGAATGCTTGGCCGAAATGGAGCGCGAGCGTGAAGCGACGGAACAGCAAGTCCAAGAGGAGCAAATCCAAAGGCCAATTCAACGTCGGACCTTTGTCCACCGCGAGCACGACTTGGCTCACCAACGTCTGTTCGCATACTATTTTGCCGAGGGATCACGGTGGGGCCCGATGGTTTTTCACCGCCAGTTTAGAATGAGGCGAGATCTTTTTCTCAACATTGTCCAAATGTTGGAGGCACGTGATCCTTACTTCCAGTATCGGGAAGATGGCAATCGGCAGACCCGGACTACGCCAATGCAGAAATGCACGGTTGCGCTCCGGCAATTGGCCTACGGCACCACGACAGACATGTTATGGAGGGGAGTTGTGGAGACAACTGGTCGCGAGTGCCTGAAGAAATTTTGTAGAGGAGTTGTGGAGGCTTACAACAACAAATATTTGCGAAGGCCGACTACTGACGATTGCCAGGCCCTTACGAAGATACACGAGACGGTGCACGACTTTCCTGTAATGCTAGAGAGCATAGATTGTATGCACTGGGAGTGGAAGAATTGTCCGACGGCGTGGAGAGGCCAATTTACTAGTGGATACAAGGGCAGCCACCCGACGATGATCCTCGAAGCCATCGCTGACCATCGACTCTGGATCTGGCATGCTTACTTCGGTGTGGCAGGGTCGAACAACGACATCAACGTCCTGAACTCATCATATCTCTTCACCGAGCAATGCAATGGCAACCGCCCGACCATCGAGTTCACTACAAACGGACGCCGACATCATATGTGGTACTACTTGGTCGATGGTATATACCCGAGGTGGCCTGTTTTTTTGAAGACAATCAGTTGTCCAATGAGTCAGAAGAGAGTTTTATTTGCTCAAAAGCATGAAGCTGCACAGAAGGATGTGGAGCGGGCATTTGGTGTGCTCCAAGCGCAGTGGGCAATAGTGAAAGGCCCGACGCGTTTTTGGTACAAGGACGTCATCGCCGATGTCATGTATGCGTGCATCATCTTGCATAACATGATAGTCGAACACGAAGGTGGAAGCGTCACCGATTGGGGCGATGATGGAGCTGGATCTAGCTCCAACACGGCGACCCCGCCCCACGTTCGAGGATTACCGATGGGCTACAATGAGGTTCTAGCTAGACATGCCTCAATATGCAACCAACAAGGCCATGCTCGGCTCATGTCCGACATGGTTGAAAAAATTTGGGAACGTAACTGTCGTTGAATTTGTAGTTTTTTTTATTTCGCACTGTACTCCTTGAACTTTCAATAAAATGAAGTTTTTTTTTCAAATTTTGTTGTGTTTATATATTCAAAGAAATCAAATGCTATATGGCGGAATATAGAGCAGACTATATGGCATTCCACTGCAGGTGAATGGGAGGAGGATAAAATGGTGATGCGGCGGAGGATAGGCAGGCTATAGGACACCTCATTGTGGATGCTCTGAATTCCATAGTTTCAATTTTCACCTTCCAGTAAGATCACAAAATTAGTAATATAACAATCACATAAAAGGTATACAAATTATGTGTAAAATATATGAATTTTAAAGTATTACTATTGGTGAACAGTAAGAATCCTAGTGGAAAACAAAATTGCTGAAAATTTAATAATGCAACCAGAGAAGGTAATGTGGAAATGAGAAATAAACTATCATATTTATCGGCCAATGAAGAAGCTATTCTAATTATTGTAACTAGAATTCTAAATAATGGAGTGGTTAAATGACATAATAAAACCTCCCACTCACTTCACTTAATCACTTGTTTTTAGCTTTTAATTAAATAGTTAAATGGTATTTAATTATACATTTTTAATTTAATATAAAATTTTAAATTAAATAGCAATCTTGTAAATTTCTCCAAAACTCCCCTTTTATATATTGTATAGATTACTATAGATATTTACATATTTCTTACACATCACATTTACATTCAATGTATATACATAACTATGTAGTTTATTATTTTATTATTATTATTATTATTATTATTATTATTATTATTATCATTTAAACGTATAAATAAATATAATATTTGCTTTGTATGTAACTTTTTTGTTTAATAATCAATATATACATCAAATTTTTGTTTTAAATTAACATTATATGTTAAATGATTTTTAAACTATAATCATGTTAATAATATTATTTTATACTACAACTTTACAGAGACTAGTGTTAACACCTGTGCTATGCACAGGGCAAAAGATTTTTAAATAGTGAAGATATATTAACTTAAAATAAAGAATATAGAGTAAATAAATATAGAAATATTACTTACAGATTCGAAGTAATTAAAATAAGTATTTGTAATATTATAAACAATTAAAGATATTATAAACAACAACAAAAAGATATTTGTACTTCTCTTAACCCACTCTCAATGAAACATTTCATATTTTAGCAGATTATTGTATACTATTTCAATATTTGATATAAGTGTAGTAGTATAAAATAAAAGAAATAACAAAAGAAGAGATGTGTGGATGAAATCATATCAGACACACAAATAACGAAAAATGTAATACTACTATTTACAAAAGAAAAAAAGCAAACTATTTGAACGAATACATAGCTCACCGGTTTTGATTAATAAAACATAAGTATTCATAAATGCAAACAAAAACAAAAGAAAAACAACAACAAATCAGTAGCTCATAGGCTCTCTCTCTCTGTCTATATTACTCATTTTTCATGTTCTAAATATGTGATATTATTCCCCTTTCTCCCTTTTATTTTTAAATTTCCTAAAATTGTGATTTTATCTCTCGCTAATGATTTCACACGTACTATCTCATTCATAATTTCTTATATTTACATGATATAAGATTTACGAAATTTACACTTTGATACTATCTAGTTTCCTGTTATATATATTTGTTGCAATTTTTTTATTTCATGAACTAATAATAAAGAGAAATTCTAATGTATGTAGATTAAAAAAAGATATAAAAAACTATAATGATATTTATGGTTATGAATATATGTTAATTATAATAAGTATATATAATGTTATAAACAATTAAAAATATTATAAGCAATAACAAACCACCCTAAATGAAACATTTTCATATTCGGCAAACAATTTTATACAATTTTAATGTATGATATGAGTGGCTTAATATAAAATAAAACAAATGACAAATAGGAGATGTGTAACTAATGGTCAAAGATATGAGTTAGTTAGAATAGCTCAACAAAATGTGATCAACAAAAAAAAAATATTCATATGTAGGGGAGTAAAACCAAGGAAAACAACAACATACCAATAGTTTATAAATTTTGGAAACTTCTTTGTAAATAACATTAATAGTAGAATCAAAAGTGAACATGGATGGTGGTATACATATACCGAACGTCCCAAGTTTGGTTGAGATTTGCTCTTAGAGTTGAAATGAATGGAGAACAATATAAACAACATTAATATATTTTTAATTTGTGAAATGAATAGAGAAGAATATACTTTGTTATTTATAATAATATAGTATAGAAATAAATATTTATTAATTAGAATAAAGATATATATATATATATATATATATATATATATATATATATATATATATATATATATATATATATGGATAATGCACTGACTCATGAGGACAAAGTATATACTAAGAAATAGTTAAAGGAAATTAAGATAGAAAAGGCAAATGAATGTGAAAATTAACTATATAATAATGGGACTATCAACGGATCCACCTACATCAACTACAAAAAAAATATTATTAGAAGAATAAAAGTAAATTAACTATGATAAAATTGCAAACAATAATTATTTATAAATTTTCCAAATTTAGAAAGAAATTAACACATTTACAAAACAATTTGATATAAAAGCATAATTTCATTACAAAAATCCATTTAGAGAAGCCCAATTTACAAAAGCCCAAGTTTTCGAAATTAAGACACAAATTGACAAATGGGCTGAATTTGTTAAATTTAATTCACAGCCAAATTCAATGATAAAGAAAATTCCAAAGAACATAAAATTTCAAGCCCAGTCTTAGAAACATTAATATCAGCCTAAATAAAAGCCCATACAATTTTTAAACAAAAGCTGCCACTTAACATTACACTAATTTAAATTATTAAACATAATTAATCAACTTAGCTCTAAAACAAACATTATTAACTCAAAAATATATAAAGCTTTTGTCACAACCATTTACGCCGCCAACACAAACCCTAGCTCACTCCTTCTCCACGTCGCTATGACTCCAAATCGACCGTTCTCTGGCGGTGGACGGCGGAAAGGAGTCACATCTCCACAAATCGTCGACGCCTCAACCTCCACGCCTGTCGGAGACGGCGATAAAACCCTAATCACCGCCTCGGAGACAAAAAACCCTAATCCCTTCACCTTCTACCCGCCTCCACCGTCGAGAACGGAGAAATAGAGGAGTTCGGTGGTGCGTACAATTCCATTATCGAAACAGTGAGGCAGAGGGGTTGATTTCTTCGAAACCCTACGAAAATCGTTGGCTTCGAAACCTTACCAAAATCGATTGTATTCGTCGAAACCCTACCAAATCCATGGCTTGCTCCTCGGCTACACAATTCCTCTCCGAAACCAAAATAAGGTAAAAATTGATTAGTCTAGAATGATAAGTTTTAGTTTTTAATTGCATGTTCATATATTGAACTTATTTCGCTTTGAAAATGTTTGCTAGGAACTGATATAAAAATTCTAACACCTGCGTCAAAGCAGAATCAAGTTAACCTTCGACATTTTTAACACACTAATTATTATTGTATTCATATTGCGAACTCTCATTGTTGAAAATTTAGCTGGTTCTGTTACGAAAACAATATCTTCAGAGTTTATCTGTGATTTGTGGATTAAATACATATCATGAACTTTATTCTGCTTGATATTTGATTTGTCAGAATCCCAAGTTCTTTATAAATTCTAACATTTTTTCCCTAATTTTGCAAATGCTGGCAGGAAAAGAGATGAAAAAATACAGAAAAATGAACACTAATGTAGTTCATAGATAGCATAAAAAGCTTAACATATTTTGAAACCTGATGGGGGCAGGTTGTGGCACACATATTCACTTAACTTAGACAGCTTGTAGGAAGATTAATTCTTTTAGTTTAGTAATTAAGTTTTATGGGTTGGACCAGTTATAACATCTGCAAGCTTGATTTATTAATATCTTTGATCATCTAATTTGTTGTGTCATTTTAGTGTATTATGTATGATAAATTCAATGTCAACATATCGACACAACTTGGTATTCAGTTTAATTATGTGTTATAATTAGGAACATACTGAACTATCATTGATTACACATTCAAATGTGTTATAATTTCTGTCACCAGGAGCAATCTCATAAGCATGGACTGAATAGACTTTGATGATAGAGTTCGTTATTCTCGGATGAAGATTATCTATCAAGGTAATGAAAGAGGTCATAATTTAATTACTGCTCTTTGTGACATAAAACAATTACTGCACTATCAGACAAGTACTTACTATTAAAGAAAACTATGTATTCAACACAAGGACATAGTCTCATTTATTTACAGGGACTGATCTCTTAAAATAAGAAATATAGGAGGCAGGAAAGGAATAAAGATTACATACAACTGTTTATGAGGAGGTCACTAATCTCTATAAATTGAACTGGGTATTCCAAAGAATTGATATTAACTGCAGTTACTACTTTCCATGGAAAGAGAGAAATATTCCAAAATAAGAACCCTCTTTAAAGATAATTTTATCATTATTTGCACAATAAAGACAGGAATAAAAGATCTGAGCAAATGAATGTTACTCTACTTCATAACCATGACAGAAAGAAAGAAGGTTAGAGTCTGTATGAATTATTAAAATAGTATTCACTTATCATGAAAATGGGAATTTTACTTTAAGAACTTTAGCTCATTGTTTTTTTGCAGGAACTAATATCTAAAAAAAATAAGAAGTACAGGTGGAAAAATAGGAATAGAGATTGCATACAAATATTCATGAGGTAGTAACTAATCTCATTATTTTGGCATTATAATTGCTGCCTTCTTACAATTAAACTAAACATACCATCCTATCATGAAATACAACTTTTAGATTTGTGATCATTCTTTCTTGTCTCCTGAATTTCCTTCAAAAAAGATTTTCAAGCAAGGTAATGAAAGGTTCCATTCTTGAATTACTACATTC
This sequence comes from Salvia splendens, assembly GCF_004379255.2. NCBI lineage: Eukaryota > Viridiplantae > Streptophyta > Magnoliopsida > Lamiales > Lamiaceae > Salvia > Salvia splendens. The sequence goes on along the minus strand of NC_056041.1, from coordinate 20,757,224 downwards.
TGATTTAAAGAAACAAATATAGGAGGATCAGTAATATATTAAAATTAACTAATCTTTTCTGTGCAGGAAATGAATCTCAAAACAATGATATGAACATGGAAAGATGATATGCATTTCTATACGCAACATTAAACAAGTAACCATCTCAATTTCAGTTTGTGCCTTATTTGATAACAAATAAAATTTCATGTGCATCTAATCCTACGTACAGTTTCTACAGGAAATAATGTACAAAAATTACAAAATGAATTGGCAAAAAGGAAGAAACATCGAATGCAAAAAGGAAGAAGCATGACATGCAATATGTGACATCAGGTAAACAATAACTGATTAGTTTAAATTACTCTAAAAAATAAGTATTCTATTCATACTCATCAGAAGTGCTGATACACCTTCTGAAATGACTTCAATTTAGGAAAATTCAGATCAAGAACGGAGGCACAACAACTGTCAGCAAGATCAGGAAGGCAGGCACATTCATTAGTTGCAGGAACCTCATGAACCAAAATATGAATGAGAGGTAGCACTCAAAATTTCACAGATGAGGTGCATCACAACAATGACAAATACAAATCCAGGTTAGAAACCTACATCCAAAGTGTTGTGCTGAGTAGTTATAGTTACTTATAAAAACAAAAGTAACATGAAGACATAATATGAAACTAAAATAGAAAGAAATAGTGATATAGCATAAATAAATTTCAATGGAAAGAAATACATTAAGAATAAAGACTGCAAATTCATAGAATAATAAATAAAAAATAAATGGGTAGCGAAAAGGAATGGAGTGGAGAATGTATGAAGAAACTGAAGTAATTCTTTGTTGCTGATAATGTGAGTGATTTCTGTTGCAAAGAGCTTGCTTATTAAAAATATGCATATAGAAGAACAGTGAGTGAAGAAGAATGGAGTGGAGAATGTATGAAGAAACTGAAGTACATCTTTGTTGCTGATAATGTTTGAGTGATTTCTGTTGCAAAGAGCTTGCTTAGTGATTATGAAGAGTTGGGGCAGGGTATTTATAGGACACAAATGGAGTGCAAGCTGGTTAAAAAAAGTGCAAGTTCCCAAAAAAGCACAATCATGAGAAAGGCATTCCATTTAATAAATCAAAATATTGTGTCAGCTAATAATCTTCACTGAATGGGCTTTAAAAATAGTCTGTAATATATTAATAGGATTTAACATATAATATTAATAGGATTCAGGTTCAATCTTTCGATTGTTTTTGAACTGTCATCTACTAATAACTCCATTCTTTGTGGGGAATTAATGCATTTAATAGTGTTTCTCCTTTTGTTTACAGAAAAAACATTTGAAATATTAGTATATTTAATAAGGTCTCTCACTATTTGCATATAGAAATTAATCTCTCATTATTTCGAGATTATGTATTCCAAAAGTTTTATATTTATGGCTCCTAATATGTTGATTAATTTATTACAGCATCTCATTGGAAACAGACAAATGGATCTGTGACAGTTTTCTCTCGCCTCTTCATAAACTATCCACCCCCACCCATCTTTTATTATATTAATTCATTTACATTTTGTTTTGATACTATATCTGAAAGTTTACTTAGATTTTAACTGATGATGTATTTAATTTTTCAGGTATGGATTGCACCCGTGAGTTTAATTTTTGACTGTATTTAATAATTTTTGAGGTATGCATTTTAACTAATGATGTATTTACAGTTTCAGTACGGATTCTATTAAATCCTTTTATTCTTTATTAGGATTTCTTTTGTTATATTTTATATTTATATGTAATAGTAACTATTGTAATAGAATAATATATAAAAAGTAGGCCTTCAAGATGACAGCTATTGGCCTGCCTCTACACAACTTTCCACAAAATACTACACTCAATCTATATTTAAAATTAATTAAAAAAACTTAAAAATACAGCAACTATAATGCCCAGTTTCCCGCCAAAAAGGGCAAAATTGGCATTTAAAAAAGTTTCCCAAAAACTCTCACTTTAGATATTGATAGATTGAGCATTATACAAATATTTGTAGCAGTATATTTTTTCAAAAAAAGGAATGCCTATTTTTACTTATTACTTGTATTTTTGCATAAACTGAAACAAAGAAAATAATACATACTATAATGTTATACTTTGAATTCATAAAGTATTAATAAATTAGATGAAATATGCCCTCGAGGAATCCATGGATAAAATAGAAAAAAATAAATAGATAAGGACTTGAAATGTGATTAATAATTTTCCAGAGACTTGTGGTGATATTTTTTCAAGTTCAGAGACTAAAACGTGTAAACCTCATTTTTCAGGGCAAAATTTGATGTTCACTCTTTAGTTAATTAGTTATGATTTACTGATAAGTAAATTTTAATTTTTATTCCATTACAATATAAATTGTACTAGTACTACTAGTATAACTCAAATTTTGATTAAACTAACAGTAGTGTAACCTCATGAATTGAATTTGACTATGTGGTGTGGGTTAGAGAAGCCCAATGTTATTTGAACCGTCGGTTAACTGTGAAACCAAAACTGTGGGTCTGTAGGGATCAGACTACCCGGATTCACTAATTACCGAGACCTCTTTGGTCTTGTACAAGATAGCTCAGTCAAACTATCACCCTCGCAACTGATTTTATATAAGTAAAGTCTAGCTATTACAACAGATATAGCTAACTATCTCGGACCACAGCACTCCTGGACCCGAAGCTCCAAGAACCACCGAGAACCCTGCACACTAGAAACCCTAGTTAGTAACACAATAGACGATCCTCTCGGATCTAAACAAATAATGTAGGCAAAAGAGAGAAATCAAAGGAATCGCATAGATCTTGTAGCTATGGCTCAACCACCCGCTAATAGTACAGATCTATTCACCAAAACCATGATCCAAGGGAGCAACGTTGAATCCAACCGTGAAACTCTTCACACACCACATATTACAACCCCAAACCACTCCACTATACCGGATCTATCCACTCTCAAAACCACTCACACAAAAAACCTCTCAACAAGAAACCCTAACTTCTCTGGAACTCAAGCAACCGAACCAGTTGCTTATTCTCACCCACACACACGTTTAGTCACTCAAATATCCGTGATAAATCGCAGTGAAACACCAGAGAATCATCATCATAGAAGAAAACCAAGGGAAACTCAAACAGACGCGAGAGAGAGAGAGAGAGTGAGAGAAAATGAGAGAGTCAGAATGAAGTGAAGCGGCAGAGATGAGAGAAGGGGGTATATCATCCGGGGTTTGGGCTAGGGCAAACACAAGCCCGCACCATTACCTCGGCCAAAATAAATCCCAGGTCCAACAATAATAGTCCACCAACAAATCAGCCCATATAATCAATATACTCCACCTTGGATATTATTTTGGGAAACCAATTGCACTATTAGCTAAGGTTTAAAACATCATTTCCTACAAGGCAGTCCCCACAGCACCAAAGAACCAAGTTCACTTGCTTAGGGAAACCACCAGTTTTGCCTACTAGGCTCCAGAGGGGCTGACACCCATTAGCCTATAGGACTTAGTGCCTCTAGCCACCATACACTCTTACCAAAGTAGATAAGGTGACTAAGGTCTTTTACCCCCGGGACATGCAGCTATCCTAGGTCAAAATGCAGATACTTAATGCGGAAAAGAAGTTTTTCAAGTGGTAAGCATTTAATCCCCATGTCAGCTGGGTTTTTATCAGTGTGCATTTTTAAAAGATAAACTTTATTCTTTTCTACAATATCCCTGATGTAATGAAATCTTACATCAATGTGCTTAGTTCTATCATGGAAAACATGATTTTTATACAATTGAATGACAGACTGAGAATCAGAGAACACAACAGGAGGAGTTTTCACAAAATTGAGTTCAGAAAGTACTCCCTTCAACCACACAGCCTCTTTCATTGCCTCAGTAATGACAATGTACTCAAATTCAGTAGTGGACAGGGCCACTATATGCTGCAACTGTGATTTCCAACTTATACAAGAACTGCATACAGTAAAGACATAGGAAGTGGTGGACTTCCTCTTATCTCTATCATTAGCATAATTGGAATCAACAAAGCCAGTCAATTTAACACCTTCTTCACATCTAGAATAGCACAAACCTTACTTTGCAGTATTTTTAAAATATCTCAGCAACCATTTCAAAGCTTCCCAATGATCAGGACCAGGATTAGACATGTATCTACTCAAGCAAGACACAACATAGGCAATATCAGGCATGGTGCTAACCATCAAGTACATCACAGATCCAATAGCATTAGCATAGGGAACTTTCTTCATGGCATTGATATCATATTCAGATTGAGGGCACATGTCTTTACTCAACATAAAATGAGCAGCTAAGGGCACAAAAGCAGGCTTAGCATCATACATGTTAAATTTTTTCAGAATTTTGTGCACATAGGGTTCTTGATGCAAAACAAGCACACTCTTTTCTATTTTTGAAAATATTAATCTCTAATAATTTATGAGCATTCCCTAAGTCTTTCATGTCAAAATTCTCACCCAAGGTAGTTTGCACGACAGTTATGGTTTTCAAACAGGGACTCATGATCAACATATCATCCACATATAACAAAAGGAAGACAGGCACAATGTCAAGGTTCTTCACATACAAGCAAGCATTAAAAGTACTTCTAACAAAGCACATCTTATGCATACACGCATTGAACTTAATGTTCCACTGTCTAGGAGATTGTTTCAGACCATACAAAGCCTTTTTAAGCAAACACACATGATTAGGAAACTTAGGATCAACAAAGCCTTCGGGCTGTTTTATATAAATTGGTTTATCCAAATCACCATGCAAGAAAGCAGTTTTGACATCCATTTATTTCAATTCACAATCAAAATGAGCACACAATGTAAGCATTAATCTCACAGTAGTAAATTTAACAACATGAGCAAATATTTCAGTGTAATCTACCCCCTCTTGTTGAGTAAAACCCTTGGCCACTAATCTGTCCTTGTATCTCAGACCCTCCACCTCAGATTTTAGCTTATAAAGCCACCTGCAATCTACCACAGAAGTACCAAGAGGCAGGGGTACAAGTATCCAAGTAAGATTGATTTTTAGTGAATTCATTTCCTTCTACATGGCTTTATGCAATTCATTCCAGAACTTAGATTTAGTATCCTGCTTATAAGATTGAGGCTCATCCCCATCAGATTCATGCACATTAAAAGCCAAATTGATCAAAGCAACCAACCCTACATAGCCATCATCTTTAGCAGGTTTTTTAATATTTTGCCTTCTAGTCCTATCTCTAGATAACGCATAATCATTCAAGTTGGGAGCATCAATAGCATTTTGAACCCCTGAGGGACTATTTAACACATTCTAAGGAGGCAAGGGAGCATTCACTCTAACAGGACTAGCATGCATTTCATCAGCATTATCCACATTGTCAGGCAAGGGCACATTAATAGCAACATTATCTTGCAGATTTCCCGCATTAGGTGTTTCACTAGGTGCATAGATTGGTGTAGAGTTCCAAAATGGTTGCTCCACCTCACTTGGAACATCCTGTGGATGCTCCACATCAGTGGGCTTGTCTGTGGACTCCACCTCAGTGGGACGGTCATTGTCCACACTCTATGGAGCAAGGTTTTCAGTCAATTTCAAGCAGGGGAACTCAGTTTCATTAAACACAATATCCCTGCTAATGATGACTCTAAACCCAGGCTCATCTCTCAGCCATACTCTATACCCTTCCACACCTTCAGGATATCCCAAAAACACACATTTTCTAGATCTAGGTTCAAGTTTGTCAGTTTTAGTGTGCACAAAAGCAGAACAACCAAACACCCTCAGATGAGAAAGGTTAAGGGATTTTCCAGTAAACACATACTCAGGACACTGTCCTAACAAAGACACAGATGGAGATCTATTCACAAGATAAGTAGCAGTCATCAAAGCTTCACCCCAAAACTTTTTGGACAAACCAGATTCAGCTAACATGCATCTCACTTTATCAAGTAAAGTCCTATTCATTCTTTCAGCAACCCCATTTTGTTGTGGGGTATAAGGCACAATTTTATGTCTCTTAATACCAAAACCAGCACACATATCATCCATTTGTTTATTACAAAACTCCAAACCATTATCAGTTCTAATAGCCTTGATCATTTTCCCAGTCTGAGTTTCAATAAAGTTTTTCCAAGTAACAAGTTTTCCAAAAACATCATACTTATGTTTCATAAGAAAACACCAGACTTTCCTTGAAAAATCATCAATTATAGACAGGAAATACACAGACCCAGAGTGGGAAGACACACATCCATATGCAAGTATTCCAAAATATTTCTTTTTTTTTTATGAATCAATGAATGGAATATAACGACATAAAGTAAAGTACAAGCAAGACACGAGAATACCCGAGGGATACATGCCTAAAAGCCGAAGCTAAGTAGGCCGATGGGGGGGGGGAAGTAACTCAAGGGACAAACGTACCCTTATAAACGGTAATACAATCTATAAATTGTACAAAGATAATACATGAGTAGGATCAAACATAGAAACATCACATCGGTAGAAGTCTTCACGATGGGATCCTCACGACATGCTCCGGTAATTCCCTCAATCAATGTGTGCTTGTACTCGTTGCTACCATCCACGTTACCCCAATGGATGTAGGGTAGGGCCTCGTTAAAACCTTGTAAAAATAAAACCCAGTGGGAAAAAATCCCTAGGAGGAAAAATAGTACCCCCGTGGCCGAGAGCAACGCTAAACTCCCAAGTGCTCGGTAACCTGATCATGCGGATAAAGGGAGTATAAGACTGCATATGTTACCTTCTTCACTTCAAACACCAGGTGCTTGGGTTCAAAAGCTGATCCGTCGAATATCAAGGCATTCCTGTCTCGCCAAATCAGGCTGACCATTGCAATGAGGGCTAGTCTTCTAGCCTTGCGCATAACAGCTGCTCCGCTTCTTTCCTTGAGCATCCACTTGATGGCGCTCGGGATAGTAGTGATGTTCCTCCTCAGTCCCAGCCAGGATTTGATCTCCTTCCAAACTGCCCAAGTCTTGTGGTATTTGAAGAAAAGGTGGTCCGCGGACTCCATATGCGCCATGCACAAAGGGCAGCATTGGTCGATGTTCTTGTAGCCCAGTCTGTTCCTCGTTGGGAGTCGTCCTCTGAGGGCTTGCCAAGTAGTGAAGGAGTACTTTGGCGGGACAAAGTCCTTCCAAACGAATCGGTGCCACAGTCGTCGTTCACCTTTTGGCCTGAACCACTCGTACGCCTCGACCGCTCCCTTGCTCTCGTTCCACTGTCCCAGCATCTTCTCCACTTCTCTTCTCGGCCGGTCGGTCAGTAACTCGTCTCGGATTTCAAGCAGCCTCTTGAAGAGTGGTGAGTCCCGCGATCTCGCCGTCCATTCCCACAACATCCGATCCTTGAGAAACACACTATGGATCCATTTGATCCACAATGAATCCTTCTTCACGTGAATGTTCCACAAGTTCCTCGCAAGTAGAGCCTTGTTCCACACCCAAGGTCCCGAAAGCCGAATCCCCCTTCATCATTCAGTAGGCAGAGATCCTTCCAAGCCACGGGGGGATATTTCGTACCCCACAGGAACTCTCGGCAGATGGAAATGCCCGATCCCTCACATTTGCTGGCAGGGGAAACACTTGTAGCCAGTAGCACTCTACTCCCTGCAAAACAGAGCGCACAAGTTCAGTTTTACCGGCATATGAAAGGTTCTTACCTGTCCACTTTTTGGTGAGGGATGCAATCTTGTCGATCAGCGGCGTGTAGTGCATGATGTTGAGCTTGCTCGACGCAAGAGGCACTCCCAAGTACTTCATTGGCAAAGAACCCAACGGGAAGCCGAAAATACTCTTGATCTCCTCCAAGTCCCGTGATGACAGCTTGTCTCCTGAAAAAATGTTAGACTTGTCCTTGTTGATCTCCAAGCCCGAACAGTCCGAGAATTCCGCCATTGCATTCTCCAAGATCTCCATGGACATGTAGTCGCCCCTACTAAAAAGCATAAGATAATCTGCAAGAGCCAAGTGAGTAATCTTTTCCTTCGCACATTTTGCATGGAAAGGTAACCCTATGTTGTTTACCTACCTAGCACACATGTGTCACAGAAAGATAAATCACCATGAACATCAGATTCAGACAAGATAACATGTTTTTTCAGAATATTCAGCCCCTTTTCACTCATGTGACCTAGCCTATTATGCCATAACATCAATTTATCAGATTTCACAACATTGGCACATGCTTTTTCACAAATAAGAGGCACAACAGTACAGACATACAAACCACATTTTCTTTTGGCCTTGAACAAACACATGGAACCTTTACAGATTTTCATGCACCCTTCCCCCCATTTTCCACCAATGCCAGAGTTTTCTAAAGAAGTGTATGACATCAAATTATAGCATAATTCTGGAACACACATCCTTCAAATTCAACACATAGCCATTCTCAAATTTCAAACAAATTGTGTCAATACCAAGAATTTCACACTTCTTGTCATCAGCCATTGACACATAAGTATTGGTTACATGCTTTATCTCAGTGAACACTTCCTTGAAGGGACTAACATGATGTGTACAGCCGGAATCACACAACCAATCATTTGATGTAAAAGGACTCACAGGGGAAGCATTTATGTACACCATATCATGCAGCATAAACACAGATTCATTTTCAGCATCTTGCAATATTAGCAACATTTTCAATCTGAGGGTTTCCATTGTTATTAGGAGGCTTATTCTTTTTAGGCTTATTGCAATCTCTTTTAAAATGCCCAGCTTCTCCACAATTATAGCATTTCTTAACAAATCTGGAGTCTTTACTATTGGACCTAGATCTAAATTTCTTCTTGGAATTAAACCCACCATTCGATTCATTCCCCCCTCTTGATTTAGATCTTCCTCTAACATTTAAAGCCCTATTTAAAGCATTTTTGTCAGAGGCTCTTTCCCTCAGTTCCATTTCTTTAGATTTTAGGGAACTAATAATCAAATCCAGAGGAGCAGTGTCTCTACCATATTTAATGGCAGCTTTCACATCACTATAAGAATCATGTATGACATTCATCAAAACAATACTTGTATATTCATCAATAGTTTTATCACCTGATCTCTTTATATCTTGAACATGCTTTTGAAATCTATCCACATTGTCATCAATATCTTTTGACAAATCAAGCTTAAATTTGAAAAGTTTTTCAAGCAGATACATCCTTGAAGGCATAGAATTTTCAGTATACAAGGTATCAAGGTGTTTCCACATTTCAGAAGCAGGTTCAATGTGATTAACCTTCCTAATCACAGAGTCAGACAAATTGAGAATAATAGTAGCTTTAGCCAACTCATTCATTTCATCCAGTTTATCTTGTGGAGTATCATCAGGCACAGAACCATCAACAGATTTGAAACCTTTTGTTGAATAAGAACACATTTCAGTTTCTGTTTCCAAATCACAAAATCATTTTTGCCATTAAAAGGAACCAGGCTAACAGGTTGGGTCATTTTTTAAAAAAAAACAAAAAACACAGAGAGCAAGGGAAAAAACACACAATCTTGCAATCAGCCAACACAGAAACAAGCCCACACAGACAGCAAACATGTTTTTCATATATTTCACCCAAAAAAACACACAAAACACACAGGTCATACCTCAAATCCCTGACTGTCACGAGCAACACTGGCTAAGGCTATCCCAGTTCACAATCACTCACCTCTAGAGGGCGCAGGGGGTCACTTAGGCAGTATAATATGCTAGGTGGTCAGGTGAAAGGAGATCAGAGATCAAAGAGCACCAAGAAACCACGGAAGCAAGCAAATCACAGAGAAAAAACGCAGCTAAAACTAAGTCTTGCCAAGACTGTCTACAGCAGCAAAATCTCAATCCTATATTTGGCACTACACAGAAAATAGAAATCCAGAAAGTTTCAGCCAATTTACCAGAGCAAACCCCCTACTTGAGGGAGAGTTCCACGTGCCCACCTCCTTTAAGCGACTCGGTGTGCCGGAGTAGTCCCCCCTGTGGCTCTGATACAACTGTAGGGATCAGACTACCCGGATTCACTAATTACCGAGACCTCTTTGGTCTTGTACAAGATAGCTCAGTCAAACTATCACACTCGCAACTGATTTTATACAAGTAAGGTCTAGCTATTACAACAGATATAGCTAACTATCTCGAACCACAACACTCCTGGACCCGAAGCTCCAAGAACCACCGAGAACCCTGCACACTAGAAACCCTAGTTAGTAACACAATAGAAGATCCTCTCGGATCTCAACAAATAATGGAGGCAAAAGAGAGAAATCAAAGGAATCACATAGATCTTGTAGCTATGGCTCAACCACCCGCTAATAGTACAAATCTGTTCACCAAAACCACGATCCAAGGGAGCAACATTGAATCCAACCGTAAAACTCTTCACACACCACGGATTACAACCCCAAACCACTCCACTATACCAGATCTATCCACTCTCGGAACCACTCACACAGAAAACCTCTCAACAAGAAACCCTAACTTCTCTAGAACTTAAGCAACCGAACCAGTTGCTTATCCTCACCCACACACACGTTTAGTCACTCAAATATCCGTGATAAATCGTAGTGAAACACCAGAGAATCATCATCAGAGAAGGAAACCAAGGGAAACTCAAACAGACTCGAGAGAGAGTGAGAGAAAATGAGAGAGTCAGAATGAAGTGAAACGGCAGAGATGAGAGAAGGGGGTATATCATCCGGGGTTTGGGCTAGGGCAAACACAAGCCCGCACCATTACCTGGGCCAAAATAAATCCCAGGCCCAACAATAGTAGTCCACCAACAAATCAGCCCATATAATCAACAGGGTCACGGTTCATAATCAAATTTGTGAGAAAATTGTGGAACCAGAACAATGAGTTTGAAGGAGGAGAACCAATTTGGGTTTACTAAAAGGGCTATTGGATTTAGTGTTGTGTGTATAAGACAATTGTATTTGAGATAGTCTTAATCAAGGTTTTGAAGTTATGTAGTATTTGGTTTCTAAGGTAGGAGATCAAACAAATGATCAGTCCCTATGGTAGGCACTACATTGACACCACATTAAATTGCATTGGTACCATAGTAAATTGATTTGATTTTAGTATTGCATCTTGATGTTGAAGCTACATCACGTACTTTGGAGCAAACTTTTCTCTATCTTTTTTATTCTTCAAAAATTTATCCCCCAAGTGGCAGAGATCAAATGTGTCTGCATAATGGTTTGTTGAGGTGGAGTGAAGAAAAAAGGCCCATCAACCGTACAATACAGTAATTTTGATATATAAGGGTGTCCACAATGGGGGAGCCGCGGCCCGCGGCTCGGCGCGCGGCCCCCCATTGCAAAGGCCGAGAGCCGGGGCGGAGAGGCGAGAAGCGTGGCTGAGCCGCGGCCGCGGCCTTCACGCGGCTGAGCCGTGTGAGCCGCGGCCCTCCCATTGCAAGCGCCGAGAATCGCGGCTGGGCCGCGGAAATTATTATTTTTTTTTTTAATTTTCGAAATTTTGTGCATAAATATACTACATTTCCACTCCATTTTCCAACTCCATTTTACTCTCATTTTCCTCCAATCTTCCCTTCCAACTTCAATTTAACCTTGCAATTATGGATTCCGACGATGAACAATTCCAACAAGCGGTAGATCTAGAGGTACACCGATATGCGGAGCCAAATATCGCATGATTCACTGCAGGTTGATATGGTTGAAGAGGTCTGGAACCGTAGAAGGGGCGCTGCAGAGTGATTTGGGTTTCCGGCTTGTTGTTTTTAAATTATGTCACTTTCGTTGTATAATTTTCCTATTTCAATATAATACAACAAAGTTATTGTTACATTTTTTCTAGGTTGTGAATTTTCTAATTTACAATCCACATTATTTTACTTTAATTAAATTAATAAATATCATAAATTTAAAACTAATAAAATTTATTAGACTTAAATTAAAAAATAATATTAAAAAAATAAACAAATTAATTTTTTTTAAAGAGGGCCACATTTGGTGGCCCTTGTTATTTTTGATAGTTTTGTTGACTTTACCATTACGGAAGCCATATGAGAGCCACGAATAGTGGCCGGGCCACAAATGGTGGCCCTTGGCCTTCAAGGGCCACCATTGTGGACACTGAAAATAAATTCTCTGTGTTATTTGATCGAATCTATTGCATAACACCACTAGCTCTTGATTTGTCTCGATTCTTTACTTGCCCCTAACATGAAATGACACAAATATATTAAGGTCAACCCTAATTGCAGATTACGTGGAAGAGGTTGGTTAAGTCGTTGGTTGAGATGACTCCTTGATGGAAAATAGTGGAATGGACTGAGTTTTGTGATAAGTTAATTTCATTTTAAAGTTGAGAAATTGCCCAATATTTGTAAGGGATTGGAGAGTTTCTCAAATTCATTTCTCAATAATAAAATGTAAATATTGATTACTAGCAACTACTCTCACAGCCTTTTACATATGTCAAAACTTGAAATCATAAGCAACCTACTTCAATAAATATTTATATCGTTTGAATAAAAAATAGCAATCTAACCACTCCTTTATTAATAATAATTAATAATAATATAGGTACAATATGAGGAAACAAAGTAATCATATCTTCAGTACTCCATTCTTGAAGCTAAGAAGTCATAATCACTTGCCCTCTACATCATTTTCTCGTTCTACAACTTATTTTAGCTTGCATAGTGTAATACTACTATTAAAATGGTTAATTGATTACATTCTCAAATTTTAACTTAATTTCAGATTTTCGGCTACGTTTTTAAATTTATTAGTACAGTATTATTAATATTTTTATAGTTGTAGAAAACACACACACCCAACGCCACTCTATTCTCAATAATTATGTGCGTCATTAGTTGTAGCAAAAAAACATACAAGTAAAGTATCATATACTGAGGAGGCACGACTTGCCACCATAGTAGATTAGAAAGTTCCTAGAGGGCCGATTTTAGTCTCCTGGAAGCCCCCTCTGCCGAGTATATTGAAACTAAATAGTGACGCATCATTGGAGAGTGAATCGAGACAAGCGTTTGGTGGTGGCGTGATTTGGGATGATACAGTGCAATGGAGACATGGATTTGTCGTGAATATTGGGGTATGTTATATTCTTTTGGATGAAATTTGGTGTATTTTCCATGGGTTGGAACTTGCAAAGACACTTGGAATAAGAGTGTTGGAGGTGGAGAGCGATAACTTTGTAGCGGTTGCTATGATACTGGGAAAGTTCGAGGTGTCTGTTAGTTGCAAGACTGTAGTGGGAAGGATTTGTAAATTAATCTCATAGTTTGACTCAGCAGTGGTGCGCCATGTGCATCGTGAGGGGAATTTTGCAGCAAACTTCTTATCACACCATGCCTACAACTCTGCATGCTTTGGATCAACCACCGCCAAGTCTTAGTATTTGGCTCCTTCATGATAGATTAGACATTTCATATTGTCATTAGTTTATTTTCAACTCAGGCTTAGCCTGCTTTCTTTACCAAAAAAAAAAGTATCACATCAATTTTTTTCATAACAAGTCACATCCCCATCGTTTTCAATAGTTATAAACTATCTACAAACAAAAATCAAACCAAACATCACCATTCTTTTAGCTATCTAAGCTATCCGCATAAAAACGTTAAATTAGTTTTCAATCTCACTACTCACAAACTAAATGTAACTTTAAACATTGATATACATCAAGACATTATGTTACACAAAAAAAAAGAAATAATTTTTCAATTACATCCCGATCTTGGTAAGTCACACTCACGAATTTAAATTATTTCTTAATGATAAAAGGGCACTCCAGTCTGAAACGTACAATCCTTCGAAGCGCTGTAATTATGAACAAAGTACCACTCCACTGGTTGCACTGTCGGTGGAAAATAGTGCAACCGTCACTCTCTCTCTCTTTCTCTCTCTCTCTCTCATCCTTAGCAGCTCCACTGTCGTATTCTTCCCTTCCACGCCATTTTTGATATTCCTCATATTTTTTATTTCCAACAATCATAATAATTGAGATTTGAGAAACCACCCACTCGTTAACAGCTATACATATCTCTCTCTCTAGTGAGAGAATGCGAGCCGACAGCTAGTACTTCCTCTACTCGCTCTGCTCTCTCACTCTGCATTTCCATCTCCCTAGCATTCTGTTCAGATCGCCTGCGGACCCGTTCTGTGATTAATTCACCGCATTATCTGGATTGCACGGTGAGATTTCTGTTTACGGCTACGGCGCCTTTTGCAATTACTCAGTAGATATTGATATCTGTTACTTTTTGTGAATTGTGTGGGTGATATTTAATGCAGTGTTTGAATAATGTCGCTTCAATTTAGTTGGAAGAGTTTTGATTATTTAATTGTTCCATAAACGTGCTGAATCTGAGTGTCGGCAGGCGTGATCGAGGGTTTGAATTTGTTGTTTTTGTGTTAGTGTTGGATGTAAACAATAGATCTAGCTTAGAGTTGACTAGCTCGGAGGGATTGAGGCAGGACATTTTTCAGTAGCGCATTTCCCGGGGATGTTAAATTCTGAGTGAAGCTTTCCATCCGGCTGATTCTGATCTGAGACTCACTGACAATGGAACCTGAAGCAGAAATCAAGGTTGGTATGAATGTTGTTCATCGATATCATGTTCAGATAATTGCTGTTCTTTTTTATCGGATACTTGAGATACCTTGACGAACGGATCCATGGATTCCTGATTAAGTTTTCTATCTACTTCTTTGCTTATTTTTATGTATACTTTTGTTTCTTACTTTGAGTGTTGGATGTGATTTTATTTACTGGGAGTATTATGTTCCGTTTTTTTAACATAGTTACCATGTTCGGTTGCTAGGGAAAGACCTTGAAGACTATTGGCAGCCAGGTCTGTCAGATCTGTGGGGATGACGTGGGCTCGACTGCTGACCTTGAGCCATTTGTTGCTTGCAATGTCTGCGCATTCCCGGTTTGCAGGCCTTGCTATGAATATGAGAGGAAAGATGGAAATCAGTCTTGCCCTCAGTGCAAAACCAGATACAAGAGACATAAAGGTATAGTGAGTTTTAATAAAATTGTCACATCATTTTGCCTCTTCCTATCCTCTTTCAATTTTGAATAGATCAGATGCAGGAAATAGTAAGAGTTTCACAGTATACTGCTAAATGAGTTGCAGCGTATCTTTCTGTAGTTTACCATAAAAAACTATAATGAGTTGCACTAGTCGGTAAACATCTTCAAGGTTGTCAAAGTTTATCTTATAGTAAATCTAATGCTCCTGAATTCAGATGAGACCAATATATGAAACTTCAAAGTACTGATTTAGATCAGTGACCTCGGGGGATTTGTATCATATGTGAAAACAATGTTAGGAAGGGGTATAGGTCTTGAAATATTCCACATACAATGCTTGAACAGTATATAAAGTAATGGGAGCGGTATTCTTGTCTCTCTATTTACTTGTTATTTATTCCATCCGCCCACCATTAAATGTCCCATTTTACCATTTTAGGATGTCTGTCATTGCATGTCTAATTTCACTTTTACTATATATAGTAAGTCTCACATTCCACTAACTCACTTACTTATACTATTTATTTATAAAACTAATGTTTAAAAGCGGATCTCACATTCCATTAACTTTGTCCACCCATATTCATTTACATTTCTTAAACCATGCTGATCCCAAATGGGATACTTAATGGAAGATGGAAGCAGTACCAATCTATTAGTTTAAATACTTTTCTTGGAAAGCTGTGTTTTCTGGAATAATTGGGTAGTACATATGCTTTTGGTTTCATTTTTACAAGGAACATCTAAAGTTTTTACAGGGCAGATTCTAATTCTAATAATGTACTAGAACATTTTGGTGTTTGGTGGTCTCACATCTAGTTTGCATATTGTTATGTTTTGTTATGGTATAAATGTAACAATTATAGCATTAAGAAAATGATTACGCGTGATTTTTATTGATTATCTAGCTGTGATATACATAAATATAAATCTAGCTGTTGTGATATGCATAAATATAAAAATACGTTCTTAATATAATTGAAATACTGATGTATCTACATTTATGCCATAGGTCATTTCAAATTTGAGAAAATTACTACTGTTTCAAAATCTGGTTTCTGAAAATGAATTTGACACTTTCAAACAGGGAGTCCTGCAATTCATGGTGACAGTGAGGAGGATGGTGTTTCTGATGATGTCGCTGTTGAAGCCCATTACTCTGAAACTCAAAGTGAGAAGCAGAAGATTTCAGAGAGAATGTTGAGCTGGCGTGTTAATCATGGGGGAGAAAGTCTTAATGCCCCAAAGTATGACAAAGAGGTCCCTCGAAACCACATTCCATTGCTAACGAATGGAACGGATGTAAGTTTTAATGCTTTTGGTTCACTATATTCTACTCTAGTGTTGTGCATTCATATATCATGGCATAATTGATTAACCTTTTCTATGTTTTGCAGATTTCTGGGGAATTGTCTGCTGCATCACCTGGCCGCCTTTCAATGGCATCTCCACCTCCAGGAGGCATTGGAAAACGTAATCTTTTACTTTGTTACGCTTCCTTCAATAGATTGTAATGTTCTTGTTCCCTAAGTATTTTTATACTTTACCTAATAGCTTCCTCTTTTCCATTTCCAGCCAGGATCGTGGATCCAGTGAGGGAGTTTGGATCCCCGGGCTTAGGTAATGTTGCCTGGAAAGAAAGAGTGGATGGCTGGAAAATGAAGCAGGAAAAGCCTGTTATTCCAATGACTACTAGCCATCCTCCTTCAGAAAGAGGAGTGGGAGATATTGATGCAAGCACAGATATTCTTGTTGATGATTCTTTACTGTAAGTTCACAATTTTTTATTTAGAAGTTTTCTCTAGGTATACAGGGTATGATTGGAAAAACTTTGATGATAATGATGAATTCAATAGAACACCCTGTCTAGCTTCCTGCTTTCATGTGGCTGCAAAAATGACACACTCTATTTTGTTGCGTGGTCTCCATTCTTCCTCTGATAATATTCTTCTTGGTGCAGCAATGATGAGGCCCGACAGCCCCTAGCAAGGAAGGTTTCTATTCCGTCATCAAGGATAAATCCTTACAGGATGGTTATTGTATTGCGGCTGGTGATTCTATGTATTTTCTTGCACTACCGAATAACAAACCCTGTACCCAATGCATATCCATTGTGGCTGATTTCTGTGATTTGTGAGATTTGGTTTGCTATATCCTGGATTCTGGATCAGTTCCCAAAATGGCTTCCTGTCAACCGCGAGACGTATCTTGACAGACTTGCTCTGAGGTGAGAAATTGTCAACGTATGTGTATATTTTTGTTTGGCTTCATTGTACGTTCCTCCCAGTTGAAAGGCCTGTACTTATAATAGGTAGATAGTGCAGTGCCTTTGTTTAGTTCTGCTGCATTTATTCTGCTAAGCTCTTATATTTGTAGTTTTTATTTTACCAAAACCCCACTCTTTTTATCCTAACCGGAAATCACTTTTTCTGTCTGATTTTGAAAACTACATAAATAACGTGTGTTGTATAACAGATACGACCGGGAAGGAGAGCCATCACAATTAGCTGCTGTTGACATATTTGTCAGTACTGTTGATCCTCTGAAGGAGCCTCCTCTTGTTACAGCTAATACTGTTTTGTCCATTCTTGCGGTAGACTATCCAGTGGACAAGGTTTCTTGCTATGTTTCTGATGATGGGTCTGCCATGTTGACATTTGAAGCTCTATCAGAAACATCTGAATTTGCAAGGAAATGGGTTCCTTTCTGCAAAAGGTACAGTATTGAGCCACGGGCTCCCGAATGGTACTTTGCTCAGAAGATTGACTACTTAAAAGATAAAGTCCAGCCATCTTTTGTGAAAGACCGTCGGGCTATGAAGGTGAGAATTTTATTTTACCAGATTTTCCCTTCACGTTTGTTATTTGGTCAAACTTCTTATTTCTTTCTTCTGGCTTTGTACTATAGAGAGAATATGAAGAATTCAAAATTCGTATCAACGCTCTTGTATCCAAGGCTCAGAAAGTTCCCGAGGAAGGTTGGGTTATGCAAGACGGTACACCATGGCCTGGAAATAATACAAGGGATCACCCTGGAATGATTCAGGTGAGAAGATAACTGGAGTTTCTACCTTATTGAGTCAAGCGTCAATGTTCCTTTGTACAGTATAGTGTTTGTTCAATTCATATGCAAAGGGCGTACATTTCTCATTGTTTTCATGTTCCTCTTTGTTTAATTTTAAAGCAAGAGCCACACATGCTGCATGTGTTCTGCCTCAACAAACATTTACTTACTTGCATTCCAGTAAAGGTCTTAATATTTCTTGCTTATAGGTTTTCTTGGGCCAAAGTGGGGGCCTTGACAGTGACGGTAATGAGCTGCCTCGGTTAGTATATGTTTCTCGTGAGAAGCGTCCTGGTTTCCAGCATCACAAGAAAGCCGGTGCCATGAATTCACTTGTAAGTAATCAAAAGATGTGTTTTTTAACATCCAGCTTATCATGCCGCTAGCTCTTATGTACTATACTTCTTGCAGGTTCGTGTGTCAGCAGTTCTTACCAATGGACCTTTCTTGTTGAATCTCGATTGTGATCATTACATCAATAACAGCAAGGCCTTGCGTGAAGCAATGTGCTTTTTGATGGATCCGAATCTCGGGAAATATGTGTGTTATGTGCAATTTCCACAGAGATTTGATGGTATAGATAGGAGTGATCGATATGCCAATCGTAACACTGTCTTCTTTGATGTAAGTTTTAGTGTTTCTAATCAGAACAGTTCTTAGTTACTTACAATCCATGTCATACAAGTTCTGATTTGGTTACCTACGACTGATTTTCGACCTGTTCCTTTTCGCTCACCAGATTAACTTGAGAGGTTTGGATGGTATTCAAGGGCCTGTATATGTGGGTACTGGATGTGTCTTCAACAGAACAGCTTTGTATGGTTATGAACCTCCTCACAAACCTAAAAATAAGAAACCCGGGATGCTTTCTTCCTGCTTTGGTGGATCAAGAAAGAAAAGTTCTAAATCAAGTAAGAAGGGTTCAGATAAGAAGTCTAGCAAGCATGTTGATCCTACTGTTCCTATCTTCAGCTTGGAGGATATAGAGGAGGGTGTTGAAGGTATGCTCTTCTTGAATCTAACAAATCAAAGCATGGTTCACGTGTTTTTCCCCAAAACTATAATATGTTAAGATTTACCACCGTGATTGTTCTGCTTTAGATAGTCGCTCTTTCAGTACAAAGAGGCATGAGTTGCGGACATCATTAAAATTTCAAGTGTCAACTCTATTTGCTTCATCCCCTTGTGTTGCTGATTCATCCCCTTGTGTTGCTGATTCACCCCCTATGTTGATTGAACCAGGTGCTGGATTTGATGATGAAAAGTCATTGCTCATGTCCCAGATGAGCCTGGAGAAAAGATTTGGACAGTCAGCTGTCTTTGTTGCATCAACCCTGATGGAGAATGGTGGTGTGCCTCAGTCTGCCACACCAGAGACCCTCCTGAAAGAGGCTATTCATGTCATTAGTTGTGGCTATGAAGATAAGTCAGAATGGGGAAGTGAGGTATGCAATCTTTACTCCATCTGCAGTTCTATGTTGCATTCATACTGTGTACTCTCTGCCTTACTAATACCTTGAAAATTGAAATAGCTGGATGCTTCTATTGAGATTTCCTAACTTCTGAAATTAATTCGTGTCCACTTGATATTCTAATGAGATTCATTTTCCTCTCAAATATGCAGATAGGATGGATCTATGGTTCTGTCACAGAGGATATTCTTACAGGATTTAAAATGCATGCACGTGGCTGGCGATCAATTTACTGTATGCCTCCTAGGGCAGCCTTCAAGGGATCAGCTCCAATTAATCTTTCTGATCGATTGAATCAAGTGCTTCGATGGGCCTTAGGATCTGTGGAGATTCTTTTTAGCAGGCATTGTCCAATATGGTATGGATACAAAGGGAGGCTAAAATGGCTAGAGAGATTCGCATATGTCAACACCACGATTTACCCGATCACTTCCATTCCTCTGTTACTTTACTGCACATTGCCAGCTGTCTGCTTGCTTACTGGGAAATTCATTATCCCACAGGTGTGTCTTTCTCGACAAATTTAATGTCTCTTGTGGAAGCTGAGAAACATGTTTTAACCTATATATTGTGTTACAGATTAGTAACCTCGCGAGTATCTGGTTTCTTTCCCTCTTTCTCTCCATCTTTGCCACTGGTATACTGGAGATGAGGTGGAGTGGTGTTGGAATTGATGAATGGTGGAGGAACGAGCAGTTTTGGGTCATTGGAGGTGTCTCGGCTCATCTCTTTGCTGTATTCCAAGGTCTGCTCAAAGTTCTTGCTGGAATAGATACGAATTTCACAGTCACATCCAAAGCTGGAGACGAAGAGGGAGATTTTACTGAGCTCTACATGTTCAAATGGACAACTCTTCTGATTCCTCCTACCACTCTTCTCATCGTAAACTTGGTCGGAGTTGTTGCTGGGATTTCCTATGCAATCAACAGCGGGTACCAATCATGGGGGCCGCTGTTTGGAAAACTGTTCTTCGCCTTCTGGGTGATTGTTCATCTCTACCCCTTCCTCAAAGGTCTTATGGGGAGGCAGAACCGCACCCCCACCATTGTCGTGGTGTGGTCGATTCTTCTAGCTTCGATATTCTCTTTGCTGTGGGTCAGAGTTGATCCCTTCACTACTAGAGTCACTGGCCCCAAGGTCGAAGAGTGTGGAATTAACTGCTAATTTCGGCTTCTCAGAAGGGACTTTTTTGTCTTTTTTTTTTGTGTAGAAAGGGAAAGATAAGAAAGCTAAATTGTTTGGTATACTTATAAGTTAATGAAATGTTTGTCTATTGAAATGTTAGAACTTGTAAGCTGCAAACCATATTTATAATGCATTAGTTTATTTTTTTCCATTCGTTTCTTTAGCTGCATTTTCTTTCCTATTTGTGCAAACCATAGTTTTACTTGCATTTTTTTGTTGATCCTTAGATTAAAATTCCAATATACTGTATGATATTAGATCAATTCTAGACCAAGCATCAAAATATCGGTGCAACTGCAATAATCAACTATTATAGTCCCAATAAAAATAGAACAGGTGTAGAATTATAACTTGATAGACATATATAATTCTGACATTGCAATGCTGCCCAAAAAAAATAAACTAGGATACTTATTATTTTGTGTATTCTAAAATTTTGGCGGTATAAACAATAACTACACAAAATTTTTGACGGAAGTATATCACGTTGACATACAGTACTATATAAGGGCTTGTCTGGTAGCATTGAAATGGAGTGAAACCCCAATTCCAACACGCCTATTCCACCGTTTGGTACGCCGAACACCAAACGGCCGACCCGGGAATCATCTGCCGGGTTTCAGCCTTACATAGACTACTATCAGTGAATCTGTGTCAACTCTATTAAGGTGAGGAGCTGGTATTAGATTTGGGCGTCCGTCGATTAGGCTGAAAACTGCACAATTGTACCAATTTGCCCTCCGAAGTCGGTTCTTCCTCTCATTTTGGTTACCGTTGGCAGCTCAAATTCCGTCGTCGCGACTTCGCCGGTCTCCAACTCATTTCATTTCCGGTTCCGTCGTATTACCTTCGTCCGGGTATGTCTATTTGTAGTGTTTTGTTGTTCGATCTGTTTGTTTATACATTGAAGATGTATTTGGTGTTGATGTTTGAATTGGGTCCGATTTGAACCAATTAGTTTCTACATCTGTAGCTTAGTAATTTGCACTGTCGAATTGCAGTTTTTGGAAGGGCGATCTGTTGGTTTATGTTTTGAATATGGATTTAGTCTGGTTGTGATGTTGCATTCGTTCTGCATTTGTGCCAATTTTGCGAATTTGTCTTCGATAAGG
The DNA here is from genome assembly GCF_004379255.2 of Salvia splendens. Taxonomy (NCBI): domain Eukaryota; kingdom Viridiplantae; phylum Streptophyta; class Magnoliopsida; order Lamiales; family Lamiaceae; genus Salvia; species Salvia splendens. The sequence goes on along the minus strand of NC_056041.1, from coordinate 20,735,337 downwards.
CTGAGTTGCATTATTGATTTCGTCCTGCAAAAACCATTGTTACTCATTTTTGGATAGATTGTTGTGCATCTAAGTTTCCTTTCCTTACTGCCGTATTAGTTCGAATTTGAGGTTTATTGGATTTCGATCTGTTGGTCAGATGGGGTGTGCGACGCTAATCAGATCCCAGACCTGAGAGGGTAATTTAGTCAGATGGCATTTTGTTTCCTTCACTCACTTGTTGAACCAAACGCTGGAAATAAGCCCAAACATCCTACATGGGCTGAACCAAACAACCTATTATCCTATCTACCAAATCAAGAAAGCCCATTAACCATGAAAACATGTTAATAATTGTGGTGGCTACCAGACGCCCCCTAACTCTAATGTAAATTCTATCTCTCATTTTCGGTACAAAAAACTATAGAAATTAAAGAAGCATTATGAGGTAATTCTTCCAACAGTTATCTTAGAGTAAGTCCACATCAAACAGAACAAATCATTAATTATTTATAAAATATGCTCCATGTGTTTATAATTAAAAAAACGAATTACTATTATTATTGAGCTGAATAATAAATAAAAAAATCCAACGCAAATGCAGTGCCTTTAATATTAGGTCTGTCTGCTTTCAATTTATAAAAGAAAAAACAAACCGCCGCCCTCGATAAAAAATCTCATTTCAACACCATTTCATTTCGCTCGAATTTCAACACCATTCCATTTCGCTCTAATTTCATCTACATTTCAATTCGAATTTCATTTGCAAAACCGCTCCTCTCTCTCTCTCTCTCTCTCTCTCTCTCTATATGTGCACTGTACCTAAAACATCTCCTCTTTCACTCCAGAACAAAAGCAAGCTTCCCCCTTTCGCTTTCGCTTCCTCTCGATTTTCCACCTCTTCTCCCTTCCGACTCTACACTCCATGTTCTGCATGTATTCGTCTTCGCAATGAATAATTTTGTGTATGTCACTCGTATTTTCTGGCTCCACGCAGTAGATCGGTAAATGAGTGATGGATACATTATGAACCGCCCGCAGATCTTCATCAAAAGCTTCGATTTCTGGAGTCCATGGTCAGTTTTTACTCATTTTCGTTGTTTCTCCACGCTTTTTTAGTTGCGTTGACTCCGCTTTGAACTGATCCATTTTGGAGTGTTGCTTTTAGGTTTTGCTAATATCTGTTTCCTTTTTGTGCAAATCCGATTTTGTGAGTGAGTGTATTGAAAGTGACGTTAATGATTGCTTCAGTATTATGACAATTGGGGGTGTTTAGTCGTTTAATTAGAATATTTGAACGATCTGTGTTGAGCTGGCTTTCTTTTATATGGGTGGGGATATAGGTTTGGTGCGATATTCGATTTCCATTATAAGATTTGTTATTCTAGATGAAATTAGTAAAAAAAAAACATTTGGAAATTATTAGGTTTTTGAACTATGATGCAGAGTACAACCTACTTTCGGGTAAATAAACCCCCCCTTCTGTGATATCGGAATTGGTAATCCACCAAATCCAGTTGATGGCATGTTCCTTTTTTCCATTTCCGTTAGAGAGGTAAACTTCTAAGAGTCTGGATCTCAAGCATATGCTTTTCCTATCTATAGTACTTATAGGTGCTATTAGTGCACACATGTAAAAGTTAAAACTTGTGTTTTCTGAGTAGGGTTTATATCCTGAAACTGCAAAGTATGGAGTTTTTTTACTACTTGTACTAGATGATCACTCAGTGTTAATACAGAGTAGCAACATTCATGCTTTTGTTATCAATGCCTTGTCGATTTGTTTGTTTCTCTGTTTGTTAAATATGTATTTCTTATGGCTGTGCTTTACATGACCTCATGATTGAAGACATATGTTGTTTAACGTGCAGCTGACTGGGCTATGAGCAGTGGGCTGGATATTCAACATCCAATTCTTCTGCTACTGCCTCATCTAGTGTGACGAAATCTGAATATATGAAAGGAATGGGTCAATTATCTGTTGAAACTGAGGACTCTTTTTCCAGTTTGCTTGAGTATGCTTCCAACAATGATGCTGAAGCTTTCAGGAGAACAATTGAACTTGATTTATCTGCTGTTGATGAGGCTGGGCCCTGGTATGTTCGTAAGAGAGGTGGAAAGCAGATTGCACAGGAGGAAAGAACACCTTTGATGGTAGCCGCTACGTATGGTAGTGTTGATGTGTTGAAGTTGATAGTTGCTCTACCAGAGGTTGATTTGAATAGATTGTGTGGCCCAGATAAGTGGACTGCTCTCCATTGTGCTGCCTCTGGAGGATCTGTTAATGCGTTTGATGTTGTAAAGTTGCTGTTGTCTGCTGGTGCTGATCCAATTATTGAAGATGCCAATGGTCAGCGCGCAGTCGATCTGATTGTAGTTCCTCGAGGAAATCCTAGTGCTAAAGCTGCTCTTGAAGACTTGCTTATGAATAGTTACTCAGATGGATATGTTGGTGACAGCAGTGTACAGGTGTCAGTAACTGCTTCAAGTGCATCGTCACCTAACTTATCATCATCTCCAGAAAGTGAGTCTCCATGTTCTCCATCTGATTCTGCATCGTCTCCAACAGCACTGAAGCTCAGTGACATGGCTGCTAATTCTTTGTCTGAGAAGAAACAGTATCCAGTGGATCCATCTCTTCCTGACATCAGGAATAGTATCTACTCGACTGATGAATTCCGTATGTATTCGTTCAAGGTCAGGCCTTGTTCAAGGGCCTACTCTCATGATTGGACCGAATGCCCTTTTGTTCACCCTGGAGAAAATGCCCGCAGAAGAGACCCTCGGAAGTACCATTATAGCTGTGTTCCATGTCCTGATTTTAGGAAGGGAGCTTGCAGGCGAGGGGATATGTGTGAGTATGCACATGGAGTGTTTGAGTGCTGGCTGCACCCTGCTCAATATCGTACAAGGCTATGTAAAGATGGCATGAGCTGTGCTAGACAAGTTTGCTTTTTTGCGCATACCCAAGAGGAACTTCGACCTTTGTATGTCTCCACTGGATCTGGTGTTCCTTCTCCAAGGTCAGCTGCTTCTGCAGCTTGTTTCATGGACATGGCCACAGCTCTAAACATTTTACCTGGCTCACCCTCCTCTCACTCTGTCATGTCTCCTCCTGCATTTAATCATGTCCTGTCGCCTACGGCAAGTGGCATGCCTCATTCCTCTGCAGCCTGGCCTCAACCAAATGTTCCAACCCTTCATCTTCCTGGTAGCAACTTCCAGTCAAGTCGCCTGCGATCCTCCCTCAGTGCTCGTGATATTCCTCCAGATCTAAATATGCTTCGTGACTTTGATGCCCAGCAACATGCTATGAATGACATGGCATCTTTCTCTCCGTCACACCCCAATTCTTCTATGTTGAATCGTTCTGGTAGATCCAAGTCATCACTGACTCCTTCCAATCTAGAAGAGCTATTTTCAGCTGAGTTTCCACCGTCACCTAGATTTTCTGACCAGGCAGTGGCTTCTGGCGTTTTTTCTCCAACGCACAAATCAGCTGTTCTTAACCAGTTCCAACAGCCACCAAGCCTTTTATCTCCTATTAACACTAACATGTTTTCTCCTAGACATGCTGAACACCATTTCTTGCAGGCTTCTTTTGGTGTCTCATCCCCAAGGATGTCACCAAGAAGCTTGGAAACTGCATCCCCGTTGAGCAATCGCCTCTCAGGATTCGCCCAGCGTGAGAAGCAGCAGCAGATGCTGCATACTCTTGGTTCCCGTGAGTTTGGTCCCAGCCGTGCACCCCCTGTTGGGTCCCCTGTCGGTTCTTGGGCAAAGTGGGGATCCCCTGTTGAGAAGGTCGATTGGTCAGTCGGCCCAGATGATCAAGCTTTTCTTAGAAGATCTTCGGCTGAACCCAAGAACGATGGAGAAGAACCTGACGTGACATGGGTGCAATCTCTTGTGAAAGAATCACCACCCGAGATGAGGGAGAAACCTGCAGCAGCTTCCGGCTCCGGTGCCGCGCCATCCGGTGAGTGTTTAAAAACAAATCCTCAAGTTGACTCCACTGATCATTCTGTTATAGGAACATGGCTCGAGCAAATGCAACTTGATCAGCAGCTGGTAGCCTAGTAAACAAAATTCATTTTGAGTTAGACAGGCAAAGGCAAGACTCGTAGGAAGTAGTACATAAATTTTTGGGCTCTTTTTTTGGCTGGTGGTAGTGAGTCAAATTGGTTGCTGGAGTTCAGAAGTTTTATTTATGAATTTGAATTTTTCCCCAAGTATTCTGTACTGAACTGAACTGAACTTAACTTTAATATTTATTGATTAATGTAACATGAGTTTCCTTTTATTAACTGGGCTGTAATAATGGAAATCAGTCCAGTTTGGGCGTTATTCATCTTTTGTAAACTCAGGCGCTGATGAGATATTGCATTCTATTAAATCTTTTAATTATATATTTGTTGTCACATTAATATCAGGAAAGTTGGCAAACTAGCTATTGCATTTGATTGATGTCCACCGTTTATCTTTATGATTGAATTAGTATGATTGTTTTGACTTGAATTAGTATAACACTTTGTAGGATCAAAATCCTAACTTTTGTGCCCAAACCCTTGAAAGGGACTTTTGACTTGATTTGTATAGTTCACACTACACACTTTTTGACACGTTTTAATACTTATACTAGTACTACTCAGTTACTTGGTAGTACTTAATTGAGTAGCGCCAAATCCATACTACTTTCCTATAAGATATTCAATCTCTATTTAATGCTTTTAAAGTTAATTTTATTTTGGTTAATTGTATAAATTAAGCATTGGAATTTCATGCAATTCAGTTTTCAAGCACATAGAATATGAGGTGGAGCGTAGATTAAGATATACGACGAAGGATGATATGTTCCATTGTGGAATATGGTAATATTACTGAAAAGTGACTTGGTGGAGTGAAAGATGACACTATGGAAAATGGAATAAATACTGCTGAAAAAACGACTTGGTGGAGTGCAGTGGTGGGTGGGGGATACTCACTTTGCAAGATAAGATTTATTATTCGAAATCCTTGTTTGACACGACACAATAATGCGATACAAATTTGTACGGAAATAATTGAAATGGGATCAAGTTTTATTGGGTTCGTGTACGTATTGAGTTTGACCTGTTAAGAACTCGATAATTTCGGGTTGAGTTCGAGTTGGATGTGGTTTGAATATAGATAACCCTTTAAAAAAATTACTCCAAATTATCATTTTCATTATCTTTATTATTATTTTTAAAAATAATTCTTTACTTTAGGTATTTAATTTCTTGTAAATCGGGTTTAAATCGTGTAAAATGGATTTTTATCTTGTAAATCAAGTTTAAAAATTAGGTTTAATATTGTAATATTGTGTTTAATTGTGTAATATTGGGTTCAGGTAATTATCGTGTTATTAACAGGTTCGGTTCGGGTTTGAAAGTAGCAAGTCGGGTTCATGTTCGGATGACACGGGCGATGAGTACAGACGGCAGCGACAGTGGCGTGAATCCGAGATAGAAAGGTGAAAAGAAGAAAATGGAGAGGAAAGAGAGAGAGAAAGAGAGGAGAGGGCAGGGGTAGGGGAGAGAGAGAAGTCAGGAAAGGATGGAGGCACCACTTTCATTAGGATTAGTATATGTATACCAATTGGACTTTAATTAGTTTGGGAGGTTAAATTTGGTCTTTTATGTGTTGGGCTATAATATAACTTAGCTAGTTTTTAATTTGAGTTTCTATTTTATTGGACTTTGTATAATAGTGAAAATTAAATTCTTTTTAATTTAAGTATACAGAAGTATTAATTAACTACCCACTTTGTATTATTTTGTAGTATATTGAAATGATTTAATGTGTATTTATTAAATAAATTTAATTATTTATAATTAATATTCAAGTTATTAGTATTTATTAATATATTTATATTTAAATTACTAAAGGTAGTATACAATTATACATACTTAGAATTCAGTTTATTTTGATTTCTTCTACTAAATAATATATATTGTTGTTCAAGACTTTATTTCGTTTTTATGCTTCTCAAAATATTCAAATGTGTATTTATATTGTCATATATTGAATTTGAATTTAGCAAAAGCGAGTATATAGATCGTGAAAACTTTTATTTCAGCATTCGTTTGATAATTTCATTTTATTTGTTGATAATCTCAAATTTGTACGAAGAAATCACCTGAACCATGCATCGCACGGGAATTTATACTAGTTAAGCTAATGATAGAGTGATTGATGTTCGAAATAAAAGTCTCAGGTTCGAGCTCGTTGTAAGATGACATTTAAATTTCCATCTAGAGTAAACAACAAATTTAGTCTCTAGACAACTGAGTTCTAACATTTCCAATACCTAGATAATTTTATTAGCAATTTAGCACCATTAGTCCCTGGACGTATGATCACATTACATGGACTTTTGCACTATTTCAAGACATCTTTACACTTTAAGCTATTTTTCTGAACTAGGTGCAAAATTGTCTATGGCAATAAGTGTATATATGGGGCATCTACTAATAGAGAGATGATTAAAGTATAACTAATATTAAGTGTATAACTAGAGAACTAAACCCTAAATAAATCTCAGCCATTCATTATCTTAATCTAATGGCTAAATTAAGTATTCATTTTTTATTAATAAAAATTGCAGGGGGTATTTTGGGAAAAAAACTCGCGTCTAAAATGGCAATCTCCCTCTCGAGCATCTGAACACTGGCTCCGTCCCTCCGGTTCCTGTACAAATGCGGCGGCGGCAGAGACGTCGTTGGAGATGTACGTTCACCCTCTAATTTCGCCTCTTTTTTTGCTTCCTTTGATTGTTTTCTGTATTTTAAATTATTAATTCTCATTTGTTTATCTGCAGACCTACCTGGGGATCTAAATTTTCAGGTTTTATTTCAAGTGCACTAAATGCTCGGCTGAAATAACCTTCAAGACAGATCCTCAGAACTCGGATTACATTGTTGAATCCGGAGTGTCGAGGAACTTCAAGCCTTGGCGCGCCGAGGATGAAGAAACGGAGGAAGAAAAAAAGAAGAGGAATGCTGAAGAGATGGGAGATGCCATGAAGTCAATGAGAGAGATGTATATCTCTATATCTGTATTTCTATCTCTACGTAGAAAAGTTTTTTTAACTGCGATACTGAAAAGCTTCGAGAATATTATTAGAATTTAGATATTCCTATTAATTACGAATATTATTAGTCAAAGTAAGAATTGTGCAGCCAGTGGGTTTTTTCCTAATTATATTCGGGTATTTGTTAACTATGATTTGATTTTTATTCCTTTTGAAAGTTGGGTTTAATTTAGTCACATTATTCTCTTCATATATTAGTGTTAACAAAATACATCACTATAACAAAAAATCAAAGAAACATCACTATAACCTTGTGCGGTGTAGAGCTGCTGAGCTTCCTTAAGCATTCATAGATGTCACATCACTATTAGATTGTTAACAAAACACATCACTATAAGCATATTTTATTCACTGTTGTTAATAAAATACATCACTATAGAACTACACAGAAATTATACATAATAAATTGTTGGATTCAGTTAACCTCTGCAGAAATCCAACTCGCCATCAATCATCATCACTACACAGAACTTCCTTCATTGCCACCATCGCTGTTCCCCAGAAGAAGAAGGGCGATATTAGAAGCCCCCATTCCAACGCCAATTCAACCAACGTATCTCTCGTCTCCCCTCTCACCTGCTCCGATTCTTCACTGATCACGCATTCGACATCCAGCCCGGTGCCTATGCAGTCGATCTCGTCGGAGTCGGTTTTGAACTCCGATTCCGGGGCCTTGCTCCTTGCTAAGAAATTGGACGGAGCGATTTGATTAATAGGGTTCCTAATCGATTGTGAGAAGGCATTCCGCCTCCGGAGAGTGATTGTGAAGGTGTTGGGAGCTCTGGCGGCGGCGTAAATGACGGTGGTGGCGGCGAAGGAAGAGCTGCAGCAGCAATTCAACGCCATTTTGTGTGATACTAATTGATTTTGGAGAAGAGAAGAAGAGGGAAGATGCGAACGCGGTTTCTTTCAAATGAATTGAATTTGCAACGACGTAACCTAATTTTGGTTGTCAATGACCATTATACCCCCGCTTGATTATTGTGAAGTAAATTTGTGAGAGAGAGAACTAATTTCTCCTTTAAATTCTAAAATTACATGTATTAATACTAGCATTTGATTTTCTTAATCTTGTGGCTGTGATTTGTTGTAGTTAGTGGGAACTTGCCCTATATCACTACTCTACTAATATGTACTGCATATGAAGTGTTATTAAATACTTCATCTGGTATTTTATTTTATTTTTTTATTTTGGTTTCAGTCAATTTTTATTGTACTCCTTTTTCTTATTTTTCAATTCTTTTTTCTTTCTTATTTTGTACTATTAGTACAAATTGAAATCAAATTAATTTAAAATCACACATTTTTTCGTTAGACTTGAGTTTATTTAATTACTGTTTATCCTTTATTCCCACAACTTTAGAAAAGGTGTGTAGTTTATCTTACTAAGTATAATACAAACTCAGTTCCTTAATTCATCAAAAATGAGCTCTGTCCGGTTTATTCCAATAGGCTTACAACACATGTTCTGAGAGAAATAGAATACAAAAAGAAAAATAGATCATAGCAAGTAAATGAAGCCATTCCTCTACCTACTCAATTCTAACTTAGCAATCCAATAATCCAGCTGGCCGGATACACATTCCGAGCCGGTGGAGCCATACGAGCTGAAATTCTTTATTGCTTTCTCGACTCCAAGGTACTCATACACATCCTTGTCAAATGTCGGGCTTATGCTTCTGAGCTCATCGAGGCTCAGATCTTCAAGACGGCAGTTTCTTGAAACACAGAAAGCAACAGATCTTCCGACTATATCATGAGAAGTTCTGAATGGTATTCCCTGCACAGAGCACATGTGTTGCCATTAGCTACAAGTTCAACTGTTGAGCTACACAGGCCAACCTAACAACTAACGTTGTTATGAGATTTACGTTGCCAGCTTCTTGGCAGAAGAGAGCGCTTTCAACAAAAAAAATACAGAATGGTGCCTTTCTCAATCTGATAGTCATGCATTAACTAAGTCCGTATATAGCCCAGTCAAAGGGCATAATTTTGGCGTTTCCAGTTGTTCAGTTCGAATTTGTCTATTAATGGAGAAATATAGCCATATTTATGATCTTCTACATCCAGACGGCTTTCATTTTTCAAATAGTTGATCTTATGATGGTGATCTTAATTAATTCCAATGGCTGTCTATCCAAAAAAAATGTTACTATCGTTACAGCATACTGTGAATATGAATACAGAATGTATGATTTGCAACAGGATATTATGGTATACCTTTTTAACAAGGTAGTCTGCAAGTGTTGTTGCATCAAGGTGACCAGCTGGTAGAGCAGCCTTTATCCTCTCCTGATTGTAAGTTATATTTTCAGCAAATTCTGCAGACACTTCGAGCATTCCCATTATTGTTTTAACACTGTCAAACACAGGTTCTTTGTCTTCCTGTTTGAGGGGAAACAATAATGAGGTTCCCATGCATAAAATAAATACAGAAGTGTATAAACTAGAGGCAACATGTTAAATATTGATTGGGCCGGATGAGCAACATGTGAAATAGCAACGGAGAATTGGAGTGGTTAGATTATATAAGACTTAACCTGTAAATCCCGGTTGTATGCATGAGGAAGACCCTTGCACAGCACAAGAAGTGAAACCAGGTCCCCTATAACCCTAGCAGATTTCCCTCGGACAAGTTCCATTGGGTCTGGGTTCTTCTTCTGAGGCATTATACTGCTTCCAGTTGAAACAGAGTCACTAGGAATGATAAAGCCAAATTCCTCTGATGCCCACAACACCCACTCTTCACCAAGGCGCGAAAGGTGGACAGCTGTAATGGAGTTTGCAGAAAGGAACTCCAATACAAAATCTCGATCTGAAACTGCATCAATGCTGTGCCATATAAATGTCACCATAAATGAGAGAGAGCCAAAAATCAATGGGGAGCATAAAGCAAGAAAATAAAATAGAATATTACTTATATACCACTATATAATATTATCACCACCAACTCATTCATAACTCAAATGATGAAAATGCATAATAAAAGGACATGGAAACATAACCTATACCTGTCAAATTCTTCCTTTGCCACTAAGATATCAACATTCGGAAAAAACTTCAATGATCCAAAAAAAAAGAAGGAAAAAGGAAGTCATTCAATGCATGTAAAGAATCACTCCTACCTGTTTCTCATTGGGCCTGTGAATCCAAGAGCTTCAGAAGTCATAAATCTATCAATGGGCAAACCAGTTCCAGCTAGTGCACAAGCACCCAGGGGGCAAAAGTTAAGTCTTGCACGGCAGTCCAGCAAGCGTTGTGCGTCTCGTTCAAGCTACAATACATGATTGACTCACTGATTATGTGACTGCTCTTTTTCAGATATAAGATACATTCATATCATGAAATTGATCATATATTGCATCAAATAAATCAAGCTACTACAAACTAGACCATATCCAAATCATAACCAAGCGAGTACAAACAGAAAATACATCCAAATGGGCAATAGACCTAATTGGCTTGATCATTTTAATTTAAGGTTTCGCTAATATAAGAAATGAATACCTGCTCCTCTCAGCCGCCAGAATATACACAAAATTAACAAAAGTGAACTTCGGATGGACGGAAAGCATTTCAATTAATGCTACATATCTATGATCATGAGAAGAAAGGCAGGCAGATTAAAAATGTGACTCCACCATGCAAAGAGTTTTAGAATTTGCAAAAGATGTTTTAAACTACAGTTTTAAATAAGGAGCGAACAGTTATATGGGATAACATAACAACAACCAATATTGGATAAATGAAAAGCTTCTTCTTTTGAATAATTACAGTATTGCAGCTACATGATTTCCAAACAATGGAACCAAAATCAGGCATTTAATACAGAAGTAACAAAATTGATGAGTTTGATTTGGCAGACATCTAGGATATCCATTATATTGGTTCTCTAAGCCTTAGGCCATGTTAACTGACATCAAACTAGTTGAACTTCTTAACGAGTCTGATGTTATTGTCCAAGTATAATCACACCACACCATATATTTTTCCACCTTTATCATATTCACACACAAGTAATATCCAGAAGTTCATCATATTATATAGTAGTAAGTGAAATAACTAACCGGCTCAACATACGCCAATAGAAGATGTGGCAGAAGAACAGGCTGTGCCCTCTGCATATGAGTGTACCCTGGAACTATCAGATTCTCATTCTTCACAGCCAATTTAACCAGCGCAGCCTGTAGAATGCACGCGGATATAACGAATGCTGCAGTCTCAGCTTGATTCCACTTAAAAATAATATCATCAGCATTATAAAAACTACCTGAAGTTTCCTTATCCTTGAAACAATGGCATCAATGGCATCCCTACACCAGAGGCGAAAATCGGTGCAAACTTGATCATTTCTGCTGCGGGCGGTGTGGAGCTTCTTAGCTGGCTCGCCAACCAAGTCAGTAAGCGCGGCTTCGATGTTCATATGCACATCCTCTCGGTCAGTCCTCCACACAAACTCTCCCCGCTCAATTTGGCCCCTAATCACATCGAGACCGTCTAGAATCCTATCCCTATCATCGTCAGTGATCAATCCCTAGAAAACAAAATTACACGATCAACAGAGGAGAGCAAATATGCGACAGTGTGAAAATGAATTCAGTACCTGACGAGCAAGCATGGAGGCGTGGGCGCGGCTTCCGATAATGTCGTGGCTGTAAAGAGCTTTATCGAAGGAGATGGACTCGGTGAATTTCTCGACGGCGTCCGTGACGCTGTCCTCGAAGCGGCCGCCCCATAGCTTGGCCTCCTTGGAGCTGCTCATGTGGAGGGCGGAGACGGAGGAGAGTGCGCGGCGGGGAAGGAGAGGTGTAGGTCTGGGAAAGGGGGCGGCGGAGGAGGAGGAGAAGGGTTTGGAGAGAAATGAGAGGGATTCCATTATTATGGTTAGGTTAGGTTAGGGCAATGTGTATGTGTCACTCAACTCCTATATTTCTTCACTTTTATTGAAATTATTGATAAATGTACACAAATTTAAAAGTAGAATCATGATCTCCAACCCTTTACTATCACTAAGTCAATATGAATACACATCATCCACCACACTCCTAGTTCAAATAACTACAATATTTTGATTTTTTATCCTATATTTATATATGATTTATAATATCCCATATTTCCATTTTTTTCTCCTTTTTTATTTTATTATTTATGGGTCTCGTCATCTATTACATAATTTCAACCATTTTTTCTCTTTCTCCATTACTTTACTAATTACCCAATAAAACTCGTGTCTACTCTAAATGACCTATTTCTATGGGGCGGAAGGAGTAAGTATTTATTTATCATGCATATGGAATCATGAAGAAATGTGATTATTTTTTCCACCAAGACTCTAATGTCATTAGTAATCTAAGATTGGAAGTTACTCTAAATTAACATTAGCAATTGTTTGCAATCGATTGTCCACATCTATCTAATTTCATAATATCAATTATACTCGTTTCTTCAAGGTACACACTTGAATATCTTCTATAACCATAATTCGACTAATCAGTCTATACTTATTTGTTCCATTGACTATTATTATTTGCTATTAATTTAATTAATAAATGACAAACCATGTTATTAATGGGTTTGCCGGTAAAAGATACGCAAATCCAATAAATTAAGAGTAAAGAAAATCTATTTAGTTGATTATAGGATTAACTTATATATGCATAAATTGACTAAAGGTTTTTTTTTCCTAAATATATGGAGATTTTATGATTTTGGTCCAAAACATTATCTTTTGAATTATTCGGTCTCTCACAAATAAAAACGAGTCACATTTAGTCCGAATTGGACGAAAATGGTTAATAATTAAGTTAAGAATTAAGTTAATATTAAGTTAAAAATTACACTGCCGAGCCAGCCCCCTCTCCTCCGCCGCCGGAGCCGGTCCTCTCCCCTCCACCGCTGGAGCCGGTCCCCTCTCCTCCACCGCCGCCATACGGTGTCAACCACCACCTCAATCTCCCTCCTCTTCTAATGAAAAGAAAGGAAAATTTGATGCATATAGTATGGATAAGTTGTATTTTTAGCATAAATGCCTTATTGTGCGTAAAAATGACATCTTTTATTTGAATATTTTTAAATTTCTTATTCTACATTTATATAAGTATAATTTATATCCATTAATTTCATATAATATATTTTATTATACATATGGAATTATCAAGAAAATAATTAAGATTTTTTTTCCAAGAAGTATTTATGTTAACAGTCAAACATGATACATTCAGTATTATACCACAATATAGTGTCATTAGTAATTCAAGTTAAGTCAAGAAGAGATAAATCGACTGGAACGAATTCATAATTGAACTATTTCTCTGGTAAGCAGAGAATAGCTCGTCTAGCTGAGGGAGAGAAAGGGGATCTATGGACCTTGATCGCCATGACTATTCAAGAAATGCAAAATAAACTGGGGAGGGAGCATCTCCAGTGGCGGCCTTCCGGTAGGACGTCGGGTCGGACGTGCGGAAGGGCGTTGGGGACGTCCGCCATTGGAGCGTCGAAGGTCGGATACGGACGTCCCGTGAGGACGTCGGGTGTCCTCGGACGTCGGCGCGACGGGCGGGGGGACGTCCGCCATTGTGGCGTCCAGTCGGACGTCCCATTTTTAAATTTTTTTTTAAAAACTCTATATATACGGCTGGTTGAATTTTATTTCATTCGCATCACTTGTGTTAACAAGTTTCTCTCTCTACATTTCTAATTTCAAGTATATCTAGAATGTCTAGTGAAAGTGATAGCGAGAATGAGTTGGAGGTCGCTGTTGAAGGTGCGATAGAGAGACTGCTACAACAGAGGTTGCAGCGGCGGCAGCAGGCGGCGGTACCTCGGCCGATCCATTGTCGAACTCAAGTACCCCGTGACCACATTGCTGCACATATTCGGTTGTATGCGGACTACTTCGCTCCGCAACCGCGTTTTGGGGAAGCCTTATTCCGGCGACGCTTTAGGATGCATCGTCCGCTGTTTCTGCACATCGTGGGTGCTTTAGAGAGAAGATACCTGTATTTTAGGATCAGAGAGGATGCAGCTGGCAAACCCGGACTCACGCCCTTGCAGAAGTGCACTGTCGCAATCAGACAACTGGCGTATGGAGGCGCGGCCGACATGTTTGACGAGTACATCCACATTGGCGAGTCGACAGCCGTCGAGTGTCTGCAGAATTTTTGCGCGGGCGTGAGAGCGATATTCGGGGAGCGGTATCTTCGGAGTCCGAGCCCCGAAGACTGCCAGATGCTGATAGATATGCATGGGTCGGTGCACGGGTTCCCTGGGATGTTGGGCAGCATAGATTGTATGCATTGGGAGTGGAAGAACTGCCCCGCCGCCTGGAAGGGGATGTACACTACCGGCTTCAAAGCCAAGCATCCCACGATGATCCTTGAAGCTGTAGCTGACTACCGGCTGTGGATATGGCATGCTTATTTTGGAGTCGCCGGGTCCAACATCGACATCAACGTTCTCCAGTCGTCGCCCCTGTTCAACGCTCAGTGCAATGGCGTTGGTCCCGCCATCAGTTTCGTCGCCAACGGCAACCAGCATAATATGAGGTACTATTTGGCGGATGGGATATACCCAAACTGGCCCGTCTTTGTGAAGTCAATCAAGCATCTGCTCGGACAAAAGAAGACATACTTTGCGAGCCGTCAGGAAGCAGCGCGCAAGGATGTGGAGCGGGCATTTGGTGTGCTCCAGAGTCGGTGGGCGGTTGTGAAGGGTCCTGCACGGCAGTGGTATATTCCCAACATCGGCGATATCATGTACGCATGTATCATAATGCATAACATGATTGTCGAAAATGAAGCTGCGGAACTGACTCAGTGGACCAACGAAGATGATACGGGTGCAGGTCCAAGTCACGGCGTGGCCACCGCGAATGTGAATATGGGGGTACCTCATGGAGAGGTCGCGCGGCTGCGTGCATTTGCCGACATGCGGCAAACAGATGCCCATGTTCGACTTCAGCAGGATATCATCGAATAGGTTTGGACTCGGAGGGGTTGACGTGATAATGTATGAAGTTTTTTTTTATTAGTATGTAATTTTTTTTTTCGAATCATGTATGTTTTTTCCGATGAAATTGTTAATTTTTCCCGTTCGTATTCTCGGTCAAATTTTATTTCCGTAAATGTAAATTGTTTTATTTGTAAATGTATGATTTTTTTTATTGCGGGATGTCCTAGTGGGAAGGGCGGATTGTGCAGGGGATGTCCTAGTGACGTGGCAGTGGGATGGGAAGTCCTAGTGACGTGGCAGGAGGTGTTTTTGGGATGTCCTAGTGGATGTCCTAATGGGACATCCGCCCACTGGAGATGCTAATATATGATAGGATATCTAAGTCATTTCGTTTACTTGATTTTAGCTATATTTTTTGTGGCATGTTGTGCTTTTGTGACGATGCACCATATTTTGTGGACTTTGGATTTTGAAAATGATTTCATTGCATCTATCATCAATGATTTTGATACGAGAATCTCTATAGAATACCACCATATCTCTATTATTTAGTTAATTAGTGATTTTCTATATCTTTTTTATATAATTAGGATATTTATTTCTTGATCATTAAGTTAGGAGCCTTTATTATCTTTTGAATAATCCATTTGAAGAAATACATTTATCTTTATCTTTTTGTCGTCTTTTACTTTTCTCTGTAATTTACTTTATCAAAAACCCTAGTTGAACGATAGTTGGCTGCTCGATACGAGTTTACTCGTATCATCTGGTGCTTTCATTCGGTTCTCATCCTCCGAATTACCTTCATCATGTCATCCACCTATGCTGCCTATTACCATCACCAATTCGACTACCGTCAGTCGCAATTCGCCCACCAGCCATCGCAGCCCATATATCAGCCACCACACCACCACCTATCGCAACCCATATATCAGCCACCACACCATCCTATTGGATCGTTAGATCTGCAACAATCCTATCCACATGATAGGCATTTCCACACACAATATCATCCCTACCAGACCCGACAGCCCACTTGCTGGGACCCGCCATGGGTGCTCACGCAGCAGAGTTCTTCAACCTATGATCAGTCGCCGCCTCACGGCCCGTACCTCGCCTATGGTGAAGCGACATACCAGGGTTCTGACCCCAATAATCCTGACCTCATGGCTCGATCGCTCTCCCCTGCCCAACTAGCCGCAGTAAACGATTACAACGATAAGCTACGTGTGTATAGATTGGACCAAGCCGCCCTGCTCGCCCGTATGACCGCTTGGTTTGAGGAGAACACTGATGATGAAAATATAACTGAGGAGAACATTGATAACACTTTCACGGTGGTATTGAGTGCGGATGTTCCCAAAGATATTCACGATGTTCCCAATAACATCACCGATGTTGCCATCAACACTGCTGTCGGGGTGGATGTGAGCGATGAAATTGAACAGAGTGAAGGATCTCAAGACGAGGCACGTGAGATGTTGAGGGACAACAAGGTACTCCCGAGATATGCTCTGCAAGTGCTTCCCTAGAACCGAATGATTGGAGGACAACGTTTATTGGACAAAGATGGCGTTGGGCAGGTCTCCTTGAAAGTTCTCCACATAGCTATGGTCATCTCATCTATGGGCGTGAGTCGCACGGAGCCCTTGCACATTACAAGCCCTCCAACGGCGTCCATGGTCCCGGCGGTACTGCCACTGCCAGGAAGCCAACAGCTAAACCAAACTGCAGCGAGGCTGGAACACCTACTCGCCAGGGTGGTGCGTTTCGAGGCAAGACTTGATGAACACGAAAGGCGTTTGTCACTGAGGCCTGAACCTGACCCCCCCGGATTGGCATCAGCCATACCAGCCTTACAATTGGGGCGCGCACGCAGACCCGCCCAACGGACTGCCGCAGAATTACGTCCAGCCCGTTCTCGACCAGCAAGTCTCGACCTATGGTCTCGTGTCAGCGTATGATCCTGAGCTTTACCGCCACCAATTCAACCCTTACCCAGCCCTTCCCTTTGCCCGCCACCAATTCAACCCTTACAAGTGGATATTATAATTGGACAGAGCAATCTTTTGCATTTGATCCAGGAGGGGATACGCGATGCTCGTTGTTGCTTCTTGGTTTCCACCTTGAGGACATGATGAATTTTAACCATGAGGGAGTTGATACGAGAATATCTATGGAATACCACCATATCTCTATTATTTAGTTAATTAGTTAATTAGTGATTTTCTATATCTTTTCTATATAATTAGGATATTTATTTCTTGATCATTAAGTTAGGTTACTCCTATTATAAATAGGAGCCTTTGTTATCTTTTGAATAATACATTTGAAGAAATACATTTATCTTTATCTTTTTATCGTCTTTTACTTTTCTCTGCAATTTACTTTATCAAAACTCTAATTGAACGATAGTTGGCTGCTCGACGGGAGGATCCCGCGAACGAACCAACATCTTCTCTGCGATCTCTCGCAGTTATCTCTCGATACGAGAGTTTACTCGTATCAGACTTCGTCGTATATATGCATGTAATTTCCAATTGAATTTTAATGTGATTAATAAAATTAATCCCATAGCTTGTTACTCCCATCATCCCATTATAAAATTAATGTTATAGACACCGAAGTTGGCTTTAATTCTATTGCTTTTGTTTGTCACATATTTTATTATTATTGCATGAAGGGATTTCAAGTTTTTTTAATGATTGCAATGAATTGTTAATAGTTCCACTGACAGATCCAGAAAATAAAACTTATGGGGTCGAAAAAAATTTAATAGTAATATTTATATAATTATTAATTATTTTATTTATATATTATTAAAATATCATTTTAAAAAAAATTATTTTTCTAGTTATGTTTTTATTAATTTTAACTACAG
The DNA here is from genome assembly GCF_004379255.2 of Salvia splendens. NCBI lineage: Eukaryota > Viridiplantae > Streptophyta > Magnoliopsida > Lamiales > Lamiaceae > Salvia > Salvia splendens. Next base: position 20,717,413 of record NC_056041.1, on the reverse strand, counting down.
TTGAAAACAAACTAAATTAAATTAATTAACCATGCTATTAACATTTTTGAATATTTTACCCATATAATACCTATTAAAGCTAAATAAGTGACATAAAATAAACAATCGCATATTAAATATAATAGTGGTATTAATTAGTACTCTAGTTACAGCATAAAAACTAAAAATAAAATATAATGAAATGGAGTACTATATATCATCAATAATAAAAAATATTCTCAGGTTTACTAAATCGGCTTCTCTATTATTTTCTTCTTTTCCCCAATTCAGAGCTCCTCCTCAAATTCAAACTCGTTTTCTTATCAAAATGTTCACCCTACTTAAATTTTCTAATTAACAACAATGGTTTCTCTGTAAATCTCTCTTCTCCTCTCAATTTGTTACGACCGCCTTTACTAAGGATAGTAAAGACGGGAAAATCGTGACTAGGGAAGGGACTAAGGAGCGGGGAAGAAGAAGGGGAAAACAATGAAAGACAACATCTTAAACAAAGCTTCAAAAGAAAAGTTTTAATCGATTAAACAATTAAGCAGCGGGTTAATATCTCAAGGTAATTGATGTCATAAAGTAGTGTAGAGCAAAACGAAAGACTTTATCAAGAACGATTCGAAACAAGGCAGCGGAATAAAGGTGTCTAGAGAGTCATAGGGAGACGCCTATGTATGAAGACACGACACATCCGGAATTTCTTAAGGCTCGACTCAACATCCGCCACAACATCACCGCTCAACCTGCACATTTTTAAAAAGAAATGCAGGGCTGAGTACTTGACATACTCAGTGGACACACACCAAAATATTTGATAAAGTTATGTCTTACATACCATAGTGAACTCGAGTTTTAACATTTTAGAAAAGAATATCATCGAGTATCACAAAACATTTTCGTAGATTGACCAGTCAAAACAATCTCCCCACTTTCTCCACAATCAATCAATCACAGTGCGATGAAAGTGTGGTCACACTATTCGCCCACGAGACCGACCGACTAGCAAGGACGGCTCCCGATCCCACCTGTGTACACAGCCTGATAGGGTTTGCGGCCCTACTCAGACCCGAATTCGTTTCACACATAGCCTTATAGCCTAACAGAGCAAGCTCAAACGAACTAGGCATCAGACAACAATCTCAACATCAAAACAATCATGGCATGACATAACACTTTAAACCACCCTTATATCTCCAATATCATAATTTTGAAACGTAAAAGAGTTTTAGTAAAGAAAGCCCACCTCAATTGCTTACAAACACGGTTCACAACTTTATTGAAATCCTTGCTCTTCGTACCCACGTACGCACTACAACCCTTATCAACATCATAACCACATAATACAACACAATTAGTTTTCTATCAACACATTTCCCATGCATGCCCTATCGTTTCTTTCATCGTTTTCTCATATTGTCCATACCAACGTTCACCATCATAAACAATACGAACCCTTTGGCATACATCAACGTGCAACGCATAATCACATCATAGGATAAGTTCTTACTCACACATGTATCTTGTATTTCATTCAAAACTTGCCAACAAGACTATTTCAATCAAGACATGAATCTGGCAGAACAGCGCAGTCGTTTTGTAAAAATCATTAAAAATCCATCCGATATCATTTGAAGCTAAAATTTGGTCACCACACAGTAGACACATCAAGATTTATTCAGTTAAAAATACACACCAAAATCACATCTTTAGGTCGGTCAAAAACAAAAACGAAACTCGCTGGACGAGAATACAAATTCTGACAAGACTACGCAGTTCAATTAAAAAATATGTTAAAAATTCATCTTTTGTCAAAAGAGGCTAAAATTTTGACACAACACAGAAGACACTTAAAATTTCACTCAATTAAAAATTCGTGCCAAAATAAGATCGTTTGGTTGGCCAAACACTCGTCGGAACCTACTGTCCGAACACCACAGATTTCATGCTCAACATTTACAAACTAGGGTTTGTCTATCATTCATCCACACATACATATTCATGCTTTCAACACATATTCCCGCTTCAAAAATGACATCACAACCATGTTCTCCTATTTACACATAGCATTCACCAATGAATCATCCACAAACTCACACACACACATACATACACGCACATACACATTGGTGAAGGATTGATGGAGAAGAAGAGAAAGAGAGAGACGTGTGGTATGGAGAGAAGATGGAGGCAAAAATATGAGGGCTAGGGTTAAGGTTCTTTTAATTTATAGTCTAGGATAAATCTCACAATAAAGCAATTAAAATTATTGAAGAATAAAATAGAGGTCAATGAATAAATCTCTCCATTAAAAGGAAAATAGGCGTGTAGTATGTGGGGAGTAACTTTCGAAAATTGCTATTTAATTAGCATAGATATTTATTTGGTATTTACTTGGAGAGAAAGATACTCACAAAATAAGTAAAAAGATATTGAGTATCTCATAAATAAGGTAACAAAATAATTCAAGCATCTCCAAGTGGGGAAATAAAAAAGGGGCGTGTATAATGGGAAAAATCAAGGAAAAATACTTATATCCTCAAATCAAATAGGAATAGAATTTAAATTTGGTAATTTCTTGTAGGAAAAGACTCCCACAAAATAGGTAACAAATAAATTAATCTCACAAGTAATTGAAAGGCATATGGGCGAAAATTATGAGGTTTTAGGGAAAGAAAGAAAGAATCAAATCCTAATTAACATATGATATGGAGAGATTTGGCAAGATATGGTAAGATTTAATTGGACTTTAATTCAAGGAAAGAGATAAACAAGATATCAATTAAATCTACAAAAATAATTCCTTCTCCTAATTAATAGGAGATTTCGAAAATCTCAAGGGATGGCCAAGGGGTCGAAAATCATGTAGAATAGCATAGGGATAATTTAGTTTGGATTTAATTTGGATAAATATCTCTAAGCAATTAATTAAATCCAAGAAAGAAAGTATTATTTCCAATAAATAGGAGGGCCGAAGATTTCAAATAAAATGGCTAGAATGATTATGCATTATCCCATTTAAGTTAATTCACACATTGGAAGCTTAATCACATTAACTCACATAACTCACAACAATTAATTTCACATAATTAACTCAAACACATAGAGACTCAATTTCCACAAAAGAAATTCTCATTCAACATCCACATTAATTAAAATAAAATAAGCCATCAAATAAAAATAATTTAAAAAGTCACAATTTTCCGGGGTGCTACACAATTATTCTCTAATTTTCCGTAGAAACGATGCTGCTATACGTGGGGTCGGGAGTAGGGGTGGGTAGGTACGGTATACCTTACTGAAACCACCATACCGTATACCTTACCGTAAACACGGTATGCGAAAAAATCATACCTTTACCTTACCAAAGTTTTCGGTATACCGAACTTCGGTATACCTTATTTTCGGTATGACAAATTTCCATACCGATACCGTACCTCATTTTCGGTATACCATACTGAAGTTCGGTATACCTGACTTTCAACATCAATTAAAATAGAAAATTAGAGTTTTTAGAATATTATTTATATTTTATAATTTTAAAAATAAATTAAATATAATTTATTCATAATTATATTTATATTTCACAATAGATTTTATAATTTAAAAATATATAAAATATATTTTATATATAATTGTGTTTATATTTTTGTGGTATATACCTTAGTTTACGGTATATACACTAATTTACGGTATATACCGAATTTCGGTATGCAGCGGTATACCGCGGTATTTGAAAATTCATACCGTTACCTTACCGAAATTTTTCGGTAAGGTATCATACCATACCGAAAGTCACGATATACCAAAAATTCGGTATTTTCGATATTTTTTCGGTATGATAAGGTCGGTATTGCGGTATTTTTCCCCAGCCCTAGTCGGGAGGCGGAGCGGCCGTCGGTCGTCGAATGATTACGGAGCTTCCCAGAAGCATTCACGGACCAACGGTGGGGTCCGTCGACCCCGCCGACCCCACCTGGGTCCGTCATTGAATAGTTCATCAACACCCACCACAGACAACCCTATACACTATAATACTTAATGATAGAAATGAGTTAGAATTAGACTAATATGAATTGAATAATTATAGTTGGACCAGAATTATATTAATTCATGAGCCCAACAGTCCTAGAGCCCAGGTGACTTTTCAATTACTCTTGACTATTCATCGACTTATTATTTATTTATATTCTTCATTGTGAAGAACATAATAAATATAAAACAGAGAATAAAAAATCACATAAATAGAATACGTAAAGTTTTACAGAAGATTTCTTAGCTTTCATCTGTAGAGCAGTTGTACCGGTAGTACATGCATGTGTACTTCAACAGTAGTAAATTCAACCTGTAGGATTCGATCTATCGAGGAAAGAAGCTACATTAAGATTTAATTTCGTTGTGTTTTACATGCTCAACCTACAATTTGATTATAAATTTAGATTTTATATTCATGTACAGGTGTGTTTCTCCGTTGTGCTTATTAGATGAGTAGATGAATTATTAACACGTTATAAAAGAGACACTATTATTGTTACAAAATTTGAGTTATTTCAATTTATTATTATCACATAAATAGAGCAATGGGACTAAGTTAGGGGCTTAGGGCTATGGGGATGGTTTATTACAAATATACGCCGAATAGAAGGCATATATGATATGTACTTTAAAATGTGAATGATAATTTAGGGCTGGGAATACGAGTGAGTACCCGCAGTTACTCGACTAAAAATGTCAAAGTACCAATACCCGAAAATCGTCAAAATGTATCAATGTTAATACAGAAGGAACTTTCAACTGCTAGACTCCTACTCACACCAAACTTCATCAATAACAATACACATCTCAATTATCAAATATAACAAGTAAAAACGGCTTGTCGAAATAGCATACTCAGAAGAGCAGAATAACACTTTCCTTGTTCCAAAAACAAATACAAGGGACTTTATCATTCAATAGTCAGGGTTGGTACGGGTATGGGCTCTAACAACAAAGACGAGTAGCTTTTATTTGCATGATGCCAGTGAGAACATAAAAGAAGGGGCATCTTGCCCCTCACAACCAAAACAAACTGGTTTTAGACGACTTCTTAGTGCAAAATGATGAGAAATAACCAGAAAAGATGTGTGCCTTAAGGTCTGGTCTTATCAATTTAGTTACCATCCGAGCTCAAAGGTTGACGCAGGAAGCGCTCCATCTGGGCGGCCCTAGTCCTTATAGACATGTCAAAAACCTTCTGTGAGAACTCGACAACAAGACCACCGAGAATACTAGGATCAATCTGCAGGGGAATAAGCAAAATCAAATACATCAAACAGTCAAGTCGCTTGGTTAAATTTTAGAAGAGCGGTAGTTTTTTTTAAGAAAACAACAATTTACCTTCTGTTCAACCTTAACTTTCTTGCCTTGTCCAAGCATGTACTGCAATGTTTCTTTCAATTCTTTCTCCTCCTCTGGGGGTAGAGCCTGAACACAGAATTGGTAGAGTACTCAGTTGAAAGAGGAATAAACCACTAGTGAAGTCACTGGTGAACAAGGCTATGCTAATAATGATCCTCGACTAGACTAGACAGGATACAAAGTAAACTTAGGCGTGGAATTTTCAGATAGACTTTCAAAAGTTTTATAAGTTGATACAAACACTACTACTGAGAAGTAACAAATTTAAAACCAAAAAATCAGGCGTGTGCAGTTACTTCCACAGATATGAGGGCCTATTTATATACTTCTATAATGATATTTATTAATTGGCGACGATAAATCAATCCTGTACATAATAGTGAGATAGTGAAGGGGCGGATGGCATGATCTGTTACCAACTCCGCCTGAAGGAAATTAATTTAAGTTGTACTTTTGCGTGGACAAGGTAAGTAGACTAATTTAGAAAATATATAGGAGTAATATATATTCCTGCCTAATAAGTACCCAAAAATCACTTTTATAAACAAACACGTGGATCACATACTATGATTTGTTTGTTATTTTCTTCTCTCTAATGCAAACTTAAGGAGTTAATAATTTAATATCAAAATTACAAACTTACAATCACAGTTGTCACTGTTGCTTTAACTTCCCCTCGATGTGCCATGGTCAGCTCAGAGAATCTCTGAGCCATACGTTCTAGACATCCCAGCCTTCCGCCTTCAGCAACGATAACTAAAGACGACAGAATATGCCATGTAAGATTAGTATATAATATTCCAATCATCAATGTGTGTATTCAAGAAAGTGAATGCAGCCTGCTATAAAAAATAATCAAACAATAATACAATATCCATGAAGAAACAACCTAATGAAATTTATGTTGACACTATGAAATACACCCTCCACAATCTCTTTCTTACTTCATGAGGAGGAATGTTCAAAAAACACAGAAGTGCCTCTTTATATAATCTCAAGTACAATGATAAATGATTGCATGGATTCAAGGGCATCCCATTCTTCTCCCAAAACAATTTCTTGTCATTCTTTTTACTGATTGAACCCTGACAATGTCACCTACTCTGAACACCCAACCCCCAACTGAATTTTATATTAAAACTTCAGCACCTGGCAATTGTTACTTTATAATAGACTTTTTGCCTTCCATTCCCCAAAAACTTCATCATCTACCATCATGACAGAGCTCATTTTCCTTCAAACATACGATACTCCAATGGCAGTACAAAATGACTTATTAACTCTTATCTTATGTTCTTAAATCCACAAGACCCAAACAAACAATCAACCACATCCTAGTTCAAATCAAGGTGTCATATGAGTCCTCTCTAATGAGATCAACTTGCAAAAAAAATCATCATCAAATATAAAATAAGAAAACTTCACATTTTGACACTAACCCAAGAAGTTCTTTGTGACTTCTGAAAATTTAGCTTGGTCGCAAATATCAGTAATAGCCTTCTTTCTTGTATCCGCATCAACTGATAGATCCCTCATGAATTGAGAAAATGTAGGGCTTTTCTTTGAAGCCTCAATTAGGGAAAGAAGCTCAGATTCAACCTTGTCCAGTGCATTGGCTTTGACTGCTGCGATATACAAAGCTGAAGCATAGTTTCCAGACACCCCAAACATTGTCACAGGCACCTAAAATGAAATCGATCAACATCTAAAACAAGATATTACAATGCCCCACACAGCATTAGAATAAGATCTTTTCCATTAGCAAAATTACAGAAAGTTAATTGTTTGTTCCAACCAGAGAGCATAACAACTTGGCATAACATAGATCATAATTTGACCAGTCACAATTTATAAGTACAAGGTTCATATAACCATATTCCAAAAAACTGTACAAGTAGTAGCTATATTGGCAAGACATTGAACTGTGAATCTAAATTCCACAATCAGCTCAATGAAACACCAAAATGAAGCAAATCAAAAAGTATCTACAATGAACATATATCCTAGAAGCCCCAACTTGTGCATCCATATAAAGCCACGCAGCGGAAAAGATTTAGCTTTGATAGGATGACACAAACAATATAAGAACATTTTCTGTTCTTCAAGGTATCAAGTGCATACTACAGATGATAGGACACATTATCCTAATCTGTCAATTGATCAGATACTCAACTATATGCATAAAACAGAAATTCTAAGAAATGGATAACTTCAAGAACTTTGGGAAGTAAAGAAAATAAAAGAATGGAGCAGGTATAACTACTACTACTAGTTATCAAATCAGAAGCAAATCACAATTTATGCCAGCATTGTTCCACTATAACACAACTTTTTAGGAACAGCTGATACAGCTAAAAACTCCGAAGCACCCCAGGGAACTGGTCCAATATATGCACATACTGAATGGGCGAACATAAGCATAGACATTAATTTTGTACTGTTCCGCTGAGCAAATTGTGATTCCAAAAAACAAAAGCATTTCATAAAACAAGGGTAAGGACATAGTTGTCATAAATAACAACATAGAGGAGTTCTCATGCAAGAAACTCTAAAAATGCCAGCAATAAATTTGTCTATGTATAGAGCAGCACTTTAGAATATTAGGCTTAAGCCTGGTTTGGAAAATTAAAACATTTCAAATGAAACTAGAAGAGCATGGCTAGCAGGCCTTTTCAAACAAGTCATTCATGATTTACATCCACCAAACAATTCTAACCTCAATTTACATGCAAAATGGAATGACAATTACCTTGACCTTCTTTTCTTTTGCAGGAGCGGCGGTAGCATAGCTCTTTGCGTGCTGAAATACATTACATATAATAACAGCTTAAAATTATTCCATGTTTTCACATATATACTGTAATAGTATAATAAAAAAAAGGAAAAGCCATCCTGTAGCGGTGTGTGTGTGTTTTGGGCATTTGCAACTTGGTAAAACAATGGCCACACTGTAGTTATAAAAAGGCTAAGATTTTGATGGTCTGCCACATTTCCATGCGTGGAACAAACAACAGCATATAGCAATCCATAAAAAATATCAACAAAATCATCAATTGAATGGAATAAGAAAAAATAATCAAATTTGAAAAATGCTGAAAAAAATTTAATTCCTCCGCGGAGACTTCCCGAAATGCGTTAAATAATAGAAGGACAAACAACGAAACGGAATCCATTGATAAGCATCTCTGAGAACATAAGATGAAAATAGAAAATCGAAGATCCGTAAGTATACCTCGATTGTAGGGCAAACGACGGATCTCTGGGCGGAGGAGAAGTTACCAGCGGCGAGAGCTCGGCGGAGGAGAGGAAGACCAGATCTAAATCGCCCTGCCATTGCCGTAGCGAGTTTTGTGAATTTGTTTTTGCTGATTTAATTTTGGTGAATGTGCGTATTGAGATGAGTTTTCGCTTAAACACTGCGCCTTCAAAGGGGAGGAAGGGTAAACAGGACCCTCTCACACCAGATGTATGGGATTTAGGTGCTACCTAGGTTAATAGTTGCCACGTGTCCCTCAACTTATAATTTCGATCTTCTATTTATACCGCAGCATATTATGTTGAGTAAAAAATACAACAAATAAAAAAAAATTATTCCAAATATATAATTAGACAAATTGGTTGGTATTAAAAAAAGGTATACCATGTTTTTTATAATGAGATACTAGTTCCTCCATCCTTATTATAATCATTTTTTTTCTTTTTTGGAGGTCTCAAATATATCAACTTGTTGTTATATAAGTAAATTTTAATTCTTTTTTTTCTGTGTTAATATTTAATTCTTTAATTGATACCTTTGCATTAACTAGTCATTAAATTAAATGTGGGCATGTTTTTTTTTTTAATTCTTGTAAAAAATTCAGCCAAGCTATATAATTGTAACTGAGAGTAATCATTTACTTATTAATACTATGATTTAAGCTATTAATATTATGAGCAGTCCTTAATTTTCATTTTTGAACTCCACTACCACTAGTATATTAGATAGGAGTATGAATTTTTATACTACCCATCCCCCCAGTAAAAATATAAATTTTTATAAAGACATAAATTTTAATGCGTAATTGATAAAGTAAAAAAAATAATATAAAAAAGTTAACTGAAATATTGTTAATGGAAATTGAATCTTATCTTATTAGAAGAAAAAAAGAAATTTCTTAAGAAAAAGTTCATAATTTTAAAAACAGATTAAAATAAAAATAATACATATAGTACATATTTTAAGAGAGAGAGAGAGTATAACGAATAAAATTTTGTAACATAATGTCTTTTGTTATCTAAATGTGTTTCATAACAAACATCGATAATTCATATAAAAAATATAAAATGTTATCTAGGATGATGTGACATACAATAGTTCGATAATATAGTCTCACTGTTAACTTATTAGTATTTTAAATACTGTATCAAAGTGAGACTCACATAAGTATCACGTCACTACTATAAAAATGGGTTATCATTGAATTTTATCACCAAATATTCTATCACCATGATTTAATATTTCTACTAATGATAATGATTTGATACATAGTATTTAACATAAATATCTATGTTCTTTCAATTGTCCAAGTTAGGTCTTTTTTATTAGGTGCCAAGAAAGCTAAAACATATTAAAAAAAACATCAAAATAATCGAGCAAATTAATAAAGCTTGACAACAAAATAATAAGGAAATTTATAACTAATCAAGCAAATTCACTTGTGTTTTGGGCCAGTGTAACTGGGCTAGGGCTATTTCTGGTTTGGGCTAATCGGTCAACAATATTCTACAATAACCTTCTCAATTTATTTGGGTGGACACGTCCATCTAGGACTACAATCATATCGTAAGGTAGCGTTCGGTTGTCGTGACTAATATCATGAGACTATTCATCTAGAATTAAGTTGTGAGATTATTTTAGTTGGAGGGGGATGTTATGACTAATTATCACGAGACTATCCATCTAGGATTAAGTTGAAGGGTTCAATCTTATGAACCAAACATGATAGTACATATTTAATAACGAGATTTAATCTTGCCAACCGAACACCCCCTTAGATCATGTATATTAAAATAATATACATGAGATCATCTAGGGGTGTTCGGTTTGTAAGATTGTATCCGGGATTAAATTTATAGCGTATTTGGTTTATGAGGTTCAATCACACAACTCAATTTTAAATAGATAATCATGAGATAATTAGTCATAGCTAACCCCTATAATTAAAATAATCTTACAATTCAATCCTAAATTATATTTTAATATTATTTTATCTTAAAAACTGACACAGATATTGGTCCACTTATGGAATATAGATATTGGTTCACTATTAAACACCTAATCAATAATTGTGGCTCTATTTATATCCAAATCTTTGTTTATTTGGGTGGACCCCTTATTTAAATACTTTGACAGACAAACTAACTTTATTTAGTTTGTGCCCCAAGTAATAAATTAGTCTAGAGCCTAGACTTTGTGGAGTTCTTGGTTTCAATTACTGCCACATATAATGTCTCTCATGGTTCATATGACTTGCTTCGAATATAGAAGAGCATATAAGGCAAATTAGATAAAAAAAATTATCATAAAATTTGGGTTTGTTCATATTTGTTATATAATATCTTTTTTTGTAAAAATTTATCTTGTATAACTTACGTGAAATTATATGTGGATATCATTCTCAGTGAGTTTAATATCATTTATTCAAAAAAAAACATTTCGATTGAAACATAGCAACAATAGTACATTAAACATATCTAAACTTTATACTTTTTCTTATCGATTTTAAATTGTGGGACAAGCTCAAACTATATCAAATTTTGTGATTTCTATAGCAATTTTTCCATTAATTTAAATACAATACTATATACTAACACCAAAGAGGATGGTACTTCGGGCGATGCTCACAAATCAATTTTAGTATTTCAAGCTACATTTTGATGGTGCTTATAATTAAGTCATAGGTAGTCTATTTAGCTCTATACAAGATCTTAATAACTCATTTTAGGTCTTTTAGGGTACAAATAATGGCCAAAACTTACTTTGTTCTTTCAATTTTTAGACGACGCTCGAGATTCAGTTATGCTCTTAAGTTCCAAATAAGATCATGTTTACAAATATCAATTATGGCTTTCAAGCTTTTGACAGAATGACACCCAAATGTTGTGGTCCATCAAATTCAGATATGAAAAATTAATTAAAGCGTTTTCAACTACAACCAACAAAGAATTTGCTCTCAAGTAAAATTTGATCTATCAAATTTTAGACGAGATAATGCTTAGAAGTTAATTTTTGTATACCAAGTTTCAAATGAGATTATGCATAAAAGTCAGCCTTTGAGTTTTAGCGTTTCGAGTTTCAAATGAGATGATGTTTTCCAAATGATTGTTTTTTTAAAAAAATGATTTCAAGCCTCAAATGAAATGATTCTAAAAATGAAAACATTTTAACAAATTAGTTTTCCTCTCTCAAGCTCCACAAATGCTGATAAGTATTACCCTAAAAAAATCACATATGATATGTAAAAATTGAACAAATGCATCACATCAATCCCCGTTACATATAAATTATTTTTATGAATGAGTATATAAGAATATTTCATATGCTATGATAATAATAATAATACTGCAAATTTTCATAAGGTAAATAATTTTTTACCAGTTATTTTAACTTTAATTGAATAACATCAAATGTACATAGATATAGAAATCGAATAAAGTAGATGAAGCCAGAATTGGTATAATTAATGTATACCCACAATATTCGAGAAAAGGGGACAAGATTTCATAGCAAAAAAACTGGGTCCTCGTGACCTTGCGCGATTTGGACAAGTGTAGAATTCTCGACACTAAAAAAACACACACACACACACACACACCGCAAACCCCACATAAACCAAAATTTCCCCTCAATTCCAAATTCCATTCCAAACAAAAATTCAATCACTGAAAAATCTCTCATCATCACCATCAGATAAAAAGCTTGCTTCGTGAAAAGATGCTGCAATTGTTCTTCGCGGTGGCCTTCTCCGCCGTGCCGTTGACTCTCTACATCTCTCCGATCAGAAATCTGAGCCGATTTTTAGAGACAGTTGATGAGATTTGGAGAGAGACCAGATTCAGTTCTCGTAGATTCTACCCTCGTTTAAGGTATGCTTATCGAGGCCTCCTCAATTGCCTCCTCTGCGACACTAATTAGCTCAACATTCTCTTAGGATTGGATGTCTCGTTTTTTATAAAGCGCTGTTTAGGGGAATAATATAATATATTTTCGACCAATTTTTCAATTTCATTTTGTGTTTCTCGCTTTTGTATATATTTTTTGCTGCTATCATATAGTATGTAATCATATTTGATGCGATGATCTGAGGAATCATGAATGTTGTTTCGTTCATGTTTTTATGATCGATCATATTTAGAGAGAGGAAGCTGGAAAAAATCACACTGCAGTAGAGTTTTTCTATCTCCATAAAAGCAAATTCAACTTTTATATAAAGAAATGCTAATTTTGGTCAAGAAGGATTACAATATAGTAAATGTTTAAAAAATGGAAAGAATGAAAAAATTGTGATTATTTTTGAATATTTGTTGTGTGTATCAGCTTGATAGAGTGCAAGGTTTTAGGAACCAGAAAACATCCAAAGATCTTACTTCTTTCTCAGAAACCTCTCCTCCTCCTCCTCCTCCATGGTTGCTGCTCTTCATTACTTCCTTCTCCATCTGCTTCACCTCCTTCAAAACTCCTCTCTCCTATTTCATCCAATCAGTATTTAGTTAGCATAACTTGTGAATCTACCAAACATTTGAAGATAAAGAAATCCCTTGATTCTTGTGAATGGGATTTGGTTTAACCTGTGATGAAAGATTTATGGATACTGCACACATACCATAAGCCTGGGCCGGAGAGGCTTGGGCGTTGCGGAAAAGCACTGTGGAGTGGGGGGACAAGTGCGGATTGGCAGCTTGCCCTCGGCGTCAAGTTGTTTGATTCTGTTCACGTCCACAGTCATCGGGGTGTTCTCTCCATCTTCATTTCTCCTGTACGAACAAATTCAACTTCACATAAGCTAGAAAGCTCTTAAAATCAACCATTTCTACCAATTCCTACTGTCACGAAACTCACTTCTTCCTTCTCAGCCTCCCCTTGGAACTTCCCGTCTCCAGCAACGGCTTCCTCTCCTTCTCTCTTTCGCTCATAATCCTTTCTTCTGCGTGATTCTCATCACTCTCCTTGTCTTGAGCCCTCGTAGTCAACTTCTTCAGCTCATTGCAGAACTCGGAAACTTTACTCAGCAAATCCGTGCCTGAGAACAGATTCCTTGCAGACAAAGTGCTTCTCAGCTTCGGTGCCCCCTCGTTAGCATAGCTATCTTCTTTCCTGTTAGCGCTTGACTTGGTTGCGGCCTTTCCAAACCAAGCCTTGTATTGCACGGGGGTCGAGAAATTAGGATCTTGATTCTCAGCATTTTCGGCTGCTAATCCGAAAGGTTGATTCGTCCCTCTCCTCTTCAGCGTTGCATCTCTGCATATGTGAATTGAGCTAGTGAGTAGATATGCATAACTGCATAAGAGATTCAAATTTGCAGGCTTGAACTGGAATTTGTGTAGTATACCTGTTGCCTCGTTGATAAGCAGGAATATCGGAAACACTAGCTGATCTTTGAAACTGTGTTGCGACAAATTGAAACACTATATTATGAAGTAATGGCAATATCAACCCTAATTTTTGGGGGAAATATGCACTTCTTGCAATAGAATTCAAAACCAAATTAAAAAAAAAAACAAAATCGAGATTGAATTCCTTGATAAATATAAACAAAACCTTGGCTTTGGAATTGGAGAGAGGAGTCCTGTCGTTCTGATTGAAGAAGTCTTCAACTTTCTTAGGGTGATCGCAGTCTAATCGAATCAAGAAACAAAACGAAAAATCTCAACCAAAAGCCCCAAGGAAAATTCGATTGTCGAAAAAAGCAAGTGTGTTAATTACCTGGGCGGCAGAACCAGGCTTCATCATCAACGGGATCATCCTGGGCGGTTAAATCTACCCATTTTGGAGCATTGATGTGTTCATACAAATCGTCGATCACTGCTCTCGAATCGATGGTTTTCCAATCGATAATTGCTACCTCCATTCAATTGTAGTATGAGTTAATCGATCGGCAACGAAATTGTATGTCAGCGGCGAGAGTGGGGATTCCAAATTGCAGAGTGATTATCGATCAACACCTTTTTTTAGAGAGAGGGGGAAACAGAGCTGAGATAGCAGACCGTTAGTGTGGGGTCCGCGGCATTATTTATAATTTTACGCTAATTAATTCGTTTTCGACCGTTGGAGTTTTTTCACATTTAATTTTACGTTTTTACCACAGGAGGAAGGGAGCTTTATTCTGCAAATTAATTAGTGCCTTTCTAAACTGGGTTTATATGACTTACTGTTATGTAAAAGTTGTTGCTAAAATTGACCCATCCTAATAATCTAGCATTTGACATTTGACAAAATTGATTTATTATGTATTTTCATAGGCTTAAACAATTAAAAAGAAGACAATTAATGATACACCTAGAGGCTAGATGTATAGTGATAATAAAAATTGTTAATTGCATATAATATCATGAAATATAATCAAATTCTAATTTATCACGTACATGTACAAATTTGAATGACAAATCACGAAGTTTTAAATATTCTCATTTGACCAAATATATTCTATTTTAAAAATTCTTAGGCCCAAGACAACATTGATTAGTCATTCATGTCGTCTATTAATACACATTTACGTCACTATTCATTGACACTACCAAAACTTTATACGTGTGCACCATTTTAGCATCAAATTTGCCCTAAAAGAAGTTGTCATTGGACAATTAAGACGTTTTTGAAAGGAGGTTGATGAATCAGAATTTGACCAAAGTTTGTAATTTTATAGGCAATTGACCCACCCGTATAAAAATGGTGGGCTTTCCGGGTACAAGACGGCCCATTTCAACAACTCTAATTTCTGATTGAGCGGTGTTGGGCTGCCTCAGGTCCATCTTGGAGTGAATTGGGCCGGCTAGTACAAGTCAAAATACCCAAATTAAAGCCCAACTTTACTCCCTACCCACACTAGATGGACTAATAGACCTCATGTTATTCATGGCGTTTTTTTTTTATGAATTGTGTTTAATTAAACTATGATTATAATTTATAACAATTTTCTGCTTCTGTTTTTCGTAATACTCTAAAACTTCAACAAAATAAACCAAACCCTTTCAGATATATCACATATACTCCCATTCTTCCTTCATTTGGAAAAAGAAAAAATAATGAAAGCACAAGCCAGATTAATGGAAAAATATATTCGTGGGCGCTAATTACATAACACAAAATAAAAGTAAACAAGAACTCCCATCTATCTAGGTGTAGAGAAATGATGTAACATGATACAAATTTACTTAAATAGAATTTTTTGTCCTTATAAGGCCCCATTATTTAAAACCCACACAATTAAATAAAACCTTCCTCCATCATGTAGACGTAGCTTACTTTATATATATAAAAAAAAATTGATGATGAACACACACATAACATAATTACTTAATTCCACTTTCCTCTGTCACTTGATCGCATTGAATCATTAACTAATATGCTTTAGTGCATGATATACTTCCTAGTGATCATTGATTCATCGACACATTTCATTACTTTTTACGTATATTTTTTACTTGGTTAATGTATTTAAAAATATATTTTGATCTATTATTTGATAGCTATACTCAATTTTTTTTTATTATTATTAAACTTATATACTTATCTAGTTATCTTTAAAACATCTGTATACAAAAATAAAAATTGATAATTATATATATAAAACGTGTTTCCATAACACTATGACATAGTTATAAATTTTGTGTTGAAATAACACTCATTACTCATTGGTATGTGAATTCATTTAGTATTAAAATTATCAATAAGAATATATTAATTGAAAAAATTATAAAAAAAATTTAGATCGATTCGCCCTAGCGGATTAATCAAAAACTCAAAAAAATTGGATTACGATTGAAATTTTACAACCCTAAAACATTATAACTTGAATGGCCCCAGATAGCCTGACAACCCTTACGGATTAATCCAATCCACATTGGTTGGAACGATTGACATCCCACATGTATGATTGGATAACTAATGACCTCATGATTAAATAATTTACAATATCCAAATGTTAAAATTGACATATAAAATCACATACCTATTTGATTCACTATTTAAAATTATTATGGATTAAAAATTTAAAAACAATATCATCAGCTGAAAACTTTATATGTAGAACACTTCAAATGAGCCGACTCTTATATAAAATTACTCACTCTTTCGCAAGTCATTTGAGAAGTTGGCTGAATCGAATTATGTATTGCAATATTCTAAATTAACTGAAACATATTTTTGACAGAAAAATTCATTCTCTTTACTAATATAATCTCTTTATTTATTTATTTTTCACTTAATTTTAAAATTTTAATTTTTTAAATATCGTACTTAGAGCATCATCAGTGGCGCGAAATTCCCGGCGGAATTCCCAAAAACACCTCCTGTCACGTTATAAGGATTTCCCACTGCACTGTCACGTCATAAGGACTTCCCACTGCACAGTGGCGGACATCCCCAAGGACTTCCCGAAGGACTTCCCACAATTAAAAAAACCACAAATTCACAAATTAAACAATTTTCGGAAATAAACAATTTACGGAATTAAAATTTCGACACAAATAGGGAAAAAATTCCATTAAATAATAAAAAAGTACAGGGCCACATATTTGCGCGCTTCCACATCTTTGCGCGCTTCCTCCTGGCGACCCGCAAAATATATCTTATTTTCATCTGCTGAGCATCTGATACTCTTCACAAAGACGGGCCACATAGGGTATATCCCATCCGCCAAATAATAGCCCATATTGTGCTGTTGCCGTTGGCGACGAAGTTGACGGTCGGACCAACGCTCATGCACTGCTCGTTGAAAAGGGGCGACAACTGGAGGACGTTGATGTCGTTGTTAGACTCGGCTACTCCAAAATAGGCATGTCAAATCCACAGTCGGTAATCAGCTACCGCTTCAAGGATAATCGTGAGATTCTTGGCCTTGAAACCAATAGTGTACATCCCTTTCCAGGCAGCGGGGTAGTTCTTCCATTCCCAGTGCATACAATCTATGCTGCCTAACATCCTCGGGAACCCGGTGCTGATTCCCATGCATATCCAGCAGAGCCTGACAATCTTCGGGGGTAGGCCTCCGAAGATACCTATCCCGAATATTTCCCTAACGCCCTGACAAAAATACTTCAGGCAATCGCGGGCAGTCGTCTCGCTGATGTGGAGGTACTCGTCGAACATGTCGGTCGCGCCTCTGTATGCCAGCTGCCTGATTGCGACAGTGCACTTCTGAATCGGCGTGTGGCCGGGTTTACCAGTCGCATCCTCCCGCACCCTGAAATACCTGTATCGACGCTCCAAAGCGCCCACGATACGCAGAAAGAGCGGACGATGCATCCTAAACCGTCGCCGGAACAGGTTCTCCCCAAACCATGGCTCCGGTGCAAAGTAATCCTCATACAACCGAGCGTGGGCAACGAGGTGGTCCCGGGGTATTATAGTTCGACGATGGATGGGTCGAGGTACCGCCGGCGCCAAGACCGCTTGTTCCTCCCTCTCCGCTGATTCCCGCACACGTGCATGAATCAGACGCATCATGTGTTCATAATGCCCACCACTACCACTACCACTACCAGTCATTCCGGATATATAAAAGAAATGTAGAGAGAGAAACTTGTTAAAACAAGTGGAGCGAATGAAATGAAGTTCAACGAGCCGTATATATAGAAATTTAAAAAAAAAATAATGCAATAAACCGAAATTCCGCGCGAACGTCCATGGGAGTCAATGCAATGGCGGACGTCCGCACGCCCGTCGCGACGGAATTCCGCGTAACGCCGCGGAACTGCGGTGTCCTCGGCAGAATTCCATATCCGTGCATACCATGCACAATGGCGGACGTCCGCCGCGGAATTCCGGCACGCAGGTCGGAATTCTGCCGGGACGCGCGCCATTGCTGATGCTCATTTCTAACTAATTTGTTACGGAGAAAGTATCAATTTAGATTTATATGATGCATGTGACTCCGGCGATTAGAATGCAATACTTAGCTAATCATAACCGGAAAATGTAACCATCAACCATTAATATTGTTGGTTGTGTTGATTCAGATATTTTAATGTGTTGTCTCTTTACATTTTAATTAAAAGTTATTAACATGTTTAATTAAATAAAAATAATTATTATACCATGTAGACTGTAGTCATCATACTGACTAAAACAAATAATAATGACATGAAAAAATAAAAGTAAATGTATATAATTATTATAGGGATATGGAAGCTAGGTTACAAAGAAATTATGAAGATTAGGCCCGACATGTTGGTATAAAACATTGTCAAAATAATATAATACTAAGTCAGTTATAGTGAAAACGACAGTGGTGTATTAAATTTTAGAGAAAATTATTGAATCCATCATTATTCATCTGTCTCTATTTTAAAACACCACAAACAATAAATAAAATGACAATAATACAATTTTTTATGATCCATTGGTTTCTTTCTAGTCAAAGTGACAAATTATACATGGAAAAACATCTTAAATTATTCTCTTATATTCGATCGACGTGATTGCATCTACATAGATGAAAAAACATCTGAAATTATTTGCTTAATTTTATTGTAATGTATTTACTTAATTTGCTAACTGTCTTTACTTTTTTATGACAACCTAAAAATATAAGTATAATTTGTATTGACATACTAATCATAATGTTAACATTTTTTAATGTAAAATTGGCAAGCTAGCACAATTAGTGGATTAAGTTAGTTATTAATTGATCATATCCTTGTATATATAGTTAATATAAAAACTCATTCTTATATAAACAATGCATAACATTTATGCAATGCCCTATGTGCATTGTATGTAATGTCCTATGAGCAGTGTATGTAATGTCAAATATGAATCGTTAGATCAAAAATGGATGGTAGAAACCTAGGGGTTTTGTCCGGCATTAGTTACATGTGTTAACTGCACCTAGGACACTATATACGCTACACTTAGAGTATTACATATGTTGCACTTTGGATATAAAACCACAACTGTTATTCGTTTGATATAAGAATGAGTTTTGATATGCTCTATTCTCTATATATATCAAGAGAACGATACTAATTTTTAATGCATAACTATGACTAAATCTCAATCATTATATAAAAAATTGAAAGGATGATATTGAATGAATTTTGAAAACACGAAGTTCACCTATAATTATGTTTTAATTTGCTATAAAGACATTTTAATTCATAGCATGAATTTTAAAACACGAAATGAACCAAATGAAGGTTTATGATTTAATTCACTGTAAAAATATTTTAGTTCATAACATAATAAGGGTTTATTTCTATTCTTTGAATTATAGTGTATTCCAACATATCAAGTGCATGGAACGACAAAATAATTTTAAATTATTGTTTTGCATAATACTATGAGACTTCTCGCAGTACGAGGCTGATGTGTTAAAAGAATGACAAATATGTCGACAAAATAGAATCATCAAATTTATTATGGTTTCCTGGTTATTTGTTAATATTGCCCTGCATTACATTCAAAGTGGATGTAATGTAATGTAATGTAAATTAAATAGAGAAAAAATAAAATAGACTCAATAATAAAGTAGAAATAATTAGTATTTTTATTTTCAAAAATATTATACTCCATTATAATATTAAATAGAGAAAAACAAAAATATAATCAATAATAAAGTAAAGATAATTACATTTTCATATTTAAAAATCTTTACATTGATGAAAAGATAACGCAAAAAGAAAACTACTACGTCATATTATAAATAAAATAAAATAATACTAATGTTGATCCAACCGGATATTCTGTACAGCAAGCTACACGAGCGCAAAATCGAACATCATAATGCACATGATAACTCGAATAACCAACTTTATAGAAAATAATATTAAATAGTGACATACAGTAGTGCGTATGTCCCGACGGACATGCCGGCGAACATCCCAAAAATACCTCATGCCACGTTATAGGGACTTCTCACTGCACTGCCACGTCATAAGGACTTCCCACTGCACAGTGGCGGACATCCCCAAGGACATCCCGCCGGACTTCCCACAATAATAAAAATTCACAAATTCACCAAATTAAACAATTTACGGAATTAAAATTTCGACACAAAAACGGAGAAATTGCAACCACTTTATTTTAAAAAAACATACATAATTATTAAAAGTATTTAGAGAGAGATACTGTTGGTTATTTTAGTGTAATTAGATTAACTTGATTAATCAATATTATTATAATGAGACACTATATAAGTTTGGAAGTGCGGAGTGCACGTTTGTTTGAATTCATTGTGATTAGACGAGGTTCGGGGGCAGCGCCCCCGAGTTGCGGGGTCCAAGGGGCAGAGCCCCTGGCTTCAGCTTGGAAATTTTTTATTTCCATTAAAGTTGTTGTGTAGAAAATTCATCCGAAAATATAATTTCTTATAATCGAAGAACTGATTTGCAATTTTCGAAACTCCTTAAAAAACTGTTAAATTATTCAGTTAAGAAATGGAAGAGGCGCAATGCTTCGTGAAGAGACGCGATGTTTCGTTTCAGGCCGTATTTATAGAATTTTCGAAAAAAATTAATCAAATAATCGGGACGTCCGTGGGGGTCAACGAAATGGCGGACAGGACGTCGCGACGGACGTCCCGGGAACGCCGCGGAACTCTGTTGTCCGCAGCGGACGTCCGTATCTGCGTCACCCTTGCACAATGACGGACGTCCGGTACGCCGGTCGGACGTCCACCGGGACGGGCGCTATTGCGGATGCTCTAAGTTAAATTAAATTAAATTAAATTAAAAAAATGCAGACAGAAAAACAAGAGAATCAATAAGGAGAGATTGTCACTACTTCCAATGCAGCAAAAATGAGGACCCCCTTTTTTCCCCATTTTCAAAAGGATAATAAGTTAAAGAGGACTACATTTACACATGCCATCCCACTTTCCTACATGAATAATAAATTAATAATGTTGCCTATATTTATTTGAACTTTGATTTGGGGAATCACCTCACCTTTCATTTCAATATATAATCATGTCAAAACATATAAAACTGGAGTATATGTTATTATGAACAATTATTTAACTAGCCTTTATTAAAAGTTGGAAATATCATGTGTTGGGACAGACATATAGTAACAAGCATTCAAACATGTCCGGAGCTAGAAAGTAGAAACAACACATACATATAAAAGTACAAAAATCTAGAGCCAAGTGGTGTAATAAAATCGAGTTGATTATACAACCAGTTGCATTTTATAGAAACGTCAAATTTTATTTCCAACTCTAATTTATTCTTTAATCAAATTTAAATTAATAGCGTAATGTGCTACGCAGCTACTCCTAAGCATTCTTTTGGAAGCAGAATCAGTATTTAATGATGAAAAAATAGATCAATATTGCAAATCATGCCAAGTATAAAAATCATGTTTTTCATATTCAAATTTAAATACTATCATTTCACAATATAAAGGATATATAAATTGCCCGTATACAAAAACTTGATCAAATTCTAGTCTATCCGGTCCGAAACTAGATTAGCAGTTCCGAATTTCAAACCATAATCGGTCTTAACAGGTCCAACCAACGAAATGTGATTTATCGGTCATACATATTTAGTTTGATTCCAATATTTTTGAACTGAATCAGCTATTAAACATAAATTTTGGGCCAAAAAAAGGAAAAAAACTGTGGAAACCTATGAAAATAATTGATAAACATAGAAAAAATGGGTAAAATTAGTAGATTTAAAACTAAAACTCCAAAATTTCATGACAACATTTTTGTAGAGGAACATAAAAAAGGAGAGGACATAGAAAAGGAAAAAAAGGGCATCAAAAAGGCCAAAGACATGTGGATAGCAGAGGTCAGTGGGCATGTGAGTTTGTGGTGTGGAAAGTGAAAGGAAGCTATTATTATTAATTATTTATTAATTTATTTATTTACTCCTACTATCTCAAACATTCAAATTTTGTGTCAGCACCCATGTGCACTCTGCCCCTCATTTTATATCAGACAAATTACTCTACTATAAAAAGTGCCTTTAATCATGCCACAAAAACCACCCTTTTCCTTTTTTCTCTTGCCTTTCCACTTATTATATGTTTCACTTCCTACTTTCTTTATGTGATGCATCATGACCATCATTTAGCTAATAATACCACCACCTGTTGCACAATAAAATACCAAGTAATCACACACCAAATGATTTTCACATTGCAAAAGTAAACACAGGATTTTGTAAATATGCTATTATATATTATCATCACTGGTACCTTTTGTTTGTTATATGCTTTTGTTAAATAATGTGGTGGTCCCTTTACACATGAAGAGAGGGTACAAAATGTGGGGTAGTGAGAGAAAAGAGCCCTACTCCCATTCAATCAGCACTTTAGTAGTAGTAGTAGTAGTGCCATTATGTATTTGTTGATGGAGGGGTATTGTTTTGCTTTAGCTATATTCAATCTTTCTGCATTAAAAAAAAAAAGAGAAAAAAAACATTAGAAAGAGGAATCTAAGTAGTGAACTTAAAGATGAAACTAAGTTTACCTACATAAGTTAATTCTTGGTTGTTGCTATCCATTCTCAACTCTAACAAACCTACATTTCAATGGCTTCTTGCCCAGCAGAAAACCTGAAGAGTAGTGAAATTTGGAATTCTCTCTTTACAAAACAAGTAAAACTAAGCAATGGAAGAAGCTTATAATAATACCTTGGTATTTCGACACAACACGATTTGAGAGAAGCCATGGCGGGAAGCACGAGGCTGGTCGTGTTCTTGGAGGAGGTCATTGTTACAGGTATACTATCACCAGTGGAGGCCGAAGCCTCAGAGAAAACAGATCGGTTGTGCTCACCGGCTACTTTTGTTGGAGAAGCGAAAAGGTTATCGGGAAGCATGTGATCAAAGCTGCACTCGTGTGTTATCCCAAACAAAATCAGTCGAAATATGGTGATGGATTTGTCCACAACAACTAAAACATTAGTCTTTATTTTACATACCTGTGAGGGGTATTAGAATCATCGCCATTGACGTTGCCAACAACACTGTTGTTACAGAATTTAGTTCCTTCTGGCACAAAGTTAGTAGATTTAGCCGGACCATCAAACTCTGTAGTCGAAAACATGCTGTTATATATATACTAGTACTAATTACTTTCTGTGTATTTAAAAGAAAACTAGAGCAAACCTTCTGTGTTTTCTTGATTCGAGCCATCAGGGATGAAGTTTTGATTCATCAGAAACTGAGACTGGCGAGGCGAGGACATTGGGATCCCTGCCCTAAAGCCTTGCAAGAGGTGATGATTATGTTGATGGTTTTTCAGGTCCATCAGTTGCAAATTCATGATCCGTCTTTCTTGAAGCTCGATCGCGTGCTGTAATTCCGCCTCCTGCTCCAGCTTCCTCCTCAGCATCATCTCCGGTGTATTGAACAGCATTCTAGATCCTAAAGTAAAACCAAGGGAAGCCTCAGCAACGAAACGGAACCCCCCAATTTCGATAATTCACCATCCACGCAAGCTTACCAAAGGGGAGCTCAATGCTTTCACTAGACTCCATGCCCAAATCCAAGTGGTGCTGTTGTTGTTTCCTAGAACGAACGCACAAGTCACAACGGTTCATTACATGCGCGACCTAAAGTTTTTATAAAAGTAAACGGGGTGGTTCGGAATTACTTTTCAGCGACCTTCCCCTTCTCCTTGTAAGGCTTGACAAGCACGCGAGAATCACACACAAAGTGAGGATTCCCTTTCGCCAAGATGAGCTTGACAGTCTCCGGATACACAAACGTCACAAAGCCAAACATCCGCTTCTGCTGAAACGGAATCCTAACATCTTGAACAGGTCCAAACATACTTCAAAAGCAGAGAGATCAGCTCACATTACAACAACAATTTGATCATCAAAGCCTAAACTAACCAACACCCAACCAAATCAAATCGAATCGCCTACCTAAAATAGCTAGAGACATCTTCCTCCTTGAAAGTACTATCCGCTGGAAACGTCAAGTAAATTTGCCTCGAGCTCGAACTCAAAGCAGCAGCCCCCAATCCCACAGGCAAAAACTCACTCCTGTGTTAGAATTCAACACCAATTCAGCAATTCCAACCACATTGCTTCAAGAAATTCACCAAAAGCAAAAACTTTCCTACTCAGTTACATCAGAATCTAACATTCCCATTGCTAAATCAGATCATTAACCCAGATTTTCACTTCTTCCAAAAAAAGAACAAGACTTTACAAAAAAGGCCAAAAAAAGACTAAATTTTTTCCCCCAATTTCTTTTTTTACCTCGGATTCTCACTGAGAAAGTCTACGCATTTATTGTAAGAAGAGAAATGGCCGCGGGGAGAGGACGCCATGAGCGCAAGCCTCTGCTGCTGAATCGCCTTCATCCTCATCAGCTCATCAAACCCCTTTCCAGGAGATCCCACCTCCGCCGCCTCCTCTCCGCCGTGGAGGAACTTGCAAGAGCTCCCGTTCTTGCAGAAGCCCCTCGCGAAGTACATGCAGGGTCGCCACCCGCCGCCGCCGCCGCCGCAGTCATCCATGCTAGCAAGAAACGCAGCGTCGTTCACCGAGCTGCTGCGGCGGTGGAAGTGGTGGTGGGGGCTAGGCTCCTCCGCGCCATAAGGGAAGACGAGGGAGTCACTCCGCCCACTTGGGCTCATGACCGGATCCACGGAGGAGTCGTCGCAGCCGTAAAAATTGAAGCTTTGGGCGGAATTGGTGGTGGGGGCGTTGAGGGCGGCGGCGTAGGAGAAGGGTCTCGGGCTGAGGGAAGGGGTGGGGCTGCTGGGGTGGAAATTGTTGGTGGGAATCAAGATTCTTGGGGAGGAGGAGAGACGGGACTTGGCTTGGGAGATGTAGGAGAGGAGGATGGAATCAGGGACGAATGCGAGGCGTATCATCTCCTTGTCGCCTTGATCCTGAATCAGAATGGAGCCCATGATTTTGGAGGCGTTTTCTGGATCCATGCTTTGGATCCTTGACATCACTACTTGAGTAGCTTCGTATGTGTCCATGCTTTCTTTCTTTTTTTGCTCTCAAAGTGAACAAGTTTGAAGCTTTTTAGCTTTTGCTTCCTCTCCAAGAAGAGAGGGGGGGGGGAGGGGGAGGGGTAGGGGTAGGGTTTTATAAAGGACTAATGATCCATGGTGGAAGAGAGGGGGTTTGGTTTGTTTTGTTTTGTTTTGATTTATTGATGAAGGGGCGTATTTAAATATGGAGAATTATTATTAGGGGGTGGCTAAGATTTAATCATGTTATAAAAGGTAATGATGAGTTGGTGCTTATATTTGGCTAATCATTACATGCCTAATATTAATATAATGAGGGTGATTATGAGTAAAGGGGAAATGGAGAAAAAAATGCCAATTCAGGCGGACAGGGGAAATGGGAGTGGATTTGTTCTTTATCTCTCTTCTTCTTCCTCTTCTCTGTGTATTGATAGAGAGAGAGAGTGATAAAGGGAGTGGGGAGCAGTTTGTTTTGGATGGTCAAAGTTTAGGGTTGGGAGGAGGCAAGTTTGCCCACGGAGGGGTAGGAAGGGTAGTTGGCGAATAAAGATGAGTATAAACAAAGTTACCATTCCTTTTCTTTCCCGAACGCTATGTAGATTTTTTTGTTGTAACATCATTAAAATACACCAATTTTTATATACACCCCATAAAATATCTGGAATTTCTCTGTTTATCCGTCTCATAAAAATATACTCTTTTCGTATTTAAAAAATAGAAACATTTAAAATGACGCGAGTTTAATGCACAATTAATAAAGTAAGTGAGAAAATTTGGTAAAGTAAGAGAGAGAAAAATTGAAAAATGAGTAAAGTAAGAGAGATGAAAAGAAAAAGTAGTGAAATATAGTTAGTGGATTATGGGGTCCATATCCTAAAATAGAAAAATTATAAAGTTTATATTTTTAAGGAATGATCCAAAATGAAAATAGTTGCTATTTTTAAAAAACGGATGTAGTATACATTTTATTTTTAGAAAGTTATAGTATCAATTTAATAATATATGTCTCACTATCCACCAACACTATTTTAGCCATCATTCTCTTCATTCCTCTTACTTTACCATACCATTCTCTTCATCACTTTTACTTTACCAATTTTATCTTAATTCTCGTGTCATATCAATTGCCTATATTTTTATGGGACGGAGGAAGTACTCGTTAATCAAGTGATGGCTGCATAGCAAAGTTAAATTTGCTAAGCAGGGTTAAGTAGTACTCCCTCCATACCAAAGAAGATGATCCTTCTTGAATGATACAGAATTTTATACAACTTTATTTTGTTTGTTAAGTGGAAAGAGTAAAGAAAGAGAAATGGAATAAAGTAAAGATAAATGTATTTCTATTTTTAATAATGAATCATTTTAGTTGGGACAACCAACTAAAAAGGAAAGTAGGTTAGTGAGATTGAGAGAGTATATTTTACACAAAAGATGGATACAGAAGAGTTCAAAGATACATAACATTTATCCATTAAATTGGGCTACAAAATTACTCAAGGGGATTAGTGGAGATGATAATTTGAATAGCCCAAGTTAGAAATAATTAAATTATATGCAAGTGACCAAAATTTGAAGAAATTATGAGCCGTTTGATTATAATTGAAGCGCAAAGAAATTAGTGCATTATGTTAGAAGAAATCAAGGAAGATATGCAAAGATTATGAAATCAATTATAATTATTCTTTCTTGATTTATAGCTAGGGTAAATCTTACCATATGTAAATGTTTCCTCTGCCTATTTAGGTTTGTAATTCCTTACTTGTGAATATACCGAATGAATATGAAATCCTTTCTCAACATGGCATCAGAGCACAGGCTCAGAAGATAAATTCATCATAGCCATATACCTTGTCCCGGCCAGACGGCGGAGGACCACCGAACCTGAAAATGTCAGAAGAGGAAGACGTTAAACACGACGATCTGAAACTTAAAGCAAGCAAGAATGTTACGGTAGCATTCAAGCTAAACGGAAGAAACTATCCACTATGGACTCGGCTGATGCGAGTTGCCATCGGGAGCAGAAGGGCGCTACGACACATCACTGGAGTGCCGGAACCCCCAAAACCAACCGACAAGGAGTATCTGGAGTGGGAGGAGACCGATTTAGTAGTCTTCTCCTGGATCGTGGACAATATGGAGATCTAGATCGTCGGAGACTTTGCACATCACCAAAGTGCGAAGGCGATTTGGGAGAGCCAGGCGATGATGTACCAGAGTACGTCATATTCGTATATTTTATACGACTTGGAAGACAAGGCCAGCCGAATTGTCCAAGGGGACATGGACCTAGAGACCTACTGGAGAACCATGCACGGAGTATGGATCGAAATTGATCGATGTCAAACCAAGACCATCACCTGCTGCGACAAAGGAATCGGTGAGTACCGAAATATCATCAATACCCGAAGGTTATACAAATTCTTGGCCGGATTGAACCCTCAATTCGAGAGAACCAGGAGGGACATCCTCAAGGAGAGCCCGGCACCGCCATTGGACGTCGCACACGGATGGGTGAAACGGGAAGCCACTATGCTGAAGATCATGTCGGCGGCAAACCCCGACCCAACCGGCGCAACGAATGGCGTGGGCCTCGGATTTGGAGCCCGGAACGCACAATTTCCGCCCCAACAAGCGCCGCCCCATCCCGGACAAAACCTCGCCGCCACTAACAACCGCCGCGGAGCAACCAAACCCGACAAGACCAAATTATGGGGCTCGAACTGTGGGATGAACAAGCATACCCCGAGAAACCTGCTTCAAATTGATCGGTTTTTCGGAGTGGTGGGATGAGATTCAAAAGGGGAAGGCGAAATTGGCCATTGGAATGAGAAAATGGGCAGAGCAGAGACCGACGCCCGTGGGCGGGTTGCTGAAGGAGGAACTCCACGCGACGGCGGCGGCAGACGAGGAGAAGAGGTAGGGCAGGCGGCGTTCACCGGCCGAATCGGAGGAGCAGAGGGCGGCGGGTTAGGCGAAGGAGGTAATGGGCTAGGGTTTGCAATTGCAAAACCTTACCCATCTTATATTTTAAAACCCAATCCCTCTACTTTCCGAAAAATACAAAAAATACCCCATTTTATGCAGTCTGCCCCCCATACTTTGTCTGTTCCGAAAATGAACCCCTTATTATGTGATGATTCATGTGTTAGTCCTAATAGTTTTGAAATATTGCATAAATTACCTATTGCATGTGCGGTACAACATAAGTCTAGAGAGAAAGATAACAAGTGGATTTTTTACTGTGGGCAACCGATACTATGACACATGATAAAGAGGATTTTGTAAATTTTTGTGGTACTATGAAAAGTTAGATACAAACTGCAGATGGGGAATTAACTTCAGTAGAGGGGAGTGGAACAATTGAGATTTCACCGACGTTAAAGCTGTCCAATTGTCTCTATGTTCCTAAACTGTCACATAAGTTGATGTCTATTAGCCACATAACGAAGGAATTAAATTGTACACTGCTAATGCATCCTAATTTTTGTGTATTACAGGATATCAGGACGAGGAGGATAATTGGGCGTGGCACTGAGCGTCAAGGCCTCTACTATGTTGACGAGATGGCTCACCAAGGCAGTGCCGCAATGCTGGCTCACAGATCTGCGACTCGAGACGCTTGGTTGTGGCACAAACGTTTAGGTCATCCATCTCTTGGTTATTTTAAACTACTTTTTCCTAATTTTTCCCATCTCAAGGATTTTGATTGTGAATCGTGTGTTTTGGAGAAAAACCATAGACAATCTTCTAAGTCTACTGAAACTCGTGTTAAGAGACTTTTTGCTCTAGTACATGTTGATGTTTGGTGCCCTGCGCCCGTTACTGGTGATCATGGTTTTAGATATTTCCTATTATTTGTGGATGATTGCAATTGACGGGGATACTGGACAGTACATACTTCCAGATCGAAGCACAAGGGGTATTCCGTCGGCGTCAACGAGCCTTGGGTGCCCGGCGTCGACGAACCGGAAACAGCACCACCCAAGACATTGTACATGCCCCCAGTCGCCAAACGTGTTCAAGTCATATCCGCCGGAGCCGCCCTCGTTTCTGTCGCCGGACATTTTGAGATGAAAATTGGAGAGGAAAGATAGATGATTTGAGAAGAATAGATGTGTGTTTGTGTGTATAATGAGGATGAAAGAGGAGTATTTATAGAGTAAAAAATTTAAAAAAATACCGTTGAATGGTAAAAAACGGTAACATTACCGTTATAATTTTTTTAATTAAAATTGATTTTTAAAAAAAATTATTTATTGCGTCAGCGTGACAACGCCCACTCGCGGGCCGACGAGTGGGCGTCACGCCTAGCGCCAGCGCGCACCACGTGGCGCTGGCGCGTGACGAGCTGTTCCGCCAACCGTCCCTCCGGGACGAGACACCCGCCGAGACAAGACCGAGACGTATCCCTGCAACGCCGTCTAGCTGCCGTCTCGTCTCTCCGAGACGAGATAGAGACAACAACGAGACACGTTGCGGATGCCCTAAATAAAGTACAAAATGAGACAAAAGAGTAGCATAAAGGCCTAAAGGTGGCCCTTTAACTATGTGGCACAAGAATTTACTTTTTCTTCTATTTCTCGTCTCGGTACAATTTATTTTGGTAACATGATTCAAAAACTTTTTCCTCTGCTTTATTTGCACAATAATGATTCAAGAAATGTCAAAAGGTTATGCATATCACTCAAAATTTAAAATAAATTTGAGAAATACATTTCTCTAACTTCCATTTTTATTTGTGGAATATACTCAAAGCAAAGGCATCCTATTTTTCTCCATTGCATGTCAATATTAATTAAAGAGTAGCTAGAGGAA
Source organism: Salvia splendens (assembly GCF_004379255.2). Classification (NCBI taxonomy): domain Eukaryota; kingdom Viridiplantae; phylum Streptophyta; class Magnoliopsida; order Lamiales; family Lamiaceae; genus Salvia; species Salvia splendens. The sequence goes on along the minus strand of NC_056041.1, from coordinate 20,687,067 downwards.
AATATATGTATATTAATTGACAATATATTGTTGCTACTTGCTAGTGATTGTTATATGCTACTATTAGTTGTGTGGTGTGGTCCAGCACATAACTACAATGAGGAGTACAAAATGAGAGAGAGACCCCACTCACATTAATGACTTCATCTGTCCACCCATTATGTATATCTTGAAACTAGTAATACTATGGTATTGATGAGATAATGGCAACAATCTTGATGAAAAGCTTCCTCTAAAGATCATCTTTTGTTACTGCTGTGTGGGTATAGTTTGGCCATACAGCTAATCAACTTTCTTCTACTTCCTTGTATATGCTACACAAACTTTCTGCATCAACAAAAAGTAAAAGTTTCATGGCATCAAATTAATGATGAAAATTTGCACATGTTTTTCAGTTGCTTACCAAGCTAAAGCTAATTCCTGCTTCCTAACATCACCGCCTTCTAACAGCTACATTTCCATGGCTTCTTGCCCGGAGGAAAACCTGAACAGTGAAACCCGACTGAGTTTAGAAGATATAATTCGCGGAAAGAAATAAATATAGCAGTACCTGGGCATTTGTAAGTAACACGATTGAAGAGAAGCCATGGTGAGCGGAGAACCACCGGGCAGCAAAGTAGCAGCACCATTGGAGGATGCAGGCGTGTTATCGTCACCTTCAGCAAAAGCCGGGTTTTCAGAAGCTGATCTTGTCGGGGAAGCAAACAGATTATCTGGAAGAACATGCTCCATGCTGTTTTCAATTCAAACGGAAGAGGATATTATTGTTTCATACTGACAGTTAACATTCTTGTCAAACAATTCAATGTGCACCTTTGATGGAGATCAGAATCATCAGCGTCTGCTAGATGCAGTTGATTGCCGCAGTGAACATTGTTATTGAAATATGAGTCACCTCCTTCAAAACCCGACTTCTCATCAGCAGCATGACTGGACTCTATAATAGCAAACACAAAAGGCGAACATAGGATACAATCACTATAGTTTCTTGAGAATGCATAAAAGAATAAGCCATCAATTAAGCTGACCTTCTGGGTCATCTTCGTTGATTGCGTGATACGAAGAAGTGTCATGTTGATTCATAAGCAATTGAGACATTCTTTGCGAGGAATACGGGATGCCCGAAGGAAACATTTGCATATAGCTGTTGTTATGGTTTTGAGCAGCTTCCCTCAGTTGCAATCTCAGCATCCTTTGACCTTCGAGCTCAATGGCGTGCTGCAAATCCGCCTCTTGTTTCAATTTCTTCTTAAGCATCATATCCTGCGGACTGAGCATCATTCTAGGCCCTGCACGAGAAACATAAACTTAGCTGATAACTAAGCCTACACAAGAACACAAACTTCAGCTAATGTAAACAAAAGCACTTTAGCCTATCTATTCGAAAACAAAAGGTAGTAATTCAGTTGACTCACCAAAGGGGTGATCGAAATGCTCCCTGGAATCAATTCCTGAAGGACTCAAACAAGATGAATACTCCTCTTGCTGCTGATGATGTTTCCTACGAATGAATCAATAATATCATCGGCTGAAACGAAATGATACCATACCAAACCAAAACCAAAGATGCGCATGCTTACTTTTCTCGAACTTTTCCTTTCTCTTTATAAGGCTTGACAAGTACTCTAGAATCACACACAAAATGAGGATTTCCTTTGGCCAAGATGAGTTTGACAGTATCTGGATACACAAATGTCACAAACCCAAACATCCGCTTCTGCTGATATGGAATCCTAACATCTTGCACAGGCCCAAACATGCTTCAATACATAGAAAAAAATCATCAAAAATCAACCAACTCATTTCTTCAACAAAAATCACAAGAAAACCAATTGTATACCTAAAGTAGTTGGAAACATCTTCTTCCTTGAATGTGCTATCAGCAGGAAATGTCAAGTATATTTGTCGACTCGCGGAGCACATTTCACCTCTACCAGTCCAACCAAATCACAATCACAACAGCAGATAAAACAACAAATCATGAATTAATTCAGCCTACACAACATTACCCCCCAAAATTAGGGCAATAAACCGGCGAATTTGGGGGAAAAATACCTCACACTCTCATCCACGAACTTGTTGTAGGGAAAGAGGTGGTGACCCATGGCCGCGAGCCTCTGCTGCTGGAGCGCCTTCAACTTCATCACCTCGTCGAATCCGCCGCCCGGAGATCCGGCATCAGCGTCGCTGCTATCCGCGTGAAGAAACTTGCAACTGCTTCCGTTCTTACAAAAGCCTCTGGTGAAGTACATGCAAGGCCTCCAGCCGCAACCGCTCCCGCCCCCTCCGTCGTCGAGATTGGCCAGAAAGGCGGCGTCGTTGACGGAGCAGCTGCGGCGGTGGAAGGGGAGGGGGCTGAGAATCTGGTCCTCGTCGCTCCAGATTGGGGCGCGCTGGAAGGGAGAGGAAGGGGCGGTGAAATTGAAGGTATTGCTGGCGGGGGGAATGGGGAGTTTGGAGGGGAAATGCGAGGAAGAGAGAGCGGCTTTTGCCTGGTAGAGGAGGAGAGCGTCGGGGCTGAAGGCGAGGCGTATCATCTCCTTCTCCCCCAAGTCCTGAATCAGAATGTAGCCCATGATTTTGGAGGCGTTTTCCGGATCCAAATTCTGGATCCTCGCCATCACCATGCTCGTCGCCTCCGATTTATCCATCACTCTAGAGAGAGAGAGAGAGTTTTTGCTATGGCTTCTGGTTTCTGAGTGTGTTTCAATTTTCAATAGAGAGAGAGAGTAGGGTTTTAAATTTTAATTTAAGTGACTTTAAAAGAGAAGGGGAATCTTCATTCAATCTAGGGGGATTTTAGATTTATAATCATGTTATTAAGAGATTTGATGAGTTGGTTAATTATGTGGATAAGTTCTAAATATTTGGATTTGTTAAATTATGGGAAAGTGGCGGGAAATTGCTAGGGCTGGCTGGTCAAAGAGGAAGTAAAAACATGGGAAGTTGGAACCATAATTTTTAGTGGCACTGCAAACCTGGTGTCTTGTGTAGGGCACTGTCATAACTTTCATTTCTTGCTTTTATCAATAGAGACATATAACTCTCTCTCTCTCTCTCTCTCTCTCTCTCTCTCTCTCTCTCTCTCTCTCTCTCTCGCTCTCTCCTCTCTCTCTCTCTCTCTCTCTCTCTCTCTCTCTCTCTCTCTCTCTCTCTCTCTCTCTCTCTCTCTCTCTCTCTCTCTCTCTCTCTCTCTCTCTCTCTCTCTCTCTCTCTCTCTCTCTCTCTCTCTCTCTCTCTCTCTCTCTCTCTCTAGAATGGATGTTTGAGTTGTCGTTATGGAAGAGGACAAGAGAGGGGTGAGTTGGGACAGAGCATACAGATCTTCATCAGGAAATGTTCGTGTGTCCACTGTCTATTTCACATAATTACTTAATTTTAGTCCAATTTTGGAACTATAGCTTGCTCCTGCTCACATACAAATATGGCTTTTCATTATTTAATTGTCTTTCTTCATAACATAAAAGCTTAGATATTTGAATTTATACTTCAAGCTTGTTTCGATTTTTTTTGCAACAAAACTACTACAGTATATTTTAATTATTTATAAATAATTATTACTGTACTAGTAGTACTTTCTTATCAGGAATTTTTTTAAACATTTTTTTCAACTATGATTTCATGATTTGGTAGCTGCCCTCAATCATTTCTCTCAAATTTGATGTAGTACTTAGAGTGTCCCCTGTAGCGGACAGTCCCAATAGTCTTGCCCTCTTTTTTTTTCACAGCCCTAATTTATTTATCCGCGCCCACAAAAAACCTTGTCCGCAGCTATAAGGTGAATACTTCCAATAGCCTCAAAATTTTTATCCACTTATCATATTATTTTTTTCGTCTATATTAAATCAATTAAAATTATCGGAATGTAAATAATTAGAAAACGAGGTAATTGAGACCAAATATTCGTTGTATTGGAAACGGTAAAATTATACAACGAACATTTAAACACAATACACATAAAAAAAGCGCCACCGTCTACTCGGTGGAGGAATCGGATTCCTCCTCCTCTTCTCCGCCGACTCCCCCGCTGCCGCCGGCCGCCCCAGTAAAACCCTCATCAGACAAGCCTAGCCGGCGTTGGATCTCCCCTATGAGTTTCCAGTATATACCCTTGATGACCGGGTCGGTTGCGGTCTCGTAGAAACGGCAGTTGTCCTGCAGTTGTTTCTACAACTGCACATCTATGTTCTCCCTCAAGACCTAGTGGGGACCAGGGGCCATGGGTTGCGGTATAGGGGCCGGCTGCGCGATGTGCGATCCACACGCGGCCGACGATAGGCGAGAGGAACTTCAAGCCACTGTAGTGCTTCAGATAGAGGCTTGTTGTCCCGGAGGGCGTGGGCCCCTAGAGTGTGTAGCGGAGGGCTCTTTGGTTTGCTCGTCATTGAGGTCGAATGATTGCGAGCCGCTGCCGCTGCTGTAGTCCCCAGCTATGTTGTGTCTAGTACGCTTCGCCCCAGGAGCTCCTGCCCGCTCTTGCGCACAGATGGCCCTGAATTTCAGACAGTGCTCGAGAACAAAATACTCCTCCCACATGGTGAACTTCGGCCAGCCTTCCGTGTTGAATTGGGACATTGACAATGCCTTCACGTAGGCTTCGCTTCGGCCACTCTCAGCACTGAGCAGGGTGTTCTCATATATGCTCGCGAACCGCTTGGTGTCATGCAGAATCCTAGACCATTTTTTGCAAAGCTGTTCCCCGTCACGCGGTTTGGCGCCTCGAGGTTTGAACTCGTTGTATGCCAACAGGACGCGCTTCCAAAAGCTCCCCTCGGTCTGATCGATGCCCACTATGGGGTCCGATGTGACGGCATCCCACGCCCGCGCAACAGCAAGGGACTCCGCTTTGGTGTAGTGCACGGCCCGTCCACCCCCTGCTGTCGGCGCCGCTGCCCGAGCCGCCACCGCTACTGCCGACGCTGCTGCCACCGCGGCTACCGCCACTGCTTTCACCCGCCGCCGCCACCGCCACTGCATGCATATCCGGTACGCTCGGACTGAGCAGACCCATCATCGTCTCTAGTGCGTCTCGATCTGCATCGGTTAAAGGAGATTGGCTGGAATGCAAAGGGGTCTCCGGCCGCGGATGGTTAAGCGCGTCGAGGTTGGGTCTGTAATCTCCAAACGCCGAGCGGCTCAAATTTCTCTGAAAAGGTTGGGACGTGGGGCTCGACCTCCACGGCTGAGATGGAGGATGGGTCGGACTCGATCCCCACGGAGGGGGAGTTTGACTCCAACCCTACGGCTGGGAAGGATAGCCGCCATATCCCGACGGCTGGGAAGGATAGCCGCCATATCCCCATTCGTCAGTGCCGGGTGATTCGTCGTCTCCACCGTGCATTTTTAGAGAGTGAAACTATAGAGAGTGAATGAATGGAGAGTGTATGAAAAGAGTGTAAAATGGGTGGTGGAGGAGTGGTATTTATATTACAATTTTCGAAAAAAAAATTCACCGGGGCGGCCGGCGCGCCTATAGGCGCGGCGATCGGGCGCGTCCTCGCACAACTTTCGCCAAAGGGCCTTCCACCCCGGAAATGCCGTCCGCCTCGGGGCGGACGTCCTCCGCATTATAGATCGGCAGGGGGCGGCGGGAAGGGAGCGGCCGGCGCGCCGCCTCTATAGTGAACACTCTTACCGCCTTCATTTTCTTAGTATTGAGGCATTTTTAAAAAATTGATGTTTATTTAGTTAAGTGGGGAAAAATTAACATAAATTATATAATAAAGTAGAAAATAAAATAACTTAAGTGATATTAAAAATAAAATGTTTGTCAAAAACAGTAGTCAATCTAAAAATAATGCTCCTGTGAATCACGAAATAAGGGAGTAGTTTCTTAAACTAATTAATTTGAACAGTCGAACATCATTTTAACAAAGGTATATTTAATAGTAGTAACTAATTTAATTTATATTATTTTTCATTAATTTCATAACGAGTTTTGCTGATGTGTCAGTAGTAGATTATAATGGTAGTAACTTAAATCAAATTAGTAAAGACGAATATCATATTTATATTCATGACCATAGTATTTCAATAGAATTTAAGACTTATAAGGCCATCCGCAATGGGGCGGACGATAGCGCCCGATAAATAGAATTTAAGACTTCTAAGACCACCCGCAATGGGGCGGACGATAGCGCGCCCGATGTATCGGGCGCGCTATCGTCAGCCACTGTGGCATCGCGGACGACGCGTCATCCGCGCCCGACGCTTAGTCCGCGGACGATAGGGCATCGTCCGCCCACTGTGGCCGAAGCGGACGATGGCGCGGACGATGCAACGCGTTTTAATTATTTTTTTTGAATTTTTTTAAATTCGAAATTTGTCTATTTAAACCTCGATTGTCATTCAATTTTTCATACGAACATTTCTTGCATCAGTTCTCTTATCTCTCACATCTCTCCAAATCTCACAATCCAAAATGAACTACGACGACGACCGGAGTTCCTCGGGGGACAGTAGTCCGACCTTGACTCGAGCCTTAAATGCAGCCGTGCACGACGCAATGGCGGAATGCTTAGCCAAAATTCAACGCGCGGAGGCGGCGGCGGAGCAGATTCTCAGGCCACCCGACGATGATCCTCGAAGCCATCACTGACTATCGGCTCTGGATCTGGCATGCTTACTTTGGTGTAGCTGGGTCGAACAACGACATCAACGTCCTCAACTCATCCACCCTCCTCACCGAGCAATGCAACGGTAACGTCCCTGCTATCGAGTTCATTGCCAACAGGCGTCAATACCACATAGGGTACTACTTGGCCGATGACATATACCCACGGTGGCCTGTTTTTCTGTAACACCCCGACTTTTTCTACCTTTTTATTGTGTTCTTGAAAGGACCGTCGTTTGTGCACTTGAAAATTTTTCGACCTTGTTTCTTTTGTCGAGAGAAGTATTTCACTTTTGGGGCCAAACAATTATTCTTTCCTAGCCCAATTTGAAACCCAATTGTTACGAGCCCAAAATGATACCTACACGAAAGAATAGACAACGTATCAAATACACTTTCGACATCAAATCAAGATGAAAAGTTGGATAAGAACCGCGTCACATCAAGACGAAAAGTGGATAAGAACCACGTCGCATCGGGCACGTTTTCCAATTGGATAAGAATCGCGTCACATCAGGCACGTTTTCCAATTGGATAAGAATCGCGTCACATCAGGCACGTTTTTCAACGTTGCATTAATTACGCGTCACATCGAAACGAAAAGACGTAAATTTTTGTCTTTTATGAAAATATTTTCTATAAATACAACCTCCTTTCATTTCATTTCATTTCTTTTGAAATCGAGAACCAAATCCGAGAGAGAGAAGAGAGAGGGGATGGAGGAACGAATTTCCGACCACCTACCTGTCGGGAACGGCGTCGGCGGCTGGGGGAGATCCTCGTCGACGGTGGCTGGGGCGGACCGCGACGGCGAGCCGCCGCGCATACAGCAGCGGTGGCGGTAGCGTGGTAGCGGCGTGAGCGTAGCCGAGAAAGAGAAGAGGAGAAAGAGAGGAGCACGGCGTGAAGGCTTTAAACGAACGAGGTGGGCTTTCTAGTTACCGTACAGTTTTTACGAGAAGTTTTTACGTGGGCTTTCTAGTTACCGTACAGTTTTTACGAGAAGTTTTTACGTGGGCTTTCTAGTTACCGTACAGTTTTTACGAGAAGTTTTTACGTGGGCTTTCGAACTAAAGTGTTTCCAAGAACTTTCATATATCGGTTTGAGCATCATGTTATATGTGATCAAAGTGAAAGTGTTGTTGCGCATGTTATGTTGTGATATATGTGTTGATTTATCGACTGATTTGTGATTTGCTCGACTTGTTGATGTGATATGAGATGTGCTCGATCATGACGGAGAAAAAATGATTTATGTTTCAAAAACGTTTTGAGGAAAATAAAGTTGAAAAGATTATGTCAAGCCATATTTTGTTTTGGAACTATGCCTATCTGACTGCAACGATGAATGGAATGGATTGATGGGAGACCGTGGGAGGTAACCACTTCCCCGGCACTTGAATGTTAAGATATGATGAATGATGAAAGGAACGATGAATGATGAATGGACTGATGAATGAACAAGAGATAGTGAAATCGGGTTTGTCAGATACGGCATATGTTCCAGGAAAATAGATCGAAAGATCGCTTTTGAAAAAGGAAAAGAAAAATGTTTAGTGTTCTCGGACTTTTCCTAAAATCCCGAGTTCACTCAAAGAGTGGCTTGACAAAATCTGTTTTTATAAAATATATTTTGGCACGTGTCCACTGAGTACACCAAGTACTCAGCCCTGCATATGTTTTCTCTATGTGCAGGTTGAGCGGTGACGAGCGCGGTGGGTGTTGAGCATAAAAGTGAAGAAGATGTCTATGAAAGTTTCAGAATATGTTGTGTCTTCATACATGACATTATTCTACTCTCGAAATGCTTCCGCTGAATATGGTTTCTTTCGCCAAGTATTGTGCTCGAAAATTTTATCTCGAGTTGCTGATTGTTGAAAAGACACTCTTATTTTATTCGAGCTTTTCCCATTTGTTTGGAGCTAAAGTCGAGTTTGCACTCTGTGTATCATACACTCTGATATATATTATTCTTTTAAGCTAATTGAGTCTTTCTTATGAATTGTTATCCTTAAATGCTATTGTTAATGTTTGTCCCTTGGTCACGATCGCCTCGTTTGTAACACCCCTAGGGTGGGCGGGCGTGACATTTTCTGAAGATGATCAGCTGCCAAATTGGTGATAAAAGAGTTTTTCTTTGCGCAAAAGCAGGAGGTGACGCGCAATGATGTGGAGCGGGCATTTGGTGTGCTCCAATCACGGTGGGCAATAGTGAAAGGGCCGAGGCATCTCTGGTTCAAGGAAATCCTCGCCAATGTCATGTATGCGTGCATATTCTTGCACAACATGATAGTCGAACATGAAGGTGGGAGCATCACCTATTGGACCGATGACGAAATTGCATCCAGGTCCTCCAGCACGGCGACCGCGCCGTGCACTCGTGGATTACCGACGGGCTTCAATGAGGTCCTATCTAGACAGGCCTCAATGCGCAACCAACACGACCATGCGCAGCTCATGAACGACATGATTGAAGAAGTGTGGGCCCGTAACCGTCATCGCTGAGTTTGCGTATTTTTTTGTAATCCGTATTGTAATGTATTAATTTTATAAATGAAATGAAGATTTTTCTCAATTTTGTAGTTATTTTAAATATTCAAATAGAAGAAAATGCTTAGGGCGCCCACTGCAGGTGGAAGGGTAGGAGGATAAAATGCTGACGTGGCGGTGCATAGGGCGGGCTTTAGGGCGCCCCATTGTGGATGGCCTAAGTTGCATCATCAATGTAATATTATTATGGTATCCACTATAAGCCAGGAGCGGCTATAGCCCCGACCGGGGTGATCTCGGGGCTATCCATAGTGGGGAGCACGCCCGCCCCGAGGCGGACAAAATTTCCGGGGCGGACAATCAATCGTCGTCTTCAGGGCGAGGACGCGCTGGTCCGGGGTGGACGCGGAGAATAGGCGCGCCGGCTATAGTGGGGCGGTGCCCGGTGCACCGGTGGACGGCGAATTTTTTTTTTTAAATTTAATTTAATTCACCTATAAATACAGCCCATTCCATTCATTATTTTCACACTATTCCAACTCTACATCACTCAAACTTTCTCTCACTAGAATTTGTGGTCTGAAATGGACAATTTGTGGAAAGACGCGTGGAATTCTCTGATTCAACAAGTGCAACATCAGGCCGCCCAGGAGGATGCGGTGCGCTTGGCGGAGGAGGCGGAGGCTGCGATCCCTCGTGTGATTACTCATCGGCGGACCATCCAACGAGACCACGTCGGTGCACACCAGCGTCTAATGGCTTATTACTTTGTGGATAACCCCCGTTATCCACCCGAGATTTTCCGCCGGCGATTCAGAATGTCGCAACGGCTCTTCAACCATATAGCGACGAATTTGGCGGAGCGTAATCGGTGCTTCACCCTCCGGCGTGATTGTGCTGGCCGGATCAGACTGTCTACGCATCAGAAGTGCACCGCTGTAATCCGGCAGCTTGCCTACGCCGGTCCAGCCGATATGTTTGATGAATACCTACAGATGGGTGAGACGACTAGCCTAACGGTGCTTAGGCAGTTTTGTAAAGGGATCCGAGAAATTTTCGGTGGGGAGTTCCTACGGAAGCCCACCTTGATGAGTGTCAGAGACTACTGGATATGCACAGTTCGATCCATGGGTTCCCAGGAATGTTAGGAAGCATCGATTGCATGCATTGGGAGTGGAGGAACTGCCCCGTGGCCTGGAAAGGCCAGTTCAGAACTAGATTCAAAACCAAACATCCATCGATGATTCTGGAAGCCGTTGCTGACTACCGTTTGCGGATCTGGCATGCGTATTTCTGTGTGGCAGGTTCGAACAACGACGTTAATGTTCTTCAGTCATCGCCGCTCTTCAACGATGAGTGCCGGGGGGAGGGTCCAGAAATCAGCTTCGTAGCCAACGGCACGCAGTGCAGTAGGAGATACTATTTGGCAGATGGGATATATCCGCGGTGGCCCATATTCGTCAAGACAATTCGCCAACCGGATGGACCGAAGAAACAATATTTTGCGCGCAAACAAGAAGGATGTTGAGCGGGCTTTTGGTGTCCTCCAATCGCGGTGGGCCATTATACGGTGCCCGACACTAGTTTGGCACGAAGATGATGTCGCGAATATTATGTTAGCATGTGTCATATTGCATAATATGATAATAGAAGACGCTGGGCACCGGAAGAGGGAGCAAGTACAAGTCACGGTGTTGCATCCGCGCCGATCTAGATGGGCGTACCACGGAGCAATGAATATTTGATCCACCGTTTTACTGATATGCGCGGGACCACAGCACATACCACACTCCAGGCCGATTTGATTGAAGAAGTTTTGGCACGTAGGGGAGGCGGCGCAATGTGAACACCTTTGTGATTTGCACTAGATTAAATTTTCGTTGTATAATTTTTTCTGTACATGAAAATTTAGTGTTTAATTTTAATTTCTTCACGTATAACCGTTTTCTTCTAATTATGTATACTCCGATAAAATTAATTATAATTGAATTAACATAAACGGAAAAAAGATTGGGGCTATTGGAAGTGTCCACCATAGTGGCGGAAACAAATTTTTGGGCCTGTGGACAAAAACTGAGGAGGGCCTATTGGGGTGTCCACCTTATACTTATACTTGGCCATCCGCAATGGTGCCTAGCGCACCGCCTAGCCGAGCGTCGGCGCTAGGCGGTCCATTGCAACCGCCCAGCCATTTTCGGAATTAAAAACCTCCTAGCGCTCGGCGATTTCGTGGCGCTAGGCGATGCGTTGGGCGATCCGCTCGGCGCTATTGCAGCGTCCGAATCGCCTAGCGCATCGCCTAGACGATTTTTTTTGAAACACTATATATACGCGGTTTGCACGTCATTTTCATTCGCACCACTTGTTTTAACGAGTACTCTCTCTATCTTAATTTCTGTACAAGATCAACACCGAGAAATGAAGAACACCAACGAAGGTACTCCAGTGACGACCGGGTCTCAAACTCCCCCGGTACCCGTGGGAGGTGGATGGGGTCCGATGCCAGGGTACTACAACATGTACCCTTGGCAGGGGATGATACCCGGGATGGCAGCTGAGAGGAGTATGCCGGCGTGGCAGGGGGTACCAGGGATGCAGCCCGGTGTGCATATGATGCCGGGGTGGGCACCCGGGATGCAGATGATGCCTGGGGGGACGACGATGCAGCCCCCGATGCATGGGACGACAAGGTGGGTACCGGCGGTGCAACCCTCGACAGGGGGGTACCGGGGACGCCGGGGGATGAAAACGTCTATCGCCCCAGTTTTGATTTTTTGACTGCTTCTTCACACACTTCGACCCCAACGGAGACGCAGTTCACGCAATTTGAGACTTTCTCCTTGGAGGAGTTGGGGATTGATATGCTCGGTGTTCCGGAAACTCCTGTTCCCGCGGGGGGAGCAGTGCGGGGCGCCCCAAAGAAGAAGGGCAAGGGGAAGAAGAAGGGCGAGTCGTCGCAGCCGGGTGAGGATAGCCAGGTCCGGAGGAGGTGGACGGACGCTGAGAACGTCGCGCTGTGGAAGACGTGGGCCAGTGTTTGCGATGATCCTCTCGCTTCGAACAACCAGAGGATCGTCAACTTGTGGGGCAAGATAGCAGCAGCCTACCAGACATTTTGCCCGGAGGGGAGGCCACACAACGAGGAGGATTGCCGGAAGGGGTGGGAACGAATCAGGGCTGCCGTCTCCCGATTTTCGGGTTTGTACGCCAACGCCCTCCGCATGCAGAGCAGTGGCCAAACAGAGGAAGACTGCAGGAGGATAGCGGAGAAAGCCTTCCCCCAGCCCGGGTTGTATAAGGAGTTCACCTACTGAAACTGCTATCTTGTGCTGAACGACTCCGAGAAGTTCCGAGTAGGTGTCGACGCTGGCTGGCCGAAGAAGAAACGACTGAACTATACCGGTGATTACAGCGGCAGCAGCGGTGGTTCCCACGACCTCCCTGAGACGGCCCAGGAGGTCCCGACCCCTCGTTCGTTCGTTCGCCGAACTCTCCCGGTTGGGCACAAGCGGGCTCAACGGGAGGCGGGGGGTCGCCGGGGGTTCCCAGGAGGTCCAGTCGGCATCCCCCCTTGGCCAATCCACAACGGATCTCAAATTCTTCGTGCGTCAACAAACGCGCACTCAGATGGTCAAGACGATGGCCGAATGGCTGGCGGCAGTGGACCCCGTGGAGAAGAGTTTGCTTCAAACATTGCTCATGAGCATGCAGGACATGGAGGCGGCACGGAGGGAGACCGGCGGGAGTAGAGGCGGCGGCCACGGTGGCGACGGAGGCGGCGGCGATGGTGGCGACAGAGGCGGAGGCGGGGGTGGCGACAGCGACGGAGGAGACGACAACAGAGACGAGGAGTTAATTATTGTACTTTTTTTAATTATTGTAATTTTTTAAATTATTGTACTTTTTAAAAATTATTGTACTTTTTAAAATTTTAATAGTATTATTAATGTTTTCCGTATATGTCTCGTAAATTAAATTCCGTATATTGTGTGATTGTTAATTATTTCATTTTTATATAATTGTTATTAGTGATGTGGCTAGGCTATGGCTGTGCTATTTGCTTGTTTTGATGATGTGACAGGAGGATTTTTAGTGCTGATGATGTGGCAAAAGGAGTTTGTGGCTAGGCTATGACTGAGCTATTCCTACTGTGGAGGGCCTTATACTTATACTTATAGTGGACACTCTTAGGACTTGGGTCTCAATTTATTGTGAGGCGAGGCATTCGTACATCCACAACAGTGGCGGATCCAGGGGGCAGGTGGGGGCGGTCGCCCCTACCCGACCGTCCGGAGAGCCTAAATTTTTCATTGAATTAAGCCGAAAATAGCATATCCGCTCTCTCCGTAGAGTGTAGAAATATTTTTGTTTTCAATAAATGTCATATAAAATGTAGTAGTTCAATGGTTTGGTTGTTGGATTTTTAACTAAGATGTCTATGGTTCAATCATCAACAAAAACATATTTTTTTTCATTTTTCATTTTTTATTTTATCCATTCATATTTCTTCTTATTATCAAAATAATACCTTTAAATACTTTATGTAATCTAAACTTTTACTAAGTTGCATATATTATGTTGTTATATTTATTCTTTAGTTAAAATCATTTTTAATCTTGTGTTAAAGTCTTTTTTATCCTATAGTACTTATAATTTGATCCATGCATCTTAATTATTCTCTATGTAACAAAATAAACATTTTAAATATTTTTGAAATATAAATATTTAGTGCTCTACTTATATCACTTTTGTATATAATATTTACAGTGATTTAAAATGTACATATATTTACAATAATTTTATATTTTAAAATGAATAATACATATTTGCAAGCTAAAGCATGTTTATATTTATATATATTTTTTATTTTAAAATGAATAATACATATTTGCAAGCTAAAGCATGTTTATATTTTATTAATGAAGCTAGTGCTACTTAAATATTAATATAATATTTATTTATTTTATTATTAAAAATAATATTAAATTAAATATTTAATATTTAAATATAAGTTTCGCCCCCGCTATTTTCGGGTCCTGGATCCGCCACTGATCCACAATGCATACGAACAAGCGCTACGACATGAAGGGAAAATCATGTTGGAGGGAGGGAGCCCATCACATCACAACGATGTTATTTATTTTGGTTTTGACATTGTGAACGAAAGTGTTGGCCACCTCTCTGAAAATAAGTCATAAAAGGGAAATGGAGTGCAATAATGCTATGTCTCATTTCTTGTGATTCCAAGGCACATAATTTTGTTTTACTTCTCAATTCTGGAAAGCTGGTAAAATTCTTGCTCCCAGGCAGTTAATCTTTGCATTAACGACGTTAATTAGTCTAAATAATTACATAGATATAGTAATAGTGAATATTAGTAGTAAAATCTACAAAATCTTTAGGCATCCTATTGATTGGGTCATGGCTGACCCTGTTTTTTTAGTGGATGTACCAGTTTATAGTCCATATGAAAAAATAAAAATTAATGAACAAACACTTGATTTCTCAGTAATAAATGTTTAATAAAGATTTGAAATGCCTACCGGCTACCGTCATGCATTAACTAAGAAAATTACTCCATTTAATTTATTAAATATTATTACAAGTGTAATCTGCTGGTGCTGGTAGACTGGAGCAACTTTAATTGTAATGTATATATCTGGTCCACCAACTTGCATTGGAATGGAAAAACTATAATGCAAAAGTACTTTCAGAAATGAGTGGATCATATATACAAAAAGGGAAAGACACAAATATAACTATTTATTTATGATTGAAAATTTATTTAAAAAGGCTTTCACACACAGAAAAAAAAGAAAAAGGTTTCAAAGACTACCTGGTATATAAATTAATGGCCAATAAATATAAGTCAACTAATTTTAGTATCTGATTCTGGCCGTAGAATCTCTATCATAAATCTTATAGATATCAATTGTTATTTAGTTGATCTAAATATGATCGAATTTGTAAATGCAAGAGCAAAGAATATTTGAATTTGTTGCCACCATTTAATAATTTGAGTGCAGTGCATGTACGTACCATTACTATGTCTTGCAAAAAAGGTGGTGGTTTGGCACTTTTCTCCGATGTTTATATGCTTTAAAGCAGAATTATTTCCTGTAAACTTTGTTTGGTGCAAGAACCTAATTCCTTGAACTTAATTTTATTTCATTATAAGTCCACCACTGAATACATGTCAAATAGATGAATGATAAGTACATCCCTAGATTCTCACCATAGGATCATTTTGTACAATTAAAGAATGATACCTACACAATTCAGTCTGTCCATACCATACAGAAACGTTTTGGTCTAAATTCACTTGACATGAAAACTATTAGAAAAGCTAAATTACCTTTGCATCCTCAACAGCCAAAAGTGAACAAGATGTACAGGAGTTTTCAATTGTAGATCCCAAAAGCTATCTCCTTAGGATTAGTCTCAACCATCCAGGGAGCCCTATCAAACGTAACAAACGATTGAGTAAGACGATGCAAGGAATAGACAGGCTTCCCGATAAAAGATCATACTTGTTCATGATGAAATTGTACGTTCCTTGTGCAGCACGACTTAGAAGGACTTCCCTTGCCTCCACTGCAATACCTTCAGGCTACAAGCAAGTGACGAAACGATTATGATGGGAGTAGACTAGTATGGTTTATGTTTCGTGCTTCAGGATACCTCTTCAGGAAACCAAACTCCAGGCTTCGTGCTTCCTTCAAGAATTGCCAGGGCAAATGCAGCTGTAGAGATTCCTACTGATCTGAAAAGGATTTAACGGAACACCCTATAAGTAAAACCATAGCATGTGATACATTAACCTCAGAGTCCACTTAAATACTTGAAGTGGAAGAAAGATCAGATATGCATTGATCAGACAGAAACAAACACGATGAAACTGTACTTACTCAGATAGTTTTCTGTGGCTGAATATTCCTATTCTAGACTTTCCATCAGAACAGTCCAAATCAACCTGTTTTGCATTAAACATTGTAAACATCACTTGCTTAAATTCAAACTTCCTCATAGCATAGTTAACAATTTACAGATCCGGAAAACATAAGTAACTGTACCCTCATCGACACTTTCTCTCCGGCAATTGCATCAACTTTTCTGACTAAAGGGTCGAACAAGTCAACTAGCTGTTGAACTTTGCTTCTGTCTCTCAGGGTTTCCTGAAGATTATGATTCTCACAATATTATATTCAACAGAAAGCAACGTGAACCACTAAAGAAGGAGGTAATTATATTACTCATTCAAGTGTGAAGCAGTTAAAAATAATTAGTATGTCTCATTTGAGAGAGAGGGATAGAGAATTTTGAAGTATATTATATGCAATGGAACAATGAAACTCAGGACTGAATTATTATTGCCGTAAAACTTTTACAAATCTTCAGATGGGGAGATTATATGCATGAGAAATAGGATGCATGAGACCACTACACCTAGTGGATTTTTTATTTGACACATACACCTATTTAATTATATTGCAAAAGAAAATCAGATCTCTCCTATAAAGGAGCACTGCACCACTTAAAAATGAATTTCAGTTTCCAGAGATTAATATACATACAGCTGGAAGTAAGTACGTCATGGCTACCATCCCCCAATTCCAGAAGAAGGGTGCAGTCCCAAACCGTGCACTCACAGTTGGTACTCCGAGAATCTCATGGGTGCTTCTGACCTCCGGTAAATTCCTGAAAGAATAATTTTCTCAATTACCTTCTCCAGATAAAAGTGATTGGATAGTCCCTTTTTTTCATGATGTCTTAGTCAAAAATCATTACTCCAACATGCTTTACCAAAACATCACAGTAGTGGTCTGATAAATGTGTTTGCTCATAAGGCCACATGAAATATTAAGGGCGTCTTCAAAGACCATTCTTCTGTAAAAGGCTGTTTACAAATAATTTGTAACATAACTAACTCCCAAATTTGACAACATATTAACAGTTGGCATGGGAAAGCTCTATACTAATGTGTTCTGTTAATGTGTGCAGTGGTGTAGTGAAATGCATGGTTTGGTTCCATAAGAAAACGACATTGATGACATTATGAGTATGATATCCATCCAGATATAGCGTACTGGAGCACGTTCCATAAATGTATAACATGGCTGACTAATTGTGTAGCTCTCAAATCTCGTGGACTTGAAAGTAGTAGCTGTAATTTAGCTGGGCAATAACTTAACAGTACTATCTTTTATCTGGAATATTGATGCTAACAACATGGAGTACTATTTCATAAACTTACAACAAGAAAACATCCCTCTTCCCAATCCCACGTCCAAAATCAATGTTGAGCATCCCGCTATAAGGCTTCAGTTTAATTTTTTCTCCTGTCAAATACCGAGTAAGCATCTAACCAAAATTATCAATATGATGTCATGGAACAAAGAGAGCAGACAAGGCAACAATCATCACCCAACCTTTGTTATATGCAACTACCTCTTCTCCTAGAAGTAGAAAGCTAGTCGATAATATTGTTGGGCCAGCACCACCAGAGCCTGCAGTATAGTAATAGAACCTAAAAGCAAGAAAGCATGTTATTTACGCTAGAATTTTAGAAACAAAATGAGAAAAGGAGATCAATATGTAGTTTGGATTTCCAGCTCATTCACAAAAGCATGTTAATTGAACTAGAATTTTAGAAACAAAATGACAAAAGGAGATCAACGAGTAGTTTTGTTTTCCATATTATTTGTATATCTAGTTACACATATTTTGCTGCTAAGCCTTCTAAGGTCATAAGTGCATCTTCCTGTTACAGGCATCAATATTTCATCTGAACAATAAGATAAAGCCAGCAGTAGGCCAACCTGTAATTTTCATAATAATCAAGCTCCCCAGTTCAGTAAGTTCCAATTAACTTTCCCTTCATCAATCAACTGTTATGATCATTCTAATGAAGGAGGGGTTGATGATGACTACAAGTTTACAGAAAAAAAGATAAAAAATCACCTTAGTCTCTCTGGTTCACCTTTGCCCTCACTTTTGACTGCACGAACGAGCTCTGCCGCCATTACTGCAATAGTACGGGGAATTATTTATGACAGGAACTGAATATGTGCCTTAAAGCCAACCATGTACAGAGAAAAAGTAGGTCAAATGAGACAGTGATGCAAACGGGGCTAAAGGATAGCAATGACAATCAATTGATACATGAAGTAAGTTTAGGAAATATTTATGATACGAAAACCAACTCGCAATATGGGAGAGGACAAATGAATAAGAATGTAATAAAATGGACTTTTTCATCCCCATAAAGAGTTGCAGCAACTGAGATAAAGGTAAAAATAGAAAGTTGTGAAAGAACTTGAAGGGTTTCTCTAGATAATGCGACAGAACTGTTGCTCACTCCTGGGTAGATCCCCCCAGTTGTTATTGCTGGAATATTTGCATCCAGCGCTCTGTTCATATATGATTTTGCACGCTGCGCAGTGCTTGAATCATCACACACATCAAGATAGGCAACCTGGGAGATGAAAACAATCAATATCATGCGTGTACATTGATACAGAGCTAATCATGAATAACAATGAGATATAAAGCCCAAGTAGGTTCTGGAACAAAAGCATGCTCATTACCTTTCTCTCACCTTGTTCTGAATTGCAGCTTCAAGCACGGCACACTTGTCGGACTGCTGAAATGGCCCGGCAGTATGAACAACAAGATCCACACCTACACATAGCTAGCTGATTAATGATATTCATTGAAACCAAGCCAATTCAGCAATTTGAAGCTAACACTTGTATAATCTAATTCATCTCACAATGATAAGGAACTGGAAAAGCAATTGGAAGAATCACAAACCCTTCAAAGCATTATCTAGTGATAAACTATCATTGATGTCAACCTCCACGAATTCAGAGTTGTTGCCCAATTTTGTCACCACTGCAGCACCTTTTTCCCTGCCAATTAACCACAAATTGCCCTAGTTAACTTAAGCCCTAATTAAACTACCGTGTTAATGGCGATACCAATTCAAATCAAACAATCACGAATAGCTTTATATAATAAATTCCTTTGAATTCGTTACCTGTTTCGGCCACCGACTAGAATGCGAAGATGAGGGCAGAATTTGTTGAGGGCGAGGGCAGTGGAACCTCCAACTCTTCCGGTGCCGCCTAGTATCAGAATTCTGGAGGTCTTCACTTTTTCAGGTAGCTCGACTCTTTCGATATTAGTGGCACTGTCTTTAGCGGAAGCGATTGTGAGATTTCTGGGTATGCCATTGCCGGCGTTCAATTGCAGGCAGAAGCTCGCCATGTTTAATCTGTTGATTTGTTTCCCGCAGTTATCAGTTTATCGTTATTGATTGATAGTATGAATGATGATGATGATGTGGCCTTGCTTTAGACTCTCACTTCGCGCCCCCTAGCGTTTAAGGCCATCTACAACGCTGTTCCTATACGGTTCCTAAATCGTTACTTAAACTACTATTTGCGGGCCCCACTGTACATTTTTACTCCATTCCTTAACTAAGGAACGGAACCTGCGACCCTCCGTTCCTTAAATTACTATTCATTCAATTTCATTTTTTATTTTTATTTCCAACCAAATTCAATTAATAAAAACACACTTTAATAAAAAACACACAACATTAAAACAAAGTTACAACTTAAACTTAAAAAAAATAAAAAGCACACAATTAAAATCCTAAAAAAATAAAATTACACAATTTTAATAATTTCATCCGCCAAAGTTTGCCCAAATGTGCTCAATTAAATCCTGTTGGAGTTGGGTGTGGGCGCTAAAGTCGCGTGTCCTTGCACGAATAGATAACCGTTCTTGTATAGACGGATGCGCTCCACTTCGAGGCGGACTACTTGCGGTTGAGCTTCCGGGGGATTCGGGGTCGAACCAATTTCCCGCCTCGGGTCCTTCGTCTTGGACAATCATGTTGTGCAAGATTATGCACGTATACATGATGTCGACCATGTTCTCCATGAACCACGTACGAGCCGGGGCTTTGATGATGTTGAAGCGCGCTTGGAGAACCCCGAACGCCCTCTCCACATCCTTGCGAGCAGCCTCCTGCTTCTGCGCAAAAAGAGCCTGCTTTGGGTTAGAAGACCCACTGCACGTCTTCACGAAGGTAGGCCACTTCGGGTAGATACCATCGGCGAGATAGTACCCCATTTTATAAAGCCGGTTGTTGGCGACGAAGTTGATGGCCGGCGCTTTACCATCCAAAACTTCGGTCAAGAGGTCGGACTGGTGGAGCACGTTTACGTCGTTGTTCGACCCGGGGACCCCGAAGTACGCGTGCCAGATCCAAAGGCGGTAGTCGGCAACGGCCTCGAGTATAACGGTTGGGTGGGTGCCTTTGTGGCCGTTCGTGTAGGACCCCTTCCACGCCACCGGACAATTCTTCCATTGCCAGTGCATGCAATCGACGCTGCCGAGCATCCAGGGGAATCCGTGCACTGTTTCGTGAAGGTCGAGCAGGAACTGACAATCGGTCGTGCTTGGCCTCCGGAGAAATTAGTCGGTGAAGGCTGTCCGGACGCCTTTGCAGAATTTGAGCAAACACATTCGCCCAGTGCTGTCTCCGATGTGGAGGTATTCGTCGAACATGTCGGCCGTTTGTCCAGTCGCAAGCTGGCGGATTGCTGCAGTACATTTCTGCAGCGTCGTGTGGCTGGGACGGCCGACCGCATCGAACCCTTCCTGGAAGAACTCTTCCCGGGCTGCCAAAGTATTCGCGATGTGGAGAAATAACGGTTTCCCCATGCGGAAACGGCGACGGAAGTACGTAGCTCCCCAAACCGGGTTATCGCAGAAGTAGTCGTGTACTAACCTTGCGGCGGCTTCCTCCCGGTTACGATGGATGTACGTACGAGAGCGTCGTTGGGGCGGCGCGGCTTCTTCCGCCTCCCGTCGTCGATCTTCTTCAAGTGATTGTTCCAATATTTGACGCATTTGTTCAAAAGGATCCATTAATTTGATTAAATTTGGGAGAAGAAAAACAGAGTTGATTTGAGATGAAAATTGGGGTGGAAATAGAGAGGATTTGAGATGAATAGATGTGTGTTTGTGAGTGAAATGAGTATGAAATAGGAGTATTTATAGAGTAAATAAATTAAAAAAATAAATAATAAATAAAAAACGGCCAAAAAAACGGTAACAATACCGTTGCAATTTTTTTATTAAATTAGAA
The DNA here is from genome assembly GCF_004379255.2 of Salvia splendens. NCBI lineage: Eukaryota > Viridiplantae > Streptophyta > Magnoliopsida > Lamiales > Lamiaceae > Salvia > Salvia splendens. The sequence continues at coordinate 20,665,801 of NC_056041.1, read as the reverse complement.
TTTTTTAAAAAAAAAATCGAATTATTGCATCACCGTGACGACGCCCACTCGCGAGGCAGCGAGTGGGCGTCACGCGTCGAATGGGAGGCCGCCACGTCGCCTCGGCGCGTGGCGGAACGTGTCGTGCCGCGTCTCGCGGGAACGGCACCGGCACGGAATGGCGACGGAACGGGCGGCTGCAACGCGTGCCGCCGCGGTTCCGTTCCTCCGGAACGAAATAAGGCACCGCAACGGCACGCGTTGCGGGTGCTCTAATTAATTCAAGTTTATAGTAGTACTAAATTTCAATTTAATTATTGGGATCACTAAATTTTACTACTAATTTATATTTCAAGTTTATAGTAGTACTAATTTATATTTCTTACCACCAAAAATAATATTGTACAAATCGGGACTTGAAATGATTTTCAATCGCAATAGTTTTTTGCATGTATAAGCTACTCCAAAAGAGACTGAATGATACATTTTTCCTTTGGTAATTTTTATATACAGGCTTTTGAAGTTTATGTGCATTGGGTCAGTTTGAAGTTGCAGCTTTGAATAGCTGTTCCCACTTTCTGGGATCCTTTCCAGGTCCTTCCCCCTGCATTCATTAACATTCAGTTTAACCACACCAAAACTTGGATTCAAACAGATATACCAACAAATTTGATTGTTACTGAAATAAACACAAAGCACATTGTTCTATATTCAATGAGCATGGATTGTAACAAGTTTTGGTGGTAAGAAAGGAACCTGGACTGAGTTGATTTCGTAGATCTGGCCTTGAGTGAAGTCGATGTCCAACGCCTGCACACAAGCCTCTGCTACGACAAGTCTACTTACCTCCCCGACTAGTTTATCCCCTGCAAAACCCATATGCTACATCAGCAAAGTGAAGATAACATAATATTGACGGGTGAATAGATCACCATTGTTTGACAAACTTGACTCTAGGTGCGATTGAACAGAAATGAATGCAAAAGAGTAGCCATCAACGTGAAAACACTCAGCACCTTGGCCAATAACAACTGCTCGGCGTTCCCCAGCAGTGGCCTGGAGTAAAGTATTCAGGTCATAAGATGTGTAGGGTCCATCTGTTAACCTACCTGGTCTGCACAAAGAGAGTGAGAGAGAAATGCGAAAATAAGTTTTGATAACAGAAAAGTTAAAAAAGAAAAAATAACATCCAATTAGAAACTATATCGAACCTGATTATAGAATATGGACAGCCAGAATTACGAACAAAGTCCTCCCCCATTTTCTTGTATTTTAGAACACCAAAAAGGTTCATGATGCTGGGCATAGAAGAAAGATGGAGTTAAGAAAAAGTTTGCTTTCTTCCATAAATTCATTTGAGTGAAAAAACCCGACATCGTTTATTGAAATCTATTCTGGCAATTGGCATATATAAAGGAAGATATTGCTATGCAAGCAAGTGTGTGTAAAGAGTTTGTGAATCTTCATTAAGAACTTAGTGGGGCTGTAACTCAGCAAAATTAAGCAAAAAAAAAAACACAGCTCCGCACATGCAATATTTTTTCAGCTTCTAAGCCAGTAAGAGAAACTCAGTAGTCAATGTAAATCTGAGCACTTCAAATATGAGAATGCAAAGTATCATTTCAAACTTATTTTAAGAGAGCATGCCCCTTTCACCCTATACAAAACAACCATTTTTACCTCAGAGTGACGTGCTCTCACTAAACATTGTCATTGAATATATCACAATATGGAAAGCATACCTCCATGGAAGTTCATTGAACTTGGTGACTCCAACTGAAGAAACAAGAATGATTCTTTTCAATGATGAGGGCAATGCTGACACAAGATTTCTCACGCCCTCCCAGTCTGAGAAGGAATGACATAAATGGTACATAAGGCACTGGGGACCGATATATCATAGGATGATGGTAGAGAATAACGAAATACTGAATACAGACGAACACCAAGCTTATGATTGGGGAAGGAATATTCTAACCTGTTCTTTCAGGTGTGTTGTCTCCATCCCATCTCTTAGATGGAAAGGCTGTTGTTCCAGTGCAGCATATAACATGTGTAACACCCTGCAACATGAACTTATATCATTTATGGCCCTGACCAGATTTTAAAAGATCATTTCACATACTCCTAGAGCTAAAATGGATGAAAATTTTCATATGTGAAACAACAGACCAAGAGCTAAACTTGACGGAAACCATCATACCTCAAATATCGAAGGATCCAAATCCTCTGGGTTCCGCGTGTCACCTTTCCGCACCTACCAAGTTTATAGAAAGATACTTTAAGAATAAGAACAGAATTTCGAAAATGCTAGTTAGTTTTTCAGATGTCAAACTATAGCAGGAAAACTTGGTCCATAGTTAAACTAGATAACCTGCAGTTTTTCCTCATCTTGCTCACCAAAGAGAGTGATGGCCTTCTCCGGATTCCGGAGTAAAAGCCGTGCTCTAATATTCCGATCGAGCAGTGATGCTACAACCAATTGCCCTAAATTGCAATACTGTAGTTTAGAGGTTTAATAAGAAGTTTTCTGTTTAAAAAGAGGTTAATGCATGGCTAGAAGTATATCATTTATGGCCCTAACTAGACTGTAAAAGATCATTTCACATACTGGCTCATTTTACATTATCCAACCATTCAACAGGTAGAAGAAACTGGTGAAACGAGGCAATGAAAAAGCAAGGATTGGAGGCCAAGGAAATTCCTACTCTAACAAACACTTATCGACTCCAAAAACCTTTATCCTTAACAAAATTAATCATCAAGGCAGCAAAACCAAAATTCCATCAATTGATTTCGTGAGCCATCACTTCGGAATAAAGGCTTGTTTGATCCGTGCTCAAATTCACACCCCTGGCAACTGAATTGATCATCTTAATATGTAGATATTCATTTGAAATGTCACTCCACATAAGAGGTGAAAAATCAAAAACTGTATAAGAACAATAACCCTAGCTTTCGATTCATAACCAAAATTGCAATGATTTTTGTTTCCCCCGAAATCATCATCATATAGAAACACCGAGTGAAAAGTGAAAATCGAAAAATTGGAAGAAGAGGCGAATGACTCACCCACGCCACCGGTGCCTCCAACAACGAGGACAAGCTTGGAGGAGGAAAGGCTAGTTTGGTTTGTGTCGGATTGAATAACTTGTTCGGTAAAAGCGTTTGAGCGGGGCACGGAAGCTGCTAGTGTTGGCTTTCTCTTCAAGTTGCGAGGAGAATACGGAGAATTGAGAGTCCGGAAAGGAAAAAAAGGGAGGGAGGGAGAGGTTTGTGTGGGAGGTTTTACTGGAAGTGGGAGATCAATGGAGGGAGAGAGTGTGAGGCTGTTGGGCGCCATGAATTGCTCAGTTTGTGTTTGTGATGGAAGAGTTTAGTTATCAACCGCCAATCATGCGCTTAATTTTATTTTTTTTTATCAAAATTATTTTTGTAATTACAATTTATTTTTTCTTTCAAAGAAGACCATGTGTAAATTTAATACTCATATTTCGGCTAATTTAACCACTCTGCCAAATCAAAACTATTAATCTCATAACATCCACAACTAAATATAACTAGTTTGAGGTATTTTTTTTACACGTGATTTAAAAAAAATTGTATTAAATGAGTTAATAAAGGAAAACTAAAGTGTGATATAAAAAAGTAGAAAGATGAAGAGAGAATAAAGTGAGAGAGTAAAAAGTAAGTGAGAATAAATATATTAACTTTTAATAAAAAAAAAATGACTCCACTACTATAGAATGTACCAAAATAACTCAACTATTATGGAACGAAAGAAGTAATTTAGAATGATATAATACAAAAGGATGAAATATTAGTAGTATTAAGAGTGTCCACAATGGACAAGTCGCTACAAAAGGGTGCCGGATACCCAAGTATCCGGCTGAGCCATGTGGCGTGTGGCGGACGGGATGGAGGTTCTGCGGAGGTCTATTGCGAGCCGCGGAACCGCTACAGCGGTCATTTTCCCTTTTTTATTTTTTAAATTTCTTTAATTGTTATCTATATATGCCTATTTCTAATTCATTTTTTTCATTCCATTCCAATCTCTAATTATTTTTGTCCAATTAATTTTATTCTAGTCCAATTAAAATAAACCAACAACTGATAAAATAACGTGATTTGTGGATGTGGCGTGGCTGTTATTGGGATGGACAAGTTTTTGGGGCTGTACTGACCGAGCGGAAGTGCTTTTGTGGCTGTTTAGCCTCTATTGTGGACACTCTAAGACTGTCCTCGTCAGGGACACTCACCCAACCCAACTCAATCAATTTTTTAATAAAATACTAATTTCTCTTTCATCCACATATATAGAACAACCCCCAATGCCCCAAATTATTAAAACTTTTACTTCCATCAATGACCCCAACTCAACCCCAATACATATTTTCTTTTTCATATACTTTTAATCAATATAAATTTCACTATAAGTTTATTCAAATATATTTAAAAACTCATATAAAAATTGTATAAATTATTTTATAATTTAAATTTATTATAAAAATTATTACACATTCATATATAATTGAAGTACAACATAATAAAAATACACAAATAAAAGAAATACGGTACAATAATAGAAAGTAAATAAACCAAACTACAGACTGAAGTGAAAATAAAGAAAGATAACTAAAAAAGATAAACATTACACATTCAACTATTTGCTAATTTTTTCTCAAATGTGCTCAATCAAATCATCTCGAATAGCAATATGAGCTTCTCTATTACGGAGTTGATCTCGATTTGTTATATAAGAAAACAAACTCCCGATCCGTTGAGTACAGTAGCGAAAAGCTTCAACATTTCCTTCTTGTGCTCTTGTAGGTGTATCTTCAAAAAACTCAGTATGATCATAATAATTTTGATATGTATCACGTTCATCTTCTACTATCATATTATGCATGATGATACAATCAATCATAATTTTTCCCATCAACATCTTGTCCCAGGCAAGGCATGGCCTTCGCAAAAATGCGAAACGCGCTTGTAGGACTCCAAATGCTCGCTCTACATCTTTTATGATAGACTCTTATAATTGAGCAAACAACTTATGATTTTGAGTTTGTGGAAAAGTGATTGATTTGACAAATGTAGCCCATGCATGGTATATGACATCAGGAAGATAATGTGCCATATTACATTGATGACCATTTACTATGTAATTAAAATATAGTGTTCGACCTTTTAAGTCATCATCAGAAATAGGAGACCTATGGAGTACATTACTATCATTGCACGAACGTGGAGTTCCAAAGATTGCATGTAAGTCGTATGATGCAACAACTTCCAAAATGATCGTTGGTTTTCCACTTCTCCCTGTATATTGTCCAACCCATGCGTTAGGACAATTCTTCCATTCCCAATGCATGCAGCCTATTCTCCCAATCATGCCTTGAAAACCACGTTGATTTGCTACATATAGAAGTCTAGTCAGATCTTGTTTAGTAGGTCGTATAAGATACGTGGCACCAAAACATAAAATAACACTTTCGACAAAATGTATTACAGAATCTCTCGTCACCGTTGAACTCATCTGCTAATATTCATCAACGACATCGGATGATGTCCCATAAGCCAACGCCCGCATTGCTCATGTACATTCCTGTAACGATGACAAGCTTTGTCTCCCTGTAGCATCGCGTCTCTCTTGAAAATACTCATCATTAGCAGTAACAACTTCTACTATCCGAAGGAATACGGATTTGTGCATGCGAAATTGGCGTCAGAAGACCTCTGGTCCTTATGTCGGGTTGGGACCAAAGTAGCCATTGATCAAACGCTCGGCACCAATCTCGTGTTGCCTTTCACAATACCTTTTTCTGACTGGTGAAGCTTGAGCCCCAACAGTTAAATTGAGATTGATGGATAACATGTTCTCAACAATTGTATAGATTTGATGATTTTGTTGAGAAACTCGTTCCTCCCATTGGTTGAGTGTTATGTTATTTGAATCATCAGAACTTGAATTCGATGAAAGTGATAAGTTTTCACTGGAAGACATTGTTTTGGAGGTGGAATGTGTAGTTCGTGTTATCTTCAAAAAAAATCCACAAGCTATTTATAAACTAAATATATTTACCTGTGACACTAAACCAAAGCATGTGAGACACACTTGGAGTAAAGCATGTGGCATATCAATAATTTTTGCAGGATAATGCATGCCGGAAATCATATTTTTACCAAAACATGTGATAGACACTTACAGACTTACAATGATGCATGTGATATTTCAAAAACTTTTGTAAGATAATGCCTAAATAAATAAAAGTAATAAAGCATTTTAATGTTCAACTTACTAAAAAAAAGGAAGACATTTGGACTTGACCCCCACTTTTTCTATGGGTGACAAACACGGATTTTGCATGTTTTTAAGGACTAGATTTGACTTGTTTTAAATGTCAATCATGCAAATTATGTTCTTAAATTGCATATGTTATACATTTGGTATTTTTGACGTGTTTGTTGATAAATGATAGAAAAAGATAGAAAAGGTGAAAAAAGGCCAAAGTGCAGCAGCCTCTGTTCGAGCCCATTCTGCCAGCGATTTTGAAGTCCAGTCAGTGCTTACTACATTCTATTCTCTTCGTCTTCAAAAGAGCTTCGTGTGGATATTTTGCATGTCTCAATCGGATTTCTGTGGAGAAAGTTATGACAATTCTACGAACATTGCGCAGTGCAGTCAAAGCTGGCGGAAATTAGGCGAAAATTCAAGGATTGAACAAATTATTGCCCAAATCCCTCCTTTTAATTGCAGATTCGAAAATATTATATTTTCAATTAATTGGAGGATACTTTTTACCATTCTAAATCTTTTTCTAGCTTATAAATACCCATAACCTAAATTATAATCTTAATCTCAGAGTCTCTAATCCTTCTCCATCTCTACACCTCTTTCCATTCCATAATACACACATAATTCATCCATCTTCCATTGGAGTGGAGCTCTGCAGATCTAGGCAAGAGAAGACTGAAGATTGAAGATTCAACCTTGGGTTTTATCAATTTCTTTCATGTCTCGTACTTTAATTGTAGTTTTTACTTGTCTATGAGTAGAACATCTTTTGTAGAATTTTTGGTATAGATATTCAATTGATTTTCCTTGTTAGCTCTTGCAGTTATTTGATTTATCTGGTGCTTTCTATGTTCAATTGATTAGCTACCTCTTGAATACATGTTAGAGTTGATTAGAGTACTCGGGAGATGAAATAATTGAATTGGAAAAAGGGATAATTCACACATTAATTCAATAGAACTCGGGAGAGTTGAGGTTTTGAGTGAGGTCTTTGATCTTATATGCTTTTAGGAGTTAGGGGTTTAAGGGTTAGAAGGGGACTTCAATCCTATCACCTAATCTACAGGTTTCTCACCCCGGGAGGGGGTTTAATCTATAATTGTGATCGACTTAATAGCTCTGGAGACCGTAATTCAAGGAAGTCGATTGTGTTTTTGGATCCTAAAATTCTACATTCTTAAGCCTGCTTTGTATTATTTCTTTTTATGTTTTCCTTTTTTTTTTGTTTATTTCTTTCAGTCTAGTTTAATTAATCAACTCAAAAATCACGTGTCTCTAGATAGTATATGACGCTTAGTATATGGTAGTCAGTTGCAATCTTATTCCCTGTGTTCGATATCCGGTACTGACCTTTAGCTATACTAGATCTACCATGTATGCTTGCAGGTATTTTTAGTGCTAATAAATAGTGCATCAAGTTTTTGGCGCCGTTGCCAGGGAATATTATTGCTTTAAGCTGATATTGTAGAACGGTTGATAATACTAATTTGGAGTGTAATATTTTGTATAGTTTTGTTTTAATTGTTTTTATTTTATTTGTTTTGCAAGGCGCACGAATGGATTACTCTGCGCTCCTATGGAAGATGCAATTATCTGGTACAACATTTGATATACTTCGTAGAGCGTGGGTACATAAGGCATCCCAAAGAAAATCCCGAGAATGGGGGATATTTTATGAGCCTCAAAGAGCGTCAAGCTAAAGACGTTAACCAAGCGCTTGTTGGGAGGCAACCCAACATTGGTATCTTTTTTATTTAGTTTGATTTGTTTTCTTAGTTTACTCACATCTCCACCGACTTTTCAAACTTATTCTTAACGTAGTTTTGAATAAGTTTGGGGGATGAAGTGGTGGACCGTGCGTTTAGTTGTTTTTGTTTATTTTATTTAATAAACCCGAGGTGAATCTTGTCATGAACATAACATAGAAAACTTAGAAATACTCATGTTTAAGGACATCAGACCGAGTTGCCTATGATAAAAATTTTGTTTATGTGTTGGTTGAGTTGACTTGATACATTGATTTGAGAGTTTTGTAAAAGGTGTATAATTAAGAATTGCTTGTTTACCTTGAATCATGCTTATACCTTGTGAGACTTGAGCTATATTTTCTTTCTTGTGTGATTTATCTGCATTCATGTATTTGTTTTTAGAACTTGCTCCTGGTCTGCCTAAGTCTATATAGTGTTTAAATGATAAAAGAGGACGTTAGGCCATCCTTCTTAGCTACTTTATATATCCAAATTTATGACCTTATTCAAAATATTTTTCCCTAGCTAGTCACTTTGAGTCTTTAAAGCCTTTTTCTTTGGAAGCTAAATAAAGGGGAATATCCATACGCTCTTTGGTGAAATTTAGTATATATTTTGTGTAAAGAGTTGGAGAGATAAGGTAGAAAGAAAAGTAGTGTGCTTACTTGTGAAAAGTGCATAGACACCTGTGGTTTGAATGAGATATTTGGTTGTGCATAAAAGAAAAAAAAATGCACAAAAGAAAAAAAAATGAAAAGAAAAAAAAACAAAGGAATTTGGGAAGTGAGAAGAAATTTAGACAAAGTCTAGAATTTACTGCGATTTGATTTGTTGGTGGGTGCTAAGTTTGATGTAGTAGAAATTGATCACTTTTGCTATGTTTGGGTTTAGTCACTTTTTAGCCTTATTTCCTCACCTTACCAAAGAGCCTACATTATAACCGAAAATAAAGACCTTTCGGATTTTTTATTTTAATCACATAAAGTAGAGGAGGGATTAGACATCGAGCAAGCCTATGGTAAACTTTGCATGTTGCATGATCTGAGAGCATACACTTTTTCCAATATACACCTTGTGAGTGAGTGATAAACACACTTCTAAACACTTGTTAGCGCATGTACTTCAAGTTGATCAACGAGCTAGTAATGAAAATGCACTAATAAGCTTTGCTTGATTTGATTTGTATTATTGTCAAACTCTTTATTTCTTGTTACAATTTTTGAGGCAACTATGAAGTCTAGTTCTTAGCATCTGTGTTTCATTATTAGTTTTTCTCTTGTTTTGTTTGAGGACAAACAAATAATTAAGTTTGGGGGAGTTGACAAACACGGATTTTGCATGTTTTTAAGGACTAGATTTGACTTTTTTTAAATGTCAATCATGCAAATTATGTTCTTAAATTGCATATGTTATACATTTGGTATTTTTGACGTGTTTGTTGATAAATGATAGAAAAAGATAGAAAAGGTGAAAAAGGCCAAAGTGCAGCAGCCTCTGTTCGAGCCCATTCTGCCAGCGATTTTGAAGTCCAGTCAGTGCTTACTACATGCTATTCTCTTCGTCTTCGAAAGAGCTTCGCGTGGATATCTTGCATGTCTCAATCGGATTTCTGTGGAGAAAGTTATGACAATTCTACGAATATTGCGCAGTGCAGTCAAAGCTGGCGGAAATTAGGCGAAAATTCAAGGAATGAACAAATTATTGCCCAAATCCCTCCTTTTAATTGCAGATTCGAAAATATTATATTTTCAATTAATTGGAGGATACTTTTTACCATTCTAAATCTTTTTCTAGCTTATAAATACCCATAACCTAAATTATAATCTTAATCTCAGAGCCTCTAATCCTTCTTCATCTCTACACCTCTTTCCATTCCATAATACACACATAATTCATCCATCTTCCATTGGAGTGGAGCTCTGCAGATCTAGGCAAGAGAAGACTGAAGATTGAAGATTCAACCTTGGGTTTTATCAATTTCTTTCATGTCTCGTACTTTAATTGTAGTTTTTACTTGTCTATGAGTAGAACATCTTTTGTAGAATTTTTGGTATAGATATTCAATTGATTTTCCTTGTTAGCTCTTGCAGTTATTTGATTTATCTGGTGCTTTCTATGTTCAATTGATTAGCTACCTCTTGAATACATGTTAGAGTTGATTAGAGTACTCGGGAGATGAAATAATTGACTTGGAAAAAGGGATAATTCACACATTAATTCAATAGAACTCGGGAGAGTTGAGGTTTTGAGTGAGGTCTTTGATCTTATATGCTTTTAGGAGTTAGGGGTTTAAGGGTTAGAAGGGGACTTCAATCCTATCACCTAATCTACAGGTTTCTCACCCCGGGAGGGGGTTTAATCTATAATTGTGATCGACTTAATAGCTCTGGAGACCGTAATTCAAGGAAGTCGATTGTGTTTTTGGATCCTAAAATTCTACATTCTTAAGCCTGCTTTGTATTATTTCTTTTTATGTTTTCCTTTTTTTTTGTTTATTTCTTTAACCAAGGGTTTAAGGGTTAGAAGGGGACTTCAATCCTATCACCTAATCTACAGGTTTCTCACCCCGGGAGGGGGTTTAATCTATAATTGTGATCGACTTAATAGCTCTGGAGACCGTAATTCAAGGAAGTCAATTGTGTTTTTGGATCCTAAAATTCTACATTCTTAAGCCTGCTTTGTATTATTTCTTTTTATGTTTTCCTTTTTTTTGTTTATTTCTTTCAGTCTAGTTTAATTAATCAACTCAAAAATCACGTGTCTCTAGATAGTATATGACGCTTAGTATATGGTAGTCAGTTGCAATCTTATTCCCTGTGTTCGATATCCGGTACTGACCTTTAGCTATACTAGATCTACCCTGTATGCTTGCAGGTATTTTTAGTGCTAATAAATAGTGCATCAAGTTTTTGGCGCCGTTGCCAGGGAATATTATTGCTTTAAGCTGATATTGTAGAACGGTTGATAATACTAATTTGGAGTGTAATATTTTGTATAGTTTTGTTTTAATTGTTTTTATTTTATTTGTTTTGCAAGGCGCACGAATGGATTACTCTGCGCTCCTATGGAAGATGCAATTATCTGGTACAACATTTGATATACTTCGTAGAGCGTGGGTACATAAGGCATCCCAAAGAAAATCCCGAGAATGGGGGATATTTTATGAGCCTCAAAGAGCGTCAAGCTAAAGACGTTAACCAAGCGCTTGTTGGGAGGCAACCCAACATTGGTATCTTTTTTATTTAGTTTGATTTGTTTTCTTAGTTTACTCACATCTCCACCGACTTTTCAAACTTATTCTTAACGTAGTTTTGAATAAGTTTGGGGGATGAAGTGGTGGACCGTGCGTTTAGTTGTTTTTGTTTATTTTATTTAATAAACCCGAGGTGAATCTTGTCATGAACATAACATAGAAAACTTAGAAATACTCATGTTTAAGGACATCAGACCGAGTTGCCTATGATAAAAATTTTGTTTATGTGTTGGTTGAGTTGACTTGATACATTGATTTGAGAGTTTTGTAAAAAGGTGTATAATTAAGAATTGCTTGTTTACCTTGAATCATGCTTATACCTTGTGAGACTTGAGCTATATTTTCTTTCTTGTGTGATTTATCTGCATTCATGTATTTGTTTTTAGAACTTGCTCCTGGTCTGCCTAAGTCTATATAGTGTTTAAATGATAAAAGAGGACGTTAGGTCATCCTTCTTAGCTACTTTATATATCCAAATTTATGACCTTATTCAAAATATTTTTCCCTAGCTAGTCACTTTGAGTCTTTAAAGCCTTTTTCTTTGGAAGCTAAATAAAGGGGAATATCCATACGCTCTTTGGTGAAATTTAGTATATATTTTGTGTAAAGAGTTGGAGAGATAAGGTAGAAAGAAAAGTAGTGTGCTTACTTGTGAAAAGTGCATAGACACCTGTGGTTTGAATGAGATATTTGATTGTGCATAAAAGAAAAAAAAATGTACAAAAGAAAAAAAAATGAAAAGAAAAAAAAACAAAGGAATTTGGGAAGTGAGAAGAAATTTAGACAAAGTCTAGAATTTACTGCGATTTGATTTGTTGGTGGGTGCTAAGTTTGATGTAGTAGAAATTGATCACTTTTGCTATGTTTGGGTTTAGTCACTTTTTAGCCTTATTTCCTCACCTTACCAAAGAGCCTACATTATAACCGAAAATAAAGACCTTTCGGATTTTTTATTTTAATCACATAAAGTAGAGGAGGGATTAGACATCGAGCAAGCCTATGGTAAACTTTGCATGTTGCATGATCTGAGAGCATACACTTTTTCCAATATACACTTTGTGAGTGAGTGATAAACACACTTCTAAACACTTGTTAGCGCATGTACTTCAAGTTGATCAACGAGCTAGTAATGAAAATGCACTAATAAGCTTTGCTTGATTTGATTTGTATTATTGTCAAACTCTTTATTTCTTGTTACAATTTTTGAGGCAACTATGAAGTCTAGTTCTTAGCATCTGTGTTTCATTATTAGTTTTTCTCTTGTTTTGTTTGAGGACAAACAAATAATTAAGTTTGGGGGAGTTGACAAACACGGATTTTGCATGTTTTTAAGGACTAGATTTGATTTTTTTAAATGTCAATCATGCAAATTATGTTCTTAAATTGCATATGTTATACATTTGGTATTTTTGACGTGTTTGTTGATAAATGATAGAAAAAGATAGAAAAGGTGAAAAAGGCCAAAGTGCAGCAGCCTCTGTTCGAGCCCATTCTGCCAGCGATTTTGAAGTCCAGTCAGTGCTTACTACATGCTATTCTCTTCGTCTTCGAAAGAGCTTCGCGTGGATATCTTGCATGTCTCAATCGGATTTCTGTGGAGAAAGTTATGACAATTCTACGAATATTGCGCAGTGCAGTCAAAGCTGGCGGAAATTAGGCGAAAATTCAAGGAATGAACAAATTATTGCCCAAATCCCTCCTTTTAATTGCAGATTCGAAAATATTATATTTTCAATTAATTGGAGGATACTTTTTACCATTCTAAATCTTTTTCTAGCTTATAAATACCCATAACCTAAATTATAATCTTCATCTCAGAGCCTCCAATCCTTCTCCATCTCTACACCTCTTTCCATTCCATAATACACACATAATTCATCCATCTTCCATTGGAGCGGAGCTCTGCAGATCCAGGCAAGAGAAGACTGAAGATTGAAGATTCAACCTTGGGTTTTATCAATTTCTTTCATGTCTCGTACTTTAATTGTAGTTTTTACTTGTCTATGAGTAGAACATCTTTTGTAGAATTTTTGGTATAGATATTCAATTGATTTTCCTTGTTAGCTCTTGCAGTTATTTGATTTATCTGGTGCTTTCTATGTTCAATTGATTAGCTACCTCTTGAATACATGTTAGAGTTGATTAGAGTACTCGGGAGATGAAATAATTGACTTGGAAAAAGGGATAATTCACACATTAATTCAATAGAACTCGGGAGAGTTGAGGTTTTGAGTGAGGTCTTTGATCTTATATGCTTTTAGGAGTTAGGGGTTTAAGGGTTAGAAGGGGACTTCAATCCTATCACCTAATCTACAGGTTTCTCACCCCGGGAGGGGGTTTAATCTATAATTGTGATCGACTTAATAGCTCTGGAGACCGTAATTCAAGGAAGTCGATTGTGTTTTTGGATCCTAAAATTCTACATTCTTAAGCCTGCTTTGTATTATTTCTTTTTATGTTTTCCTTTTTTTTTTGTTTATTTCTTTCAGTCTAGTTTAATTAATCAACTCAAAAATCACGTGTCTCTAGATAATATATGACGCTTAGTATATGGTAGTCAGTTGCAATCTTATTCCCTGTGTTCGATATCCGGTACTGACCTTTAGCTATACTAGATCTACCCTGTATGCTTGCAGGTATTTTTAGTGCTAATAAATAGTGCATCAATGGGTCACAAGGTGACACCAAACAATGGGATGGGGAGAGGGGGGTTTGGAGTAATTGATTTTAGAATTATTTTTATTTTTGCTATTTTGTCCTTTTATGTGTGACTGGAGCGGACCGACTCAATTGACACTTTTAAGAGTGTCCACAATAATGACGCCGCGGCGGGGGAGAGAGCGTCGGGAAGGCGGCAAGGACGGGGCTGTGGCAACGGTCTTAGGTGTGCAGCCGCGACGACCTATTGTGCACCACCGACCGCCACGGCGGCGGTATCTGATTTTTTTTTCTTAAGTTATTTCTATAAATACAATGTATTCCTAATTTTTTTTAATTATTTTTATCTAATTAATTTTATTATGTTTCAATTAAAATATATCAACAATTGAAATAACATATAATTGGCTAAATGAAGGAGGTATGAACTAAACTCAATATTTGAAACAGACTCCAATTGAGTTGTGACTGCAGTACAAAATTCATGGGCTGACTTCCATGCTTAACAAAATGAGAGTATAATCGTGTAAAGAGTACTACAAACGCTTCAGCAAGTGGAGTAGCATATACGTTTTCTGTTAATTATGGAGCCTAAAATATCTCCTACCATGTTTAGGATTTGTTTCCTTGAAGTATATTTCCTTGTGATAGATTTATTCCTTAAAAGATATTTCTTTATGGAATATGTTTTCTAGTTTGACTAGAATTAGGGCTCTCTAGTTACTTATAAATAGAGGTGCTCCCTCATTGTTAAATCATCCTGAAATTATATAGTGAAATCCCTGGCTTGGCATCGCTCCCAGACGTAGATACACATTGTATCGAACTGGGTAAACAACTTCTTGTGTTCATTCTCTTTCATATTCGTGATTGCCTGTGTTTATTTCCCAACAACTGGTATCAAGAGCCTAGAGTTTAAGAGGCAGAAATCACGATGGGGATCGACGAGAAAATTACTGTAGAGAAGTTCGATGGATCTGATTTCGGATTTTGGAAGATGCAGATTGAGGATTACCTGTACGGTAAAGATCTCTGGAAGCCTTTAAAAACCAAACCCGAAAAGATGGAACATGAGGAGTGGGAGCTGCTGGACAGAAAAGCGATGAGCGCGATTAGGCTATCGTTGTCCAAGGATGTGGCTTATCACACGACTGCAGCAAAGTCGACAAAGGAGATGATAAAGATCTTGGAGGACATGTATCAGAAACCATCAACGGCAAACAAGGTACATCTGATTAGACGATTGTTTAATTTTAGAATGCAAGAGGGAAAGCTGGTGCAACAACATCTCAACGAGTTCAACATGATTACTTCGCAACTGAACTCGGTTAATATAAAATTCGATGATGAAATTCGTGCCCTGATTTTGCTATCGTCTCTGCCTGAGAGTTGGGCTGGCACGGTGACAGCAGTTACTGCTGCATAGACAAAACTAACAGTTGACAGAGTAAGAGATCTGATGATTGGTGAGGAAGTTCGCCGGAGAGAATCAGGATCTTCTACTTCGGGATCAGCACTGAATACAGAACAGAGAGGCAGATCGAAGGGAAAGCAAAATCGTGGAAGATCAAATTCCAGAGGAAGGAGTCAATCCAAGAAGGATTTGGATAAAGTTAAATGCTAGAATTGTGATGAGTTTGGGCATTTTAGAAATCAATGTGAGGCACCGAAGAAGTATAAGAATAAGGATCAGAAGGACAAGAAGACAGCAAACGCTACCATGTCTGATGACGATGGCGAGGCGTTGGTCTTGAGCGTCAGTAGTCCGATGGAATCGTGGGTATTGGATTCTGGGGCGTCGTTTCACTCCTGCAGCAATGTGGAGATAATGGAAGACTACGTTTCTGGCGATTTTGGGAAGATACATCTGGCTGATGACGAGCCCTTAGATATCGTGGGAAAGGGAAACGTGAAGGTAGTGACGTCCAATGGATCCGTAATAAAACTGAATGGAGCCAGACACATTCCTGGATTGCAGAGAAGTTTGATTTCGATTGGGCAGCTTGATGCAGAAGGGTACACCGTGACGTTTGGCTGCAACAATTGGAAGATTACTGAAGTTGGTTGAGCCTGCCTCTCGACTCTAATGTCGAATGACTAGACTCAGGAGTAAGCAAGTGTGCACATATGAGAATTAATGCAAGGCTCGGTCCAGACACAACGCTCCTTAAATCCACTGGATCACTGGGTCCAGGAACTCAAGAGAACTACAGTGTTTTTGTCGTTGGACACACTCGACTCCCCTTCAAAAATAAATCCCTCAACCCGAATACTATGAATTAGTATAGGGAAGTGGGGTCGATCCCACAGAGATGGATTCGCAGGGTAGTGCTAAGAGACTATGGAAACAAACGGCTGCTGCCACGCAAAGGGGTTGAGATTTTAACTACCACTAGATCTAGGCAAGAAATGTAAACGCTAGACCTAGGACACAGAAAACTTACTGGAATCAGACATCAAATCCGAAAGACACAATCACTTCCTTGACTGAGTAAATAACTAACTGATTGAGACTAGGCAGAAAGAATAAAACAGCGGGGAACATGATTCCAAATATAGCAAGTACGGTAAAAAGCTGCAGATCACAGATCAGCTCCAGCTAGCTTCGCATGCAAAGTTCCTAACAGATTCAGAAACGCAAATGCAGAAAACAGAGCATACTTCCAGATTCGAACAGAATATAGAAATTTGGATGCCGGAAACTTGCTACGAATCGTAAATAAACCAGATCTACGTAAACTAGGCGGAATGAAATGAAAACACTTAAGCTAGGCATGAAATTTAAACACTCCTGCTCAGAATCACGTCGGACGCTTAATCCACTCCGGATCCAAGCAATCCAAACTCAACAATCAACCAAATCAACTCCATAACTCCGATTCTAACAGATCTGCTCCGATCACCGCCAAATTCAATCAATCTAGAACAATCTGCAAACAAATCACAAACTCCAGCAAAACCCAACCTCCGATTCATCCAAAAACAGAACCATTCTTCAGATCCAAATGAAAAATATCAGCAAATAATCAGAAACCAACTGCAAAAAAAATAAACAACTCCGACAATCCAACTCGACATCAAGCGAACTCAACCAGCAAACCAGAAATGAACACAATAGACATAAGCGAAAGTAAAAATCCGGAATAAAACAGGAAATATTGGTTAACAAAAGAAAACCGAGCTTCGAACAGCGAAGCTCAGCGGAATCAGTGTAAATAGCAACGGAAATGTAAATTGTTTCTTCGCCCTTGAACTAGGACGGTGTTACAACCCTCGAACCACTCTCGGAAAGCTAAAACGTGAACCCCGGCCAAGTGCTAACTGGAATCTCTCCCGAATTTGGAGTCAAGTGTGTGGAAAGGTGAATCGAGCAATGGGCTGTTAGTGAGGCCTCCACCCGAGAAGGTCCCTCCAACCTGCATGCTTCTCCCTTTTATAGATGCGGACATAGCCTTCTAGAGTTTTCGTAGAAATCCCTATTCTACCCTTCAACTCCGAGGCTTCCTCCGTCTAGCAATTTTGTTCCAATTGTTCACCCTTTCGCCAGTTTCCTAGGACCATGCAAGCGTCCTCTTCTTTTCCTGGATCTGGCGAAAAACTTCACATACCTGACTTAATTCAATGCGTTAGGCCCAATAATTTCATGAAATGAACCCCTAGACCGATGCATGAAATTAGCCTTATCAATTACCAAGGGAGCTATGATAGTAGCTCGAGGTAAGAAGGAGGGTACGTTGTATACCACAACTAACTCCAAAGATTGCATTGATATTGCAAGTGAGGCAAATAATGCAGATTTGTGGCACTGTCGTCTTGGCCACATGAGCGAGAAAGGGATGAAGATAATGTGCTCAAGAGGTTTACTGCCTGGCTTGAAAACTGTTGAAGTTGGCCTGTGCGAGGATTGCGTGTTTGGGAAACAGAAAAGGGTGAGTTTCTCAAGAGGAGGCAGAAAATTGAAGACACAGAAGTTGGAGATGGTCCACACTGATCTATGGGGACCAGCACCTGTGAAGTCCCTAGGAGGCTCTGAATATTATATGACTTTCATCGACGACTCTACTCGAAAGCTATGGGTTTATTTTCTGAAGAGTAAATCCGATGCGTTTGACGCTTTCAGGAAATGGAAAGCCCTTGTTGAAACTGAAACCGGGATGAAGGTGAAGTGTCTAAGATCCGATAATGGAGGAGAATATGAACTTGCAAAGTTCAAGGAATTCTGCGCCGAGAATGGAATCCGCATGGAGAAAACTGTGAAAGGAACTCCATAGCAGAATGGAATCGCAGAGCGCATGAACAGAACGTTGAATGAGCGAGCAAGATGCATGAGGTTGAAAAGTGGATTGCCAAAGAGTTTTTGGGCAGATGCAGTCAACACAGCTGCATTCCTAATTAATAGAGGTCCATCCGTTCCCTTGGAGTTTCGGATACCCGAGGAGGTTTGGACAGGAAAAGAGGTAAATCTATCTTTCCTACGCATCTTTGGTTGTGTTGCTTATGCTCATGTTAGTTCCGTTGAGAGAAGTAAGTTGGATGCTAAATCTATTAAGTGTACGTTCATTGGTTATGGAGGCGATGAGTTCGGTTATAGACTCTGGGATGAGCAGAACCGTAAGGTTATTCGCAGTAGAGATGTCATCTTCAATGAACATGTATTGTACAAGGATAGATTGGAGGCGTCAAGTCCCAGCAGTTCTGAGCCACAAGTGGTCGAGCTAGACATCTCAAACTCGAGTGGGAGCAAGGAGAGTTAGAATGCTGAAGAGGTGCTTGAAGAAGAACCAAGCACTCCACCACTGACTATTCCGCTGCCTAAATCGACTAGAGAGCGACGTGCACCTGATAGGTACTCGCCCTCTAATTTCTATTTGTTACTTACTGATGGTGGTGAGCCCGAGTGTTATGCAGAGGCAGGAGAAGGCCCTGATAAACGAAGGTGGAAAATTGCCATGGATGACGAGTTTGCATCTCTTCTCCTAAATAGCACATGGGAGCTTGTGGAACTTCCTAAAGGGAAAAAGGCATTGCATTGCAAGTGGGTCTATCGAATCAAAGGTGAAGCTGATGGTAGCAAGCGCTACAAGGCTAGGCTGGTTGTCAAGGGATTTGAGCAACGATACGGTATTGATTATACAGATGTGTTCACTCCTGTTGTGAAACTAACTACTATTCGTTTAGTGTTGAGTATGGTAGTTGCAGAAAATCTATTGTTACATCAGATGGATGTAAAGACAGCATTCCTTCATGGTGATTTGGAGGATGAGTTGTACATGACACAGCCTGAAGGATTCATAGTAAAAGGAATGGAAAACCTTGTATGCAAGTTGAAGAAGAGCTTGTATGGTTTAAAGCAAGCTCCAAAGCAGTGGTACAAGAAGTTTGATGGATTCATGATGGAGATTGGCTATAAAAGATGCTACGCTGACCATTGTTGTTATTACAAGAGGTTTGACAAGACCTATCTTATTCTGTTATTATATGTTGATGATATGTTGATCGCAGGAGGTGATCAAAAGGAGATGGATAAGTTGAAAAGGCAATTGTCTGAACGATTCTCCATGAAAGATCTTGGAGAGGCTAATCAAATTTTGGGCATGAGAATCGAGCGTGACAAGGCGGCAGGAAAATTGTATCTTTCGCAAGCTGCTTACATTGGTAAGGTTTTGGAAAGATTCAACATGGATAATTCGAAGCCAGTAAGTGTGCCTTTGGGCAGTCACTTTAAGCTGTCGAAGAAGGAGTCGCCGAGTACAAAAGAAGAACGTGCTGAAATGAAGAAAATTCCTTATGCTTCAGCAATTGGCAGTATTATGTATGCAATGGTGTGTACGAGGCCTGATATTGCACAAGCAGTGGTTGGGAGTAGTGAGCCGGTTCATGGGTGATCCGGGCAAGCAACATTGGGAAGCAGTTAAATGGATCCTTCGATACTTGAGAGGTACTACAGAAAGCGTCTTATGTTTCAATGGCAAGAATGTCGAGCTGACAGGTTATGTGGATGCAGACTTGGCGTCCAATGATCTTGATGGGAGAAGAAGCACAACCGGGTATGTATTTACTTATGGTGGTACTGCTATTTCATGGACTTCTAAGTTGCAGAAGACTGTTGCTTTGTCTACTACGGAGGCTGAATATGTAGCTGCGACAGAGGCAAGCAATGAGATGGTGTGGTTGCAGAGTTTCTTAGATGAACTTGGGAAGGAGAACAAGAGTAGCATACTCTACAGTGATAGTCAGAGTGCTATTTTCTTGGCGAAGAATCCAGCGTTTCATTCTAGGACAAAGCATGTGGAGTTGAAATATCATTACATCCGACACCTAGTGGAAATGAAAATCCTGCAACTTGTGAAGATACTTGGAAGTGAGAATCCTGCATACATGTTTACTAAGGTGGTGACCTTAGAGAAATTGAAGCTATGCATAGCTTCAATTGGCCTTGGAACTTGAAGAGAAGGTTAGGCGATGCTAAGCGGATGAAGGGATGAGATCACGAGGAAATGGTTGTTTAGGAGTTGTTAGTCTCCAAGTCGGAGATTGTTAATTATGGAGCCTAAAATATCTCCTACCATGTTTAGGATTTGTTTCCTTGAAGTATATTTCCTTGTGATAGATTTATTCCTTAAAAGATATTTCCTTATGGAATATGTTTCCTAGTTTGACTAGAATTAGGGCTCTCTAGTTACTTATAAATAGATGTGCTCCCTCATTGTTAAATCATCCTGAAATTATATAGTGAAATCCCTGGCTTGACATAGCCCCCAGACGTAGATACACTTTGTATTGAACTGGGTAAACAACTTCTTGTGTTCATTCTCTTTCATATTCGTGATTGCATGTGTTTATTTCCCAACACTTTCGTCGTCCAAAATCGATCAAACTTGATTTCCCTGCAATTCCAGAGTTGACAAACTCAGGTCAGGCATAAAACAAGCAGAAAAAACATAGCGTCTTCCTTCTGCCGGCAACAATGTCGGCCACTAAGTTCAGTGTGATGGTGAGCCTCTTCAACTGGATGCAGAAGAGCAAGTCCTCCTCCCTCAAGCGCTCCAAATTCCGCAAGTTTCTCGACACGTTCTGCCGCCCCCAAAACGGCGCCGACTACTTCGCCGCCATCCGCCTCATCCTCCCCCCCCTCGACCGCGAGCGCGGCTCCTATGGCCTCCGCGAGCACGTCCTCGCCACCTGCCTCATCGATGCCCTCGGCATCTCCCGCGACTCTCCCGACTCCCAGCGCCTCCTCAACTGGCGCAAGGGCGGCGCCAAGTCTGGTGCCTTCGCTGGAAACTTCGCTCTCGTCGCCGCCGAGGTCGCTTATGCAATTGATTCACATTTTCTTCCATAAAGCAATCAACTGTTTTCAATGTTATTTTAGGTTTTGTAGTTTTAATATGCCTAATTCGAATTACATTTTGGGAACTACTTTCACCATTTTGGCCGCTTGTAGTTGTCCAACGATTAGGGGCTAATGAAGGCAAATAGTTTGATAGAATCTAAAATATTAAATAGTAGTATAAGGATAGATGAAACATAAAAATTGGTTGGGGGGTGATTGATAGTTTTCTGGAATACAAGTGTTTCTGAAGCATAGTATCACTCTGATTACTCCCATCTATGTGATAGTATTATAATTAGGAGAAATGCATTTTACTGTTCCACATGGCTCCATTGTTTTCAAATCTTCATTGTTGTTATGAATTTGATCTTTTGCTTGTTTTCAATAGTTCTGCTCCTACCTGACATAAAGAGCGTCTAACTTTGATTTTCTAGCATTTGTCATATTTGGCCTTGATTGTTTGATAAGTCGGCAGGCTATGAGCCCGTATTCAGTCTCCAGTCCCTGCATGCTACTGTTTTCCCACTAGTTTAATAATAATCCTTTGCTCTCCTATTCTATGTCAATTTGTTGATTTAATTGACTATCTTTGCATTTTTCACGCATATTATGTACCCACATATTGGTGTCATGGTTTACTCTCTTATAAGATGTCATTAGCTCTTGCATGTGTTGGCAGGTGCTTCAGCGGAGGCAGGGAATGTCTTCAGGGGACCTTACTATACTAGAGTTAAATGAACTACTTGATCGTTTGGCCACTTCTGATAATAGGTAGAATTTGTCCTATAGGCCCATCGCAGCATATTTTCTCTATTTCCAGTGAAGTGATTGCATTCACAGCTTGCCTTTCAATCTATGTTCTTTTTGGCCTTCATTTTTAGTGTCTTGAAATTGTTTTTGATCTGGTCTCGTGGAATAGAAACAAATGGATCCTATTCTCACTCTGTAGACCACACATTAAATAATCAAGAAGATAGATACTTTGGTTGATTCATATGCATCATGAATTAATACCTGGATTTGGGGTTCTTGGTGCAGACCAGAAAAGATTTCTGTTCTTTCCGAACTGATAAGGAAAACAAATGTTCAAGAAATGAAGTGGATAATCATGATAATTCTCAAAGGTGGTTTGGGTTTACGTTTAATTTTTCTCTTATTTTGATGTTTTTCTCTTAAGCTTTAACCTTCTTCATCTTCTGCAACTCTACCAAATTTCAGATCTTAAGCTGGGGATAAGTGAAAAGAGCATATTTCATGAATTTCACCCTGATGCTGAGGACTTGTTCAATGTCACCTGTGATCTAAAACTAGTTTGTGAAAAGTTGCAAGATCGCAGTCAGCGGCATAAGCGACAGGTTGGTCTCAGACTCTGGACTGAGTATGATATCTAATGACATTTATTTTTCAAAAAACCATTCACGGGGAGGCAAAAAACTTCCTGTGTCCAACTTTTTATAAAACAAAATATTGCCTGTATGTGTATTAGAATTGACCTAATCAATAGATGTATATTATTTAACTAATGAAATTTTATTCACCTGGTCTAATTATTTCTAAGACTCTACCAGTCGAGTTTGCACTTTCCAGAATCACAATTTTATGTTCTCTTGGATTTTTTCTACGCCATGCTGCATTCACTGTATTTTCTTTGTTTTAGAAAGTGATATACTGGACAGTTATATCTATTAGACTCTTGAAAAAGTTCTTAACTTTCATGACCAGTATTGCTGTTTAGCTTTTCTTTATTTTCCTAACTAGATTTTACTCCATTGCCAATATTAGGCTAAAAGCAAGGGGCCTTTTTGACGTTAGATAGATTCTCTTCTCAGCAGACTATGCTTTGTCAACCGTAGCACTTCTGAAATTAATATCCCGATTTTACGGATAAATTAAGGTTTGTCAAGCTGTGACTTCTATTTCTTTCTCAACCGCAACACAAATGAGACCTCACCCACTTTCTTCCCTGCTAAAATGGAGCATCTCTTTGCTTTTTTCCTCTATCCCATCTGAAATCCCCTGGTCGGTAGATAAAACACCCTATTTAACATTATTCATACTCAAATAGCTCGGTTCTTTAATATTCTAAATTTCTAATCCATGCTCGCATGTCTTTTCTTTTATCCTCGCTGTGTTATCTCTTTTCAAGTTTCGTATTAGATAATTAGTCCTTTCATCTGCAACATGTGTTTATGACCATGATGTTTTTTATTCTTCTGTAGGACATTGAAGTTGGCAAACCTGTCCGACCTCAACTAGCTTTGAGAGTGAGCAATGCGGCTGCTGCCTGGAAAAAGGTAGGCCATTCAGTCAGAAGAATCATTTGTCAGAAACTATTTTATTTATATATTACTCCTATTATTTTTTTTGTTTATTGGCAACATAGAGTTCAACTATTGGAAGCATATAAAATTGCCTTTTTGCCCCTGAATCCCACTTCTTCATTTCTTGCATATTTCTTTCCGACCAAATAGCTTCATGGAAAGGAAGTAGTCGTTGAGTGCAAATTTGATGGTGATCGCATCCAAATCCACAAAAATGGAGCTGATATAAAATTTTTCTCAAGGTAGTTTGCTTTCTTAAAATCAACTCTTTAGTTACATATGCTGAGTAGTTCAAATAATTATGCACCTTTCTAACTGGCTGGCTGGTACTACAACCTTTTATTTTTGGTTACCTGAGTGTCAATTTTGAAAGTGAACTTGGGATCGTCTATACAAACCAAACAAAACTAAGTCGATTCAAACCAATTTAAAGTTCACAAGATGTCATGAAAGTGCTTGTAGTGCAGTTGGTAAGGTGTTTCTTCCTTATTCACTTGTCAAATTATCGAACCCCATTAGTCACAAATTCATACTTCATTTTTTTGGAAATGCTTCAAAAAAACATAACAAACCAGTTCAACTGGCTGACTGTTCACGTCCGGACAAACCGTTTTTTCTGGTTCTAGCGGCAAAAAAGTATGCTGGTTTTAATGTTCGAATCAGAATGGGACCAAGCACTGATTTACAGCTGAACCGGCCACTCCAGTCCAGTTTAATAGTTTGCTCCCCATAATTTAGTTGTCACCTTATAGGTCACATGAATTATAAACAGCTATGCTTCAATAATTAGTTACTTCTTTTTAATGTTGACACTTGACAGGAATTTTCTTGATCATCCAGAATATGGATATGGCATGTCAAACTTTATAAGAGAGAATATTCTGGTGGACAGGTGAGTATTGCGAAAACCAGTAATTTGCCTCAGCTTTTCGTTATATTTAACCTTTATTTAATTATATCATCTAAAAAATGCTGATTACCTATTTTATTCTTGATTTATAAAGAAATGCTGTTATTATTTGAAAAAAAAACTCCATCCTTTGAAAAAATTGGAAAGGGCATCTTGGCTGGAAATAACATTTTGACCAAATAATGCTAATTAATAAACTAAACTTTGGGATCCCTTAAAAATAGTAAATTGAACTTTCTTTCCTTCCTTTTGCAACCATGGTTAATATTTCATCCGATCCCTCCTTTTCCACTCTCACTCTAGTCTCTACATCAAGAAACATGGTTTTAGGAAATTCGAAATCATATCATGACCTTAGCAGCATATCCAAAAGGATCTGAACAGATTTTAGATTCCATTACTTCATCTTCATGTCAACTGATACTTACATGGCATAACTAGTTGCTATCTCTACTGCAGATGTATTCTTGATGGTGAAATGTTGGTCTGGGATAAATCTGCAAATCGTTTTGCAGAGTTTGGTTCAAATCAAGAAATAGGTTTCATTTCACTGCCTTTGACTGTTTTTGCTGTATCTCTAGTTGCTATGTGTATAATGTTAAGTAGTCTTCTGTATCCCTTGTTTTGTCAGCCAAGGCTGCCAAGGATGGGCTTGATAGCGATCGACAGGTCTCTTTATTTGTAATATATGCAAATAATTTTTCAAATTTAATTACAACCATTCTATTTTTGACCTTCACTTTCTTCTAATGCAGTTGTGCTGTATCCATATATGGTTTAAGCAAAACGGGACAGGATTCTTTTGAATTTCATGTTTGGTTCTAGTTGAGGTGTACAAGAAATAAAATTAATTCCTATCTGTTAAGAATTTTTCTGGCCTTTGTTACAACTTCTCCTCCCTTGTTCTCCTATTTTTCTTCACTGCTACTTCCCAGCCCTCCCCCCTTTTTGAATTTGCCTTAACATGACATTTGTCTAGATGTTGCGTTTGACATCCTTTATGCTGGAGATACCAGTGTTATTCACCAGAGCTTGAAGGAGAGGCATCAACTTCTTCAGCAATTTGTCAAACCTATAGCAGGTTGTTTGGAAATTTTGGTTCCTAATGGTGGCCTTAATACACATCGTCCTGCTGGTAAAGAAAATGCACTTGTTTCTTACTTTCTTTTGTTGTATAACCTGTTGCTGCTATATTTATAAATGTCAATGTTAAGGAAAATAATACTCCGTTTTACTCCCTCCATTCCCTCATAGTTGAGGCTAAACTTTTCGACACGGAATTTAAGGAAGGGATGTTGGGTGTGTTAAATAAATAGATAAAAAAGTAAGAGGGGGAAAAAAGTAGAGAGAATAAAGTAAAAAGTGAATAAAGTAGAGGGAATAAAGTAAGAGAGTAAAGTAAGAGAGAGAGAAAAGTTACTATTTATGGAAATGGCTCAACTATGAAGGAACTTTCCGAAATGGATAAATGACTAAGGGAACGGAGGGAGTACTTTGTAATTATGATAGTGTGATAGGTTTTTACCATTGTATAGTACTAGTTGGCAGTGCTTTGATGTTGCTATAAGGATATTAAAGTTCTTAGGTTTCCTGTTATTCTGAAGCATATTGCTATGGCACAGGGGAACCATGTTGGTCTCTAATTGTTCATGATGTTGATGGCATTGAGAGGTTTTTCAAAGAAACCATTGATAACAGGTTATTGTCCCCCCCCCCCCCTCCCCCTCCTCACTTTCTTGCTTCCCCATTTCTCTTCTCTTTGAGCTGTTTTTGGTGCTTGTGTCTTGCATGGTTTTTGCAATCTTTAGAAATTAATATAACTAATGAAGCCCATTAAATCATCACGATTTATCTAGCATGTCACAAAGAAGACGATTTGCTCCATTTAATGATGGCAATGAACAAGTAGAATTGGTCTGTCTCTTGTTATTTAACTAATTAATAATGATCAGAGGTTTGATTTCATTTACAGGGATTAGGTTCTTTGTGACCACCTTGTGTAGTTGTGTATGCTGAAACCAAACAATATTCAAAGCCAGACTTCATACATTTATTTGTTTCTATGCAGCACATATCTTTTTTTGAGCTTCATTTCTAGGTTCTTGTTTAAATATAATCTAAGATTAGGGAAATGGGACTACAAATATGAGGATGAAGGAAGAGGATAGCAGACGTGGAGAATTGACGCAGTTTGCATTTTCCAATGATGCTTTCACTTGAAGCTGTATTTATTTTGTTCCCATTTCTTGATATCCAGCTGAACATAGTTTCCTTTCTTCTACTGGCAATGTTAGAGATGAAGGAATCGTTCTGAAAGATCTCGGCTCTAAATGGGAACCTAGTGATCGTAGTGCAAAGTGGATGAAGTTGAAGCCTGATTACATCCGAGCAGGCTCTGATTTAGACGCTCTTATAATAGGTCTGAGATTTACACTTTTAACTTAATTTTAGAAGTAATTTTGGCATTACCATCCTGTGCTTAAGCTATTCAATGCAGGAGGTTACTACGGTTCTGGACGTCACGGAGGCGAGGTAAGAAAAGTTGCTTTAGCTGATTGATTATGATTGCCATCTAACTCCCTCAAGAAACTATTTACATTGTGTTCGATGATTGAATCATTGAAGGTAGCACAATTTCTTGTGGGCCTTGCAGAGCGTCCAAGCCCAAATGCATATCCAAAACGGTTAGTCTTTCTGCAATCATTGGATTCAGTGTTTAGTTGTGTGATGCATTGGAGTTGTGTGTAGTGTTAAAAATGTATGTCTTTTACTTTATTCATCTGTTAATTGTTAATTGTTTCACATTTTGTGGATGAAAGTTGTCTTTGCATCATATATGTAAACTTCACTATTTATAATAATCGGTATATTTAGGCATTACTACTATACTAGTATACTGTAGCAATTTGTTACTGATCGTTCTCATGAAATTTTGTAGATATAGAGTATTATATACATGGATTTTGTTATTATCTTTAGTTATTATTTTCTTAGTTTTTGATTAGTGGAGCCTTAGAGATAGGTTTAATTAGCAGAGTTTGAGTAGGAGTGGTGTCTTTATGTAATTGTGATAAATAGCTCTTCATTAGATGAGCTATGGGTCTTTGGAAAAATTAGATTATGCCGACAATTTATCGTAGCGATGGTAGTTTAGGCTAGCTGTAGGGCCTCGAAAGAGAATTATCTTTGTAATGTAGTCTGTCGTTCAGTTTCTATCAATTATATTCAGTTTTATTTTCTGTCCCTTGATGATATTCCTGCTTGTCTTATTTTTGTTGTCCATTACAACCGCCTTATTTTAACACAATTATGCTCTTAAGTGGGATAGATTCTACCACCTTAGTTCACCCAAGTAAATTTTAAGCTAAGAAGCTTAGTTTCAGCTGAGAGAGGCAAGTATACATTTGTTGAGAGAGGAACAACCTTGCTTTGATTAATAAATGTTCCATGTCCTAATATTAACTAGATATCCCCAAGTCCTTCATTCAAATATCTTGGCCTGACATCTTTGAAGCTATATTGAGAAAGATAAATTCTTAGTAAGTTATGCAAGAAAAAAGATGCATGCCATCGAAATCTAGTTCTAGAGTTTATCCATCTTTCTTTCAAGCGGTGGAGTTTCCAGCTGTAGGCTGTGTTAGAGTGAGATTTGGGGAGGATATTTGGAGGGAGGATGTTTCCTTTGCTGTGGTCTCCATCATTATATCGGCACCTTCATTCCATAACCAATCGTTTGTTTCGCTTATCCACTTTTATTTCTCAAATGGGTTCGCCCCGCTTCTGGATCCGCTCTCCCGGTGGAACTTCGGCACATGTGATCTTAGTAACATTTTGGGCCGTAAAATTTTAAAATAAGGTTCTTTTTAATAGGCAAAGATTTGGAGTGGATTCCTTATCCACTGTTTGTATCTTATCTTCTCATTTAAAAGTTCTGCTTCTTACAAATGACAATACATACAACACACAACACCCTAAACCATCATTCCTGTTTTTTAGTCATGTTAATTGTACACTATTATCTTGCCATACTAACTATATTTATTTTGATTTAAGATTCCTACTGCTTGTTTGACATTAGGTAATTGGAATACTAAAACCCTGTTTATCTTGTATGCAATATAATCAGTGAAGCTCCTGATGTAAATGGATATTTTTATTTTTGGACTTTGCGGTATATTTTTGTACAGAAGTAAATGATGTACCCTAGCTCGTCTTATACCTAAATTTTCTTTCTCCTTTTCAGAATGCATTTGCTTCCTCATATACTATAGCATATTAATGGTATTTACTGCAGTCTACTCCTATTAGTTGGAAGATAGTTAGCGTTGGAATGCTGTGGGGGGTTTCATCATCAAAGTTGCCGTGTTGGTATTATCTGCGATTCTGATTTTTCTGGTTTTGCAGATTTCTTTCATTTTGCCGAGTGGGTACAGGACTTTCTGACGAAGAGCTCAATACTGTTGTCACCAAATTGAAGCCCTATTTCAGGTGACTCTTAATTAACTACTCCATGTTTGAGATTGGGAATCGGGTTTACAAGTTTTTTGGCTGCACATTGTTAGAATTCCTGCTGGGAAACTGTCACCAATTTTGATATTTATCATAATTTACATAGTTTGTTGTTTAGGAACTTCGGCCACTGTTTATCTTTTTAATACATTCCGTTACTTCTTATTTATATGCATACCACAAAGATGCATGCATTCTTACTCTTTTGCTGAGTTGTTTCTACTTAAACGGTCAACACTATGCCCTAACAGTTCCCTACATTGTACTCTCTATTCCAGCAAATATGAATATCCAAAGAAACTGCCTCCAAACTTTTATCAAGTTACAAATAATTCAAAAGAGAGGCCAGATGTTTGGGTTGAGAGCCCAGAAAAGTGAGCTGAAAGCTTCAGTGATATGTACAACTCGTTAAAGTTTTTATCTATTTTCTTACCATTACCTTGTTGTATACACAGATCAATTATAGTTTCCATAACCAGTGATATTCGAACAGTCAGGTCAGAGGTATGCAAATTGAACTGCTTCATTTTTTGCATAGTTGCGTACAAGTATTTCATTGTGCAGTGATACTTAAAACTATCAGGGACTTTGATTGTGCTCCAGTTTCTTGTAAATTTGTTTTTTCCTTTTAAATATTATTATTCTTATTCTTATTCTTATTCTTATTATTAACTCTCTGCAATTACTTAATTCTGCAACACTACCCTATATCCTTCTGGGCAGTGTCCAGTGGAATTAATTTAATATAATTTGCAATTTTTGGTGATCAAGGTATTTGCTGCTCCATATAGCTTGAGATTTCCGCGGATTGATCGAGTTAGATATGACAAGCCTTGGCATGAGTGCCTTGATGTCCAGTGTGAGTTAGTGACAAGCATTCTCATCCACTTTAGGATTTCTTATGTAGACCAATTTACCTCTTGCAGCTTTTGTTGAATTAGTCCATTCAAGCAATGGTACTATGCAAAGGGCAATGGACGACGCAGTTATCCCAGAAAATAACCCAAGACGTAAAAAGTTATCTAGAGGAACAAAGAAATATGTCTCTGTTGTTCCTTCCCATTTCATTCAAACTGATGTTTCTGGGGTTAAGGGCGAAACATCGATATTTTCAAACATGATATTCTGTATCCTATTACCACGTACATTTACATCACTGACTTATCATGCATCTTGATTATGATGTTTCCTATCCATGAGAGGAATGCAGCATGACCTTTAACACTAGCATGGTATTATGTTATTAACTTGAATAAGACTGAAGAATTAATCATAATTTTATCTTTTACTTCTGAAAGTCACTTGAAGAGCTTGTAATGTTTGTCAAATGCTGCACAGATACCTTATCATGACACCTTCTAATTTGTATAGTCGATGACGAAAGTTCATTCGTAATTGGTCTTCTTTGACATTTAGACTTTGTTAACGTGCCTATATTGCATTCTCTTGATTCCTTGCACAAATTGGTGGTTGAGAATGGCGGCACTTTTTCAATGAATTTGAACAGTACGGTTACTCACTGTATAGCATCTGAAAGTAAAGGTCAGTCACTCTTGTCCGAACAATCTCTGACTCTAGTCACTCTACGTAACAAAACTTGGCCATCAACTTTAAGAAAAGTAAAGTAACATGTGCTTCAAAAGGAATGACTGCTGAATATATTTAATAGGAATCAAATTTCAAGCTGCAAAGCGCCAGGGAGATGTTATTCATTACTCTTGGCTCCTTGAATGTTGTACACAGAAGCAGTCTCTCCCTTTACACCCAAAGTCAGTCATAGACTCGTTTATTAGCAATTCTCTCTCTCTTGGATTATTTCCTTTATTTTCTAACTGGCCGTTCTCTTCTCCTTGAAGGTATTTTCTTTTTCTATCCGAGGAAACAAAGAAAAAGCTGGAAGAAGAAGTTGATGAGTTCTCCGATTCCTACTTTTTGGATTTGAATGTGACAGAACTGGAACAGGTACGCATATTAATTAGTTATACATGTTTAATCTCATGAGAAGGTTAGCTATTATTGCTTAGTGTGAAATTGTGAATTGGGAGATATAAATTTACTGTATCAAACACGGACGTTAAGCCTATTTCCATCTTCATTGGGTTTAATGTTGCTTACTTGCTTTGCAGATATTAAACAACATCAATAAGATTGAAGACTCCAAAGCGATAGAGTACTGCAAGAAATTCTGTCCCAGGGAGGAGTGGGTTCGCTTTCATGGTTGGCGTGTTTACTTCCACCTACCAAGGCAATCTTTGTAAGATACTTGAGATTTATTATTTGATTGGAATTAACTTCATCCTGGTAAGCATTTGAGGCATTTACTTTCATTTTTCTTTGGTACTCAGAAAATATAGAAACTGGGAAGTTCCATTTGAACTAGCTATTAGAAGGATGAAGGTTGCAATCTGCACTGGAGGTGGCAGTATTGCAGACACTCTTTCTCATGCTACTCATTTGGTGATTGTCTGTAGTCCAGAACTTGGTTTCGACTTAGATACACTTTTGAATAGGTGAGCTATGCTATAAAAAGCATTTTTAGGCTTTCTAGTAAAATATAATCTGGCTGTGGAAATGAAGTCGTGTGACACTTTTGGTTTCTTCCTATTGTATGACACTGGTTGGTGTTTTCTAATCCTCCACCATTAATTAGTGTTTTTGAAGGAAAAAAAGTTGTATTAAAGTTTAAGGTTTTCATAAGTAATTCCATCACACAAAATGTAGTCATTATTTTAGCTGCTGTTCCAGCTTGAAGTTAGTTTATCATTGATTTTTATTTGTTAAATTCTTGTCAGTGTTTCTATAAGTGAAATTATATTCTTTACATGCAAAGGAACTACACGTAGACCATTGATTCATCTCTATGTAGACGGTGGCATGATTTAATCACATTTAAATGAAAATGGAATTGAACTAGAATACTAGATCATTGCTTTGAATCGAATTTTGAGGAGTTTTCAATGTCAAAGGATCATGACCTTTTCTTTTCTCTGTTGTGTCAGTTTTTCTGAAGCACAGAGGCTTCTTTTGCACCGTAGAAGTTTGCAAATTGTAAAGTCCCAGTGGTTAGATGATTGTTTTGAGAGAAACCAGAAGTTGCCTGAGGACATATATAATTTGAAGCCCTTGCAGTTTCAACAAGTATCAAGTGGGGAGAGGTAAGTGTTTTTATGAATGTTTTCTAGTATGTTATGATATGATTGTATCATAGTGACTCATGGTAATATGATTCCTGGTAGTAACAGTGTAGCTGAAATTCTATTGGTGAGACGACGGTTGTCAGATTCTGACACATAGATAAGCCCCACTGTGGGGATGGTGCAGGAGCTCTAAAAGAATTAAACTTTTTCCCGATATTGTGACTGTCTGATTCAGTAATGGAGAATGTATTAGGTGAAACTACCTTTCAGAACAATAAAATTTCTGTAACCATCACTACTACTGGTTTGGGTAAAGAATGTAACTTGAAATCAACACTCTGGGTAGTCGAACGGACTAATTCTAGCTTTCTAGGAGGGTGGGAGGTTGGTATGTCTTTTATTTCCTAAACGACGAGCTTGTGCTATGATATTAACGCCAAAAAAAATCAACAATTTAATTCTATCTTGTATTTATTGTGTATGTGCTGTTACTTGCAGTGATGAACACAAACTTGTTGGAGAAGAAAATGATAGCTTGTCCAGAGATGCTTCATCTTCTTTTGGAGGGGTGAGAGAAGAGAATGCTGCACCACACAAGCCAAGAGTAGTCAGCTTGCCGGATAGGGGCACGAAAAGGAGAAGAGGCGGACCCACCGGGACGAGTACCGGAAAACGCAAACCACTTGCCAATCTGCCCCAGAAAACAAGACCACGGGCTGGAAAAAAGCCTGCTAAGATCAGTGAATATGAATCCGATAATGATGCTTCTTCTGGTGACATGGCACACTTTGAAGTCAGCAGCGCAGATTGTGGGAGTTCCGCGAAGGTTGACAGTAGAAAGAGAGCAGCTCTAAACCAACCTAGAAGAGCAAGGGCAGCCCGGCTTAGAAACAAGCCCGTCGAGATCAACGACAACGAATCAGATGAAGGCGCAGCAGCAGCAGTAGATGAGAAAACTACGGTTGGAAATTTCAAGCCCAATCCAACAACAAATGAGAGGCTCCGCGACACTTCAAGCCAACAGCCCGTTCCCGATTTGCATCAGACCGAGGCAGTGAAAGGTCCTAAATCAGATACTGGCAAAGCAGTCGAACAAGAGATTGCAGAACAGAGCGACTACAAGGCAAGATTTGACAAGTCTGGTGTCGGGCAGAGCAGCAGCAAGAACCCAAGTGAAGAATATGTTGATCCGGTTCAATCAATGCTACTGAGCATGTTACCGGGGCTTGCAACGAACAAGGTGGAGAGTGTGGGACCGGTTCGCGAAGAGGCTGGAACAAGAGTTCCAGATCCAGTCAATGAAGAATATAAAGTGGGAATGGATGCAGAAAATAAAGCAGTTAAGAAACGGAAAGTAAGCTACAAAGATATGGCAAGTGAACTTCTCAAGGATTGAAGTTAACTCAGCTTGTAATATATGCTAGAAACACTGAGGAATATCTAATCTATAAATGTTTCATTTTGGTTCCACTATTGCATAATCTTTTTGCTAGGTTTTAGGTCATGCATTCAAGTCCAATTATTGACAATTCATAAGTAAATTAACAATTGATAGTTAGAAAGTACTAGTACAATTATTGGTAATGAGTTTTCTACGAGTTAAATCGAGCTAAAAATTAGAACTTCACAAATCTAGTGAATGACAATGAATGGAACATCAGAATTCCCAAACTGAAATTTCTATTTCTTTCTATGATACTATAGTAAGAGGGCTTTACATCGGTATAAACTATTTTCATTTATAAATGTAGTGAAAATGGATAAGATCAAATAATCATCTAAAATGCTACACCATAGTTCTTCAAAACCATGTCGGATACTGTTGATGCTATCTTTTTGTAACGACCCATTAAATCGTTACCTACACGAAAGAATAAACCACGTATCAAATACACTTTCGACAACAAATCGAGACGAAAAGTTGGATAAGAATCGCATCACATCAGGCACGTTTTCCAATTGGATAAGAATCGCGTCACATCAGGCACGTTTTCCAATTGGATAAGAATCGCGTCACATCAGGCACGTTTTTCAACGCTGCATTAATTACGCGTCACATCGAAACGAAAAGACGTGAATTTTTGTCTTTTATGAAAATATTTTCTATAAATACAACCTCCTTTCATTTCATTTCATTTCTTTCGAAATCGAGAATCCGACAGAGAGAAGAGAGAGGAGGAGCCGATGGCGGCGGATCCGCGACGGCGGATTCGTGGCAGTGGTGAAGGGAGAGGGACGAATCGTGTCAACGTTTGTTTCTACCTTTCGTTTTTCTTGATTCAAGAAGGTATATTGTTCACTTTCTATCATCCTACCCGTTTTGACCATGTTCTTGAGTCCTACATGCATGTAGAGGGTGTAAGTTTGATAGATCGCAAGTTTAACGGGAGGGAAAGTGTGTTTCGTAAGAACTTGTTTGATTTTGCGCTGTTGATTGAAATCATGTGTGTTGGATTGAAATATTTGGTGAATAATATGAGTTTATGTGCAAATATGTGTATGAGGAACGTGTAAGCATGATTATGTGTTATCGAGCATGAAAAATCGGTGTTTGTGTTGTGGAAGTTTTAAAAACCCTATTTTCGAACTTGAACCAGAAATCTGTGATGCACGACCAGTGACTTATGATCTGTATTTGACCCATCAAACGAACGAATTTTTCTATGAAATTTTTACTGAGTAAACTTCAAGTTGTTTTCTGTGTCTCGTATAAATTTCAGCCCTTTTTGTCGAAATATAAATTTTTGAAAAATGTTTGAAGTTGACTGCGCAATTCTGCCAGTAACGTGTGTTCTCGGCCAGAATGTTTCGAAATCTGTTTGACCGACCAAATGACCTCCGATCGATGTGATTCTTGAACTAGATGAAAATTTGAAGTGTCTTCTGAGTCTTGTGAAAGTTTCAGCCTTATTGGACATCGTATGAATTTACGGTGAATTTTTCAAATGAACTGCGCAGTACTGCTAGAATTTTATGTTCCGATCAGAGAGTTGCATAAATGTTTTGACTGACCAAATGATATGATTTCAGTGTGAAATTTTAACTGGGTGAACTTGAATGTATCTAATGTGTTGTGACCAAATTTTAGCGTCATATGAGGAAGGATGAATATTTGGTGAATTTTTGAAGTTTACTGCGCAATACTGTCAGAAATTATATGTTCTAACCAGAGAGTTCAATATGTGAAATGACTGACTAAATGGCGTGATTTCGATATGAAAATTTTCATGGATGAACTTGAATGTGTCCTATGTATTGTGACCAAAATTTAGCATCTTTTGAGGTTGGGTGATTTTATAGTAATTTTTACAAAACGGTCGCGCAATTCTGCCAGTTTTCTGCCTTATTAAAATGACACCTAGTTTCAAGATTTAAAAGTGTTATATGATGCATGTATGTCCAAGAAACGTGTTTAAATGTTGAAATCACTTGTGATCAGTTGAAATGTGTTACGCGTGTCTTACACCTATGTGACGTATGCTGGGTTTGGGAAATTGAGGAAAACGACGAGAGAGAAGCGATAGGATATGCATAGTAAGATGATGTTGTGTGAGGCTGACTTGTGTTGTCATTGACAAGGGTGTTGTGTACTCGTGAACTCGAGGATCGAGAGTTGCTAAGTTGGGGTGTGAATTGCTAAGAGAACGAGGTGGGCTTTCTTTTACTAAACTCTTTTACGCTTTCAAAAGTATGATTATGGAGAAATAAGGGTGGTTTAAAGTGTTATGTCATGCCATGATGTTTTGTTTATGAGATTGTTGCCTGATGCCTAGTTCGTCTGAGCTTGCTCCGTTAGGCTATATGGCTGTAATGAATGAATGAAACGAATTCGGGTCTGAGTAGGGCCGCAAACCCTATCAGGCTGTGTACACAAGTGGATCGTGAGCCGTCCTTGCTAGTCGGCTGGTCTCGTGGGCGAATAGTGTGGCCACACTTTCGTCGCACTATGGAAAGAGAATGTGATTGAATGATTGATGAGAAAGTGGGGAGATTGATTGTCTGGCCAGACTTTGAAATATTTTTGTGTTCTCGTGATATTTCTTAACTACATAAAACTCGAGATCACTGGTATGGATGACATAACTGTTTTTATGAAAATGTTTTCGGCATGAGCCCATTGAGTACAACAAGTACTCAGCCCTGCATGTGTTTTCCCTATGTGCAGGTTGAGCGGGATGTTGCGGTGGATGTTGAGTCGGCATAGGGAATTTGGATGCGTTGTGTCTTCATACATAGGCGTCATCCTTGACTCTCTTTGAAACCTTATTTCCGCTGCTATATATATATTTTTGAACTAAAATACTATTCTTTTAAGCTAATTGAGCATTTCTTATGAACTGTTATCCTTAAATGCTATACTTAAATGTTTGACCCTAGGTCACGATCGCCTCGTTTGTAACACCCCTAGTATGGGCGGTCGTGACAGAGTGGTATCAGAGCTTCGTTCTTTCGCTCTGGTCCGAGAGTCTTCTTTCACCTTAAGTCTAGAATAGTAAACCTTAAATTGGAGTGTCATGAAGGCTCAACATCCAAAGCATCACGCTCAACCAAAGAAAGTGAGGTATGTTTTAAGTTGTTGAAAGAATGTGAGATAGATGTATGAAATTGATGATGATATGATGAGGATGTTTTGGCAAGTGTACGCATGTGAATGAATGTTATACGTGAAGCTGAATTTTGATGATATGATTATGTGGAATATGAGTACGATTGACATGAAAATTTAAGCACGTGTGGTATGTTGATCATGATATTGTTATGATGTGATTATATGGAGCATGAGCAAGACTAGTATGATGACTAAGTATGTTTTATATGTGTGAAAGTACTACGACGTGAGCATGTCAACATAGGATGATGGAGTGTTTTACATGAATGACGAAAGTTGATGAGTTGTTTTGAGAATGTTAAAATTTTTAGAAAATAAATGAGTAATCTAAGAATGTTGTTTCAAACATATATGTGAAGTGCATGAGTGTTTTGTTTGGAATACAAATGTGTTATGAGTTTTGAAAGATTTGCATGGTTTGATATGTAGAAAAAAAAATGGAAAAATGATTTTGTGGTTGATGTTTTGTAATATTAATGACTCGTTGTCTAGTGGAGTTTGATTGAGGAAAAAATGTTTATGTTGTGGAAAGTTGTAAAAAAAAATGAAAAAAAAAATTTTGAAATTTTTTAAAAAAAAAAAAAAAAAAAAAATTCCTTTTCGATTGGAAAATTTAGCTATGGAAGTGTGATGTTATATATGTTATGAGGTGCGAAGTATGAAGCGTTATTCTATGGAGTGTTTTATACGAGTGATGAAAGTGGATGTTCAAGTATGTTTTGAGTTTTGAGTCAAAACTTTTACTCTAAAGTTGAAAGTGAGATGTGAAAATTTTGATGAAAGTGTGAGAGTCTGAAGAAAATTTTATTTCAAAAGTTTTAAATGATAATGAGAAGTGTGAAAGTGTTTTGCTTTGAGATGTGAAAATTTCGTGTGTTATAGTACTTGTTGTGATATTTTGCTATCTACGAGATGATGAAATGTGTCGTGAACTTAGAGTGCCGAAGATGTAGACCTAGTTGACCACGCGGACCGTAGTTCTAATTTGAAAACTCACCTATTGCTTCCCCGAGCAATGAAAACGAACGAGAATGAAAAGTGGGGCGAAATTTCCAAATTATCGAGATATGAGACTAGAGTATCGAGATAGAGGATGGAGACCAGTGGACCATGAAAATTTTCTATTTCTTGGAATGACGCTATGAACTTTGTATGCGAACATAGAGTGCCTAAGAAGTATGTTAGATTAAATGATATCGAATTTAGTTGTTGACAACTGCAATATCACTTTTCCGAGTGATAGGACAAATGGAAATATGTGGTGTGAACTCGAACTTTATCGAATGATTACAAATTCAGAATCGTTTTTCCCTGAATGACGAGAACAAGGAGAATGCGAAAGGACGTAGCATATGATAAAGAGTTTAAGAAAAGAAGAAGTGCAAATTGAAGAGATGTTCCAAACGAGAAAATGTTCGAGGCAAGAAGAGATGCGAAATGATCCTACAACGGATGTAGAGATCATACCTGCGATCTAATAGATAAATCCGATCTTCGGTCAAAAGTAGCGATTCGGCGAAAACGACCGTTATATCATGTTGAGAGCGCGAGTATAACTACAACGTTTTAAGAAAATGACGATTATCACGTGCAAGGAATATATGAAGATATGGCTTTCGACTACTGTTATTAGTTGTAACGACACGATGAATCTCAACTTGGAATCCGCAATTTCGTAGAACGATGTTACCATGTTCGGCCTCAGAAAGATGAACGAGAGAGTGTGACCCTCGTGGCTATAATGAATGATTTTAATCAGCAGTACTTACTTGGATCCTAAGAAATTATTTCTACGTTCTTTCGATTAACGGGGAGCCCTGTTCAATTTAAGACTCTGTTTGACTCAAACCTTGCAAGTAATGCTCATTATTTCTTTTTCCTATGTCATGTCATGACTCATTTTTCAGTTCTTGAAAATTTGTGCTTGTCTTTGTAACTTTGGACATCTTGATTAGTAGTCTTCTTTGATTCATCTTTTGTAAGGACAATATTTTGACTTTATGAACTTCCGCCTTTGAGCTTCATTTCTAAAGTTGTTTGCAGTTATGACTTTCAGTACGATCTCATTCCCAAACATGTTTCTTCAAAGGATGGAATATTCTTCTTGGAACTTTTGTACACCTTTTTATTTCGTAACTATGCATGCGGCAAGTTCTTCCTTGCAGAAGTGAAATTTTTGTTTTTGCTCAGTTTCACTACACATATTGTTTCATGCTCAATGTTTTTTTTTCTGCAACACCAAGTTAAGGCTATTGTGTCTCTTTTTCCTTAACGTGGTTGATCTAGCCGATCTTCCTAAAAAAAAAAGTTCACTTCACGTTGGTTGCAACCCTGTGAATCCATTGATGTGACACCATTATTCAATAACATGATGTCGTCGAACCATGATCAGTGCTACCTCATGACATTTGTCTATGCTTCTAAATCCTCCCACGATTGATCATCTCGTGTCATGACATGTGTGAACCATCATTCATTGATTTTGCAAATTTGATTTGACAATTGAAATATCTTATTTGGCAGCCTACTATGTAATTTGAGACCTGATTCAGTTTCATCCTGTTTTCAAGGCCTATCTCATATTCTTTCGAGCTCTCGTCAGAAGTAAAGTCTCAACCTTTATGAGTTTATTTGAAACCTTAATTTCCAGAATGAACATGATCAAGATCAATGAAACTTAGACCCTGCCTTACTTTTTCAAACCAATTTCTGCAAGTTGGTGATGAGATCTAAAAGAGTCGAACTAGAAGTGTTGTTCTTGTTTTCTTGATTAATTCTACAACCTTTCTGATTAAGACACATTCAGCAGTGTTGCTACAATTTTGAATTCAGTTCATATCCAAGTAAGACTGCATGATCAATTTTCGAGTTCTTGATACTAGACTTGGAGAAAAGGGAGGGGTTGAGCTTTTCGAATGCACACGGGGGAATAAGTTTCTATACTCAAACATGCGTAAAAGTGATGCACCAGCCAGAGACAAATTTCTTTTCAAACCCCTGGCGACGAGCCGACTTTTTTTTTTGTAAGGGATTTCTTTAAATCGACAAACCTCTATAATCTTCGCATTGCAAGCAACCATGATGATAAGGAAAGGGCGTCCGGCGTATCTTGTGTACTTGAACGGAGAGGAAAGGAAGGAATTGAGAGTGGAAGAAGTGGCAGTAGTACTAGATTTTCTCGATGTGTTTTACAGAAGCTTTGTCTGGACCGCCAACCGACAGACAATTAGAGTTCACTATTGATTTGGAACCAGGGCCTGCGCCAGTATCGAAGGCGTCATACCGAATGGCCCCTAAAGAGTTGGCAGAGTTGAAGATTCAGTTGCAAGAATTGTTAGACTTGGGTTTTATCCGACCTAGTGTGACACCGTGGGGAGCGACGGTGTTGTTCGTAAAGAAAAAAAGGATGGAACGATGAGAATGTGCATCGACTATCGTGAGCTCAACAAGATGACCTTGAAGAATAAGTACCCACTGCCGAGGATTTATGATTTGTTTGACCAACTTCGAGGAGCGGGCATATTTTCAAAAATGGACTTGAGGTCGGGATATCATCAACTAAAGGTCCGACGAGAGGATGTACTTAAGACTGCTTTTCGCACTCGTTATGGCCATTATGAATTCGTCGTGATGCCATTTGGACTGACCAACGCCCCGGTCGTCTTCATGGACTTGATGAACCGAGTTTTCCACGAGTACCTTGACAAGTTCGTGTTAGTCTTCATCGATAATGTTTTAGTATACTCGAAGAATGAGGAGGAACATGGAGGGCATCTGCAAACTGTGTTGGAAACGTTACGAAGGGAGAAACTTTATGCCAAGTTTAGTAAGTGTGAATTTTAGTTGACTCGAGTGAACTTTCTTGGTCATATTGTGACGGCAAATGGGATTCAAGTAGACCCCGCAAAGGTTGAGACTGTGCAAAATTGGAAATCGCAGAAAATGCCGAGTGAAATCCGCAGTTTCTTGGGATTGGCGGGATACTACCGATGCTTCATTGAGGGATTCTCTAAAATCGCGAGACCAATGACACAATTGTTGAAGAAAGGAATCAAAGTGGTTTGGACGCTGGAATGCGAGGCGAGTTTCCAACTGTTGAAAGAAAAGTTGACCACAACACCTGTTCTAACGGTGTCGGCAGCCAACAAGGAC
This sequence comes from Salvia splendens, assembly GCF_004379255.2. NCBI lineage: Eukaryota > Viridiplantae > Streptophyta > Magnoliopsida > Lamiales > Lamiaceae > Salvia > Salvia splendens. Next base: position 20,624,894 of record NC_056041.1, on the reverse strand, counting down.
TTCGCCGTCTCTACTGATACAAAAAAAAACTAGGACTTGGATGCGTGTTGATGCAAGATGGGAAAGTGATAGCGTATGCTTCCCGACAGTTGAGATCGAATGAGCTGAATTTTCCGACCCATGATTTGGAACTAGCAGCAGTAGTGTACGTACTGAGAATTTGGAGACACCATCTCTATGAAGTGAGATGCGAGATATATACGGATCATAAGAGTCTCAAGTACTTTGAGCAGAAGGAGCTAAACATGCGACAATGACGTTGGTTAGAAGTCGTGAAAGACTATGACTGTGGTATTCACTATCATCCGGGCAAGGCGAACGCAGTAGCCGATGCTTTGAGTAGGAAGAACCAACCGCAAATAGCTTATTTCCTAACGCAAGAGGAAGCGTTGATTCGCGAATTCGATAGAATGAGATTGGAAATAGTAAAAGAGCCCGAGACAGTAGGAGAAAGAATAACGACGCTAGTGATTGAGTCAGATTTGAGAACCAAGCTCATAGAAACCCAACGACGTGATGAGAAGTTGAAAGAATTTCGTGTGAAGGTGAGAGCCGAGAAGCTCGATCATTATCGTGAGGATGCGGGTAATGTTTTGACGTACGATGGACGATTAGGTGTGCCGAGCGATGAGGCGCTAAAAGATGAGATTATAAGTGAAGCACAATACGCCTTATACTGTTCACCTAGGAAGTACGAAGATGTATCGAGATTTGAAGCAACGTTTTTGGTGGAATGGGATGAAAGGAGACGTAGCGTCACATGTGGAACAATGTCTAGCGTGCCAACAAGTGAATGCCTTACACCAGTGGCCATATGAGAAGTTGCAACCACTCGAAATTCCCGAATGGAAGTGGGAGCATATAGCCATGGACTTCGTGATGAGTTTGCAAAAGTCACATAAGGGAAACACTGCGATTTGGGTGATTATCGATCGACTGACTAAAAGCGCGCACTTCTTACCGATTAAAGATTTCCTATGGATCGGAAAAATTAGCTAAGATCTACGTGAGTGAGATTGTACGTTTGTATAGAGTGCCAAAGACTTTTGTGTCCGACTGCGATACGAAAATCACATCAAAGTTTTGGATGAGTTTGCAACGAGATTTGGGCACGCAATTGAACTTCAGAACTGCTTATCACCCGCAATCGGATGGACAGTCAGAGAGGACGATTCAAACGCTTGAGGATATGCTACGAGCCGTTGTCTTAGATTGAGGGAAAAGTTGGGAAACTGTTCTGCCGTTGGTTGAATTCACCTACAACAATAACTACCAAGCGACGATCGATATGGCTCCGTATGAAGCTTTATATGGCAGGAAGTGTCAATCCCCACTATATTGGGATGAAGTTGGCGAGAGGAAGATGTTAAGACCCAACGCTATAAAGGAAATGACCGAAATTTTGCATCAAATCCGCGCAAGGATCAAGAAAGCTCAAGATAGGCAAAAGTCGTATGCTGACGTGCGTCGAACGGAAATCAAATTCTACGTTGGTGATAAAGTGTTCTTGAAAGTACCCCCGACGAAAAAAGTTGTGAGGTTTGGAATGAAGGGAAAGTTGAAATCGCGCTTTGTAGGACCGTACGAGTTTATCGATGAAGTAGGTCCTGTAGCGTATCGTTTGGCGTTACCTCCCAGTTTGGCGTTACCTCCCAGTTTGGGAATGTACGTGTTTGACCCCAAGCATGTGATTCGTCAAGAAAAAGTGATCCTAAACCCCGACATGAGCTACGAGGAAAGGCCAGAGGCAATCCTAGATCGGAAGATACAAGAGTTGCGAAACAAGTCAATAGCATTCGTGAAAGTGTTGGAAACACCATGGTTCCAAGGAAGCCACGTGGGAGTTAGAAGATGGAATTAAAGAAAAGTACCCTGAGTTGTTTATGTAAGACGATCAAATTTCGGGACGAAATTTCTGTTAAGGTGGGTAGAATGTAACGACCCATTAAATCGTTACCTACACGAAAGAATAAACCACGTATCAAATACACTTTCGACAACAAATCGAGACGAAAAGTTGGATAAGAATCGCGTCACATCAGGCACGTTTTCCAATTGGATAAGAATCGCGTCACATCAGGCACGTTTTTCAACGCTGCATTAATTACGCGTCACATCGAAACGAAAAGACGTGAATTTTTGTCTTTTATGAAAATATTTTCTATAAATACAACCTCCTTTCATTTCATTTCATTTCTTTCGAAATCGAGAATCCGAGAGAGAGAAGAGAGAGGAGGAGCCGATGGCGGCGGATCCGCGACGGCGGATTCGTGGCAGTGGTGAAGGGAGAGGGACGAATCGTGTCAACGTTTGTTTCTACCGTTCGTTTTTCTTGATTCAAGAAGGTATATTGTTCACTTTCTATCATCCTACCCGTTTTGACCATGTTCTTGAGTCCTACATGCATGTAGAGGGTGTAAGTTTGATAGATCGCAAGTTTAACGGGAGGGAAAGTGTGTTTCGTAAGAACTTGTTTGATTTTGCGCTGTTGATTGAAATCATGTGTGTTGGATTGAAATATTTGGTGAATAATATGAGTTTATGTGCAAATATGTGTATGAGGAACGTGTAAGCATGATTATGTGTTATCGAGCATGAAAAATCGGTGTTTGTGTTGTGGAAGTTTTAAAAACCCTATTTTCGAACTTGAACCAGAAATCTGTGATGCACGACCAGTGACTTATGATCTGTATTTGACCCATCAAACGAACGAATTTTTCTATGAAATTTTTACTGAGTAAACTTCAAGTTGTTTTCTGTGTCTCGTATAAATTTCAGCCCTTTTTGTCGAAATATAAATTTTTGAAAAATGTTTGAAGTTGACTGCGCAATTCTGCCAGTAACGTGTGTTCTCGGCCAGAATGTTTCGAAATCTGTTTGACCGACCAAATGACCTCCGATCGATGTGATTCTTGAACTAGATGAAAATTTGAAGTGTCTTCTGAGTCTTGTGAAAATTTCAGCCTTATTAGACATCGTATGAATTTACGATGAATTTTTCAAATGAACTGCGCAGTACTGCTAGAATTTTATGTTCCGATCAGAGAGTTGCATAAATGTTTTGACTGACCAAATGATATGATTTCAGTGTGAAATTTTAACTGGGTGAACTTGAATGTATCTAATGTGTTGTGACCAAATTTTAGCGTCATATGAGGAAGGATGAATATTTGGTGAATTTTTGAAGTTTACTGCGCAATACTGTCAGAAATTATATGTTCTAACCAGAGAGTTCAATATGTGAAATGACTGACTAAATGGCGTGATTTCGATATGAAAATTTTCATGGATGAACTTGAATGTGTCCTATGTATTGTGACCAAAATTTAGCATCTTTTGAGGTTGGGTGATTTTATAGTAATTTTTACAAAACGGTCGCGCAATTCTGCCAGTTTTCTGCCTTATTAAAATGACACCTAGTTTCAAGATTTAAAAGTGTTATATGATGCATGTATGTCCAAGAAACGTGTTTAAATGTTGAAATCACTTGTGATCAGTTGAAATGTGTTACGCGTGTCTTACACCTATGTGACGTATGCTGGGTTTGGGAAATTGAGGAAAACGACGAGAGAGAAGCGATAGGATATGCATAGTAAGATGATGTTGTGTGAGGCTGACTTGTGTTGTCATTGACAAGGGTGTTGTGTACTCGTGAACTCGAGGATCGAGAGTTGCTAAGTTGGGGTGTGAATTGCTAAGAGAACGAGGTGGGCTTTCTTTTACTAAACTCTTTTACGCTTTCAAAAGTATGATTATGGAGAAATAAGGGTGGTTTAAAGTGTTATGTCATGCCATGATGTTTTGTTTATGAGATTGTTGCCTGATGCCTAGTTCGTCTGAGCTTGCTCCGTTAGGCTATATGGCTGTAATGAATGAATGAAACGAATTCGGGTCTGAGTAGGGCCGCAAACCCTATCAGGCTGTGTACACAAGTGGGATCGTGAGCCGTCCTTGCTAGTCGGCCGGTCTCGTGGGCGAATAGTGTGGCCACACTTTCGTCGCACTATGGAAAGAGAATGTGATTGAATGATTGATGAGAAAGTGGGGAGATTGATTGTCTGGCCAGACTTTGAAATATTTTTGTGTTCTCGTGATATTTCTTAACTACATAAAACTCGAGATCACTGGTATGGATGACATAACTGTTTTTATGAAAATGTTTTCGGCATGAGCCCATTGAGTACAACAAGTACTCAGCCCTGCATGTGTTTTCCCTATGTGCAGGTTGAGCGGGATGTTGCGGTGGATGTTGAGTCGGCATAGGGAATTTGGATGCGTTGTGTCTTCATACATAGGCGTCATCCTTGACTCTCTTTGAAACCTTATTTCCGCTGCTATATATATATTTTTGAACTAAAATACTATTCTTTTAAGCTAATTGAGCATTTCTTATGAACTGTTATCCTTAAATGCTATACTTAAATGTTTGACCCTAGGTCACGATCGCCTCGTTTGTAACACCCCTAGTATGGGCGGTCGTGACACTTTTTTTCGAAAGAACAACGATGGGTTAATTAAAATTATTTAACGATACAATCCAGAATAAAAGATCAAAATATACAAGGAGGGTACATAAAAGAGTTACGAGCTATAATATGTGCTAATGTATTATTAGAACGACGAACCCAAACAACTACCGCATCAGGTCTCTGTAGTAGTAATTGTTGACATTCCGATATGACGGCTCCGTATTCGGACCAATTGGGTGATGTGTTTATAATGGAGAAGACGACCCCTTGTGCATCTGTGTATATGATACCTGACCCAAGCTACCAAAATCTATTGAATACTTTTGATTTACTATAAATTAAAATTCAACATTTTTATTACCATAATAAATTATAAAAGTAAATAGTACTCCATCCGTCCCACTAAAGATGACTAACTTTCCTTTTTTTATTTGTCCCAATTAAGATAACACATTATTAAAAATAGAAACATCCTTATCTCTACTTTATTCATTCTCTCTTACTTTACTCTCTCCACTTCACACACAAAATAAACTTGCATAAATTCCCGTGGCGCCCAAGGAAATATTCCTTGGGACGGAGTAGTACTCCGCTTTTTAACACTTGAATATTAAAAAGACTAGTATCACACCCGTGCGATGCACGGTACATTGTATTTTCCTTAAAAATGTGTATATAATATTAAATTATTGTGAACAAAAATTTGAAACTGTACGTAAAACACAATAATTAAAAATAAAAAATTATAAATAAAACTACATATATTTATATTAATAGACAAAAAAATCTTCACCTACAACAAATACATTAACATGATAATCTAATGAATAGAGTGAATAGTGATGGAAAATTTGAGTTGAAAGAGTGTATTTGTTGTTGCCAAACAATATACGATATTAATAGACCAAAACAAAAAAAATCCTTAACCACAAGTTAAAACAATTATTTTGAAAAGACAGAAAATTACATAAAATTGAGACATAGTTTCCCTGTGAATCGAATCAAACATTACCCGTCACACAGGGACGAGACGGCGGCGAGACGCGTTGCAGCCCCCCGTCTCGTCCCCAGCCCGCCGAGACGGATGGCGAGCCGTCTTGCCACGCGCCCGCGCGACGTGGCGCGCTCCGGCGCCATGCGTGACGCCCACTCGCTGGCCCGCGAGTGGGCATCGTCACGCTGATGCAATAAATTATTTTTTTTAAATTCGAATTAAAAAAAATTGAAAAACGGTAATATTACCGTTTTTTGACCGTTTTTTCTTTTATTTTTTTATTTTTTTACTCTATAAATACTCATAATTCATCCTCATATCACACACAAATACACATCTATTCTTCCCAAATCATCTCCATATCCTCTACAATTTTCATCTAACCTCTCATCACAAAATGTCCGGCGACGGAAACTCTGGCGGTGGCGGCTCCGACGGGTTTGACATCAACGCGTTCGGCGACTGGGGGCATGTACAATGTCCTGGGTGGTGGTTCCGGTTCGTCGACACCGGGTGCAATCGCTATCTTAATGCAATCAAAACCAGACCTCGAGCACAGCCAAGATCAAACTCGGAACGAACAAGAATACAATACACAATTGATTGAAATGATTAAGTCAAGAAAACACTCTGAACTCGGATGAAAAATGGTGGAGAACTTTTATTCAATGTATGGAAGAATTCTAACTAACACAAGATGAAAAACTCTTTCTCTCCTTTGCTAGTTACAGCTCGGCTCCAGAAGTGAAGAATCTAACTAACTCCCTCTCCTTTCATACTCAAATAATTGTGAGGGAAATACAAACGGAAAAATACAAGAATTTGCATATTAGTCCCCGAACTATTGCATATCAGTCCTTGAACTTTCTAAGTTGTTCACAACCCATAGAATGATAGCTTGAAACTCATAAAATGATAGTTTCCAACTACAAGAATGATAGTTCAGTTTTGCCCCAAATTCCATAACAAATCTCCACCTTGGGACACAACTGAACAAACTTCCAAACACTTCCAACTTCTTTCATTCACTTTAGCTGGATTAGATTCACCAAATCCATACAATACTTCAGTTTTGAACCGGGTAACACTTTTGTAAGCATATCAGATGCATTGTGCTCAGTTGCTACCTTTTGAATCTTCACCGAGCCTTTATCAACCTCATCTCTCACAAAATGCAGCTTGACATCCACATGCTTACTCCTCTCATGGAATGTTTGATGTTTGGATAGACATATAGCACTATTTGAATCACATAATATTGTCACAGTTTCTTGATCAACTCCAAAATCAGAGCAGATCCCTTTCAGCCATATGCTTTCCTTTACAGCTTCAGACATAGAAATGTACTCAGCTTCAGTTGTTGAGAGAGCCACCACAGATTGCAAACTTGATCTCCAACTGACTGCAGCACCATACAAACAGAATACATAACCAGATTGGGACTTCCTTGTGTCTATATTGGTTGCAAAATCAGAATCACAACATCCCATCAGAGGCTGCTCTTCAGTTTCCTTACTCCCATCAAACAATATTCCATAATCCTGAGTTCCATTTAGGTATCTCAGTATCCATTTCAAAGCATGCCAATGCTCCAGACCTGGATCAGCCATGTATCTGCTCACAACACTTATTCCTTGGCTGATATCTGGCCTTGTACACACCATGGTGTACATGATACTTCCCACTATGTTTGCATATGGGATTTTATCCATTTCTCTTCTATGTTCATCATCCTTTGGGCTTTGATTCACACTGAGTTTAAATTGTGGACTCAGTGGCATGCTCACTGGCTTACTTTTATCCATCTGAAATCTCTTGATCACATTACTGATATAATCCCTCTGAGTCAGCCATATCTTCTTGTGATGTCTGTCTCTGATAATTTCCATCCCAAGAATCTTCTTAGCATTCCCAAGATCTTTCATCTCAAACTCAGATTTCAGATCAGATTTCACTAGCTCCACCTCTTCCTTATGCTTAGCAGAAATCAACATATCATCTACATACAATAGTAGATATGCCACAGCAACTCCACCTCTTCTCTTGATGAATACACAGTGATCATACAAAGATTTCTCAAACCCAATTTTCTGCATGAATTCATTAAATCTGAGATACCACTGCCTTGAACTTTGTTTCAGCCCATACAAGCTTCTCTTCAATAGACATACTTTTCCCTCATCCCCTGGTTGAATGAAGCCAGGTGGTTGTTCCATGTAGATCTTTTCTTCAAGCTCTCCATGAAGAAAGGCTGTTTTAACATCAAGTTGCTCCAATTCCCAATCTCTTTGTGCAACAATTGCAAGCAAAATTCTGATGGAGCTGTGTTTAACCACAGGTGAAAAAATCTCATTGTAGTCCACCCCCTCTTTCTGTGTGAATCCCTTAGCCACCAATCTAGCTTTGAACCTGATTTGATTGTTGTTGAAAACCTCGATTTTCTTCTTGAAAATCCATTTACATCCAACTGTTTGCTGATCAGTTGGCCTTAACACCAAAATCCATGTGTGATTCTTGTACAAGCTATCAATTTCCTCTTGCATAGCTAATAGCCACTGATCCTTTTCTGGGCTTCTTATTGCTTCCTTGTAAGTTGAAGGCTCATGATAGTCCATCTCCTCAGCTATAGCCAATGCATAGTGCATCATATCAAACTCCTGAAATCTGGAGGGAAGCTTGATTCTTCTTCTGGGTCTGTCTGTGGCAATCAGTCTCTGTGGAGTCCTGCTGTTACTTTCATGTTCAGAGGATCCACCAACATTGGTTTCTGGTGAACATCTCATAGCATCTGATGTAGATTCCCTCTGACCCTCCACCTCAAACTCAACAGTCTGAACTTGCTTCTTGAGGAAAGGCATTTCAGATTCCCTGAAAATAACATCCCTACTAATCACCACTTTCTTATTTCCCTCCTCAGAGCACCATAATCTGTAACCTTTAACTCCAACCTGATAGCCTATCATCACACATCTGAGAGCCCTTGGCTCCAACTTTCCTTGTTTGATATGAGCATATGCTCTACACCCAAATGGCCTCAATCTGGAATAGTCTCCACAAGATCCATACCATCTACTATCCGGAGTCTGATTCTCAATAGCACCAGAGGAACATTTGTTGATTAAAACAACAGCAGTGGAGGCTGCTTCTCCCCAAAATGGCTTTGACATTCCAGATGCTATCAACATGCATCTTACCCTTTCAAGAATGGTTCTATTTATCCTCTCAGCAACCCCATTCTATTGTGGGTTGTGAGGGACCGTTCTATGCCTTTTAATCCACTTTCTCTTACAAAATTCATCAAACTCATGGGACAAGAATTCCAGCCCATTGTCAGTCCTAAAACACCTCAAATGCTTTCCTTTCTCTAACTCAACTGCAGTACACCATTCTTGAAATCTCTGGAATGTCTCTGATTTTTCTTTCATGATCATTATCCAAACCTTTCTTGAAAAATCATCAACAAAGGATAAGAAATACCTGCCTCCTCCAATGCTATTTACTGGTGCAGGGCCCCAAATGTCACTGTGAACATATTGGAGAGGCTCTGTTGAATTATGTTTGCCTACTCCATATGGCAGCTTCTTGCTCTTTCCTAGAATGCACTCTTCACATGATCCAATGGCTCTTTGTATCTCTGACTCAGCCATCTGAATAATGCCTTGCTTTACCAGCTGCATCAGCCCAGTGTCTCCCACATGGCCCAGCCTAGCATGCCAATTGATGGTCTGTTGAGTGGAGTTAGCCGATCCAGCTACTGCCTCAGCTTGTAGATAATAGAGTACATTTTTTCTGACAGCCTTCATGATCACCTGGCCATCCTTTGTGACAATCATCTCTCCACCAAAAAGAGTCAATCTATAGCCATTCTTCTCAAGAAGACCCAAGGATATCAGATTCCTTTTAATGGATGGAATGTATCTCACATCAGTGAGAGTTCTCAAAGATCCATCATCCATCCTCAAGGATATCTTCCCCACACCCTTAACATCACAAACGTGATCATCTCCAAGCAACACCGAGCCATCTGACTCCTTCAAATCCAAGAACCACTCAAGATTTGAGGACATGTGGAAACTGCAGCCAGAGTCCATGATCCATAACTTGGATATGGGACTGCTCTGGACCACATTCAGAGCTCTAGCTTCTTCAATTTCTTCAGTGATAGCTGCAGTTCCTTCTTCCTTATGATTTTCAGCTTGCTTTTTCTTCCAAGCAAAGCAATTTTGTTTGATGTGTCCTGGTTTCTTACACCAAAAACAGCTTCTAGTTTCCTTTTGGTCCCCATCTTTTGTGGATTTTGGCTTCCATTTATCAGATGATGGTTTCTTGAACTTGAACGGTTTCTTTGAGGCTGCTTTCACATTCAGACTCTCAGCTGCATGATCAATCGGTTTGCTGATGGATTTCTGCATTCCTTTCAATTTAAGTGCAGAATACACTTCCTCCAAAGTCACCTTGGAATCTCTCCCCAGAAGTATGGAGTCTCTGAATTGTTCAAAATTCTGAGGCAGAGCATTCAGCAACATCAATGCCTTATCTTCATCCTTCATAGGATCATCAACACCCTCAAGATCATCCATACACTTTCGAAAATCTTCGAGCTGATTGGCCAGATTCTTGGAGTCAGTAAATCTAAAGTTGAACAATCTTTGCTTGAGATGTAACCTATTGAAGATCGACTTCTCCATATAGATTTTCTCCAATTTCTCCCATACTCCTGCGGCATCATCTTCTTTCTGGACTTCCCTCAAAACCCTATCACTGAGGCATAAGACGATCGAGCTATATGCCTTATATTCCAGCTCCTGCGCTTTCGTCGCATCCACCCCCTCAAGTTCCTTCTTGTCCGTCTTGGATTTCACATAATCCCAGACTCCTTGCTGCATCAAAACAGCTCTCATTTTCAATCTCCATAGGCCGAAATCATTTTCGCCGGTGAACCGCTCAACATCAAATTTCGCGGTAGACATTGTCGAATGCGTTGTCTTCTCTCGTTCCCACAGACGGCGCCAATTTGCAATCGCTATCTTAATGCAATCAAAACCAGACCTCGAGCACAGCCAAGATCAAACTCGGAACGAACAAGAATACAATACACAATTGATTGAAATGATTAAGTCAAGAAAACACTCTGAACTCAGATGAAAATTGGTGGAGAACTTTTATTCAATGTATGGAAGAATTCTAACTAACACAAGATGAAAAACTCTTTCTCTTCTTTGCTAGTTACAGCTCGGCTCCAGAAGTGAAGAATCTAACTAACTCCCTCTCCTTTCATACTCAAATAATTGTGAGGGAAATACAAACGGAAAAATACAAGAATTTGCATATTAGTCCCCGAACTATTGCATATCAGTCCTTGAACTTTCTAAGTTGTTCACAACCCATAGAATGATAGCTTGAAACTCATAGAATGATAGTTTCCAACTACAAGAATGATAGTTCAGTTTTGCCCCAAATTCCATAACACCGGGCAGCCAGAGTTCTTCGATGCCGCGGGGGTACCAACCACCCCATTTTGATGTGGATGCATACGCTCGTCCCTCCGCCCCGAGGTATTCACAGGGATTATCCCAGATTCGAGAGGATTATTCGGTTGAACCCACTCCGGAAGGAGGCCGAGGTGGTGGAAGCTCCAGGGCGGAGGCGGAGGCCGACGAGGAGGAGGAGGATCTATGCCGGCATCCGTACAGCCCCAAAGAAACGCTGGTTGTGTACAACGCCTGGATCAACGTCTCGTACGATCCCATCGTCGGGAATCAACAATCCCGGAAGTGCTTCTGGGAAAAGGTCATCGAGGCCTACCACGAGATTAAGCCGAAGGGGTCCCGCCGCAGCACATTTAAGATGCTCCGCGCTCACTTTGACCGAGTCGACAAAGAGGTCAAAAAATTCTGCGTCATCTACAAGAGTGAAGCGGCTCATTACCAAAGCGGAGCCACTGGAGCCGACATTCTGAGGTCGGCTTTGCGAGTCTACTTCGACGACACCGCCAAACAATTCAAACATGTCGATGTTTGGGAGATCGTCAAAGACAGTTTTTCATGAAAAGAAGACAAATATGATATTTATAAGATTTTACCTCTCCATTGATGGGGAGGTAAAGATACCTCTTCAAATTGAGAAAAAGTATAATATCTTCTCAAATACCTCTCCCATTGAAGAATGATTTTTCATTAAAAAAAAGATAAATATGGTAATTATATTAGTTTACCTCTCCCATTGGAGATGCTATTACTATGTTTCTCTTCTCACCTTTTCTTTTCACTTTCGTGTGACAGGCCAAGTGTTAGATGCAAAAATTAAGGTTACATGATGCTGCAAAAAATGGTGATATATGTAAAACAGTTCCATCTTTATTCTATATTATCCGCAATAAAATAGTACTAAAAATATTTTACCAAAAATAAAGAGAAGAACTAAAATAAGATAAACATAAAAGATAACATAACATAGTTTAGAAAACATATAAATCATAAAACTGATAGAGAATACAATACATTACCTACGATTAAAATTATAAAGGCGATGGGGTGATGATATACAACTTGCAAAATTTCTTTGAAATTATACTTTTAATTAAAGGAATTCAAATTTATAGAAGATTTAACGTTTGGAATTCTAGGAATGACTTTTAGTCATCCTAATGTCCATTTTACTGATAGAGAATACAATACATTATGTACGAATAAAATCATAAAGGCGATGGGGTGATGATATACAACTTGCAAAATTTCTTTGAAATTATACTTTTAATTAAAGGAATTCAAATTTATAGAAGATTTAACGTTTGGAATTCTAGGAATGACTTTTAGTCATCCTAATGTCCATTTTACTGATAGAGAATACAATACATTATGTACGAATAAAATCATAAAGGCGATGGGGTGATGATATACAACTTGCAAAATTTCTTTGAAATTATACTTTTAATTAAAGGAATTCAAATTTATAGAAGATTTAACGTTTGGAATTCTAGGAATGACTTTTAGTCATCCTAATGTCCATTTTACTGATAGAGAATACAATACATTATGTACGAATAAAATCATAAAGGCGATGGGGTGATGATATACAACTTGCAAAATTTCTTTGAAATTATACTTTTAATTAAAGGAATTCAAATTTATAGAAGATTTAACGTTTGGAATTCTAGGAATGACTTTTAGTCATCCTAATGTCCATTTTACTGATAGAGAATACAATACATTATGTACGAATAAAATCATAAAGGCGATGGGGTGATGATATACAACTTGCAAAATTTCTTTGAAATTATACTTTTAATTAAAGGAATTCAAATTTATAGAAGATTTAACGTTTGGAATTCTAGGAATGACTTTTAGTCATCCTAATGTCCATTTTACTGATAGAGAATACAATACATTATGTACGAATAAAATCATAAAGGCGATGGGGTGATGATATAGAACTTGCAAAATTTTTTTGAAATTATACTTTTAATTAAAGGAATTCAAATTTATAGAAGATTTAATGTTTGGAATTCTATGAATGACTTTCAGTCATCCTAATGTCCTTTTTTTTCATATCACGTTGCTGATGTAAGTGCAAAATTTATAGGCCCTTTTAATCACACGTTTTTAACCATAATATAGTTTTTATTACTTTTTAACATTAATATAATTTTATAAATAAAATGACATTTTTTGTAAATTTTTTCAAAACTCCCCATTTATATATGTATAGATTATATTATACTCATGGAACACATTAGAGTATTAAATGGTTAATAGGTATACTATATTTGTAATTAATTGCGAATAAATCAAAGAGACTTCTCTGAAACAGAGTGGAACACAGCATTGAAAGAGAAGAGAAATGGCGTCGTGGGCTCTCTCTAGAATCAGCAACCTCCAAAAACACTTAAGCCCCAATATTCCCTCTCCAAAGGTACTATTTTTACTTCTCAAATTCATCCTATTCTCCTAGTTTTTGCCGTTTCCACTAAGTCAATCTATTTAGGGTGAAGGGCTAGTTAAGATATCACCAGAAGTTTCAGAAGCTCTGTCGCTAGGGAAACCGGTGGTTGCTCTTGAATCTACTATAATTTCTCATGGTATGTACAAAATTTTACACTACTACTATTATTTTTCACAATTGGCTGTTGAATTTGGACTGATACTGCTACCAAGTAAATGGGGGTGATCGCCATTTTGCTTTCATTCTTCGTTGTTTGAATTGCAATGTGCAATTGTGAAGAGGGGATTCATTGTTCATAGGAATCACAGCATGCGTTTCTAAATTCATTTTGGGTGGATGTTTGAGTATAATAGTGATCAATGTTAAATAATGCATTGTTTAATTTGGCCTTAGATTATTTACTATTTTGTGGTTTTATGCGTTTCTTTGCAATGTGATTTGAAACAGCTACTTAGTTTACCCCTGGGCATACTTCAAGTCTCCAATCATGTCTTCTACCAAATTAGTACTACTACTTGTTAAAAGAAATGAGGTTAAGTTTTGGGCATTGCAATTTGCAATGCTATTTGGGTGCCAGGACGTCTTACTTTTGTAATTTCTGAATTTCATTGCTCATAATCTTAAAATCAATGTCATTTACCCCCTTCTTCATCTATCTTGTTCATAGGAATGCCATATCCTCAAAATTTGGAAACAGCTAAGGAGGTTGAGGCTATAGTAAGACAGAATGGAGCTATACCTGCCACTATTGCTATTTTGGATGGTGTACCTTGCATAGGTGTTCTTTCCATGAGTTTCTTCTTTCCGTTTACTTTTAATTGCCTTTGTTTCTTGCTTGTTTTTCAATTCAATATCAAAATAACAGCATTAAGTTCAAAAAACAGAACTAAATTATATTCTGTATTCATGAACTGATATATGGAAGTTCAAGCTAACCCCCCCAAAAAGTGATAGTATAAGGTTCGTAGGCATGTATCAAAACTGAAATTCATCTAACACAAAAAGATTATGGTAGAATTCGAAGGGGTTTTACTAAGGAATTGACAGAAACTTGTGAATTTTGTAACTTAAATTCTATAGACGTACCATGTTATCCTCTCTATGTTTGTGTGCTCTAGTGTATAATCATTTTCCTCATGTTGTCAGGTCAGTCGTAATGTGTTTGAGAGTAAGAATCAGATATGCGGTTAAAAATTTCATCCTATTATGATTTACAGACCTTTTTTTTTAAGTTTCATTCTACATAGGAATGTTTTCTTCTTTTTAATGTAGGAACTAAGTTTCTGTCACCTTGGTGAACTGATAATCCTCAGAGCTACTGATGAAATATAAAATTTTAATGGTATTTTGTCAAAGAGCACTTCATCTCTGATTTGACTGTTTCCATCTTTCCATGAAATCTCAAATTTGTTCATCATTGTTTTTTTGCTAATCCATTTCTTTCTGGTAATTTATTGTTATGTTGTGTATTAACTACATGAGATGGGAAAAAATGGTTAAGAATGCCTAATGTTTAGCATTTTATTATAAGGTTTATCTCCAGAAGAACTTGAAAGGCTTGCTACAATAGGAAGAAAAGCTCGAAAGACAGCTCGCAGAGACATTGCACATGTTGTGAGTATTTACTGCTGAGTTAATGTTACATGTCCATGGCTATTGATAGTTTAAGCTCAAGATATTAGAAGTGCTGCACAAAAGTAGAGCAGAACCTTAATCATATACTCACACCGTCCCTGAAAGTTTGTCCCATTTTTCCATTTCCGTCCGTCCCACAAAATTTGTCCCATTTCACTTTTTGCCATTTTTGGTAGTGGTCCTCATATTCCACTAACTCATTCGTACTCACATTTTATTATAAAACTAATATATAAAAGTAGAACCCACATTCCACTAACTTTTTCAACTCACTTTTCATTACATTTCTTAAAACCCGTGCCGGGTCAAAATGGGACAATATTTGGGGGACGGAGGGAGTAACTTTTAACATTTCAAAATTTAAAAGTTTCTGAGGAACTCCTTCAAGGTTCCCATTTTAAATAAGTTAATCCTCCACATTGATTGATTAAAGAAACTTTAAATGTTGTTAAGTGGGTTAATGGGCAGTCTCCTTGGGAGAAATATTCACTGGGCAGTCCTGCATAGGACAGAATGCAATGACAGACATCACATGATGTCTCCGACTCTCTAATGGATAAAACTGTAGTGTACATTTTCCCTTTAATATACTTCTCTAATAATTTCTGGTTCCCATTTTGCAGAACTGTAGGAGAATTTTAACAATTTTCTACTAGGCCTAGCATAGTCCATTGTAATGTCATATTGTTGATGTCCCCCTCCACCCTGCCTGTGGCCAGATATGTTACTGAAAAACTATTGATGCCTCTAAGATGATTAGATGAACCATATCTTCTTCTCCATATCCTAAGCTAGGATTTAAGTTCTTAAACCTAATTACTATGGGGCACCTTTTTCAGGTTGCCACGGGAGGGAATGGTGCCACTACTGTTTCAGCAACGATGTTTTTTGCATCCATGGTAATCATACCGTGCTTACTCAAATATCGTGATTCTCTTCTCCTTCTACATAAAACTTAAAATTGTAACTTGTATATGCTCTCTGTGCAGGTTGGGATCCCAATATTTGTTACTGGTGGTATTGGGGGAGTTCATAGACATGGAGAGAGTAGTACGTTCTTATGAACTGCTTAATCTATTATTACACTGCAAATGTTAAAAATAACATGCATTGCAATCTGATTACTCTTGGTTTCCCATTCTTGAACTTATGGTTGACCGATCAAGATCTCAGATAATGTATGGATTATCATCATATAATTTTATAGATGTCAAAATTTTAATTTAAGTAAATGATGAGCACTTTTGATATATTCATGAAGGGATCAAGGCTAATTCAATAAAAACTTGTTCTGGCCTCAAGATCTAGGAATTTAAAGAGACTGGGACATAGTTTTCTTTTCTTGTAATGTGTATAATTCTATTTTGTTATCAAGGAGACCAATAATTTGTCCGGGAACAATAATGATAATCTTGTCATATTTAAAGTGCTGAGAGTCTCCGAATTTGACTGCCTACTCCCTAGTAGATCACTGGAACTTGCTGAGTTTGTTGTGCTATGAATTTGTCCCTTAATCTATTGACACTACCAGTGTACCACATAAAGATTTTTATGGCTATCTGGAGCAAACATTGACTCGTCTAAATTATGACTCAGGGCTGTGCCCGTGTTACAATTATCTGATTTAGTATATACATATAACTAACAAACGTACTACTCTTGTTTAGGTCCTTAAAGTCCAAACCTTTCCCCTAATATGCATGAAATTGAATAAATTCTTAATACTATTGATTAGCTGGCAGTGTATTCATATTTTTGCACCATCTGTTACAGCTATGGATATTTCTTCTGATCTTGTGGAGTTGGGAAGGACGCCCGTTGCTGTAGTTTCCGCTGGTGTGAAATCAATATTAGATATTCCTAGAACGCTGGAATATTTGGTAATTGTCCTTTAACTCCTATATGATTATCAGTACTTAGTAGGTCTCTTGTAAAATGAACTCGCATACTACATTAATGTTTATACCGCATAAGTATTACTCTAATTATCATTGTCAGAGATTGGTATCTTATATTACTCAGATATTTCACAAACTTTGGTCCACTAAACTGTTTTTTACAAATGTCTGACTAGTATTCTACCCTTGTTTACTTATGTATAAAGTATAACCCTTTGATGGAATACAGGAAACTCAAGGAGTTTGCGCTGCTGCATATCAGACCAGTGAGTTTCCTGCCTTCTTCACTGAAAAGAGTGGCTGCAAGGTAGTTCCTCTCATATATTAAGCTGGTGGTTATTATCATTACGAGTACTGCTTACTGCTCTACCAAAAAGCATTCAGAATAGCACACCTCTGTTTAGTTTTCTGTGGTTCATCTTACTTGTCAAATTCAAAAAAATGTAGTGAGTCTCTGATAGAACCTTTATTCCAATGCAACATTATATGTGCTTCTTGATAAGTCGTGGAAATTTAAGTTGCTGGCTTTGGTAGAACAGAACCCTAATGCCTATCCATTTTCAGCTGTGCAATTGTTCTTTTGACAATTTATGTTCTCTTAGGCTATTAACTCATTCTTTAATCTGCTAATGGTGTTTGCCAATGAGTACAGGCACCCTGTCGTGTTGACTCGCCCGAGGAATGTGCTCGATTAATAGGTGTGGTTTCTAATTTTGTCTCATTGTTAATATGTTACCCATTATTTTGTGTAACCACACTGATTTGATGTTCTCAAACTTCCCAGAAGCACACAACAGTCTTATGCTGGGGACTGGAATTCTTATATCAGTCCCTATTCCAAGCAAATATTCTGCCTCAGGAAACTTTATTGAGTCAGCGATACAGAAAGCTCTAAAGGATGCTCGGTAGTCTTTTATTTTGTGAAAAAGCTTTTAGTAGTGTAGATGTCAATCACTTATTCATTCTTATTCTCAACAAACTGATGATAATGTAACGGAGTGTGATACAGGGAGCAGAATATTACTGGCAGCAGTGAAACTCCGTTTTTGCTTGCTAGAGTGAACGAGCTGACTGGGGGAGCCTCCCTCTCTGCAAGTATTCTTTGTCAAATTCCGTCATCTTCATAACCAAATACACAGATAAATAGAGACTAAAGTATGCTACCATTACTAACCAATCACGCCTAACATGATGCGATCCCCTTTTTACTAAAGTAGAGATTTCTTTAACTGCTGAATTTCATTTCATCATGACTTTTCCTTAATAGAGTGCTACTAGACATTGCTCTTGTGAAAAATAATGCATGTGTAGGCGCTCAGATTGCAGTCTCTCTCTCTCAGCTGCGCCAAGAAAGTTATGAAGGTGAGTTCGACTGTTCAAAAATCATGCTATCTAAATCTGATTTATAGAATATATCTTGCTGTTCTGTAAAATGAAATCATTTATCTGTACTTTTGTTATTGATTCTGCAAGATAAAAAATTTTCTTTAGTAAAATTAACAGCTGAGATATGTGAAATACTTTGTGAAATGTTTATTAGTACATCCCATTACAAGTAGTTGCTCTTCAAGAAGATTTATGAAGCCGAAGCAACTGAACATCCATGATGTATTATTTGTTTTGCAGAATGCAATTATTTTTAGAAAATGTCCAAAATGGTAGTTCAGCAAGAACAATAGGAACTAAAGCACAAACTGTTGAATTTCTTGTTTTAGGTACCTAACGGTGTAGAGGTGAGGTCGATTGGAGAAGCTAACAACTCCCTTTACCAAATGAAGTTTTCTATTTACCACACCCACAATTCTTATAGTAGCTCAGTGTCATTTGTCTCCTTTACAAGGAGATAGATATCTCCATGACTCCAACTACAAGCTGTCGATGGCTATATCCTTCGCGAAATGAACGACAACGATTCTACCAGATTTAGGGTTGTGAAAAATTTGGCAAAACACATCTATAAAAGTCCTTATGCTTTGTAGTACTTTATTAGTACATTAAATCCTTGTACAATTTTTTTTGTGTTTTAATAAATCCTTTTTAGTTATCTCATGGATCCTTTCCTTTTTACTATTTCAAACCCCAATCTGTTGTTAATGATCTTGCAACCAATTTGGTTTCGTCTTCATAGGCGAAGAAGGCCAACAGTAAACATGGTATGTGTCAATGGGGTTGGATCGTCGAAGAATCCGAATCTATTAAGGACGTCGCCCGGAGATAGATCTCTGTAGGTGAAACAGCTGCAGAGGATGTAGAAGATGGTGTTGTCTTCTTAATCACCTTGCATTTTAATGGTAATGAATAGTTGTTGACAGAAATTGGAAATTAACCAAAAGATAATCAATAATTTGAAGAATTGCACTTTGAAGAATGAACAGACAAACAGTACGTACATCTTTTCCAAATATACATTCTAATATGTATTAAAACAAAAAATAAAACTGTAAGGTATAATGAATAGTTATTATACTATAGTAGAAAAACAAGCACAGTTTATGTAACAAAGTAAAATTCAGTAAATAGATTAAGACAGTGAAATTATCTTTGAAGTTTGTTGCTACTTTATTGTCTTATATCTTGAATAAAATAAAAAAAAGAATAAAAATTTAGTCGAAGTGGGTGAAAAGGGGGATAGTGGGATGAGTGGCAAATCCTACAATATGTGATGTATAGTTTTGGATGGTTGGTTGAAAGAGTCGATAATACCAATTTGAAGGTGCAAGAGAAACAAAAACAGTGGTTGGAAGTATGTATGAGAATTTCTTGCAATTCACAAACTAGTGATGGCACATTGTTTGTCTTTGTTAGGTTATGTGTTTGGACCTTAGTGATGCTCCAAGAATATTCAACACTTTAGGCACCCTTTGATTCCCCTTCCACCTTATGTCATGACAAATATACCACATTTAAAAGTAGTTCCTACTACAAAACATAGACATATGGGTCTCTGTCTATGTCTGTCTATGTCTTTGTGTATGTGTGTGTGTGTGTGTGTGTGTGAGAGAGAGAGAGAGAGAGCAATTAGAGGAGTACTAGAATATGTGACAATTCTAAGTTGTCCATCTTTCTTATTCTTTCTTTAATGATGGGACATTCAAGAAATGGTTGCTTTGAAATTTCATAATCTCTTATGAAATGATGTTGGTCAGATTTTGGAAGACCAAGTTTTCTAGCAAATCTTTTGCACTAGTTGTGAAATAGATTTCACATCCAAACCACACACAAAAAGTCACTCAATTTTCTTGTCAAAATAAACTTCTGAATATGCCAAATATTTCAAAATAATTATAGAAGCGTCTATCTATTAGCACACTATATGATACACCTAAAATAAAAATCAACTTTGATAGAAAAAAAAGAAGAAAAAAATCAACTTTGATAAAAAAAATCAACTTTGAATAGGATGATTTACATAATAATAAAGGCATACTATGCCGAAATTAAAATGTATATTTACAATCTGCATCCCTTACATTTTTAATATGATAAATTAAAGATAATCAGAGACTTGGCCTAATCAATGAAAATTTCAAGTGCTACATTACTGCTACCTCCGTCCCGGGACAATAATATCATTTAGAGTCATTTCAATCTATTCCATAATAAAAATCACATTTAACTTTTACAAAAAATGGTAAATAGGGTTCCGGGTTCCATAAACTTATTTCATACATATTTTATTATAAAATAATATATATATATATATAAATATATATATAGGGTAGTGATCTATGGCAAACACTCCTTAAGCAAATAACTAGAGAACAAATCATAGTCACAAGATAAAAAAATCAAGGGCTAATATTAATTTTCGAATTTAATGAGATATTAGCTCCCTCAATCACAAATTTACTCCATAATAACAAGCTAGGGGTATTTTGGTCATTGCACAGCGAATTAAATCCAATTTTGAAAATTGAATTCAAACCGTGTCGCGTCTTCTTCTCTTCTTCTCTCTTCTCCTCTTCTCGTCGCAGTTGGCGGTGTCGCGGAAGAGAGTTTTGGTGGCGACAATGGCGGTTGCCAAAACCGTCTTCGCTCTCAGCCACGCAGGAAGGTCCCGCACCGGCGCTGGCTTCCGTCCCTCGCCGTCGCCGTCGCCGTAGTCGTAGCTTCGTTCGTCGTCGGCGCGGCGCTCAGGACCTGAGTTTTTATTTTCCTTTCTAGGCTATGGCGGAGTGTGTATGTAATATATATTGATTTGCGGTGTTTGGGGGTTTGGATCAGTTGAATTGCTGTGTTTGGGGTTTTTGAAATTCTTTTTCGGTTTGTAATATTCATTCGACATTTTTATGTGTGACTGCTAACAGTGTGTATCACACTATTAGATATTCATACTGTGCATTTGATGTTAATTAGGATAAGTAGTATAAAATTGTCATTTTCTCCAAATCATATTGCCCGTAAGTTCTTACCAATTTTGATGTTATTATTATATTGATTTCATTACTTATTTTGTTGTTGTTGTTTATACTATAAGAGTGATGTGTTTTGTAAACAAGAGTGAAGTAAAGTCATGCTACGAGTGATGTGTTTTGTGAACAAGAGTGAAGTAAAATCTGAGTAAGAGTGATGTGTTTTGTGAATAAGAGTGAAGTAAAATCTGAGTAAGAGTGATGTGTTTTGTGAATAAGAGTGAAGTAAAATCTGAGTAAGAGTGATGTGTTTTGTGAATAAGAGTGAAGTAAAATCTGAGTAAGAGTGATGTGTTTTGTGAATAAGAGTGAAGTAAAATCTGAGTAAGAGTGATGTGTTTTGTAAACAAGAGTGAAGTAAAATCTGAGTAAGAGTGATGTGTTTTGTGAACAAGAGTGAAGTAAAATCTGAGTAAGAGTGATGTGTTTTGTGAACAAGAGTGAAGTAAAATCTGAGTAAGAGTGATGTGTTTTGTGAACAAGAGTGAAGTAAAACCTGAGTAAGAGTGATGTGTTTTATGAACAAGAGTGAAGTAAAACCTGAGTAAGAGTGATGTGTTTTGTGAACAAGAGTGAAGTAAAATCTGAGTAAGAGTGATGTGTTTTGTGAACAAGAGTGAAGTAAAATCATGCTAAGAGTGATGTGTTTTGTAAACAAGAGTGAAGTAAAATCATGCTAAGAGTGATGTATTTTGTTACCGGGTTAATGACATTGAAAAATGCCGTTCAAGGATGTAATTGAACGCACATCGTGCATCACAAATTCAATTTGACAATCACTCCAACAGTTCACCTCTGTTTCTTGAAACACAATTTTTTATTTAAAATTTTCTGAAATCATACCATATACATATCACACTAACATATTTCCATTCTTTGGAGAAAATTCATATGCTTTTTTTTAATGTAAGAAACTACTACTATGAATCAACATCCAGCTGCACCGAATCCCAGCTTCCCTCCGGCGACATCATACACCACTTCAAATGTCAATTGCTGCGTGTTTCCGAAGATTCCGGTGTCTGTGGCGTCTCCGTTTCCGGCGAAAGCAAGGCACGCCACCGTGGAGCAAACCGATATCAGTATCCCCGACGGGATGAGGTCGATCTTCACTCCGCCGCCGAATGCGAATGACACGGTGGGGATTGTGACGGTCGTGTAGTTGGAGAAGTCGAAGCTCGTGTCCAAGATGGAGTACGCCGGCGCCGCCGGGTAATTCTTCATCCCGTCGCCGGAGAGGAAGTGGAGTCGTGCTCCGTCACCTCCTTTGAGAGAGAGCATAGTGTGTCTACGAGAATGGTGTGTGTATATGCAGGAATGGTGTGTGTGTTTGATTTCCCAAAATGTCCCTATGCAATTTGTATGAGTTAAAAATGTATGCTTATTTTAGTCATTGGATTAAGATAATGTGTGGCTGAGATTTGTTCTCTAGTTATACACTTAAGATTAGTTATACCTTGATCACTACCCTATATATATATATATATATATATATATATATATATATATATATATATATATATAAATGGGACCCATAAGCCACTAACTCATTCAATCCATTTTTTTAACATTTCTTATAAGGGAAATGCTATGTGGCCACATTATGGCTGACCATAATAGGATATTTTGGTCAATATACATACCAAACAATTAATAAATTAATAAAATCATAAAGATATTTATATATTCTGATTTAAAAGTAGTTATAGATATTAAACAATTAAATTATAAAATATAAAATAATAAATTAAAGTTTAAAAAAACTGAGTGGATATCTAACACAAGAAACGAAAATGAGCTACATATTCAAAGTTCTAAGATGATTTGACGACTTAGTCTTTTATGTGTATTATTTCGGGATAAATGGTAAATTAGTCTTAGATAATTGTTACTTTTAAGATGAACTAAATCCAAGTAAATAAGCATTAAAGGTAACAATATTTTATTTTTATGGCCAGTCACATTATAACCATTTAGCACTACTCTTCTTATAATTCATGCACCCACTAAATATGACTACTATTGTGGAATGACATGTCAAATTATCTACCAAATGCAAGAACTTGAACGGTCAATTCGATGATGTTGAATGTTAGTGAAACCATCCCACCAAGAAAAATTCGAACAAGAACAAGATTTTGCTTGGTACTACTATAATTATCTTCAATTAATTCTTTGTTTTAGCAATTTAATTTCTAGGAGAAAGCGAAGCTAGTGGGAAGAATTTGGCAAGCCCAAGTAATTCTGGGCAAGAGAGAGAAACGAAGCAGAAAATGACAAGAGACAGACAAACAATGAGAACAAAATTCAAAAATGGGCACTTGTTCTCATAAAAATTCCATATTCCTTCAACTCGCTCCCGACAAAATCTCCCCTCACGTTTTACTCCACAATGCTGCCATCTAACAAATCCTCCAACACTGACTAATCTCTTGCCCCCCCCCTCTCTCTCTCTTAAATCCCACCGATTCCACTCAACCCCCCCTCTCTCTCCGATTCCAGCACTTGAACCAGAGCTCGCTTGTGCCTTTTTCTGGGTTTCTCCCAATTTCAATAACCCACAAACGAATTGGGATTTCTTCGCTTGATCGGTGAGTTCCTCAATCCAATCTCCGTTCCTCTGTTTTCGCGCTTTACTCAATTCAATTCTAATTTCAGCTCAATTTCGCCTCGTTTCAGTCAAATTCCGGTAATTCAATTGCTGAATCGTCGCTCCGAATCATAAAGCTGCCTGCTTTTGCACTGATGTTTCAAGACGACGGGTCTTCATCTGTCACCTCCTCACCGCTGCAAATGTTCCCGACGCCGTCGCCGCCGAGCTTAATCTCGCCCTATCCATGGCTGAAAGATCTTAAACCAGAAGAGAGAGGGTTATACCTAATTCACCTCCTAATCACCTGCGCAAACCACGTCGCCTCCGGCAGCCTCGAGAATGCAAACATCGCCCTTGATCAAATCTCCCACCTCGCCTCCCCTGACGGCGACACAATGCAGCGAATCGCCTCCTATTTCTCCGAGGCTCTCGCGGATAGGATCCTCAGAGCCTGGCCCGGGGTTTACAAGGCCTTCCGGTCGACTAGAATGCCGGTTTTAGCCGAGGAAATCCATGTTAGGAAGATGTTTTTCGAGTTCTTGCCGTTTATGAAGGTGGCATTTGTGATTAGTAACCAGGCCATCATTGAGGCGATGGAGGGGGAGAAGATGGTTCATGTGATTGACTTAAACGCGACCGAGCCAACGCAGTGGTGCGCCCTCATCCGAGACCTGAGCGCCCGGCCTGAGGGGCCACCTCATCTCAGGATCACGGGGGTCCATCAGAAGAGGGAGGTGTTGGAGCAGACTGCTCATGTCTTGATTGAGGAGGCGGAGAAGCTGGATTTACCGTTTCAATTCCACCCCGTTGTGAGCAAATTGGAGGATCTTGATGTTGAGAAGCTTAGAGTCAAAACAGGGGAGGCTTTAGCTATTAGTTCAATAATGCAGCTGCACACATTGCTAGCTTGTGATGCCGGTGGGAATAGGTCCCCGTTGGCCCCTATGAAAGGCGTGGGCGTGCAATTTCAAAGGGCTGCGCATACGAATCAAGGAACTTTAGGGGAATTGCTTGAGAAGGATATGGTTAATGGCTATAGTCCAAGCATTGATTCTCCCTCTTCGTCGCCCTTGTCTTCCATGCCCTCCTCGCCTAAGATTGACGGATATCTCAGCGCGTTGTGGGGCCTTTCTCCCAAAGTGATGGTGGTGACAGAGCAGGATTCAGACCACAATGGGAAGAGCTTGATGGAGAGGCTATCCGAGTCATTGTACTTCTACGCTGCTCTGTTCGATTGCCTGGAGTCTGCGTTGCCAAGGGCGTCCATCGAGAGGTTGAAGATGGAGAAGATGCTGTTTGGGGAGGAGATCAAGAATATCATAGCGTGTGAGGGGGGCGAGAGGAGGCAGAGGCACGAGAGGCTCGAGAAGTGGAATCAAAGATTTGAGCTAGCTGGCTTTGGAAATGTTCCTCTTAGCTATTACGCGATGCTGCAGGCGAAGAGGTTGCTGCAGAGTTACAACTGTGATGGTTATAAGATCAAAGAGGACAACGGTTGCGTGGTGATCTGCTGGCAAGATCGGCCGCTTCTCTCAGTATCGGCGTGGAGGAATAGAAGGTGAAATCTGTGTTGATTTTAAACCACCATACTGTCTGATTTAGGTGTAGAGTTCTTAGTATTGTTGTCTACTATTTCATGCTTTCATTGTGTGCTCACAGTTTTTGTAGATATAGCTGGAATTCAGACAGTGTGTTTGCCTATGTTTAATCATCCATATCTCATTTATTTTGAGTTGCTCTTTCACATTTGGATTGTGCTTTAGAGAATAAGAGAAAAGGAAGCTGCATTTGCTTAGATTAGTAGAAACTGCTTATAACATAACTAGCTTAGTAATGTGTTAAGGCAAAGTTGCATAGGAAATAAACATTCAACACTATACAATAGAGGGTATATGCAGCCATCTAATCCAATCTTTAAACATTCAAACATTTCTTGAAATTTATTCATTTCAAAGATGGTTGCTTATTATATATGAGTGTAATGTTTGTGGTTTGGTAGTCACCCTCACTTCACTTTATCCATACTGCAGAAAGAGGAATTCAGACAAACATTAATTGGTGAAATGAAATAAATTAGGCGGTAAATTAAGTTTTGCACCAATAATTCCTTGAAACACATATGAGAATCGTGATGTATATATAGTATTAACTATATTCAAATAATGAGCTAGCATTTGGATGTCAAATTGGTAGCTACTTTTCGACTCATTCCAATTTAAAATTAAGGGTAGATAGGAAAAAAATATGAAATTTGATCAAATTCTGTTCGGCAACTTTTAAAAATGGTCAATTATATCATATCTTTGATGTTTTTCTCAATTTTCCCATAGTCTGACTTTGGGAAAATTATGTATGCTTTTGGAAAACGAAAAATATCATATGAACAAAATGTCCTGCTATTTAAATGACATCATATACATTTAGTCAATTATATTTTTAATTTTTACATATGTACGAATTACGTTGATAAATACAGAAACATAACATGATGCAATTTTTTGCTATGAGACAATTGAGAAAAATATCAAAGTTATAATTTAATTATTTATTTTTAAAAGTTCGTGATTGACCAGAATTTGACTAAATTTTAGTATGATTTTTTGGCCATTTACCCTAAAATTTATTAAGTATGAGGGAGAAATCTAGTGAGGATACTTACATTGACTTGGCATGTATATATGTTAATATAAAGTTACATAAAGGCACAACACAATGTCTACTCTAGAGATCATAAACTGAAAATAAGTTAAATTTTGTGGAATGTTATACTCTTATTTATATGATTACTTATTATCTTGGTATAAATCTCAAACCCTATTTATATCCAATTACTCTCATCCTTAGTTCATCACTCGACAGTCTATAGATTATCCCTACTTCATCGCACTAAAACACTATCAAATTCAATTACTAAAATGTATTTAGAAAAAAATCTCATAGCATATTAACATGGAAGTAGGATGTTACTAAAGGAGAAAAATGAGAAAAAAGAGCAAAGTAATCCATGTGCCTAGAGCAAGTAGAGTGTTAGAGCATCCACAACCGTGCTCTTGCCAGCGGCACGGTTGTGGGCCCGGGCGGTACTATTCATGCCTGCTCTCTGGCAAGAGCACAACACCCACAACTGTGCTCTTCCGCAAGGACGAGCACAATTAATATAAAATTCAATTACACAAAAACATTTCCATAATATTAAAATTCATTTAAAACCCACAATAAATATTACAAATGACAAATAAAATTAAACATTGCATAATTAAAATCCTAAAAATTAAAAATTACATAATTAAAATCCTAAAAATTAAAAATGACACTACTCGTTGCCGAATTTCGCCCACATGTGGTTGATTAGGTCTTCTTGTAGTTGATTGTGGATTCGAGTATCGCGCATTGTGTGTCTTGTCTCGATCCTCTGGCCAACCGTCGTATGCTCGCCTCGGCGTAGGGGAGACCTCGCTGTTGAGCTTCCGGCAATTCGCATGAACAAGCGCTTTGACATGCGAAAACGGCGCCTGAAGTAATCTGCCGGAAACCGCGGCTGGTCGGCAAAGTAGTCGGCAACGAGCCTTTCGTGGGCTCCCTCCCGGTCACGATGGATGTACCGTCGATTTGATCTGGTTCGTTGAGGAGGAGGAGCAGGGGTATTCGCCGCGACATATGCTTCGTAAGCGGCACGATGTTGTTCGTAGTATTCTTGTTCTTCGCGTTCCGCTTCCGCCATAATATGGGTGAAATCCATTTGAGATTTTGAGTGGGTGATGAATGTGTTGATAGTTTGTATGAGAATTATGAATGAGAGATGAATGAGAGATGATTTGATGTGATAAATGGATGATGAATGTGTGTATTTATAGATGATTTTGGGGAAAAAAAATAAAAAAAAATAAAAAAAATTCAGAAAAAACGGGAAAAAAACGGCCATATTTTTGGGATTTGGAAAATATTTTTTTTTTATTTTTTAGCATTATTTATAATTAAATACCGATTTTTAAAAAATAAAAATAAAAAAAAGTTTAAACACAACGGCTATGCCGTTGACGAATGGGAGCGCGCCACGTGTGCGTCCGCTGGCACGGACGTGCTCGATACATCGAGCAGCGCCGTGCCAGCGGCGCGGCTGCAGCGGCGGCGGTCCTGCGCCTTGCCAACGGCGCGGACGGCGGTGGCGTCTTTCGCCACCGCTGCGGATGCTCTTATAACATGTGGAATCACATGCCCCTTGTGTTTCTTACGTAATTATATATTATCTCCCACCATTATAATTTAGATTTGTGACATATTCTTGCACGACTGCTTATAATATTTAACTCAACATTGATTTTTTTTAGCTCAAATTTACAATTACTATCATATACTAATGTGAGCTTAGCTCCATTGTTCATTCTATATAATACGAGTTAAATTGGGCCAACTAATGTTGTTGTATTGATGGGTTTATAGAAGACTTGAAAAAACAAATACTATGTCAATTCAAAAAATTGAATCTATTTGTTTAATACAGTATTAATTTAATCATGCTAATTCAATTAATTACACGCCAGAAAATAAATAGCTCATGTAATAGCAATTACTAAAATCTATAGATCATGAAATCTACGGATAAATTGTAGTATAATGCATGGAATGACTAGCCGTATGTCTAGTCCACTACATGGGATGTGACATCCCTAACCCGAAACATGCATTATTTTGCATATTAGCATATTTTATTGTCATTACATATTATATTATCATTTTTAGTATAGAGATGTTAAGTATGTCATAGAGGATATATTATTTGTTAAGATGATAGTTTAGGTGCTATATAAGCTTTGTAAAATAAATATGTTAAGTGAATATTATGTATGTGCACCAGTCACGTAAATAATGTACATATATAGCCATACACATCACTTACTATTAATTTAATTATTAAGGAATAACTTTATGTATGTATTTGCTACGTGTAAGAGTTTCAAATGCCCAGCTAATAAAATTTGTATATGTCGTGTATCAGTTTCAAGTGCCCAACTAATCAAGCTGGTGCATGTTAATATAATAATAGTTCACTAATGAAAAAAAAAGAAAACTACTAGAGTGGAGAACGAAGAGAAAATAGAAAGGGAAAAAGAAAAATAGAAGGGCCGAGACGAGAAGTGTTTTGGAGAGTAAGTGTGAAGATGTTATAATTACTTTTAATAGTTAATTTGAGAAACGTTTGCAAGATTTACATATAAAGGAATAGAGATTGTGAAAGAGTACAAAAAGATGAGAAAGAAAGATTGCTCGAGATGATTTTTAAGTTCAAGCTCAAAGGAAAGGATGATAGTAGATTACGTGGTTTTCTGATCAGGTGTGTATAAATCACACTTTTAGTTTTACATAGGTTATGTGATTGATTGTTATATGTTGAATTGGAGTGAATTATTTGATTTTGATGGTCGAATATGATATGAATATTTGATTGCTGAAATGGACATGTTTGTTTAGATATGTTGGATAATTTGATGGAATATGATATGGATATGATTGGTGCAACGGATATGATGATGTAAATGAATTATATGATAGAAATATGTAATTGATGTTTTACATATGATATTGAAAGTACATGAATCATGTGATTAAAGAGGATCTGTGACAGCCTTGTACTGGATCTGAAATATAGAGGGACCTATGAGTCCAGTTACAGAGAGGCCTTCGGGTCAAATACAGAGGACCTATGAGTCCAATTACAGAGGGACCTTCGGGTCAAACACGGAGGGACCTATGAGTCCAATTACAAAGAGACCTTCGGGTCATAGAGGAATCCCGGGCAGATACCAGGCTTGACTGTTACAGAATAATAAACTGAATAGAGTGGCATATGCATATGAATATGAACTGGTTTGTTTTTAAATTATGTTATATATTGTTTCTGATTATATGTATTGATAAAAGAATATGCTTGATGTTTGTATCATGTGAGATTAAAGGTGGAAATTTATATATACTGAGTTGTGGCTCATATAAACCACTAAATTTTTTCAGGAATAAGATAACAGTAAAGTTTTGACTGACGTGGGTCATAGGAACTCCTCGTGTTATCAGGTTCGGCGGCTGACGCATATTGGCAACCTTCTCGACCTCATCATTTTGCATGTAGATGAATGTATAGTATATAGAGTGGTGACATGGTTCCACTACTGTGTAGAATGTTTTGGAGTATGTACTTGATAAATGTTGAATTTTAGAATTATATAATATGTGTGTTCTATGAATTAGACACGTGTATTGATTGTTGTTATGATAAGGGATTTATTTATTATAAGAGTATACGTCAAAGGGGTTGAAGTGTGACAGTTTAGGTACAATCATAATCTTTAAGCAACTCCATCCACCGTCTTTGTCTCATATTCAACTCCTTCTGACTCATTAAATATTTTAAACTCTTGTGATCTGTCAAGATTTTAAAAGTTTCTCCATATAAATGATGACGCCAAATCTTCAAAGCAAAAACAACAGCGGCCAATTCCAGATCATGAACAGGATACGAAACTTCATGTACTCTTAGCTGTCGTGACGCATAAGCAACAACCTTTCCATTTTGCATCAAAACACAACCAAGTCCCTGCCGAGAAGCATCACTGTACACAGTGAATCCTCCTATACTGTCGGAATAGTCAATATAGGTGTTGTAGTCAATCGATGCTTCAACTCATCAAAACTCTTCTGACATTCTTCACTCCATATGAAATGGGCATTCTTCCGTAACAATTTTGTCATTGATCCCGCAATAATCGAGAATCCTTCCACAAAATGTCTATAGTATCCAGCCATACCCAGGAAGCTTCAAACCTCTGTAACTGTAGTTGGCACTTTCCAGTTGACAATTGCTTCAATTTTCTGTGGATCCACTTCTATTCCTCGACCTGACACCACGTGTCCCAAAAATACCACATGATCTAACCTAAACTCACATTTACTCAACTTTGCATAAAGTTGTTTATCTCGTAGAACTTGTAATACTGACTGCAAGTGATTAACATGATCCTCTGTACTTCGCGAGTAGACCAATATGTCGTCGATAAAAACAATCACAAACTGATCCAGAAATGGTTGAAATACTTCATTCATCAGTGCCATAAAAGCTGCAGGTGCATTCGTCAGTCCGAAAGGCATAACCAAAAACTCATAATGGCCGTATCGAGTTCGAAAAGCTGTTTTCGGAATATCATCTTTAGCAATCTTCAACTGATGGTACCCTGATCGGAGATCTATTTTTGAAAACACTTGTGCCCCCTGAAGTTGGTCAAACAAATCTTCTATTCTTGGCAATGGATATTTATTCTTCACCGTCGCTTGATTCAATTTCTGATAGTCTATACAAAGTCGCAATGTACCGTCTTTCTTTTTCACAAACAACACTGGCGCTCCCCAAGGTGAAACACTGGGCCGTATGAATCCCTTATCCAACAACTCTTGTAACTGTTTCTTCAACTCCTGTAACTCCATCGGCGATATTCGATAAGGAGGAATTGAAATAGGTGCAGTACCTGGTAACAAATCAATAGTGAACTCTGTTTCTCGATCAGGTGACAATCCAGGTAAATCTTCAGGAAAAACGTCAGGAAATTCTTTAACAACGAAAATGTCTTTAACTTGATCATCAACCGTAGCACAATCTACAACATGGGCAAGATATGCTTCACATCCATTTTGAATCAGTTGAAAGGTTGTTGTAGCAGATATAAGATAGGAGGGAACAATCTGTCGATTGCCGTAGAATATCACTCGATCTCGTCCTGGTGACTCTATTACCACTTCTTTAGCATAACAATCTATCTTAGCCCGGTGACGTGACAACCAATCCATACCCAAGATAATATCAAACTTATGTATGAACAAGGGAATCAAATCTGCCAATAGTTCTACTGAATTGATTCTCACCGCACAATCTCGGTATATTGTATATACTGAAATAACTTCACCCAAGGGTGTGTGTACACCTAGTCTGTGATCTAGAGGTTCAGGTTCTTTATGCATATGTGGTGTGATGACAGGTGATATAAATGAATGAGTAGATCCTGGATCTATCAATGTATATATCATAGCATCAACTAAATAAAGTGTACCAGTAATGACCTCTGGTGCTCTAGATGCCTCCTCCTGTGTCATAGCAAACACACGAGCATGTCCCTGGGGTGTAGATCCATGTGCCTCTGACTGTCCTCGCCCTCGACCCATAGGTGTACTCATAGTTTGTCCTCTTCCACGACCTCGATTAATACTTGCACTCGATGCTGCAGGTCGCACATTCTGTACTGTTGGTTCCGTTGCTGCTCTTCCACTTGATATTATGTTAGACCCCAGTGGGCATTCCCTATAATAATGTCCTTGCTGTCCGCAGTGAAAACAACCTCCTGTAATTATTCGACATTCCCCTGTTTGTGGTCGTCCACAGTGCACGCATAAAGGTCGTGCACGTGCTGTCATACCAGATCCTCGTCCCCACTCATAACTGAAAGGTGGTGCACGTCCGCCTCTTTGACCCAATGGACCTCCTCTACTGAAACTCGATGCCGAAGAAAAAGAACTAGGCCTTTTTGAAATGCTCGAGCTTGATTCACCCCTATACTCTTGTGGTCCCCTCTTTTGTCTTTGAATATACACATGTCTTTCTTTCACTAGTCTCTCTGCTCGTATAGCTGCTGCACGCAGATCATTATAAGTACGAAGGTCTGAAGGTGTGATTTTGCTTCTTATCTCATATATCAATCATTCTTCAAAACGTCTACACTTATCTTGTTCTGTAGGTAGCAATGCCGATGCATAACGAGAAAGCTGAGTAAACTTCACTTCAAAATCTGCAACTGACATAGATCCTTGTTTAAGGGACAAAAACTCTCTTTGCTTCTCATCACGATACACTGGTGGCATATACTTATCACTGAACTCTCTCAAGAAGTCATCCCAACTGAGTACTGGAGGATGTATACTCTTATAATAAATAAATCCCTTATCATAACAACAATCAATACACGTGTCTAATTCATAGAACACACATATTATATAATTCTAAAATTCAACATTTATCAAGTACATACTCCAAAACATTCTACACAGTAGTGGAACCATGTCACCACTCTATATACTATACATTCATCTACATGCAAAATGATGAGGACGAGAAGGTTGTCAATATGCGTCAGCCGCCGAACCTGATAACACGAGGAGTTCCTATGACCCACGTCAGTCAAAACTTTACTGTTATCTTATTCCTGAAAAAATTTAGTGGTTTATATGAGCCACAACTCAGTATATATAAATTTCCACCTTTAATCTCACATGATACAAACATCAAGCATATTCTTTTATCAATACATATAATCAGAAACAATATATAACATAATTTAAAAACAAACCAGTTCATATTCATATGCATATGCCACTCTATTCAGTTTATTATTCTGTAACAGTCAAGCCTGGTATCTGTCCGGGATTCCTCTATGACCCGAAGGTCTCTTTGTAATTGGACTCATAGGTCCCTCCGTGTTTGACCCGAAGGTCCCTCTGTAATTGGACTCATAGGTCCTCTGTATTTGACCCGAAGGCCTCTCTGTAACTGGACTCATAGGTCCCTCTATATTTCAGATCCAGTACAAGGCTGTCACAGATCCTCTTTAATCACATGATTCATGTACTTTCAATATCATATGTAAAACATCAATTACATATTTCTATCATATAATTCATTTACATCATCATATCCGTTGCACCAATCATATCCATATCATATTCCATAAAATTATCCAACATATCTAAACAAACATGTCCATTTCAGCAATCAAATATTCATATCATATTCGACCATCAAAATCAAATAATTCACTCCAATTCAACATATAACAATCAATCACATAACCTATGTAAAACTAAAAGTGTGATTTATACACACCTGATCAGAAAACCACGTAATCTACTATCATCCTTTCCTTTGAGCTTGAACTTAAAAATCATCTCGAGCAATCTTTCTTTCTCATCTTTTTGTACTCTTTCACAATCTCTATTCCTTTATATGTAAATCTTGCAAACGTTTCTCAAATTAACTATTAAAAGTAATTATAACATCTTCACACTTACTCTCCAAAACACTTCTCGTCTCGGCCCTTCTATTTTTCTTTTTCCCTTTCTATTTTCTCTTCGTTCTCCACTCTAGTAGTTTTCTTTTTTTTTCATTAGTGAACTATTATTATATTAACATGCACCAGCTTGATTAGTTGGGCACTTGAAACTGATACACGACATATACAAATTTTATTAGCTGGGCATTTGAAACTCTTACACGTAGCAAACTCCATTAGCGGAATGGGTTCATGGGTTCATGGGATAAGTATATTCCGCTAATGGAGTTTGCTACGTGTAAGAGTTTCAAATGCCCAGCTAATAAAATTTGTATATGTCGTGTATCAGTTTCAAGTGCCCAACTAATCAAGCTGGTGCATGTTAATATAATAATAGTTCACTAATGAAAAAAAAAGAAAACTACTAGAGTGGAGAACGAAGAGAAAATAGAAAGGGAAAAAGAAAAATAGAAGGGCCGAGACGAGAAGTGTTTTGGAGAGTAAGTGTGAAGATGTTATAATTACTTTTAATAGTTAATTTGAGAAACGTTTGCAAGATTTACATATAAAGGAATAGAGATTGTGAAAGAGTACAAAAAGATGAGAAAGAAAGATTGCTCGAGATGATTTTTAAGTTCAAGCTCAAAGGAAAGGATGATAGTAGATTACGTGGTTTTCTGATCAGGTGTGTATAAATCACACTTTTAGTTTTACATATTTTATGTGATTGATTGTTATATGTTGAATTGGAGTTAATAATTATCACGCCTCGTGTGTTGGTTCGATGATATGTTCCACTATTCAGCCTACAATGTAGAAGGCTTAGACTCGTTTGCTTATTTATGTTTATAAAAAAATGCTAATTAGTCAAACTCTATGTGATAAAGTTACTTATTCACACGTCGGGTGGAAATTGAATATAAAGTTGATTATACATTATCTCAATCTGCGCAAGGACTAGAAACATGTTTTTCACTATACTAACAGTAACAAATAATGCAATTATACTCATTATATGAGACTCACTTACAATATTTTATTAACTCATTATACTCACATTTTATTTTAAAATTAATTATTCCATTCATCCATGAGAAATAGTCATACATTTTCATTTTGGTCCGTCTACCAAATCTAGTTCCATTTCGATTTATGGAAACTTTTTCACCACCTATTCTAATTCGCTCTCTTACTTTTATCCATTTTTTCTCTTTCTCTTACATGATAACCGACACGCCCAATGCCATCCATAACTGACAATATTTTTGTGGACAAATGTGAGATTTACATTTCACTATCTTTTACACCAATTTTCTAATATTATTTTAAAATCCATATCCATATAAACTAAAGCGGGACATATATTAAGTAAAAATAATATATTTATATAAAAATTCAGATGCTTTTCTCCTTTTCCTTTATTCAAGTTTTAAAACATGGAACTCACTATCGAAAGCAAAAATAACGTAAATATTACTATTAGAGCATCCCCAACGGGTGCTCTTGGGGAAGGACGTCGTCCGTGCCGACAACGCGACACCTTGCTGTCCGCCGCTGTGCTCTTGGAGACGGCACGACCCTGCTGTATGCATAGAGCACGTCTGTGCCAACGGCAAGAGCACGAGCAGCCAACGTGACATGCTCTGGTTGGCCGTTGATTTATCATTTTTATTATTACTTTTTTAAAAAAATTCAAAAAAATCTGAAAAATTTAGATTTAATAAAAAAAATATTTTCCCACTTCCTAATAAAATATATATGTTTTTTCCACACTTTAAATTTATTTTTTTATTATTTTTACCCTAAAATTTATACTTTCATCTATAAATACTCTCATTTCAAACACAAAATGACATTATACCAAACAACTCTCTAAATCTCAATTTTTAGGATTTTAATTATGTAATTTTTAATTTTTTAGTAATTTGTAATGATATCAGGTATTTTTAATGTATTTTAATATTGTGGAAATGTTTTTAGTAATTGAAGTATTTAAATTGAATAATGGAATAGTGAGACCCTTGAGCATGCTCTTGCAGAAGAGCATGAATGTGAGTGTTATGCTCTTACCGAAGAGCAATGAGTAAAAAATTAATAAATGTTGGTTCGGGCTGCATCCAGCATGAATATGGATGCTTTTATTAAGTTTCAGCAGTCATCGACTTTTCTCTTTTGACTGCAATTTTTTTTTTATAATGTTCCATTATCCAAAAATATTCATAATCATAACAAAATCTACTGTTTCTAAAAATTAAGGAAACTTCATTAATTGCAGACATATTATTTTGATTTTTGAATATGCAAAAAGACAGTGCTCAGTAATTTGTTCGAAATCTGAATGAGAGCAGTAGTAGTACATTCCGCCTAAACAGTTGTACTAAAAATTTATTGTTTCACGAAAAAGGCTCCTCTAATTTCGTGTGTATTGTAGTCCCCACTTCCCTCACACCAAACTCTCCCCATTTTAGAGAGAGAAACAAAACAAAACCCCTCAACAATTTTCCCTCTCTAACCATAGGGCTTTCTGCTGCCCAATCCAATTCTCCATTTTCTCAATTCAGCTTCGATTTTGTTATTTTTGGGGATTTTTTTCTTCCTTCTGAGATCGGGGGATGGAGTATGTGGGCAGACAGGTGAAGAAGAAGTTCAAAGGGCACGGCACGTTTTTGGGTTTGGTAAAGGCGTACGACGCGGAGACTGGTTTTTTGAAGATCGTGTACGACGACGGAGATTCCGAGGAATTGGAATTGACTGAAGTCTCTTCGCTGTTGATGCCCGCTGAGCCTCCGCCGCCGCAGCCGTCGGGATCGAGACCGGGGCGAAAGCCGAAGAAGCGACGCCGCATTGGCGTTTCAGGTAACGATGTTGAGAATTCAGCTGATGGGGCGATTTCTGACGGTTTGGAAGGTAGAGATGGGGAGTCTGGGGAGTTTGACTTGAATTTGACTGAGAGAATAGATTTGAATGATGATGGGGTTGATTGTTTGTGTGATGCTGGTCATGCGAATGGTGGAGGGAGCAAGCTGCATGGCTTAGATTTGAATGAGTTGGTGAATCTAGAGCTGAATAAGGAAATTGTTGAAGATGGCTCCCAAGAGAGAAAGAAAATGATTGACTTGAATCTGGATGTAAATGAGGGTTTTGAGAAATTGAGTGACGAGAGAGAAGGGCGATGCTTTGACTTGAATTTACAGCTAATGGAGGATGAGGTGAGGATTTTGGAAGGCTGTGATGCGAGAATTGGAGAAGGAGACAACAGTTGTTCTAGAGAAAATGAGAAAATGGAGGAAGGGTTGATGGTGGAGAATGATGCAGTTGAAGTGTTAGAGAATGTAAATGGAGATAAGGTGGATCATGCAGTTCACATAGAGAAGGAAGAAGATAGCCAATTGAAGAACCATGCCAGTGTGGTTGATAATAAGAATGTGGCTCCATTAAATGTGCAAGTCAAGAGAAGGGGTAGAAAGAAAAAAAATGTAGCAAATAACGTTACTGAATTGGCCACAAAATTGGATACTGAAACAGGGAATGTGAACTTAGAGTTGGAAAGAAGAGATGAAACCCCATTGAAAAATGTTAGTGGTTTAGCCAACCATGATAATGGAGTCTCTGAAACAGTATTGAGTGGGAGAAGAGGTAGGAAAAAAAGAGAGCTACCGAATAGTACCTTGACAACTCCCGAGACTGGATTGAGAAGGAGCAGCCGCAGAGCAAAAAGAACTGCTTTGTCTGATCTAGACCAAGTATTTAATGAAGCAGAGCTTGTTGGCATCAATCAGCAGTTGTCCTCTCCAGCCTTAAGTAATGTGTCTCAAGAAAGGGTTACGGTGGCAGCTCGTGGAAAATTTTCCAACGATGTAGCTCTTCCAGAAAAAGTGAAGCTGCCACCACCTTCTTGCGACATGGACTTAGTTGGAGTTTCACTGTTTGATTTGGTTTCTGTTTATACGTTTCTGAGGTCATTTAGTACTTTATTGTTTCTAAGCCCCTTCAAGCTGAACGATTTTGTAGCCTCTGTTAAATGTAGTGATTCATCATCATTGTTCGACTTTATTCATGTTTCTCTTCTAAAAACATTACAAAAACATTTGGAGACCCTGGCAACTGAAGGCTTTGATTCTGCATCGGAGTGTTTGAGGTAATGTTTCCACTCCTGCTAGAAATCAATCAATTTACATTTGAATCCAGTTCGTTGTACTTATATTTTTCATATTGGAATATTATATAGGTCGCTTAACTGGGATTTTCTTGACTTGATTACATGGCCAATGTATGTGGTTGAGTACCTGTTATTGCACAGTCCTGGCCATATTCCTGGTTTAGATCTTTGTCAACTAAAGTTTTTTCAGAATGACTATTACAAACTGCCGATTTCAGCAAAGGTTAAGATCCTGCAGCATCTTTGTGATGACGTAATTGAAACAGAAGCCTTTAAGTTGGAGCTGAACAGAAGGATTCTGACAACAGATAGGCAAACAGATTTGGACCGAAAGATGAAACTTGAGAGCAGCAGAAAAAGAAAGACCACAGTCGATGTCGCGAGCACTTCCTGCATTACAGGAGAAGGGGATGGCGCTGAGGATCCTGCAGATTGGAACAGTGATGAATGCTGTCTGTGTAAGATGGATGGGGACTTGATATGCTGTGATGGCTGCCCTGCAGCATTCCATTCAAGATGTGTAGGGGTAGTCAGCAGCATGTTGCCTGAGGGTGATTGGTATTGCCCTGAATGTGTGATTGAAAGGGATAAGCCTTGGATGAAAGTGAGTAAATCAACTCGAGGGGCAGAACTGCTGGGGTTTGATCCCTATGGCCGACTGTACTATAGCAGCTGTGGTTACCTGTTTGTGTAAGTTCCATTTTAAGTTAGCTAAGAAATTGCATGAATTAATTTTCTACAAGTTAATATATACTACCTCTGTCCCGCATTAGGAGTCACATTTGCTTTTTTGCACTCCTTTTATAAAAATGATAATAAATAGTTAAAGTGGAGAAATAGTAAAGTAAGAGAGAGAATATCGTAGAGAAGAGTAGTAATTTTGCACTCCTAATGCGGGACAGAGGTAGTAATTTTTACCTGCATTATCCGTCTCTAAGTGTGGACCAAAAAATGCATATCTAAACAAATTGGCTTTTGTTCATATTCAATCCTAATAACTCTAAACTATTAAAAAACCTTATTCCATGTAAAGTTTTTTTTAGTGTTTATTTCATTGCTGGTTGCTGCATTGTTAATATTGTTATGAAAAGCTCTAAGGCACATGAGTTTGTATTTGAGCAATTAGTAGTAGGACGTCCAAAGAAATGCTTATCTCATTCTGCATAGACGTCGCTGTCATCTTGGAAACTTATCATGGACTAGAAATTGTGGCATGTGATATGCAATCATTTTACTAATAAATACGAGTGTCATGATTATGCTTCTTTAAGATTTAATCTTGAAGGGGCTGACTTTAAATTGAAAAATTCCTCAGTTGTTGCATATCAATCAACTCTGGGATTTACATAACATAACCAATATCATTTATCCCTCTAGTCTAGAAAATGCTCATAGTTTGATGCTGCTAATCTGATATAATAATTATTTCAATTCTTTTTCTTCCTATCTAATGTCAAGATTATATGAGGTTCCAAATATTTGTAGCTTATGCTTTCAAGTTTTATGTATTGTATGATTTGATTCTGCAGTCATGTATAAATTTGACTTAACTTCCCTGATTAACCGTGTGATTGGGAAGTCTTTTTTTATGAGGCAATAGAAAACCTCATGATAGTCTTGCTTCCCTTCTCCTCGTGTTGAATGTCATGAATTGGAGTACTTCTTCTGGAAGGAGTATTGCAAATAGCATTGCTGTATCTAAACATTTAAATTAGGCGTAAAACTTTAGTTGGCTCGGCATACATTTTTCCTGGAGCTTCAAGCCTTTTTTCTTACCCCATAGAATGTAGATTAGTTATAAAAGAAGCATTGACTAAGTGTTTATGCGGGTATGGGCATCATGCTGAGGGGTTTCAGTGTTTTGCCAGTCGGTCTCATCTGAACAAAAAACTTGTTTAATTACTTATGGTTCTCACTGGTGCTGTCCTTGCTATTCGGCTGTATCAATACGTTGAAACACCTGAATAAGTACTGTGTTTCATAACTAATATATTAGGGCAATATTCAAAGAAGTAACAGTGGAATCATTTTCAGGTGATGTCTAAGTCTTGTTTCATCCTTGAATACTAGTCAGGGTGTTCTTTTCACCTGTGACCTCAAGCCTTTGTTTTCATTTTGCCTCTCTCATGAATTCAATATACCTGATCAACTTTCTTATAATAGTGGTGATTGCTTGCAGTTCGATTAAAGGTCAATGTGACCTTGCAGAAGCTTTGTTCATGGGCTCTTGAGTGGTCTGTAGGGTTAATTCATTATTTTATTTGAACTTTCTTTTACTTTCCTTGGTCACATACATCTTTAAAAGTTTAACGTTATTTTTTTCGACTTATTAAATTATGGTTGTGGTTAGTCAGAGGTCTCACTGTCTCAATCACATAGGAATAAAGATTTGATTGTGATAAAAATATTGGGTCCGGTTCAATTTGAAGGTCTATTTACCATAAAAGTGCCAAGAATCTTTCACCGGTTCACTTCTAATTTGACTTGGCCATTTCATACTATCTCAAATTCAACCACATTGAACTTTAGTTGGACTTCTACTGCTAATTTTTGCTCAATAAACACCGTTTAAGAACAATACGTATAGATTCTGTTGGTGATAGCCAACCACTTCGGAAATTCCATATTGACTCCTTCAGTTTTATAGCTTTTCATTTTCTAAGTAACATATGATGTCATAAGCTTCCCAATGATATTGCCATTATATCTTTTCAATTAAGAAGGGCCTTTCGAACAAAATCAACACAAAGCTGTCTTGCTTTTTTTTTTCTGAGTGTTGGCGCATTCGAGTCCATCTTTTCGATTTTAGATAAAGGAAATTCCTGATCTGTGGATCTCTCTATATAGAAATAATAGAAGAAATGAGAAAAAAAATTACTCCTTAGATTATGTGTAGTGTAGTATTTTTGTTCTTTCATAGGATGAAAATTTCTGCAGCATATGTACAGTAGAAACCAAACAAACTACCGGTGTCATTTTAATCAGATCATCGTACTGTTAGTTCAATCTTTTTAGCTAAGGCTTAACCTAAAAGGTCCATAGCATGTTTCTTAATTTTAGTATTTGGTAGTTTGTTTCTTTTACTGGTTATGTAGCATCACGACCATCATTATTGATTATACATGTAACATCTTTGTATGTGTGCTTGAAGTTTATGGCTCTACAAAAAATTGCATCATAATTATTATTAATAATCATTTTTATCAATGTAGATGGAGTTTATATTGACTCACATGTTGCTTTGCAGGTTAGAGTCATGCAATGATGAATACGTGTTTTGTGCCTACAATAGAAATGACTTAATTACATTGATTGAAGCTCTAGAGTCGTCACCATTCATCTACGACAAATTGATTAATGCTATCTGCAAAAATTGGAATGTAAGTCGTGGAAGTTGTGGTGCCAAAAATGAATTGGACACTCGGTCTCGCTCTATTCAGTCAGTCTTTCCTGAAAAAGGCCAAATGCTTGATAGGCTTATAGTACCTTCAGAATCCATTATCAGGAATGGCAGTTCTAAAAAAAGATCAGATGAAAAGTCTATGGTGACTACTTATTCCAGTAATGAAGAAAATCTGAATTCTGAGCGTGTTACAGCAATGCTGGAGATTGGCAACCATGGACTGAAGATGGAAAATCATTTAGCAAGTTCCGAAGGATCAGCTGAAGTCTCTCAGACTTCAATGAAGATTGATAACCCAAAGGAAAGTGTGCTGGAGAGTACAAAAACTTGCTTTGATCCTTCAGATTGCTGTGATATTCCAGAGAAACTTATCAATGCTGGTGATCATGATATGGCATCTACTTCTTTAAACTTTGAAGAAGGGAAGAGTCTTCGTTCCAAAAGTTATAGCCTTAAACCCTATTTAATGAACTCTAACGTAGAAGTGGGTTATGGGACAAATTATGTGAATTGCTATGAGTTTGCTCGTACAGCTTCAGATTATTACGAAGAGTATTCTCGTAAATCATCAGATAAGACCTCTGGTGATGCCCCAAGATCTATTGAAGAAGTCTTAGCAGGACAACTGAAGATTGTATCAAATAGATTTATTGAATTTTCTTGGTCAAATATCCAAAATTCAAACATGACCTCAAGGAAAGAAAGGTGTGGATGGTGCGTCTATTGCAGGGTTCCTGGAGAAGAAAGGCACTGCTTATTTTCTATGAATGATAGTATTCCAGCAGTAGAGAAATTTTCCCATGAAGTTTTAGGAATCCCCTCACAAATGAATGTGAAGAACCATCTGATTAATATAATGTGCCACATTATATGCATGGAAGATCATCTGCAGGGTCTTCTGTTGGGCCCATGGTTAAATCCAGACTTTTCCATTCTTTGGCATGCCAGTGTTCGTGGAGCAACTGATATTGGTTTGTTGAAAAATTTTCTGCTCCAGGTATTTATAGCTTTCTGGATCCTGTTTCCATAAGCTCATATACCTTCTGAACCTGTATTATGATTTCATTGCTTAGATCAGTTTGTTGGTATTATTGGTTCTGTTAAAGGCTCTGGCCCTTTAAAAGGATAATCTAGTCTTAAAATAAAAGTAACTTACAGTAAAAAAAGAAGGAACGATTAGGCAAGTGTTTGATCAGCACTTGCAGAAGATCCGGGGAAACTCAAATTTGAATTTTGTCAAAGAAGGTGATAAGAGAACATGAGGCTGCTGAACTGGAAAATAGGTAAAGAATACAGAAAATAGAAAGAACATGAAACTAATGATTGAATAAAACTATTTAATTATAAGATATATTCTTCTCCAATGAGGTTACTCACTTACAATAAGCTAGCTACTTACTCTCAACTGAAATAAAACTCTTAACTTGATTCTAACTCTTAAAGATAAAACGTATCTCTAACAAACTACTAACTTGACTCCTCAAGTAGCAAACACCTAATTAATTAACAACTAAAAAGATAATGTAGGGACAGTACAAATGGACGGTCTCTATCAGTAACACAGCAGGAACCATTGTTGTTAAAAGCGCGCAGGGTGCACAAGGCATGGCTGTAATTTTTCTAGGTGGCTGGGGTGAGCGAGACCTAGGGGCGAGGCTGGGGCGTTGTGTAGATCTAACTTCTAAGAATACACATTTATACCTCTCAACCCTCCTTTATAGTTGATCATCCCAGCATCTCTCTCTCCGCCCTTCATTAACATGTCAAACCATGGCGACCTATACTCAGTCATTTATACCTCTGCACCTCCTTTTATAGTTGATCCTTTAATATCTCTCTCTCCTCGCCTCTAACCGGTTGACAACACCGGTGTCATTAACGAGTGCTTTACTCCCTTTACGCCATTAATGTGTCGAACCATGGGGACCCTATGTATATACCCCTGCACCCTCATTAATTTGTGCTATACTCATTTATACCCCTGTACCCTACATAAACAAAAATTCAGACTATCAACACAAATTGTTGTTTCTTCTTCAAATCCATTAGGAAGCCATGATTTGTGTAGGTGGGGTGGGGTGTGGAGGGGGGGCAGCTGGAGTAGGAATCGTCCATAGATAGCCAGAGGACATTGGAACGAAATGCTGCTGCAGCAGGTGCAGGTGGGTGTAGTTGTAACGGCCAGTGGTGTTGCAATAGCAAGTAGGGTGGGGATGATGGCAGAGAAATGGAGGCGGAACATCAGGGCTGGATAAAAGCAGGGTAGGGTGCGACAGGAAACAAAAGTTTCCATTGTTACCAAACTTGGACGATCCCCTGGCTGCAAGACTACCCTAGGGGCAATGGCCTTACCGGGTGAAAGGTTGTCCGTTGGATCGACTTGTGATGGACTGGGTATGGCAAGGATAGAAAGCTACATAGTTATCTCGAACTTCATGTTGATCGAAGCATGTTTACCTAGTCGTCATTGTGCTTGCTGCCGGTACAAAAGCCGCCTTCTCTAAACCCGCTAAACGAGCATAATTGTTTTGTATGTTCACCATTGTTCACAGTACCAAGCACCAATTGATTGAGAAGATGCGGTTGTTGAACTGGAAAATAGATAGAGAAGGCACAAAAGAGAAAGAACAGGAA
Source organism: Salvia splendens (assembly GCF_004379255.2). Lineage (NCBI taxonomy): Eukaryota > Viridiplantae > Streptophyta > Magnoliopsida > Lamiales > Lamiaceae > Salvia > Salvia splendens. Next base: position 20,580,674 of record NC_056041.1, on the reverse strand, counting down.
ACAAACGATTGAATAAAGTAGTAAGTAAAAGATAAATTCTCCTACGAAGTGGCCGGTCCTCCGAGAAGGCCATATCAAATTATCAATATACTGAAATCAAACTTTATTTCTTAACAGTTAAAATGTAGGAACATAAGCCTTATTTATAATAAGCTACTAACATATTCTCCAACTGTAATAAAACTCGTAACTTGACACTAACTCTAAAAGGTATAACCTATCTCTTCATGTTAATCACGAACTACTTTGAAAACCTTTCACAACTCTCGACCTGTAGGGTAATACCTCAAAAATATTAGGGGCTTAGCAGTAGAATTCATTGGCATGTATGATGAATTGATGATCATATGGTAATGTTACGAGGGTTAAACTAACATGATTAGTCGTTGAGGTATATGTGTATCAGTGTATGTACTTACTTTCATGTTTGTAGCCTTTTGTGTAATTGTTCTTTATCTTTAAATTTGGAATCCTAACAACCTTCATTAAAATGTAAATATCATATGAGGAAATAAATTGTCATTTTGTTTGTGGTTTTAGTCATCTTATCTTGTAAGCTGATTTTTCTTTTCTTCCAATCGTTGATGTTCCATTTCCAAATTTCAACTTTTGGCTCCAGCTAGCGTCAAATTTACATCATCTAGCACTATCTGCTGACTGGAGAAAGCATGTCGATTCTGTTGCTACGGTTGGCTCTGCCACTCATATTGTCAGCACATCTGCACGAGCATCGGCAAAACATGGAATTAGCAGGAAAAGAGCCAAGTCTTCTGATGTGGGCGGACCATCTTCGAATGCTGCAACTGGTCTGAGCTTATTCTGGTGGAGGGGTGGAAGGGGCTCACGCACACTATTCAGTTGGAAGGTTTTGCCTCACTCTTTGGCTTCCAAAGCTGCCCGACAAGGTTAATAGTTTTGTTTATTGGCCCTCACTTCAATTTGTGATCTGTCAAATAAGTAATTGACCGAACATTTCTGTGTGGACCTGTTTCAGGTGGACGTAAGAAGATACCTGGTATACTGTATCCTGAGAGTGGAGATTATGCCAAGAGAACTAAATATGATTCCTGGAGAGCTTCTGTTGAGACCTCTAGAAGTGTGGAACAGCTTGCTCTGCAGGCATGTTTATTTCACTTAATTCCTAATGCTATCTAACAGCTCGCCTTTCTATAAATTTATTTTGTTACCCTATAAAGTTTCTTCTGGAGTTTGGCCATATTGTGTATAATATCAATCTGCAGATGGAAACTACAGATTTGGAACTATGTCCCTCTATAAACGCATCTAATGGTGTTAATAACTAATCTTTCAATGGTGAAATAGTAGGGGTATACTTGTTCTGTTGTAATATTTTGTTACTACAAACTGAGAGAGAATGAATATTTTCATGTTTGCAGGTTAGGGAGCTGGATGCTAATATTCGATGGGATGACATTGGAAATAATAAGCTTTTTTCCAAGATAGAAATGGACTCTAAAAAACCTGCCAGATCATTTAAGAAGGTTATAATTCGTAGGAAGTGTTCTGAGGGAGCTGTGGTCAGGTACCTTCTGGACTTCGGCAAAAGAAGGTTCATTCCTGATGTTGTTGTCAAACATGGGTCCAAGCTTGAAGATTCCTCGAATGAGAAGAAAAGATATTGGCTTGAAGAGTCCCATGTTCCATTGCACCTCTTGAAAGCTTTTGAAGAGAAAAGAATCGCTCGCAAGTCCAATACTATGAAGTCTGGAAAACTTAGTGAGAGTAGTAGAGAAATGAAGAAGCCCTTAAAGGAAAAAGGATTTTCATATCTTTTCTCAAGAGCTGAAAGAGTGGATTATTATCAGTGTGCTCATTGTGAAAAAGATGTCCTAATCAGGTATTATACATTGACATTTTTGTTATATTCTTTTGAAGCACGAAAATCTTTCTCATCGAAATGACTTCCCTGAGCTTACTTAATGAACTCCTTTTCTGAGTAGTTGATTATAAATCAGTGTCCTGTCTGAGGGAAAAATATGTACACTCAAATTTGATGGGTAGATGATTATATTTTCTGCTGGACACCCAACTATATGTGGGCATCTTCTGCTCACTAAAAAAATGCCTTTTTCAAAGGATTTTTCTTTTTCTATTTTGGCTGTGTTTGATATGCAAGGTCACTGATCCGGTATCTTGTGCTGATATACAGGGAAGCAGTGAGCTGCCAGCATTGCAAAGGTACACTCAGTTTGCATAATTAATTATTTTTTGAGTTATTATATTTTTCCTTTTTTCGTTGTGAGACTCTCACTACCCTAACAATTACTGCTGCATTGTCCTTTTAGATTTAGGTTTATATTTTATTGAGTTTTACTTGAGGTTTGTATTGGTAATAGTGGATGGGCAGCTAAAGGATTTATTAATATTTTCTTCTAGTTGTCTCTTATCCTTTTGGCATGGATTATAACGACAGTTTGTTGCTTAACTAAATTTCAGGCTTTTTCCATAAACGACACGTTCGGAAATCTGCTGGATATATCACTACTCAATGTAAATATACTTGCCATAAATGCCAGGATCTAAAGGTTGTGAAAGTTGATACAAGGAAGGGGAAACCTGAATCCACAAAACTTAAGAATGCCTCAAAAAGTGTAAAACTGTTACGCTCAGGGAGAGGGAGAAAAAGGCGGAAGGGAAAGCTACTAGTGAATTCTATTAACAAAAAAGGCGTTTCTGTCGCTCCCTTACGTCGTTCAGCTAGGAATGCTGAACGTATTGCAAAAATTCCAATGCAGAACAGTAAGTTGAAAAAAAGAAAAAGGGGAAGAAAGCCGAAATCAGAGAAGTATAAGTCTACGAAGCCCAAGGCTATTAGTTGCAAGAAGCAGAGAACGGCTGTTACGAGCAGTTATTGGTTGAATGGTCTACGACTTTCAAGAAAGCCAGGTGACGAAAGACATCTCAGGAATAGGAAGCTTCTTGTCCTTTCAGGTGAGGTGGATTGCATCCTCAATAAGACTAAATGCAGCCTCTGCCATGAAGTGGAACATAATTCTGAACTGAATTATGTGGGTTGTGAAATTTGTGGAGGTAATTTTTAGATTTTATTCATCCGCGCTTCAGTTACACCCACACCCACTAATTGTCTGCCTACCTAAGCTCTTCTCTAAGTAGCTCTCCACTCCTTTTGGCTGTTATGTGACTCTTTTGTGCAGTAGTGTCCGTTAATTAATGCTCCCACCGTCCATAAATATTTGTCTCATTTTGATTTGGCACAAGTCTTAAAAATGCAAATGAGAGTGGGTGTAAAAAGTTAGTGGAATGTATGTCCTACTTTTATATACTAGTTTTACAATGAAATGTGAGTGTAATGACTAATGAGTTAGTGGAATGTGAAGTCCATTTACCAAAATAGTAAGAGTGAAATGAGACATTTGATGGTGGACATCCCAAAATGGCAATATGTGGCGGATGAAGGGAGTATCTTGTTGTGCAATATTTTATCTCGATAGATAAAATATGAAAATCTTGTCAGTTGATTTGGCATTGGTTTCCTTTTGATTGAAGTTGCTTCATTGAGCTTATTTCTTTTACTTCTTGGGCAATTCTGCAGATTGGTTTCATGGAGATGCTCTGGATCTTGGAGCTGAAAAAATTGAAAACCTTATTGGTTTTAGGTGCCACATGTGTCTCAATAAGCCACCTCCTTTTGGCTCTTGTCATAGTCTAGGTGAAAACAGAAAGCCCGATTTTTTTTCAGAAAATAATGCCAAAACTGAATGCAATGAGGGAGGTCCTTATTGTTTGTCCAACCCAGAGGATGGATTGTCCTATCAAAAGTCACATTTAGATGATAAATCCATCGATACACTTGCAACTGTTAATATGGAGCAGCAGTTGCAAGGATCTGTGCCTGAGTCAGACCTGAATGATAAAGACTTAGAGATGGCTGAGAAGACCTTTTTAGGGAAGGATCCTACTGAACTTGGTGGAGACAGAGATGTGTTGAATACTCTTGAAACTGAATCTGTTTTCCCAAACTCTGACATTGTCAAGGAAGCTGAATGTGAATCCGTACAGCCTGACCTTGTGGAGAATGGTATTGCCAACAATGATCATTCTGATATCTGTACCAGATAGAGCTCATTCTGACACAGCTAGAGTTGTATTCAGAAACCAATTTTTGATGTCGGTCACTTGGGTAATATGCTGTTTGCGGGGAGAGCAAAACTTAGATTAGATGTGTTCATAGTTTACCCTTCACAAGGCATTGATTGCTCTAGTATTAAAGATGTTAAAATCTTTTATGGAACTTGAGATATTAGCTGAAATTCAAAAAATTATCGAGATGATTTTCTTGAAATTGGAGCAAATATAATCACATCAGCTAATTTTCTCTTCTATATTGATATGTTTCCATCCCATAGTTTTCCATCACATTGGAATTCAATCTAGTGTGAAAGGTAGTGTCTCTCTTTATGTGTGTGTATATAAATGTGTATGCCAGAAAAAAACATTTGACATTTTAGAGCTCTTGCGATTAACTTGAACTTTGCCATAATGTGATGGTGTTTTAATGTTTTTTCCATTTTTACTGGTCAAGAATGACCTGTGAAAATTATCAGGCCAGTATACAAATAAACTGCTGGCTTGACGATTAAGCTTTATCTCCGAGTTGAGTGGTGTTAGTTTGATGACACCGCAGCTACAAAGCAGTACCGTCCAACATGTAACTGAAGCAAGTTGAAGACATTGATGAAAATTCGAATGTACAGATTAATGCTGGAGCATATATGCAGTTGATTAATGCTGAACAGTCATCTTGCCCTTTATAGAGGTTTGCTGTTCTTTCCTATTTAATCTGATTTCCTTTATTACCTATCATGGCATTGATGATGCTTTAAAAGGTTTTTGCCTCCGCAAGATTGACAAATAAATCTGGGAACAAATCATAAATTAGCGAAAATGTCTTAAGTGTCTTAGCGGATAAGATCAGAGATTATGGATATTCTGAGAATTTTATTTAATGTCACAAAAGTAAGTGGAGAACGATTGTGATGGAAATCGTCTAATTAGTAGTTTGATGCATAAATGGGTAATCTTCTCCATGTGAAACTGTCTATTTTAGATAATAGAGAGACATTTAAGCTAAACTTAAGGCCCCCTGATATTTCTGTTGTAACATACATATACTATCTTTTTTGTCTAAATGACAACAAAGTTAGTGAAGTGCAGTGATCATTGGTCTGCTTTTAAAATCTTGATATACTCCTTTTAAATAAGGGGTTTGAATCCTCTTTACTTCTTTCCATGATCCATCCTTAAGCTATGAAAATTCCTTTTCTTTAGAGTTCTTATTGTGTCCTTTTTACTTGTGAAAATTATTGACAATTTATTTTCTGCCACTGCCCAATAATTATGCCCTTCTAACTTTAAAATGCAAATCTTATAAATATCTTGAAACTGTAATTGTAATCAATTGCTTCATGTTCTAAATTAAAAGGAAAATTAAAGTCTATAAATTACAGGGACTTACTCTTAAAATAATCCTTCCCTTTATCACTTCATGGACAATTTTTCTTTTTGAAATAAACATCTCTTTATGAAAAATTTCTTTTAAAGTTTCAACCTCTGCTGCCATCGATCAGATTATACTGTTCTATTTTGAATTTTAATGTCTTATAATTATTACAGTAATATATATTTTTAGTAAACTAATAAATAATTTTCCATTAAAAAAGAAAGATGAAAATGAATTTTTTTACATTTATGGTATGCATACTCGTTTTTTACATGTATGTTTGTTTAAGGTTTTGCGTCAGGCCCACAGTTCTCTTGATCCTGGTTATCTTCATTGAGCGCTTGCCGCCATACATTTACTGGTACATCTTTTGTTGGCGCTACGCGTGTAACAGAGTGAGTGTGCTACACTCAGATGTACATGGTATGTATTTTAACCCCATCTTGAACTTGAGCTAAATAATCATGTCATGTCCCATCCTGATGTAAATGGATGCCTCTGATAAAAAAATGTAAGAGGGCGACTCAAGTTATTAGGGAAATTTTCTTGATAGTGAGCTAGTTAATAATGAAAGATGTTGTTACAAGCTACTAGATTGAAATTGGATTCAAATATACATTAAAGAAACATATTCGAAGTCCAATTAACAATAACCAGCAACGTAAAACCATCCATTGTTTTTTTTTATTATCACACATCGCTTTTGTTTTGTGTTATATAAACATTGGAAAGTATTTTTTCACTTTTAAGTGGTTAGTAGTTTATATTGCTAATCTTTGTTGCTCGCCTTTGTGATTTAATGTTGACTTCAAACTGCAGAGTCTTAGCTTGATGTCAACGCACTGTGTAACCCCCCTCCCTGCTCTTCTCTGTGATGGCGACTTCAATTATGCTTTGGATCAGGCAAGTTAAACTCTTAAATGAGATGCTGTGGTGGATAAGTTTGTTATGTTTTTTTATTCTGTCCCCTTTACCCTTTTTGAACTACTCCCTCCGTTTCATAGTAGTGGAGTCATTTTTCCATTTTGGTACCTTCCATAGTAGTGGAGTCATTTTCCTTTTTAGTAAAAGTCAACACATTTCTTCTCACTTACTTTACTCTCTCGTACTTTATTCTCTCTTTATCTTTCTACCTTTTTCATTTCCTACTTTATTCTTCCTTTACATAACCCACTTAACTCAATTTTCCTTAATCTTCGTATCGAAAAGAAATGCCTTCACTACTATGGAACGGAGGGAGTACTGATTTATATAAAAGGGAGGTACTTCATTGTGCTGTAAGATATATATGTACCCACAGCAGATTCGAATTTTATGCATTTGTTGTTTTATGCTAGGCAATGGAATTTTTACAAACACTCAGTGGTTTATGACTCCTTGTGAAATGCATCAAAATGAGATGAATAGGCATTACATTCGCTCAACTTTCTGCAGAGTTTATAATGTCTACTAGTGAAATTGTTCGTACTTTGCAGTAAAATGCAAGGTAGCTACTCTTGCAGGACAGATCCGATTTTGCACCCTCTTAGCTTTGTTGCTACAGCAGAAGCATCGCGCTAGCAAGAAGTTATGGGACCACCACCCTCACTCTACTCTATGCTTTAAGCGCATCATTATAAATGGATTTTCAGATTAAAGAGAGACAATTATGTCATGATTCCTTCCATATTGCAATTTAGATAATGATTTAAATGATTGCAAGCATGTCCATGCTGAACAAGTTGATCAGGTTGAGATTGAGCGTGTTACCCTACACAGATTCATTGATTTTGCATAGCAATCAGACCTGCCATTTTTTAATTGAAAAACGTGAGAAGTTGTGTGATACCAATGGGTTGATTAGTACATTTTTTAATTGAGGAGGATTAGTTGTAGAGAAAAGGCGTAAAGCCCCCTATCATATATCCTGATGCGTCCATTTCTCATAAAGTTTGTTGGTTTTGTTTGGCTAGGTTGAAAAGGATGGGAACACCCTCTTTTCTCATGGTTTCCTCTGTTTGGTTGGATTGTTATGTTTTCTGCTCAACCCGGGCTCAACTCTGCAATCCCACTGTGAGGTAAAATACTTCCCAATCTTCAGTGCTCTATTCGGTCATAGTCGTCGTTCTCAAAAATCATCCAGATGCAGTACCGGCGACACAAGGTGTGTCCACTACATCTGATTCATTGTAGCAGATCTATGGATTTGGAGGGCTTAACAACCCGCGTCGATGGGTTCTCTCTAAAATTGCGAGAGCTATTTGGCACCACCACCACCACTACCACTGATGCTCATATTCATTCTGCTTTCTACAACTTATGGATAATGTGTTCATTTTGACTCGAAATTGAATCTAGATGCAAAATAAGTATAGGAAATAAAAAAGTTTTTGCACTCCCTGTCCAATAAATCATTGTAATTAATAACAAACGGATGAGTGTTTCCAAATTCATGGTAGCTTTTCTCTGTTTTTCGGTTGCCATTACTGTCACATCCGTCGGCCCGTGTCTCGGCCTGTCTCGGTGTTGCATATTTCACCTTAATCTCGCGACTGTCCATCTCACGCCCACCCCTGCGACTAAGCTTGTCTGGCTTCTCCTACCTTTGCTAACTGCCGTCGTGGATGTGGATGGTGTCGATAATTTGTTCTTAGGGTTGGGAAAATTTGGTTTTTGCATTCGGGGTTGGGGAATTTTTGGGGTGTGGAATCTGTGGATGGTGCCGACGATTTATTGTTGTTAATTTAAGATCATCATTTCAATTTGCCTAAATATAAGTTCTTATTCAATTTTCAATATTAAATAAATGAAAATAAACTTTTTATAATAAGTATAGTGGTTATCGACACATGTCAACCAAGCAATATATCATATTTATGCAATCCCACCTCCTTCATATTTGATAATATCTAGAATATTTGAAAAGAACAATTAAGTGAAGACAATATTTTTTTTATCAATTTTACATGTAATCTTGATGAAGTTTAATCGAAATGGTGAAACGCAAAAATAAAATTAATTGAGTGTGATATTTTGGTCACACGTACATAATTAAGATTAATCAATTTTAATTCTTTTCAATTTTTGCGAGATAAATATAATTATGTTTTATCAATCCAACATCTTATATTGGATATAAAAAACAACTAAAATTATCTTGGACTTAATCTTGTAAACCAAATAAAAATATAAAATCCATAATAATTAGTCCTAGACAAGGTTCATCTTACTCCATCCTATATTGTATTTCACTGCTATTTAGGCCATCCACAACGCTGTCACTATACCGTCCTTAACCGTCCCTTAAATTACTATTCGCGGGCCCCACTGTACTTTTTTACCCCATCATTTAACTAAGGGACGGAACCTGCAACCCTCCGTCCCTTAAATTACTATTCATTCAATTTTATTTTTTATTTTTATTTCCAACCAAATTCAATTAAAAAAACACACTTAATTAAAAGTAAAATAAAATTACAACATAAAATTTGAAAAAAATTAAAAAAACATAATTAAAAATCCTAAAAAATTAAAAATACATAATTTAATTTCCTCCGCCAAAGTTTGCCCAAATGTGCTCCATTAGATCCTCTTGGAGTTGGGCGTGGGCGGAAGAGTCACGTGTCCTTGCCCGAATAGACAACCGTTCTTGTATAGACGGATGCACTCCACTTCGAGGCGGACTACTTGCGGTTAAGCTTCCGGGGGCTTCAGGGTCGAACCAATTTCCCGCCTCGGGTCCTTCGTCTTGGACAATCTTGTTGTGCAAGATTATGCACGTATACATGATGTCGACCATGCTCTCCATGAACCACGTACGAGCCTGAGCTTTGATAATGTTGAAGCGCGCTTGGAGAACCCCGAACGCCCGCTCCACATCCTTCCGAGCAGCCTCTTGCTTCTGCGCAAAAAGCTCTTGCTTTGCGTTCACAGGCCTAGCGCACGTCTTCACGAAGGTTGGCCACTTCGGGTAGATGCCGTCGGCAAGATAGTACCCCATTTTATAGCGCCGGTTGTTAGCGGTGAAGTTGATGGCCAGCGCTTTACCATCCAAAACTTCGGTGAAGAGGTCGGATTGGTGGAGCACGTTTATGTCGTTGTTCGAGCCGGGGACCCCGAAGTATGCATGCCAGATCCATAGCCGGTAGTCGGCAACGGCCTCGAGTATAACAGTGGGGTGGGTGCCTTTGTGGCCGCTCGTGTACGACCCCCTCCACGCCACCGGGAAATTATTCCATTGCCAGTGCATGCAGTCGACGCTGCCAAGCATCCCGGGGAATCCATGCACTTCTTCGTGAAGGCGGAGCAGGAACTGGCAATCTGTCGTGCTTGGCTTCCGGAGAAATTCGTCGGTGAAGGCTGCCCGGACGCCTTTGCAGAATTGGAGCACTCACATTCTCCCAGTGTTGTCTCCAATGTGGAGGTATTCGTCAAACACATCCGCCGTTTGTCCAATCGCAAGCTGACGGATTGCTGCAGTACATTTCTGCAGCGTCGTGTGGCTGGGACGGCCGACGGCGTCGAACCTTTCTTGGAAGAACTCTTCCCGGGCAACCAATGTATTTGCGATGTGGAGAAATAACGGTTGTCGCATGCGGAAACGGCGACGGAAGTAGGTATCTCCCCACACCGGGTTATCGCAGAAGTAGTCGCGGACTAACCTTGCGGCGGCTTCCTCCCGGTTACGATGGATGTAAGTTTGGGAGCGTCTTTGGGGCGGTGCGGCTTCCTCCGCCTCCCGGCGTCGATCTTCTTCAAGTGATTCTTCCATTATTCGACGCATTTGCTCATACGGATCCATGAGATCGATTAAATTTGGGGGAAGAATAAAAGAGAGATGATTTGAGATGAAAATTGGAGAAGAAATGGAGATGATTTGGGAAGAATAGATGTGTAGTTGTGTGTGAAATGAGGATGAATTAGGAGTATTCATAGAGTAAAAAAATAAAAAATAATAAAAAATGGAAACGGCTATAAAAACGGTAACATTACCGCTTGCCAATTTTTTATTTTTTTATTTTAATTCAATTTTTTTTTAAAATGATTTATTGCGTCAGCGTGACGAATCCCACTCATGGGCCGGCGAGTGGGCGTCACGCATGGCCTGGGAGCGCGCCACGTCGCGGGAGCGCGTGGCGAGCCGTCCCGTGCCGCGTCTCAGAGGGACAAAACGCGTGACGTGCTGGGGATGGGTTGGTGACGGGCCGGGACGCTGCAACGCGTCCCGTGTTAGCCATATCTCAACTTTAATGATTTCGATAATGAAATCTAATTCTAGATTTGAATTAATTCAACCATAACATTTATACTATAAAGTGGGAATAGAATCACCAACCTCCGTCCATGCTTATTAATTTGATGTAGGGTTGGATCCACTATTTGATGTTTCCCCTTAAGCTGCTATTGATGTTTATCCTCTCCCTGACCTCAAGCCTTCTATTTGATCCCTTTAATGGATAAGGAATAAGAGCAACTTTGAATATATAGTATGTATGTCGTTGACTTTTATGTGCATAAAATATTCTGTAATTGTGTCTTTAATTCATGTACAACCATCTCTTTATATAGGCATTAACATGACTCTTCGTGAAGAAACAAAACTGACGGGCCTTTTCAATTTAGTCAATAATACATTGGATACGTCGGTTCAGTAATTGCTAATCAGTTTATCAGAAAAACTGATTACAACTGCTTCCTCACTTTACACACATGCACGTCCAAATACATGTATATACCATAAACATTATTTTAATGTGCAAATAATTGCCACAATTAATGTCACTTTGGTACATGCACGTCAACATACATATTTACATATATAAATCAGTTTATATGTATACACTTTCATTTTGTATACATATATACCCGTTCAATTTATATATCAATGTATATATAATAATTAGAGGTAAGAGAGGAGGGTTATCAATACACCCGATTCTAATTCTTTAATCGAAACCGATCCATCACGGTGCCGTCTTTAATATTAGAATCCCTTTTAACTTTTAATATCATGAACTTGAACTTTAATTTTAAACCAATAAATACATAGGTCACATAAGAATATACATATTCTTACATCCCGCGCTTGTCTCGTCCCTCCGTAACGTGACTCGGGCCACCCGCGTGACGCGTTGCGGGTGGCCTTAACCTATTGAACCGATCATCACCTAATTAAACACACCCTACGCAAATACATTTGTAAAGGCATACTATTTGTCTCGAGGAATTAAACGAATTGTGGCGGCAATATTGTTTGTTTACATTTTTCACTTTTCTTTACCGCCTAGATTTATAAAATGTGTAAAATGATAAATCGTGAATTGAGATATTATACCCAAAATAACTTTATCTATTATCCAATTTTAAAAACATTTATTTCAGTAACTGGGGTGGACACATAGTAAGCACTTTTTAAAAGTGCTGAATTGAAACGCGAGTTTGAATGAAAAACAAGTGAGAAATCTAGAAAGATAAGATGAGTTGCAAATGGAAAGGGATAACATCTCTTACTCTTACTAGCAGCTACTTTTCTTATGATTGTAGTCTAATGGCGTTTTCTTCTGCTCCATTTCCACCATTTTCGCCATCAAATTCCTTGCTAACTTCCAAATCATTCAATCCGCTGCTTGCATTGTCCCGCTCTTTGAAGCCACCAACATATTTCACGCATTCAAAATGTAGGCGGGGGAGGCTGAGTTTGGCAGCCACCTTCACTCTCGATTCCGAAAATGGCTCTCTCAGAGTTGACGACACAGCCGATCAAGCTTCCAATCCCTACGGCAGACAGTACTTTCCATTGGCCGCTGTCGTTGGCCAGGTTTTCAATTGTGAACCATGATTTATTGTGATGACAAAATTGGCTCTCCATTACCATTGTAATTCTATTTCTAGACACATCTTACTGTCAGTTTTAAACGAAGAATGAGATTGGGATGGAATCAATTCAGAGATTAAAGTCCTATCAGTAAATTGAATGACTGGATTTTCATGGTTGTACTCTACAAATTTGAATAATTGGCTAACTATGTGTTAGGACTGAATCTATACTTTATTCATTGCCCCAATCAGCTACATTTATTATATGTGAACTCTTTTTAAAATTGGAAACATCGACTTTATACAGGATGCCATCAAGAATGCTCTTCTGCTTGGGGCTACAGACCGTGAGGTTGGAGGAATAGCCATATCTGGAAAGCGGGGAACCGCAAAAACTGTAATGGCACGCGGTTTGCATGCAATTCTCCCTCCTATTGAGGTGGTTGTTGGATCATTTGCAAATGCTGACCCAGCATGCCCAGAAGAGTAAGGTTTACTACTTTAGAAACATTAGTATATGTTACGGAATCTGAGTGATGTTAAGCAGTGCAAAAATTAAATGAAAATCGACTAATTGTACTGTAAAGACTGCTCAAATGAAAATCTGGTTTGTTAATCAGTAGGGAATTTATGGTATGAAATGAGTGACAACTCTTAATATTTTTATTTTATTTTATTTATGCACACCACTGAGTCGAGATTCTTCAGTCTTCCTGTGAGAGTGGCTCAGCTAACGGTTAATGGTGGTTGATATGAAATACAAATCAAATAATTTCAAAACTGAGTTGTATTTGGTTCAGCTGCTTACATGATAAATTAATTGTTGTTCTGTATCTGTTGTCTTATTCCAAAATTGGAAAATAATAATGTGGTTTAGTTTCACTGTTTGACAAGCGTTATGAGGAATCTCCTTTTTCATTAATTTAAAGGTGGGAAGATGGGCTTTCAGATAAGTTAGAGCGTGATTCTGCTGGTAATATAAAGACCCAAATTGTCAAGTCACCTTTTGTCCAGGTAGTTTCTGAAGAAGCAAAATTTTTTTCGAGTAGGATTATCTATTATATATGGTATGTTAATTTCAATTGTCTTGCAGATTCCACTTGGTGTTACAGAGGATAGACTGATAGGATCTGTTGATGTTGTGGAGTCTGTGAAATCTGGAACAACAGTTTTCCAGCCAGGGCTTCTTGCAGAGGCTCATAGGGGAGTGTTGTATGTTGATGAGATAAATCTTTTAGATGAAGGAATAAGCAATTTGCTTCTCAATGTATTGACAGAGGGGGTCAATATTGTAGAGAGGGAAGGCATAAGCTTTAGACACCCATGCAAACCTCTTCTCATTGCTACTTATAATCCTGAAGAGGGAGCTGTCAGGGAACATCTATTGGATCGAATTGCGATAAATTTGAGGTAAGACTAGTGATCAGTTTGAATATAGAATGCCCCGGTATTGAGGCTGGTATTTGAATTAGGTCACTGGGCTCATTGTTTAAGCAACAAATTGTTACATGTCTAATATATCAAGTTTACTTTTAGACATTGATAAATACGGAGTAATTCTTAACCATGATTAATAACATCTAGAAAATATCTTTTGTTCAGTTATCCATTTTGATAGAATGGTGAATTTCAGCAATATAATAGTACTAGTATTTGTTTTTGTTTGTAGCATGGTTCATGTTTTACATGTTTCAGTTAAACTGAGAATTTTCCCAACTATTTTATTCTAGTAGAAAATGAATTTAATGTCATGATACATTGTAAAAACAGAGCTGTACCTTAGAAAACAAGGCTGCTTCATTGCTGGCAGTATAAATTCAGTTTCATCAATAATGTATACTTGGTGTTCAAAAATTTATTTGTGTGTACTACTTGATACTGCTCTTTTCCATTCGTTTTTTGCATGTGCTAATGTGGAAGATGAGCTTCTGCACTTATCCCGATTTCTCATTTTAACTGATGTAAATTGAATTGATTGATGAAAACCATTAATGATACAAAACAGACTTGCTATCTACTCGCTGGAGCAACTACTTGACTGTACTTCAGTTAAACTATTATACTTCTGATATACAAAGATTGTTCTTCTTGTTCTCTATGCAATTAATTATTTCATGTAAAATTCATTCTCACCATATTTTTACTGGAGTTTAATGCTTCACAGACTTCACATGTCATGCACTCATGCTTACATTCTATAAGCACCAGTTCCTACATTTGAAACCTACCAACATTCTATCGTCACAAATTTTGGTTTACTGTGCATATTTCATGAAAAAAGCAGGAGAAGAACAGATCACATTTTGATGTGTGATTGGAACATAAAATCTGTCTAATGCCTCAATACATTTTTGGCACCCTAAACTTGCTTAAGAGGTAGCACAAAGTTGATGGTAATATGATATTACAATCAACACCTGGATTATTGATTTAAGAGGCAAAACACATGGTCTAATTCTGTCTACATGCTTCACTTATGGCTTTCAGATAACCTACTCGACATGCTATTCGTCTCCCAATGTATAAAGTTTTTATCATCCAATGATTCCATTTGTGATATTCTAGTTTTGAATTTCTAATGCTGATAACACCCTCTTCTGCAGTGCAGATCTTCCTATGAGTTTTGACGATCGTGTTGCTGCTGTTGAAATCGCCACAGAGTTTCAAGAAAAAAGCGGTGCAGTTATTAAAATGGTTGAGGAAGAGATGGACATGGCAAAGACACAGGTACTTTTTGTCTAAAAGAATAACCTTTGCTTCCTCTGTCCACGAAAAACAAGCCTATCTTTCCATTTTCATCTGTCCACCAAAAACATGCATATTCCATTTGTGGACACTACGCCACAAAAGTCTTCTTCATTATCAACCTCAATTCACCAGAATATGTACATAAACACCACTATTGGGCCCACCTCTGATATTGCCAGTTGCCATTTCTAACATAAAAACTTCGTTCTCACTTGATCTTCTTTCTCTCTATATATAGTTAATGTCTTATTGACTAATGATATTGTCTTCTATGCAGATAATTTTGGCACGGGAGTATTTGAAGGATGTGAGCATAAGCAGAGATCAAGTAAAATACCTTGTCATGGAAGCCCTCCGAGGTGGTTGCCAGGTTTTTGGTTTGAAACTCTTCTTAATTTTCCTAATAAGTTCTCTCATACCATTATGAAAGCTTATACTCATTGTTACATTGACATGGAGCTTTATTCTATATTGGTTAATTTGATTATACCTTCATGTATTCTTGTCTATTCTTTCCCTTGGTCGGTCGATTCAAAGGACATTCTTTAATTCCATATAGGGAGAAAATCTGTTAGTCTTATGTTAATACAACTTACCATGCAACATATACTTTTATGGTGTCTTTTAAGTCTGGTGCCATACTGCTAAGACAGAAACTTATCCACACAACTTGGTGAAACTCATGCGCTACCTTCTTGGGCATTTGATATTGCCTGTAGCCATTTCATTAAAAGGATATGCATCTGTTTGTTATTTATTTTATGAGTGGTTTTATATTTGCAAGTGTAGTGAAAACTTTAGAAGTTTATGCATGAATACCATATTCTGTCCATATTTGAATTGCAGGGGCACAGAGCTGAGTTATATGCTGCACGAGTTGCCAGGTGTCTAGCTGCTCTTGAGGGCCGAGAGAAAGTCAATGTGGATGACCTGAAAAAAGCTGTAAGTAAGACAACTTTGCATAATAGCGTTAAGTTTCTTTATGTCATTTTATTGAAATGTCTATCTAAGAGATGCCTTAGAGTCGAAAGTGATGATGTAGATATCACTGTTGATTATAATGTATGCAACAAATTTTTTAGCATAATCCTATACCAGTTAGGCTTTTCCCGCTGACAATAAAGGCAAGCCTATGGTGGCTGTTTATCATCATACTTAGATCATTATGTGATTGGGTTGGGACTGAGTTAGTTCTTAAGGAGCACAGTTTCTGAGAGGATCTACCTTTTATGACAAGCATCCGTTGCCCATGAATCTAAAATATGTCTAAAGGACCTTGAAAGCATTGAATTAGGTATTCTAACATGATGCCAATCAGAGATACCTGAACCTCAATCTGATACATACCCAAACATTAGCAAAAACTTAGTAACATTATCCCAACATGACCTAAATTAGTAGATAACACACCCTAATTTGAAACTAAAATACACCAGAAAGATCCGTTATGTTGAAATCTGCAAGCACTCGGTGACATGAAAAAATTTAAAAGATGGACAGCGGAATATGATCGAGTTTGAATGTTAGAAATGAAGATCTAAAAGTGAATGTAAACATGTCCAGTCATTGATCCATAACATCATTTCTTTCGAGATATTGAGAAACCAATAATGAAGATATTGATGTGGGTTTCTGAGCTTCATCTTCTTTTCTCTTTTTGCTTTTTATTCATGAGAACTGTTTAGTGATAAGTTATAACCCTTTCAACTTTCAAGACACCTTTAAAAAACTTTAATGGAGAGAATTATGAGAGATTGCTGTTAATGCAGGTAGAATTGGTTATCCTTCCACGTTCCAGCATTAATGAGACTCCACCCGACCCGCAAAACCAGCAACCTCCTCCACCCCCTCCACCACAAAATCAGGATGCTGGAGAAGAGCAAAATGAAGAGGAAGATAAAGATGAAAAGGTCTGCCTGTTCATTAATTTAATTAATTTGCTTGGGTTTTCCAATCAACCATTGTCGCTAATTTGATGAGTAAATGAACTCCATTATGAGGAGAATTCCAAGGCTTGGCCTAGCTAATCATCTTGAATGTTCTCTTGTCTTTGGTAATAGGATGAGAATGACGAGGAGAAAGATGAAGAGAACGAGCAGGAACAGGACCAAATACCTGAAGAGTTCATCTTTGATGCTGAAGGAGGTTTAGTGGACGAGAAACTTCTATTCTTTGCACAACAGGCACAGAGACGAAAAGGGAAAGCTGGAAGAGCAAAGAATATTATCTTTTCTGAGGATCGAGGTCGTTATATTAAGCCTATGCTTCCAAAGGTCAGATGTCTTTCCTTTCATCTCATCCTTGAGGAAGCTTTACTTGGGGTCTGAGACATTAAAATGGTCAATAAGCTACTAGTTAAATTTCACTTTTACGTATCTTTTCTTCTAAACTTCTACATAGAAGTGTGATTAATTCTTATAGAGTTCTATACTGAAAAGCAGGGTCCTGTAAAGAGGTTGGCTGTTGATGCAACACTAAGAGCAGCTGCACCTTATCAAAAGTTGCGGAGAGAGAAGGATCTCCAGAAGACAAGAAAAGTTTTTGTCGAAAAAACAGACATGCGTGCTAAAAGAATGGCTCGAAAAGCAGGAGCCCTGGTAGAGTAAAAAAACCTACATCTTTTGATCCTTACTTCTGTCCTTACTACTTCTTTGTAATGCTATAGGAAACAATATTTTGTTTCTTATATCAACCATGCTTCTTGATATTCTCATTCTTTTTTACAACAGAACTAGTAACTGAGATTCTACTAATTATGGCAGGTCATATTTGTTGTTGATGCAAGTGGAAGTATGGCACTAAACAGAATGCAAAATGCAAAAGGTGCAGCACTTAAACTACTAGCCGAGAGTTATACGAGCAGAGATCAGGTGCATCTAAAATGATCCTCTTCCTTTCCGTATTTTCTGGGATTAGCTTCTATCTACTCAATTGTTACTTCACTTCAATATTGCTTCCGGGGGTGCTTTTGCATGGACTATTTTAACAATGCTTATGTAATGGGGCTTGAAAATGGACTACTTCCATGTTCTTATTTGATGCTTGAGTATATAGGTCTCCATCATACCATTCCGTGGAGATGCCGCAGAAGTTCTGCTGCCTCCTTCCAGGTCGATTTCCATGGCAAGGAAACGTCTAGAGAGACTTCCATGTGGCGGGGGCTCCCCTCTTGCCCATGGTCTTACCACGGTATGTATATCTGATGCTGTTAATGATCTGGAGCTTTTCTTGGATATGCTGCAATCAGTGGACCTGCTATTTTGTTAAGTTTCAATTCTTTTACATTGCATGGATAAATATTACCAACATCTTGTGCACAGAAGCTTCTAATTTTTCTTAAGCTTCAAATAAACAGGCTCATATTTGAGTAGATCATGTTTTCGAACTATACTAATCTTGATGTGAAGAAACTGCAATTACTGATGTCATATCATTTACACTTGAGTATTTGCTAGATAATCCTTAATTAGCTAGTATAATGTATTCTTATCCCTGTTTGCCAAACCTTTTCCGTAGGCTGTTAGAGTTGGGATGAACGCAGAGAAGAGTGGTGATGTTGGGCGCATAATGATTGTTGCGATAACAGATGGAAGAGCCAACATATCACTAAAAAGATCTACTGATCTAGAAGCTGCTGCGGATCTGCCTAAACCCACTGCTCAAGAATTGAAGGTAAAAACATCGAAGAGTGGTGGAACATACTAAACCTAAATAGCTCTACTCGATCTTAATGAACACGTCTCATTTCTTTCAGGATGAGATTCTTGAGGTTGCAGGGAAAATACTTAAAGCAGGGATGTCGCTTCTAGTTATTGACACAGAGAATAAGTTTGTTTCGACTGGTTTTGCCAAAGAGATTGCCCGAGTAGCGCAAGGTACGTAACTTTAATTAGTACATTTAGACCCTTTGAAATGAAGCTGTTCTTTTAATGTCATTTTTGTATTAAATTTCCAGGAAAATACTACTACCTCCCTAATGCTTCAGATTCTGTAATCTCAGCAACTACAAAGGATGCTTTGTCAGCTTTGAAAAACTCATAAAACAAATGAAACATGGTGAGCATTTTGTTCAATTTTCCACTTTCGATGTTATTTTTGTGTAAAGAAATGTAATTTATACAAGCAAAAACTACTTGTAAATTTTTTTATGGTGACAGTAGAATATATTCTTTGTTACCCTGTCAAATCAAGTAGTTAGAGAAAAAATACACAAGGTTTTGTTTATTCAATTTCGCATTCATAATTAGCCTAGATAGACAAAAATAATAGTAGTAGCCAGATATGACTGGATAAATCTTGGTGATGAAAAAGAATTTACTTAATCATGTGTTATTGGAATTTAATAGCAAACGCTTCCTTAATGTGGATTTTGTAAGATGTAAGATTGCAATTCTTGAGAATAATGGAGTTTATAGTAGAATTCGTTAAAAGTAAATTTTCCTTATAAAAAGAAGCAAACGTTTTTGCGTGTAAGACACTTGCTTTTTTGGGTGAATTTCACAAGAAAATTCACTGCTTGAATACTCATTTGGAGGTAAAATACTACTCTTCCCGTTCTTGAAAATTATGAACATTTACTTCAGTACGAGTTTAATGAATAATTGGTAAAGTAAAATAAATGATATAAAGGATATTAGTGCAAGAAGTGTTAGTGAGGAGTGAACTCCACATCATTAGTAGTGTAGTGTAATGATATAAGTTGTAAATAAAATGACGTGTGTGGGTAATGTGTTGTTTAACTATTTCAAAATTAAAAAGTTCATATTTTTTTAGAGAAAACCTAATAAGTAATAATTCATACTTTTAAGAGACGGTTTAAGGAATTATTCCTTTATATACTCCATATGCAAATGTATGGATAGCTTGTTAATTTGTCTCATCTAATGATTATGATGAATTATAGCATGTCACCACTACCTATTGTGTTGGTTTTTTGTAACAAATAAATATGACAGCCCCCCTCTTTGAATTTTCCCTGCCTGAAGACGACAACCAAAAATGTTCTTGTTTTAGATACACACAGAGATATGATGGTAGAGTTCTTGTGCAAAGCAGTAGTAATTTCTGACTTATGCAATTCACAAATAAATTTCCAGCTGCATTTTAGTTTTTATCATTAAATTTGTGGCATATTCCATTTGAGTGTAGGGACTACTTCCTGACTAGTGGTGGGTAATATGAGTGGACCCCAGTTTTGTGGATGTATATACTCCACCTCCTAAGGATGGGTCCCACACATCTCAAATTTTGTATTGCGACGTGGCACTCTTTCTTACTCATTTATAATAGAAATAGAAATAAAAATAATGAAAAAAGAAATATAATAATTTAGATTTGAATCTTATTGATAGATATAGTTAGAACCTTGTTATTTTTTTTCTTACAAACAAATTATTTTCTATTTAGTTTTTTTAACTTTATTATTTATTTATTTTATTTTATCGATTAAATATCTAAATACTTGTAGACTTTATCCATTCATAAAAAAACAGTTTTATTCGTGAATGACATGAGTTTTAATGAGAAATTAGTTAAATAAAAGAAAAGTGAGAAACGGTACGAATTATGGGAGAAAAAATGGATAAAGTAAGGTGACTATTTATCATGAATACTAAAAAATGACACAATGAGGCCATTTTCTTTATAAATTTGTTGCGTAAAATAAAAATTTCAGGTTAGGTGGGACCGATTGAGTACTATATATAGGGATATGAAAATGAGAAGTGTGATGAATTTGAAGAGAAGAAAAAATCGAGAAGTGGTATAGCTACTTAGAATTCGATGGATGTGTCCTCATTGATCAACAATTTATACATATTTGACGATCAATATTTCAATCTCCACAACTCAATCAACACCACCATTCTGGCTCAAAATGGTGAGCCCAAGATTAGGATCGAAGATAATCAAAGCAAGAGGAAAGCAACCGATTTGAGCACTTCTTCATCCCAACCATACCTACTTAGTGTTAGTGTCACCTTCTCTCCTTCCTACCTAATTAATCAACATTTTGTTCAATTCAATTTAATTATGAACTAATTGTATATATGCTTGTGAATTATTACATTATATTACAGCGTCGAGGAAGAAGAGCAAAGAAACCAGAAGAAGATGCAATTACGAGAGGTGAAGTGATTCATGTAAGAGCCAAGAGAGGCCAAGCCACCGATAGTCACAGTTTAGCTGAACGAGTACGTTTTTAAATTTATGTTCATTTATCAATTAAAAAATATTTATTTAAATAATAATCTATATATATATCAGGTTAGAAGAGGAAAAATTAATGAGCGATTAAAGTGTTTGCAAGATATTGTTCCTGGATGCTACAAGGTATGTATATTAATTAATTAATTTGGATTTAGTGTTTTTTAGTAGGATTAAAATTAATGATATGAAATGAAACAGACGATGGGGATGGCAATGATGTTGGACGAGATCATCAACTATGTGAAGTCGTTGCAAAATCAAGTGGAGGTGCCAATTGATAAATTAATTCGTTAATTAATTATATATAGATAGTTAATTTTACGAATTTTCTTGTGTTGATCAGTTTCTGTCGATGAAGCTCACAGCAGCAAGCTCCTTTTATGACTTCAACGCGGACACGGATGCCATGGAGGCAATGCAGGTGCACACTCGATTCATTCATCGACTATCGATCTCTATCACTCGTAGTAAACGTGAATTTCGACTTCTTTTTTATTTTTAGGGGGCGAATGTATTAGAAGCAATCAAGGCCGAGAATGTAATGAACCAAGGACTCTCTTCTGCAGCTCAACTAGGCTACTACTATCCACATCAACATTATTAATTCAATATTCTTTAGTTTTCAATTAAAAATTTGTATAACCACTCACTCATCTCTCTATATGGAAAAAAAATATGGAAAATATAGTGTTTGTTGTCTTCAATTCATCATCTTATATCTAATTGGATTTGTACTGGTTATCTTTATTGTGTTAATTCATGAATATATATGCTTTTCTAGCTAAATGATCACTTATGATCTAATTCAAAACACGTTATAATTGGTTAAATTTTATCCATATATGTGGATATGGACTCGGAATAATTATTTAATTTATTGATTTTAGATGGATTCACTTGTTTGTCCTCACCAAATCCACACTCTGTTCATCAGTAGCTATCAACTATGTATCAATAAAGAAAATTTAATATTGTATGTCCAAAGGTAGGCCTCAACAATTTGTTGAGTAATTATTAGTAGAAGAAATATCTTTTTCTTTTCTTTTTGAGACAAAGCGTTTAGTTGTTTTTCTTCAAACTATCCACAAAAACTACTTCATCAGTAAATTTTATTTAGACGTAGTTTTGTATGTCAATTTTATAGTACTCCCTCCGTCCCCCAAATTTTATCACAGTTTGATCGGCATGTATTTTAAGAAATGTAATAGAAAGTGAGTTGAAAAAAATGGTAGGATGTGGGTCCTATTTTTAAAGTATTAGTTTTATAATAAAATGTTAGTGAGAATAAGTTAGTGGAATGTGAAGTCCATTATTAAAAATGGTAAAAAAATTAAATGTGACAAATTTTATGGGAATGATAGAAATGGAAAAAAGTGATAAAATTTGAGGGAAGTATTTTTAATGCATGTATAGCTAGTTTACCAAACGTGTGTTGGTTTTTCTAAAAAGCGTAGCTCAGTTTATGTGTAACTGAAAATATTGTGGTTGTAAGAGTTGTAGAAATAAAATTTGTGCTTTATTTGACGTTTCTATAATTTATGGTGGAATCATTTTAGATTTGTGGTTAATTAGTACTCCCTACGTTCCACCATAGTAATAGAGTCATTTCATTTTCTGCACACATTTTGAAAAAATGATAATTAATAGTTAAAGTGAATAAATAGTAAAGTAAGAGGAGAATAATGCAGAGAAGACTCTTATCTACATTATTCTTTTTTTTACTTTACTTTTTCTCCACTTTAACAATTTATTTATCATTTTTTCAAAACGAGAGCTGAAAATGAAATGACTCTACTACTGTGGATCGAATGGAGTACTATCGACGGTATTATGGAATACTACTACTATTTAAGTGGTGGTTTCGATAAATGTGTGATATAAGAGCATTAGCAACGGCGCCCGTCCCGACGAAATTCCGACCGGCGTGCCGGAAGTCCGCCATTGTGCAAGGGAGGCACGAATACGGACATTCGCTGCAGACACCGGAGTTCCGCGGCGTTCTGCGGATATCCGTCGCGACGTCCGTGCGGACGTCCGCCATTGCGTTGACTCCCACGGACGTCCGCACGGACATCCCGATTATTGCATTATTTTTTTTTACGAGTAGTGAGAACGACTGGGACGACGAGGGGACTGGCAGCGGGGAATCCGAGGAGTGAGAAATCGATTTTTTTAACAATGTAATTTTTTTTAATAATTATGTATTTTTTAATTAAGTATATTTTTTTTAAATAAAGTGGTTTCATTTTCCCCGTATTTGTGTCGAAATTTTAATTCCGTAAATTGTTTAATTTGTGAATTTTTATTGTGGGAAGTCCGCCGGGATGTCCTTGGCGATGTCCTTGGCGATGTCCGTCACTGTGCAGTGGAATATCCGTATGACGTGACATCCGCAGTGGGATATCCGTATGACGTGGCAGGAGGTGTTTTTGGGATGTCCACGGGGATGTCCGCCGGGACATCCGCACCACTGCTAATGCTCTAAGCTACCTCAACAAACTATTAGAGCTAATAACTAATAGGGGTGACATAATTAATGTAACATTAATTGACTCATATATTTGATACCCTTTAATTAATTAATTTATCGATTAATTTCATAATTTGTACTTTGTTAATGCATGTATTCTAAATTTCACATATGGCGTAGTTAATATGCAAATATCCCACGTCTGTAAATTTGTAATACGTACGAATAAATAAAACTAATCAACGTTAACGTCCATTCCATAAGTATCTTTATTCTTAACCCTAATCTCAGCTTCAATTCAGTTAATTTATACTTAATTACGAGTATACTGATCAATTATTAAATTAGTCAACCTTAATTTATGTGCCAACATTATAACGTGAAATTAAATTAACGTTACATAACCCTAGTGTTAACCTTATTTTATGTGCCAATATGATTACACTTACAAGCATAGAAATAATTTGTTGGGGGCTCAAGTTCAATTAATAATGATTGCGACAGTATTACATGATCAGTCCACTACATTTATCAAGAATAACAACTAACTATTCACCATTAAAAAAAATAAATTAAAGATAAGAATGCACTAGAAATTAACCCTTTGATCACTTTGACCCATTATAGTGAAATTCAATTAGATATCGAGATGGGCTAGTGGAGAGACCCAACAAATTAATAATGCAAAGTCCAAATCTGATGGATGTTGCCAATTCATGATATGAATGATTAAGAAAAAGGGGTTTTTTCTTGTATTTTTTGAATTGATTTATTAAATAAAGTAGATAGCTAGATGCAATGCATAGTATTGAAAGGTGGGGTAACCCTAATTCAAAGAGGATGAACAATGTGTGTTTCCCTAATATGATAAAAGATTATGAACCTGTTGGGTTTTGGTGTGGCTGGACCAACCATCGGCCCAAGTCATTATTGAGGGCCGAACTCGATTAAGCTCGGCTAACACCGAACTCGATTAAGCTTCTCCAACACCGAGCTCGATTAAGCTCGGCTACCAACCGTTGTATTTGAACAGCTCGTTCAGTTACAACGACTAGTTTTTCAGTTTTCAGTTTCACATCTTGTTTTTCTCCATATATTCGTGTGATTCAAGAAACTAGATAGAGAAGTGAATACACTTTGTGATTCTTGAGCTAGCTAGGTGAGTGATCCACAATCGAGTTGTTTTCTCCGATTGAGTAGCGAGCTAAGTGATAGTGTGTTGTAATCGCCTTCGTTTGCTTTGTATTCGTAATAATATCGTCCCACATTTGTTCGTGAATCTCGCGTCGATTCTGTATTTGATTCTTCAAATTGGCGCCGTCTGTGGGAAAGAAATCGGCGCGATGTCTACGGCGAAATTCGAATTGGAGAAGTTTACGGGCAAGAATGACTTCGGTCTATGGAGATTGAAGATGAAGGCCGTGATGATGCAACAAGGGCTTTGGGAAATCGTCAAAAATGGGGAGGCCGACACCGCCAAGGGTGCGGATGAAAAGGTCGATCCAAAGGCTCAAGAACTTCAACAAAAGGCGTATAGCACTCTGATCCTGAGTCTCAGCGATCGAGTCCTGAGGGAGGTTTCGAAGGAGGAGACCGCTGCGGCAGTATGGAGGAAGCTTGAGTCCATCTATATGACGAAGTCTCTTGCAAATCGCCTTCATCTGAAACAGAAGCTTTTCACCTTCCAGATATCAGAGGCGAAGAGCATCTTGGAGCAGCTCGAAGATTTTGGTAAATGCATGGATGATCTGGAGAACATCGATGAGCAGATCAAGGATGAAGATAAAGCACTTATGCTTCTCAATTCATTACCGAAGAGCTTCGAACAATTCAAGGACGCTATACTCCTTGGAAGAGACTCCAAGATCACCTATGAAGAGGTGTATTCGGCCCTGAAATTGAAGGATTTTCAGAGTTCTTCAACAAGACTGCGTGATCAGGCTGGGGAAAGCTTGAACGTGAAAGCCAATATCAAGAAACCTGAAAAATGGAAGAGGCAGGGTTCTGAAAAATGGAAAGGAAAAGGCCAAAGGGAGTGGGATCAGAAGGAGTCCAGGTCTTGCAACTATTGCAAGAAACCTGGGCACATCAAGAAAAATTGCTGGGCCTTAAAGAAGAAGCAGGCTGATGGCAATTCTGATCAGAACACTGCTGACTGTGCAGCAGATTTGGAGCCGGCTCAGGTCATGAATGTGACTGAGAGGCCCATTGCAGACTCTTGGATCGTGGACTCCGGGTGCTCTTTCCACATATGCAGCCACAAGAATTGGTTTGAGAACCTGACTGAAGCACAGGGATCAGTCTTGCTCGGCAACAACCAGGTGTGTGTTGTTAAAGGCATTGGTAATATTCGTTTTAAGGTGCATGATGGTTCTATTAAATTGCTGACTGAAGTAAGGTATATACCTACTATTAAGAGGAACCTTGTATCTGTTGGTGTGCTTGAAATGAAAGGATTTTCTTGTGTATTTTCTGGTGGGAGTATGAGGATTATGAATGGTGGTGCTATTGTTATGTCAGCCTCTAGGATAAATAGATTATATTATCTGGAGGCTGAGGTCATTGTGGGAGATTCCTATGTTGCTGAGGAACAGAATCTGGTGTTGTGGCACAAGAGATTAGGCCATGTGGGTGATAAAGGGCTTAAAGAATTGATCAAGAAGGGCGTTTTTGCATGTGATGATAGGGAGAGTGTAAAAATGTGTGAGTCTTGCTTACTGGGAAAGGGAAAGAAATTGCCTTTTGGCTCAGGAAAGCACAACTCCACAAGACCTCTGGATTATTGTCACAGTGATCTATGGGGTCCTAGCCCGGTTAATTCCATAGGTGGTGGAAGGTACTTCTTGAGTGTAGTAGATGACTATAGCAGGAAGGTTTGGGTATGGATCCTCAAGGAGAAATCAGACACATTCAGCAAGTTCAGTGCATGGTACAAGGCAGTTGAAGTTGAGAAAGGGCATGGCTTGAAGTGTCTGAGGACAGACAACGGGCTTGAGTTCCTATCAAGGGAATTTGATAACTTCTGTGTGCAAAGGGGAGTGAAGAGGCATAGGACAGCTCCGGGGAATCCACAACAAAATGGAACCGCGGAGAGAATAAATAGGACTCTCCTTGAGAGAGTAAGATGCATGATTTTTGAATCTGGAGTGCCTAAGAAATTCTGGGCAGAAGCTGTCACCACAGCAGCCAAATTGATCAATAAATGTCCATGCTCAGCCATTGGTTTTGATACTCCAGATGGCAGATGGTATGGAAGCCTAGGAGGTTATGAGAAGCTTAGGATTTTTGGTTGTAGAGTCTTTGCTCACACAAGGCAAGGAAAGCTAGAACCTAGAGCACTAAAATGCATTTTCCTTGGCTACCAAGATGGTGCTAAGGCATATAGACTTTGGTGCACAGAAGAAGGGAATCAAAAAGTCATCATCAGTCGAGATGTCATTTTTGATGAGTCAATTATGCCATTCAAGCCTACTCTGCAGACAGTGACAACTCCAGAACCTGCTGGGGTCAGTTTTGATCAACTTGAACCAGAACATAGAGCCTCAGATGCTGCTGATTTCCAAGAGCCAATGATGTCCTCAGATGAGGAGAATGAGCAGCCTACTGATAATACTCCAGATGTCTCTGATCCAGAGCCACAAGTTCAGCAATATGCTCTGGCCAGAGACAGAACCAGAAGGGAAATCAGACCACCAGCAAGGTTCAGAGATGCAGATTTTGTATACTATGCCTTGTGTGTTGCAGAGGAGTTGGAGATCTCAGAACCAAGCACCTATAAGGAAGCTATTGGCAGCAAAGACAAAGAGAAATGGAAAATGGCTATGAAGGATGAGATAGACTCTCTCATCAAAAACAAAACTTGGATCCTAGTTCTCAGATCACAGATTCAACAAAGACCTATCTCTTGCAAATGGATTTACAAGAAAAAGGTGGAGGCCTCTGAGAATGATAGTATCAGATACAAGGCTCGCTTGGTTGCAAGGGGTTTCACACAGGAGGAGGGGATAGATTACACCGAGGTCTTCTCTCCTGTGGTGAAACACAGCTCAATAAGGATACTCTTGGCAATTGTGGCTCGGAGAGATTGGGAATTGCAACAACTTGATGTAAAAACAGCTTTTTTGCATGGTGAGTTGGAGGAGACAATCTATATGGAGCAGCCACAAGGATTCATAAGGCCGGGAGATGAGGATAAGGTCTGTTGTTTGAAGAGAAGCCTCTATGGACTGAAACAAAGCAGCCGGCAGTGGTACCTGACTTTTGACAGACAGATGGAGAGACTTGGCTTCAAGAAATCTGCCTTTGATAGCTGTGTTTACATAAGGTACAAGGGAGGTAAAGCTGTTGCTTACTTGTTACTTTATGTGGATGATATGCTTGTGGCAGGCCCTAGTAAGGCAGATGTGAAGCAAGTGAAGGAGGATTTGGAAGAAGCTTTTGAAATGAAGGACTTGGGAAATGCAAAGAGAATTCTTGGCATGGATATCATAAGAGAGAGAGCTGCTAGGAAGTTATGGTTGATGCAGCATAGCTACATCAAGAAGATGTTAATCAAATTTCAGATGATTGACTCTAGAAAGGTATCAACTCCAACAAGTCCACACTTCAAGCTCTCTGTCAGTCAGAAACCAGCTAATGATCAGGAAAGGAAGTTGATGTCTAAGGTGCCTTATGCAAGTATTGTTGGGAGTATTATGTACATGATGTTGTGTACTCGGCCTGATCTGTCACATGCCATAAGCCTGACCAGCAGATACATGGCAGACCCGGGTAGCACACATTGGCAAGCTTTGAAGTGGATAATGAAGTATTTGGTGGGCACACAAGATTTGGGATTGTTGTTCTGCACAGCAGACGGTGAGGATGAGCTCATAGGCTACTGTGATGCAGACTATGCTGCAAATATTGATAGCAGAAAATCCCAATCTGCCTATATCTTCAAGCTCTTTGGTACAGCAATCAGTTGGAAGTCTAATCTCCAATCTGTGGTTGCGCTCTCTACAACGGAGGCAGAGTATATATCCTTAGCAGAAGCGGTTAAAGAAGCTAAATGGCTAAAGGGAATATTGGGGGATTTTGGTGTGGTGCAAGAGGCTGTAACTATCTTGTGTGACAGCAACAGCGCCATTAGCTTGGCCAAGCACCAGACTTTCCATGAGAGAAGTAAGCACATCGACATCAAACTTCATTTTGTAAGAGATGAGATAAGCAAAGGCGTGGTGGCAGTCAAGAAGGTCCACACCTCTGAAAATGCAGCTGACATGATGACTAAACCCCTACCAAGTGCTAAGTTCGAGCATTGTTTAGACTTGGTTAACTTGACTGCAAGAAGATGAGGGAATTTTGGTGAAGGTGGAGTTTTGGCTGGCCGGATGGTGGATGCAGCCAAGGTGGAGATTTGTTGGGTTTTGGTGTGGCTGGACCAACCATCGGCCCAAGTCATTATTGAGGGCCGAACTCGATTAAGCTCGGCTAACACCGAACTCGATTAAGCTCGGCTAACACCGAACTCGATTAAGCTTCTCCAACACCGAGCTCGATTAAGCTCGGCTACCAACCGTTGTATTTGAACAGCTCGTTCAGTTACAACGACTAGTTTTTCAGTTTTCAGTTTCACATCTTGTTTTTCTCCATATATTCGTGTGATTCAAGAAACTAGATAGAGAAGTGAATACACTTTGTGATTCTTGAGCTAGCTAGGTGAGTGATCCACAATCGAGTTGTTTTCTCCGATTGAGTAGCGAGCTAAGTGATAGTGTGTTGTAATCGCCTTCGTTTGCTTTGTATTCGTAATAATATCGTCCCACATTTGTTCGTGAATCTCGCGTCGATTCTGTATTTGATTCTTCAGAACCCACTTCATATTTCACTCAAAAAATTTCTCTCTCATGTGGAATAATTCCTTTTGACCAATTGCTATTTTGTTGTATGTTATGTTCCTTTTGAGGCATGGCATGTCCCCATTCTAACAAGTTTGATACATGTATGTTTATCAAGTATCAACTCAATATATCAATGTCTTCAAGATATCTACGCAAATTAAGAATTAATTATGGATTCATGTCAATTAACATTTTACTATCTTTATAACCCTTATTTGGTGAACTCGAGATTCACAATAATTTGATATACATTTTTTAACATACGTAAAAATCTTTGTAAATGATCATGAGAAAAGGTAAATGGACAGGATAAAATAAAATTTCTATGGAGTATTTAGAGCAGTATTGTGGAATACCAATTACTAAAACTTAATCAATATGCATATAAGAAAATTCCAACGTTCCATATTATTTATCGACAGAACCTCAAAGGCCAACTCATATTATTACTAACGTACATTTTGATGATATATGGTGATAGGGTATTTTTGGGCCTAATTGAGAACTAAAATGCATTTTCAGCTATTCATTCACATTAGGGTTTGTTTTCAATTAGGGTTTGTTTTCAACTAAAATTACCATTATGCCATTTTATAATTAATTAATCATAAAATAAATTTTATATGACAAATTCTGGATAACTCATTTAATAAAAATGAGAGACTGATAATGCATATCAATTTTCAATTAAACTAAAAAATCTCAATTAATCACGACCTATGGTGATATAGATTTTAATTAATTAGTATAAAATGGCCACATCAAGAATAATAGTAAGGAGTAAATAGGTGTTAGGTCACATATAGAAAATAATTGTGATAGTTTTATCAAAGAAGAATAGTTAATAATTTTGGTGGACATGTTATTTAGGTAATTGTTGAACAATTTTTATGGATGAAGAAAGTATAAGTTATGGGTTAAACAATTTTTTGTTTAACCACAATTTGTGCTTTAGCAGGTCCTAAATACGAAGGTAGAGTACATAGAATATAAATTGGAAATTTTGAAAATAAAATCCAATTTCAAAGCAAATTCTAGTATAATTAGATAGGGATAACTGCCTTAAAAGTCATGAACTTTGCCTGAATTTCGGTTTTTCCCACGAGCCATTTTTTTGGCGTATAAAGTCACGAACTTTACTTTTTATCTGGTATTTCCCAACCCAACCCGACCCGACCCTGTGATTTCCGGCAATTTAAAATCCTATGTGGCATGCCTGAATTCCGACGTGTCAGGCATCGGAAAAATTCAAAACGACGTCGTTTCTGATGGTCAAAACGACGTCGTTTTATACATCATCAGTCAAAATTAGGTTATATCGCCCAAATCAAACGCTATTCACTCCTCCTCTCTCGCTGGATTCATCCACCCCCAACCATTTTCCATTCTTGGATTCAAGTCGCGATTCATCCACCCCCATTGGAAGCGAAAATCCCGTAACAAGGTAAGACCATTGCTTCATTTTAGGGTTCAATTCGCGATTCATCCTACCGATTTTTCGTTAAAGATGCGATTGATTTCGTTGGGTTTAGGGGTCGATTGTGCAGTTGGCAACCTGCAATTTAGCGATTTCCCGTGTGCAATTGGCAATGGGTATTTAGGGTTCATGACTGTTAATATGAGTTTTGATTGTTCAAATGCAGGATGTCGAGTTCTTCCCAGCATTCGAGCAGAACGTGGCCGAGGTTTGAGGCAGTGGTCTGTGATCACGGTCTTGAAGCTGATGTGGTGACATCCAATACGGATGCCAATCCCGGACGACGCTTCTATCGTTGCCAAGTCTGGAAGGAGGACGACTGTAAATTCTTTCGTTGGATTGATCCATCAATGTCACCGAATCAAGAGTATTTTTTCAAAAAACTGAAGCTTGATAGGGACAACGTGCAAAGAGCATTGAGAGATAGGGTTGCTAAGCAGGATGCACTCGACGAGAGCGTCCGTTCGAAAATCGTTGAAGTTGAAGCACTCCAAGGTGTTATCGCACAGTTGCAGCGTCAAAACCGGAACTTGAAGGTTGTCATTTGCATGTTATGTATCGTCTTGTGGATCTTGTTGTATCTTAGCTAACATAACTTCGGATCTTGTTGTAGCTTAGCTAACATAACTTATGTATAATGATCTATGCATGTTGAACTCCAATGTAATACACTCCTATGTAGTGAATTTTCCTCTATGAATGCATTGAGTTTTGAGTTCAAAAGCAGCATAGTGTGAGTTATTGTTGTAGCTTAGCTAACACAACACACGGTTTAATACATACAATAGCATCCAATTCCAAAGTCTCATGCTCCCATACAAATTGATACAGTCATTGTTTGGTGTTCACAAAACACATTGCAAAATCACAGTTCAAACAAATTTGTCTTCCAAATACAGTCACTTGACACTTTCAAATACACAAAACATTGTCTTCAAACATTGTTGTTAATGCTTTGTTGCGTTGGGATTGAGCCACGTCCTCCAGTGCGCCCTCCACCACGGCCTCCTCCACGGCCTCCCCTTCTTCCACCTCTCCCCGTAATTGCGGTGGTGCCACTTCCTTCAAGGGATGGTGTCTTGCGAGGCCTCCCCATCTTCGCCTATAAGTATAGCAGTTGCAATGTTAGTAGATAGTAGTAACATATGTTAGCAAAAATGTTGAAGTATAAACTGGAGTTGATTAACCTTTGGCTTCGGTTGCACTACAACTGGCTCATTCTTGCAAGTTCTGGAGTTGTGGCCTTCTTGTAAACACTTCTGGCATGTCATCACACAGATCTTCTTCATTCTGTTGGGTCTGGCAGGATCCTTCTCGAACGGATCTCTCCTTCTAACCTTCTTCGGTCTGCCGGGCATCTTCTTCACAGGAGGAGGCACAACGGGGTACCCCTCAGCCTGAGGCCAGAGCTTCTCTCCATTCAATGCTGGTAACCCATATCCATATGCCTTCATGTACTTCCTCAAGGAGTAGTATTCATGCACATAATCATCAACATTTTGCTTGAGAAAATGAATAGCAGCGCATGCATGAATACATGGGATGCCAGTCAAATCCCATTTCCTACACCCACACATCTTTAAGGAAGGAGTCACTACAAACCTATCTTCAAAATGTCCAACTTCAAATTTCCCCCCAACCGCAGGAATTGTGGTACAGTTTCTACTTTCATATACCATAGCTTCTAATTTCTTCCTGACCTTTTTGCACACAGTTGAATCACTTCCAATAGTCTCCACTTCTATCCCCTTTCTATAAAGCCTCTCCATTAGTTTGGTTCCCATATCATCTAGCATATCTAACACATGCTTACTTCTTGCTTCGAGTATATAGGAATTGAAACATTCACAAACATTGTTTAGAATGACATCGGAGCAGTTGCCAGGGGTTAGAAATGCCTTACAGAATCTGCTTGGATTCTTATCCATCAAATCTGCATATGCTTGGCCATCTTCCTTCTCAAGCTCTTTGCAAGCAAGCTCATACTCCTCCAGGTAAGTACTCCTAACTATCTTCCAGAAATGCTGCTTCAACAGAGGACCTTTGTGTGTTTTCTTCCAGTTTGTATAGATGTGCCTTGCACAGTTTCTATGCTCAGCTAATGGAAGTAGACTTTGTACTGCATTCTCCAGTCCCTATCCAGCAACAATGTTAGTGTCAGTAGACAACATATAACAAGGTAGATCACAGTATGAAAAAGAGAATAAACCTTCTGTTGATCATTGATAATGGTAACTCCTACCCCTTCACCCAATTCCAACTCTTCAGCAACAATTTTGATGAACCAAGTCCAGCAAACTTCATTTTCAGCCTCAACCACTGCCCATGCAATGGGGTACATTTGGTTGTTTCCATCAGTCCCAACCGCTGTTAGCAATATACCACCAAGATAAGTCTTAAGGAAAGCCCCATCTAGACCAATCACAGGTCTGCACCCCTCCTTGAAACCCTTTCTTAGACCACTGAACCCAATGTACAATGCCTTGAAAACAGAACCTACATCTACATGTAGTTCAAACCTCCCTTCTCTGTCAGACTTGCTCAACTCCAGAATATAGATCCTTATTTTAGCATAATGAGCTTCCACGGTTCCCCTCAGCATCTCAATTGCCTTTCTCTTAGAGTGGTATAGCCTCCATTTGGTTGCATCAAATGCAAACCGTTGCATCAAGTCCCTACCCAACTCTTTGCAACTGAACTCTGGCCTAATTCTAAACACATGCAAGTATTTTCTGGCTATCCAATTGGAGGTCACAATCTTATTCCTCATAGCTCTAGGACATGTGTGTTCAGGTTCAAGGTTCTTTATCACTACAGATCCATTCATCTTCACTAAACTCCCGGAACAGAACCATTTGCAAGGACTCTTACAACCTGCCTCAAATTGCTTCCTATTTGCTCTCTTAAAATGAATCTCCTTACCATTTTCCACAGCATTGTCTGTCAAAGCATCCCTTGCTTGAAAATCATCAATAAAACCCATACCCAGACACAATTTCAAACTCTTATGATCACTCCGTGGATCATACATCACCTTTGCATGCCTTTCTAACCTTTTCCTCCCTTCATCCTGAGAATCAGTTGAGCTAGAGTATATGTCCCCTTCTTCAGAATTCTTATCCTCAGAACATATTCACTTTGCTTCCCTCCACTCACTGTGCCATAAAATATGTCATCTGTAACAACAAACTCATTCTCCTTGTTCTCTTTTACTTTCTTCCTTCCCTGAGTGTATTCCTCATCCTCGGATACCAACTCCTCAGCCTCCATGTCATCATCAGTTTCCTCATCTTCAGAAGATGGCATATAACTCCCATCATCTTCACTGTCATCTCCCAGACCCACTCCCAGACTGTAATCAGTCTTATCCCCCACACTCTCCTCAGTTACATCTCTCATCCCCACAGATTCACTTATAGTTCCCACATTATAACCCAAATCCTCAGCATCATTATCCTCACCTCCCACACCTTCACCCACACTCTTTCCCACATCCTTAGCTGCTGCTGCCTTCCTATTCCCCACTGAATCACCCATATTTTCAACCACTGACTTCTTGGAAGACTGGAACAAACTTTTCTTAACACTACTTTCAGCATTCTTCTCCACAACATCTTCGGTAGAAATAGACTTTAGCTTGCCAGCCCTTGTAGTTGTTTCTTTTCTACTCCTTCTGGTAGACATGCTCTTATTCACAGTATCAACCTTACTCATTTTCACTGACTCAAACACTTCCACTCTATTCATGGCAGCTTCCTCACCCACATTGTCTCCCCCACCCACTGATTTATCTTCATCAATGTTCTCAAGCCCACCCTTCCCACCTACAATATACACATCACAAATTTGTTGCCTAACTGTTGTCAGAAACTTCAACATTAACATCACATCTGCATCACCCTTTATGTTAAGAAACTCCATTCCCCATTTTCTCTTGAAGCATAGTCTATCCCAGCTATGAAACCCTAGTTTATTCAGTTCATCCACTAGGTCAAAGTACCCAAACCTATCTTGATCAAACCCACTGCCTTCCCACATTTCCCCACCTACGTATTTCTCGCAAATCCTCCCATCAGGTATAAATTTACCCCCATGGTAAATCCGCAGCAGAAAGGGTTCACTGAAAGAATCAACACAACCAAACTTGAGGATACTCCAAATAATTTTGAAAAAATCAACACAACCAAACAATTTTATAGTTTTATCCGGCCACATACTCCAAACAATGGTAAACATAAACTTACGGGTTCGGATTCGGCTTGTCTGGGAAGAAACCCGGCCAAGCACTCCATGGCGTCGCCTCAACGTTCCTGGTCGATTGGTTCATCGTCGTCGCAGGTCAATTGTTTTTTGTGTTGGAGTTGGGGTGGGGGATATTAGGTTTAGATTTAAATTATTAATTTTAAATTGTTTTTTGTGTTTTTATTTTTTAATTTTATTACCATATCAGCTTCCATGTCAGCTGCCACGATCCGCCAGGTCAATTAAACGCGACACGTCATCTCACTCGTTTGCCGGAAAACACACCATGGGAAATCGGCGACAAAAAGTAAAGTTCGTGACTTTATACGCCAAAAAAATGGCTCGTGGGAAAAACCGGAATTCGGGCAAAGTTCATGACTTTTAAGGCAGTTATCCCAATTAGATATGATCGTTATTACTACTACAAGTCAGGTTTTGTACATGATCATCCCATGAAAAAGAAGCCTAAGATTTGATCACCATAATATAAAACCATATTAGCTCTATAATATGAGCAACTTGACCAAAGTATTCAACATAGCAAAAGTTGCTATATATTTTTTTTGACATCATTTGAAGTTCGTGTAATTTTCACAAAGTGTTGTTAGGTGACATGGGCATCTCAGTGAGCCAAATAGGATTAAATTTGGGTAATTAACTACAAACTCAAAGTTTGTGTATTTTTTCACCATATTCAAAGTAGCTAAAAATTGATACTCCTTATATTTTAAGCTCTTCAAAAAATTGGTTTTTACTGCTACACGAATGAACTAATTACAACTAACTTATGATACAGCAAAACATTATTTCCATTGAATCAATTTTTTTTGTTTACCGAATCTCACTCGTAATTTGTATTTAAACTGAGGCATTTTATTATTTTTTGATGTGGATGAACATCATTGCCGATGTTTTTTGTTGAGGTGGATTCTCCAATGTATTCAATTAATTATAATCACTTTCAGTACTAAATATTTTACCAAGTCAAAATTAAGAATTTTCTTAAAATTAATGACATAAGTATAGGCTCTAAAAGTTAAGTAACATTGGGATATTGTATCATTCAACAATTCATTGTGGACCGAAAAGGTACACTGTTCAACAACGTTTAAAGAATTATGCAAAAATGTAAATGTAACTTGTAGCAGTAAACATTCAGTTCTAAACCAATTCCATCCATAATCTTTTAGGCCACTGGCTTGTACAATTTCTCCACCATTTTCCGGTACTCTGCAAACCAAAAAATCATAACAAAAAGATTTTAATTTACCAGTATTATCAACATTTATTTGATAATATTAACCCAGTAATGAGTATATAAATATTTATACCTTCTTGGTTGCTCCAAAGAGCTGCTGCCTGGGTATTAAGTGGTGAGCTTATGTTGGGCTCTATTCATATATACAACCATTGCTCAGTTAGTATCACAACTAATATCAATAAACAACTACATTTATACATCAATAAACATTGTTGATGCATTACCTCCAAGCAAGCTCTGAATCGACAGCAAGATAGTTCTAACATCATACGCGGATGACCACTTATCCTGCAAACATTACATACACACTACACACAGTGAGTATCGGCTGACAGTGATGACAGAAGACAAAGCTAATCGTGAGTAATAGTAGTGGTAACCTGCAATATGTCCAAACATATGTTCCCATAAATATCGACGTTAGGATGGAAGCAAGATGTCTCGAATTTGACCTTGGGAGCCTTGAAAGGATACTCCGAAGGGAAGGACAGTGACAGCTTGTAATCAGTTCCTTCAAAGACAGTATCTTTGCTGCCGCTGATCGTCCCTTTCCAGCAAAATATGTTGTCTTCCTCCGGGAATGCAGATATCCCAGAATCACCACCCATCTAAGGATTATTAAAAGCAAGTCGGAATGAGTATTAGAGGTTACAAGGATCCAAATAACTGTTGCACCATATGACAGCAATAGTTCTTACCATCAGGGCCATTAGCTCAGACTGCAATCTGTTTCAATGAAAAAACTTGAGACAGTTGGTCATCGACATTATAAAAGAAGGCGAATGGATCAAGTCCGTAGATATGCAGGTCAAATTGGTAACAATAAACGAGAAATGAACAAACTTAGAGGTGAAAATTTCCTAAATTACTAAATAAAAAAGAGTTCAGCACCCTGTAATAAACAGCTATCATCATAACCAACTTGGTAGAGCAAGCACAGAACCAGAGATTAGCATCAACTAATAGGCAACTCCAATATCCCGTCAATGGTCAAATTTGGTGCAATTCAAATACTACATTATTTTGATCTAACCCAATAAAAGAAATCAAGTTCTGTCCCATCAAGAATGATGTTTGCAATCTTCAAATTCATGCGTAACAAAATTGGGCATCCAGCTCTATCCCATCAAGAACAACATTTTCTTGAATAATATGTAAAATTAGATTAGTTATGTTATTATCAAATTAAATCTGGCATAGAATAATATACCACAGACATAAATACCCTTTTCAAGCCAAAGTTGATGCAATATACTCATCCATGTTCATTTACCTTAGATTTTAATTGTACCTGCATCGCACATAGTAATCCACAATACACGACGATTTTGTTTAATTCCTTTAATTCGATACATTATCCAACAATAGGTCATTCATATGGGTAGATCAAGCAAGAAAAGCAGCAAAAGAACGCACAAGATTATGGAAACCCTAAATGCCAAAGAATTGAACCCGTCTTCATTGAAACTACGAAGGCCTAAATTGAAACCCTAAATACAACAAATAGATCATCTGGCACACGAGCTGAGGAAATCGGATCTTAAAAATTGAAAAGGAAGAGAGTAATAATCTGAAGAGTACCTTTTCAAAACGGACTGAGTATCAACGGTTTTGGCGGTGGGAACAGCCTGCTTGGGAGGAGCGGCGGCGGCGGCCGGGGTGTTAGGGTTGCTGTCCTGGTGGTGGGTGTTGGTACCGGTGGCCATCGAAGAAGAGAACGACGAATTTCAAGAGAATGACGAACGGATTCAGAGATGAAAATTCTGTGCAAATCGGAGAAGAATGAGACAGTTTAGAGAGAGAGAGATAAGGGGATCTGCGACTAATTCTGCCGCGATCGCAGAGAATTGAGAGTGAGAGTGAGAGTGAGCGAGGATCGGAAATGATGAGAGAGAGAGGGTTTATAAAAGAAAGGGGCTTCTCGATTTTGAACGTTACAGCATCGCAGCAAAATGTATACCTGTGTTTAACGGCTAGTTTTTCATTGTTCTTCCTCCATTGCTAATCAATGGTTTATTCTGTTCCATAAATTAATCAACTTCTACTTTAGGCAAACTTTTTTTTCTTACTCCCTCCGTCCACAATTAGGAGTCTCACTCCATGGAGGCAACATGTGTTTTAAAAAATGTTAAGAAAAATGGGTGAAAAAAAATTGGTGGAATATAGATCTCACTTAGTTTTAAATGAAATGTGAGTGAAATGAGTTAGTGGAAGCTGAGACCTTATTACCATTTATGGTATGAGTGAACTGGGACTCCTATTCGCGGACGGAATAAAATGGAAAAATGGGACTCCTATTCGCGGACGGAGTATGACATAAATTTAATTTTTATTAAATAAATTTTTTTTAAAAAAATTCTATTTCTTCCACTATTAATTTTTGAATTCAAATTCATGTCTTCTTGATGTTATGAACTACTTCCTTCTTCATCCGTTTCTAAAATATATGAATATTCTAAAATTGATAATCCAACTAGACTAACAATGATGTGAACTCCTACTCTCCATTAATAATATTTTACTATTCTTACTCTATCAATTATATATTAAAATCCTTGGTAACCAATTATTTTTTCAGGAACTGATTTACTCTCCATTAATAATAATGTCATGCGAAGATGGGCCTGTTTTAATTAGTTTTCGGGCCCATAAATCAGGGATGAAAGATTGAACCTAGTATGATATGCAACAATTGACCCAAAGAATAAACTCTTAATTTGAAACAACTACTATAAATTAACTTTTTGTAAAAAGTTTATGCACCTATTCGGATATAAAATTGTTTAATATATATGTAAAACTAAAGTAGCATCCAAAAAAATGAAAAGTGAGAATGTTCCAGGTGAAATTGTTGACTTTCTCCTACTACATAGTACTTTAAATTTAAATTCAAACTAAAGTAAAAGAAATATTTTATTTAATGTTTTAATTACAGATCACAAACCTATAATGAATGGTTCGAATTTTCGATATATTTGTTGAAGGAAAAGTATTATACCAACTAATTTGGTGAAAACCATAGATTGAAGTAGTAGGAGGGGAGGGAGCGCTCAAAAGTGTATTTGTACGGATCAGATGCAAGAGTGACCACTTTTGTTAGGTATCACATAAAATGGTTAATAATAGGCCGATTAAAACAAACAGAAATCAAGAAATACAAGTGGAAGTTACAAATACAACACTCATGATCAGCAGCATTAAACAAATTCATTAAGAGCATCCATAATTGTTTTGGACCGGCAATTGCCCTGCCATAGCCTAGTCACAAACTCCTCCTGCCACATCATTAACATTAAAAACTTCTCCTGCCACATCATCAGGACAACCAACTGGACAAGCAATAGCCTAGCCATAGCCTAGCCACAATAAACAAAATAATAAAAATAACAATCACACAAAATACGGACTTCAACTTACGACACAGATACGGGAAAATGCAATAATTTTATTTAAATAAAAAAAATGTACATTAAAAAAAATACATAATTTTTAAAAAAAGGTACATTAAAAAAAGGTACATTAAAAAAAATTACATAATTTTACATAATACAGGCGTACATTATATCAGCAATGCAGTCGACATGCCACAACCGCATTGGACCCCTAATTGCCGCCCATCGAGACTGGAGCACACCAAATGCGCGCTCCACGTCCTTGCGCGCCGACTCTTGCCGTTCCGCAAAGTAGGTCTTCCTCTCATTTGATGCGCACCTGATCGTCTTCACAAAGACAGGTCATCTAGGGTATATCCCATCCGCCAAGTAGTAGCCCATATCATGTTGGTTCCCGTTGGCGATAAAACTGATGGCCGGACCGACGCCCTGGCACTGCTCGTTGAAAAGGGGCGACGAGTTGAGGACGTTGAGGTCGTTGTTCGACCCGGCTACCCCAAAATATGCACGCCAAATCCACAGCCGGTAATCAGCTATGGCCTCGAGGATCATCGTGGGATTCTTTCCCTTGTAGCTGGTCGTGTAGAACCCCTTCCAGGCAGCGGGACAGTTCTTCCACTCCCAATGCATACAATCTATGCTGCCTAACATACCCGGGAACCCATGCTTCTCCCCGTGCATCTGCATCAGCTCCTGGCAGTCTTCGGGGGTAGGGCTTCGAAGGTACTGATCACGGAATATTTCAACCACGCCCTGACAGAAATACTTCATACATTCAAGGGCAGTCGTCTCACCGATGTGGAGGTACTCGTCCCACATGTCTGTCGCGCCTCCGTAGGCCAACTGCCTGATTGCCTCAGTGCACTTTTGAATAGGTGTGTGGCCTGGTTTGCCAGCCGCATCGTGCCTGAAGCGGAAATACAGATATCGACGCTTCAAAGCGTCAACAATACGCATAAACAGGGCCCTGATCATCCTAAAACGTTGCCTGAAAAGGTTGGCGTTAAACCGCGGCTCCGGTGCAAAGTAGTCTTCATATAGCCGCTGATGTGCAGCTACGTGATCCCGCTCAATCACTGCTCGGCGGTGGGCAACGGGTGGAGGTCGAGGTACCGCCGGCTGCAAGGCCCTCTGTAACAGCAGGTCTATCTCACGGGACGTATACGCCTCCAACGCTTCATTCATTCGCCGGTCGTACTCCTCAGCATCCCCACCACTACCACCACTACTACCACCCGCGCTACTCATTTCACGTTGTTGCTCTTGTACAGAAATTAAGATAGAGAGAATACTCGTTAAAACAAGTGGTGCAAATGAAAATGACGTGCAAATCGTGTATATAGTGTTTCGAAAATTAAATAAAAAAATAAAATAAAATCCTCTTGCCGATCGGGAGCCTGCAATGGCGGCCAGCCGATCGGAGAGCGCATCGGCCAGCGGTCTGGAATCGGCGTGCGCTCGCCGTTTTTTTCGCCGATTTGGCGAGAGGACCGGCGAGCTGGTGGGCTCGCCGCCATTGTGGATGCTCTAAGAGTAAGAGACTTAAGAAGAGTAAGGCACGGTCTAGAAGAGCACACAATGGTCTTTCACAATTCTCACTTTTATCGAAGATCCTTTTGACTAGTCACAAAATCCAAAACCCTAGATGTATGTGCCCACGGCCACTCGCAAAACTCTCACGCAAAATGCAAATTGGCGGCTACTAACGATAAAATTAAGAGTAAAGGCCAAAATTGGTCCTCAACATATAGCCATTTTACGATTTTGGTCCTAAACATTATCTTTTGGATTTTTTGGTCCTGCACATATGGACATTTGATCATTTTGGTCCTCCGTCAATATTTTCGTTAAAAACTAACGGTCAACATTATCTTTTGGATTTTTTGGTCCTGCACATATGGACATTTGATCATTTTGGTCCTGCACATATGGAATTTTGATCATTTTGGTCCTCCGTCAACATTTTCGTTAAAAACTAACGGTCAACGGCCGATTTTTGACTAAAACAATGGGTTGGGTCGGGTCGTGTTTGGGTCGGGTTTGGGTTATACGTTAAGAAAAAAATAATATTTTCTTAAAATCTAAGCATAATATTTTCGTTAAATCTAAGCATGATATTCTTAAAAAATTAATTAATATTTTTTAATTAATAAAATTAAAGTATAGTATTTTTTAATTAATTTTTTCATGAATTTGAAGAAAATATTATGCTTAGATTTTATTAAAAATAATTTTTTAATTATTTAATTTTATTATATAGATTTAATATTAATATACTTTAATTTTATTATTTTGATTAAAAAATTATTATTTTAATTTGGTAATTTTTTATTTTATTGTGTAATATCATGTTTAAATCGTATAATAACATCATGTTTTAGTCGTTATAATATTTTTAATCAACAAAAATAACTAAAAATTAAAGTTTTATAATTTTTTAATTAATAAAAAATAATTTTTTTTTCTTAACGTGTAACCCAAACCCGACCCAAACACGACCCGACCCAACCCATTGTTTTAGTCAAAAATCGGCCGTTGACCGTTAGTTTTTAACGAAAATGTTGACGGAGGACCAAAATGATCAAAATTCCATATGTGCAGGACCAAAATGATCAAATATCCATATGTGCAGGACCAAAAAATCCAAAAGATAATGTTGACCGTTAGTTTTTAACGAAAATGTTGACGGGGGACCAAAATGATCAAATTTCCATATGTGCAGGACCAAAATGATCAAATGTCCATATGTGCAGGACTAAAAAATCCAAAAGATAATGTTTAGGACCAAAATCGTAAAATGGCTATATGTTCAGGACCAATTTTGGCCTTTACTCTAAAATTAAATGTTCCAAATTACAAAGGTTCTGGATTAAGTTGTATATTGATGAGAGTTTTCGAAGCACCAAAAGGTGAAAGTGCATCACCATCTATCTATTCAGTGAAAATAGCATGAAATTTGCTGGAGAACAAAATACATATGGTGGGAAGAACACAAGGAAAGGAAAGGAAAGGAAAGGAAAGGAAAGGAAACACATGATCAAATTTATCATTAATGTCAAAGATGTAGCACCTCAATTTATAATAATAAATAAATGAATGAATAGAATTGAACTCAATTCTTCATACCTATACCTATTTTACAGACTGGACTGGACCATAAATGAGATTCCCACAATTTCTTATATTCTAAAATGAATTTCTCAAATACTATAATGGAGAATCCTGTAAAACTATGAGATAGACCGACCTACTATGACACATATGCACAACCCTTTCCCTTCACCATTTTAGCAACTCTATAATTTCTACAAATTTACAGGGGCTATTTAAATATGTAAGGCATACACTTGTGTACATAAAGCAACTATATGCTATCAATAGCCAAAGAAGCTGAATGAGATGCAGCAAGAAGCCCTGCCCCAATACCTGATCCGTCGTCCATCAC
Source organism: Salvia splendens (assembly GCF_004379255.2). Taxonomy (NCBI): domain Eukaryota; kingdom Viridiplantae; phylum Streptophyta; class Magnoliopsida; order Lamiales; family Lamiaceae; genus Salvia; species Salvia splendens. The sequence goes on along the minus strand of NC_056041.1, from coordinate 20,537,273 downwards.
TCTAATTACGACATTCTCTGCCACGTCTTCCCCTAATATTTCTCCCATCGCTTCATTTAGATACTCTCTGAACATTGTATAGTTTGTATACAAGCCCCCCTCGACTGCTACTACTGTTCGTCTCATCTTACTCTGGCTTCCACCTTTAGCTTTACTACTTGCAGTTCCACCATTCCTATCCCGCCCAATCTTCTTTAATATTCCTACGATACCTGCAGCAGCCAATCTCGCAGCTCTGCGAGTTACCACATCACACACTTTTACAACAAGCTTCCGAACATTAAGGGGAACATCAGGGATCTGAAAGCAAAATCATCAGTAGGAAGATAAGAATTAGTGGTTGAAACATTTACGGTTTGAATAAGTAATGTGACGAAGGAGGCTCCACCTGCAGTGTGTCTCTTAATACCCTCGCAACCTCCATCAAGTTTGGGGAATCATCCTCATGCATTGCGGCAATCATGGGTGTCCTAAAAAGTTCATAACCAATAAGATAAAAATTCAAAGTTCAAAATACAATAAACAATAAATAATAAATAAAAATGTGTAGATGCTAGATACTGAAGTGATGAAAGGCCTCAACCTCAAGGCAGGCAGCAGAACACAGCACATATTCAATATGTATATTATTCTGAAAATTGTGCAGTAAAGTTACTTCTAGTTATAAGAGAAAGTTAAGCATCTGATTCATAGAATTCAGTCTCTCGGTCCAGATTATAATTGGCTGGCCTAAATGTGGCTTATGTGTATGTTTTTGCCTCTTTTTAATGCGCATAAACAAACATACTTTAAATAATGATGCGTTTTACACTCATAAAAGCATGTTTAACTTTCTTCGTGTTTTCCACCAAGAGGGTTGCTAAGCTAGCCTAATCTTTCACATATGTTTAACTTTCTTCGTGTTTTCCACCAAGAGGGTTGGCTAAGCTAGCCTGATCTCTCACATCTTTCTGAATTAACGAAGGAACACCACAAAATCAGCTCACGTAATCTACAACTCATCTTCTCCCATTTAATATGATTGTTGTGGAGAAGGATATATGAAGAAGATTTACGTAATTGCTTTTCGATAAAAAGAGCAATATATATACCCATGCAGAGAGTACTATATACTGTGGTTTTTAATATGCTATTTTACAGTTGGGGAATATTAACTCTAAAAATGATATCATTACCTCAAGATGAAAGGAACAAGTAATTTGGAAGAAACGGGTCCAAAAACATCCGATTCCTGAGACATCCGAAGAACTACTCTTCGGACAATGTCTCCTAGATACATTCCTGAGATCATTTTCTCAAATCCCTACAACATGATTTTCATAAGTCATCCATCCATAAAGCATAAACTCAGTGTATAAGTATGCATGGTCAATTGATAAATCAGGAAAAATGCCTAGGAAGAAGACTAATGCTACCTGATCGTTTGGGTTGGGACTTTCACAATCCAAGTCAACGTCATATGATGTTCTAGGCAAATGAGATGACCAAAAGTTTCCCCATTCCATGTTGACAACCTATGACATAGAAGGATATATCAAGTTAAGATTGACGAGCACGCACACAAGTCTGCAACATCAAATCATAATTATTATCTAATCAATGGATTGAAAACTATACCATGGCTCCTGACGTTGAAAGCAGGCCTTGGCATTTAATAATGGCATCTGCACGCTCCAGATAACAGGCATTGGTGCCTGTTCCAAAAATCACAGAAGCTACAGTGTCTTGATCATGATAATGACCAAGAGCCAACGTTCCTACAGTGTCGTTTACCTGGCATAAACAAGAATAAACCTAAATTATAGTATTATACAACTGCAAGTGTAGAAACAGAGAAACAAACAAATGGCAAATGGCAGAAAAATTTCATGTGGCAGCATAAACAACACAAAAATTTCAGATATAAGGCACCAGCTCTTGAGCAAGCTACACAAACACAAGAGAATGTATATAACTTGGCATTGCTATTGGACACAGGGAACTACGACTCCAGCAAGGGCTTGAAGAATAACTACTAAAGAATGGATCGAATAGACAGCAAAATTAACTACTTAATGCAGTGTAGCTCACCATAATGAAATTTCAAAAAAAGGCATATTTGTCCTCCCTGCGGTCAAATGAAATAAAAGCAACATTTGTAAAATTCTTTTGCACAAATTTGCAAGAGAAAAAAACTCCTCCACAAACAGTCATGTAAAAAATGGAGTTGAATAACCCAAGACCCAACATAAAAAAAATTTATTTCCCCTTGTACACCCTTTCAGATTAAAATACTATTATGCATAAGTAGACGAAATATAGAGCTTACAAGAGCAGCCACTCGCATATTCAGGCCATTTCGAGACATTGCCTCCTGTAAGCACTGAGACACATCTCGACCAACCTGCAATGAAGTGTCATGAATATAAGATCTTCTGGCACAGCGACTTTGATGCAACAGATTAACAAGAAATCATTTATTTCAATCTTCCATTATTTAGTTGAATAAAGACCTAAAGCCACCTGTTATAACAAGACATTCCTAAGAAGCAGCAGAACCAATCATGCAATTATCCCCTAATATTTAATAAAATGGTCGTTTAAAACACATTTATGAGAAGGGACAACTGGACAAGGGAGGGTGATTATACTTTTCTCCAACTAGTTTTACGCCAATGAGCATGATGTGTGAGTTGTGAGTAACTAAGAAAGAGGGAACCAACCATGTCTTGAATAGAAAATCCTTTGGTCCATTTTAGTAAAGTCCCCGTTGATGAAGAATTTTGTTTCACCGGAAACGAAAATGTGAAGCCAAGTTCTCGTGTTTCCTCTACTGAAGGCTCAGAGACATTTTCTTCCCTTTCAACAAAATCCTTTAATTTTGTTGCAATAAAATCAAAAAGCTCCTGAAAGTAGAACATGGATAGAACAAGAAACATCAGATATTACAAATCTCACTCACCAGCACAGAACTAAAAATGGTAGTGAGACATAAAGATCACCTCAGTTGTGCTTGTCATTAAATGTTGTGGAATGGGTAGTCGTTCAACATCGTGATCAAGTATAGTAGATCTTTGGCCTCCTAACTTAACTCGCAAGACACGGAAATTAGTACCACCAAGATCTAGAGCATAATATATTCCTTTCTCCATCCTGGAAATTTGAAATTTTTTTTTACATAAGGTGATATAGAAGCAATTTCATCAAGAAGGAACAATATCAATCAAGAAAGCTCATCAACAGTGACTAATGAATGGAAATCTACGAATGCATGGCTCTGCACATAAATCCTGCATTATGGCATAATCATCGCATTCACAGGAAAATGTGGCAATCATCCCAAACAAAGAGCTCACGTCTAACTTAGGCTTCCGAGCAGTACATTTAATAACAGAAAAGGAAAATGCATTCATCAGTTACCAAAATTACAAAGAAAAGAAAGTAAAAGTCAAGTAAACCAGGAGATAAGAAGAATGGTTTGATCCACGCCAAGAGAGTACAGGGTAACAAAAACTGAACATTTTTCACTTGGGGAGGTAAGGAAAATGATCATCATGTACATTGAAGCAACACACGTCTGCTAAAAATAAAGGCAGAATAGCAGAACAAGTGCAGTAAAAACAGATGAAAAAAAAACAGTAGTACACGCGGTCTCATTAATACCAGACCTCCTTCGGCAAGTAATGAAAAACGAAAAGATAGACTCCAACCAGCACAATAATGATAAATTATTCATCAACCTTGAAGCTAAATTTCTATTTCAAATCATCTTACCAACAAAATCAGGGATGAATAAATCGAAAAATTGAACTCCAATAACATATGCTAGGTCTTAGAAAACAACAACCATTGCAGCATTTCCGCAAGCAATTCAGAAATCAAGGCAGAGACTTCAAAATCAATTTCATAATAGAATAGAATCAGCATAAAAATGGAAGCAAAAGGCCTATAAAAAAACATGCAAGAGATGCAGAGGGTGAAGCATTAGGGGGTTTACCCAGTGGGAAGATTATGCACATATGTGAGAAGCATCTTAAGCTTGGAGCCGCCCTCAGAGGCGAGGCCAGCGTGCATCTCAACCGCCATAGCATCGACAACCTGGCGCAACCGCCCTACAGGGGTCGCGCATCCCTCCTCCAGCTCCTCCAGGACCGCCACCACCCTCCTCCACCCCCGCCTCCGCCTCATCCGCCGGCTCACCATCACCGCCGCCGTCGCGCACGCCGCCGCTGCGCACGCCGCCGCCAACGCTACCCCCACTTTCCCCATAGACCACGCCGCCCCACTTCTCAGCCCCCTATTTGCACTCTCACCAACCAATTCGCCTATCTGAGTCCAACGGAATCAAAATCAATCACCATAGCCAACTCAAGTGGGCTTTCCTCCGCTGCATAAAATCCGCCGTTACAGAAAACTGCGATTTCACAATAATTGTAATAATTATATTGCCGCCGCAGCTGAGCCAACCTCGGCTTGAAACCAGAGCAACCGCCGTCGAGGCTGTGGCGAGATTGCGTGAATTCCAAAAGTTGTCGCTTTTTGCGACTGTGGGGAGAAACGCAGGAGAGTAGAGAGAGAGAGAGAGGGGGGGGAAATTGGTGGGAGTGTGTTGGAAAGCGAACTGTTGGGTACTTATAAGAGGGGAGAAAATGACTAAACTAACCTCGGCAAACGGTGGAATGCCTGATTTGTTCACCTTTTTGCTGGATTCTGGTTTGACCACGGAATTCCCACGGGCGTGGGAATTTCGTGGCGGACGTCCGCCATTGCGCGTCCCAGACACGGATACGAAATTCCGCAAAGGAATTCGCAGTTCCGCGGCGTTCCGCGGAATTTCGCGTGGACGTTCGCCATTGCGTTGACGCTCGCGGAATTCCCGTTTAATGCATTAAATATTTTTTTTTGTTTCTATATATACATCTAATTGAACTTCATTTCATTTGTACCAAATTGTTTACTTCCGGAAATTGTCTAATTTGTGAATTTGTGAATTTTTTTTAATTGTGGGAATTCTTTCGGGAATTCTGCCACTGTGTAGTGGAAATTCCTTATGACGTGGCAGAAGGTGTTTTTGGGAATTCCGACGGGAATTCTGCACCACGGTGGATGCTCTTAGAAATTTGAGAAATTTTCGCCTCAAATGACACTTTTGCCACTGCCTTTTAAGGAATGGAATGGGCTGCTGTAGGTTTTTGCCTTCTGCTCTTCATAATTTACTAATATCACCGTCAACTTGTAGTATTTTCTTTTCGAATATCGTGTCCATTTTTAATTTTAATTTCGTTAATTTACTATAATTAAATTGTTTCCATATTTAGTGTGGTTTATCTTTGAAATTTAGAAAAAATGGAATTTTCAATATTTGATTTTGTATACTTTCGACTCTAGTTACCAAAATAATTTGGCATATATTGCACCTTTTTCTAAAATCCGATGATTCGACAAATCTCGCATATATATATGTGTATATAATATAGGAGTAGTAATTAATTATGATAATTAGTCGGTGTTTTTACGTTTGTTAATACGTTTAGTTTTTGTTTGCTATTGACATTATAATTTAATGCACGACATGGCAATATTTTCTTATAATAAGTACTCCATCATTTTGATATCGTGCTTATTAATTTTGGTTTTATTTAAATGTTTGACTCCATACAAGAAGCACATTAAATTCTCTCGCAAAAGCTAACTATAGTATTGTGTATTTATATAGAAAGCAACGTTTCTAGTTTAGCATGAAAAAGTTATCTACGCAGCCCAAATTTTCTATTCGTTGTAAAATTTACTCCCTCCGTTTCACCATAGTTGAAGTGAAACTTTTCGGCACAGAGTTTAAGAAATGGATGTTGAGTGTGTTGAATAAATAGATAAAATAAGTAAGAGAGAGAAAAGAGTGGAGATAATAAAGTAGAAAGTGAATAAAGTAGAGAGAAAAAAGTAAGAGAGAGTAAAGTAAGAAATAGAAAATAATTAGTACTATATATGAAAATGACTCAACTATGAAGAAACTTTCTGAAATGGAAAAATGACCCAACTATGAAGAAACGGAGGGAGTACTATATTTGGATCAGAGTCTTCATAAACAAGTAACCCAATTAGATGAATTGATGTACATTGATAATTCAAATAAAAATAGAAAATTCCTTAATTTTCAAAAAAGCTTAAGTGACAAAATTGTCCTGAAATTGTAGTAGGAGTATATAATTATCTTTTCTATCCACAATCAATATTCACTTTTTTTCGATTTTGATCTATTAAAAACAATATTCTATTTCTGCTTTTAATAAATTACTTAATTATCGAAAAGCTTGACAATGACAAAATTGTCCCGAAATTAAAACTATTAGCTTTCTTTCCACAATTAATATTCTATTTTTTTCAACTTTTTATTTATTCATAAAAATATAGGTTTCTTTCTTTTTGGTAATTTGGCACACCACGCACCACTTTTCCGCTCCCTCTTCTATTTTATCTTTCTATTTCTAAAAGGTTTTAAATACGATTCTTATAATTTTTACAAATTAAAAATTTGTAGTTACATTCTGAGCAGCACACACGTTTGTAACAAAATGCACATTTATACTAAAGTTAAAGATAGCAAGTTTGAGTCCATCATAACACCGTGGGGCAAGAGTAAGGGTTGATGTCGGTACACATGAATAATTAAGGAGTTGCTTCTATATATGAAACGGAGGGGCATGGATGAACTAAAACACACCCAAAAGAGATAGATTCCGATGATATGTAGATATGGAAACTGCATATTTGATGAGAGCTTAACATATTTGATATATGCTCATATTCTCTTCTAACATCCATCTCATAAGAACTCCAAAACTAGGCGTGGTTGGCTTGAAAATTTCGAGAAATGTTAGTAAAAGATGTTGCTCAGAGCATCCACATCCATGCTATTGCCAAAGAGCATGGATGTGGGCCCGTACCCACTTTTATTCATATTTTACTCCATGTTCTTCCGCAAGAGCACAACACCCACATCCATGCTCTTCCGCAAGAGCATGCTCAAGAGTACCATCATTCTATTATTCAGTTTAAATACTTCAATTACTAAAAACATTTCCACAATATTAAAATGCATTAAAAATACCCGAAATACTATTACAGATTACATAATTAAAATCCTAAAAATTACAAATTACATAATTAAATCCATAATCAAATTTTTTTTTGAAGTATGAATGAGAGATAATTTGATGTAAAGAATGGATAATGAATGTGGGTATTTATAGATGATTTTGGGATAAAAAATTTATTAAAAAAATCAAAAAAATTTTGGGAAAAGACTATATTTTTGGGAATCTGATTTTTTTTTTATTTTTTCTGGATTATTTTCAATTTTTTATGAATTTTAAAAAAAATTAACGGAATAAAAACGAGCTCAATCAAAATGCGCCACGTAGGCGTGCTCTTCGGCACGGCGGTGCTCTTAGCTAAGAGTAGGGTCGTGTCGTTGGCAAGAGCACAGCAGCGAGCAGGGGTCTCGCCCGCCGTGCCGACAGTGCGGCGCTTGCTATTAGCTAAGAGCACCGATATAGATGCTCTTAGGAAGCATGTGAGTAAGAACAAAACACACTAGAAAGATTTGAGCTATTAGTATGAGATTTGGGTCGGGAAATACCCTTAAATTTATATTCGTTTATCAATAAAAAAATACACATTTCTACTTTTCCATATATAAGTCCTACGAAAATCAAGAAATATTGTTATATTTGTTTTAAATATTTCAAATTCATAATACCATAAAAATCAAACAATGTATTGGTCAGAAGGCTCGGCTTTTTTTGCATAACGATATTAGTACTGTCGTAAAAAATAGTAGCAAGGCCATATTTGTAAAATTGAGATGTGCCCTAACTTTGACGTACATAATTAATCAAATTTAATTGCTTAATAAACCCATAAAGGTGAAAGAATGGATGTCAATGCAGCCCGTAATCCGTGGGCTTGCCCGAATAACCCGTCAAATTTATAGGGTTATGGTTGAAAATTTCTAACTAGATAAAATTACAACCCGATTAGCCCGCACCCGATTAACACGCAACCCGTTAGGGTCAGACCCGAAAACTCGATGGGCTGACCCGAAAACCCGATAAAATTTCTATTGTTCTATTTGTTTGACTCCTAATTGGACACTTTCATTGATTATTTTTATAATATAGATAACAAAAAAATAACATTCAATTTTCTATTAAATATATAAATTATATATTAAATTTTTATTAATATAATATAATAAATAAATAAATTAGAAACTTTTAATTCATTAATAAATATTTAAATTTGTAAAACATGCTTTAAAATATTTAAATTTATGTTTTATTTTACACAAATCTCAAATATTAGTATTTGATCATGTTTGTGTTTGAGTTTAAGTATATATCTCAAATATATCATAATTAAATATTTATATTTTATAAATATAAATAATTTTCGTCATTATTTATTGGATTGATCGCATGTTAATTTTATCGGTAGCAACCTGATTAATCCGCTAGGCCAGCCCGAAACCCGAACGTTTAAGGTTAGGGTTAACTTTTATAACCCGAAAAAATCTCAATTCGATTAGCCCGCTCCCGATTGACCCGCAACCCAAGTAGTGTTGACTCGAAACCTGATGGGCCGACTCGATTGACATCCCTAGCCGAGAGGCATTATAAGAAGAAAGGAGGAGAATATGGACATTTTGACAATTGTGTGTATAGCTTTGATCCTCCCACATATTTATTCCACTCCTTTTTTCACTCATATATATAGATATATACACGCGCAGTGTGGGTGTGTGTGTGTTTGTGTGTGAGAGAGAAGGGACTATTGAGGAAACGGCGACTGAGTAGCTGCGTAAACCTCTGCTGCATCTTTCTTCCCGTATATAGTGCCAGCTGTGATCCGCTAATTCCAGCTGTGCACCAAATAATGCATTTGCGCCCACCCCCCACACACCACCCACCCCCTGCCATTTCATATCTTTTATTATTTCTATTAAATAATAAATAAAAAAGTAGTTGTACCTCCCGACATCACCTCCTCCTTCAACTTGTCTCCAATTTTATAATTAAACAATTTACATATATTTACCATTACATATTTGTGTCGGCTGCAATTTCCCATTCTTTAAATTTAAAGTTGTAGATAAATTTTTATTTTATTTACCATTATCGATTTAATCAAACTTACTCGAGCAATGCGAAACTCTAGTTTATTCAATTAATTTTTATTCAAAATAATGTAGTACTACTATTGTTAAATTATTGCAATTGTTGTAGTGATTGAGTTTGCCATAAGATTTTAAATGAGACACCAATATGGGGAGTCATAATCAACCATACTGTTTTACTTATTTGAAGTATGAACACATTTAATTGTTACTTATTTTGTTACTATTAAAAAGAGTTTTTCACATTCGATTGTTTCCGTGTTTTAAGTAATCAATTCTGTGCATGATTACTCGTTTATTTCATACTCCTATTAGATTAGATCTCTTTATTTTGTAGGATTTGAAATAGAATGATTTTTTTTAGATGATTCGAAACAATTTAGGACTCAGAGATAGAAAAGATTATTCATGGATTGGAAGTTTGCTCCAAATTTCCACTCTCAATTATCTCACGAACATGAGATTTGAATGCTATTATAGAATGTATTGGAGACTAAGAACAATTTTTTTACTGATTTCGTTTATTTCTTTAGTATTATGTACTCATCTCTTTGGTCCCTTATGTTATGGAGACTAAGAATAATTTAGTTGTTTCTTTTTTTTCTTGTTGAATCAGCATTGCTTAGACTTAATTTGAGTTTGTTCTCTTATTATTTCTATTGAGGAGATTGTGTTATGTTAAGTATTCTTGGTCGTCTTGTATGAGCTTGAACTTTTCTTTGTATAGAAAAAAAACTATAAATCTCTAAGTATTATTTGTATTAATTCCACATAAAAACATTTCCTTCTCAATATGATTTATGCACATTAATATATCAATTCCAACCAACTTAATTTACACTATGGCAAGAATTAGACTTGTTAAGTTTTCGGAGTATTAAATTAAGTTTTTGTTAAAAAATATTAAAATTCTGGAAATATCTTCATTAAATTCAAATTACAATAAACATAATAGCTAATTCAGAATTTGCAAATAAAAATTAATCATTTACTGATATAATAATAATATATAATCTACAACATAAAGTTTAACCTATAATTTAAAGTATTACATTAGTATTTGCAAGATAAATTATTGATTGAGGACTTAATTATTAATATTCATTGTAGCTATATTGATGTGGTAGTTCAATATTATAATCATACTTTATTGTATAGTAGTAGTAGTAGTTATGTAATACATGTAGAAATCATACATTATTATACTCACACAGTCACACTAGTCTTTTGTAGGTCAAAATGATCTTTGATAAGTTCTACAGAAATATTGTTAAGGTAATTATAGATATGAAAATTTTAATGATCCATATTAATTTTAGTGACGAAAATGAAATACTATTGAAAAGTCCTAGTAGCCGTTGGATGAGTTGAATATTTTAATGCCAAAAATTATCACGTTGTTTAGTCGTGTATGTGGACTCCATAAATAAAGTGGTATAAATATTATTCCACGGATTCCCCACTTTCAGCACGTGGGCAATACTCAATAATGTTTGTGTCACATATTCGATTTATTATTGTTCGTTTCAGATTTCTCACTTTATTTCACAAAAAATTATTTGAGCATCTACAATGGAGTGCTTTATGCTCCGCCACATCATCATTCTATTCTCCTACCCTTTTAGTGGGACGCCCTAAAGACTGCCATATAGTTTTCACTATTGTTTTATTAATTAATTTTATATTTTCAAATATGTCATGCAAAATAATGAAAAAGCACTACGATTTAAAGGCAAATCCTACATTACTTAATTAAAAAAAAAGTTACAAGAGTTAGAAATAAAAAACAAGTTCACTACAGATAAAAACGGCATACTCTACATCATTCCCAACTTGCGTTATTATTGATTTAAAACCATGTTTTAAATCAATAATAATGAAGGTGAATTTGAAGGTGAGGCATAATTTAAATTTAAATTCAAACAATACAAATAGGTTAATATGATTGTTTTATATAGTTTATAAAATTAATTTATATTTTATTTTATGAGATGTTGGCAAATAGTTTCAGCCTAGCTTGTTAATTTCTTTTTCTATTTTCTTAGAATAATATTTCCATAAATTCCTAGATTCTATAAATATTAGTACAGTAGATATAAAGTTGAGGCTAAATAAATCTTAATAGAGTTCTTTGTCAACTATAAATTTATCCGAGATTAATAGATTACAACTATTAAATAGTATTTTTAGAAGTTCCTATATAGAGTAGCTATTAAATAACTGTATATAAAAAATAATTAAGCTAGTTTATTTTTACTATTGTCCCACATCGCTAGTATAACAAATAAAGGAGAGAATAGACCATTTTAGTTTATATTTACCATTGTCCCACATCGTTAGTATAACAAAGAAAAGAAAAGAGAGAATATGCCATTATAAAAGGAAGAAAAATGGAAGAGTTTATATATATAAATTTTGAAGAATTAAAAAAAATGTAAAACGCGTTGCATCGTCCGCAGTGGGGCGGACGATACCGTGGACGATGCGTGCTCCAACACCTATCGTCCGCGGACGAAGCATAGGGCGCGGACGATGCATCGGGCATCGTCCGCCCCACTGTGGATGCTCTTAGTACTATGCGATGCATCGTCCGCCCCACTGTGGATGCTCTTAGTACTATAATCTTAAGCTCATATGAATAATTAATCCCTTTTACTCAATGTTATAATTTACTACTTCATAATTAATCCCTTTTCAAGACATGAAGTATCCCATTTAAAGATTTATATTGAAAAGAATAAAATTTTAAATCGGGGTATATAATATTTTATGAGAAAATAAGCTTGAACACCATGTATTCTTAATTTATCTCACAATCTTTTTTCTCTTACACGAAAATTAGTAAACAAGCCTACTTTTTGTACTTTTCGTTGGGTAGGAAATGTCTTTTTTCCTCTCGATTGGTAGAAAATTAGTACAATGCATTGGTTCTATGCCAGGTTGAAAATTTGGTTTAAGTTACATCATTATTATGTATCAACTGTTTAGAACAATAAAATATAGAATAAAATATGACTGAATTTAGTGAATTAGTTAATTTTATACTTGGATTGATAATTGATTCGGATAAACTGAGATTGTGACTAAAATGCAAAAATACATAAACTTGAGTACGAACAATACCGCGATAACTATTTTTGTAAGGGTATTTTTATAAATAAATATGCATTATAAAGATGATACGGTGATTAGTTGATAGTCGAATTACATAATTATGCAACTAATCATGCTAATTAAATATTTAATATAAGTAGATTGTTTTATCGATTACATTTTTTGTAAACAATAATATAAAAATCTAAGGATGAATTTTGAGGGAAAAAACAAAACTAAGTCATTTTTGCTGGGAAGTCCTGAAAAGTCAAATGTTAAGTCATTTTGCTGGGAGGTCCTCAAAAGTCAAATGTCACGTAAATATTACTCCTATTTATAAGTTATAACGACGGAGGTGTATATTTTCAAGGTGGAGATTATAATATTTGATCACCTAATTTTTGCTTATTTGCTATTTTGACAACCGACTTATAATTGTTTGATTTCGTTACGTCAAGTTTTACTCCTTTTTGCTATTTTCGTATTTAAGAGATTCCAACTTATGTGCTACACTAATTCAACAAGTAAATCTTTCTCGATGAAAGATTGAACATGATTATCCATTCTCACAATATTTGAGGATTTGATCCCCTACTATGGCTCCAAGTGTACATTTTTAATAATAAATTATAATATTAAAATAATATATAAAATATTAATTTTATTATTTTAAAAAATTGTTGTGTGTAACAGCAGCCACAACAGGAGATCCATAACAGGTGATCCAAATCCTTCCTAAACATAAGATTAAGAGGATTATATATATTCACACCTAGTAGTAAAAGGAAAATTATCACTCTATAGGTAGTTTAGTGGTAAAGGGAGTAATAGTTGTAAAGTGAGTAATTATGAGATTAATTGTCAAATATTTTAAATTTGAATCTTACTTATTTTGGAAGGTCTAAGCCTAGGCATTTGGTATTCACATAGTATGGTTGATTTGCATAATAGTAGTGCAAAAATATGCATGAATGTGGGTTTTGTTGGTTCTGGATTACAAGAAATAAAATCGGGCGTAATAAAACTCAAAAGAAGAAGGAATACAAAGGAACAACTGAAATGAAATTACAAAGTGGAAATCGAAACAGTAAACCGTCACCTTCGCCAAACACTCCCACTCTTTGAGGTATTTGTAGGATGGTTTCCTTTCTTTCCACAACTCATAAGGCGTGATGTCCTTTCCTTTGAGTGAGATTTTGTTTAGGATATAGTTGGTTGTCAAGATAGCCTCCCCCCACATGTTATGGGGCAATCCTGAACTAAGTAGTAACGCATTCATCATCTCTTTTAGAGTTCGATTTTTACGTTCTGCAATACCATTAGATTGTGGTGAGTATGGAGCAGTTATTTGATGAATTATACCACTTTCATTGCATAACTCCTCAAACGGGGCTATATATTCGTCTCCTCTATCACTTCGAATCATTTTGATTTAACAACCAAGTTGATTCTCAACTTCGTTCTTATAATTTTTGAACGCTTCAATTGCTTCATATTTACTTCTTAAAAGATAAATATAGCAATACCTTGTGCAATCATCTATAAAAGTGATAAAGTACTTCTTACCACCTCTAGTTTGCACCAACTTTAAATCACATATATCAGTGTGAATTAATTCAAGAGGTTTTGTGCTCCGTTCAACCGAGTGAAAAGGTAACTTGGTCATTTTAGCTTCAAGACATATTTCACATTTGTCTTGAGTATCCACTTCATTAGCCTTTAGTAAATCTAAATTTACTAATCTTTTAATAGCTTTTCAATTTACATGTCCCAATCTACAATACCACAAATTTGAACACTCGGTCAAGTAAGAGGAGGTAGATGTTTTATTATTATTAGCCAATGACTTTGGGACAAGGCGTGTAGCCACACTAAGCTTGAAAAGTCAATCGGTTACATAACCTTTTCCGAGTGACTTTCCAAACTTGTACAATGCAAGCCTATCAGACCCAAATACATGTTTAAACCCCTTATTAACTAGTATTGCTCCTGGCACTAGGCTCTTGCGACGTGCATCACATCCTTCAAAGTGATTGAGACCCCGGACGTCATCATGAGAATCACGTTGCCAACGCCGAGGACTTCGGACGATGCTTGATTCCCCATGTTGATCTTCCTCCCTTCAACAGCAGTGTAGGAGGCAAACTTGCTTTGTCGGAGCAGACATGAGCAGTAGCGCCAGTGTTAATGTACCAGCCACCCTTGTTATCAACAAGGTTCACTTCTTCGGTGACCACAACAATGAGGTCACTTTCATCCCAGTCCTTGAACTCCTTTTCAACGACGTGGGCGGCCGGCTTCTTCTTCTTTTTCCTGCGGCAATCTTTAGCAAAGTGGCCAGGTTTGCCACATTTGTAGCAGTCGCCTCCAAACTTCTTTGCAGGCTGTTTCCCCTTCCCTTTGTCTTTCTGATTTGGGCGAGGGCGTTTGTTGGAGGGACCGCCCCGTTCCAACAAGTTGGCTTTGGCCTCAAGTGGGTCTTGGCTCCTAGCGTTCTGATCGCTTTTGCGCACGTCGGCCTCGATGCGCAGTTTCACAATCAAGTCTTCAAGAGTCATTCTCTTTCGCTTGTGCTTGAGGTAGCTCTTGAAGTCCTTCCAACTAGGAGGAAGCTTCTCGATGATCGTGCACCTTGTGAAGTTGTCAGGCAAGACCATACCTTCAACCACGAGTGCGTGGATGAGCATTTGTAACTCTTGAACTTGTTCTATGACGGGTCGGGAGTCGACCATTTTGTAGTCCAAAAAATTGGCTACTACAACATTTTCAGTACCTGCTGCATTGTCGATACTATACTTCTTTTCTAGGCTTTTCCACATCTCTTTTGATGTGTTTACAACGGAGTATACATTGTACAAACTATAATCTAAAGCACTTAGAATGAGATTTTTACAAAAGATAATCTCCGTTTTGCCAAGCTTCATAGTCTGCCATGACTTCGATCCTTGTCTCTTAATCACTTGGCGCAGGCGGCTCGTCTTCCATGAGGAAATTCACGATGCCCAATGTCGTTAAATAAAACAACATCTTTTTGTTCCACCTTTTGAAGTCAGATCCTTCAAACTTTGGTGGCTTCTCTGCAGGTGGCATCATTCTTGGTGCCAAATGTGCCGCACTTGGTACATGAAAGGAACCAATCCCGTTGCCCCCAAATGAGCCAACAACTTGGTTGGGCATAGAGACCCCACCATTCATGTTGGGCATAGAACTTGCCATGGTCGTACCGGACCCGAAGAAACCGACACTCATGTTGAACCCGAAGGCCCTAACACTCGATCCAATAAAGGATCCGATAGAACCACTAAAAGTGGAACCAACCGACCCACTAAAGGTGGGATCCAACAGTAGGCCCAAAGGGGTTCGAAAACCCCCATGAGAGTGTTGATGAAGAGGTGAACCCAGGGGTTGGGATCATCGTCGGATTCGACGAAGTGTTGACCGGTGCAGTGGTCGACATGATGGATGGAGTTGCGGCAGCGGTGGTGGCAGCGATAGTGTTGGATTCAGTCGACATCTCCAGCGAATGTGTTAAGGTTTTGAAAGTATTTAGGTTCAGTTATGTCCAAATTCCTTCAAAGGCAAGTTCTATTTCGTCTTGCGATTGTTGGTTTCTGGATTACAAGAGATAAAACCGGGCGTAATACAACCCAAAAGAAGGAATCCAAAAGAACAACTGAAACGAATTACAAAGTGGAAATCGAAACAGTAAACTGTAAATGAGGAAATAAGACGAGTCGAGAAGGCCTCTTTCCACAAGACGAGATATGCCCCGGTAGTGCTCTCGGATTGGCGTGTCGTCCCCAAAGATAAAACGGTTTTCGTCTCTGATGAAGCAGCACTGCAATCAGCAGAGCTCCGGCGAACTGGATGGAGGAGAGGGCAGGGCTTCGACATAAAAGACAATGCACAGAGGGAGAGAGCTTATGATGTGTATGCTTGTGAATTGGTGTAGGAATGCAATGAATGGCTAGCCTATTTATAGGCTCAGTCCACTGCAGGGGTCAACCAGCCGTGATGGCTGTCATCATTGCGAGCCTGTAACCGCCGAGAATTACAAGGCGTTATAAACCGCTGCGAGAGCTGGAGAGGCTGATCCTGGACGGACGTATCGGGAAACGCTGCGCGTCTAGGTTCGTCACAACGTGGACTTCATCACGTGTCAGCCACGTAGGCTTTACCGCGTCATATTGACGAGGTGTCATCCCGCTTGGCTCGCTGACGTGGAAACGCTGGTGCTCTAAAAAGAACTAGACCAACCAGCCTTGGGTCGAACCCATGCACCGAGCCCCACAACTAGGCCCAAAGAAGAGTCCAAAGATCAATTGCCAAGATCCAAGTCCAAGGACACGGGCACGAGCACAGGCTCGAAGCTCGAGGCTCGCGGCGGGGCGGGGCGGGCTGCGACTCGCCTGTGTGGGCTCTACAGCCTATCTTAGTCCACTACAATTATTACATGTAATAATCCTTCTTATTAAATATTTATTTAATAAGCTTGTTACTTTCAACGTGAGATAATCAACTCACTTAATTAATCTCATGACTTCTCTCATAGCTCAATTAAATGACTCGCAATTTTGCACGACTTTAATCCATTATTTCTCACTCACCGGGAATTGGATTTGAGAAGATGAATATACCACGGTCATCTACTCCGAACGTAGATCGACGCTATATCATTTAATTTCACAAAATTAAATGTCTCTTTGGAACTATTATTGGTCAGAGTCCCTTGACCGGGCATACGATTCCAATAGGTTTTTGGATGTAGATTTAAAATAGGGGCAAAATGGCAACAACACAATTCAACAAGAATTCAGAATCAATCTAATTTGTGCACTATCCTTTTGAACAGCCTACATATTTTATACATTGAATGATAACATATGATTTTTAACATTTTCTACATCAAACTATGTTTGTTTTATACTTGAGGATTTAATGCTAATTTCAATCAATATAAAATACTCAATTTATAAATCTCAATCAATATAAAATACTCAATCCGGAAATAAAGTTTATCACATATTTTCAGTTTCGTATGTTCCACAAAGTTTCTAGCATTTTTAGACCTGCGAATTCAGGTACTTAACCACAACCCGAAAATTCGGATACCCAAACCCAAAATTTCTAAAATATCCTACATGATACTCGACGCGCATATGAATTTGGTACCCTAATACCCGATGTAGGTCCTCGAACCCAACTAATCGGGTACACGCAAACCCAAAACTATTATGTTTCAATTTATTCTTAGCTTTCTTGCCAAGTTCAATTTTGTATTTTGTTACTGTGCTGCAGTAGATCAATAAAAAGTTACGTACTACTTATTCATTTCAATTTTTTTATTTGTCGCGCACACACTTTTTGATTATTAAATTTATTGGGAAAGTTTTAACTACACCATAAACGTAATTCATTTCAAAAAAGAAATAGTAGTAACATTTACTAATTCATTTCAAATCTAATAAATAGTATAGTAACTTTTACCATCTTTAAATCAATTATTATTTGTTATTTACACTATCATATACCTAAAAATAGAAGTCTATAAAAACAATACTATGATAATAGTAATTATTTGTCACATATGAATGTAAGTAGTATAACAGAGAAATAAAGTATTGATTTTTTCTTTTTAATTCAAACTTATTCCTAAAATAACAACATAACTATATGCGTTAGCTTTTTTTTTGCATATGGATTAAATTAGAAACAATCAAAACTACCTCCCATTTGCAAAATCATCAAAATATGAGTACTTCAGAAAGAATAAATGTATATATCTACATATTATTTGGTCATTGCAATAATGTGCTGTTTTAAGTGAGAATTATACAAATACTAAGTTTGTCTATTTTAGCATACAGTGACAAAATAGCACATAATTATGCATGTAATCAAACAATATAAACAATTAAAACAGGCAATTGGGACGAAAGAATGAACATTCTAGCTATTACTTAAATTACAACATATGAAAAGAAAAATATCTATTATAAGAAAGAATTAATAAATAAAGAGATTGGTTTATATGGTGATTTTTTGTGTGGTTTTGGGTGAAAGTAAGCAGGGGTTGACAGATAAGCAAATAGAATATTCGAGATCTAATTCGACAATCCCACCACACCAAACACAAGTTACATCATTATTGTTATTACTATTATTTTTTTATTTGGATATATCGACAAAATTTGACTTAATCATTGTCTCTATCAAAAGTAACCAATAGCAACTTCACATGATGCCGCCACCTTTTTTTTACTTGGGCCTCTTTTCACTTATTTACCCATGTGAACTTCATTAATCTTTGTTTGGACGATAATTTTATTTGATGGAATTGACTAATCATCTATCTACATGGTGAAATATTGACAAATGTCTATTTTATGCTCTACTTTTGCACTTATTTAGTTTCATTTCGTTTTTTTGTAGATATTATCATTTATCGCGTTTGTGGTATATTTTTATTTTTTTTTGTGTTGTTTTGGATTGTTTCCATGAGTCAAAAAGGCATAACAAAGATATAAAATGAATTAGCCATATGATTAAAGCTCCGACATGCAAATTCATAATTATCAAATTTAACTAAGTAATAGTAGTAGAGTTATAGTAAATTATTATTGGAATTTAAGTTACTAAAATACCCCTTAAAATAAATTATCCACCACGTAACAAGTAACAACAACATAGGTCACCTTTTTTTAAACTTGAATTCATCGAATTTTGGAGATCTGAAAAAACGGTAAATGTTTCCTTATGTAGTTCGTCAAATCATCTAGATAAATTCTTATAGTTCAGTAGCTATTTAAGTGAGCATCAAACTATTTTACTCCATATAAGAGCATTAGAGGGCCATTTGCCCCAACTCAAATTTTCTACTCTATATATATTGCCTATTATAAAATTTATTTCTTTTAATTTTTCGATAAGAGAAGTAATTGCAAATGTAATAAATTATCGACACCTCACCATAGATCATACGTTTTTATTATTGTGTTATTAAATACACTGGAATACTGGATAATGAAGTAATACATTACCAACATTAATCGATTCTTAATTAGTAGCTGTGGCAGTATCCTATATTATGGCCCAACAAATTAATTGATGAACCATAACTACTATTATTGATGCATTCACCTAAAATCACATTCAAATTTAAGGTGTCCAAATCAAAAGACCATAACTGAATTGCTTTTTGGTAAGAACATAATCATGCCTAGCATATCTAACATTAATTGAGTTGTTGGACTAATTTCCACATACTAATTATAATTTATAATTATAGGTCACTTTTTTAATGTTTATTAGAAGATGTTAACCGCATATCTGTAAAGATGTAACCTTGGACACGTAATATAAAGATGTGATTCATATTGCATCATCTACAATGAAATATCTAGTATTTTATAAAATCACCAAAAAAAGCATGTTACAAAAAGAGAAACTGTAATTATTCTATATAAATGTATTCGAAATAAATTCTTACATAAAAATCTTAATTAATCATAAAATAAGAGGAAAAAGGGAAAAATAATAAAAAAGTTGATAATAAAATAAAATAAAATTATACCGCAACACTTATTTATAACAAAAATGTTTTACATGGACAATTGTCACAAAATTCACTAATACTAGTATTTTATATAATGTTGCAAAAGTATAAAGATTCAAACACCACTAATTAATGCAATTTCCTCGACCTAAATTAATATTGCCATACCTACTAGCCTACTAGTTGGAGAATAATGATACTCGAAATAACAGCAATTCAAGATTGGGTTGCTTTTTTCTTTGGTATGGCTAGGTGGGATAGTGGTTACCAAATAAATAAACGAAAAATAAATAAATATGTTATATTTAGATAGTACATGCAATGCATTTAGGGTAATTTTAATGTTGAAAGTTGGCCAAAGCATTTTGATGTTTAAATAAATAAATGTAGCTGGATTTGGCATTTGTAGACGTGGCAATTATTGCTCCATTGCAACCTCTAACGTATCGACATGGGGCACAATAAATTTATACCCCATCTAGCTGCCATATATATATATATATATATATATGGGTGTGTTAAGTTCCTCCGCAGCTTTTCAGTCAAATCTTCTTTTTAAGCACAACCCTTGGAGGGTCCCCTTATTCCCACAACACCTTCTTAGTGTAGAACTAGAGACTAAATATTAGCCAATGGATTTTAATTTAGTGGCTGAGATTAGAGCTCCTACATCTTAAATTCGTAATTCATCCTGTGAATTAAATTGTTCAGCCAAAGGGCATCTTAGTCATTCTGTAAATGAGTGTAATTGGGTAAAAATGAATTTAGTGTCAATCAAGGGAGACTGTATTAGGGTAAAATCAAAAGTCACCCTTTCAATCTTCCTGCTCAACGTTTCATCTTCCTCCCACTCTCTTCTCCCCCAACGCGGTGTGTCTTACTCCCATTCTCTTCACTCATTCACTGTTTAATTCCTTCCGTCGGCATTCTCCACCACAGCTTATCTGTGGAATTTCAACATGGTGGAGACAAGAACTAGAAAACAACAATCTACGAAAACCTTACAACCTAACCTCGAAAATTTTGGTTTTAGATGAACGGATGTTGCGCTCCAAAACTTCATCTGGAGTCAGTGAGTTCAAAGCATTTGTTAATTTTGTTTATATTTTGTGTTTTCGAATTCTCGTAGTTCTTCAAATAAGTTTAGTGCATATGGTAATTTAGTTCATCCTTTATATTTTCTGATTCTCGTTTTAAAGTTCACTGCATATGGTAATTTAGTTCAACATCAACTGAGGTATTTCTTTCTGATTTCTGATTTATGATTTATGTGTGTTGTTACTGGATTTATGACTTTTTATTTTGAACTTGTTGTACATAGAGAAAACAAATAGGCACATCCTAAGGAGATTAGTGTTGATAGTAACAAAGAAGAATTTAGAACTGATCCATAAGAGAAGTTTTTGATTTTCAAAAAAAAGTGTACTGTTTAAGTTGTCAATTTTTGATTTTCTGAGTGTTCTGCAACTTTTTTTGCTTAGAAACTATGAGTTGGTAAATATGCTTCATCCTAAGTTTGTAATGTGAATTGATTCCTGCTTAAAATGAAGGGATTCCTAGATAGTATGAATTATTTTTTCCGTTTGATGAGTTCGTAATGTGAATTGATTTTTGTATAACATGAAGGGATTTCTGGACAATATGGATTAATTTATCCGTTTGATGAGTTTTGTCAATAGGATTTCTCCAAAAAATTTAACAGGTGTGGAAATTTGGTTCGAATTTTAAATTTTTGGAAATTTAAAATTAGAATATGAAGTTATTAAATAATAAGATGAAGTAATAAAAAGTATAAGATGAAATTATTGTTACGTTATGAAGTTATTTTTTGGAAGGTTTAAATTAGAATATGAAGTTATTATATTATTTTTTGGGGAGGTTCAAATTTTGAATATTTGATTAATATGTGTATTTTCAATTGTATTAAATCAGAAGTGTGATGCCAAGAAGCCTGTTGCGAAGAGGAATGTCAAGGCCAAGCGCACAGCCGCATATGAAGGGAAAAAAACGGATGCATTGATGGCGAAAATCAAAACAAGAAGATTAATTCAAGCACACACTATCCATTTTCATTGTATATTAACTCAGTCGAATAAGATTTTTTATATGTATTTGAAATCAAAATGAAATTTGTTTCATTTTAACTGAAATGTTTCTATTCTCAGGTGAAGTTATTTTATTATAAGATGAAATAATGTGATTATACGATGAAGTGATTGCATACCTTAATTTCTAATTTCGATTCATTTTTAGTGTATTTTGTGGTGAGTTGATTTTCAAGATTTGAGTTTCGATTTGTTTGATGGTTCATTTTAACTATATACCGTGAATTAATTACATTATAAGATGAAGTCATTTCGTAAACAGATGAAGAAATTATATCATAAGATGAAGTTATTTGTTTTGGACTGTTAAAATTTGGTTCATTTAACCGACATGTTTCCATTTCTCGGATGAAGTTATTTCATTATAAGATGAAGTACAGTAATTATAAGATGAAGTGATTGAACAGCGACATTGTAGCAGCGGCGACGGTGGCACAATACATTGGGGGCGAGTTGCGGGTGAATTTCAACCTGGGACTGACCTCGAGACGGTGCCCGAACAACAACGCTAAACCGCGAGTAGGGAGGGCCGAGGCGCGGTGTTGGGAGCCGAGTTATGGGCGGTAACCGACTCGAGGTCAGTCGGAGATGTAATTGCAGGCGTGAAATCAATGGAGATTAAATTACAGATGGTGAATGTAATTGCAGGTGTTGAATTGCATATATTGAATTGCAGTCGATGGAGATGTAATTGCAGGTGCTGAATTAAAGACATGGTGTGCGTTAATTGCAGCCGCATAATGGAAACGTGTTCATCTACTTGCAGGCGTGAATTGGTGATGGAGATGTAATTGAAGGTGTGAGCGATGGTGTGAAGCAATGGTTGAAGACGATCGATTCTGAAGATAAATTCCAAATTTGTGTCGCATGATTTAAGGAAAAAAACTAACCGCTGCAGTATTTGTATTCCAATTTAACCCTTCATCTGATTTTTGGAATTAAAATAATAAGATTTCGTTGATTTATTATATCCACAAGATTATAAAATCGGATGGCTGAGATTTGGTCTCTAGTTCGGTCTTTAAAATTAGTTCGACATTGAATACAATCCTATATATATATATAGTAGTGATATGTGACAAGTGTCAATTAAGTACATAACTAGAAAACAAATATCAGCCACAAGATTAAGAAAATCAAGGGCTGACATTCAACATATGATCAAGAAAATTAAGGGTTGAATTGGTTCACTATAATAAGGCGGGGGCAAAATAGTCATTTACAAAAGTTGGAAATAGGAGCAGAATGAGCGATCCCTGGGATGCCGATCGCGCTGTCATGATCGGCGCCAGAGGCAGCGGCGGACCTATGGTTAGTGCTGGTAACTGCACCGCCCAAAACAGGAGAAAATCAAATCAATCAGCAAACCACAAATTATTAAACAAATCCAAAACTGAAGACTTACCGTCGCAGGTTCGAGAAGGCATCCCATCAAATTGAATATGTCCCTGAAAATAGAATACGAAATGATTTGAATTTAGTAGAACATAACAAATGTGTATGTAGTAGTATTAGTAATGGCAATACCCGAGAATCCAAGTGAGGAGGAAGAAGATGGAGATTCCGTGGCCGGATTTGGTTCCGAAATTGGTGATGATTTGAGGAATTTCAACAACTCCCCAACAGATGAGGCTGACGAGGCCGAAAGCGAACGAAATCTCATCACGAATGTTGTAGATGCAGTCTTTGAAATACGTCTCCACCCACCCGACGATGCATGCCTTGTCCGTATTCTGCAATATAGTGATCCTTGCTTATAGTGATCTATTTTATTCCCATCAGTGAAGTAAAAACATGCTTAGAGTGATGTATTTCATGGTTAGAGTGATGTGTCTGTGATCCTTGCTTATAGTGATCTATTTTCTTCATATCAGTGAAGTAAAAACATGCTTAGAGTGATGTATTCCACGGTTAAGTGATGTTTCTGTGATATATGCGTATAATGATCTATTTTATTCACATCAGTAAAGTAAAAACATGCTTAGAGGGATGTGTTCCACGGTTAAGTGATGTTTCTATGATATATGCGTATAGTGATTTGTTTTGTTAACATCAGTGAATTAAAAACATGCTTAGAGTGATGTGTTCCACGGTTAAGTGATGTTTCAGTGATATATGCGTATAGTGATCTATTTTATTCACATCAGTGAAGTAAAAACACGCTTAGAGTGATGTGTTCCACGGTTAAGTGATGTTTCTGTGATATATGCGTATAGTGATCTATTTTATTCACATCAGTGAAGTAAAAACATGCTAAGAGTGATGTGTTCCACGGTTAAGTGATGTTTTTGTGATATATGCGTATAGTGATCTATTTAGTTCACATCAGTGAATTAAAAACATGCTTAGAGTAATGTGTTCCACGGTTAAGTGATGTTTCCGTGATATATGCGTATAGTGATCTATTTTCTTCATATCAGTGAAGTAAAAACATGCTTAGAGTGATGTGTTCCACTGTTAAGTGATGTTTCTGTGATATATGCGTATAGTGATTTGTTTTGTTCACATCAGTGAATTAAAAACATGCTTAGAGTGATGTGTTCCACGGTTAAGTGATGTTTCTGTGATATATGCGTATAGTGATTAGTTTTGTTCACATCAGTTGTAACGACCCGCTAAGCCGATATTATTATAAACTATATTATTAGCTTGATTATTTATATAAGTGACTTTTAGGCGATTAAATCCGAGCTACGATAGATTGTTGTTGTTGTTTGTTTGACGATAGGAAAGTGAATAGAATACGTAAATATATTACACTTATATGAATATAATAAATTTAAATAAGATCCCAAAATCCAAATTTTAATGTCCGATACATCCAACAAAAGTCCAACGAAAATTTATTTTAATACATCCTGCGTTCTAAGAAAATCGGGTACTTCAGCGCGGACAGCCACAAACTTGAACCGATTATACCTACACCAAATTAAAAGAATAAGTGAACAAATACTTAAATAATTAATTTAATAAACAAAAAAAAGAGGGCCGATCATGTGTATCAACAACATTAAATGCTGCATTTAAAGATTTGCAGTAGATATCATCATTCTCTGATAGAATATACGCCACTTGCAGCTTATTCTTACCAGATATCCCACTTGCATCTTGCAAGATAAGCCACTTGCCATCTTTTATGCATATATACACATATGCAAATCATCCCCCACATCTTATCAACAAAATCGGAGCAAGGGAAGGAAGAGGATCAAGGAGGAGTTTTGAGGCAGGACATCGGTCCCCATCCAAGAGGATTCATCAAGCTAGGTAACTCCACAATCAATACCCTCAATGCATCATGATAGGATTACAAGAACTTAGGATCTCAATACCATAGCTACTGCCCAACTCACAATAAAACCAAAGAGCAAGATTAAATTGGATCACAACTAGACAAAGTTCTTAATCACCAAAATATTGCGTAACTCGACATAAATTGAGTAAGGAGGGAAAAGGGGGGGTGAAGACTTAGCTTAGGAAGGGGAGCAGTCCGGCGACGCCTCATCTCCAACGCTGACTTCGCCGAAAGGGGGAAACACTCACCGGAGGGCGTTAGACGGAGGGAGCGAGCGCGAGCTCCGGTGCATGTTGTGGCTGCCTCGCGAAGGAGACAACGACGAACGGCGCGGGACGACGGCGGTAGGAGCTGCTGCTCGTGGCGTGAAGTAGAGGACGGCGCGAGGGCCAGCACGACGGCGGACTCCGAGATTTCCGTCGAAGTGGCAACGTCTTCGCCAGAGAATAGAGAGAGAGAGGCATGAGAGGGAGGCTGCTCCGGGAGAGGAAGAGGAAGAACCGAGAAAGGGGGGAGAGAGGAAAGGAGAAGATGATGGAGGGGAGGGAGCTGAAACTCTAAATTTAGAGAAGGGGTTTTCCCTATATTGTGCTATTTGGGGGAAGAAGATGAATAGTGATTGAGAGAGAGAGGAAGAGAGATACGTGGGGAGGGGATGTGGGAGTTAAAAATTGGGCTTGTTAATTTTTAAGAAATTTGGGCCATTTGTTTGTTTTAAAAAGAATTTGGGCCTTTTGTTTTAAAAGAATTGGGCCTTATTAATTAAATGTTTTGTTTGGGCTCTTTTTATTTTGTTGGGGCTTCTTAATTAAATTGGGGATATAAGGTAGGGAAATAGTTAAGTTTTGGGGCTTTTTAAATAAATCTTTGGGCCGATAATTAATCGTGACGAAATTATTTAATTAAATTCCGAAATAATTTCGAAGTATGAATAATTTACCCCAAGTTTCAAAATAAATATAATTGCGAGGGGAAATACTTGTGATAATTCGGTTACGCGCTTATATAATTTTGAGAACTAATTCGACATTGTGGTGGAAAATATGAGGAGCCAACGGGGGAAATTATGGGGGTAAGCGGCCGACCGGCATCTCAAGCGACGCCTTGGGTGGCCGCCGAATAATAAAAAAAATACGCGAAAACCAAAAAATGAGATAAAAGACTTTAATGAAGGTGCATGCTTTCTAATTTAAGTAGTTTTGTCCTTGAGTCTAATTAGTGTATTATTATATTGTGATATTTTCAAAAGGGTACCTTCGCAAGTAAAGTTGGAGCGAGAATTTCAAGTTAAAGGAACTAAATGATCCAGGTGAGCTTTCTTATACTAAAATACAAATCGTATTTTATGAAAACAAGAACACATGTTTGTGACTTTTTTTAATGATGTTGTCATGCCATAAATGTTTTGTGTATGATGCCTATCTGTTGGCTACGGCCAAGTGAATTATGAATGATGATATAAGTCGAATTCGGGTCCCAGTGAGGGTGGTGTCCCCGCTCGGACTAGTGTACACAAGCTACCTCTGACCGTGAACGGCAGAGCAGGTGACCGTGGAAGGTGGCCACCTTCCCGGCACAAGCTACCTCTGACATGTTGGGCAGAGCAGGTGACCGAGGAAGGTGGCCACCTTCCCGGGACACGAATGTAAGGTGACCGTGGGAGAACACCATCTCCACGGCACAATGTGATCAGATATGGCAAAGAATGGAAAGAACTTAGACTGCGCAGTCGAATAAAGATTTTTAGTAAGCTCGGGTCTTTTCAACAACACCCCGAGTGTTACTGTGATGATGGCTTGACAATATTTTTAAATGTATATGTGTAATTTTCGGCAATGTGTTCACTGAGTACTTTTTGTACTCAGCCCTGCATATATTTCTAAATGGGCAGGTTGAGCAGCGAAGTGGTGGAGGAAGTGCTATTGAGACAAGACATTTAATTCAGTCAGATTTTGACTCTCGGAGGTTCATGTCTTCATACATGGAACCGCATTCATTTGTTTGCGTTCTGCATCTTAAAAGACTCAAGTCTATGTTGTTCAAAACTCTGATATTTTAAAATTTCTTTACAAACAATTACTCGAGTTTTCATGATCGAGTATCTTTTCTTCTATGTATCAGCACTTGGTTAGTCATGTATCGCAACCAATGCTTGATTTTATTTTCCCCTTATTTCTTTCCCCGCTTCTTTAATCCTCCGCTAGTCGCGATCAACTGTATTTTCTATCCTTAGAAAATGCGGTCGTGACATCAGTGAAGTAAAAACATGCTTAGAGTGATGTGTTCCACGGTTAAGTGATGTTACTGTGATATATGCGTATAGTGATCTATTTTATTCACATTAGTGAAGTAAAAACATGCTTAGAGTGATGTGTTCCACGGTTAAGTGATGTTTCTGTGATATATGCGTATAGTGATCTATTTGTTTCACATCAGTGAAGTAAAAACATGCTTAGAGTGATGTGTTCCACGGTTAAGTGATGTTTCTGTGATATATGCATATAATGATCTATTTTCTTCATATCAGTGGAGTAAAAACATACTTAGAGTGATGTTTTCCACGGTTAGAGTGATGTTTCTGTGATATTTTCTTATAGTGATCTATTTTGTTCACATCAGTGAATTAAAAACATGCTTAGAGTGATGTGTTCCACGGTTAAGTGATGTTTCCGTGATATATGCGTATAGTGATCTATTTTCTTCATATCAGTGAAGTAAAAACATGCTTAGAGTGATGTGTTCCACTGTTAAGTGATGTTTCTGTGATATATGCGTATAGTGATCTATTTTTTCATCAAAGTGAAGTAAAAACATATTTAGAGTGATGTATTCCATGGTTAGAGTGAAGTGTCTGTGATCCTTGCTTATAGTGATCTATTTTTTTCATATCAGTGAAGTAAAAACATGCTTAGAGTGATGTATTCCAAGGTTATAGTGATGTTTCTGTGATCCTTGCTTTAGTGATCTATTTTCTTCATATCAGTAAAGTAAAAACATGCTTAGAGTGATGTGTTCCAATGTTAGAGTGATGTTTCTGTGATATTTTGTTATAGTGATTTATTTTGTTAACATCAGTGAAATAAAAACATACTTAGAGTGATGTATTCCAAAGTTAGAGTGATGTTTATTTGATATTTTGTTATAGTGATCTATTTTGTTAACATCAGTGAAGTAAAAACATGCTTAGAGTGATGTGTTCCAATGTTAGAGTAATGTTTCTCTGATATTTTGTTATAGTGATCTATTTTGTTAACATCAGTGAAGTAAAAACATACATCACAATATTACAAAATTCTACTCCATTTAAGATCTGAAAATCTAAGCAGATTGAGAAAAAAGACTGAACATGTATGATTCCTATTCACAAATCAGATAATCTCAAGAAAGACGTACACATGGAAAGAAAGCACAACATAACAATTAACAACACACCAATGTATATTCAATTATTAATTCCTTGTATACCAAACACCCCCACCCCCAAAAAAAGAAGAAAAAATGAAATCAAAACAAAATGAAGAATTGAAAAGTAAAATTAATAAGAAAGAATATTAGATAAAGTTGAGATGCGGAATCCGCTCAGCTCCTGCAACATGTGATGGCGCTGCAGCCGCGCCTGTAGGGGTTGGCCTGAGAACCGGGGCGGCAGTTGTAGTAGGACGCGCCGCGAGCAAGGCACATTGTTCCTCTGCAGAGTGTCGTAGCTGATGTAGCGGCGCGTGGCTAAGATGCGCCTGTTCGACTCCGAATCCAGCTCGAATTCCTCCTCCTCGTTGGCCAGACACTCCGCCACGGTGCCCCTGTACCCCGATCTAACCGCTGGCATCACCCACCCCGTTTCCGCCGTGGCTATTGCGTGTGGGAGTATGGGACACGTGATTAAGCATAGTGCCAACAACAATTTCCAAGCGTCGCCTGAGAGGAGGTTGATTTGTGCTCCTTCACCTCCTTCGTAGAGAGAGAGAGTGTGTGCATGAATGTGGGGTGTATGTCGAAATATGGAACAATGTATATCCCAAAATACCCCCATGCAATTTTTATTATTAGAAAATGAATACTTAATTTAGTCATTAGATTAAGATAATGATTGACTGAGATTTGTTCTCTAGTTATACACTTAATATTAGTTATACTTTGATCATCTCCATAAATATATATATATATATAAATATATATATATTATATATAGGGAGATGATCAAAATAAAAATACATTAAAATCCAGAAATGCAGCTCAAATCTTGGCCCTAGGATTAGATGATCTAATGGTCAATAATTAACCAAAAACACGAAAGGTCATAATTAAGCAATTTTAGGCCATATTATAATATTTGAGTTTAATGTCATGCTAAGATCATTTTAGGTCATGCTTTGTTAGCATGACCTAAAAATTAACTAACTATGACCTAAAAGTGCCTGATAAGGCTAATTTCATGCATCGGTCTAGGGGTTTTATTTCGTGAAATTACTGGGTCTAACGCATGTTTTAAGCCAGGTGTGTGAAGGTTTTCGCTAGATCCAGGAAAAGAAGAGGACGCTTGCATAGTCCTAGGAAACTGGCGAAAGAGCGGACATTATGAAAGAAATTGCTTGACGGAGGAAGCCTCGGAGTTGAAGGGTAGAATAGGGATTTCTACGAAGACTCTAGAAGGCTATGTCCGCATCTATAAAAGGAAGAAGCATGCAAGCTGGAGGGACCTTCTCGGTGGAGGCCTCACGAACAGCCTGTTGCTCAGTTCACTTTTCACATACTTGGTTCTAATTCGCGGAGGATCTCGGGTTCGCGCTGGGGTTCACATTTAGCTTTCCGATAGTGTTTGTGGGTTGTAACACCGTCCTTCTTTGGGGCGAAGAAACAATTTATTTCTGTCTTTTTTCGTTTCTGCTGAATTCACCGAGCTTCGCTGTTCGAAGCTCGGTTCTCTTTTGTTTCTGAATATTTCTCTACTTTTATGCAAGTTTCACTTTCGCTTATGTCGATCGTGATGATTTCTGTCGATTGATTGTGTTTACTTGAATTATGGAGTTAGATTGTTGGAGTTGGTTGTTTTCGTGGTTATTTTCTGGATTATTGCAGGTTAATGGTGAGATCTGGAAGAATGGAGTTTGTTTGTGGATGAATCGGGGATTTGTTTTGCTGATGTTGTGGAGTTGTTTGTGATTGTTGGAATTTGGAGTTGATCGGAGCAGATCTGTGAGAATCGGAGTTATGGAGTTGATTTTGTTGGTTGTTGAGTTCGGATGGCTTGGATCCGGAGTGGATTAAGCCTCTGAAGTGATTCTGAGTAGGAGTGTTTTAATTTTATGCCTAGCTTACGTGTTTTCATTTCATTTCACATAGTTTATGTAGATCTGATGTATTTCCGATTCACAGCAAGTTTCCGGCGTCCAAATCTTTATATTCTGTTTGAGTCTAGGAGTGTGCTCTGTTTTCTTCATCTGCGAGTTTAGTTTAGTTGCAAAGGTGCATGTCGTAGTTAGTTAGAGCATGGGTTGGTTATCTGCAGCTTTTTACCGTACTTGCTATTTCTGGAAATATGGTCCCCACTGTTATTTGCTTACTGTTTAGCTAGATTAGGTAGTCGTTTGCTTAGTCTAGGGAGTAATTGTGTCTTTCGGTATTGATGTCTGAATCCAGTAAGTTTTCTGTGTCCTAGGTCTAGCGTTTACATTTCTTGCCTAGATCTAGTGGTAGTTTAAATCTCAACCCCTTTGTGTGGCAGCAGCCGTTTGTTTCCATAGTCTCTTAGCACTACTTTGCGAATCCATCTCTGTGGGATCGACCCCACTTCCCTATACTAATTCATAGTATTCGGGTTGAGGGATTTATTTTTGAAGGGGAGTCGAGTGTGTCCAACGACAAAAACACTGTAGTTCTCTAGAGTTCCTGGACCCAGTGATCCAGCGGATTTAAGGAGCGTTGTGTCTGGACCGAGCTTTGCATTAATTCTCATATGTGCACACTCGCTTACTCCTGAGTCTAGTCATTCGACATTAGAGTCGAGTGAGACACCACTTCAAATGGCGCCGTTGCCGGGGATGGATGGCGTGCTTAGTGTTAGTGTTCAGAGTATGTGGTGTAAATAGTTTTGATTTGTTTTCTTTCTCTTTTGTTTGCAGTTTATGAGCAGAGGCTCAAGATCTACCTACTGGAGCAACTCATCTGGGTGGAAACACGGCCAGTTTGATTGGCGGGTTAAGGGTACAGTCTCTACTGTGACCACCAGATCAGGGTTCACCACGGGAGGTCCGTTTCCGAGTGAATTTACTAGCGACGAATCTTGGACGTCAACAGGACGCGAAGATCCAGAATCACCACCCGAATCAGAAACAGAGTCAGAAACAGGGGAAGCAGAGGAAGTAGTCATGGCGCAGGTGGTAGACCCGGATCCAGAAATCGGCTCTCTCACTGCCCATTTAGATGGAGAACCAGCTCAAGCTATAGTGATGAATCCACGCCAGAGGACTATCGAGATCAAGACAAACGTACTCGGCATCTTGCCGACGTTATCTGGGCGTAGAAATGAGTGTCCGTATGAGTTCTTAAATGAATTCAGTAAGTTATGTGGTATTCAGAAGAGGCCGAATGATGCAACAGAGGAGGATTATCGCCTACGAGCGATTCCGTTTACCTTGAAGGGGGAAGCTAATACGTGGCTATTGAGGTTGCCTCCGGATTCTATCCGCACGTGGAGGGACTTCAAGTTAGAATTCTTAGATTATTTCTTCCCATCCAACAAGACGAATGCACTTAATAAAAAAATACTAGAGTGTAAGCAAGATTACGATGAATCGTTGAGTCAGTATTGGTCGAGATTTAAGGGGTTGTTGGATGCATGCCCGAATCACCGAATGATAGAGGCAGAGACCTACTCTCTGTTTTACGAAGGAGCCACTCCCGAGTCAAAGGACTTAATGAACTCCTCGAGTGGGGGAAATTTCACAAGAAAAAGGGGAAGTGAGGCAAGAGAGATCCTAGGGAAGTTGATTGACGCTAAGAAGGCGTACGATAACCCTAGGAATGCAGTGAGAAGAGGATCAATGCATGCTGTGAGAGAACAAGAAGATGACAAAGTCGAAGCAAGGATTGATAGGCTCGAGAAGGCTCTTTTGAACGCGATTGAAAAGGCGGTTCCACTGGCTTCACAAGGGAAGGAGAAATCTCCTGGTCTAGGAGATAATCAAATTCAACAATATTACGGGACCCAGGAAGGAGATTATCAGGCCCAGGTCAATGCAATGGGAAGTTGGAATCCCGATGGGAGCTGGAATCCAGGGAGACAGAGAGATGCGCCCTGGAGAAACCATCCAAATTTCAGATGGACTGACAATGAACAGAATCAGCCGGCACCGCAACAAAGTCAGCAGTTTGCACCTCAGCCCCGAAAGACAAGGTAATTGGTCAGGAAGGAATCAAGAGGGGCAGGGCAACTGGATTAATCGGAACCAAGGAGACCACTCGAGCTGGGGAAATAGGAATCAGAGCAGTCAAGGGAACTCTTATGTACCCCCACACCAAAGGAATTTTCAGAACAATTACCAGGGCCAAGGAAATCAATACAATAACTCTTCAGGCGGTCAAGGAAACGCTCGTCAGAATCAAGCAAGTGGACCGACCCTAAGTATCGGCCCAGGACCCAGTCAGCCACCGAAACCACCAAAAAGTATCGATGATATGGTGCACGACCTCGTCAGTTCTCAGCAACATATGCAAAACAACCTGCAATCGAACAGTGACGTAGTGCACAAGCTTCAAGATGCTCAACAGGAGCAGAAAGCAGCCATGGATATGCTGGCTAAGAAATTGTCCCAGATAGCTACTTCTTTGTGTGATATGAGGGGAAATGAAGGGAAGATTCCCGCCTCCGTAAGGCCACCGAACAGAGCTAATATAAGTCAGATTACCTTGAGATCCGGGAAGGGATATGATGGGCCAGTGGTAAGAACAAAGGAGGTGACAGATCCCAAGGAAGACAGGGAAGAAGAGGATACAATTCCTAGGCCAAGACACTTGGAGGGAGGAAGTCCCTTGGTCAAGGATGACCTTAAGACAGGAGATTTAGAGAAACCTTTGCCTAGATCAACTGAACCATTCTTCCTCGATCCAGAGCCGGAGTTGGAAGATGAGGCAGTGGGAAAAGAAACTGGAGAGTTATCAGCTGAAAGTTCTACCGGAGCAGGGAAGCGACTGAAACCCTTTCCGAGTCGGGGGGAAGCCAAGAAACAGAAGGAAGAACCGGTAGACTTCATGGACATTTTTGGGAAGTTGGAAATCAATCTGCCATTCTTACAGGCCCTGAAGATGCCAGTCTTTTGCAAGTTCATCAAGGAATTTGTAGCTGGGAAGGCTAGGCCCAGTGGGAAAATTCTGATAGGCGAGAACGTCTCCGCAGTGATTCAGAGGAGGAAGATGCCTTCAAAATGCAATGACCCAGGTATGTTCACATTGCCCATCTCTATTGGTGATGTGAGAATCGAGCACGCTATGTGTGATTTGGGTGCGTCGATAAATGTGTTACCACTTTCCATATACAAGAAATTAGTGGGGGTAGGCATGGTAGACACGAGGGTTGTGATTCAACTGACGGACAGGTCATGCATCTGTCCTGAAGGGGTGCTTGAGAATGTGATAGTCAAGGTACATGACTGCTTGTGCCCTGCTGATTTCCATGTGATTAAGATGAGTGATAATGAGTCTGCAGAGTCGGGCGGAGTACTTTTAGGGAGACCCTTCCTACGTACCGCTAAGACTATCATTGATGTTTTTGATGGAACAATTTGCCTTGATTATAATGGGGAGAAATACACATTCAGCATTGATGAGGCAATGAAGAAACCTCTTGACGTTGAAAATTTGCATGCTATAGATGTTATTAACCCTTTGGTCCAAGAATACCTTGAGACGGAATTAATGCAGGAACAGATTGAGAACTCCGGGATGAGTCAAGCCATTGACAGAGAAGTGGCCAGTTGGTGTCAAGCAATGAACACAAGCGAGTTATCAGATGAGGAGCTAGCTGAAGCAATTCTAAAATTCTGTGCAAATCCGGAGCTAGCTAGGTCAAGGAATACACCTTATGTGGCGAGTGTGGAAGGTTCTGCTGGGTCGAGGAAGGGAATGACAACGGAAGTAACAGAGAAAAATCCCTTGCCCCAGGAAAAAGATGTTCCCAAGAAAGAGTTGAAAACACTTCCACCAGGCCTAAAGTATGCTTATCTAGAGGAGAACGAAACTTTCCCTGTGATTATCATTAGCAGCTTGACCGAGGGACAAGAAGAGGGACTGCTGAAGGTAATCCGAAGAAACAAGAAGGCTATTGGGTGGACACTCTCTGACCTGGTAGGAATTAGTCCAGATTTTTTCATGCATCACATCCGCTTGGAGGAAGGAGCAAAAGCCTGCAGAGATCCTCAACGCAAATTGAATCCTAACATGAGGGAGGAAGTGCTGAAAGAAGTATTGAAACTACTCTCCCTAGGAATCATTTATTCCATACCAGACAGTGAATGAGTGAGTCCAGTCCATATGGTACCCAAGAAGTCAGGAATACAGGTGGTCAAGAACGACAAGAATGAATTGGTGCCCACCATACTAGTTACTGGGTGGAGGATGTGCATCGATTATATGAAGTTAAATGAAGCGACCAAGAAAGACCATTTCCCTCTACCTTTCATTGACCAGATGCTGGAGAGGCTAGCAGGCAAGCAATACTTCTGTTTCCTAGACGGGTATAGTGGGTATTTTCAAATCTATGTGGATCCCGAGGACCAGGAGAAGACAACTTTCACGTGTCCTTTCGGCACGTACGCTTACAGGAGGATGCCGTTTGGCCTGTGCAATGCGCCAGGCACTTTTCAACGGTGTATGATGAGTATCTTCTCGGATCTTTTGGAGGACTGCATCGAGATTTTTATGGACGACTTCACTGTGTACGAGAATTCATTTGACTCATGTTTGGCTAGTTTGGATATAGTATTGAGAAGGTGCCAGGAAAAACATTTGGTTTTGAACTTCGAGAAATGCCACTTTATGGTCCCTGAGGGAATTGTCCTAGGGCACGTAGTCTCGGAAAGAGGTATACAGGTAGATCAGGCAAAGATTGAGGTGATCTCAAAACTGCCTTACCCGACGAATCAGAAGGAGGTGAGAGGATTCCTAGGGCATGCAGGATTCTATAGAAGGTTCATAAAAGATTTCGCAAAAATTGCTCAGCCACTCACCCACTTGTTGCATAACGATGTTGATTTTGTCTTTGATGAGGAATGCAAAAAGGCTTTTCAGTTGTTAAAAGACAGGCTAGTATCTGCGCCTATTATTAGAGCGCCCGACTGGAATCTACCCTTTGAGATTATGTGTAACGCAAGCGATTATGCCGTGGGAGCGGTGCTAGGTCAAAGAGTTGATGGGAAAAGATATGTGATCTTTTATGCTTCAAAAACGCTGAATCAAGCTCAGAGAAATTATGACACTACTGAAAAAGAAATGCTGGCGGTAGTATACTCATTTGAGAAATTTCGCCCGTACTTGCTTGGGTCGAGGGTGATAGTCTTCACCGACCACGCAGCTATAAAGTACCTGTTGGCAAAGAAAGAATCCAAGCCGAGATTAATCTGATGGGTGTTGCTTTTGCAGGAATTCGATTGGGAAGTCAGAGATAAAAAGGGAACAGAAAATAAAGTAGCCGATCATCTGAGCAGGATATTTCAAGGGGAGACCGAGGAAGCAATACCGGATGCATTCCCAGAGGAACATTTGTACTATGTAAAAAAAATTCCTCGACCTATCAGCTGGGAAGAGATTATGGTGTTAACAGGTCCAGGGGATGCCGAAAAAGGGAAATGTCATCAAAACGCTGAGTCATGGTTCGCAGACCTGGCAAATTACTTAGTCACTGGAGAGGTGCCCAGTTCGCAAGTAATTTCCCGGGCCCAGAAGATGAAATTGAAAAGCGAGGCCAAGAACTATTTCTGGGATGACCCGTATTTGTGGCGAATGGGAGCCGATCAAGTAATCCGGAGGTGTATTCCGGAGTGGGAACAGAGGGATGTGCTGAATCATTGCCATGCCCTAGCGTGTGGAGGTCACTTTGGACCTAGGAAGACCACAAGGAAGGTGTTAGATAGTGGTTTTTACTGGCCTACATTGCATAAGGATGCGTTCGAGTTTTGTCAGAATTGTGAGAGGTGTCAACAGACTGGGGGAATCTCCAGAAGAGATGAAATGCGGCAAGTACCGGTGATCGTTTGTGAAATTTTCGATGTTTGGGGAATGGACTTCATGGGTCCATTTCCATCTTCATACGAGAATACATACATACTAGTGGCCGTGGATTATGTTTGAAATGGATAGAAGCCAAGGCGACCACATCTTGCGAAGCTAAGGAGGTATCGAAGTTTCTTAGAGCTAATATCTTCAATCGGTACGGAGTGCCCAGAGCTATAATATCTGACAATGAGACGCATTTCCGCAACCGAACTATTGAAGCTTTGATGAGAAAGTATGGCGTCCACCACAGACTGTCTACACCTTATCATCCTCAATCTAACGGCCAGGCGGAAATATCCAACAGAGAGATAAAGGCGATACTGGAAAAGACGGTTAATCCGTCTAGAAAAGACTGGAGTAAGAGGCTTGGAGACGCACTATGGGCTTACCGGACGGCTTACAAGACGCCTATTGGGATGTCACCATATAGGCTTGTGTTCGGCAAAATGTGTCACTTGCCCGTGGGAGTAGAACACCGAGCATATTGGGCGGTCAAGGAGATAAACATGAGACCCGAATCTTGCGAGGAAGAGAGGAAATTGCAGCTGCAGGAGTTGGAGGAGCTAAGGCTGGAGTCGTATGAATCGGCAATGTGGTACAAAGAGAAAACAAGACTTTGGCATGACAAGAACCTCCGAGTCAAGGAATTGCAAGTTGGGCAGAAAGTTCTCCTATTCCAATCCCGGCTCAAGTTGATGCCTGGTAAGCTGAAGTCCAAATGGGTCGGACCATACACTGTTGTGAGTCTTCGTGCAAATGGAGCAGTAGAGATCCAGGGAAGTGCTCCAAACTCTACTCCATTTCTTGTCAATGGCCATAGGGTGAAGGTATTTAGGGATAATTCGGAGATGTGTGTAGTGGACGAAATGCCACTACGCGCACTCCCTGATATCGCCTAATCGGTCTGGGAAGTGAGTGTTCTTAGAGAATTTCCTAGGTCCAGCATCCAAGAAGTTTTAACATGTCCTGACCTAGGGAATCTTGAGAACACTTGAACATAAAATGTAAATATTTAATCGCTTTCTTTAAAATCAAGAAAAACCCAAACAAATCAGAAAAAAAAAACTTCCAAAAATATTTTCGAAATACTAGACTCCTTAAGGAATGTTTTTGATACTGTCATACCCTAGACCCGGGGAGTCTGGCGTTTCATTTTTTTTAGTTTAATGTTTTTCTCTAAGTGTGATTTTGCAGAAGGAAGTTACTTGGGCAGGGAATTGAGAAGTAAAATTTTGGAGGGAGTTGGCACCGGCTCAGATTTCAAAAGACACCTTTATGGGAGGCGTACAGTCGCTGGCGTCATGCCTGCAACCCGCCTGCAAAAACAGTCCTCGCCCATACTTATCGGATAATAACCGTGTTCTTTTATTTTTACTTACTTACTCTCTCTCTACATCCCAAATTCTCTCTAGGTTTTTTCTTCTAACCCTAATCAAAGAAGTTTCCGTCCAAGTCTTTGTCAAAAAAAAAAAAAAATTTCTGCAGAATTCTCCATGGATAACAAGCAAAGTGCCGGGAACACCTCAGGATCCGCCGATTCAAGTGCGGCGGCGTTTATGGCAGACATGCTACAAAAATTTGGGGGACCAGAAAAGGCGATGGAGGCGTTTGCCATGTTCGCGGCTGTAATGGGGAAATCCGTACCAACCACCTCAACATCCTCCGCACCACCACCAGAGACTGTTCAAGAAACCACCGCTGAGCCGGAGGCCGTCGCAGAACCCACTGCCGCCGTTTCAGAACCAACCGCTGCAGAAACTCGCGAAGACGAAGCAGATCTGGCCGCGGGGTTGGAGTTGTTGGCCGTAAGTGCACCCAGGTTAGGATCTGCCACTGAGGGGGAAACCCCTGTTTTAGAGGATAGAGTGGTTGGTGTTTCTGAGGGGGAAACCCCTGTTACTGATAGTCGTGTTGAGGGGGAAACCCCTGTTTTGGAGGAGTCTGTTGAGGGGGAAACCCCTGTTGATGGAGTTGAAATTCCAGAGGGCAACGAAGCCCTAGATTCTGAAAGAAATGTGGAGGGAGAAACCCCAGAAGTGGTTGGGGGCGACGAAGCCCTAGATGCTGAAAGAAATGTGGAGGGGGAAACCCCAGAAGTGGTTGGGGGTGACGAAGCCCTAATTACTGAGGAAGATGTCAGAGAGGGGGAAACCCCTGAGAAGTCTGCGGGTACAGAAACCCACGTTGGAGAAGGTTTGGAGGGGATAGAGACCCCTGTTTATTTTTCAGGGGCAACCCCATTGTTGAACGAGGAAGGAGAAGCCCTCGGTGCTGAGAATGTCCAAGAACCCTTCGATGTCGGGTTGGATTTGATAGTGGATCTGACTGATGTCCCCGAAAGGACCGATTCACCGGTTAACGCAAGGGAAGCGCGGAGACAGGCTCGTCGGAGCTTGCTTGATGAGATAGATGAAACCGTCTAGCAGACGGAGGAAGAAATGCTGGGTCCAGAAGCCACAGCACCTGAGCAGGCAGAATCTCCCAGACCGAGCAGAGAGGAGAGTGATGCAGAGGAACGCCGCCACGCGGCCGGGAAGAAAAGGAAGGGGAAACAAATTGCTCCTTCCAAGACCAAGAAGGCGAAAGGGAAATCCACTGACTCCCCACTTCCTCGACCTGCCAAGGTACCATACGCTGCAGAGCCCGAGGATTCTGCTGGGTCTAGTGACTCTGAAGAAGAACAAGAGATGAGCTCAACTTTGAGCCAACTGAGATCTGGATTACAAGAGAGCTCCTGGACGAGATGAGAAAGTTTGACGACCCAAAACGCGCAACCATCCACAAGGAGAAGAGTGCCCAGGGCAAGTACGCTAAGTCTGGAAAAATGTACAGCTCATCGGAGCTCAAGCAGATCGCTTGCAATGATGAATTCCGAACTTATATCGACGCAATCGGCTTTGATTGGTTGCTCAAGCACAGCACCGCCGAAGTTCCAATCGACCTGGCAAGGAAATTCTTCTCCACCTTCCGATTTAAGTCCACCACCGATCTGAATGCTGACTCCATCAAATTCCGGCTCTTCAATGAAGAGCATGTAATGAGCATCCGTGAATGGACTCTACGGATGGGACTGCTTACACGCACAGAGGATGATGAGGGTTTGTGGAGCGAGAGAATGATTGGTCCGCCGAAGCTGACGCCGGGATTCAAGACGCAGAACGCATGGGAGTTTGTGGCTCACCCTAGGGTAGGTCAGTTCAAAACCAGCTGGTCGAAGGCCCACCATATTGAGAACAGGGTCCTGCGATTCGCCCAGACCTTCATTAGCTACAACCTGATGGGCACAGCCAACAACGCTCTGACGACCCCCGACTTGTACTTTACTT
The DNA here is from genome assembly GCF_004379255.2 of Salvia splendens. Lineage (NCBI taxonomy): Eukaryota > Viridiplantae > Streptophyta > Magnoliopsida > Lamiales > Lamiaceae > Salvia > Salvia splendens. The sequence continues at coordinate 20,497,480 of NC_056041.1, read as the reverse complement.
GGTGCATGGCCAAGGGAGTACGTGTTCACTTGGGCTATTGGTTAGCCCAAGCCTGCCATCAAGTGACAGCCAACCCTTCCCGACATCTTTACACATGCCACCTTCTAGGGGCTTACCTGCAACGCAACGTTATTATGAAAATCCACAAGTCCTGCAGAGAAGTGAAGATGTGTCTACCCCCGGAGGTGTTCAACGTGGACTACTTTTTCAATAAGGGGCTGCTCATTACACAGGGAAGGGACGTGTGCTTTTATGAAGTCGGTCAGTCGGAGGCGCAGACGAAGCAGGAGCCTGAGATGGTGGAGGCGAAGGATACTGCTGACATGGAAGCCGGAGCCAGGATAGAAGTAGAAGAAGTAAGGAAAGAGGTTGGATGGATGAGGTCAGAGATGAATATGGTTTTGGAGGGGATTGTTGCCCTACGGGGTAAAGGAAGGGACAGTGCTGAGGATGCAGAAGTCAGAAAGTTAGTTGAGGAAGTGAGAAACGAAGTAGAGAATGTGAGGAAGGAGGTAATCGGTGTACGAAAAGAAGTGACGGAGATACGGAGGGAAATGGGGAAAAGTAGAGAGGAGGTCGTAGCCCTGAAGGGGCGTATCACCGACCTAGTGGCAGAATCGTCAAGGCGTTCCGACAAGATGGCGGAGGCCGTCGCACTGATGATGAAGATGACGAAGTGGCTTCAAGCGAAGTTCCCCGAGACACCGAAGGGACTTCCTGAACCTAGCGGCGGTTCCAAGACGCAGGGTCAAGGGAGTCTAGCTGAGCAGAAGCCGCCACAAGCCCAAAGGCCTCAGACCACCCCGTCTTCCTCCAGGCCCGTGCTTTTGAAGAAAACCGTACCCCGACCCACAGAAGATCAGAAGGAGACGCCGGAGTCACCGGCAAGAAAGAAAGTTAAAGTGACCCAACAGACAGTGCCACCCAAGTCTGGCTCCCGCGGGGGCCAGAACCCGAATTGAATTTCCCCCAGAACCAAGTAACTTTTACTTTTCTGTCTTTTACTTTTCCTTTTTCTTTCGCTTGTGTTTTTATGTGCCAGCATGCATCGTTCTGTATATATGTGTTATACATTTCTACACTTAGCCCAATTTTTGGTCTAAGTGTGAGAAGGGGTTGTTTTGTTGTGGTTTTGTATGTTGCGCTTTCTCCCACTTAGCCCGATGTTCGGTCTAAGTGTGAGAAGTTTGTTTTGTTTTTGTGCTTTGTTTGCGTTTGTGTCTGTTGTCTGCTGTTCTTACTTCCTTTTCCCCCCTTCACTAGGATAGCTTGGGGACAAGCTTGAGTGAAGTGGGAGGGGGGGGGAGTAAGTATGGTGTTTGTGTTCTTTCTGTTTTAAGAGTCTTTAGGATGTGTGTTTCGCATGAGCTAGTGAGATAATAAGGCAGGTTTCCCTTAGTGAGAGCGATTGAAGAGAGAATGCATGTCAACTTTGACACCTTCTTCCTTAATAAACCAAAGGCGGTCTGAATGAAGTTGGGATGATGGAAAAAGCCTTAGATAACCCAGCTGTGCAACCCTACTATAAGAGCGAGTTATAAGCCTAAACACTTTTTTGTGCTAACATGTAAATTGGGCTGCCACTTGATGCTTAGGGAGTAGAGTATGAAGGAGAAAAAAATGGGTTTCGGAGGTATAAGCTGGACGAAGTCCAGGAAAAGGTGGAATAAGCTGGACGAAGTCCAGGGGAGGAGTAAAAAAAAAAATTGGAGGTATAAGCTGGACGAAGTCCAGGGGAAAAGGGGATATAATACAGAAAAAAATAAAAAAATAAATAAATATAATATTAGTATCCTCAAGGGCAGGAAGCAATTTCAACCTGACCCAGGAAAATCAATGGGAAAAAAAAAGAGAAATAAGAAGGGTAAAACTCTCATAACCCAACGCATCAGTGGCATAACTTTAACTGGGGAGCGTTTTGATCCTAACATACCTGGTGAGGAATGAGTGATCGAGCGAACCTAACAGCTGGGGTGTCAATAGGCTATCTTGACGAACTGACGGACCGTTTAGGTAGAAGAGGGAAGGGGGAAGATTTGAAGACTGTAGACGATCGGATTGAACTTAAGCTTGTGGGGACGATTGCCTAAAAGTCGAACCTAGTTCATGCTTGTTTGTGTTTTGATTCTTTGTGTTGTTTTCTTTTATAAGTCTGTTTTTTTTATTTTGCCAGTTGTCTAGGTCTAGGAGTCTGTTTTTGTTTTTGTTTGTAGAGTCGTTCTTGGGGACCGTGCATTGAAATTCGCCTTATTTCTTTCTCTTGTCTTTCATACTTGAGGACAAGCATCGTTTAAGTGTGAGCAGTTTGATAAGGCTAATTTCATGCATCGGTCTAGGGGTTTTATTTCGTGAAATTACTGGGTCTAACGCATGTTTTAAGCCAGGTGTGTGAAGGTTTTCGCTAGATCCAGGAAAAGAAGAGGACGCTTGCATAGTCCCAGGAAACTGGCGAAAGAGCGGACATTATGAAAGAAATTGCTTGACGGAGGAAGCCTCGGAGTTGAAGGGTAGAATAGGGATTTCTACGAAGACTCTAGAAGGCTATGTCCGCATCTATAAAAGGAAGAAGCATGTAAGCTGGAGGGACCTTCTCGGTGGAGGCCTCACGAACAGCCTGTTGCTCAGTTCACTTTTCACATACTTGGTTCTAATTCGCGGAGGATCTCGGGTTCGCGCTGGGGTTCACATTTAGCTTTCCGATAGTGTTTGTGGGTTGTAACACCGTCCTTCTTTGGGGCGAAGAAACAATTTATTTTTGTTTTTTTTCGTTTCTGCTGAATTCGCCGAGCTTCGCTGTTCGAAGCTCGGTCCTCTTTTGTTTCTGGATATTTCTCTACTTTTATGCAAGTTTCACTTTCGCTTACGTCGATCGTGATGATTTCTGTCGATTGATTGTGTTTACTTGAATTATGGAGTTGGATTGTTGGAGTTGGTTGTTTTCGTGGTTATTTTCTGGATTATTGCAGGTTAATGGTGAGATCTGGAAGAATGGAGTTTGTTTGTGGATGAATCGGGGATTTGTTTTACTGATGTTGTGGAGTTGTTTGTGATTGATGGAATTTGGAGTTGATCGGAGCAGATCTGTGAGAATCGGAGTTATGGAGTTGATTTTGTTGGTTGTTGAGTTCGGATGGCTTGGATCCGGAGTGGATTAAGCGTCTGAAGTGATTCTGAGCAGGAGTGTTTTAATTTTATGCCTAGCTTACGTGTTTTCATTTCATTTCGCCTAGTTTATGTAGATCTGATGTATTTCCGATTCATAGCAAGTTTCCGGCGTCCAAATCTTTATATTCTGTTTGAATCTAGGAGTGTGCTCTGTTTTCTTCATCTGCGAGTCTAGTTTAGTTGCGAAGGTGCATGTCGTAGTTAGTTGGAGCATGGGTTGGTTATCTGCAGCTTTTTACCGTACTTGCTATTTCTGGAAATATGGTCCCCACTGTTATTTGATTACTGTTTAGCTAGATTAGGTAGTCGTTTGCTTAGTCTAGGGAGTAATTGTGTCTTTCGGTATTGATGTCTGAATCCAGTAAGTTTTCTGTGTCCTAGGTCTAGCGTTTACATTTCTTGCCTAGATCTAGTGGTAGTTTAAATCTCAACCCCTTTGTGTGGCAGCAGCCGTTTGTTTCCATAGTCTCTTAGCACTACTTTGTGAATCCATCTCTGTGGGATCGACCCCACTTCCCTATACTAATTCATAGTATTTGGGTTGAGGGATTTATTTTTGAAGGGGAGTCGAGTGTGTCCAACGACAAAAACACTGTAGTTCTCTAGAGTTCCTGGACCCAGTGATCCAGCGGATTTAAGGAGCGTTGTGTCTGGACCGAGCTTTGCATTAATTCTCATATGTGCACACTCGCTTACTCCTGAGTCTAGTCATTCGACATTTGAGTCGAGTGAGACACCACTTCAGTGCCCTACGTATGATATTGTTATGCGTTTCTGTATTTAAATCTAGTTTTGCATAGATCAAAACCCTATATATATATATATATATATATATATATATGGGAGCATTAATCTCCTATTGCTCCCTTAGATTTAAGTTCCTTATTAATTAGAACCATTAGATTAGATGGATGGACGGTCCGGATGAAAGTTTGATAATTAGTCCCGTGTTGCATTATTAAGCCTATTCTGTGCATTATATGGGTAAAAGAGTAAAATAATAAAATCAAAAACCGCTCAAAACGGAAGAAGCAAAAATTAAGCGGGATTTTGCTACGACCTTCCATCTACTCTCTCTCTCACTCACTCCAAACGTCTCACCCTCAATCCATCACTCCAAATCGTCTCCCCAAATTCCCCCCCTCCACTCGCGAAACCCTAGCTGCCACTGGAAGCAACCGGAGCTCTACAGAAATTCATCGATTATCGTCCGTTTCACTGTCCAACCATCACTCCAACCGTGCGCGACCATATAGTTGAAGCCGACGAAAAGGTAGGGTTGAAAAAAAGTTAATTTTTTTGGTAATACCCACTGTTAATCACCGATATTCAACGCCTACTGCACCACCTACTCGTCGATTCACTAAATTTTCCTCAAAAAAGTTACTGTTTTCAGACGAGACCTTGGTCGCGGTTTTCTGTAATCATAAAGGCGTTTTCAGTTTTGTTAGGGTTATGTCAATTATTGAATGTCTAATTATTTACTGGTTTACAATTGGTTATTGGGCGATTATGTAGATGATATGTTATCGGGTTTTGATTTGTGGTTCGTCTCACAGATATAATATGACGAAAAGAGGGCGATCTTCAAGATCTCAACCAACCCAGGTTGCAGGTAAACAATCTACTTCATGTGCATTTACAATTCATGGAGTAGTTGTACATCAAGTAGTCTTCCTTTGTGCATTCGTCGACAGTTTTTGTTAATGGATGGATGGGTGAATGCAATATTCCTCTGCGCATTATTTGATTGAATCTGTACATTATTTATCTAGTAGTATACAGTATTCATCATATATTAGGCATTATTTGACTGTTTTTGTACATGGGTGATTGGGTGAATGCAATATTCCTGTGTGTATTCTTTGATTGAATCTATACATTGTTTATCTAGTAGTATACATTATTTATCAATTATTAGGCACTATTAGACTGTTTTTGTGAAGGACGTGGGTGAATGTATGAATGCAATATTCGTCTGTGCATTTTTTGATTGAATCTGAACATTATGTAGCTAGTAGTTTACATTATTTATCAAGTATTAGGCATTATGTGACAGCTTGTGTACATAGGTGAATGGGTGAAAGTCATATTCCTTTGTGCATTATTTGATTGCTTTTGTACACTATTTATCAAGAATTATACACTATTTATCAAGTATAAGGCATTATGTGATTATTGTGTACATGGGTGAATGAGTGAAAACCAGAACTCCGGAATCTGGTTGAATAATATTCCTTTGTTCTTTATTTGATTGAATCTGTACATTATTAAACTAGTAGTATACATTATGTATCAAATATTATGCATTATTTGACTGTTGTGCACATAGGTGAATGGGTGAAAGTCATATTCCTTTGTGCTTATTTGATTGAATCTGTACATTATTAAACTAGTAATATACATTATGTATCAAATATTATGCATTATTTGACTGCATTACCTTGTCTTATTTTGGTCAAATCGTTTAGCAATCCATGGGCTAGGGTATAGTAGTCTCTATTGTATTCTTACACATATTAGGTTACATTATTCAGGTTAATTGTTACATTATTTGCTACTAATGTATTACATTATATGTAATGACATATTCATTAATTGATGTTGCGTATACAATATTATGTTATATATCACTCTAAAATTTTTGAAACCGTCTTTTACACAGCATCAAAGCTACCAAGGGTATACTACGAAGAGATGTTGGATGATGTTGTTCCGATAGCAATTGTGCAGCGTTTCCGACAGAGAATGGCATAACAAAAAGAGGAGTCCCCTAAAGTGCAAGCTGAAGTGGGTGAAGGGTCTTGTAGATCAAAGAAAGGAAACCTCCTCTATTTCTGGAGGGTTTAATTGATTATTTGGTCGTTCACCATTTGTTGTAATTGTATGGTTGTTTTTTATGTGTACATTAATTCTTAATTTAGTTACATTATTAACAGATTAGTATACATTAATTACTTGATTTTGTACATTATGCATGTCAAAGGATGTATATACTACATTAGATTAATGTGATACATTATTGATGGTTCTGCTTGTGAGTGGGTACTGTAACCTATCCCCATGGATTGCTAAACCCAAAGGGAAAAAATTCAATTTCCTTTCAACATTATTCTGTTCAATCTGTACATTATTTACTAATCTGTGCACATTATTAGATACTATTGGTACATTATTTACTGTACCAAATCTTAAACGCATTAAAAAATGAAATTTAATTCATGTGGTGGTGCTATAACCTAGCCCCATGGGTTGATAAACCCAAGGGGAATGATTCAAACTCTCTGCCCTTTGTAATGGTTCTGCTTGTGAGTGGGTACTACAATGCTAAACCCAAAGGGAAAGAATTCAATTTCCTTTCAACATTATTCTCTTCAATCTGTACATTATTTACTGATCCGTGCACATTATTAGATATTATTGGTACATTATTTACTGTACCAAATCTTAAACGTATTAAAAAATGAAATTTAATTCATGTTGTGGTGCTATAACCTAGCCCCATGAGTTGGTAAACCCAAGGGAATGATTCAAACTCTCTGCCCTTTGTAATGGTTTTATTTGTGAGTGAGTACTACAACCTATCCCCATGGATTGCTGAACCCAAAGGGCATGATTTCAAATTCCTTTCAACATTATTCTTTTTAATCTGTACATTATTCACTGATCAATGCATATTATTCGATACTACAGGTACATTATTTACTGTACCAAATCTTAAACTCATTAAAAAATGAAATTTAATTCATGTGGTGGTGCTATAACCTAGTCCCATGGGTTGCTAAACCCAAGGGGAATGATCCAAACTCTCTGCCCTTTGTAATGGTTCCGTTTGTGAGTGAGTACTACAACCTATCCTCATGGATTGTTGAACCCAAAGGGCATGAATTCAAGTTCCTTTCAACATTATTTTCTTTCAATCTGTATATTATTCACTGATCAATGCACATTATTAGATACTATTGGTACATTATTTACTATACCAAAACTGTAAATGTCGAAAATTTACAAGATGTAACTCAGGAAAAGAAAACACGAAAAATTGTAAATGTTAGATGATTTCATGAAAATAAAAACGACAATCGATGAAAAATAAATCTGAATACAAAGATGAACTCATCACAAACAAATACAGAAAACCATAGATGTCAATTACACGACTAATACAATAACTTTCTACCAAAATTGGTGAATAATCAATTAAGTAACTGAATGTATAACCTTCTTCCGTTGTTGACATGAATGAAACGAGAATGAGTGAAATCTCGAAAAATGGAGACGATAATGAAAAAACAGCAGACGTGTTGAATGGAAAAGAGGATTCGCGACGACAATCTTAAACTCAGATTGTTTATGCAGTAGATTGTTTATCATTGCAAAACCTCTTTTCCATTGAAGACATCTGCAGTGTTTGATTGTCGTCGCGAATCCTCTTTTCCATTCAACACGTCTGCTGTTTTTCATTATCGTCTCCATTTTTCGAGATTTCACTCATTCTCGTTTCATTCATGTCAACAACGGAAGAAGGTTATACATTCAGTTACTTAATTGATTATTCACCAATTTTGGTAGAAAGTTATTGTATTAGTCGTGTAATTGACATCTATGGTTTTCTGTATTTGTTTGTGATGAGTTCATCTTTGTATTCAGATTTATTTTTCATCGATTGTCGTTTTTATTTTCATGAAATCATCTAACATTTACAATTTTTCGTGTTTTCTTTTCCTGAGTTACATCTTGTAAATTTTCGACATTTACAGTTTTGGTATAGTAAATAATGTACCAATAGTATCTAATAATGTGCATTGATCAGTGAATAATATACAGATTGAAAGAAAATAATGTTGAAAGGAACTTGAATTCATGCCCTTTGGGTTCAACAATCCATGGGGATAGGTTGTAGTACTCACTCACAAACGGAACCATTACAAAGGGCAGAGAGTTTGGATCATTCCCCTTGGGTTTAGCAACCCATGGGACTAGGTTATAGCACCACCACATGAATTAAATTTCATTTTTTAATGAGTTTAAGATTTGGTACAGTAAATAATGTACCTGTAGTATCGAATAATGTGCATTGATCAGTGAATAATGTACAGATTAAAAAGAATAATGTTGAAAAGAATTTGAAATCATGCCCTTTGGGTTCAGCAATCCATGGGGATAGGTTGTAGTACTCACTCACAAATAAAACCATTACAAAGGGCAGAGAGTTTGAATCATTCCCCTTGGGTTTAGCAACCCATGGGGCTAGGTTATAGCACCACCACATGAATTAAATTTCATTTTTGTATGCATTTAAGATTTGGTACAGTATATAATGTACCAATAGTATCTAATAATGTGCACGGATCAGTAAATAATGTACAGATTAAAGAGAATAATGTTGAAAGGAAATTGAATTCTTTCCCTTTGGGTTTAGCAATGTAGTACCCACTCACAAGCAGAACCATTACAAAGGGCAGAGAGTTTGAATCATTCCAATTGGGTTTAGCAACCCATGGGGCTAGGTTATAGCACCACCACATAATTAAATTTCATTTTTTAATGCGTTTAAGATTTGGTACAGTAAATAATGTACCAATAGTATCTAATAATGTGCACAAATTAGTAAATAATGTATAGATTGAAGAGAATAATGTTGAAAGGAAATTGAATTCTTTCCCTTTGGGTTTAGCAATCCATGGGGATAGGTTGCAGTACCCACTTAGAAGCGGAACTATCAATAATGTATCACATTAATCTAATGTAGTATATACATCGTTTGACATGCATAATGTACAAAATCAAGCAATTAATGTATACTAATTAGTTAATAATGTAACTAAATTAAGAATTAATGTACACATAAAAAACAACAACCATACAATTACAACAAATGGTGAACGACCAAATAATCAATTAAACCCTCTTGAAATAGAGGAGGTTCCCTTTCTTTGATCTACAGGGCCCTTCACCCACTTCAGCTTGCACTTTAGTGGGCTCCTCTTTTTGTTCTGCCATTCTCTGCCGGAAACGTTGCGCAATTGCTATCGGAACAACATCATCCAACATCTCTTCGTAGTCTACCCTTGGTAGCTTTGATGTTGTGTAAAAGACGGTTTCAAATATTTTAGAGTGATATATAACATAATATTGTACACGCAACATCAATTAATGAATATGTCATCACATATAATGTAATACATTAGTAGCAAATAATGTAACAATTATCCTGAATAATGTAACCTAATATGTGTAAGAATACAATATAGACTACTATACCCTAGCCCATGGATTGCTAAACGATTTGTCCAAAATAAGACAAGGTAATACAGTCAAATCATGCATAATATTTGATACATAATGTATACTACTAGTTTAATAATGTACAGATTCAATCAAATAAGCACAAAGGAATATGACTTTCACCCATTCAACTATGTGCACAGCAGTCAAATAATGCATAATATTTGATACATAATGTATACTACTAGTTTAATAATGTACAGTTTCAATCAAATAATGCACAAAGGAATACTATTCAACCAGATTCCGGAGTTCTAGTTTTCACCCATGTACACAACAATCACATAATGCCTTATACTTGATAAATAATGTATAATTCTTGATAAATAGTGTACAGAAGCAATTAAATAATGCACAAAGGAATATGGCTTTCACCCATTCACCTATGTACACAAGCTGTCACATAATGCCTAATACTTGATAAATAATGTAAACTACTAGCTACATAATGTTCAGATTCAATCAAAAAATGCACAGACGAATATTGCATTCATCCATTCACCCACGTCCCTCACAAAAACAGTCTAATAATGTCTAATAATTGATAAATAATGTATACTAGTAGATAAACAATGTACAGATTCAATCAAATAATGCACACAGGAATATTGCATTCACCCAATCACCCATGTACAAAAACAGTCAAATAATGCCTAATATATGATGAATAATGTATACTACTAGATAAATAATGTACAATTCAATCAAATAATGCGCAGAGGAATATTGCATTCACCCATCCATCCATTTACAAAAACTGTTGACGAATGCACAAAGGAAGACTACTTGATGTACAACTACTCCATGAATTGTAAATGCACATGAAGTAGATTGTTTACCTGCAACCTGGGTTGGTTGAGATCTTGAAGGTCGCCCACTTTTCGTCATATTATATATGTGAGACGAACCACAAATCAAAACCCGATAACATATCATCTACATAATCGCCCAATACACAATTTTAAACCAGTAAATAATTAGACATTCAATAATTGATAGAACCCTAACAAAACTGAAAACGCCTTTATGATTACAGAAAACCGCGATCAAGGTCTCGTCTGAAAACAGTGACTTTTTTGAGGAATAATTAGTGAATTGACGAGTAGGTGGTGCAGTAGGCGTTGAATATCGGTGATTAACAGTGAGTATTACCAAAAAATTAACCTTTTTTCAACCCTACCTTTTCGTCGGCTTCAACTATATGGTCGCGCACGGCTGGAGTGATGTTTGGACAATGAAATGGACGATAATCGATGAATTTCTGTAGAGCTCCGGTTGCTTCTAGTGGCGGCTAGGGTTTCCCCGAGTGGGGGAATTTGGGGAGACAATTTGGAGTGATGGATTGAAGGTGAGACGTTTGGAGTGAGAGAGTGAGTGAGAGAGAGAGAGTAGACGGAAGGTATTAGCAAAATCCCGCTTAATTTCCGCTCCTTTCGTTTTGAGCGGTTTTTGATTTTGTTGTTTTACTCTTTTACCCATATAATGCATAGAATAGGCTTAATAATGCAACACGGGAATAATTATCAAACTTTCATCCGGACCGCCCATCCAT